>NC_138768.1:121320217-123720217 GCF_965119305.1 Pelophylax lessonae
CCCAGGCTCCTGCTAAAGGCTGTGGAGCAAATCTCCGGTAAGTAAAAATATACATTACATGTGACCAGATAGGTTACAATTTTTTGGGTAGGTGGACATGTGTTTAGCTATGCAACAACACTAATACCAACACCCCCCCCCCCCCCTCCCTCTCGCTCCTACCTTTCCTACCTCCATCAAGTGTCTCTTCACAACCTTTAATACTACTATGTACATTCGTATTTTTTATGTTTTTTTTTTTCTTCTGCTTCTAGCCAAAGCGGACGGACGGCACCCTCTTGTGCTTTTGGTGAAGAAGGGGAGGAGGAGGACGGCCACACTCCAATATGCAGTCAGAGGCAGCGAGCCATTTGAGCAGCTGAAAATTGTGGATCGTAAGTAGAAAATAAAAATGTTAGAAATTTCTAATCTCTAATCACATTTTACAGAGCCCCCTTTACATCGGAGTCTCCAGACTTACTACACTGTAAGAGGGAAGTGTGAAGACTCTGATATAAGGAGAGTTTGGGAACCATTATTTGAGGGGGGAAGCTGGGGACTCTGGTGTAAAAGGGAACTCTGTGTTCCCCAAAGCTCCCCCATACATCTGAGCTTACAGAGACCCTCTTACACTTCCCTTCCTCAGTCCACCACAGTCAAGGGCACAACAAGTCCCACTGCAGAAGGCTACCTGCTTGGACTTGTAATCCTCTCTGTAGGGGAATGAGGAAATACTGCCTGCTATGCTAAGACTTGTAGTGCCCTCTGTTAGGGACTAAGGATTCCTCAGTCCTCAACATTCTAGGGCACTATAAGTCTCAGCATAGTGGGCTGTCATACCTCAGTCCCTCACAGCTCGGGTCAAAAACAACACAGTTAAACATCTAAAGGACAACTCCAAACAAAACTACCAATAATGGACAGAGTCCATATGCTCTATAATGTCAAAGACCCGCTACCACTCACCTTCCACCTCTGGTGCTGTCATTGTGTAGGGCAAAGGGCTCCATCTACACCATGTTTGGCTTTCATGTCAGATAGGCAGGACTTGCTCAGCTCCACTCTCTTCCTTGGCAATTGACTCTGGCGTCATTGTGGATCTTTCCTCCTCTAGAAAACCCCCAGGGGCCCTCTCCTTGTCCCCCAGCCACCCAGGGCCTTCTTCTCCTCCTCCTCCACCAACCATTTTCAGACTCTTCCAACTTCCCTGGGGCTACTCAACCACTTTGCATAGTGGACACAACAAATCTATGACCAGCCTGCAAAATATCAAGTCTGGGCCTGGTTACCTGTATGTTCCGGGTCCAGGGCGGAGCTCTCCTCCCAGAGCAACAACTGATGATAGCAGAGTGAGTTGACCGGCCAGTCACTTCCTACTGGTGCAGGTACACACCTACCGATTCCTCCACATCTTAGGATAACATGATCAGACGGCCAATCCCCAGGCAGAGAAGGAGGAGTAAGTGTCAGCGGACAACAGACACCTGGCAGACGCAGTGAAGGGACTGCAGCACACTGCTGCAACTTTTTGATCCGAGGATTGAAAGCAATCTTTTACTTGGGAGATTTCCCTGACTGCGCCCTTCGAAATGTTGGTGCTCCGCCACTGGCCGCAAGGCCCCTGTAGGTGCGAGGCCTTAGGCGCCCGCTTAATTTGCATGGTGCCCTCCTGTTTTAAAACATGGTCAATGCATCTCATTGGTGTAAGTGCACTTCTATGTTCTGAATTGTAGGGGCATTGAGTATGGTGCTAGCATGATGAGAGGTTACTGCCTATTTGTGTCCATAAATAATATATAATGTTTTTCTTTTATTTTAGAAACCAGTGATCAGGATGTTGCGGCTCAGCCTTCTCAGGCCCCCTGTAAGTAATGTGGATGTGCTGGTGTGTTGTGTATTAGGTCGAACTTGGAGGAATGATTGTTTGTTTTGTTTTCTTTTGTGGTTGATGTAACTTCAGCAAGAGAGGAGCCTCAGGCAGGGCCAAGTCGCCTGGATCCGGGCCAGGAACAAACTGTTGGCCAAGAAGAGGCCAATTGGTCCGACTCGGATGAGGACCTGGGCTCTCCTCAAAGGGGAAGTAAGTATTCTACATGTGTTTGTGTGTTCAATGTGTCCTGGTAAATATAAGGGCTGTAATATATATATTTTGACATTGGGGTTTTGTAGCAGCTGACATTGAGGATGTTTGTTGTGGAGGACTGGGGAAGAGGGGCCACTGCTTACCCAGTCCACTGTAACTACTACCTTCAATGTTTCCAGACTACTTTCTGTGTGCCTTTATCAAATAGCTTTTGTTCAAGGATTGTATTTGTGTCTTTGTGTTTCTAGGAGATACAACGCCATCCCCCCATGAAGGGACACCATCCCCCCATGTAGGGTCTCCCCCATCCTCCCCCACTCCAGGCTCCCCTGAACTAGTCTGTAAGTACCTAAAATTAGATTCTCACATGAATTGTGTGTGCTAGGATGATGTGTATCTAGGATAATCTAAGTTGGAGTCAAAGCAAGTGTAGTTTTGCTATATGTGACAGGAAGGTTGGTCATGAAACACTCTTGCTTAACCTTCATGTTTGAAAGGTGGTTTTGGGGAGCTTTACAGGACATGTTATCTTTTGTAAGTTATCTCAAGCCACCCTATTCTAAATTGGTGTTAGTTTCTCTACATTGGAAATGGTGTGCTTTGTACTTGTAAATTTTTAGGGGACATTGTAATTTAATCATGTCCTGATTTAGTCAACACTGAAAATGTGTGTTTGTCAATCTTTCATAAATACTCTTCCTCGGTAATGTACCACATTCCAGTTCACAATTTGTGTTCTTTTTGTGCAGTTTCTCCAGAGCCAGCCACGCCATCCACTTCAGGGGCCCCAAAAAAACCTGATGATGGTAAGTTGTGTGCTTTTCCAGTAATGTGTCTACTTAGTAAGTGGAGAAATGCTAACTGTGTATGTCCCCGCTCAGGCTTCAAGTTGTTCTAAAGGCAGCGGGTTCTTTATGTGAATGCATTCTATGCATTAGTATTCCAAGTGATAGGTGTGCATATTCCCCCTAAGACTTACTGGGACCATTTTTTACGGTCCAAATTTTTGCACTAATACTTGTCTGGAACAGACTCCCCCTCCTCCTTAACTGAGGTGACAGCATGCCAATATTGCCTCCTGATGCTGTCACTCCTAATCATTGAGACCATTGGAAGGGAGGGGGGCAAGGCTGGCTCACAGCCTAGTGCCTGAACAGGCACAGGGTGCTTGGCTTCATCTCATGTGCCTCCATAGCAAGCTGCCTGCTGTGGGGTCAAACAACAGGAGGGAGGTGCCTAGAGGTGTGTACAGGGGCCATGTAAAAAGGAGGATTGTTATTTCTCTTGTCCCCAAAAACCTAGAGAGTGTAAGTCTAACCTGATTAGTTTTCCGCAGCCCTCCCAAAATGATATGTTTCCAACACTTAGAACAGGCAGGGCTGAGGCACCAAAAACATCAGAAAAACACAATCAGCACAAAAGCAGGGAGTACGTATCCTTAACGCTACAAGCTTCACCCAGAAGAATGACGCTTGCACTGTACAAATCTGCATCACCACCATATCAATGTCTAAATAAAACTTTCAGGGAAATGTGGAGGGGTAATGAGTGGGTGTTAGAGCGTTTTCATGACTGCGTAACCTACAGTTAGCGTGAGTCCATTTGTTGATAAACTTTTTCTTCTCTCTTAACACAGCTGGGATGGCGGAAAGGAGATCAGGGGAGCAGACACATCTGCTCCGTCCAGAACTGGCCCTCAAAATTCCTAAGGGTGAGTCTCTACTATGTGTCAGGTTCAATCTATAGACAGTAAGAGTGAGAGAGAACGCTCCACAGATTCCAATGGTGATAGAGATAAATGTGTGCACATGTATCGTGTTGACCAATTGAACCCAAAACACCTTACATTCTTCAAAATGATTGCTTGTGTTTACATGCAGAAAAGCATTTTACTTAGCTTTGGTGGAACTGCTACTAACATTCCAAGCCATCTTATGTAACCTTTTGAACAATTTGCTGTGAAAGTTTGAGTTTAAGGTTTACAACAGCAATTTAGCATATTTGCTTCAGAGTGTTGATAAAAGCCAACCAATAGACTCCTAAGCATATTTGTTGAGGCACATTAATTACAATCCTTGTTTGGATCATTTTGCCTAAAACTAATTGTCATGTTTTTTTCTACCCAGGGCACACCCACCTCACCTACGAGGTCCTCCTGGATTATATGAGGTGGTGCGGAGACCGAATTCTATATTTGGAACACCTTTGTGGCGTGGATCCAGACCCTAAGGAGCCATTCGTTAGGAATGTCACACCTTTAAAAAGATCCTAGTATTTTTTTTTGTGGTTTGTTTACTTATGTTGCACGTTGCAACACAAAGAAATGTCACATTTGTAATTGTTGCCCATTATAAACAAAAATCTAACAAAAAAATCAAAAACAGTTTAAAAAAAAACCCTTTTTTTGGGACCCAAAAAAAAAAAAAAACAAAAAAAGCCTTGTTTTTGGCAACCAAAAAAAATATAAAAATTTATAAAAAACCCTTTTTTTGGGGACCCAAAAAAAAAAAAAAACAAAAAAAGCCTTGTTTTTGGCAACCAAAAAAAAAATAAAAATTTATAAAAAACCCTTTTTTTGGGGACCCAAAAAAAAAAAAAAAACAAAAAAAGCCTTGTTTTTGGCAACCAAAAAAAATATAAAAATTTATAAAAAACCCTTTTTTTGGGGACCCAAAAAAAAAAAAAAACAAAAAAAGCCTTGTTTTTGGCAACCAAAAAAAATATAAAAATTTATAAAAAACCCTTTTTTTGGGAACCAAAAAAACCAAAAAAAAAAAAAAAAAGCCTTGTTTTTGGCAACCAAAAAAAAAATGTTTACAAAAAAGCCTTGTTGTTTTTATGGCAACGGACAAAACCACAAATGTTTACAAATAAGCCTTGTTGTTTTTATGGCAACGGACAAAACCACAAATGTTTACAAAAAAGCCTTGTTGTTTTTATGGCAACGGACAAAACCAAAAATGTTTACAAAAAAGCCTTGTTGTTTTTGGTAACAAACTAAACCAAAAATGTTTACAAAAAAGCCTTGTTGTTTTTATGGCAACCGACAAAACCACAAATGTTTACAAAAAAGCCTTGTTGTTTTTATGGCAACCGACAAAACCAAAAATGTTTACAAAAAAGCCTTGTTGTTTTTATGGCAACCGACAAAACCAAAAATGTTTACAAAAAAGCCTTGTTGTTTTTGGTAACAAACTAAACCAAAAATGTTTACAAAAAAGCCTTGTTGTTTTTATGGCAACCGACAAAACCAAAAATGTTTACAAAAAAGCCTTGTTGTTTTTGGTAACAAACTAAACCAAAAATGTTTACAAAAAAGCCTTGTTGTTTTTGGTAACAAACTAAACCAAAAATGTTTACAAAAAAGCCTTGTTGTTTTTATGGCAACGGACAAAACCACAAATGTTTACAAAAAAGCCTTGTTGTTTTTATGGCAACGGACAAAACCAAAAATGTTTACAAAAAAGCCTTGTTGTTTTTGGTAACAAACTAAACCAAAAATGTTTACAAAAAAGCCTTGTTGTTTTTATGGCAACCGACAAAACCACAAATGTTTACAAAAAAGCCTTGTTGTTTTTATGGCAACCGACAAAACCAAAAATGTTTACAAAAAAGCCTTGTTGTTTTTATGGCAACCGACAAAACCAAAAATGTTTACAAAAAAGCCTTGTTGTTTTTGGTAACAAACTAAACCAAAAATGTTTACAAAAAAGCCTTGTTGTTTTTATGGCAACCGACAAAACCAAAAATGTTTACAAAAAAGCCTTGTTGTTTTTGGTAACAAACTAAACCAAAAATGTTTACAAAAAAGCCTTGTTGTTTTTGGTAACAAACTAAACCAAAAATGTTTACAAAAAAGCCTTGTTGTTTTTGGTAACAAACTAAACCAAAAATGTTTACAAATAAGCCTTGTTGTTTTTATGGCAACGGAAAAAACCACAAATGTTTACAAAAAAGAATTGTTTTTGTGAAAACCTTCCAAAAAATGATGTCAAAACATAAAAAATGTTTAAAATGTTTATCTAAATTAAATTTAAGTATGTTGCTCTTTGCAACACAAATGTTACATTGGCAATTTAGTTCATTCTATTATATATTGTAATATATTTTTTGTACGCTACAGTTGGTAGACACCCACATGTGTTATTAAAACATTTATTTTATTACCCAAGTTTTCTTTTTGGTGTACACATCGAATGTCTTTTGTGTTGTATTTGTTTACTTGAGTGGTGTGGTCTGTAATTGTTAGTATGTTGGCTTTGGTTTATGTTAGCCTTGAGACTTGTTTTGAAGCTACATTTGAAGGGAGACCTTTTCTTGGGTCGTTATGTGAACATTGAGTTATCTAAATTTACATGAAATCATATGTTTGGAGATCGAGAAGCACGTGTGTATAAATGCCTACATTAACCAGGGCCATTACTTGGCCACCAACACTCCTAAAAAACCAAAGAGCAAACACAAACTAATCATTTTGCATAAAATTTTATTTCATCCCCAAAAAAAGCACTATAAGAAATCATATTGTGCCACCCTCAAATTTAAAAAAAAAATGGCCCCACAAATTGGCCAATGTAACAATCATTAACAAAACCAAAAAAAAAAAAAAAAAAGAAATTAAGTTGGTGGTGGTGGTGGTGACTGAAGCAGTGTGGTGAGCAATGGAAAGGTTCCTGCCATCAAATGGTGGGCCAATAGTCCCATCTGCTCTGGGGTTAGCCTTAGAGTTCTGGTAAAGTGGCCCATTAGAATCAGATCTTGTGTCTGAGGCTGCTGCTGATGCAGGGTGTTGAACCCTGGAAATGTCCCAGACTGAAGATCTTGTGCCAATAGTCCCATCTGCTCTGTGCTCAGCCTAAGAATTTGGGTAACGTGTGCCATTACCATGAGATGGGATCGTTGCTGCTCCAAGGCTATTTGATGCTGCTGGTGGTGCAAGGGTTGTGAAGATGTGTGGGGAGTGGTGGTTGATTGGTTGTTGTGGTCCACGGTGCGGGGGCAAACGACATGTCGCATTGGTGACAAAAAAGAAGAACGGCCTGGGGAGGAGTGAAGTGATAAAGGTGTGGAGGGAATGTAGTCAGGTGGAAGGGGTACTGTGGAACCAGTGCGCATTGAGGTTGTGCAGGAGGATTGCTCATTGAGGGGTGTGGGAGTCCGAACGGAGTGTGAAGTGCTAGGAGTGGCTACAGGAGGAATTGTCCCATCCCCAGCTGCCTGACAAGTGGCCAACACTGGCATTACCCTCCCACTACCACAACCTGCAGTGGCAGGTGAGTGAGATGTTTGGGAGGGCTCTGCCAATGGGGCATCTTCAGATCCAAACAGGCATTGGCGTGTGGCCAGCACCTGAGTGTCAACACTTTGCCGATCCCGTTGATGCTGGTCTGCTAAACTTACCAAGCTGTTACGCATATCCTGTTGAACCTGTAACATATCCTGGTGAACCTGTACCATTGTTGCTACAGATTCCTGTATGAGCCCGAGCAGACGTACTGCCTCAGTAGATTGCTGAGTACGCCTCCTTAACTCATTTTGGACCTGATACTCATCAAGCAGCCTCTCGGCTACATCCAGCATAGATGGACGAAGTTGGGTAGGTGACAATCCCTCTGCATCTAAGGCTACCTGAAAGCAGAAGAAATAGACCAAATCATTATCAAACATCATGACTAAATATTTCAGATTAGTTTGACAACTTAACACCCCAAGCAGAACGTTGAAAAGTTTGATGTGCTTCTAATGAGTACTTGTTCATTGTAAGATTATCCAAGCTAGCAACACTTCTGATAATGGGTACATATTATATTGGTAGGACTAATATGACAAAGGCAAAAAAGATTCAACATGAAGGTGTTCCCAATTAACCCTGGTGTGGTAGGTTGTTTATGCTTTTGGTAAATCTGTTACTACACCAATGACTTTATACATCTACGTATGTTGTCTAAAATCTTGCCATCAATCGGCTAGAGGACAACCCAACCAAACGATACCCATGAATTTGGACCTGGAAAATCAAAGACGGGCCGGACTTTAAAGATCCTGGATGTTTTTGGAACATTAGTGGCACACCAAATTATAACATAATTCCCTGATGTTCAAGATAGAACTCTTGTTGTGCTGGTGCATCGTCAGAATGTCATAGCACTAATTTAACACACACAATGTAAGCCACATCTAGTCCAAAATCAATGCTACCATTGAAATGTTACATGTGCACCTTGTTCCCTTATATCACATACCACAGCACTGGATGCAGAATCGTCGCCAGCTCCTGATCCAACTCCAGCTGCAACGTCAAGAGGGGCCTGATGTTCTTTTAAAAACAAAAAAAAAAAACATGTTTAGTACATAACCTTAGTCAGTAATGATTATGGCCAGATTGCCCTCCTAGCTTCATGAATGAAGCATTGAGGCCAAACATTCAAAAGTGCTTTCCTGGGCTCATAGGACACTTGCTAAACCCTCCCAAAGGTTAAGAAGGCTTGGTCTGCCTACTAATGACGGCACCCATTAATGCTGTCAACTGTGTTTTGCAGGGTAAACATCTAAAAGGCAACACTCTTTCCTAAGAAAAAACATGTGTGTTAATGGGGTTAATAAGATTCAAAAAAACATTATTTGACTAGACATACCAACACCTTCCTCCAGGCCTAGCTGCACTGGGTGTGTTCCCTGCTGCGGATCTTCTGTAAAGGACATAGCAATATGAGCTATCTTGGCCAAAAAAAAACATCTACATTGTTTGGCACAGTATGATATTGGACCTACCAGGAGGAGGGTCAGCACTGATGTCAACACCTGTGAGTCCGTCTGGTTCGCCAAGCTGCATGGGCTGTGGAGGGGCTGAGATCCGTGCTACAGATGAACAAATTGCAGGTTGGGGAAAACAAAAAAAGGACAATTGGAAGGGCAAGTATCACATTCTCTTAATGTCACACATAGGATAGTAGTTAATCTTTTCCAAACAACTCACACAATTGACATCCAAGATAATATCCTACCTCGGTGCAAAGCATCCGAATCTAAGTCCTCTCTGGGAAAGATGGTATCGGGTCCTATGATGTTCAAGAAAGGTAATTGATAATCCCAGAGAGAACTTCGTGCACGTTCATCCAGCCGACCTTGACGGTCATAAAGACCCTCCGCAGCCCATGCAATTAGCTTCTTCCGAACGGACCCACAGATGTCGTTGACCTTCTTCCGCACACTGTCACGGTGGCGAGGTGCTTCACCCAGTGCATTTACAGCATCCCGGATTTCATCCCACAATCTGTTCTTCTCTGTTACTGAGTAAGACGCGGCCCTGGTCCCATGTATCGCCTGATATCTGGCCATATAGGCGTGGACCAGGGCACAGCACTGATTGTGGGTGAAACGGGGAAGCCGGGTTAATGTGGACAAGCTGACTCTGGTGGACGGACCCGCTCCAGGACTACTGTCAGAAGAGCCAGCTTGTCCACTTGGTGTGTTAACACCTCCCCCGGCTTCCTCCTCCGGGATGGGGATGGTGGACTCCCTCATGGATACAGCTGGAGCCTCCCTCACACCAGAGCCAGACGATCTGCCCACCCTGCCCCCCCTGCCCCCCCTGGCCCCCCTGGCCCCCCTGGCCCCCCTGGCCCTTCTCATCCTTCCAGTGGGTGGGGCCATGGGAGCACGAGGTGGGCAGAGAATCTGGCTGTCCAGCAGCAGCAAAGAGCCCCAAACTCCTAAATCTGAAATGACAAAAGAGAAAACAGAAAAAACAGGATTTGCAGATTGCTCTTCATATACAGTATAATTAGTGAACAGTTACAGAACACACTTACCTAATGGCACAAACAGACTTGGTCGTGGTGGTGGTGGTAGTAGTGGGCAAAGAGCAGAAGAGGCTGCAAAGAAAAGGAAAAAAAAAAAACACATAAGAAAACGCATATGGGTACAAATCACACGAGGCCCTCCAAACACTTACCTAATGGCACAAACACGGTGGTGGTGGTGGTGGTGGCAAAAAAAGCAGAAGAGGTTGCAAAGAAATGTACAAAAAAAACACATAAGAAAACGCATAGGGGTACAAATCACACGAGGCCCTCCAAACACTTACCTAATGGCACAAACACAGTGGTGGTGGTGGTGGTGGCAAAGAGCAGAAGAGGCTGCAAAGAAATGTAAAAAAAAAACACATAAGAAAACGCATAGGGGTACAAATCACACGAGGCCCTCCAAACACTTACCTAATGGCACAAACACAGTGGTGGTGGTGGTGGTGGTGGTGGCAAAGAGCAGAAGAGGCTGCAAAGAAATGTAAAAAAAAAACACATAAGAAAACTCATAGGGGTACAAATCACACGAGGCCCTCCAAACACTTACCTAATGGCACAAACACAGTGGTGGTGGTGGTGGTGGTGGTGGCAAAGAGCAGAAGAGGCTGCAAAGAAATGTAAAAAAAAAACACATAAGAAAACGCATAGGGGTACAAATCACACGAGGCCCTCCAAACACTTACCTAATGTCACAAACACAGTGGTGGTGGTGGTGGTGGTGGTGGTGGTGGTGGTGGTGGTGGTGGTGGTGGTGGCAAAGAGCAGAAGAGGCTGCAAAGAAATGTAAAAAAAAAACACATAAGAAAACTCATAGGGGTACAAATCACACGAGGCCCTCCAAACACTTACCTAATGGCACAAACACAGTAGTGGTGGTGGTGGTGGTGGTGGCAAAGAGCAGAAGAGGCTGCAAAGAAATGTAAAAAAAAAACACATAAGAAAACGCATAGGGGTACAAATCACACGAGGCCCTCCAAACACTTACCTAATGGCACAAACACAGTGGTGGTGGTGGTGGTGGTGGTGGCAAAGAGCAGAAGAGGCTGCAAAGAAATGTAAAAAAAAAACACATAAGAAAACGCATAGGGGTACAAATCACACGAGGCCCTCCAAACACTTACCTAATGTCACAAACACAGTGGTGGTGGTGGTGGTGGTGGTGGTGGTGGTGGTGGTGGTGGTGGTGGTGGCAAAGAGCAGAAGAGGCTGCAAAGAAATGTAAAAAAAAAACACATAAGAAAACTCATAGGGGTACAAATCACACGAGGCCCTCCAAACACTTACCTAATGGCACAAACACAGTAGTGGTGGTGGTGGTGGTGGTGGTGGCAAAGAGCAGAAGAGGCTGCAAAGAAATGTAAAAAAAAAACACATAAGAAAACTCATAGGGGTACAAATCACACGAGGCCCTCCAAACACTTACCTAATGGCACAAACACAGTGGTGGTGGTGGTGGTGGTGGTGGTGGTGGCAAAGAGCAGAAGAGGCTGCAAAGAAATGTAAAAAAAAAACACATAAGAAAACTCATAGGGGTACAAATCACACGAGGCCCTCCAAACACTTACCTAATGGCACAAACACAGTGGTGGTGGTGGTGGTGGTGGTGGTGGCAAAGAGCAGAAGAGGCTGCAAAGAAATGTAAAAAAAAAACACATAAGAAAACTCATAGGGGTACAAATCACACGAGGCCCTCCAAACACTTACCTAATGGCACAAACACAGTGGTGGTGGTGGTGGTGGTGGTGGTGGTGGTGGTGGTGGTGGCAAAGAGCAGAAGAGGCTGCAAAGAAATGTACAAAAAATACACATAAGAAAACTCATAGGGGTACAAATCACACGAGGCCCTCCAAACACTTACCTAATGGCACAAACACAGTGGTGGTGGTGGTGGTGGTGGTGGTGTTAAAGAGCAGAAGAGGCTGCAAAGAAATGTAAAAAAAAAACACATAAGAAAACGCATAGGGGTACAAATCACACGAGGCCCTCCAAACACTTACCTAATGGCACAAACACAGTGGTGGTGGTGGTGGTGGTGGTGGTGGTGGCAAAGAGCAGAAGAGGCTGCAAAGAAATGTACAAAAAATACACATAAGAAAACTCATAGGGGTACAAATCACACGAGGCCCTCCAAACACTTACCTAATGGCACAAACACAGTGGTGGTGGTGGTGGTGGTGTTAAAGAGCAGAAGAGGCTGCAAAGAAATGTAAAAAAAAAACACATAAGAAAACGCATAGGGGTACAAATCACACGAGGCCCTCCAAACACTTACCTAATGTCACAAACACAGTGGTGGTGGTGGTGGTGGTGGTGTAATCCTTTATAGGCAAAAGGAGGCTGCAAACATTAAACATACATGAGAAATCGCATGACCTACATACGTGCACATAATAAATTACAGTTATCAGGAAAGCAAAAATGGTGTCTTTGGAAGCTGGGAAGGTAAGGGGGCAGGTTTAGATGCCAAATCTAGACTGCACACCTTTAACAAACATGAGAAAACACATGTCCAAACCACATGCACATGGGGCCAACTGCCAATGATTAAAAGACACTTGAGGGGTTCCCAAGCTATTGTGGGTTGGAGGGGATTCACCATAGACAACTTAAGCACACCCAAGATAAGTACAAATTGTCTCCTTCCTTTTTTTTGGGAGAGAGAGATACAATTGTCTTACCTCCAGATAATGTAGGTTGTGGGTCACAGGGTCTTGCTAGCACATAAGAAACATCGATCTATAACATCCAGCAGCCATATTGGCCATGTGCTCCTTTTATAGCTGGCTCACAGGTGTGATAATTAGCGGCCGTTTCTATATATATCTGCGCATTCGCGAATTTGCGCGTTCAAAATGGAGGACGATATCCCAGACGCATTAGATGGTGCAATGCTGGCATTTATTGGTGCCTTGTTTGAGGAGGCCCTGGCACAGGAGGCAGCAGAAGGTGGGGAAGCTGCAGCAGCAGCAGCAGCAGCACCTTCAGCAGCAGCACCTCCAGTCCGTGTGCCCTTACCTCGCCAGCCACGCATTTTTGCTCCAAGGATCTATTTGGACAAGCTGCGGGATTCTGATGTCAGGAGGAAGTTCCGGCTCGAGCGAGGAACTATTCTACACCTCTACCAGCTCATAGCAGAGAAAATTGACCCGGACACACAGCGCGGCCATGCGGTGCCCGGCATGGCCAGATTGCTGGCCACTTTGTATATTTTAGGGCGTGGCAGCTTCCAAGCCACTTCGGGAAGTATCATGGGCATTAGCCAGCCCACAGTTTCAAGGGTGTTCATGTTGGTCATTAATGCCATAGTGGATATAGTGCCCAATTTTATCCACTGGCCACAGAATGAAAATGAGTGGAATGAAGTCAAGTTGGGTTTCTACCGGCGGGCACACATGCCGCAAATCCTAGGGGCAATCGATGGCACCCACATAGCCATTAGGCCCCCAAGGAGCCACGAAAGTGAATACCGGAACCGCAAGCAGTACCACTCTGTGAACGTCCAATTAGTGTGTGACGCCAAACAGCGCATCATGAGTGTCAACACTGGTCACCCAGGGTCGTGCCATGATTCCAGTATGTTAAGAACAAGTACTCTGTACGAGGTGTTTGAAAGTGGACAAATGCCCGAAGGGTGGCTTATTGGTAAAGTATTTTGTCTTAACAACATAAACTGTAAGATTACATAGACATAGGAATAAGCTACATCGGTGTACACCCTGATTTAAGCAAAGCCTACCTAAAATGGATGTGTTATTAGTTGTCAGGCTGTTCACACACAACCAGATCAGCAGCTTAGCAGCTCACAAAAGAAAGATTTGCAAAGTTGTCTTTGAGTCCAATGAAGGTGGTTAACCAATGTGTAAATGGTGTCCTCTAGCCACCCAAAGAAAACCTACAAATGATTCCAATGGTATTGCCATATCCCCAAAGTACTTTGCATAAGTGAGTCAATATTGGTTTCCTCACTCTAGTTGCAGATATATTCCAGAAGTAAGACCTAGGCTAATGTAATAGGAACAAAATAGGGGCCAAGTTGGAACTTGCAAGAGAAACCCACCACTTTGTGTGTCCTTTTTCCCATTTGTATTAGTGATTTAGGCAGTTAGACAGAGTTGAGATGTTTCATATGATTTTTTGCAAACAGACGAGCAGGTTGTTTAGTAAAATGCCTAATTGTCTCCCATTTTGAGGAGTCATCTAAAGTCACATGATATGAATAACTAATGTATATTTTTCTTATTTTTCAGGGGATGCTGGTTACCCGCAGCTGACGTGGCTGATGGCTCCAATCAGGTACCCCCAGGGCCCAGCAGAGAGGAATTACAACAGGGCCTTGCGGAGAAGCCGGAGTATCATTGAGTTGACCATAGGTCTTCTCAAGTCCCGGTTTCTCTGCTTGGCCCGGCCTGGGGGTGAACTCCTGTACTCTCCTACAAAGGCTTCCAAGATCATCCTGGCGTGCTGCGTGTTGCACAACATGTGCGTTGCCCGGGATGATTCTTGGGAGCTGACAGAGGAGAGGGAGCCAGAGGTCCGTCAGCCGGCGGCCCCCAGGCGGCGGAGCACCGCTGCCGGTATGGCCACCCGGAATACCCTGGTTGCTAGCCACTTTACATGTAAGTACTGTAACCGGTCAAGATAGGGCATGTGTATTAATTAGCTAGTTAGCAGAGGTGCCACTCACAGGGAGACAGAGGGTGATTATCATCTGCCAATGACACTTGCCATTGTAGATAAAGTGTAGTCAAAATTGGTAAAATTGTGTTACTTGAGCAAAAACATGCACCTCTAACCATAAACATGTTGGTATTGTGAATAGTGTAAAGGGCTGAGAAGAGCTGGCAGGTGTTTATTTGTGTCTATGCCACCTGTGTAGTTATTGATAACATGAACGGCTGCTTGGTATCTTATGGTGTTGTAATTTTCCAGAACATCAACATCTTGGAATCATGGCACGTACCATGGGAAGCCTGTGGTGATGGGCTGTCTGGCGTCACAGGTGTGTATTCAAATGTTTACATTAATGATTTCTGGTTTGTGTAAGTTGGCATAAAATGTGTTATTTCACTCGTGATGTCGAAATTAAATGAAGTTCAGAATGAAGCAAACAGGCATTAAGATGTGATTTTCATAATGAAATGTCTTATCCTTTGTTTTATTTTTCCAGGAGTGGTACTGCTTGCGGGTGTAGGTGGTAGAAACCCACCTTGATGGACTCCACTCATTTTCTTTTGTGGTCAGTGGATATTTGGTAAGGCACATGGCCAATGACCAACATGAACACCCTGGAACTTCGAAAGTGGCTTGGAAGCTGCCCAGCAACCTTGCCATGCCTGTCCCCTATGAGCTGGTAGAGGTGCAGAATGGATTCTGAACTCTGCCGGAAGTTGTGGAAGACATCAGAATCCCGTAGCCATGGAGCAAAGATCGTGGTCTGGCGCTGTAAAGGCACACGGACTGGAGAGTGACAATATTCTTTTGCTGCATCCCTCCTTCTGCTGTCATTCTCAAATAAATAAATACATTAGAATTGAACATGTGTTTTTTTGTTTTGTGTGGGTGCCTACAGACAAAAGGGCCATCCACACTGTAAGATTTAGAGAAGACTTTATCCTTCCGATTGACATTTTCTATGTAGTGCAAGGGCCTGCCTGATTGCATCCAAATTGAAAGTGTTGAGGTTTGAGCTTCTATTATATGGTTTGGTTAAGTCTACAGGAAAAAGTCTAGACAAATTGTTAGTGTATGGCCCATTAAGCTGCCAAGGCCGGAGTTTTGCACTTTGCATGCTGCTTGTACTGGTGATGTGAGGGGTTGTAATGTAGAGTAGGGATGTGACAGTGTTGTGTTGAGGTGTGAGGCAAATGTAGTGTTGGACTATGAGGGCCTGTGTTGTTGAAATATGGAGAGAGTCCAATATCAGACACCTATGTTTATTGGTCAAGAAATTGTAAGAACCATGGTAAATATGTAAAGAATTGCATCTCGATAAAACTAGGACCACACTCATAAAATCAAAATTGTGTTGTTTCCATTGATGTGCTTGAAATTTGGGTAGGACACCCCCCTCCCCCCCCAAATTCAAGATAGTTTAAAAAAACTGTTTAAAAAAATGAGAGTGAAAAGAGATCCCAAGTGTAGTGATGTGATTTGAACCCATGACGTTGTGAACTGCAGTGAAGTTGCAAAGCACTTAGCTATTGTGCAGAATAAAGCTGTATGGTGGAAAAAATGGAGTGTGTTAAGGCTAAAAAGCACATATAGCTAAAGAACTAAACATTGTATGGAATGTGGGAAGAAGACCATGGTAAAATTGTGAGGTTTCATCTTGCCCTGAAGTAGGGTAGGGGTTTGGTCACTTGCCTTTGGTACTTTCCTTCATAAGATCGATTCGACACACAGACAAGATCAAAAAAACACTTAAAATGGTGTAAGCTTGCAAGCGCTTCTGAGTGTAACATTATTTAGCAATATATATGATGTAATCCGTTCCATTTTAGCAATATAAACAAAAAAAGAAAATAAAAAAAGTAGGTGGAGATGGTAAGCCTCGAACCTACAGCAGAGGGAGATGAATTACAGACATGTGATGTGTGCACTAATCCACTAGCCCACATCGCTATGTGAAACTGCTATAAGCAGGAAGACATAAGTTTGCGAATTGGCGAAGCCGCGATCGTAAGTGAATCCCGCTGACGGCGGAATTCATTATTGCTGTTTTACTCGCCAATTCGCCGCAGCGCCAGTTAATTGATTTGAACGCGGCGAAACTGAAACACGTCATAGATGTTTGAAGCTGCAGTTTCTTTAAATCCGGCCCTATGTAACTATGTAATGTGGACTTTGATGGAGCTAAGCTAAAAGATGCAAAAAATCAGCACTAAACTCTAAATGAGGGGGACCACTCTTTCTAACTATTAATGTCTAATCCTCAATGGTCTTAAAAACTGTAGGTCACAATGATCAGATAATAAAAAAATAAATGAGTATAATATTGGATGACAAACGAAGAATGTGAAAATAAGAAAAATCACAGTGATGATAAAAACCAATATTCTCAAATGGTCATCCAATGGTGAAATGATGAGCAGAATCCTAATTTAAGTGCTCCTATATAATCAAAGGTGACTTTGTGGTGAAAGACAAATAACTTAATAATAGTGAATCGTTTCTACTCATACAAGTGATGAATAACAATAAACAATATATAAATGTGCAAATAACAGCATAAGGTGATTATATTAATGTAAACAATTATAGGGTGTCACAAAACGGACTCCAAAAGTGCGACAGTGCCAAACTCAAAGTGCATGAAAGGTCCACAAATAACTCTTAAACTAATATCAGTCCGATGCAGTGATTAAAGTGCAAGGTGCCACAAAATATAGTGATATCTTCCAGTGTAATCTGTAGGGGAAGTTTAAACACAGCAAAGTAAGTGTGTCCCGGTACGCTTACCTCCACAACACTCAAAGAGAGCGTTAGGTATAATTATCCAAAGCTCCTCTCAGTCTTCCGGCATATGCTTATTATCCTCCAGCTGTTTTGGGTTAAGTGGTATGGGGTCGGTCCATGTAAGTATCTCTTAATCCCTGTGTCTAGTGCTTAAACAAGAGAGGCTCTCATGGTGCAGTACGAAGGGTATACTTTATTTAATCAAAGTTGCAAACTACTTACATCAAAGCAGAACATACAGTGCAGACAGTCTCCAATACAACCGCCGATGCGGTGAGATCCGAAGCTTCCGGTCTCGGCCGAAGACCGGAAGTGACGTCAATACGGCTTGTCACTGACGCGTTGCGCTACGAACACCCGTAGCTTTCTCAAAGGGAAAGCTACGGGTGTTCGTATTTTTTGTCACTATCAAAATCAGCTGCTTGCTTTGGAGGAGTTCCACGTCCATTAGTAGTGTCCATTTGTGAGCATCCATCAGGTCGCTTACCTCATTTTAGCGCATACGTTTATTACGTTATATTCGATGGAGCTAAGCTGTCACTGTTTCCTGAGCTCTCTAGATGCACGCTGATGCACCACAGGGCCCTCAAGCCACTCTTAGAAGCTCTACAGGATGCTCACCTGATCTATCGCTGGGGTTTCCCCATCCGTCTATCTGTTACTAAAGATGATAACCAGGTCACCCTGTGTGGACTTACCTTAATTTCTCTCTCGCCTTGGTTTGCCTCCCATGGACATCCCAGACTGGTGCACCTCCCCGGAGATTCTCCTACCGGCTTGCTCCCAGCTGTGGCAGCCAGTACGCCGCAGGGACTGGAACAGACCTCGCAATAGTGCATCTTGTTCCGCTGGATCGATGCCCTCTTCTGTGGTGGCTTCTTGAGTGACTGCCTAGGACTCTGTTGCACCTTTCCCATCCCTTTAGGGTTACTGTTGTTACTGCTGTGGACAAGTAGCATGCACATCTATTCCGGGATGTGCTCTTTCACCGGAGCAGGCCCACTGGCTGGTGCCTACAGGCCTATCATCTGATTGACTGCTGGAGAGTACTCCATCCTACTGCTAAAGATTTTAGCTACTATTCTACTTCCCACAATGTTTACACACAAATTGATCTATTGTTGGTAGACCAAGATTTTCTGGAGTCGCTCTCATGCGCGTCAATCGGATCACTTACCATTTCTGACCATGCCCCTATCTCTGTCTCCTTCGCCCCACTGTGTCCAGATACGAGACAGTGGACCTGGCTATTGAATGAGAACCTGCTGGACGATGCTGTGGCGCTGAAGCAGGTCTCCAACACCATCTCCCTCTATTTTGCGGAGAATCAAACAGGGGAGATGGTGAAAGTCTCAGTTTGGGAGAGACACAAAGGCATTGTTAGAGGGGAATTAATTCCCCAGGGTTCCAGGCTGAAGAAAGGGCACAATGGGGATTTACAGGCTTTATTGACTAAAATCTGGGCTGCGGAGCTCAAACATAAGCGTAATACGACCCCGGCGCTGGGCATGGAACTCCTGGCCCTTTAGAGAGTAACTTTCCAACCACCTGGAGACTCGCATATGGGCCAGGTTGCCGCATATTTCTCATACGTTTTATGAGTTTGGGAATAAATGTGGAAACCTTCTGGCCAGGGCTCTTCAGCGTCAGCGCACGTTTGGTCATGTTCATAAACTCCACACCACCCCAGGTCCTCCAACAGTATTATCCTCTCAAATCGCGGAGGCTTTTAGGGACTATTATGCTCGACTTTATCAGCACCCTGACGCAGTCACCAGCTCCACGCCTACCCAAAAAGCGTAACTTATCTAGCAGTATCTCGACGAGGTGCAAGCTTCCCAGCTTATGACACAAATCAGTAGAAAGCTGGATGAGCCTATTTCCCTAACAGAGATAGAGTCAGTTATTAAAGACCCGCCAAAAGGCAAAAGCCCAGGCCTTGATGGGTTCACTAATGCCTATGATCATAAATTTCTCCCCTCCTCTCTAACCATATGTGTTTTTATTTTAACGCCTTAGCTTCCAGAACGAATATCCCTAAAGAGGCCCTGTTGGCCCATATCACAGTTCTCCCAAAGGAAGGAAAGGACCTTACAGCACCAAGTAGCTATAGACCAATCTCGCTGTTGAACACTGATATTAAGATACTAGCGCAGATCTTGGCAAATCACTTTAAACCCATCCTACTGACTGTAATGCCCCCCGACCAAACAGGGTTCATAGCAGGGAGGGGGGCCAAGGACAAATTCAACCCGGGCGATCTGGCTGATCCACTGGGCAAACTCACAGACTGACTCTCCAACCTGCTTTCTACTGTCTTCTGGTGCCAAGAAGTCCTTTGACAGAGTGAATTGGACATATTTCTGAGCTGTATTGACCAGGATGGGCCTTGGACAAAATATGCTCCGGTGAATAGAGTCCTTATATAGTTCCCCGGAAGCTTGAGCAAAGTGAATGGAACTCTCTCTGGCCCCTTCACCATATGGAATGGGACGAGACAGGGATGTCCCCTGTCCTCACTCCTCTTTGCCCTGACCCTTGAACCTTTGCTAAATATGATTCGTCTGAACCCTAATATTAAGGGATTTAGAGTGGGGACAACGGAACATAAGCTGTTGGCTTATGAGGGCGATGTTCTATTTTATGTAGCTGGCCCACTGATCTCCCTCCCTAATATCATGGGGGAGCTACAGAGATTTCAATCACTGTCAAATTTTAAAATTAACTATAGTAAGACAGAGATTCTCCCCCTTATTATTCCGTGTGGCCTCCGCACCCAATTGCAAGCCTCTTTTTCCTTTACATGGTGTCGCTCCTCCTTAAAATACTTACCTCCCAGCTCAATTTTCTCAAATATACTCTAGTAACGACGCCCCTTTTCTCTCCTTAACTAGAGCAGACTTGCCAAAGGGGGACCTCACTACATTTTCCTGGATGGGCTCAGGAAATTGAAGATGAATGTGTCACTGAGAGTTCTTTTTATCTCCAGATGGTGCCTATTTCACTACCCAGATCCTTCTTCTCGGCTTTCAACAGCTTTTTTAGTAAATTTATCTGGGATGGGCGGAACCCCCGCCTAGCCCTCCGCATTTTGTAACGCCCTAAGAAGTTGGGGCGATTGGGGGTCCCTTCCCTCAGAAAATATTAATAGGTGATTAGACTGGCATCATCACATTAATGCTAAAGCATGAGTTCCTCTTGTGAAATTTTTGGCTGATTGTAATTTATCTCCCATCCCTTGACTCTCCCAGCAATATTGAGGATTTTCGGATCCCGTGTCCCCTGTCACCACCCATGTACTGAGACTGTGGGATGCTTTAAATGTACAGGGGTTACTGTCTCCTCCAGTATCTCCACTCCCACCCCTGGTTCACTCCTAGGAACGCCTTTTCTACTTCTGCTCATGGGAAAGGGATAGGGAGGTATGATGTGGAAGGTTTATACATGACCAGAGCCTTGTCTCTCTCTGGACCGGCTCAGTTATCAATTTGGCCGCTTCCCAATGGATGACTGACGTTATAGACAGGTACACCATTTTGTTTGGAGTCTACCTCAAGCCATCAGACCCCCATCCTCTTTGACTCTGTTTGAAAAACGATGTATGTCGGCTGCTTCTGTCTCTCACGCTATCTCGGTCCTCTATGAGATGCTGCAGATGACTGAGTCCAGGAGTAAGCCAATCTACATACGGGAGTGGGAGAGAGACTTGCAGCATACGTTCATAGAGGCCCAATTGGACCAGTTATTTAGCCTTACCCATAAGAATTCTGTGGACACAAAGATTCAGGAGAATAGCTTTAAATTGTTGACCCAGTGGTATAGAGTGCCTGCCACTGTGGCCAGGATTTTTCCGGCAACCCCGGATGTCTGCTGGAGGGGTTGCGGGCTTCTTATCTACATATTTGGTGGGAGTGCCTGAAGCTCCGTCCATTTTTGCAGGATATAAGAGCACAGATTAGGGTCATACTGGATATTGATATGAGTGATTTAGAATTCCGGCTTCACGTGCAATCCATCCTTCTCAGCCACTACCGTAAGTTGGTCCTGCCTCACCTCTTAAACGCAGCTAGGCATCTGATCCCTATATACTGGAAAACAGCACATGTTCCTGGGCGAGCTGACTGGTCCCACCTGGTCAAGGGCATCCCAGCCTAATGCTTCCAAGCCCTCTTTGTTTCCATTACAGGGAAATTTAATTGAATTGTACTGAATAGATTAATATAGCGCTGTCACAAATGGGACAGGCTTGCTAAAGATCCATGGAATACTTTCTATATCATTTCTTCTGTTTGCAGTTATAGTGCTCATTGTTTTTGTCTTATCTGATAGTTGTCATTGTTGTTTTTCTTTATGTGTCATTTTCCCGCCCCTTATCCCCCCTTATGACCTTCTTTTTATGACTTTGTACATATGCAGTCAGCTCAGGTCTGATACAACATCTCACAATTGCAACCCCCAGTGTTAATCGGGGCGTAAAATGGAGTAATCTCATGTTATACGCAAATTATTGTACCAATGAACCTCTGTTGTCATTCTCAAGTGATAGTGATTTATGGTATGTTACCATTTTTGGGCGCTTTGCTCTACTCACTGTACACTATCTTTTTCTTGAAAATGAAAAATTAAGATAATTAAAAAAAAAGGAAAACCCAGATGCACTTTTATTCATTCATTGCTTTTCCTAATACAGCAATATGAAGTAAACGAATAATCTGCTCTAATAAAAAGCTATAAGCTTTATAATGTCAAGTGTCTTTATTTTCTTCTATATTAATCCATAAGTATTAGTATTATAGATCTGGCATTTTATCAGCATCAGATAACAAAGATAAATCCAGTTAGATATGAATGGCAGGAATGATTGCATATTTGAAGTTCAAGTATGATAATAATGATAAAAATAATTTTAGCAGCTAGTCCAAAAAAAGCAAAAGCCCATAAAATAGGTAATGTAGTTCCAAAAGGAAAAATAGCACCACACCTGCTTTCCCATGTCTATACATTTTATCATTTAATGTCTGTTTATTGATTTATTTTAAAAGTCTTATTGCACAGTTTTTTATTTAAATTATATTCTAAAAACTGATTTTGCCAGAAATATAGATATACAGTATAACTCATTCTAGGGAATTCAGAGGAGTATTAATGACAATTTTCTGGCAGTGGTTCCCCGCCATTCATAAACTGAAGCATAGTCAATACAGTTACTATGCTTCAAGTAAGAATGAATACAGTGAGTGATCGATACTGTTCTCTCAGAAAAGGAAGTTTACAAGTTTAAACCCCTGCTCTCCATCCTGAAGATCCCCTTGTGCGCCTGCAGCTGATGCCTGAAGGAGAGGGAAGGGGGAATAGACAGCAGCACTGCAATAGGGGAAGGGAGAGAACAGAGGAGGGTCCAGGCAGTGAGAGGAATCTGGATCAGTGCAGTGGGTGGGGGAAATAATTGAAACTGATCTTTTGTGGGGCTCAATACTGCAGCTAGTGCAGGAGATGTAGGTTTTCAGCTTCTGCAGTGAGAGCCGCAAAAGACTGGATCCAGTTATTCCCCCCACCTGCTGCAATGATCACCTGCTCTGTCCACTCCACACACCACCGACCAAAGAGAAAAAAAAATCTGCAACCACGAGGTCTCAAAAATAAATCATATACGATTTTATTAGATCCATCCATTAAAAGGAATCAAAACCTGTAATTATTGATGCATTTTAGCCTCTTACATAGGCCTTAGTCATAAGGCTGTAATGATCACCCGCTCTGTCCACTCCACACACAATACCCCCTCTTTTGGGGGGGCCTCAGGGGCCCCCTATACACCTGGAAAAACAGTGCAAAAAGATGGCCCTGGTAGTAGGCAGCACTATTCCAGTGATCTCCACTTGATTCCAGGTCCTGTGCAAGACTTTTGCTCATTTGGCATGAGTGACATTCTGTGATTTGCCCTTCTGATCCCCCAGTACTGTGCCCTGCTGCCCCCTGTACTGTGCCCTGCTGCCCCCTGTACTTTGCCATCTGGACCCCCCCCCCCAGTACTGTGCCCTGGTGCCCCCTTGTATTTTACCCTCCTACCCCCAGTACTTTGACCCCCCCAGTACTGTGCTCAAAATTGTTGCTCTACATAAAGATGGCCTAGGCTTTAAGAAGATTGCCAAGACCCTGAAACTGAGCTGCAGCACAGTGACCAAGACCATACAGCGGTTTAACAGGACAGGTTCCACTCAGAACAGGCCTCGCCATAGTCAACCAAAGAAGTTGAGCGCATGTGTTCAGCGTCATATTAGGAGGTTGTCTTTGGGAAATAGACGTATGAGTGCTGCCAGCATTGCTGCTGAGGTTGGAGGGGTGGGGGGTTAGCCTGTCAGTGCTCAAACCATACATCAAACAATGCATCAAATTAGTCTGCATGGCTGTCATCCCAGAAGGAAACCTCTTCTAAGGATGTTGCATAATAAAGCCGGCAAAAAGTTTGCTGAAGACAAGCAGACTAAGGACATGGATTACTGGAACCATGTCCTGTGGTCTGATGAGACCAAGATAAACTTATTTGGTTCAGATGGTATCAAGCGTGTGTGGTGGCAACCAGGTGAGGAGTACAAAGATAAGTGTGTCTTGCATACAGTCAAGCATGGTGGTGGGAGTGTCATTGCCTGGGGCTGCATGAGTGCTGCCAGCACTGGGGAGCTACAGTTCATCAAGGGAACCATGAATGCCAACATGCACTGTTACATACTGAAGCAGAGTATGATCCCCTCCCTTTGGAGGCTGGGCCACAGGGCAGTATTTCAACATAATGACCCCAAACACACCTCCAAGCGGACCATTGCCTTGCTAAAGAAGCTGAGGGTAAAGGTGATGGACTGGCCAAGCATGTCTCCAGACCTAAACCCTATTGAGAATCTGTGGGGCATCCTCAAATGGAAGGTGGAGAAGAGCAAGGTCTCTAACAACCACCAGTTCCATGATGTCCTCATGGAAGAGTGGAAGAGGACTCCAGTGGCAACCTGTGAAGCTCTGGTGACCTCCATGCCCAAGAGGGTTAAGGCAGTGCTGGAAAATAATGGTGGCCACACAAAACATTGACAATTTGGTCCCAATTTGGACAATTTCACTTAGGGTTGTACTCACTTTTGTTGCCAGCGGTTTAGACATTAATGGCTGTGTGTTGAGTTATTTTGAGGGGACAGCAAATCTACACTGTAATACAAGCTGTACACTCTCTACTTTAAATTGTAGCAAAGTGTCATTTCTTCAGTGTTATCACAAGAAAAGCTATAATAAAATATTTACAAAAATGTGAGGGGTGTACTCACTTTTATGAGATACTGTATATACACACACACACATAGTCACACAGACAGACACAAACAATTGCAGCCTTCTCTGAGGAATGGCTAAATGGCTATACACATTGTTGATACTGTTCAATTTATTTGAGTCTCGTAGAAAAATGCTCCTGCCGAACGTTTTCCATATAAAAGCTTGTGACATGTGCTTCTATCCTCTGTGTTTTTCTAACAGTAATTGCTTGTATGATTGAAATTCAGAATGACATATATGTTGCACAATCAATATGACTGAATGCTTTTCTTGGAAAATCTGTCTGAGTTCTTTACTTGTGCAGTGACACAATTCGAAAAATGAGCTTCTCTCTTTCTCTGTAAGGTACTAGATGGTAAAGATTACTTGCGTTTTACACCTTATTACGTGGCTTTAGAGGCTTCACAGGCTGCCAGAATACAAAGGCATGATGACACTGAATGTAAACCTCAAACAATAAACCAAATATGTGTTTAATTATCTTTTAGTACTTAGATCTATTAAGCCATGACCTCTAACCCAGCAGAAGCCAGTCTAACATACAACAGTCAAACAGAGATGTGCCATTCCTAATTAAAGTTTAAATAAAAGCCATTGATGCATCCCATGTGCCTATATATTGTATTTAGATATATACATTATTTTAAATTGATCACTTTATTTCTATCATCTAATTCCTAGAATTTACCTTTCTTTTTTTCTTTTTCTTTTATGTGTACATGTAGAAGTGTTTAAATTTACAGTACATACTATTAATGGTAAGCAGGGAAACAATGCCAGGAGTCAGTTTAAAAAAATCGTTTTGTCCAGATTGGTTTACCTAGGAGGATTTTTTAGGATCTGACCAATGCTACCAAGCCCCAAACTAAATTTGTAATATATTGCAGCTTAATATTTTCACCACGTAATACTGCAAATAACACCCATCCTGTCCCTGGGCAGCTGGCATCACTCCTCCACTGTATCTATGGAGGTAGCCATGGTTGTTGCCCTAGGCTACTCTCCCAATATGGACTTCAAACATTTTCATATCATTTCCTTTCCATTATTACATGGTGGAAAGGGCAACTAGTACTTTAGAGAAGATAACTTCAAAGGAAAAAAATCCTCACAAAAAGTGAAGTGTGTTTCTGGCAAGATTTACCAGTATTTGCCATAAATGTTTTAGGTTAAAAAAAAAAAAGGAAACTAATGCAGCCACAACAAAAAAGAACTATAAGCAACAGCATATTTTATTTTTATTATTGGGTTTAGTTACCCTTTAAACAATATCTAAACCAAAAAAGTCTAAATACATGTTGAGTATGGCAAAAAAAAAAAAAAAAACAATGTACTTGTAAGTTCCCACCTGCCATAAATGGAGCTATCACAAATGTATGGGGATTGTTGAGCCTCCCTGCAGCCTGACAAGGAAAGCTGACCAGGAAAGCTGAGGATCTGGAAAAACATGGAAAACTGGACTGTTGTGCAGCCCTGGGGTTCTTGCCTAACAGGGAGGCAAGACACAGAATACTCTACTGGTAAGAGGCACTTTACAGCACTGGGGTTTAGGCCTCGCAAAAAAGCAGGAGCACAGGAGTTTTGTACAGCAGTGGGATGCAGCATGTACAACGTTTGACCAGTGCTAGTGAAATATCAAGTACAAAAAGTGCATGCCTAGGAATGCATGACCGTAGAACTGTTCAGTCTTTGTCAGGTGGTATGCAGAATAGTTCAATCACTGGTTAGTTAGAAAAGGATGGATGTGGTGGCTGCTTCAAACAGAGCTAGATGGACTCTGTAACAGACAAGTGGGGTGGGAGAAAAAAAAGCAGCGCCACCTCAGTGCGGATATAAAAGTAATTTATTACAGAAAAGCAATTAAAAACTCACATAGAGGAGATTGTGGGTCAGCATAGTGGATGGTTCATCTGCAACACCTAATGTTCATTAGGTGAACTGGAGCAGCCGCTGTTCCGGGCTGTGTCTGTGGATTCCAGCACTTCCTGTGTATCTGGCAGCGTTCCAGTATCCTGCGTCACATCCGGTAGTGGCAGGGGTGTGCTCGCGTTCAGAGCATGCACGCTCCTTCCTCAGGTGATACTGATCCTTGTGTCAAGCCGGGGATTTTATGACGGAAATCTCTGGGGGCGTGAGTTGTTGTTATGGTGATGAGTTGTAAGCAATTAGCTCTCAGGCCGGAACAGGAAGTTGCTTGTGCATTCAGCTATAGAGCGGGGCGAATGTCTGAATATACTGTGCTGTCAACAATACAACCTGATACTATGGTGGTGTTATAGTGCAGAAAGTATATGAGTATTAAGCAGGGGGAGTGAAGAGTAAAGATATTGAAGATAAAAGTATCTTAATGCCTACGATGGTGTCTCCATAGAATATATGCTTATGATTATAAAAAATGTATGCTTATGATTATGAAAAACAAAGGAATAGAGATCAGGAGGAAATGTAGATAATAGTAAAAAATAAAAACGAATAAATAAATAAATAAATAAATAAAAGTAAAAATACAAAAATAATAAAAAAATAAAGTGATAATTGTAAATAATAATGAAGATGATAGGGGGATATATATATATATATATATATATATATATATATATATATATATATATTGTGACAGGAAGTCAGGTAAATCTGTGAATGTTGTCACAGATAGGAGATACACTTCTGCTTGGGTTAGACAATTCACCAATTACTATAGGGTGTCGGCTGAAAAGGTAGCCAGAACTGGCTTAAGGAAGTTGAAAGGCCTTCAGCTGTTCGGAATGAGGAAGTTAAGGCCTCTATTATTTGTCCAAAGGAAGTCTATTGATTGCTGCCTCCTGACGCTGTGTGGGCATGGGGAGAGGAGGTCAGTCAGATGTGTGCCCCCTGAAAGCTGTGTGAGCATGGGGAAGACCTACTGAAGCGATGTGCGCTAAGGAGGGTAACAAGTGTGAAGACTACTCGAGGTGAGGTCTTGGATCGTTTCTATGTGAAAAGAAACCAATGGACATTTCCTGTGTGAAGGGGAAATTAATTAAGACTGAAGACTACTCAAGGTGAGGTCTTGGACTATTTCTATGTGGAAAGAAATAAATGCACTGTTTGCTATGTGAAGAGACAAGCAAAGGAATGGTTGCTATGTGAAGAGTGTGAAGAGACAAACAAAGGGATGTTTTCTATGTGAAAGGAAAGTCCAATGAACATGTGCTGTGAGAAGAGAAAAAACATGGACTATTGAGTGTCTGCTGTAGGATCAGCAAAGTTTGCCCAACAATAGGTTGGAGACAGACTCCGTAGGTAGGTTCCTGTATGTGAGAAGGTAGCCGCCCACAGTGGCAAGGATTTATTTTGTGTTTTATTTTTATTTTGATGTTTTTGAGGCTTGCACTTGTGTGAAGTAAATTGCAAGAATAAACCAAACTGTTGTTTGCAACCACTTCTCGGCTATCTCCCTGTGTAAACGCACCCCCCCAAGGGGTCATCCATACCCGCCACCGAGCTAATCAATCCCACAATATATATATATATATATATATATATATGAAGAAGAAATATATGATGGTAAAGGATATATAATCGAAAATATATATATAAAAAATGAAATTATATGTATAAACAAATATACACACAAAAAAAAAATATATATATATCTAAAGAATATATATATAACAAAGGAAATAGTGATATAATAAGTATTGGAAATGAACAAATTGTATTAATGTGCATAAAGAAGTCAAGGAAAGATGGAAAAATCTCCAAAAGGCATCAAATTACAGATTAGACATTCTTATAATATGTCAACAAAAGTTAGATTTTATTTCCATCATTTACACTTTCAAAATAACAGAAAACAAAAAATGGCATCTGCAAACGTTTGGACACCCTGCAGAGTTAATATCTTGTACTGCCCCCTTTGGCAAGTATCACAGATTTTTGTAGCCAGCCAAGAGTCTTTCAATTCTTGTTTGAGGTATCTTTGCCCATTCTTCCTTACAAAAGTCTTCCAGTTCTTTGAGATTTCTGGGATGTCTGTCACGCACTGCTCTTTTAAGGTCTATCCATACATTTTCAATTATGTTGAGGTCAGAAGATTGTGAAGACTATGGCAAAACCTTCAGTTTACACCTCTTGATGTAATCCCCCGTGGATTTCAAGGCGTGTTTAGGATCATTATCCATTTGTAGAAGCCATCCTCTCTTTAACTTCAGCTTTTTCACAGATGGCATCAAGTTACCATCAAAAATGTGCTGAAATTTTATTGAATCCATTTTTCCTTCTACTCGTGAGATGTTCCCTGTGCCACTGGCTGCAATACAACCCCAAAGCATGATTAACAGTTGGATAGAGGTTCTTTTCATTAAATTCTGTACCCCTTCTTCTCCGAACGTACCTTTGCTCATTCTGGCCAAAAAGTTCAATTTTAACCTCATCGGTCCACAGAACTTGTTTCCAAAATGCATCAGGCTTGTCTATATGTTCATTTGCAAAGTTCAAACGCTGATTTTTGTGGTGAGGACGTAGAAGAGGTTTTCTTCTGATGACTCTTTCATGAAGACCATGTTTGTACAAGTATCTCTTTATAGTGGAATAGTGTACCACAACTCCAGTGTCTGCCAGATCTTTCTGGAGGGATCGTGCAGTCAAACGTGGGTTTGGATTGTTTTTCTCACAATCCTGCGAGCTGTTCTGTCTGATATTTTTCTTAAGTCTTCCAGATCTTGCTTTAACTTCCACTGTTCCTGATGACTGCCATTTCTTAATTACATTCCGAACAGAGGATATTGACATCTGAAAACGCTTTGCTATCTTCTTATAGCCTTCTCCAGCTTTGTGAGTGTCAACTATTTTCAGTAGTAATTTTTCAAGTGTAATAATAACTGAATAGCACTATGTATGATGTACCACGAAATTTATGACTGACCTGTACTTACTTGGTTATACTTTTGTTATTTATAGAAACATCGGTCAGTTATGGTCTCTCAGGCCCTGAGGAAGCCTTGAGCGAAACGCGTCGGCTTGCTGGGGACCTACCCTGACCGAATCCAGCTTGAGACCCATCTTCCACCTTATACAGGCTTTGTTTTGGCTATAATCCCTTTATGGGATATGTTTCTATTTCAATAGTGACGTTATTTGTTTGATTTTATTATTGTATGTCAGGTTGTTGTCATCCACATATGCATGGATATCCATGCTGGTTTTTATCATTTTTTGTATCAATAAAATGCAATTTTGGTTTTACAATAAGTTTTGTCTCTGATCCTTCTACTCCCACTGGCCCGCAAAGCCCCATCTTTTTTCTATCCCTATTTTTTTTTGCCTATTTTCAGTATCAGTTTTCTAGACAACTGCTTAGAAGATCCCATGGTGCTGATTGTTGGGGCAAGGTCAGATGAGTCTGGGCATTTAAAACCTTTGAGATTGACATCACCTGGTCTTCCCATGACACTGGCAGGTCTCAGCCTTGCAAAGGGGGCAGTGCATGCTATAAATTCTGCAGGGTGCGCAAACTTTTTTTGTTTTCTGTAATTCTGAAAGTGTCAATAATGGAAATAAAATCTAACTTTTGTTGACATATTATAAGAATGTCTAATCTGTAATTTGATGCCTTTTGGATATTTTACCATCTTTCCTTGGCTTCTTTATGCACATTAATACACATTTTTACCTGGGGTGCCCAAACTTTCGATCACCACTGTATATATATATATATATATATATATATATATATATATATATATATATATATATATAAAAATAATAAAAAAGGAAAAATAAAAAATAAGAATAAACATAGAAATAAAATAAAAATAATAATAAAAATAAACATACAGGTATAGGCTTGTATTGTGTGTGTCTTTGGAGAATATACTAAGTCTTTATGAGATTATTGGCTAGCAGTGAATTGGATGGGGGTGGCTGTGGGTAAAGTTGATGGATATATGCATAATATAGGATAGGAGAGGAGGATATCTTGATCTTGCTTTAGTTTTGAGATGGTTATATAGTTTTTAGAGCAGTGGGTTGACCTAGATTTCTTCATTTGAGCCCCCGGGCGTCAGGGAGCCCAGGCGGTAGATCCAGTAGGATTCCCGGGCGCATAGGCATTTGAACCTTTCAGCTGGAGGGAGATTTTTTTGGTATGGATTCGATTACCCATACTTTTAAATCTGCTGAAGATTGGTGGTGGTGCTGAAGAAAGTGTTTGGGGAAACTATGTTTGTCGGTCCCGGCTTCAACGAACTGTCTGTGTTCCCCAAATCTTTTGCGCAAAGTGCGTATGGTGCGGCCTACGTAGATAAGGCCGCATGGGCAGGACGTGCAATAAATTACAAACTCTGAGGAGCAGTTGAAAAAATCAGGAATGGTGTATTTTTGGCCTTTGGTGGAAAATTCTCTTTGGCTATGTGTAACATGTTTACAGGTCAGACATAGTGCTTTCCAGCATTGGAACATGCCTTTGATATTGAAGAAGGCTAGGGGGGTACTTGGTGTATTGGAAGATTTTTTTGATTTTACTTGGAGCGATGTTATTTTTGAGGTTTCGGGCTCTTCTGTATTACACCAATGGGCGATCAGAAATACTGGCTTTCAGATGTGGGTCGACATGGAGGTTTGGATGTTTTTTGAGAATATGTTCCATTTGTCTATATCTGGTGTGAAATGTGGTAGTGAATCTTAATGGTTGTGTGTGCGGATCACCAGGATTTTCTTCTTTTTTATTCGGTTAATTTTTTTGATAAAAGGTGAAGGCTTCGTCAATCAATTTCTGTGGGTACCCCTTTTCTTGGAATTTTTTGGTCAAGTGTTTGCCATGTGTAGGGAAGTCCTCAGTTCAAGTGCAATTGCGTCTTATTCGACAGAACTGGCTTTTCGTTATGTTCTTTAACCAGTGAGGGCGATGGCAGCTTTTGAAATGAAAGTAGGAGTTGTCCGCTGCTGGTTTGGTGTAATTTTCAGTATATATGTTTTGATGACAGAGGAGAAGATCCAAGAAGGCTAAAGTGTCTTGGTTCTGTACGGAAGTAAAGGTAAGGCCCATATTATTGTGGTTGCAGTGGTCAACACAGGATTGGATGGTGGAAGGTGTACCATCCCAGATAATGTAACGGCCATAGAAAATGATTTGGGAGGAGAATGGATTGTTTGACCAGATGTATTTAATCTCCCACAGACCCATGGTCAGATTAGCAATGCTGGAAGCAAAATTCGTAACCCATTCGCTATTGTCACACAAGTGGGTGGACTCGGGGCTCACTGCCCTGCGCCTTCTCTTTTGTGTTGAGTGACAGCTGCATGAAAAGGGCTGTGTCCCTGCTGCTCTGAGAAAGATACAGATAGAAAGAGAAACAGAGAGAGAGAGCGAAAACTGTGAAAGAGAGAAAACAGAGAGAGAAAGAAAGCGAGGGCAAATAAATTTGAGATCTTGATAATACAGGATCATGTGTTGAAAGCAATAAAGCAGTCCATAAGTAAAATGAATAAGCAAGATGACGTGACTTCAGTGCCAATATTGTGAATGGTGACTGGGTGACACCAATAATTAATAAGAAAAATTTAATAAATCATACAAGGCCATATACTGAAAGCAATAAGACAGTCCATAAACAAATAATAAATATTCAATGTATGAATCACGCTATAAAAGTAAATGAACGTGAGTAGAAAGTGAGGTCTTAAGTGTGTATTGGAAAACCAATTCATTATTCGCCACTCCATTCTTTGGCACGGTCATGTCAGAATACCGATTTTCCCTCATAATGAAATATCTCATCCTGCACCAAAACGAAAAAAACTTTGGGAAGTATATCAAATGATTCTTCAAAATTTCCAACAGAGCTATGTGCTAGAAAGAGACATCAGCATAGATGAGAGTCTAATGGCCTACAAGGGAAAGCTCAGCTGGGTGCAATACATTGCATCAAAGGAGGGCATGATTTGACATAAAATCCTACATGCTGTGCAAATTATCAACTGGCTACATTTGGAATTCAGTGATATACACTGGAAAAGGAACGAAATTTGATGAGAAATACAGCAATTATGGAGTGGCAACATCTGTTCTTTCACTGATTGAGCCATTGCTAAATCAGGGCTATTGTGTAACAACGGACAACTTTTATATGTCTCCTGAACTTTATAAAGTTCTACTGCACAACAAAACTGATGTTGGTTACCCGGCAGAAAGGAAACATTATGGCACTGCGACTGAAGGACAAGAAAGATGTGTGCCTAATGAGTACAGTTCATAACACCTCCACTGTTATGGTACGTTTGAAAGGTGGGAAAGAAGTCATGAAGCCACAAGTAGTGATAGACTACAATAACACCATGGGAGGTATCGACAGAGCCGACCAAGCAATGACATTCTACCCAGCTATGAGGAAGCAGCACAAAAAATACTATAAAAAGATCTTCAGACATCTTCTTGAGCAATGCTTGTGGAATGCCTACATTCTGCTAAAAAAAAAAAGAGTGACAAGCCTTTGATTCATGCGGACTTTATTTGGAAAGTTGCCAAACAAATCTTTCAGAGTCACCAAACACCATCAATGACTGTGAATAGATCTGGGCGTCGTGCTGTTGGTGTTGTCAAGCCGAAGCGCCTGACTGGTCGTCACTTCATGGACTACATCCCACCAACTGAGAAAATGTCAGCACCTACAAGGATGTGCATGGTTTGTTGCTCGAAAGGGATGACAGTGGAAGGAAAATCAGAAAAGAAACCACATATTGTACTATTGTCCCGATTGTGACGTTGGACTTTGTGCAGTCCCGTGTTTCAAAATATTTAATACCCGAGATGTTTACTAAACCTTTATTACAGTGACTAGTAATATCGCACCCCTTGTTTTTACACATTTCAGTGTTTTTGGTTTGATTATATTATTGAATAAAATGTATTATTATTATTATTATATTATAATTGATGATTTTGTGTTTCAAACTTTATCATACCCGGGATGTCTACTAGACTCTTGTTTGGACAGATTTAAGTGAGTTATTCCTAAGAATTGGAGAAAGATATATAATAGATAGATACTCAGCAATATCCCTATATATATATAGTAGCGCAAACTTGTCAAGAAGCAAGTGCCAAAAAAATACTGTGCCCACTGCACAAAAGTCCGAAATGCAATAGATGTCACATAGGCAGCAGGAAAAAGTTCAGAAATGACTCAAACAGTCCATAATCCTTCACTCTATCTCCTGGGATGATAATGTACGAAGACGTGTTTCTCAAAAGGATCACCACCACCACCGTGCTCCAAGGGGGGAGGAGAATTGCCCACTCACCAGATGCTGTGGCCCAACCCACTTTCGTGTTTGAGCATTCAGGCTTATAATGATGGTCACTGGTCCAGAGTATCCACAACAGGAATCGCACCAGCGCAGTCAAAAAAAGCTCAGCAGCATATGGGGAGGAGAGAACATAATCCCAATAGCGTGATACCGTTTGAAAGGGTTTTATTAAATAAAATAAAACATAAGGTAACACACTCACATGTCTTGTATGTCATCCAACGCAAAAAAACAGTCACGAATAGGGGAGGGATGCCCTTCGGGAGATGATGTCCAGGCTCCACGCCGTGGACGCCGCGCCTTCTGGGTAATCCGAACTCCTCTTACACAGCCTGGTTACATCGCCTGGTCACGCCCCGACGCGTTTCGTGATTTCCACTTCTTCCCCGGGAGCGTGACCACGGCGGCTTGGCGGTAACCTTAAATACCCATGCCCATCAACCCACAGGGCGGGGCCAGGGTTGACATCATCGGCCATTGGTGGTTGCTCAGGTGTGTCGACCAATCACAGACTAGATTTACAGGATCGCTTCCTCTCAATTCACTAATCTCTATGGTACATTACCCTATAACCCGGAAGTAGGGTGGTGCCGAGGTTCACACCATCGGTTATTGGTGGATGCCTGTAGAATACTGGCCAATAGCAGGCTAAGACAGCACAGTAACCCTCCATCTCGCCACTATTCACTACAATGGGCCGTCCTACGACCCGGAAGTATAGCACACAGGAAGTTAATTGCACCCTTATGCTGAAAGCAAAAAGACACCAACCACTCAACCACCAATAGACCGATAGTATCCATACAAAATCGCTAGTGTATATACATACTTAAAACGCGTAAAAACGCTTAAAAAGCGTTTTAAGTATGTATATACACTAGCGATTTTGTATGGATACTATCGGTCTATTGGTGGTTGAGTGGTTGGTGTCTTTTTGCTTTCAGCATAAGGGTGCAATTAACTTCCTGTGTGCTATACTTCCGGGTCGTAGGACGGCCCATTGTAGTGAATAGTGGCGAGATGGAGGGTTACTGTGCTGTCTTAGCCTGCTATTGGCCAGTATTCTACAGGCATCCACCAATAACCGATGGTGTGAACCTCGGCACCACCCTACTTCCGGGTTATAGGGTAATGTACCATAGAGATTAGTGAATTGAGAGGAAGTGATCCTGTAAATCTAGTCTGTGATTGGTCGACACACCTGAGCAACCACCAATGGCCGATGATGTCAACCCTGGCCCCGCCCTGTGGGTTGATGGGCATGGGTATTTAAGGTTACCGCCAAGCCGCCGTGGTCACGCTCCCGGGGAAGAAGTGGAAATCACGAAACGCGTCGGGGCGTGACCAGGCGATGTAACCAGGCTGTGTAAGAGGAGTTCGGATTACCCAGAAGGCGCGGCGTCCACGGCGTGGAGCCTGGACATCATCTCCCGAAGGGCATCCCTCCCCTATTCGTGACTGTTTTTTTGCGTTGGATGACATACAAGACATGTGAGTGTGTTACCTTATGTTTTATTTTATTTAATAAAACCCTTTCAAACGGTATCACGCTATTGGGATTATGTTCTCTCCTCCCCATATGCTGCTGAGCTTTTTTTGACTGCGCTGGTGCGATTCCTGTTGTGGATACTCTGGACCAGTGACCATCATTATAAGCCTGAATGCTCAAACACGAAAGTGGGTTGGGCCACAGCATCTGGTGAGTGGGCAATTCTCCTCCCCCCTTGGAGCACGGTGGTGGTGGTGATCCTTTTGAGAAACACGTCTTCGTACATTATCATCCCAGGAGATAGAGTGAAGGATTATGGACTGTTTGAGTCATTTCTGAACTTTTTCCTGCTGCCTATGTGACATCTATTGCATTTCGGACTTTTGTGCAGTGGGCACAGTATTTTTTTGGCACTTGCTTCTTGACAAGTTTGCGCTACTATATATATATAGGGATATTGCTGAGTATCTATCTATTATATATCTTTCTCCATATGTTTTAGTTAAGTAGCTGCATAGCCAATTTATTTATTGGTGAGTGGTCCTCATTTGAAGCGCTTGGGATAGCTTATACCTTTATTTGGTTTTCGTTGGGCATTTAAGCTGTCATATATATATTCCTAAGAATTGCAGGCCTAAAATATAAAACAACGCGTTAATGCTATGGGCGCGTTGGTTCACATTTCTGTCAGCTTTAGTATTTTTAACAATTGTGAACTTGTACCTAAAGGGCCCGCTTCAACCACCTGGAAAGGGTCATAGGAGCAAGTGCAATTTTTTATTTATCAAAAAACAGAAACGCAAATGCTTCTTTTTTTTTTACCTGCAACTGCAAAGCTATCTTCCCATAGATTTAGTTATATTTTAAGGGAAACTATGTAGAATTGTTTTGGTCATTCTTTTTGGAATATTTTTAACACTTACAAATGTATTTTAGACTGTAGTAAAAGCCTCACATAACCTCGCAAAGGGTATATGAATAGTTTTCTCCATCTTGATGGTCAAAGACAGTTTAATTTGATCTACAATCTGATCACATCTAATCATTTTCAATCATTTTTTATGCCTCAATCCAAAGGAAGACACCAGATAGGCTGGGAAATTTACAGTCTACTTAAATAAGGTTGCAATGTATGTGGCATAATTGAACATATTGTTTTGGTAATCAATTAATTAAAATGTATGAATTATTTATTGTAATTTAAATCATACAGCAAACCGCATCCATGAATAAGAGTGGAGCATTGGAAAGATTTATTCACATAACCTTGTACAGCCTATTGACAAAGTGCCATAGTGCGAAACGTGTGAAGGCTTTTTTGCTGTTGTAAGGTGCTTATCTGAATAATGTCTCCTAATGCTCTTCTGCAATCCCTGGACTATCTGCTTGCTTGCATCAATGTGCATCTTGATAAAGCTGGTGAGTTGGAAGTAATTAGGCAATGTACATGCAAGCAGATCCCCTGGCAGTAGCAGCGTTTGTTTATGCACAATAATTTTGATCAAAACTTGCATATAAACAAAATATAAACCTGAAAACTGAAAATGACAACAGAATCAAAAAAATTGAAGAAAATTAAAATCTCTTATTAAAATGGAGGAAAATTAACCACTTGTGGACCGGAAGGATTTGCCCCCTTAATGACCAGGCCATTTCTTGCGATTCGGCGCTGCGTTATTTAACGGACAATTGTGCAGTCATGTGACGCTGTACCCAAATAAAATTGATTTTTATTTTATGCGCTATAAACAAAAAAATAGCGACAATTCTGAAAAAAAAATATATATCTTTCACTTTCTGCTATATAACAGCAAAAAAAAAAAAATCAAATTTTTTAACATTTTAGGCCAATTTGTTTCCTGCTACATATTTTTGTTAAAAAAATTGCAATAAACATATTTTGATTGGTTTGCGCAAAAGTTATCGTGTCTACTAACTGCGGGAAAGACTTATGTAAATTTTTTTTTTCTACTAGTAATGGCAGCGATCTGTGATTTTTAGCGGGACTGCGACATTGCGGTAGACAGATCGGACCCCTAACTGACACTTTTGGGGGGAATCAGTGACATTACTACAGTAATCAGTGCTAAAAATATGCACTGTTACTGTAATAATTACACTGGCAGGGAAGGGGTTAATACTGTGGGTGTTCAAGGGGTTAAATGTGAGCCTAGAGGAGTGATTCTAAATGTATGGGGCGGGGCTTGTGAAATTATCACAGAGACCTGTAATCCTACATAGAAGGATCAGAGGCACTCTGTGATCATTCCAGAGAGAAGAACAGTCAGCTGTGTTTACAATAGTTGCCCGTCCTTCTCTCTCAGCGGGGAACGATCGCGGGTGTCAGGCAGGAATCTGAGCCGCCTGCCCCGTGCATCCGAGTCCCCGCTGCCGAGTGAGGGCTGGAGTGCGCCGCCGGCAGCGCACGCTCGCCCCCTAGCTGCATGCGCGCGACCGACATATACCTAAGTCGGTTTGCGCAGGAGGGGCTGCCTGCCGCAGTATAACTGCGGTGGGCGGTCCTTAAGTGGTTAAAATCTCTCATCAAAATGGAAGAAAATTAAAATCTCTCAACAAAATGAAGGAAAATGGAAATTTAAATCTCTCACCCACATACATGTGCATGCATGTAAGCATATGATTTTTTGAAAGGTAAACATAAAAGATGTGAAGATGATCTGATCATATTGCAAAAATAAATATATAAAATGTTCTTGTTGTATTAAACAATTTGTTCCAGCTGTAAGATTGTTTAAAAAGAAAAAAAAAATCTATTTTTTTTTTATCATTGTACGCACAGCCAACAATGGAGAACAATGGGTTCCGTGCTAGAGAAGTTTTCTACCTTTCAACTTAAAATACTTAAAAAACGAGACCCTTGTTTGTTACCTTTTCTTTTTTTTTTTTTTTTTTATTGAAATTTCTGCAACACATTGTGATGGGCTGTGGTGTAATGACATATAGTGTGATGCGCTGCAGAAAAACATATAGAAAACAATTGCCCCAGTGTTGAGCTTGCGGTGAGCTGTGCAGATTACCTCAGGGCAAGATACACTAAATTGTCAAAAATATTGGGACACTTGCATTTACACGCACATGAACTTTAATGGCATCGCAGTCTTAGTCCGTAGGGTTCAAATTGAGCTGGCCCACCCTTTGCAGCTATAACAGTTTCATCTCTTCTGGGAAGGCTATCCAGAAGCGCATTTGTGAGGTCAGGCACTAATGTTGGAGAGAAGGCCTGGCTCGCAGTCTCCGGTGTAATTCATCCCAAAGGTATTCTATCAGGTTGAGGTCAGAATTCTGTGCAGGCCAGTCAAGTTCCCCCACCCCAAACGTATTCATCCATGTCTTTATGGACCTTGATTTATGCACTGGTCCAAATTATTTGGTGGAGGGGGGATTATGGTGTGGGTTTGTTATTCAGAGGTTGGGCTTGGCCCTTTAGTTCCAGTGAAGGGAACTCTTAAGGCGTCAGCATACCAAGACATTTATTAAAAATGTCATGCTCCCAACTTTGTGGGAACAGTTTGGGGATGGCCCCTTCCTGTTCCAACATGACTACACACCAGTGCACAAAGCAAGGTCCATAAAGATATGGATGAACTAGTTTGGGGTAGAGGAAATTGACTGGCCTCAACCCAATAGAAAATCTTTAGGATGAATTAGAGAGCAGACTGTAAGCCAGGCTTTCTCGTTCAACATCAGTGCCTCACAAACGCGCTTCTGGAAGAACGGTCAAACGTTCCCATAGACACACTCCTAAATCTTGTGGACAGCCTTCCCAGAAGAGTTGAAACTGTTAAACTGCAAAGGGTGGGCCAACTCAATATTGAACCCTACGGACTAAGACTGGGATTCCATTAAAGTTCATGTGCGTGTAAAGGCAGGCGCCCCAATACTTTTTACAATATACTGTAGTGTGAACAAGCCCCTAGGTTCTTTTCTTCTGTCTGGGGTTCATTTACTAAAGTGAAATAAACTGTTCATCTTGCAGAGCTTTATGATGGAGGTGAAGCTCTACCAATCATTTCCAAGCAAAAAGCTGTTTTTGGGTGTTTTTTTTTAACCTGCATGTGTTTTTGGGTATTCCTTGTAAAGTGAAATGTCACAAAATGCGCTAAGCTTTGGGGCTAATTCTATTGCAAAGTGCAACTTCCCATGCATAGTGAAAAGCCAACTTAGCTCTAGGAAATCATCCCCTGTGTGTCCTATTGGTGTCCAACATCAGATGTCCCCTCACCTCCTTTTCTAGTGACAACTAAGGCTAAAGTTTAGCCACAAAAAAGCATTCTCTACAAATTTAGTGATATAACTTACCTGTAAAAAGTATTACCACATTGTGCAGGAAGCTGGATCCTGGAGGAATGTTCACTCCAGGGATGCCCTGGCCTCTTCTTGTCTCTGAACTTCCAGCGCTGCCAGTGTTAATAGCTTTGGATCTTCTGTGTAGCTGCTGTGAAATATTCCCAATGAAGACCTGCCCTTTCCTCCTCCATTGAGAAACATTCTTTCATTGCTTTCAGTGCCTGTAACATGATCTGGGAATGGGGGAAAATTTAAGGCACATGTTTATTTCCCCCATTTACAGGTCGTGTTACAGGCAGTAAGGGTCAGGTCACACCAGAACGCAATGCAGGTGCGTTCCATGCGTGTTTCCCGCACCACGCTCGAACACCCTGCCCTTGTGATCTCCTGCGGGTGTCAATGTATTGTTAAGGGCAACCCAACGCAGTTTGAAAACGCAGTGTGTTTGTGGCCACCAAATTGCATGAGACTGCAGTACCATGAGCTTTGGTGCGCTTTTTAAAAAGTAAAGCCAAAATGAAAACAGCGCTAGCATATAACCATCAAAACATTCAATGTGAAACATTCAACATTCAATTGAAAACGCCCAAGAGGAGGGCGAAACGTGTTGACGTAATTTCCGGTACGGACTAGACGCATCGTCACTTCCGGCAAGCACTTCCTGGTTTGGTCAGTGGAACGCACGCTATATGCGGCGTCCATTACCATTGCTATTGATTGCGAACCATACCTATATGTTTGTGAGTATGTTTTTTACATTTTTTGGCAATAAATCTTTTTAATACATACTTCACTATGTGCGGTCCTTTTATCTTTTAAACTGGTGTCTATGGAGGAGGATCTTACCCGCTCCTATCTGAGGACATACAAAGTTACCTAGTGATAATCCATGAAAGGAGGCTTGGTGAAACACATCTATTTGAATTTCAAGCTTTATCAATCTGGCATTGCGGTGAGTGGGTAACCGAGAGGGGTCACCATAACCTTGGATCACCTTTTATATAGATTATTTGCACTGGGGCACTTTATTTGGAAATTTCATCACTTTTAAAAGGACTTGTTATTTATTTTGCATACGTTATTATAATGAATGTTTCACATTGAATGTTTTGATGGTTATATGCTAGCGCTGTTTTTATTTTGGTTTTACATCTTACCTAAGGTTTACTTAGTGTCACAGCAGCTGCATTTCACATATTTTATATATATATATATATTTATTTTTTAGAAATTGTATATATATATATATTTATTTATTCATTTTCAGTTTGATATATATTTATCACTTGCACGTCTTATTTTGCACTATTGTATTTTACCATTAGCGTGGGATTTATTTTACAGTTTACACGCTTTTTAAAAAGTAGTGCATGCATTTTTGTTTCTGACTTCCAGTGCAATTGGCAACCTTTTTCAAATGAATGAGCTGCTGAATCGCACAGCCCAGGAATTGCACAGGAATGCGGCACCCTGTGAACTGGTCGTACAACAATGAAAATAATTTTCAATAAGGAAGTAGAGGGAAGGTTCTCGTTGGGTATCTTTAAAGGAGTTGTAAAGTCTCATCGTTTTTCACCTTAACGATTCGAAATTAGCCTGGTCAGGAAAGGGGTTAAAGTACCCCTTATAAGAGTGGTTAAGCAGCCAGCCAGTGGAAGTCATACTGGCATTGCAGTGGTGACAGAGGGACCTAAGAGTGAGGGGGTTTACTGATGGGGTTTGTGAGCTTCCCCTCCCTAGTATACAGTGCCCCACATACAGGGACAGATACCACGGCGCAGGGTATCTTAGGTACCTAGCCTGGGATTTCACAGCAGAGGAGAAGGTGAGTGAGAGGCTTCAGGGATGGAGATGCTTGAGAACATATGATCTCTATGAGTCGGAGAGAAGTCCCATAGTGTCACTGGGAGGAAGGTGACACATTGGGCTGTGATGGGGGAGTAGAGAACAGGCTCAGCGGTACCCACTCGGTATTGCTGCATCCACTGGGAGAAGTTATGAGAAGTGAAACCTAGACAAAGGGCTAACTGTGCAAGAGTAACCTGCTTGCTTCTAAGTTAGAGGTCTGCCCTAACACTGATTTCATATGACCGCAATCTCAGGCTGTAGTGCAGGCATTAGCAAGTGTTTTGCCCAACATATGGAGTAGAGTGTGTTTGCTTCCAAGTCGGAGCACTGTCTGTAGATGCAGGCTTTAGTGAGCGATTCTAGCGGGTTCCTCATTAGCCGTGTTAAGCCTCATCCACAAATGTAGATTTTTCTTCTTTTCAGGTGCGTGCTTGCTTGACACTGTACATTATATGTATGTGACATGGTCACATTAAAGTATCTCATCTCTTATTATAATCTATATGTAATCTTGACTATTGCTGATAACTGCCACGGAACATCTTCCTTTGTTACTGCAATATTATCCTGCTGCAGTGTGGATGTCCAAACTACTTTAATATAGAAGTACAGCACCCATCTTTGGGGGGAAACCTCTTTGCAGTGCTCGTCTATGGAGTGTCTAGAGTGAAGGGATCAGTAATTTTGGCTGGGTTTTATTTGATCCTAGAGGACAGTGTTTGGCTGATGCAACAAAGCAAGAAGTGTCAAGGGAGTGGTGTGGTGAGTCCTGCGCTGTCTAGAGAGAACGATTTAAAGGGGTGAAGAAGGTCCCAGATGCTGCTAGTACCAGGACTCAGTGGCGTAGCGTGGGGGGTGCAGGGGGGGCCACTGGCACCGGGCGCAACATTTAGGGGGGCGCATCCCACGCCCGCAATTGGCGGGATCAAAGTGTCCCTTTATTCTGAAGTTGCCCGCCCGGCGCCCGCCCGCACTCCACCTCTTGGCTCAGTGGCCGCCGCTTTGTGCAAGACGAGCAGCGGACCGCTGAAGGTGTCATGCGGCCAGGGGGCGGGGCTGGTCATGGATGAAGATGCCAGTCTGTGGCTCGGTGCATGTGCAGCACCGCTTCTGGAGTCTCCCCCTGCTGTCTGGTCGGCCACAAACATGCTGTCTCTCCCCTCCTCGAGTCACCAGTGTATTGGCACAGTACAAGGTAAGTGATGTCTTGCCAGCCCCCAGGGCCCAGGGAAGTGGGGGGGGGGTGTCAGTGTAGTAGGGGGGTCAGCATAGGCAGTGGCGTAGCGTGGGTTGTCAGCACCCGGGGCAAGGCAAGTAATTTGCGCCCCCCTACACAAACCTACTAGACCACTACACAGACCTACCCCCCCATACACTGACACCTACACTGACCCCCCTTCACTTACCCCCACTACACTGACGCATACGCTGACCCCCCATACACTGACCCCTACACTGACTCCCCCTTACATTTCTATACACTGACCCCCCATACACTAACACCCCCTACACTGACACCTATACAGACCCCCCTACACACTGACCCCTACACTAACACCTATACTGACACCCCCTACACTGACAGCTACACTGACACCTATACTGACCCCCCTTACATTCCCACATACACTGACCCCCAATACACTGACCCCTACACTGACTCCCCCTACATTTTCACATACACTGACCCCTACACTAATAGCTATACTGACCCCCCTACACTGACCTCCCCCATACACTGACACCTATACTGACCCCCCTACACTGACCGCCACATACACTGACACCCCTACATTTCCACATACACTGACCCCCCTACACTGATCCCCCCCATACACTGACACCTATGCTGACCCCCCTACACTGACACACCCACCTCTACACTGACCCCCCCCATACACTGACACCTACACTGACCCCCCCATACACTGACAGCTACACTGACACCTATACTGACCCCTTACATTCCCACATACACTGACCCCTACACTGACCCCCACTACAATGACCCCTACACTAATAGCTATACTGACCCCCCCATACACTGACACCTATACTGACCCCCCTACACTGACCGCCACATACACTGACACCCCTAAATTTCCACATACACTGACCCCCCCTACACTGATCCCCCCCCCCCATACACGGACACCTATGCTGACCCCCCTACACTGACACACCCTCCTCTACACTGGCCCCCCCCCCCAATACATTGACATCTACACTGACCCCCCCGTACACTGACAGCTACACTGACACCTATACTGACCCCCTTACATTCCCACATACACTGACCCCTACACTGACTCCCCCCTACATTTCCACATACACTGACCCCCCACTACACTGACCCCTACACTAATAGCTATACTGACCCCCCCATACACTGACACCTATACTGACCCACCTACACTGACCGCCACATACACTGACACCCCTACATTTCCACATACACTGACCCCCCCTACACTGATCCCCCCCCCCATACACTGACACCTACACTGACACCTATGCTGACCCCCCTACACTGACACACCCTCCTCTACACTGACCCCCCCCATACATTGACACCTACACTGACCCCCCCCGTACACTGACAGCTACACTGACACCTATACTGACCCCCTTACATTCCCACATACTCTGACCCCCCCATACACTGACACCTACACTGACCCCCTCCCTCCCTCACTCCCTCCCTCCCTCCCTCCCTCCCTCCCTCCCTCCCATGTCCACTTCCCCTGCACTGACACCTATGCTGACCCCCCTACTACACTGACACCCCCCCCCCACTTCCCTGGGCCCTGGGGGCTGGCAAGACATCACTTACCTTGTACTGTGCCAATACACTGGTGACTCGAGGAGGGGAGAGACAGCATGTTTGTGGCCGACCAGACAGCAGGGGGAGACTCCAGAAGCGGTGCTGCACATGCACCGAGCCACAGACTGGCATCTTCATCCATGACCAGCCCCGCCCCCTGGCCGCATGACACCTTCAGCGGTCCGCTGCTCGTCTTGCACAAAGCGGCGGCCACTGAGCCAAGAGGTGGAGTGCGGGCGGGCGCCGGGCGGGCAACTTCAGAATAAAGGGACACTTTGATCCCGCCAATTGCGGGCGTGGGATGCGCCCCCCTAAATGTTGCGCCCGGTGCCAGTGGCCCCCCCTGCACCCCCCACGCTACGCCACTGAGCATAGGTGTCAGTGCAGGGGAAGTGGACATGGGAGGGAGGGAGGGAGGGAGGGAGTGAGGGAGGGAGGGGGTCAGTGTAGGTGTCAGTGTATGGGGGGGTCAGAGTATGTGGGAATGTAAGGGGGTCAGTATAGGTGTCAGTGTAGCTGTCAGTGTACGGGGGGGGTCAGTGTAGGTGTCAATGTATGGGGGGGGTCAGTGTAGAGGAGGGTGTGTCAGTGTAGGGGGGTCAGCATAGGTGTCAGTGTAGGTGTCAGTGTATGGGGGGGGGGATCAGTGTAGGGGGGGTCAGTGTATGTGGAAATGTAGGGGTGTCAGTGTATGTGGCGGTCAGTGTAGGTGGGTCAGTATAGGTGTCAGTGTATGGGGGGGTCAGTATAGCTATTAGTGTAGGGGTCAGTGTAGTGGGGGGTCAGTGTATGTGGAAATGTAGGGGGGAGTCAGTGTAGGGGTCAGTGTATGTGGGAATGTAAGGGGGTCAGTATAGGTGTCAGTGTAGCTGTCAGTGTACGGGGGGGTCAGTGTAGATGTCAATGTATTGGGGGGGGGGGCCAGTGTAGAGGAGGGTGTGTCAGTGTAGGGGGGTCAGCATAGGTGTCCGTGTATGGGGGGGGGGGATCAGTGTAGGGGGGGTCAGTGTATGTGGAAATTTAGGGGTGTCAGTGTATGTGGCGGTCAGTGTAGGGGGGTCAGTATAGGTGTCAGTGTATGGGGGGGTCAGTATAGCTATTAGTGTAGGGGTCATTGTAGTGGGGGTCAGTGTAGGGGTCAGTGTATGTGGGAATGTAAGGGGTCAGTATAGGTGTCAGTGTAGCTGTCAGTGTATGGGGGGGTCAGTGTAGGTGTCAGTGTATGGGGGGGGTCAGTGTAGAGGTGGGTGTGTCAGTGTAGGGGGGTCAGCATAGGTGTCAGTGTATGGGGGGGGATCAGTGTAGGGGGGTCAGTGTATGTGGAAATGTAGGGGTGTCAGTGTATGTGGCGGTCAGTGTAGGGGGGTCAGTATAGGTGTCAGTGTATGGGGGAGGTCAGTGTAGGGGGGTCAGTATAGCTATTAGTGTAGGGGTCAGTGTAGGGGGTCAGTGTATGTGAAAATGTAGGGGGAGTCAGTGTAGGGGTCAGTGTATTGGGGGTCAGTGTATGTGGGAATGTAAGGGGGGTCAGTATAGGTGTCAGTGTAGCTGTCAGTGTAGGGGGTGTCAGTATAGGTGTTAGTGTAGGGGTCAGTGTGTAGGGGGGTCTGTATAGGTGTCAGTGTAGGGGGTGTTAGTGTATGGGGGGTCAGTGTATAGAAATGTAAGGGGGAGTCAGTGTAGGGGTCAGTGTATGGGGGGTCAGCGTATGCGTCAGTGTAGTGGGGGTAAGTGAAGGGGGGTCAGTGTAGGTGTCAGTGTATGGGGGGGTAGGTCTGTGTAGTGGTCTAGTAGGTTTGTGTAGGGGGGCGCAAATTACTTGCCTTGCCCCGGGTGCTGACAACCCACGCTACGCCACTGCCAGGACTGATAACCATACAGTGTCAAAATCATAAACAGGTGGGGGGTACTGCGCTTCTGGGTTGATAATGTATATACTGTGCTTAGTGTAAATGCCTGTCACAATAAAAAGAAGGGAACTATACCATGTGTGGGTGAAATAAATAAGATAAATCCATACTCATAATAAAAAAATCACAGTGCTAAAATATTGATGCAACACTCTAAAATATATAAATATATAAATACCACTTAATGTGCTGATAATGCTCTAGTGACAAATAAAGTGCTCAGGTGCATACAAATAAATAAAGTTAAAGTGTCCTCTGTGCTCCACAAAAATACAACAGTCTGGGTGAGATATAGTCCAAATGGTTAAGGTAAGTGTTCAAGTGGGGGAAATTATCCACAGGTGCTGCTCCTTCACCTAACACCGTGCTTAAGGTAATGGGGTGCTTCTCCTTATCCCCTCTAAGTGTTCTAGCCGCTCACCTTAAGGTCTAAGGGTAAAAGCCTTATCAATAGTCCAGGGGGCTCCTCTCCAATCCTATATCGTGCTTCACTAGGGTCAGATATCTGGGCTGCTGCGGGTGGGTTGGCTCCCTCTCCCTCTCCAGGCTCCCAGCGGTCACAGTGGATCTCAAAACAAAGGCTCAAGATAGTGCAAGTATGTCATGGATAACGGGGTGCTTTATTAAAATAAGGTTAAAAACACTCACATTTGTTGAGTAAAATAAGCGCAAAGAATAGCATCGGAGTGGGATCGCAGTCCTCACTTCCGCAATGTGCGTCACTTCCGGTCCGAACGTCCCTACGCGTTACGCCACTTCAGCGTCACGTGGCTTCTTCAGGGCCAAAGCAAGAAGTGGGCCTGAAGGCTGCTAAGGAAAAAGGAGAGAACTGTCTTGAGGCAAGTAGGTGTTTACACCTACGTAACTAGAACCTTCAGGACCCGGGTGCAAGAAACCATGAAGGGCCCCCATGACCCCTGGCCGTGATCCTGGGGCCCTTTACTCCAGTCGCAGGACCCTTTCACAAATTCTGTAGTGGGCCCCCTTCATGCCATCTTGGGGCCTTCCCATGGTGGTGGAATGCCAGGGCCCAGTTGCAAGTGCGACCTTTGCAATCCTGGTAGTTCACCCACTGGTGTCAGTAGTTTTTATTTTTTGTTATTTTCATTTTATTATGTTTTATCTGTTTACAATTTTTATTTTTTTACAATTTTATTCATTCAGAAAAAGAAGGAGCCGGTAAATTAAGTATTTACGTACCCATTCCCGACTCCCCATTGTGACACATCCCCTGCAACAGCCGGTGGGAGAGGGAATAGGGGGAAGCCAATAGTGCTGTGGGAGGGGGGGGGGGACCAGGGGAGCACAGGGGTTTGAACCTGAGTTTGTGTCCAGAGACCCAGATGAGGGTCTCCTGGGTTTGGTAAGACACTAACATTGCACAAGTTCATCTCTTGTGGTTTCTTTAAGGGCCCCAACTTTGTCAGCTAACGTTTTTCTCATCAATCATTGCCCAGTGAGCAAAAACTGAGACTATTATAACAAGTTAGGACTGTCTTTATATACTGTTGTTAGGTAGATGGCCTCTCAAAGTAATGCTTTACACTTGCTAATCCTCTTTCCTTTTAGGCTATGCTTGGGCTTATAAATTATTTGAAATGCCTCAAGGTGTAAGTGAGGTGTGTGCAGAGAAGTCACAAAACAATTCAGCGACACTTCTTGGGGATTGGGGACCATTTGAAATGGATAATTAGTGTCAACACAAGGCATTTTAACAAAATGCAGTAAATTACATGATGTCACTCTTTGCTGCATTCTTCTGTGGGCGCAGGGCAGTTGAAAGGCATACCTCTAGGGGACATTGACCAACTAGGCTCACAGGAACAGGGCTTATTGGCCCAGAGCCATAGCAGTACCATCTTGGGACAAGGATGAATTACTGCGGGTGACAAATATAGGGTGTTTTTAACTTTATCTGGGAAATTATTATATATTTATTTTACATTTTTCATTAAACTGGAGTTGGCAACATTGGTCAAGTCCAGCTCTTTGTAGTTAGCGATAGAAAGAAAGACTCACATGAATTAATGAACACATTATTCATCTCAATAGGGCCAAAGCCTGTTGGAACACCTTGAAGTAGAGATAAAATTCTTTTTTTCCATGTGTTATACCTAGACATCACAAGAATAAAGAAATAGCAGGTTACCTCTCCTTTCAGCATGATCAAAGTGATGGCAACTTATAATTTCTAGAGTCAAGACCTCTGTTTTTTTTTTGGTCTAATATTGGCAATGCCTACAGAGTGTAGCAATCTATAAACAGTTCAGACCACAATTGTTAATTAAACATCTTTCAGTCTTATTCCCTGAATTATTGCTTAGCAGTTCTGTGTTCCTCTCTAACTATATAGGAGGTTTCTTTGGTATACTGAACATCGATTTTGTTTGTATTTTAACAAATTATCATGAACTGAGATAATTGAGTCATTGGTATTATATTTACAAATGCAGACCTGGACAAAGTGTAGTGTGCAAGGTGCAATAACTCATAATACCCTTTATTTCGATTGTACTGATTTCACTAATGTAAAGTAAATCTGATGGGCTGAAATAAGATCCTGCATGGTGCACACTATCATTGCTTAAACAGCACCAACAGTAATTAGATTCCCAGGTTACATAGTAGTTTAGGTTGAATAAAGACAATAGTCCATCCAGTTCAACCTGTGTAGGCGCACGTGGCCGTAATCATCTCTCATACCCCTGATCCTTGAGATGTACCTCCAAGAGTCTTTGAAAGTAGCCATACATCCCGCAGAAACTACCTCTTGTGGTAGAGAATTCCACAATCTTGTAGCCCCACTACTTTCCAGAACTGTCCAGAAGGCAGGGGGAAGCAAAATCCACAGCCAGTGAAACAGAGTAGACTAGAGCAACCACACACTTCTACACTGATTAGAGAGTAGCTCTGCTGATTTAATAAGCTCTGGGGAAAAGGAGTGCATCTGCACTTGCAAAGTGCACAGTCTTTAAAAAACCCAACCCAAAATGTTGCACTTAACCTGAACACAATGTACCCTGCAAGTGATTTTTTTATTCCGGCATTCATCATTTACAGCTGGTTCCTCCACTTGCTAAATTCTTGCAGCTGTCAGTATCTTCTGAATGGCCCTAAATATTTGCCTACTGAATGCAGGCCAGATATTCTCCTGTCAATAGCAGCTGTTCATATATTTAAAAAAAAAATAGCTACTTTTTTTACACAAAAACTCAGAGAAAAGTAAGTGTAAGTGGAGTTCTCACTTTAGCACAGCTATAATTTTCCTTGTACAGTTTTGGCAATAGACAATGTCATAGGACCTGCAGTATCCCAATTTTGTGTAGTATGTTTGCGAATTATAGTGTTATTTAAAAAAAAATAGACAATTTCATCAATACAAGCAGGCATTAATTGAAATAAAACTCTTTAAAAAGCTAAAGAAACAGTGGAAATGCATAAGCTGCATGTCTGCTGGTGTGCTGCCAATTAACGGGTAAATGTGTTCAGCCGATCTTGTGATTTATGTACCCTTGCTGCACTGTGCTACAGCCAGCTAATGAGGCCTATATTTCTTTTATAAGCTTTGCAATTTCTTGTGTTGCCCTTCAGCTTTATAATCGGGCAATCATTTTTTATTCATGTTTGGTATTATACTGTATGTTATATAAGATTTGGCAACCAACTATATTGGGGGTATTACAATGAACAGCTGACTTATATTAGAGCTAATGTGAAACCCTGGGTAAAAATTAAAGACATCTATGATGTAGTCTGTCACTAGCAGTTTTTGTTTTTCTGAGTTTTGCAATCCTGCAAGTGAATCGGTAATTTTTCCATTTACTGTTTTAGGGTGACAATGCTGTTCTTTCTGCATTGAAATCACACAGCAGCGTTGTCACCCTGTGGACAAGGGGACAAAGCAACCGTAGATAGACTTGTAGTTTTAAATTAACTTAAAGTGGTTGTAAAGCCTTGAATTCCTATATAATACTAATGACTCAAATGTCTCAGTTCAGGATACATTTATAGGTGTCAGCATCCCCCCTCACCACCCCCCCTTTTACTTACCTGAGCCCTCATTCAATCCAGCACTGTGCACGTCTGCAGCTCTTCTCTCCCCTCACTTCCAGGTCTTGCTGGCTTTGCTGGGGCACCAGGAACCATTGGCTCTAAGTGCTGTCAATTAAAGCCATTGATGAGGGAGCGGGGGATGGGGCCGAATTCTGAGGCTGTGTTAATGGATGCAGCAGCAGGGCTCGGGTGTCAGCACACAAAAGTGCACTCATGGGAAGCCATTTCCTATGGAGTCACTGAACAGAGGGGAGGGGCCATGGGGGGACCCGAAAAGAGGAGGTTCGTAGCCGCTCTGTGCAATTCCATTGCACAGAGCAGATAAGTATTTTTTGTTTTGTTTTATGTGACGGTATTCACCGTCACTGGAAGTGAAAAACAGATAATTAATGGTTTGAATTGCTTCAGATGGTACAGTCTAATTTGTCAGCAATGTCTTCATATAGAAATGTGAAGATTTATTTTCATTGCCATGAAATTTGTAATTCCTAAATAATGTGCGTGTTACATATCTTTCAATGTCAGACAGGTTTTCCCTATTGTTTGTGTATTGGGAGGGAATGTGGATTGCCCCAGTCCCATTGTTAAATGTTAATGATCTCACATTGTTCTGTCTGTCTGCCTTAAGAGAAACTTATTATGGGAGGTATACTGTATATGTATGTAGATTAAATGCTAAGGGGGGGGGGGGGATTGTCCCACATTGTATATTTTTGTGTACACTGTATGGGAGTGTAAAACTCTGTTTATATTGGATTGTGAATGTCACGTCCAGTCCTCAACAAGGTCCACCTCGGCGGTAACCTTGTGGGGGAAAACTGGATATAAGTCTGTTTCTTGTTCAATAAAGTTAGAGCTAGTTCACCCTCAATCTAGATTCCTGTCTCTTATTGGGGGAATATGCTACAATGGATTGCTATGGTCTTCCATACTCCCTTGGATAATCACTAAGCTCTTGTAAGAGCTTGTGTAAGAGCTTGTTCTGCTGCACTCTCTGGGGAAAGAGAGGTTCACCCACGGGAACCTGGAGCCTTGTTGCAGGTGCAGGGGGGCTAGGAGACAAGCAAGACCCCAACCAAGCTGCGGCGGTTTGTGGGGTCTGAGGCGGTTATGGTGTCTGGTGGAGTGCGTAAAGCCCTCGGGAAGCACTAGGAGCATCCGTCAACGGAGGTGCCCGGTCGGGGTGCTGGTTGATCACAATCACTTTAAATGAAATGAAATTCTTACTCCTATTAACACATTGCAAATACAGCAACAGTTTTTATTTCTTTAGAAAAAAAGGTTTAAAATGTATGAATAAGGCCTCTTTTACATAGGGCGTATCAAAGCATATAACCATGCAGGATCCACCTTTGCCTGCATGGGATGCACAGGTGTTGCATGCATTTGTGTGCATGAAAAATCCTATTCTTGTCAATTCTGAAGCAGCAGCTGCACAAACACAGCTGCTGGTCCCAAATCAGTATCCGTGCAGGTGCTGGTTCCTGTCCCCAAATGCACAGAATATGCAAAATACCTGTGCATCTTATGTGGGCAAAGATGGCCCTCTCACAGGTGTACGCTTTGATACATCCCCTTGTGAATGAGGTCTAAAAGCTGACCATTTTAGCACCCCTGGCAGTATTATGTGATTTGTCCCAACTCTGAAAATGTCTCCTTGGCTGGACACCTTGGCCTGCATATTAATGTGGAAAAATATAAATAAAGGCATGTGAAATAAAACGTGGCATTCCTATACTGAATTACATCTAGTTACATCTCTTATCAGTCTCTTTCATAGGCTCTTGGGAGAGCCAGGACTTTGTTATCTCATGCCAGAGCTGCCACCCTGTGGACTGGTGGGGTAATTAGGAAGCAGCAGGAGCAGTGAAGGAACCACAGATCCACAGAATGGATGAAGTGGAGCAAGGGAAATGCTTTCACTGCAGCTCCTCAAGTACAGCTTTATCTTCAGTAGGAAAAACTGTGAACAGCAAAGGAGAGACCTTACCAAATGTCACATGGCAAGCAGGTAAAAAGCCTTAGATGATCTCACACTGCAGATATGCGGCTAAGAGTCTCAAGGCACAGGAAGTGCTGTGCTATTTTTCCTGAAGGAATTTATAATAAAAGGTACATTTCTCAGGAATGCTTAGGCACAATAAATAATAATAATCATATAGAATTATGGACGGGGCCAGTTGGAAGCTGTTGGTGGGCTCTAGAGTAAGTCTGTGACCGGGGAGAGAGAGTGGTGAGAAGACTGACGTGTCTGGCAGCGTTCTAAAGGTTCTGAAGAGCAAGCTTACATTGAACAAAAACCAGCTCTGCACACAAGAGAAGAGGGCACACTTCAATCTCTGCGATGACACCAGTTTCTGAGCCGATAGAGCTGGAAGAAAGCGTGGAAGACGTTGTGTATAAGACTTGTGAATCCTATGAGCCAACCATTGTTGACCTAACAGATCTAACCCCAAATTACTCTGTGGTGATTGTTGAAGAGAAAACACTGCTGGGAAAGTGCTGATCCTCACTGGATGGAATATATTTGTGGTGACACGCTGCTTGTGCCTGATCCATGAGAGTGGGTAGGCATATAGATCTGGTGAGTCTCCCATTCATCTATATTATCCCCGGCACACTGGTGGTGGAGAGTGATGGTGTCCCCTCTAAGCTCACAATTATTGCCCTCCTGGATGAGAGTTTTTAAGCTATTACCTCCCTGTTTGATCTTATGGACATTTTATGGACTATTTTAATGATTTTAGGATGAAGTGTGCAGTAAATTCAGTGATGATATTATAGTCTGTTGCTATAAGGGTACTAGTGCTGTTTTTTTTTTCAATCAACTAAAAAAAAAGCACTTAAATGTGGTAAGGAGGTACCATCATTCCTGTGCTACTAAAATTGTTGTATGATGTGAATTCAAAAATAGCAGCATTGCTTTATATATATTTTATATATTTTGTGTTTGACACTCCTAAGCACATAGGGTCACTTTACAATTGTCTGCCATTTATAGGCAAACTTGGAGGTGTTTTCTTTAGTTTACATATAGAATTAGTATTAAGTATTTTTCGATTTTCCCTACAAGACAGCAAAACTTTATTTTGAGTTCAGCTCTGCCAGAGGATAAACCTGAGGGCCACTACCTGGGAACATAATGCAGAAAAAGCCATGCCTTCTTTCAGGCATTCTTGGTGAAGATCAGTTGCTCATCTGTTTCCAGACCTTATTGGAACTGACTGGACCTATCCAGTTGTCCTGGGTCCTTCATAGACGAATGATGCAAGAAAGCTCAATATTACATCAAGTCTTAAGTCTTCCAAACAACCAGGATAACGTGAGGGAGAAAGCATTAACTTTGGACACTTGGATCTATACCACAGCCTGCCTTTGGCGGCCCATCCATTAAAGGTATGCTTCTGTTGGGAGCCTGTGGTGTGTCACAAAAATATCTTTGTTTAATACTGCATTAGAGATAAGGCAAATTACATAATTTTGACAGGTCATTAGACTGGGCTCTCTTGCTTTTGTATCCTTCATTTCCATTCATTTTATAGTCCTGAAGCAAGCAGTGTGCTTTAGAACTGTGCATGGTACTCTGCTCCCTTTATAAAACGCACACCACACCGCAGTGTGGTCATGAAGCTGTTTCATGAATGAACCTCTTACTGTTGCTTTTGAACATCAGCTCCATGATTTTATTTTTCCCCAACTTCACTGAACCTTAGCTTTGCCTTAAACTACAGGTGCACTTTAAAGCTGCAGTGACTATAAATAGGCACATAGCATAATAAAGAAGTTAGGTAAAAATACCGCTGTAGTGATTTCCATCTTTCCAGGACTGTAGGCAGACAATAACATGAATGACTGGATGTCAGAAAGATCTTATTTCATTATTGCCCGTGCATGGGCACCGGCTGAGCCAAAACAGGAAATTAAAGATTACAGATGAACAAACTTCTTAAAACCTGCTCTGCCAATGATGTGCACAATTAAATATATGCCATGAATATCCATAGTGGTATGTGATTTTTCTCATTATGGATTTTTATAGGGTTATTTTTATTTTTTAAATGTATATATATATAAACACACATGGTGCTGTAGGTGAGATGGCAAGTGCAATATAGTAACCCATTAAACACCATGCAATATAATAAAAATTATTAATATGCATATCATTTGTCCCTACAAGTTTATTGTATATCACAACATACCAGAGGTATACTATCAATAGTTTCAGTTACAAAAAAAAAAAAAGTAGAGTGGTACAATAATTGTAGAAATATACAATACCTAAAAACAGACAGTTGCAAATCACACTGAATAAAATAAATATACAGTTGTGCTCAAGGGTTTGCGTATCCCATCAGAAATCATTATTTTTTGACATTGATAATGAAAATATAACTGATCATACTAAACAAAAACTGTCTTTTATTTAAGAATAGTGATCATATGAAGCCATTTATTATCACATAGTTGTTTGGCTCCTTTTTAAATCTTAATGATTACAGAAATCAGGTAAATGGCTCTCATCAAAAGTTTCTATACCCTGGAATATTTGACCTTGGTACAGATAAACAAGATAACACACACAGGTTAACATGACAATTAAAGGTTAATTTCCCCTATCGGGGGCTTTTTAAATTGCAATTAGCGTCTGTGTATAAATAGTCAGAGTTTGCTCTCACATGAATGCACTGAGCAGGCTAGATACTGGGCCACGAGGAGCAGAGAAAAATGGTCAAACAACCCGCATAACAAGGTAATGGAACTTTATAAAGATTATAAAAAGATATCCAAAGCCATGAATATGCCAGTCAGTACTGTTCAATCACATATTAAGAAGTAAACATTTGGGGATCTCTTGATACCAAGCCAAGGTCATGTAGACCAAGAAGGATTGCAGCCACAACTGCCAGAAAAATTGCTCAGGATACAAAGAAAAACCTACAGGTAACCTCAGCAGAAATACAGGGTGCTCTGGAAAAATACATTGTGGTTGTTTTTGAGCAGCACAACATGAAGATCAAAATGAGTTTCATAGTCGAGTTGCCAGAAAGAAGCCTTTACTGCGCGCCAATGCCACAAAAAAGTCCGGTTAAAATATGCCTGACAATACCTTGACATGCTTCACCATGCTCTTTTTGTGGCATTGGTGCAGAAAGTCTTCTTACTGGCAGATAATTTTTGTTCAAGTATCATCATTTTGTGCTCCTCAAAAACATGGTGATGGTAAGTGTGGTTTTGACATGCTAACTGTTAGTTGCAGTGCAGCCAACAGATACCTTCCACACACCACTGTTAGTGCCAGCCACTTTCCTCTTCCCACATACACGTGTCTCAGCCATGTTTCCTGGGCTCTGTGCAGCCATCGTCAGACCCAGGACTGACGTGGCAGGTAGTGCCAGGTGGAGGGAAGGGAGATCAGCGAACGTCCATTTCCTGATCTCCCCTTTCTGTTTGATGGCCTATAAGCAATGTAAAATGTAATTGCCCATCCTGGTGTGCAATCTGCACTCCATTAGCTTTAGTGAAGGGAAGGTTAGACATCAGGGGTCTTTTTTGACCCTGGATGTCTCATTTAAGAGAACCTGTCACCAAAAATGCATCACATAGGGGACTTTTTGTCCCACATGATGAAAGAAAAGTTTATCAAAAAATGTAAAAAAAAGTATAAATTAAAGTCGCACCCAAGCACTGAAAATCCCTCCACCTCAACTGTTAAAAAAATAAAAAAAGAAGCCCTCCACCCCCACATACACACACACACGCAGTGCCAGGACAAGGTCACACACACGCAGTGCCAGGACAATAAAAAAGAAGCCCTCCACCCCCACATAAACACACACACGCAGTGCCAGGACAAGGTCATCTAGAGCCCAGGGTGAACATGCCAAACTGTGACCGACCCCCCCAAGATGTATAAGCATTATGTGTCAGCAAACATTGAGCACTAATATGCATGCTTACCCCATAAGCATAAAGTCCCCCTCCTCTCAGTACTAATCTGCCCCTCTGTTAAAATCCCTCCTCCCTGCACAAATCTTTGCCTCCCCCATCCCCCAAATCTCCGCAGCACAAATGCCCCCCCCAAAAAAAAATCCTCTACCCATCAAACCCCTCAAATTTCCTTTGTGATTACACATTCTCTCTCCCTTACTTCAAATCCCCCCCTTCCAGCACAAAAAAACCCCAATCATCCCTACTAGCACAGCACCCCCCCCCCCCCCCAAAAGAATAAATGTAGTGACAGCAGCGGACTTCTGAAGAGGGGGTAAGGAATCGCTCTTCTTCATTTTAATCACAAAAATTTTTTCCTGTACAATCACTTTTTAAGGCTGAAGCAATATCTATTAGGTCTTAGGCTAGGTTCACAATATAGCGGCTCTGCATGCTGCATTTTGCAGGGGTGCCGCAGCCCATGCATTTGAATGGGCTTCCATGCCTCCCGAAATGCAGGGAAAAGGTCCCTGTTCCTTTTTTAAAATGCACCTTGCATGGAAACTGCGATGCAGTGCAGTTCCCAATGCATGTGGGTGCCATTGGCAATATTGGTCCCTGCAAACTTTATTTTTCTGTGTGGGAACAGGTCTTGTAGCGGCATTCACTCGCACAGATGTGAACCTAGTTGAAAAGTCAGCTGCAACATTCTCATTAGCAGGGATGAGCTCAGGTGTGTTTGGATCCTGGTCTGCATGCGCCTGAGCTATCCTTTCATGAAGCTGTCACTGCACATTGACAAATTATTAGTGGTCAAGGTATTGCCTGCACCACAGCCACCTCTTATATACAGTTGCATAGCTGCTTATAATTGGTGGGGCACTGCGATGGGGGGGCCTGTCAGGTAGTCTGTACAGGGCACCAAGATTTCCAACAGCAGACTCAAAGAGATAACTCACATATCCTTTTCATAATATAATATTCACTAACAAACTGAAACATATATAGTACTAGTCCTGCATAGGCTGAACGTGCTGGCTGGGGTAGTAAAAGGGCTGGGTATTTATACATAAACCCTAAAATGTTATATTCTAGCAAAGATCAGTTGATGTTCTAAAATGCTGGTGAGTAGCTATCTGGAGAATTAAGGTTAAAAAGGTAATTCCACGCACTGCTGCTCTTCTCTAGCAACTTCTATCCAAAGCACTGATCTCTAGGTGTGTACTGACTATGTTGTTAACAGCTCTCCTGCTGCCTGTCCTTGATTTAAACATACATTACATTAAAATTAATTAATCTATTGTCCTAGTTGACATGGCCAGGTGTCCCAGAGAGAGGTTGCAATGGGACCCATGAATTGTAGTTACGCTCCTGATTATACCAGTTCTAAGAGCTGAGTATTTATATAGCGCAAAAATTTACACAGAGCTTTACATGGTATACAATAAAGTGATTGTAAAGTCTTGTTTTTTTTTTCTATTAAAATAACAAACATTTTATACTCACCTCCTCTGAGCAGCCACGATCCTCCTCTTCTTGGGTCCCTGGCTGGAGCTCCTGGCTCCTCCCTCCTGTTGAGTGGTCCCACAGTAAGCAGCTTGCTATGGGGGCACCTGAGCTGAGTCACTGCTCCATGTATCCATTCAGACACAGAGCTGCCATTCTGCCCCACCCCTCCTGATTGGCTGAGTTTGATTGACAGCAGCAGGAGCCAATGGCGCCGCTGCTGTGTCTCATCAGAAGAGAGATGACTAAGGCACTCGTGGCATTGCTGCCAACTCCCTGAAGTCAAATATACTGACAGGACACTAAAATGTACAAACTGCACCAATTTTTTACTGGCAAAAATCATGATGTTTACTGACAGAGGCGCATTTTTTACTGACACTGCAAAAAAGTACCTAAAATTACTATTTTCAGTACTAAACAGTGCAAATATCGATATTTTATTACAAACGTGTAGCTAAAGCTATTAGCAATGTGTCTAAGTTAAATAAAAGTCAAAAACCGTATGTCTCTATTAACATGAAGGTCAGGTTACTATAAATGCATGTGTCGGGGGCACCTATGCGTGAAAACATAGATTGTGATACACGTTACATATCGCAGAAAACGCCGAAATGAGAGCAATCATTTTAGCCCAAGACCTCCTCCGTAACACTAAACTGATACCTATAGGGGGCTTTTGAAGCATCGCCTACAGAAAATATAGGGTACTGAAGTCTGTTGCCATTTCACGGGTGCACACAAATTTAAGGTGTGGCATGTTGGCTATCTATTTACTCGGCACTACCTCATATTTTATATTTTAGCAAATTTGGGTAGTTTATTGCGTTTGTTTGCCCTAAAATTCATTTAAGTGTGTTTTTTACTGAAATGTTGCGTTTCCTAGACCATTGCAGTAATATCGTGTGACATAAAAAATTTAAACTACCACTATTTTATTCTCTAGGGGGTCTGCTTTCAGAAAATATACAATGTTTAAGGGTTTTAAATCATCGTTAGGGCTAAAATTATTTTTTTATCTCAATATATTTTTATTGGGTTTTAAATATAGAACACAAGCAGGGAAATAAACAGATCATCAAAGAGTGTTCAAACGACATAGGTAAAAACAGATGAAGAAGCAAACACTAGCATGTCAGTACAGTGTCAAAGTAGTAACATACATAGTTATAATGAACATACAGAAATGCGATATTGTGAAGCCCCCCCAACCATTGCCCCGATCTCTCCCCTGTGACCAGGGGAGCGAGCCGGAGATGGCTCAGACATCTAAGAGCACATAGATATAAATGTCCAACATACCAGTGTGACTAGTCTGAAAAACACCGACCTCAAACTGTCGGGTACAAATAACGGGGCAAGAAGGGGAAGGTAGGGGGTCACAGTGTCATCAGAGTTTAATGGAACGTTCCAGAGGGGAATCTAGCTGTCCAAGGTGTACAAATCGAGGAGGCGATCTGGTATTCGTTGATAGATGATGCGAACATAAGCATGTGTTTGAATGGTTTGGACGGTCTCTTCAATCTTTGGAGGGTTAGGTCTTTTCCAGTGTCTGAGGAGGACTAGACGGGACGCTAACAGGATATGGATGAGTAGTGTTCTAAGGTGTCTAGGTCATTTTTCTATGCCCAAGGAACATATTGCCAAAGGGGGAGTTAGTCGGGATGGAAGGCCAATGGTGTCACGTATTAGGGTTGAGACTGCCCCCCAACATCTCTGCACTTTCGGCATTGCCACAACATATGATACAAAGAGCCAAGTTCCCCACATCCCCTCCAACATAGTGGAGATGCATGCGGTGAGAATTTCGCTATACGTTGGGGTGTAAGATACCACCTCAGATTAAGTTTGTGGGTCAATTCCCCCAAATTCGTACATTTAGTGGCTGTGTATGTTAATGCCTTCTGCCACTCCAGGGCATGAAACCTCTGTCCAAAGTCCCTTTCCCAATGGAGATATGGGGTGGTTTTGACAAATGTAGTCTTGTCATGAAGAGTGTTATAAAATATGGAGATACCCTTCGTTCTTGGGGCCTGCGCTGTGAAGAAGTGAGCAACGTGCCATGGGAGGGTCAGAGTTATGTCAGTAGTCTTTTGAAGGAAGTGGTGGACCTGCATGTACCTAAATTGGTCTTGGGCCGGGATGTTAAATTCAAGCTGTAAGGAGTGGAACGTCTTGACTGCTGGGCCTACTTAAAATGATTTTATAAGTGTGTGCAAAAATTGCACTGGCAAAAAGGTTAACACCCACACATATGCTTTACTGGGAAGCCAATGTTTCTGTGCTGAGAATGCGCTCACTATGCACTCCCAGTACAGAGACCAAGAGGTCAAAGTCATATATTGCTCCCAAACAAATGATCAGGAGCCAGTGGGACTTTCTTCCAATCATGGGCCAATGTGACAGCCAATCACAGTGGTCACAGGATCACTGATCTCCCCCCCCCCCCCCCCAATGGCATTCAAAACTTTTGGAACTTCTTTTGGGCAACAGGTGTGAAGCGATTTTGTTTTTGTGATTTTACTGCGACAATCGCAGCAAAATCACGCTGCAATTAGGGTGCAATTGGAAGTAACTGAATCACAAGCGTGTCCCGCGATTTGGAATTGGGGGCAGAATTGCACTGATTCCACCCGTGATCTGGGATACCTAGGTGTGAACAGAGCCTCACAAAAAAAAAAAATCATGCCATTTAAATTACTGGCAAGTGACAGCTTCATCCACTTTACTTCTGTTTGCAAACAAATAGTCAGGGATATCCTGAAAAGCCTGGTAAGAATTATGTGGGGAATCCCAGCTGCTTTGGCTAGGATTCCTGGCCAGTAAATGAATGGGGGCAAATGACACGGCTTCCATAACAACTTTGACAGACAAAGAAGGAAGCTATAAGATATAATAGTGAAAGAAAAAGCTGTTACTGTATATGATCCTGTTTTATAACAGGTAACTCCTGCGCTGCTACTTATATATAAAATCCCTGTACAAGAACATCAGAAGCCAGCTAACATTAATGTGCGCTTCACACATTGAAAATCAATAATAAAGTAGAACAGTACAAAGCTACTCTAATTTAAAGTGTTACTAAATCAGTTTGTGTACGCAGTAAAGCATGCTTGTCGCACTCACTGTAAAAAACTATGGGGTTAATCCTCCATATTGTGTAAAAAAAAAGCAGTTTGATCCTGTCTTCTCTGATTTTCCCTTTCTTTTATTGTCCTCAATCCATCTGCTGATTGAACAGAGCCTTGGGGGCAATCTGCACATGCTCTGTTTGGTGTGTATTGCTAGAGACTTTTTTTTTTTTTTAATCTTGGGAGGGAGGGCCAATCAGCATGGTCCAGACAGAGGATCAGGGGTCCTGCAGCCTCATTGGACAGTCAGAGTAGAATGAAAACTCTTCCTACAAGCTTTAACCAGACACCTATAGAGGCCAAAAGACTACTTTATACTGCTGAAGAGAAAAGGTATTTTAGTTTATATTTACTAAAATAATTGCATTTCCATGTTCTGTGTACTGTGCGAGACCAGAACAAGTGAATGCAGGTTCTGGGTTTAGTAACATTTTAAGTACAATATATAATAAATAAAATGTGTTGTGCAAAAACATCGAAAAAAATTTCAGTCCAATAGTGTTATCCAAAGAAAATCCAATCCCACGTGTCAACATAAATAACAGTTGGATTTTAATGGCAGTTCCGTCTGCACAGCTGTGCCATTCATTCACAGGTATCTGTGAATGAATGAACTACAAGTCCCATCTTCCACTGCCATAGGCAGACTTGTAGCTGTCAATGGAATTCAAGTGTGGTGATCACTACACTAGCAGTCCATAGACACTTTCTTTATTATTTTAAAGGTGAACTTTATCTTTCTGCTTTGGCTGACAACACAGCCTTGCCTTTTGGACTACAGAACTCGCATTGATTTGCAAACACCACACACTATGTAGGGAAAGTGCTCTTGGTAGATAATTTGGGTGTGTGCCTGCATTAATAGGAACTAAACACTCAGAAGCTGCCTCACATTGATTTAGAAGCCTGGTGATGATGTCACAGGGAATATTGAACGCTATTTATCTCTACAGGAACATAGTAAAGGAGAAAAGAAAATAAAGCTGGGATGTGATCTAGAAGGAGGAGGCAGGTAGGTAATGCATGGCTGTAGTTCCCTGTGAGTTTATCAGAAAAGGTATATGTAGTCAGTGGAGAAGACAGCATTGTTGTTATTTGCAGTGTTAAGGAAGACAAAAGGGTTGGTGCTAAACTTTCAGTGAATTGGCAAAATTCTGAATTCACAAAAAAAAGTAAAATATAAAATATCTCCTTTATCAGACTCTGTGGTGAAAAGGGAACCGCTATGAAGTGGCATCTTTCTATAATAACCCCTGCAATCCAATCCACTATCTTCCACAGGATGAAAGACTGGCACCTGAAAACAATATATTTCCATTTCTTTCATGCCTGTGTCAATCCCCTTTCAATACCTGATTTGCTATTAAAACTTATATATCGAGGAGATGTTTGAACATTTTACTAAAAAGGGAATAAAAGATTCTTATTGCTTTATACCGAGGACTTTTAACAGTGAATTGATCTGTACTCTGAAGGTGCATGAATTTCTTTTAAGCTTTCCTACCAAGTTTCACAAATTTATAGCAGTAAATACCGTGCCCTCAAATAGTTATAACAATCAGGGGGTATAAATAATAGTATATGAGCTATATGTTACGGTTATTAAAAATACCCCAGAAAAATGGGATTTTTTGAATTACCGTAAAATCCATTTCTCTGATGTTTATTGACGAACACAGCTCCGGATCTTCATAACCATTGGGTTATACTGCCCCTACATGAGTAGGACACTAGGCAGAAAAAGAATCTGGCTACGCCTATGGGCAGTCCCAGGGGGTATAATCCTTCTCTGTGCTATAGGTACTCAGTTTAGTTACAAGCAGTGTCAGAAGAATTACAACTCCACAGAGGGGTGGGTGCTGCATCCGTCAATGAACATCAAGGACTGTAAAGGATTTTACAGTAAGTCAAAAAATCCCATTTTCTTTTTCCTTTATTGACGAACACAGCTCCTGATCTTCATAACCATTGGGACGTCCCAAAGCAGTGTTATACATGAGGGGGGGGGGGAACAGAAAAAAAATTCCCAAGGCTAAACAGTAGCCAACCAGGCAACAGGAGCTCAACTGAAAAACTCAATATTACCTCAAAGAGGATCAGGTCCTCTAAACAGCAGCCTGCAAAACATTGTGGCCAAAAGAAGCAGGTGCGAACACATCCTCTTTATAAAACATTGTGAAAGTGTGCACTGACGACCAGGTGACCACCTTGCAAACCTGCGTCACTGACGCCTGATGACGGAAGGCCCAGAAGGCACTAAGCGCACGAGTAGAGTGCGCCTTGACAGCGAAAGGAGGAACCTGACCCCTGATGGATTAGGCCTGAATAACCGTCTGTCTGATCCATCTGGAAATGGTTGCAGAGGAAGCAGACAACCTTTTTCCGAGGCCCATCCGTGAGCACAAATAGTGAGTCTGACTTCCTAAAAGACTCCTTAGCTGCCAGGTGCACCCTATGTGCCCGGACCACATCCAAGGCAATTTCCTTTGGGTGTTTAGGCCTGGGACACAGGAAAGGCAACACAATGTCTTCATTCAAATGAAAATCAGAGACAACCTTTGGGAGAAATGACGGACAGTGGCAAAGAATCATAAAATAATATAAATGCTGCGTCAGAGGAATGATAGATAAATCCAATAATAAATGACTATGCAATGGACTGCGATAAAAAATATAAAGAGCAATATGCTCAAAATCAATAATAGTGAAAAATATAAATATATGAATATCTGAAAAAAAGATGTCACGGTGGTAAAAGTGCACGTGCTAATAATTATGTGACGATAGTAAATATGTCAAGTGGTAAACAATAACAATTAAATAAATAAATGTGCTAAGTCCATAGTAAATTCCACCAATCTTCTGTGCTGTGCAAAGTAGAGCAATAAGGTGCTGGTGCTTCAATTTCATATAGGTGACACTATGCACAGGTGATAATATGCTAGCAGCTCACCTCCCAGTCTGGCTCAAAAATTATAATGAGCCAAACACACTTTGTGCGCTCGCAGGTGCTAATAGACAATGGGGCTGGTCACCTCCTTCTTTCCTCTCTCTGGGTGGGGATACCTTAAATGGATGGGATAGGATAGCAGCCAGATCCAAGTGTACACTGACAAAGTAAAGGATGATCGTGGTGACACCTCCTCTTTCTCCTCACTCCACACTCACGGCCAGGTGTACATGGATAAAATAAACACAGGATCTAATGCTCTCTGTATGATATTTTATCGAGGAACATAAATAAAGTAAAAAACTCACATAAACCGGCACTCGGCCAGTGCGGGCATAGACAGCGGGACTGTGTAGCGATGCAGCACGTGTACAGGCTTCTCCCCAAACGCGTTACGTTGACTGCACAACTTTATCAGCAGGGGCAAAGAACCACCTTATCTCTATGAATCACCAAGTAAGGTAAACGATAGGATAACGCAGCCAGTTCCGACGCCCTGCTCGCAGAGGTAATCGCCACCAAAAAAGACACCTTCTGAGACAACGTAAACATAGGAATATCCCGAAGATTCTCAAAGGGAGGCTTCTGGAGGGCCGAAAGGACCAAATTGAGGTCCCAAGGAGGCAAGGAGACCGTATTGGAGGAGCAAAATGTCAGACACCCTGAAGGAAGGTACACACCAGGGAGTGTGTGGCCAGGGGTCATTGGAAGAAGACGGCTAAAGCCGACACCTGGCCCTTGATGGTACTCAAGGCCAATTTCTGGTTAACTCCTGTTGAAGGAAGGTCAAGATCCGAGCCACCAAGAAGGAGTGTGGATGAACTTCAAGAGACTCACACCACGCAATATACATTTTCCATGTACAATGGTAGATCTTCCTAGAAGTAGATTTCCTAGCTTTTAACAGCATCAGAATCACTGACTTAGATAAACTTCTTATCCTTCAGTACATAGCGTTCAACAGCCAAGCCATCAAAGCCAGCGATTGTAAAGCAGGATGGAGGATTGGTCCTTGGGACAGCAGACCCCCCCTGAGAGGAAGCCCCCAAAGAACATCAGAGAAAATCAGTGATCGAGCTACAAACCTCTGCACCTTTCTGTTGAGCAGAGACACCAACATATCCACCGGAGACACAACTGATGAAACACCTCCCCGATGAAGGGACAACTCCCCATGGTCCAACACCTGCCGAGTGAGGTAATCCGTCAGCCAGTTTTCCATCCCAGGAATGTGTACAGTGGAGAGGGCTGGAACGAACCGTTCTGCCCACCTTAGAATGCCGGCTACCTCCAGAGCCGCAAGAACACTCCTTGTTCCCCTCTGGTGATTGACATAAGCCACGGCTGTGAGTCAAGAGAATCACACCCCGCAATGTACGTCTTCCACGTACAATGATAGATCTTCCTAGAAGTAGATTTCCTAGCTTTTAACAGCGTAGGAATCACCGACCGTCAAAGCCAGCGATGGCAGGATGGAGGATTGGTCTTTGGGACAGCAGATCCTCCCTGAGAGGAAGCCTCCAAAGAACATCAGCGACCAGCCGCAACAGATCAGCGTACCAAGCCTGGCGAGGCCAGTCTGGAGCTACTAAGATGACCGGAATCCCTTCTGCCTCAAACCTGCGTAGAAGTCTTGGCAGAAGCATGAGAGGAGGGAAGGCATAAATCAGACAATACTGACCCCACTGGGCCACCACGCGTCTGTGGCGTCTGCCAGAGGATCTGGTGATCGAGCTACAAACCTCTGCACCTTTCTGTTGAGCCGAGACACCAACAGATCCACCAGAGACACAACTGATGAAACACCTCCCGATGAAGGGACCACTCCCCGTGGTCCAACGCCGGCCGACTGAGGTAATCCACCTGCCATTTTTCCACCCCGGTAATGTGTATGGCAGAGAGGGCCGGAACAAACCGTTCTGCCCACCTTAGAATGCTGGCTACCTCCAGAGCCACAAGGACACTCCTTGTGCCCCTTTGGTGATTGACATAAGCCACAGCCGTGGCATTGTCCGATTGAATGCGCACTGGACATCCCTGAAGACGATCTGTAAAATTGTCCAGACACAGTCTGATCGCTCGGAATTCCAATGCACTGATCGTTAGTCTTGACTCTTACAGTGTCCTGATCCTCCCAGCAGAATGTTTGCCGAGGATGCCTCCCCAGGGCAGGAGAACGAAGCCACCATATCCAGGACTCCTTTGTTCCCCGGCTCAGCTGGATCTGATTGTCAAGAGACTGTGGAGTCGTGTCCCATTTGGGCAGAATCTCCCTGTGCAGGGACCTCGTATGGAACTGTGCAAACAGAACTGCCTCGAAGGTAGACACCATCAGGCCCAGCACCCACATGCAAGTCCGGAGGGATGACCATCCGCTGGACAGCAGGAGACGAATTGCAGCCTGTAATTTCTGTAGTTTATCCAGAGGAAGGAGCACTCTGGCCAAGGCTGAGTCCAGATTCAGACCCAGATAGTCCAGCTTTGTGGACAGAACCAGACCAGACTTCTGAAAATTCAGAATCTAGCCGAACCCCCGCAGAGATCGTATGGTGATTTCCAGGTTCTCCACCAGAGCAGTAGGAGACTCTGCTCGCAGAAGGAGGTCGTCCAAGTAGCCAAGTACCGCGATCCCCTGCTAGTGTAACAAAGCTAGCACCGGGGCTAACACTTTTGTGAAGGCCCGAGGAGCAGAGGTGAGACCAAAGGGTAACGCCACAAACTGATAATGCTCCTTTCCCACAGCACAGTGGAGGAAGCGCTGGTGACCGGCACATATCGGAATGTGAAGGTAAGCATCCTTGATGTCGATAGAGGCAAGAAAATCCCCCTGACACAAAGATGCCACCACCGTGTGAATGAACTCCATTCTGAACTTCTGCCCCCGCACAAAGCAGTTCAGCGCCTTGCGGTCCGGGATTGGACACACCTTGCGTTCTTTCCTGAGAACTGTACACAAGTTTGAGTAAAAACGATGAAAACGTTCCGAAGTCGGAAACCGGGACAATCACCCCTTGAAAATAACCGGGGATCAAGAGCAAAACGCAATCTTTAAGCCTGACTGAATGACTTCGTGGACCCACTTGTCTTCTACCAGGGAAGTCCATGGGTCCGGGAACCAGCGAAGACGTCCCCCCACCTCCAAAACAGATGAGGGTGCACTTTAATGCTGAAAAAGCCTTGTCTGCAGGTCTGGAGAAGCCCGCTTTTGGCTTTCCAGACCAGGTTTGTTTGGATCCTCCAGAGGAGGCCCTGAAGGGTTTCGAGCCCTTGTCAGTCGACATTAGGGGACAATAAAACTTCTTATGAGCCAAGAAGGAGGACCTACATCTACGACGAGGTTCCTTGCCCTTAGTAGCCTGCGGAAGAAAGGTACTCTTCCCCCCTGTGAGACCTTTAACAATGTCATCCAGGGTAGCTCCAAACAGGCAATCTTGAAAGTCTGGTCCGCAAACCAGCATTTGAGCCAAAAGACACGCCGAAGGTGGTGTCTTAATCTGTGGTGGGGGGGGGGGCGGCGCACTGGCAGCTTCTGTCGCTTCTCCTGCCAGACGGAAGTGACTGTCATTCTCCTGCCCCCATTGATCACTCCTCTCCCCTTGTCGGCTTGTTCTCCTTACCAGCCAGGTCACTTCAATCTTCCTTGTTGGTCACCACTTTTTCCGGCTCATCTGACTTTCAGAATTCTACATGTCTCTTCACCTTCCCTGCACAATCGTAAGTCAGCACTGATTCTCCTGCTCCTCTCTGCTGTTCACATAAACTGTTCACCTTCTTCTATCAGCTGTCCCATCCATAAATCTGCACTGCACGTCCTGCAGGCTTTTGTCTCAGCTCTGAACATTAAACACAGCCATATGGCTGACACCTTTTCCATCCCAGTTTAGTCCTCTACTAATTGTCCTGTCACTAAAATACAGCCTTAGCACTTTCTCTACAGTCCTTCAATAACTAGTGCACTGCGGTTTGGCCACAGTGTGATTGTATGTGCGGTTTACCTGGGTTTTAGGTGTGCTTCCATTGAATTCTATTACGCAGTGCTTTTTCGTGAAAGCGCATCTAAGACCTGCATGCTGCATCTTTGATGCGGTTTCAGAAAACGCACTGTGTAATAGAATTCAGTGGAAGCGCACCTAAAACCCAGGTTAACTGCACATACAATCACACTGTGCCCAAACCGCAGTGCACCTGCATGAGCCCATTATAAGGCTAGGTTCACACCTTTCCATGTCAGACACAAAATTGTGGCTTTCCTGACACACACACACACACACACAGAGACACACTGTTCATTAGTAGACACGTGGCAGTTCCAATAATTGTTAATGGCACCCACACACATCTGCGAAAACATGCATTTTCAAATGCACCAAACCAAATAGTGTCTCAAAAGTGAAACATCTGGGGCCTGTTTAGAGTCCTGATATTTATGCAAAGCCCCCCAACAGGGCAGTTAAAAATGTAAACAAAAAACATAAAATATTACATTCTAAAAACTATATAAACATTTTTTTTAAAAATGTGCCTGTGTGGGTTTCCTCCCACACTCCAAAGACATGCTAGTAGGTTATTTGGCTCCTGTCTAAATTGGCCCTAGTATGTGTATGTATGAATGTGAGTTAGGGACCTTAGATTGTAAGCTTCTTGAGGGTAGGGACTGATGTGAATGCACAATGTTTATGTAAAGTGCTGCGTAAATTGATGGCACTATATGAGTACCTGAAATAAATAATATTGAATAAATAACAAAGGCTTGTTCCCACGTTTTGCCCTCTAAAAAATGATCAGCATTCAGATTGCTCTTCAGAGAGCATTTGATAGGTGGCAAGGAGCCGTTGTATCGCCTCCTCACTGCCTGCTTTAGGTCCTCCAACCCTGCACTAGCATGCTGCAACCATGTGCATTGTACACAGTTGTGGGGCACTTGCAGAGCAGCACCATTCACTTCAATGGGTCATGATCAAAAAGGAGTATCATTCATGCTGTAGCAGTGAAGCAAAACTTCACGACCACAGCATATGTACGTCCCCAGGCTCTCCCCCTGCAACTAAAATGTGTAGCTGTTGGGGCACCCAGGGAGGTGCCAGTTTGCCCCCTCCTGGCTAAATAATTTAACCACACCCACTTATCGCTGTGGCACACTAAGCACGCCACATGCCACTTTCTCCCTGAAATGTTCCTCATTTCAACTTCAAAAGTTGGATGATGTTAGTACTTTTTCAGTGCATGTCCCAAACATTACATGCATAGCAAACCTTACACCATTATTAGCCCTATCTAAAGGGGCGGGGGGTGCAGTTTGCCATGGGCCCTGGATGACCTTGTAACGGCACTGCATGCAGGTACACATGCTAGATATCCACAGAAGCTAAAAAGTTGATGATGGACAATGAAGGGACCCTATGACAGACCAGGTATATTTCAAGCAAAACTTTTGGGCCTGGATGAAGACATTTAAGGCCTTCAGATTCAAGATGGAGCAGATACCCCCTTTGGTTTAAGAACTGTAAAAAAGATGGAGAATAAACCCTGAAACATTTCTACTTTAGCTCAATAGCTCTTTTACTCAAAAGATCTGCAAGAGTAGTATGGAGGCAGGGGCGGACTGGGCTGGGGGGCATTGAGGCATTTACCCCCTGGGCCGCTCTGATGCTTTGTAAAATGGCCGCTGTCACCAGCTCAGAACTGCGCATGCGCAGTTCCGGAGTAGGCAGAGTGTGGCTGCACACAAAGGAACTCCATCCAATACTGCGAGGCAGGTAGAGGCAGCGATGTGTTCTGTCACAGGGCTGAGTGTCTGCATTACAGAACGAGCTACCCAGCCCCTCCCTCCTCCCCAGGAACAGCTGCTAGAGGCTGGAACCTCTCTCTCTTTGCCCACCCACATTCCGAGCAGCCGTGTACTGTCTGTGAAGAGAATGTGGAGGATGTGTGGGGCGGGCAAGAAAGTTCAAACTGAGCAGTCGGCTCAACAGATAGAGAGCTTTAAAATGAATCCAGTGAGTGAACGTCCAAGTAAGTGAATTTCACCTCTCTCCCAAATCCCTCTCCCTCCCCTTCACTGCAGAGAAAGATTTTTCTTTCTATCAGCCTGTGACAGTACCTTGCCCTATGCTAGGTGCTATGCAGTGGGCTACCACTGGCATGCTGGGGTTTGGCTGCAGTGCTGGTGTACTGGCAATCTTCCTGCATGTTACCCCAGTCCCATAGACCTCCTAGTAGACTGCACATTTTTACTGCATGCTCTGAAAGTGCACAAAAAATCCTGCATTTTGCATCTTTGGTGCACTTTCAGAAAATGCAGCAAAAACGCACAACCTAAAAGAGTCTAAGGGCCTGCAGCTAAGGAAAAGTGCCAGCACACCTGCACTGCAGCCAAACCCCAGCACACCGTGTGAGCCCAAAGGCTTGTATGCACTTACAGCAGGCACTGACACTCCACTGAAAAGTGATCCATGCCCAGATCACTTTTCAGAGGCATTTGACAGGTAGTGAGGAGGTGATATCACATTTCATCCCTGCCTGTTTTAACTTCCTAAATGCCAGTCCCTCCGGGTTAATGGCACTTCTAAAAGGGGGGCTCCACTTAGGTGTAGAAATTTACTATGAACTCCACCTTATTTACATTCCATCCACCTCATTGTATTACCTAAAGAGAGTTATGGAAATAAGGTGAAGTTCAAAGTGAATTTCTTCACCTAAGTGGAGCACCTCTTTTAGAAGATTTGAGGATATTATTAAACCCAGAGACTGGTAGACTTAAGCCACAATAGACAGATTGAAATTTCTGCTGAACCAGCAGAATTTCCATCTATGTGTAAACTGATTGTACAGAATCAAATCTATCAATTGACTTCAGTACAACCAGCGTCTTTTTTTTTTTGTTGATCACTGCTGGCTGCTATAGCTGCCGGCCGTGTTCACTGTTTTCTGATGGCTGGGAAACTTTCACTGCAGAGCACACGCCAGCACACAGTTCTTATGGAAGTTTGGTAAATCAAATGCCAGGCTTCCCGAGCATTACACCTGTGCGGCTGTGAGCAAGTCTGGGCACAAGCCAGCACAGGCTCCTGGAAAATACCGGGGGCCAGAGAGCTGGGATATGGTGTTACTTACAATATATCCCTGTCACTCCAGCACCAGGCCCACAATGCCCCTAATCTGGCCCTGGGGGCCGGTGCACCAGCATGTGCTTTTCTCACTACCTGCAATTGGCACAGGAGGAGCCTGCAGCCTGGGGAATTTGGTGGTTGTGCCCAGGGAGACAGCAGGACTTGCGTGTTTAGCCTGCTGCACTTACTGTGACTCTCGGATACTCTGCATGCTTGGCTTGCCCAGTGGTGTGGTGCTCACTCACCAGAGAAGATCCAAACTCCACAAGTAGCGCTTAGTGTGGCAGCAGTGAGAGCCAAGACTTTAGTCTTCATCTTCCTGCAGTCTCTTTGGTCTGTGTACTGAGTGTGGGGAAGGGGCAGGCTCTTTGTCTCATTCTCTCTGGGACAATCATGTGGAGCAGTCTCTGAGAGCAGTGCAGACAAGCTCTAGCAGTGCACAGAGAAGCCTTGACTGAAAAAAAAAAAAAAAAAAATGGCTAGTAAAATTGGTTAAACTTTTCTCATTAGATGTTTACTCGCCTTAATAAAGGGCAAAGTGAGACGTGACAGTGACGAACGCGTCGGGAGGAGCCAGGTGACATCACTTCCGGTCTACTGCCGGGACCGGAAGTTAGGAATTATCCATGCTGCATTATCCTCTGACCCCTCGGTCACCTTAGTCCAAACACTTCTTTGCTATTTTATATGTAAGTGATTACTGTGTTCTATTAAAGTGGTTTTAAATTTACTACACTATGGAGATCCCGATTTTTATTTCATATTTGAGTGTCATCTGCCACAAAATGTTCCTCACCAGTCAGCTTTTGAAAAGGCATTATTATAAGCTTTAAGGTGATGCGGTCACTGCAAATAGTGGTGGATTGTCGGTTGTTTGGGGTAAGAGCACCATCTTTACCACTATTTACTTTGACCTCATCAGGTCACAGCACTTATCGATATAGACTGTTTTTCTGGTATCATCACTAACTTTCACTGGATTTGGACATTTAATTTTTTTTTTTTTTCCTGCTATTATTGGAGTTTTATGCATTATTTGTTACACATGTTGAATGTTGCACATTATTTACATTATTTGTATTCTTGCACATTTGTTTTATATACAGTGTTTATCGTCACAGTCAGGAATACTCGATTACCTTTTTAAGATGTTGAAGCACGACTTTCTTGGGAATTTATGTATGTGGATTTATGTTTTATTTCACTTTATTTGAGTAGATATTGAGCTATTCTATGCCTATCTATTTTATGCTTTCTATGTATGTGATGATGCTACAGGGATTGGCGGCTTTATCTTCGTTTTATTTTAACACTTTATATTCATCTTTCTCTACTTACACTTGCTAGCGCATTGGTATCTCTATTTCTTTTATAATACGTTTGTTATTTGAAAAAAAAAACAAAAAAAACAAGACTTTACAATCACTTTAAATCTACCATCTCTGTGTGGTGCATGACCTGGTAGGTGAGATGCTTGGCATATAGTACACAGTGCAGATGCTTCCCGCATCAGATTTTATTAATGTATAGAATACATTTTATTATTTTAGTGATAAGTAGAATTTTTTTTTTAATTTTAATAGTTATGGAAATCTGTTATCTAGTATTGTTACAGGAAGTGAATGCCATGATAAAATACACACCATATCAACCAAATATATCAATAAAATCAATGAATTACTGAAACTTTTTTTTTTTTTTATTATTTCAATGTTTAATCAAACCAAAACAACTGTTTGCAAAAATTATTTTTCTTCAAAACAAATAGGTCTCTTTTTTTAAACAATTCTGTAACAAATTTTATTTCATGTAATATCAGAACCTCTGTAAGAATTCCTGCAGCTGATTGACGATTTCTGTGTCTACTGTTTCCATTAGAGATCGGAATCCTTCATCCCCCAGCAATTCCTGCTGTGCTTTTAGCTTCTCATAGACAAACTGCTGTAGTGACACTGCATGCACTGGGTCCCTCAAAGCGATCTGCAAAGCGAGAACAGAAAGCATAGATACATTATAATGCACACTGATATACTTTAATTTCCTCCACAGCAATAGGTGCAGACAGATTGTGCTTCACCGCTTCAAAGCCTAATCTCCACCATATGTAAATAGTATTAAAAGATAGGAAAAGTGATTATTTTTCTATATTATTTCTTAATATTTGTGCAGAATATTTAACACTGAAATGATGAGAGAATAGAGCATTATTTCAGCTTTGCAGTTTTCCCCCTGCAGGGTGTAAATCAGAACAGGTACACACCACCCACACTCCAGAAGGATACATATATCAGAATAGCAAGAAGTGCCAGGTCATGAACCACTCCTAATATATCCACTCATGTTGCCTAGCAACCACCCCATGACACCCCACGATAACTATGCCTGTGAAATAAAACTGCTGAGAAATGATCACTTTTTGGTTGCCACTCTAAGATTAAGTACAAACCAGTGCTGAATGCAGATGTGACACCAGCGCCTGTGATGCGTCTTTCTCAAACGAAGCCAGGCATCGCAAGTTTACACTTACTTAAAAGTGATGGAGTAAAATGTACAGCAAACACTTGCTGCAACAAACACTTTATTGAGCCATTCAGGGCAATGCAAAAGTCATGCATGGAGGATTGCCCAACTGCAGGGCATGGTAACTGCACCACACACTTGCTTACTCTCTAAAGAGCATTCAGATCACTTTTCAGAGAACATTTGACAAGTGGTGAGGAAGCGCTGTATCACGTTCTCACTGTCTGCTTTTACCCCTTGAACACTACACACCAAAGCAGCGTTTGCAGAGCAGCTCCATTCACTTTTTATTGGGTCGCACTCAGGAGGCGATATGCCCATTGAAAGTGACAGAGGATATCATCCGCTGTGCCCATAGCATGTGTACAATATTGATCACTGCAGCTAAAGGGGGAATGGTTGGGGGAGGTAAAAGCACGACTTAACCACAGGGTTTTAAGGCCTCACAAACGCAAATGTGAACAATAATCATGTATAAAAAAAATTGAATGTGCATTAATTGGGGGGCAGAAAAATGTTCCTAGCATTTCCGCCTAGCAGCACTAGGGTTGTCACTTCGAATCCCAACCTTGACATTAGCTGCACAGAGTTTGCTTGTTCTCCTTGTGCCTGCATGGGTTTCCTACGGGTACCCCAGTTTCCTCCCACACCACAAAAACATGCTGGTAGGTTAATTGGATCCGGTCTACGTTGGCCCTAGTATGTGTATGTATGAATGTGAGTTAAGGCCCTTAGATTGTAAGCTCCTTAAAGGCAGGGACTGATGTGAATGTACAATATATACTGCACTGCGTAAATTAACGGCTTTAAAAAAGTACCTATAATAAGAATAAATAAATAAATAAATATTGGTGGTTGAGGGTACTGAATAATGGGAATACTGCTATCTTATTAAGGGATTATGATAAATAAAATAAATTATATAGCACCCTCCTAGGTAGGTGCTAGGAAAAAGTATAGTTTGCCTGATCAGTAGTTAGGCCTGTTAGATGTGTCCATGTGTGATTCATCTGGTCTGAGGGAGTGTCCCCAATGTATCCAATAGGGGAGCCTGTTGCACAGTGGAGGAAACCCAGCCAGTAACACACATGCTTTTATGACTGTCCCAGTGGGTAGGCACAACAGTGGTGCATCCTGGGATACATTATAAAAGCCACGGGCACATGTGACAGATTGTCTTTGGGCAGTAAGCCAGGTCCCAGGAGGAGGGTGACGGCTGTCTTTTCTCCAGTTGCTGAGGAAGGTGGTCACAGGCATCGGCCTTGTGGACCAGAAGTGCGGTGCTGAGCCAGGAGGTCCAGTGGATGCTAAAAAGGGAGTTGGAGGCAGAGAGACCCAAGGAAAAACAGTGTCCATGAGTACCGGGGAGCTTGCCAGGGGTCTGCCCAGGACGGGGACCACTCCAGGAGGGTGTCAGTGGACAGAAGGTCAGCGCACACAGTCAGTGAGAAAGGGGGTGCCAAGTTAGACCCTGAAGAGTAATCTAAGTGAGAGTACGCATTCTTTATCTTCACTTCAGTGGCAAGGTGTAGCAGCGGCCTTGTCCCATTCTACAGTCAGTTGTCCTCAGGAAATTGTGCCTAGTTCAAGTTGGAGTATCCCACTCATTCCCTTCTCCCATCCAAGTTCTCAAATAAAACACAAAAACCAAATCCCCTGGACTGTTCATTGTCTGAGCCAAGAACTTTTAATGCTGTGTGTCTGCTTTCAGTTGCTAATGGTAATCCAGGCTAACCCAAGAAGTGTAATTCTCAGAAGCTCCCTAGGGGGCAGTGCTATGTGTGTGTGTATATATATATATATATATATATATATATATATATATATATACACACAATTATTGTATATTGTATATTCATATTCTGTAAATAAGGATGTGGTGTCTATAAAATATTTTAGGGACCTAATCATAGGTAGGTATTTTAAATGTAAAGGCTTATGACATCAAAGACAGCTTCTCCCTGTCAATTACAATTAGTATAATAAATGTTTACTTAATCTTTTAGCTATAAAATGAGAAAAACAGTAAGTATAAAGAGCACAAAAATTTTCCAATAAGTTATATTGGAAATTAATGTATGCCTTCAATGCAATTGATAGAGAACTATGGTAACTGCCATTTCTGACATTGAGTTTTGTTCAGGCATGGGTGTGCACCATCTTTCCCGGTCTACCAGCAATCTGGAGGTGGAAGAGAACTGAGCTGCCATCTTCCATCACTTGGTGTTGGCACTCTCCTTCTGTGTTGTGGCTTGTACAATGCACTCTATCTTGTAAAAGAACGCAAGTGCAATAATGCTATGGTTTTTAAAGCAAATACAATGTATTACTGTGCTAGATCTATGTACTTTCTTTTTCCTATATGTTTTCAAGTTCTACATACATCCCTTGTGCTGGTAAAGAAAGCTGAAAGTTGATCTGGAGTTGCAAATATATGGACACTGAGGCTGAAATCTGTTTCCAAATACTAATATAGCACAGAATTGATAAGTTATTTTACTAAAATAAGATAAAACTGCCTTACAGAATGCGGCTAGACTATGTAGTGAGTCACAAATCTAGAACATTATAAATTACAAATAGAAGCTACGCTCACAGTGCTCAACCTGGCACTGATGGGTGCTCAAAGAGAATGCCACAGATGGTGCCATGAGAGAACCAGATTCAAAGTCACCAGCACTCCCAATAAATGTGTTTCGTATGTTTATTGTGAAGACAAAAGGCATATGAAACCAACATTTCGGGGTCTCACATATTTCTCAAGGCCACATAGTGACGTCATTATATGGTCTTGAGAAAGGGAACTTGCGGGGCACCAAAATGTTGATTTCTTTGCATTTTATGACATTATCTTCACAAGTAACACATGAAAACCCTTTATTGGGAATGCTGGTGACTTTTCAGCTTTGCAAGTGCTAACGTAGTCTGAAGAGTCCCATATTGCATACTCTTACAAGATCACTGTCTCCCAGGGGAGCTAAGGTCAGAATGAAAGCTCTGCAGTATGCACTTATTATACAAACAAGTCAGCAACAGAAGATCCTGTGTTTCTTTCCACTCAGGAAACCATCTGGAGGATGCAACTGCTGAGCACTCATCTGAAAATACAAGTTATCTGACTATCATGCCAATACTCTGGCTTTGTAGTAGCCAGGCAATAGCATTTTTAGAATGCAGGTATTAGCCCATGATGTTCCCGGGAAAAGAGTTTGTAAACCCTGACAATTAATTTGACTTATTTAGTCCATTTCGGTCTGATAAATTTTCGGTTAAAAGGGTTTTGTTATATCTGTGCAATAAGTGCAAAATAAATATCTGCCAGAAATTTTGTGAGCTGATAACTTCCTGTGCTCTCTGCCCATACTAACGATTATCAGTTACATTGTTCTCAGCTATCTCTGAGGACTACACAACCACACCCCTCCTTTTTAGGAGAAAAGGAAGAAGGCGGCGTTGTTGTTATTCCTGCCTTGTTTCTGTTGTTCTAGGGCAGAAGAGTGAGTGTTGTCACCCTAGGACAGGAGGTGTGTTGCAGTATACTACATTTTTGTTTTGCACTTTAGGCCGGTCATAAACGGTTCGAATCTAGGCTGGTTCAGCAGGAACCAGCTAGGATTTGAACCATGTATGGGCAGGCTGAATGTACCAAGTTGATCGATCGATCAGCCTGCCAGGTTTTACATGAGATTATTGCTAGAGCTGGTATAGCCGCTAGCAACAATCACTGTCCTTTCTCAGTGGGGACAGCTTCCCCCACCAGGAGAATACAATGGTTCCGCAGAATGGATTCCCCTGTCAACAAGTTCTGGCAACCCGTGGTTGCAGGAAAGAAATTTGCTCCGTGTATGGGCAGCCTTAGATACACTTTAAATAGAAACAAATAGTAACTCAATGGGGAAGGGAAGGGAAGGCGGGGGGGGGGCGGATTTACTGAAACTGGAAGACACAGAATCTGGTGCAGCTGTGCATAGTAACCAATCAGCTTCTAACTTCAGCTTGTTCGATTAAAGTGGTTCTAAAGGCAGAAGTTTTTTTATCTATGCACTAAGATAAAAAAAAAAAAAACCTTCTATGTGCAGCAGCCCCCCTAATACTTACTGCTATTGGTGCATGCTGCTGTCAAAGTCAATGAGCCAATGAGTAGAGAGAGTTGCTTGCTGTGGGGGCACTCGCCATGAGGGAGGGGCCAGGAGCACCGGCATGGGACCCGAGAGTAGGAGGGTCTGGACTGCTCTTTGCAAAACCACTGCACAGAGCAGGTAAGTATGACATGCTTTTTATTTTTAAACAAAACAAATCAAGACTTTAATATCACTTTAACTGCTTATTTGGTTTTCCCAATAAAGGGACCACAACCCAAAGCATGGTGACACATATCTATCACCCAGGACCCATCCCTGACATCCTGTACAAATGTGCATTTCCTCCAGGTTTCTGTTGTAGTCCTGCATTTCTGCACTTGTTTGTATGTACAAGAGACTCCTGCAAGGGTCAGTTGCACTTCTGACCCTTGCATGAATCTTTTGTACATACAAAAAGTGCAGAAATCACTGTGTTGCAGAAAAGCATGCAAGTTTAACATGCATTTCGGTTAATTTTGAATTGACTGCCAAACCTCTGAAACACACTGAACCTGCACTTTTTTTTTCTTTTTATGAAACACACCACATTCACACCTACAACATAAATGCATTGTGTAGAGGTGTTGGGGTACCATGCAAAATAAATGGCACTGCATTTGATGTGTAAACATATGTTGCAATAACACGTGGTAAAAAGAGTTCCCGCAATGAATTGGTGTGAAAAGGACCTAATAAAGACTGGTCACTGCTGCTCTCTCTCCTTTGCATGGTGAGTGGTCCTGTATCTGGTTCCCTACAGATTTTTGCAGACAGCCTGTATTGGGAGAAACGGTTACTTTTACAAGGTAAAAACTATGATTTCAAAAGCATTCAGGGCACACAAAGTGAATTTATATACTTTGCACAACTGAAGAACATATTTAGAGTTTTTGTGCTTGAGGAAATAAACTTTAAGGCAATGTAGGAGCAATGACAATCATGAGAGCATTAACACCTGGTAACCAGTAGAAAGTAGCTTTTAATAAATCAGACTTCAACAACTTTACTTGCTGCTATGGGTTACTCCCCCTGGCAAATCATCATCAAACTTTGCATCTTAAAGTGGTAAACCTGTACATATACAGTACCCAGTGAAGTGACTAGCATTAGGTGATACACAGATGAAACAAATCCTCCTACATACGTTGTAGTTGTGTATCTGCAGCCATTTCTTCTGTAGATCATTCTGAAAACTCAAAGAGGAAAGGATTTCTCCTTTGATCTAGGAGCAGGGGGTGGGAATGTGAATTCTTTAGAGCACCGGAAGATCTGAGACATGGTTGGACGGAAGGGACACACCCCTTTACACAATACAGAGCTGTGTACTGCAGATCCCTCCCCCTTCACCTTTTTAAAAGTGAAGTATGGGTTTTCTTTTAATTTAAGAACCACACTTAACCAGGTGGATGCAGCATCGGTGTGATGCTGCATCTGCCCCTCGGTGCCTCTAAGACTGAGAGCCAAGTGATTTAACACCGCGGATTGCTTGGTTCTTCCCTGAGCAGAGAGCTCTGCCATGCCCCCCTTCCCCTGCACTCACTGGAGCGCTGGGCAGTGGTGGTGGGAGCGGCCAGCTCAAGCTCTCAGTGACTTGCTGAGAGGCTGAGACAGGTGCCGGTCCAGGCATGTGGGTGATTCCCAACCATATGGTCTTGATACTTCCCGAGCCTGGACCAGCTCTGTGATGTCAGCATGCTGTCTGCTGAAAACGGGTCAAAGGAGTGCAGAAAAAACTGCACTCTTGTGATCCACAGGAGGAGTACAGCCAAATGAGCTTTGGCTGTTCTTCTCCTTTAACTCTTGGAGTTGGGAAAAGCTGCCAGAAGTGACTGATGCTGATAACAGAGGAACCAGACCGCAGAGAGAAATGACGCTCAGAGCTTTGTGCAGTAAACAATAAAGCAAGGTCCCCATATGTCATCATAGGGCATAACTGATAGAGATAATACATCTGAAAAAAAATGAAATATATTCTGCTGGCATGTTACCTTTAATGTACTACGTCACTAAGTATAATGAGGATTGAGTTTGAGGTGCCTGGTACACGGCAACTATTACTGCATCTGAAGAGTACATAATCACAGGGATACTGCATCTGAAGAGTACATAATCACAGGGATCCTATGTCTGTAAAAAATATGGTGGCCATCATAGTCCTTCAAACAATGGGTCACTTACCAAGTGCTAGGATTCCTATCACGAGCCCTACCTACAGTATATACTAAAATCATCTTCAAAGAATGCCATAGCACACTTACAGCTATGACAGCAATTTTTTTTAGAATGTCTATTGACAATCAATATATATAAAACATGCTGGAAATAAAAATCAGTGGAAAGCCCTTGAAACTCTTGTATGAATCCGACAAAGGATTTATTAGTGATCCATAAAGTCTATTCTCTTACTATATGCTTTTATATATCACTCCAGAGAAAGATAAATAGGACCCCTCATCTCTTGAAGAGCACTTGGAATGAGGGAATGCTGCTTTGAAATGAAATGGTGCAGGAATAGCATTAATAGAATGCTATTCCTGCTATAGAATAGAACTACACATACTGTATTTGAATGTGCGTAGCTTCTATGGACAAGGATAAAACACTAAGCTCAAGAAGCAAGATGGACATATTTTCTGTTATGCATTAATTTACACTAGGGTCATAGACTGTTTTACGTTCTATTCACAAATGGCTGATATTACATTACCAGCCAAGTCAATGCTTATTTATGAATTCAGTCATGCCATCAGAAACCACAACCCAGGTCCAGGGGGCCCACAAGCCACAGTTTTTTTTTACTGGTAAGTATATCAAAGCTCTGCACTTTTCAACAAACTGCTTAAAGTGGAACTAAACTCTCTAAATCAACAATAACTATTTTTTAAATCCGTAAGCTGCTAGCATTAGTAAATAGCTAGAAAGGTTTAGGTAACAACAGACTTCAGTCAATTAGCTGCAGAGCCAATAAATGAAATTCTGACAGTGGAGGTGTTCCTGCTGTCAGAATATGATGCAACAGCGGGGAGGATTCCTCCACCCAGCTCGCTTAAGTGAATGGAGGAATATGTTTGTTTTTCGATCTGCTCCCTTCCATCCATGCCCAGCTCAACTTACCGACCAGCCTGCAACCTACCAAATTATCCTGTCTAATGGTATGCGTTAAAAATAGGGATTTCGCTGCTATTGTGCCATATGCTGGGTGTCCAGTGTGCCCCTGTGCATTTAAGAAGGGGTGGGCTCCCTCCAAGCTGGTCCGTAAGTTGAGTTGGAATTTTCTTTTGGTTTTGTTTGACATGCATTTCCTTTCCATGTGCTCCTTGCTGCAAAGGCCAGTTATAGGTGCGGGCAGTGGCCATTTGTTTGTACTGTTGGAATACTAGTGAGGGATGCACTGGACACCTTTGCTGCCATTATGCTATGTGTGCAGTTTGCCCCAAGTCCCTTTAAAGAGGAGGTGGGCTCCCTCCAGGTTCACCTGCCCTCTGCCTATCCATTTAATGCATGTGCTTCCACTGTGAAAGCTCTTGAAATTTAGAGTTAGGACTACAAATAATACTGGGGTGCCGTGAAGTGGCTTTTCAGCTTACGCATGTATTTACAAACGTAAGCTAACTAAACCCCGGCTTTTAACGCAAACTGTTAAACAGGAAAATTAGTTTGGTTGCAGACTGATCGGTAAACTGAGCTGGGAAATTTCTCTTATGCATACAAGTAGATTAAATGAGCATAATAAAATGGCTTTAAAAATATATTTCAATATTTCTGATAATAGAACTGTATTAAAGTATAACTATAGGCAATATATTTTTTGTCATTTTAGATAGAGTAAGGTAGGGCTATAACTCTTGTCAGATTTTTTTTTCGCCATCTCTGTCCCATTGTGGAGACTTCCCATAGCCAAACAGAAAGTGAGAGGAAAACCCTGCAAATTAGGGGAATTCCTTGGGGACCCCCAGGTCACCAGAATTTGTGTTCCCGTTGGAAGATTTCCCCTCTATTACTTTTCTGGCGACAACCCAAAATTTGTGATTTTCTTTTACTTTTAATGATAATGGTAAACAGGATAAACTTAGCGTGGGCACAGACAGCAATAAAAACAGATAGGGCTCTTTCACACGGGCGATCCGATCAGATCCGCCTGTCAGTTTTTTTTGGCGGATCTGATCGGATCCTCCATGCAGCTCTATGGGGCAGCGGATGTCAGCGGAGACATCTCCGCTGACACCCGCTGCCATCCGCATCCGATCCTGTGCGTGAAATCTGGACGGATGGAATATTTTTCCATCTGTTCAGTAATCGGAGCGGAGCGGATCTGATGAGAGCGGACAGGCGGTCCGCTCTTATCCGATCCCCCATAGAGGGCAGCGGGTGCTGAGACACCTCCCTCTCCGCTCTGCAAGCGGAGACGGAGCTGTCACCCGCCCAGCTCAGTGGGGATCGCGGATCGATCCCCGCTGAGCAACACGGATCCGCCTACGGAGCGGACCGTGTGAAAGAGCCCATAGGTGTTCTAATCCCTCTCCACTCTATCCAAAACAAAAAAAAAAGCATTGCCTATAGTTATATTTTAATTTGTGTTTTTTTTTGTATGTCTGGCTAGTGGTCAGTTTTAAGCAAAAAAAAAAAAAAGAAAAATCCATGTGTTGTAATCGAAGTAGCATGGTACTGTATTATTGGCTTTTATATATGTGCACATTAGTATGAAACCAAAAAAAATTTAAATATGTGAAACAAAGTGCTGAATCTGAGAATTTTTTTGTTGTAGCTTATTTCATTAGCCATAAAAGACACAAATTTCTCTAGGTTAAAGCAGTCTGCATAGCTACATGTAGTATTAGACAGGTACCAAACAGAGATAGAGTTTTTGTACAGATCTTCCCTGCACAGATAATGTCCCCGGAGATATTTCTCATGGACATTGTTACAACCATCGCTCTTCTCCTGCCAGCTGTTTTATTAAATGCCTTATGGCATTTCAAATTGATGTATAGGCTGTTATCAAAGCTGTTATGTGGAAAAAAAATATGCATTGCACCAATTATAAAATGTTATATTGCATTCAGTTATCTGTAAAATAAAAATGATGACCTAGCAATAAATCTAGCTACTTTTATGTATCCAAATTTATGAAAATTGATGCCATTTCCCTGCATAATCACAAATTCAAAAGCATTTTAAAGTGAACCTGTCACATAAATATGTAAGGTCCTTATGTGAAAGCAGGAACCAGCAGGTGCCTGTACGTACTTCTGCTACCTTTAGACAACTGTTACCTTACCCTAGCATACACTTGGGATATGGAGAGGCAGGGTCTGGAAAAATGTATTATGAACCAGCTAATTACAGTCCCTTTTCTACTAAATAGCATGTATACGCTAGGGGAGAACATGCTAAGCAGTCATGGGGAACTTCTGTTAGAAGATTCTGATTAAAAATATCAGTTAATGGTCCAACAACTGTACCCCAAAGTTCTCTAAGAACTCTGGGATGAGTACCATCAGGATCCCTTCCTTTATTAACCACATTACCACCGGAGGATTTTGCTGTCTTGCGTCTGGGCCACTTTTTGCGATTCGGCACTGTGCGACTTTGACAATTGTGCGGTCATGCAATGCCGTACCCAAACGAAATGTACGTCCTTTTTTTCCCACAAACAGAGCTTTCTTTTGGTGGTATTTGATCATCTCTGCGATTTTTTTTTTGCGATATTAATAAAAAAATGCGACAATTTTGAAAAAATAACAATATTTTTCTACTTTGACAGTTAAAAAATATCCAATATATTCAATTTTTGTCATATATTTAGGCCAAAATGTATTTAGCTACATGTCTTTGACAAAACAATTCTCAATGAGCGTATTTTTAACCGCTTTAAGACCGGAAGATTTTACCCAATTCCTGACCATGCCATATTTTGCGATTCGGCACTGCGTTACTTTCACGGACAATTGCGCAGTCGTGCGATGCTGTACCAAAATTAAATTGACGTCCTTTTCCCCCCCCACAAATAGAGCTTTCTTTTGGTGGTATTTGATCACCTGTGCGATTTTTACTTTTTGCGCTATAAACAAAGAAATAGCGACAATTTTGAAAAAATAATATTTTTCACATTTTTTTATATGAAATTCCCCCCCCCAAAAAAGTAAAAATCAAAATTTTTTAACATTTTAGGCCGATTTGTTTTCTGCTACATAGGTTTGGTAAAAAAAAAATCGCAATAAGCGTATTTTGATTGGTTTGCGCAAAAGTTATCGCAGCTACTAACTACGGGAAATTTATGTCATTTTTATTGTTTTTTTTTTTAACTAGTAATGGTGGCAATCTGCGATTTTTTTTGCGGGACTGCGACATTGCGGCGGACAGATCGGACCCTTGACTGACATTTTTTACACTTTTGGGGGTACCAGTGACATTTCTACAGTAATCAGTGCTATAAATATGCACTGTTACTGTAAAAATGACACTGGCAGGGAAGGGGTTAACTTTTATTGGTGATCAAGGGGTTAATGTATGCCTGGTGCTTACTAACGTGTGTGGGGGGAGGGGACTATGTGACACAGGGACAGATCGCAGGTTCAGCTATGCTGAACCCTGCAATCTGACCCTGCCTGTCACTTAGGAGATCCGCCCGCTTTGTTTACACAAGCGGGCGGATCTCCACACTCGATCCCCGACGATCGGGGAAGAGCAGCGGTGATCACCGCCGCTCCTCCTTTCCTGGCCCGACTCCCGCTGTGACTGAATACAGTGGGAGTGAGCCTCCGGCTGCCGAGAGGGGAATGTCTGGTGACGTAGGTCTACGTCGCCAGACGATAACGAGCCACTGTGCCGCAGTAGGAGCACAGTGAGCAGTGTTAAAGTGGTTAAAGTAATACTAAAGGCACATTTTTTTTAAATAAAAAAGTGTCATATTTATCTGCTCTGTGCTATGATATGGCACAGAAAAGTCCCTTTCCTCCTCTCCTGCAGTCCCTGGCAGTGCTGTTGGCTCCTGTCTCCTTTGGATGCCTCCTCTCTCTCTCAGTTAGATTACCATACTTCTCTTTTAACACACTGAAAGTAGTTAATAAAATGCAAAACAAACTGAAATAAATTCCAAGGATTGAAATTCCTTGGGTTTTACGGCATCTCAGAATCTAAGAAATCCTCTATTAGGCTGACATACTTCTGAGATGTCAGTCGCCTTGTTGACACTGTTTTCAGTACATTCCGTGTCACTGACCCAGAACAGGCATGCAGACTAGAGCGAAGTTTGAACTCCATACATGTTCCAAGTTAGTGGCTCAAACATCACTGAATTAGAAAGAGCCAGGAAACTAGCATTTTCATAAAAAGGCTGGTAATGGAAGCCTATGTATTTGTCTTTGTATGGGTTGCCTTTAAAACCCAACTCCAGCTCTGTATCTGCCCTCGCTTCCATGTATGCAGTACTGTAACAAAAGCCATAGGGGCCCATGCAGCTGATATGGGACCTGATGGTTAAAAAGGGCCCCATTAGGGGATTTCTTGAGGCAAATTAAACAGAAAAAAAATCTGTATACATGTGGAGGTAATAAAAATCAAGTACTGTGCCAATAAGGATTGCAGAGGTTGCCGCTGACACAGACCCGGTTTCCCCTGTGACATTTCCAATCAAGAGCAGCTGATGTCAACCATACAGGAGACTTCAAAATTGTTGCCACCAGTCATAGATCACCCTTCACAGGCTGTGCAGTAAGAAGAATCTGTTTAGCTGTCAAAGTAGTGTAGATATTTGTACTCTCTGGTCAATCCAGCCAGCACTGAAATTAACCACGTGTGTTTAATGTAGTCTTCCCCAGACTGTAAGGTAAAAACTGATAGCTGTTTGTGGTTCAGCAAAAAATAAATACAAACAAATCCACAGTTTAAAGAGGTTTATATTAGGGTTATAGAGACATATGTCATAATATAAAATATTGTGGTGGTCAGAATTATTGATACTATAACTCTTGTTTTTTGCTTACAATGACAGTAGGAGGGTCCCGGGTTTCCCCGCGTCCTATTTGCATAACAGGAGTGTGCCCGCCTCTCAATAGAGCTGGTTCAGACATCTCCGTGGCGGCTGCAGAGTGGATTGCACAGGGGTCTTGTGTGTCTTTGGCTCAGTTTCAGGTCCGAATTCAGAGACAAATTCGGGCCTGATTCATCCCTAAAATGGAGAACAGGGACGCACCGGATTCCTGCTGTGAGTTGCATCTGATTTAGGTGTGAACCCAGCCTTAACCAGTTGCCGACCGCCGCACGATGATATACGTCGGCAGTCAGCCCTGGCCAGGCAAAGTGACGTATATATATACGTCACTAGCCTGTCACTTGCTTGGGAGCCAATAGCGGGCGAGCGCGAGCCCGCGGAGGCGCACTCCCGTCCCGGCTCGTTCCCCAGCAAGTCCGTGCGTGTGACCGGCGGACCCGATGTCCGCCGGTCACTCGCCGATCGTTGGTGCAGAGGGAGAAAGGCAGGCGGCTGATGTAAACGCCCCCTGTCATTCTCCCCTGTGTAGAAACAGTGATCATACGGTTCTACTATGTAGGACCTTTGATCACTGTTCCTACACTTCAAGCCACAGCCAATCACAGTAAGATTCATGCCCCTAGGGACACACACCACCCCTCCCTCTCAAATAAAGTTAACCCCTTCACTACCAGTGTCATTTTGCAGTAACAGTACATATGTATAGCACTGATTACTGTAGAAATGTCACTGGTAACCCCAAAAGTGTCAAAAATGTCAGTCAAGGGTCCGATCTGTCTGCCGCAATGTCGCAGTACCACAAAAAAATCGCAGATCGCCGCCATTACGCGTTAAAAAAAAAACACAAAAAATGACAGAAATCTTTCCCTTAGTTAGTAAACGCAATAACTTTTGCGCAGACCAATCAAAATACGCTTTTTGCGATTTTTTTAACCAAACATATGTAGCAGAAAACAAATTGGCCAAAAATGTTAAAAAATTTAGATTTTTACATTTTTTGGGGGGGAATTTCATATAAAAGAGAATGTGAAAAATATTGTTTTTGCAAAATTTACGCTCTTTTTTGTTTATAGCGCAAAAAGTAAAAATCGCACAGGTGATCAAATACCACCAAAGTAAAGCTCTGTTTGTGGGGAAAAAAGATGTCAAATTTGTTTAGGTACAGCGTCGCATGACCGCGCAATTGTCCGTTAAAGTCACGCAGTAAAAAAATCGCAAAAAAAAAAACCTGGTCAGGAAGGGGGTAAAATCTTCCGGGGCTTAAGTGGTTAAAAACAGAACTGAATTTTACTACAGATCATAGGCATACAAACCAATTTCCTCACCTAAAATGTTACAATGTATGGTTAAGTGGCATGTAGTTTTAAAGTGATATTAAAATCTCATTTTTTTTGTTTAAAAATAACAAACATTATTATATTTAACTGTTCTGTGAAGTGTTTTTTCCCAGAGCAGCCCGGACCTTCTGCCTTTAGAACCACTTTAAGCGAACCAATACCGTTTATTTTCATTTTTATTTCTGCTGCAAACAGAAATTGGAGTTCCACTCTTCGCTCAATGTAACCTCTTCAATAATCCAAAGCAAAATAGCACAACAGAAACTGCAGATCTTTAATCAAACAGCGAAAATACCTCCTTCATGCCCTTAGCAAAGGTTAACAGATTTACAATTCCATATCAGGCTGCGATTCATGTCATCTACTCATTAGCTTAAGCCACTGTCTCATGACAATTAGCACAGTCAATATTATTGATTACTGGCAGTGTGCCAAATGTTCAGTGTCTTAGTCTACACATGAAAGATCCACCCCTCCATTGACTGTTTAATGCACAGTCATGTCGGACATCCTCAGCACCAGAGGCAGCATATGCTAGTGTTCTTTTAGGTTATAAAGGTCACTTACATGCTGTAAATTGGAAAAATAATAGAAAATAGGCAAACAAATACTTGTATAACATAAGGTAATGTCTGAATCACACTGGATTACTAAATTTGATTGTTTGTTTAAAAATCCAGTTAATGAATTCTCTACATGCACAAATGTCCTATGCTTCTAATATGTCCGTACAGAATTCTGCTCATTGAAGTACAGAGTGAAGTGAAAGAGGCATTTCCATGACAGCCTGGGAAGTGGGCTCAGTGCCACTGACCATCATTCAACCTAGAATGGAACCAGCACTGGATACCAGTGAGCTGTGAGGGACAACACCAGAGAGGAGGTGCAACTAAATCTACATTTCTCACATTGGCAGGGCTATTTCAAGGAAGATGGAGTTCAGCTTTAGGTTTAAGAGCTGCAGGTATTGAGGATCATGAATTTGCAGTCCCGGTCTCCAGATAGTTTTGTAGGCCCTAAATTTAAAAAAAAATCTAAGTTCATGAATTTGTTGTAATTTTTTAAACAAGATGATTTAGATTATGAGTCGAATGTGCAGCACTTTTAGCCTATCACAGTTCTGCACCACACAATGCTGTCTAACACTAGGAAAAAAAGAGCAGAGGGGCCCCTCATCATTCTGGTGATTCTCCTCCACTTAAGCCCCGGAAGATTTTACCCCCTTCCTGACCAGGGGGTTTTTTGGGATTTTTTACTGCGTGACTTTAACGGACAATTGCGCGGTCATGCGACGCTGTACCTAAACGAATTTGACGTCCTTTTTTTCCCACAAACAGAGTTTTCTTTTGGTGGTATTTGATCACCTGTGCGATTTTTACTTTTTGCGCTATAAATAAAAAAAAGCGTAAATTTTGCAAAAACAACAATATTTTTCACATTTTTTAATATGAAATTCCCCCCAAAAAAATGTAAAAATCTAATTTTTTTAACATTTTTGGCCAATTTGTTTTCTGCTACATATGTTTGGTAAAAAAAAAAAAAAAAAATCGCAAAAAGCGTATTTTGATTGGTTTGCGCAAAAGTTATTGTGTTTACCAAGGGAAAGATTTTTGTAATTTTTGTTGTTTTTTTAACGCGTAATGGCGGCGATCTGCGATTTTTTTTGCGGTACTGCGGCATTGCGGCGGACAGATCGGACCCTTGACTGACATTTTTGACACTTTTGGGGATACCAGTGACATTACTGCAGTAATCAGTGCTATACATATGCACTGTTACTGCAAAATGACACTGGCAGGAAAGGGGTTAACTTTATTGGGGAAGGAGGGGTTAAGTGTGTCCCTAGGGGCGTGCTTTTTACTGTGATTGGATAAGGCTACTAGTGTAGGAACAGTGATCAACGGTCCTACATAGTAGAACCGTATGATCACCATTCCTACACAGGGGAGAAAGGCAGGCGGCTTGTTTACATTAGCCGCCTGCCTTTCTCCCTTCACGGAGGACGATCGCGAGTGACCGGCGGACATTGGGTCCACCGGTCACACGCACTGACTTCCCAGGGAACGAACCGGGGCGGGCGCGCGCCTCCGCGGGCGCGCGTTTGCACGCTATTGGCTCACAAGGAAGTGACAGGCTAGTGACGTATATATACGTCACTTTGCCTGGCCGGGGCTGACTGCCGACGTATATCGTCGTGCGGCGGTCGGCAACCGGTTATAGTCGGTAAAGCCTAACTGTATTAAAGAAATGTCAGTGACCTGGTCATGGTACCTACCAGGTGTGCCTAGGTCAGGAGACCGGTTGGACTAAATGATAAACCTTTTGGTAAATAAACAGTCCACATACACTATATGTATCATGTATTTAGATGTTCACATGGAATTCAGCTTTAATTTAAATGTAAATCAATAATATAACTATTATGTTTAAGAGTGTTGTAATATATTTAGAATTATATAAATGTATCCACAAAATAAGCATTTACAAGATTAAAACACAGACAGTATACCTACTGTATAACAGCACTGTTGACATATTTGAAAACAATTATGTCACTAAATGTATTATTTATAAAAAAGAATCAATAGTGTAATAAAGGAGTATATTGCCCAAGGGTTTAGGAAGCAAGACAGATATAAATATTAGACTTAAATGATAAAATAAAAGGAGAGATCTAAAACAAGCAACTAAAAGGTCCTCTTAGATAATACTCAAAGTTCACTAGCCCTCAGCCAGAATAATAATTAGGTGTCGACAATACTGAGAAACTTCATAGCTTTAGATAACACAAAAGACTGTATCCCGAGGCTTTCATCAGCTTAAATCAAGCCAGCAGTTTTCACATAATCCTACCACTAATCGCAACCTTATAGCCCTATCCAGGCTATGAACTTTGAAAATAAAGACTTCCTCATTTTATATCTCACTCTACCTTTTAAATTTATATTTATATTCTGAGTCCAATAAATATTTTAAAAACCACAGGAGATATACACCGATTAGCCATAACTTTATGACCCCTAACAGGTTTAGTGAATAACATTGATTATCTTGTTACAATGGCATCTGAAAGTGGGGGGGGGGGGGGGGATATATTAGGAAACAAGTCAACATGTTGTCCCTGAAGTTGATGTGTTGAAAGCAGAAAAAATGGGCATTGGCGTTTGTTGCATATGGGGCTATGTAGCAGAAAACTGGTCAGGGTGCCCATACTGAGCTGTGTCTACAGCCAAAAGCACCTACAAAGGGCACATGAGCATCAGGACTGGACCACAGAGCAATGGAAGAAGGTAGCCTGGTCAGATTAATTACATTTTTTTTTTACATCATGTAGATGTCTGGGTGTGCGTGTGCACATCCCTTACCTGGGGAAGAGATGGCACCAGCATGCAGTATTGGAAGAAGGCAAGCCAGCAGAGGTAGTGTGATGCTTTGGGCAATGCTCTACTGGGAAACCTTGGATCCTGCCATTCATGTGGATGTTACTTTACACCAGACTTTGGAGTAAGTCACACATGTGCAAGTCACAAGCAAGTCTCAAGTCTTAACCTTCAAGTCTCAAGCAAGTCCCAAGTTACTGTGGCGAAAAGCAAGCAAGCCAAGTCGAGTCCCTGCTAGAAGTCAAGCAAGTCAAGTCATTTATTTTGGTCAAGTCACAAATCAAGTCAAAATACTGATCTACCCCAATTTTCACCTTTAAATCAGTTAAAAGTCAGTGGTCAGGAAAGGTTTTGTTTTATTTTCAACATTAACAAAACTGCTTAGTGCTTTTTTCTTGGCATATTAAAAAAAACACTTTGAATGCCCAAACAGCTCAAAATCCTTTGCCCGGTCATGTTTCAACACCACAGTCACTAAAAACATGTTACGTTTTTCCATTGTTAAACAGCCAGTGTCCTAAAAATCAGAACACACTGAGGTGTTTTAAGTGACTGTGGTGTCAGAAACATAACAGGCACATTCATTTTGCTTTAACACATCTTGAGAAAATGCAAACATTTAATAACTTAAAAAAGTAAAGTAATTTCGAGTCATATGTCTCAAGTCATGAATACAAAGTCAAGTCGAGTCTTTTATTAATTTTACTCAAGCAAGTTTCAAGTCCTCAAACTGGTGACTTAAGTCAAGTCATGTGACTCGAGTCCCCTACCTCTGCTTTACATGTACCACCTACCTAAACGATGTTGCTGACAAAGTACATTCATGGAAACCGTATTCCCTGATGGCCGTAGCCTCTTCAAGCAGGATAATGCGGCCTGCCACACAGCAAAAACGGTTTAAGATTGGTTTGAGGAACACGAGTTTGAGGTGTTGATTAGGCCTCCAAATATCAATCCAATCAGGTATCTGTGAGATGTAATATTCATGAAGGCCCGACCTCACAACTGACAGGATTTTAGAAATCTGCTTCTAATGGCTTGGTGGCAGATACCACAGCATATCTTCAAAGGTCTAGTAGAGTCCATGTCTTGATGGGTCAGGGCTGTTGTGGCAACAAAAGCAGACCTATTCAATATTAGGTGGGTGGTTATAAAGGATGGATCCCATGAAGCCACACATCAGTGCAGACCAGGGCCGGCCCTACCATGGGTCCTGTCAGGTCCATTTGGCCCAGGTGGCGGCAAACAGATATCCATTGCAGTGCTAACACACTCGGCTCCGAACTGTGCATGCCCAGTTCCAGAGCCAGCTAAAAGTCTCCGGTGATTTTTCAGACTCTGAGTGCTTCTGTTTCTTTTGTTCCCTCCCCCTTGCACAGCACGCCTTATTTGACTTCATCACAGAAGGTGCCGGGAGGGGGAAGAATGGAGCCTGCAGTGGAGGACGGAGTTCAGCCTATCAGAAGGTAAGCTGGCTCTGGGCTGAATGTAGTAGTAATGTCGGTGACTTGTATTAGTGGGAGGGAGGAGGAGAGGGGGGATAGGCTCTCTGTAGCAGACTCCACTAATGCTGTTAGATCGTTTTGTGTTTTTTTGGGGTGTGAGATCTGCTCTGCTTCTTAAGGGAGGATATTTTTTGAGATCTCCTCAAATCTCTATTCCACTTCCCTAGTGTTGTAGGATGGACAGTTGGATGGAGTGATTGGGGGGGGGGGGGGGGGGGTTGGAGACAGGAGGTGATGGTGGAAGGATGGAGAAAGGAGGTGATGATGGGATGGAGACAGAAGATTATGGGGGGGGGGATGGAGACAGGAGATGATGGGGGGGATTGAGACAGGAGGTGATGGAGTCGGGAGGTGAAGAAGGGATGGAGTGATGGAGACAGGAGGAGATGGAGTGATGGAGACAGGAGGTGAAGGAGTGATGGACATTGGGTCAAAATTGAAGGCTCCCTGCAGCCTTCTCTTTTCGATGTCTACACAAAGGGGGGCTTTTACATGTAGATAATATGATAAAGTGGTTGTAAACCTCAGACATGAAATATGAACAATGTACATTCTTCTGTACTATGTACTTGCCTTTATGAAAAGCTCGGAGTGTGATTTCTATCTGCTTCCTCTGTTATCGATCGTCATGATTCACTTATTTTCCTGACACCAAGAGATAAAAGGTTGACCAGGAAGGAGAGCTCCAACACACAGCCTGTCTCTGATATCCTTAGCTCTGAATGTTCTCTGTGAACTGTGTGAAGGGGAATGTGTTTGTACAATCCAATCAGGACTCAGAGCTCCCCTCACTGAGGCATGCACTGTTATGCTTCATATCCTCTCCCCTTCTTGATATAACTGAGAAAAAATCCTATGATCTGTGTATTTTTGGAACTATCTATAGAAGAGGTAGCTGCAGATAAACAGGTACAACTTATGTTGGAAGATTTGTTTAATTTCGGTATATCATCTGAGGCTAGTCACTTGGGGTATATGTGACTGTTTACAACCACTTTAAATACACATAGCATTTCATGTGTTTAAATGAAAGGTCTGATTACAGGGGTCCAATAACTTTAACTGTCTGACATACAAACAGCCTGCAATTGTGCCATGAACAATCCAGTAATAACAATTGTAAACAATAATTGTAATAATTATTGTAATTATGGAATTACTGTAATTATTGAATTATTGAAATAATTGTAAAACTGAAACATCACATCAAAAATGACTTTCAGGCAAATGTTATAATAACTCACAATTTACATTTAGAGAATTTACTTAACCTGGAGCAGAAAGAACCTGGTGCATATGTGAATAATAAGCAATCAGTTTCTAGCTTCAGCCTGTTAAGTTAAGCTTTGAAAATAAGAAACAGAAACTGATTGGTTGCCATGCACATCTGCTTCAGATTCTGGATGCTCTGGTCTTAGTAAATTCCCCTCATTATATTGTCTCTTTAGACCATCCAAAAAAATTGTGAAGAGCAACATTTTATCCAAGATAATTTCACTAGCAGCCAATAAACCATGGCTGTGGCTCTCACAGATCCTGGTTAAGGTACAATTAGAATTAAGTTATGGCCTGTGAGCTGCCAAGCTGATGCCAACTTCTGGAAGTGGCCAAAAAAGGACAACATATGATACAGTGCTTCTCGTAGTGACATTTCTGTGGTTCTTGTCCCTGCAATATTTTATCATACAAACTAAAGTAATTTATAAGCCAATGTAATTAGATTGCATTAAACACTCAACTTTCATTATCATCAGAGGATTTCACTTAATTAAAACAATCAAGCATTGTTTAATCAATTGTTTCTTATTGTCAACTTAATGATTCTTTAAAAGCGTGTCAGGGACATAAGATGCCACTTGTGACATGCTGAATATCCCTTAGAAAGCACACAGATGCATCAGCATGCAATGCACATGAAGTTGGGATGAGCAAACCTATGTGAACTCATTAATTAGACACGTTATCTTAAGGCCTGGAATGACCTTCAGCACTTTGATAACTATAGAACAGAAAAGCTCACATATGTTTAATTAATATACCTTACAGTGGGGAAAAAGCACAACCGTATAATCATGCATTAGGAAGGCTATTAGGCCGGTCACAGATACAATATGGATTTTTTTTTTTAATGTGAAGTATCATTATGCATTGGTATGATTTATTAAAGAAGAATCTTAGGGTAGCTCTGAAGCTTTACATAAATACTACATCACTAAACAGAATTTTTTAGCCGTAGAGTCGTTTAGGTGCTGAAAACCTGGAAATTCAAAGTGCAATGCTTTTGATGCCGCCAAAAAGTGGAAGTTTGCACCCCCCTCCCCCCTGATTTTTAGACTGACACATCTTTCTTATACACTACTTGGAAGGAAAGACATACTACTTTTTAAAGTGGACCTGAGCACCACAAAACAAAAATACTAGTAACCCCCCCTCCATCCACCCATGTCTCCATGCTTTATTTTGTTGAGAAATTCCTTTAAAAAAACACTCCACTAGCATTGTTCATGTGGCCATCTTAAATAAGAGCAAATTATTTATGTAGCATGTACGTCCTTGAGTCCATCTACCCTTAGCTCAAGCATTCATGTCGAAGAGTGTGTTTAGCTGAGAAAACCCCTCCTCCTCTCCCTCCCCCCCTCCTGAAGACTCCTGGGATGTATGGCATAATTAGCCTAAGCAAGAAATTAGGAAGTAGCTGAAGAAATGTAAAAAGAAGTTAGGGTCCTTTCACATGATGCGTGGTCCGGCAAGGTCCGTTCTCTGCGCAGCGGAGATTGATCCGCCGATCCTCGCTGAGCACGCAGGTGACAACTCCATCTCCGTGCTGTGTGCGGAGACGGAGCAGTTAGATCCTTGCTGTCCTCTATGGGGGAATCGGATGAGAATGGACCGCCTGTCCGTTCTCATCTGATCCCATCCGCTGGACGGATGGAAAATAGGGTTTCCATCCGTCCGGATTTCATGGACAGGATCGGAATCGGATAGCAGGGGGTGTCAGCGGAGATGTCTCCGCTGACATCCGCTGCCCCATAGGGATGCAGGGAGGATCCGATCAGGTTCGCCTAAAAAACTGACAGGTGGATCTGATCGGATCCTTCGTGTGAAAGAACACTTAGACAAAAAAAAAACAACAAACAAGTAAAACAAGTAAATATGATAAACCTTCCTATCTATATTTACTAATGCTAGCAGCATAAGGATTAAAAGTAACCAATGCTGAATAGGAGAGGGAAGTTCCACTTTAAGCCTTTTCGCCACTAATTTTTCACTAAAGTTGTTCAAACATGGCCTTTAAAATGTATTTTCACATTCAAGTATTCAAATATTTTTAACAAGTTGTAAATGAGCTTTGAAACAAGTCATCTCTCACTTACCCCTGTTGCTGCAGGCGCTGTGGAGCAATTAATACTCATGGCAGAAGCACCAAAGGCAAGTTTTTTTTCTGCACAGCTCACCTCCCCTGCTGCCGGCTGTGACTCGGCAGCTTTCTAATCTCTTATATGCACACAGCATGTGCCCAGGGAAAATAAAGCAGGCTACGCTGAACTGCAAAGCAAAGAATTTGAAAGAATGCAGTGTTTCTGCTAAATATGTAAATACTTTAACGTCCATAGCCTGGCCACAGATTCCTTTTAGAATAACACAAGGTGACAGTCGAATCCAGTAAACTGCCATTGCAAGCCAGGAAATACTGCAACTGTGTTAAGACAGAGTGCTTTACATTGATTTAAGTTCTCTGAAATCCCCTGCAAACAGATTTTACAGAGCTCCTTACATATAGAGTTGGTAGGTCTGCCTTCTGAGTTTGTGCTCTCTAGCTTTTTTTCACTTTGCTTGGCACATCATCAATGAAGTTAAAAAAATCCAAAACAAGAAGGAATTGTTCTAATGACTATCAGAAAAATCTTGGTACTGACACTTTGATGCATCAGGCTTTCCGCATATGACCGGCAGCAAGGAGCCTGTGATGGGAGTTTATAGGAATAGTTCTCTTGTACTGCAAATAGATAAGCAAAGGGGTCCCAAATCACCAGACTAAAGAGGGGTTGACTAGTGCACTATAGCTATGCCTGATTAAAGGCTTAGCAGTAGTAGGTCTTGTTCAAGTAAGCATTTTAGGGCTTTAAACAGACCTTTTAATGAATGAATTCCAAGCATGACACAATATACAAAAAAAAAGCAGTTCTTGAGCTTTAGTCGAGTGACTGAGATGATTTCATCAGTTTGCTGCAGGCAGGGGGAGACATTTCCTCATTCTCTTCTCCCTTCGTTAGCAGACTAGACTGCAACATATAGCCAGTGAGCAGCTTCAGCAGGGGCTGATCTATGTCTGACAATGGTAAACATAGAAAAGAACTGCAGAGGCACCAAGATTTACATTGTATTACTAGTACTATTACAAAGGGGGAAAAAAGAAATAGCCCTTATCCTTGTGTAAGATCTAAGTTTTGGCTTGTAGCTTACACAGGGTTTCCTATCTTCACTTTTGGTAGCCAAAGTTGAGTAAGGGCAAAGAACAGCTTCACTTTAATTTTCCAGTGCGCCTTTAAGTTTATAAAGACAAGTGGATCAAAGACAAATTGCTGTGAACATCTGTACCATTCATGTACCTTTGCTCAGTTATTTAATTTCATTTCCTCAAAAGCACTTTATTCATGTGCATTCTTCATTTTAGTAAAGAATAGCATCATTTAACAAATGTTCAGAAACTTGAAAGCATTGAAGCCTGAGAGCGTAATTAAAGCAAAACAATGGCAATTATAAAAAACAGAGAATATAAATCAAGAACTAATACAAACGTAATTAAAAATAAGAAGTGAAAATGGGATTAGTTGGAGGAAATGCGTCTGTGAAACAAAGGACACAGAGAGGCCAGATAAATACAAACTTGGGATGTGAAGCCAAAGATATATGACATATACAGGAAACTGGAAAATAGAAAAGTGATAACTATAATAAAAAATATGGTATTTTGTTAAAGTAAAACTTCCCTTTTGCTATAATATGGATATAACATATACCATATGGCCAAAAGTATATATGCACTTAAGCTAGCTATACAATAATAGATTTTCGAACAAACCTTTGTATGAATATTTATATGAAAATTCTCATCAGTACATTCAAAGAAAACAAATGTAATTCAAAAGAAATTAAAAAAATTTAACTTTTCAACATTCAATTTTGGAATGGATGTACTGTTAGAAATTATTTTCCATCCTGCATCTTCGAATTTTCTCATCACTGTGGTCAAAAACTGACATAAATTTGACCCCACTGGTGATTAGAAAATTGAAAGAATGTTCTTAAAACAAACATTTTAAAAATAAATTCTACTACTGTATGGCTAGCTTTAGCTAGCAGTAGTCAGAAACATTAACATGGACTAAATCAGTTCATTCTCCACTCCTTCTATGCAAAGGTTAAATAGTTGGTGTTGAGATAATGGTCCAGCATGGAAGATACTTGGTTTGGCTTGAGTTCTGTTAGACTGTTTTGAGTAATTTTCTTGCAGTTTTCCTGCACCAGTTTTATGGTATGCACACCAAAATATTTGTGAATATGTCTGTGAATGTTCTCATATATCCAGATCGTAGTACAGCTAGTAGTTCTGCTGCATAAAGACATGGCTTGGTAAGCTTTGTGTGGAGGAATTAATGTGGGCTGCACAGAAACTTATCAGACAGGTCATCTTGTCCTTCATCAGAACCTGACATCACGAACACTCTTTCCACTAAATATGATTCCCACAGATGGGGGTGGGGGACAGTTCCACGTTCATTCCCATGGTTGTGGAACGGGATATCCAACAAACTCATATAGGTATCATGGTCTAGTGCCTACAAACTATTGGCCATATAGTGTATACATTTTCAACACGCACTATTTTGTAATTTAATGTATTACATACGTCCTCCCCAATTTAATCTGCCATGGTAATTTTCTAAAGCTGTAAAAAACCTGCTAAAGGAGCTGCATGTAGGACTGTGCAAACATAACAAATCAATTCCCTGGACAGGGATACGGGGTACCTTAGATAGTTCGGACATCACCTGAACCTTTGCAGGAAGTAAATCCGCACAAGGAGACTCAGGACCTAAAAGATCTGAAAAGGACAAGCTTTGTCCCCCTTTCTGGGTACCCCCAAAACAATAATTTTGTGGATCCCATTGACGCTCATGAAGGAGGTCCACGAGGCCGGAAACCAGCAAAGATGTCCCCCCACCCCAATAATGTGTGAGGGCAGACCTTCATGCTGAAGGGGTCTTGTCTGCGGGTCTGGAGAAGCTAGCTCTAGGCTTACCAGACCAAGGATGCTTGGAACCTCCCGGGGAAGATTTGAAAGATATATTTCCCTTATTCTCTGTCCCAGAAGCACAAAATAATTTTCTATGTGCTTAGAAGGAGGGCCCCCATCTGCGACGAGGCTCCTTCCCTTTCCTAGATTATGGCAGGAAGATACTCTTAATGATGTAATCCAGGGTAGCTCCAAACGGTCGATCGCCTTGAAAGGGCAGATCAATGAGAGCTTTCTTAGAGGCTTGGTCTGCGGACCAATTCTTAAGCCACAGCACACGCCACTGAAAATTCACACATTTTTAAAAAAATTTGATTAAAATGAAAAAATGTATGAATCCTGGATGAAAGTTTTGTGAATGTTGCACGGAAAAATTTCTAAATAGACTCCTTTAAACCTGTAATATAAAAGCTTCAGACAAAGAAAGAGGTTTATAGCGCTATAAAATCAGCATGAACTGACTCAATTCAGTCAAAAAGAATAATCTCAAATCCACGCACTGAGCAAATAAGACTCCTGCTAATGAAAATGCCAATGGAATTAGGATCCCTTTACAGATTTTTCATGGTGTTATATTGTCTGAAATCACAGCAGGAATTTTAATTCGGAAGCTTGAAAATGAGACCTATGTCCATAAAACACAAACATACAACTATTATAAATGCAAAAAATGTGTCGTGCTTGTGAACTAAATTAACAGTCCAAATGTGCATAAAAGTCCATAATCCAGAGAATATAATAGAGTGTCAATCGTGTATACAGAGTGTCAAGAACACTAACCAGATATCATATAAAAAAAATACAGTGAAAGTTGATACACCTAGAGTGAATAGTGATCTTGAAAATGTGCTCCTCCTCCACCATGTGGATGCACTCACCAGAAATCGTATATAAATGAGCCCGAACAACAATCCAAACGAAAGCTGGTACGCCGGCCTGGTCTGCAGGACCACCCCTTAGGTCGCCGTGCGCTGGATATGCTGTATAAATGGTGTCTGAAGGACAGATTATGGTTTCAAAAGAACACGGATAGAATCTTTTCTTTTTTATGTTGTGTCCTCAGGGCACTTACTGGTGGGTGCGAGTTAATTCTTTACTGTATTAAAAAATATAGTGAGTGATCCTGCGAGCTACTATATTGCACAGGTACGGTTATGCTGCTTGCACTAATCACTCCCCTTAAGGTAAGTGTAGGTCAATTATTAAAAAGTATAATTGTGCTGTGCAAAAATTGATATTGATTCAAAATTAGTGTAATTAAGTACATGTATAAGAATCCGTGATATCCTATATTGATATATTACAAACTCTTCTAAAAAACACGAATCATCAAATTAATAAATATATATATATATATATATATATATATGTGAAATGTATTATTTAAAGTAAATAAAAAACAAATTGGTGTTGGAATTAAAAAATATAAATATTATCTGTGATCCAAAGATGAAGAAACAGTCCCAATCACCAATGCTCATACAATTGATGAAAAATTAACAATCTGTGAACTGTGATTGTTATATCGGTTTGTCCAACCTATCACCTCCACACTTGTGACCCCCCTTGTGACTCCCCTCAGGGGAGGGGCCAAGTCCACGTGGGTGAAACAGGTTGTTCGGCAGCGAGAGGAACGCCAAAGTTAAACAGTGAGCAACACATCGGGCTTCTCTGTCACTGTATCGGTTTTTTTATACATCCCGCTTGGATAGTCTGGTGCGCTTCATGCACCTGACACATGTGAGTGTTATATACATTTTAATAAGTATATGCTTTTTTACAAAACAATATTTGCACTATGGATCTATATTTCTTCCCCATGTTTGAGAGCTGCTGAGCTCATCTAATCAGACTGGGAGCCAGTACACAGGAGGAGATCATCCACCATTTACCTGCAGGGATTTTTGATGCTTTCATTGACCAAGCTTAGTTGCGAGGCCACACTCCATAAGGTGAGAACCCACCTTGGGGGGGGGGGGGCACTAGAGTGGAGGTGATATGTTAGACAAACGGATATAACAATCACAGTTCACGGATTGTCAATTTTTCATGAATTGTATGAGCACTAGTGATTGGGACTGTTTCTTCATCTTTGGATCACTGATAATAAATATATTTTTTAATTCCAACACCGATTTGTTTTTTTATATACTTTAATATATTTTAATGTATGATATATATATTTTATTAATTTGATGATTCATGTTTTTTAGAAGAGTTTGTAATAATATATTAATTTAGGATATCACGGATATTTATACACATATTTAATTACACTAATTTTGAATTAATATCACTTTTTGCGCAGCACAATTATACTTTTTAATAATTACACTTACCTTAAGGGGAGTGATTAGTGCAAGCAGCATAACCGTATCTGTACAATATAGTAAATCGCAGGATCACACACTATATTTTTTAATACAGTAAAGAATGAACAGTTAGTGCCCTGAGGACACAACACAGAAAACAAGATTCTACCCGTGTTCTTTTGAAACCATAATCTGCCCTTCAGACCTCATCTATACAGCATATCCAGCGCACGGCAACCTAAGGGGTGGTCCTGCAGACCAGGCTGCCTTACCAGCTTTCGTTTGGATTGCTGTTCAGGCTCATTTATATATGATTTCTGGTGAGTGCATCCACATGGTGGAGGAGGAGCACATTTTCAAGATCACTATTCACTCGAGGTGTATCAACTTTCACTGTATTTTTTGATATCTGGTCAGTGTTCTGACACTCTGTATACACGATGGACACTTTGTGATAAACTCTGGATCATGGACTTTTATACACATTTGGACTGTTAATTTAGTTCACAAGCATGGCACATGATATTTATTTGATATTATTGTTATTGTTTTAACGCTGCACACATTTTTTGCATTTACTGTTTAGAAGGTTATATATTCGCCTTTTTGTGCTAGCAGCTGAGGTCTTATAGCGCTCACTTAACACATTTTTTGTACAATTATTTTTTCACTTCTGGATTAAGGGGAAAAAAAATGTAATATAAAGTGGTATGATTGACTTTTAACTGTAGTCATACTGAAACCCTTCCCCAGTACCCCTCTCCCCAAAGTCTTACACCTTACCCCTCTCCACTGAAATCTTTGTTGTGCAGTCCAAGGGGAGCAGCAAAACCACACAGTAGAAGTCTCCTGCATGGGATCTTCTTCTGCTCACATGAAGAATACTATCTGTTTATTCTTATTAAGAGGATGTCTATTATGCATTCTAATGGTGGAAGGCCTTTCCATAGGAATGAATGCTATAAAAGGGATTTACAGAAAGGCTGAGAACAAATTCAGATACTTTCACTTAGTGCATTTGATTTATCAAATATGCAGTGGGTATAGAAAAGAATCACCCCTTTTAAAATAATAAAATTTTGCTGCTTTGCAGCCTGCTATGAAGACAGAGACAGTTTTTGTTTTATTCAGCTGTATTTACTCAGCAACTTAGAACATCCAAATAAAAGATATAACACCAACATGTCAGAAAAAAAATTAAAAAACAGAATCACTGAGTTGAAAAAAGGATCACCCCCTTGTGTCAGTATTTTGTTGAAACACCTTTTGCTTTAATTACAGCCTTTAGTCTGTTGGGATACATCTCTACTAACTTTGCACATCTAGACTTTGCAATATTTGCCCACTCTTCTTTGCAGAACTGATCAAGTTCAGTTAAATTTGATGGTGACCGTTTGAGCACTGCAGTCTTCAAGTCGTTCCACAGATTTTTTTTTTATACGGTTTTAATCTGGGTTCTGACTAGGCCATGCAAGGACAGTCACCTTTTTCTCCTTTAACCACTGTGTATTTATTTTTGCTGTGTACTTTGGGTCATTGTCACGTTGGAGGGTAAAACTTCTTCCCATTGAAAAATTTCTGCAGAGGGCAGCAGATTTTCCTCAAGAATTTGACGGTATTTTGCCCCATCCATTTTTCCTTTTATCCTGCCAAGTGCTCTAGTCCCTGCCACAGAGAAACACACCCATACCAGGATATTACCCCCTCTATGCTTTACTGTAGGAATGATTGGATGGTGAGCTGTATTGTATTTCTGCCAGACATATCGTTTGGTGTTGAGGCCAAATGATTACATTTTAGACTCATCTGACCACAACACCTTTTTCCATGTGACCTCAGAATCTTCAAGGTGCGTTTTTGTAAATTTCAGTCGCGACTGCATTTGGCCTTTCTTGAGGAGTGACTTGAGGAGAATTCAACTGCTTCAGGGTTGCTGTAGGCCTCTTGGTAGACTCTCTGACCAATTTCCTCCTAAATTTTTCATCCAGTTTGGAGTGACGTCCTGATCCAGGGAGGGTCTGTGTTGTACCAAATACCTTCCACTTCTTAAAAATAGACTTCACTGTGTTTTTAGGCATTGATAAAGTCTTTGACATTTTTTTAATCCATCTCCTGAGTTGTGCCTGTCCACAACTTTATCCCAGAGATACCGTTAACAGTGCCTTGCCACTGTTCATTGTTTGCTTCATTTTCACTAACAGGGACTGAAATGCCCCAGGAAAGCTCTCTGCATGCTGAGCTAATCAAAAATGACTACAGCTGATCACAGTTGAAAGTCAAATGGCATTGTGTGCCATTGAGAAGGTGATTAGGTACACCCAATTGATTTAACAAGGCATTTTTAGGAGAGGGGTGATCCTTTTTCCAGCTCAGTGATTCTATTTTTGAATTTTTTTTATGACATGTTGGTGTTATAAGTTTCATTTGGATGTTATAAGTTGAACTGAGTAATTACAGTTCTATAAAACAAAAATGATGTCTGTCTTTATTTCAGGCTGCAAAGCAACAAAATTAGAATATTTTAAAGGGGATGATTCTTTTCTAAACCCACTGTATCTAAAGGTGAATGTATTTATTTAGAATAGAGTAGGGAAGGTTTAGAACTTCTGCCAGGTTTTTAACGCTTTTTGGGTCTCCATTAGGGAGTTGCATAGCCTGGCTGTATGGTCTGAGTTCTGGCTAGTGTAAGTAGTATGTAAGGAATAGTGCAGGGCTCAGTAGTATGTAGAGCAGTGTCCAGGGGGTCAATAGTAGATAAGGGCAGTGTAAGCAGGGCAAAGGCCAGGGATTTGGAGGGCACAGTACAGGGGGGTAAGAACGTTTGGTACACAAAGCGCAGGAGGGCACGTTACTGGCAGTCAAGACGACTCGGTACCGGGGGGGGGGGGGGGGGTGGGGGAGTCAGGAGGTCTTGGGTACGGGGGGGGGGGTCAGAAGGGCCTGAGTATGGGGGGGGGGGTCAGGAGGGCCTGGGTATGGGAGTGGGGATCAGGAGGGCCTAAATATGGGAAGGGGGGTCAGTACGGGGGGGTCAGGAGGGCCTGGGTATGGGAGTGGGGATCAGGAGGGCCTAAATATGGGAAGGGGGGTCAGGAGAGCCTGGTTACAGGGGGGTCAAGAGGGCACAATACAGGGGGGTCAGGAGGGCATGGTACTGAGGGGGGGGGATCAAAAGGGCAGAGTACCCAGTACCAGAGACAGGAGAGCTGAGAGGTCTGGAGAGTACTGGGGGGGGGTCACGGGGACACATTACAGGGGGTCAGGAAGGCACGCTACTGGGGGGTCAGAGGACAAGCTGTCAGAAGGGCATGCTGCTGGGGGGGACTTCAGAGCATAATACTGGGTGGTCAGGAGGGCATGCTACAGTGGGGGCAGGACAACATCGATCAACTGCAATGCTTTGCAAAAAAAATATACATATAAATTATTATATGTGTATTCATTTTTTTTTGTGCAAAAGGTGGATTTAGTCTTTAAGGCTCCGTTAACACTAGTGTGACTTGGGACACAAAGTCGCATGACAAGTCACAGCCAATTGATTTCATCGGCACCCATTCCAATCTATGTGACTTAAAAGTCGCAGTGACTTTAAAAAGGTTCCTGCACTACTATGATGCGATTTTGGTGCAACTTTAGTGCCAGAGAGTGTAAAGCTGCATCGGGGTTGGAGCAGTATGAACAGAGCCTAAATCTTCCATGCAATAAAAAAAGAAAGCTTTGGGAGGTCAGCTATTTCTAATAATCAAGTCAAGCAGTATCTTTTAACCAGTTGGGAACCACGCACTGTAGCTTTACTGCTAGAGTGCAGGCTGGCTGTGTAGAATCACGTATGTTTACTTGTGCTGTAATTAGCCACAGCAAAAGCCGATCAGCAGGTCCAGGCCAATGGATGGCTGCCGACAGCCGCTGATCAGCGAGAAGACAGGACTGAGCTGTGCCTATGTAAATAATGCAGAGCTCTGTCCTGTCAACAGGAATGTGCTGGATTTTGTTTCCCTGAAAAGCAGGTAGAGAAAAAGATAAACTAAAAATCTATGTAGTGTGTTTGTTTTATGTATAGTACGGTTATCAGGTCTGCCATTTAGAGCTCTATTCCTTTCACACTGCTATAAGGAACTTGCTGTGCTACTAAGAAAACATTTGAATAACTGTTGCCTGTTATTTCCTTTCCAAGAACAAGCCTTATCGTTAAATCCGCTGCGCAGGCTTGGACTTTCTCTAGAACATCCTGTTACAGATAGAAGGCATCAATAATTCTGTTTATGTATACCAATTTTTCCTCTGTAGCTTCCCTTCAATTTCACCTTCTATAACAAAATCAAATGTGTATTTCTGCCCTTTAGTAAATAAGGCTTTCCTTTAATCTGTCTATAATACGGCCACTCACTAGGTACAGATTTTGTGGTTAAGACAGATCTCCACACAGACATAAAATACACAACTGAATGCTTTGTATTTACCATTGAAATACTTCATACGGCATTATTTTTTTTAAATGTAACAACTGTAGGTACCCAAACTTTACTTGGTATCAATCTCTTGTAGTCCCCCCCCCCCCCCCTATACAGCATAGACAAATAATTGGGAGAAGGAGAAGCAGCACAAGGAATCAATCAGTTCTGCTTCAGTGCTTATGTGCTAGCAAGGGATATCCTGATAGGAGGAGAGAGCAAAGTGATTAGCTCATCCACTATCCAGTCACAGTCTAAAGAAGGGGCTGGACCTGTAAGTGTTAAAGTGTAAGTTCACCTTTTCACAAAAAAAATGAAAAGGTGAACCAACACCCTACACCGTCCCCGCTGCAATTAACATTGTGAGCAATTGGCTTTCACTGCCCATACTGCAGCGCAATGGTCTAGGGCAGTGATGGCGAACCTTGGCACCCCAGATGTTTTGGAACTACATTTCCCATGATGCTCATGCACTCTGCAGTATAGTTGAGCATTATGGGAAATGTAGTTCCAAAACCTCTGGAGTGCCAAGGTTTGCCATCACTGGTCTAGGGATTCCAAAGCCATGATCTTCTTCTTCACCTTCTTTCCTTAGGGTCGCTGAGACAGATCAGAACGATTCTGATTGGTCAAAGTGGTCACGTGACCAATCAGCATCACTCTAAATCGTCCTGGAGGAAGATCACAAGCTTTTAAATCCCTAGACCCTTGCACTGGCTGTGTGGGCAGTGAAATGTAATCATCCACAGAGGTAAGTGTGGTGGGGACCAGGGGAGATGGTGTACAGTGTTGGTCCTCAATCCTGGTCCTCAGGACCCACTAACAGGCCAGGTTTGCAAGATAACTGAAATACATCCCAGGTGATATAATTTTCTGCTCAGTAATTGCAGTACTCTACATCTCCCCAAGGTAATACTTAAAATTTGGCCTGTTAGTTGGCGTTGAGGACCACTGGTGTACAGTGTTGGTTCACTTTCACATTTTTTGTAAAAAAAAGTGAACTTGCACTTTAACTGCAGCAGAGAAAAAATAGGTTTCCCTCCCTGCTAGATAGGGCTGTGCTGGTGACAGAGCTGTATAAACCTGAGGGCTGCATGGGCAGAACTAAATACCCTTTGCCAGGTTAACCACTTTACGACCGGCGCACGACGATCTACGTCTAGGCCTACGTCAGCACTTTTTGCCGGCCCTGTGCGCGCTCCTGCGCGCCCCCGCCGCCACCGATGGCTCGATTGGGTTCAGAACCGATCAGTCATCAGGTCCAGGCCAATCATTTTTGGTCTGGACCTGTTGATCGGTCCTGCCCAATCAGATCATCCTCTAAGCCTGTGAAATGTAAACACAGGCTTAGAGGAGATGTGCCCTCCCCCCACAACGGTCTTTTTGGATCCAGCGTGAGAGGAGAGCACATCTTACTGTGAGTACTGCACCAAGCACACCCACACACAGTTAGATAGGCACATTTCACCCCCGATCGCCCCCCAATTAACCCCTACAGCACCTGACACAACACACACTATATACCTGTATAAGTGTGATTTGTGAACAGGTGTAGCACTTGCGACCCCCCCTTTTCCACTCAAATTACCCCCCACCCCCCCCATATAAAGATTTAACCCACTGATCTCCCCTGACCCCCCCCTGATCACCGCCGTTAACCCCTACACCCTCTGTCACATCAGCACTAATACAAACGCAATATACGGTGTTATTGTATTTTTGTATTAGTGTCATTGTAGAATTAGCGCAGGCGACTAAGTTTCTGTCCCAAGAAGGTTTAGGGTCCCCGCCACCCGCCCAATAAAGATTTAAGCCCCTGACCCCCCCCTGATCACCCCTACACCCCCTGCCATAACACACACCGTATACAGTATATAGCATTTTGCTATATACCCCTATAAGTGTGATTTGTGGTCAGGTCTAGCGCTTGCGACCCCCCTTTTTCCACTTGAATTACCCGCCACCCCCCCCCCCTAATAAAGATTTAAGCCCCTGATCCCCCCTGATCCCCTCCTGATCACCGCTAGTTAACCCCTACACCCTCTGTCACATCAGCACTAATACAAACGTAATATACTGTGTTTTTGTATATTTGTATTAGTGTCATTGTGATCAGAATTAGCGCAGGCGACTAAGTTTGTGTCCCAAGGAGGTTTAGGGTCCCCACCACCCGCCCAATAAAGATTTAATCCCCTGATCCCCTCCTGATCACCCCTACACCCCCTGCCACAACGCACACTGTATACAGTATATAGCATTTTCTATATACCCGTATCAGTGTGACTTGTGACCAGGTTTAGCGCTTGCCACCGTTCCTTTTATCCTTAGGATACCCGCCAGTCCCTTCCAATAAAGATTTAAACCCCTGATCCCCCCCTGATCACATCCCGTTAACCCCTACACCCTCTGTCACATTAGCACTAATACACACATAATATACTGTTTTTACTGTATCTTGTATTGGTGTCATTGTCACTTGAGGTTGCGCTAGCGAGCTAGTTTCTTTCCCAAAGGAGGTTTAGGGTCCCCGCCACCCCCTCCCAGATCCCCGGCGCATAGTTTAGAAGTAACCCCTTGATTGCCACACACGCACGCACGCACATACACTTCCATTTCTAGTATAGTGTTTGAACAGATCAATATCTGATCTGATCAGAACTATACTAGCGCCCCCATAGTTTAGGGTTCCCAAAACGCGGTGTTTGCACGATCAGTACTGATTCCGGCCAGCACCTGCGTTTAACCCTTTCACCCAGGTAAGTGTAGTAATCAATAGATTACTGTCACTTGCAAAAAAACACAAGACACAAAACCGCTGTGTTAGCAGAGTCAGGCCTGATCCCTGCTAGCATTAGCAGTTTTTTTTTGTAGCGCTTGAAATAATCTTCGACAACCAGGTGCTTTTATTACCTGTGAGTCGCATCACTGTACGGGTAAATTTAGTTACCAAAATGACCAAACGTTCGTACAATGATGAAGAGCTTATCAGTTATATGCTGACCGAGTCATCTGATAGCGAAGGGGAAGCTACAATGACCGAATTAGTGTCAGTATATGAACCTGATGACGGCAGCGGCTCCCTGACAGATAGCTCCGACGACAGATGGGTCCCTGTTAGACCCAGGCGTACCCGACCCCATTCTGAAGTTGTTGAGATGCAGGAATCGCAGGGTGCTCGTATGGAGCAGAGTGTGGTTACTAGTGCCGCTTATTTTTCTGGCGACCTGGCAAGCGCCAGCGGCCTAGTACAACCTGGACCTAGTACAACCAGCACTGCAGTAAGACCTGGTGACGTGGCGAGTCCCCTAAGTGCAGTTGAAGCTGGTGCGGTGGCTAGCACAAGTAGTGGCCCGCAGCCACTGCGTATTCGAAGACAGGCCCGTAGAGCCCATAGTGCCCTCCCTGATGCGCTGGCATTTCCTAATTGGCAACCCACTGATACTACAGCGCCAGTACTTCCCCCATTCACCGCCCAACCTGGAATCCACGTGGAGACAGCTGGTTTTATGCCCCTGAACTTTTTTGAGCTGTTCTTCACGGAAGATCTTTACAGATCTATTGTGGATCAATCAAATTTATATGCACAACAATTCATCGCCGCCAACCCAAATTCGCACCTTGCCAGACGATTGGGCTGGAAACCTATAACGGTTTCCGAATTTAAGATCTTTCTGGGCCTTTCCCTCCACATGGGAATAACTAAACAGAGTGAATTGCGGCTATATTGGTCCACTAGCCCAGTTCACCATATGCGCATGTACTCTGCCTCTATGTCCAGGACGAGATACGAGCAAATTCTGCGATTTATGCATTTCAGCGACAATGAAATCTGTCGTCCTCGGGGAGACCCTGCATACGATCGGCTCCACAAAATTCGGCCCCTCATAGACCACTTCAATCAGCGGTTTGCAGCCTTGTTTACCCCCGAACAAGTTGTCTGCGTTGACGAGTCCCTGATTAAATTTACTGGCCGCCTTGCTATGAAACAGTACCTCCCCAGCAAGCGTGCCAAGTACGGGGTCAAACTGTATAAATTGTGTGACAGGGCCACAGGCTATACAGTTAGTTTCCGGGTCTATGAGGGAAAAGATAGCTGTGTGGAGCCCCCCAACTGCCCAGACTACATAGGGAGCAGCGGTAAGATCGTTTGGGACTTGGTGTCACCCTTATCCGGAAAGGGGTACCATTTGTACGTGGACAACTTTTACACAAGCGTGCCACTATTTAGTCACCTTCTCGATTTACAAATTGGCGCATGTGGCACCGTGCGACCTAATCGCCGGGGCTTCCCCCAACGGCTTGTAGATTCCCATCTTAGTCGGGGGGCGAGAGCCTGCTTGAAAACGGACAAATTGCTTGCGGTGAAGTGGAAGGATACACGGGATGTTTATGTTCTGTCCTCCCTTCACCCAGACACGATGATCCAAATTCCTACGGCAACTGGCGTTATGGAGAAACCCCTCTGTGTCCACGAATATAACCTTAATATGGGAGGGGTGGACCTTAACGACCAGCTTTTGGCGCCGTATTTAGTTGCCCGTAAAGCCAGACGCTGGTACAAAAAAAGTGTCTGTTTACCTATACCAATTGGCTATGCTGAACGCCTTTGTCCTATACAGGGCGTCAGGACGAACTGGATCTTTCCGGGAATTCCAGGAAGAGATCATCCTTGCCTACCTGTACCCAGGAGGCATGCCTGCCCAACTTCCCCTTCCAGATGCAGTGAGCTGGCTGCATGAGAGGCATTTTTCACATGTCCTCCCGAGTACCCCTACCCAAAGATGGCCCCAAAGAAGATGTCGTGTCTGTAGCAAGCGCGGATTTAGGCGTGACACCCGTTATTATTGTCCCAAATGTCCTGACCAACCTGGTCTCTGCATCGGGGAATGTTTCGAGCGCTACCATACACTAGTGGATTATTAGCGTAGGGTACAGCACGACACAGTGTAGGGCACATAAACACAGGGTCTCGAAGGATGTTGGATGTCCATCGACATTTTGAGAGACCCAAGCTGGAAGAGAAGATCACAGAAGATCGCAGTCCCTCCCAAATCAAGAAATAAAGGAACAGTTAGAAAGAAAAATAAAAGGATCCAAAAACTGTTGTGGTGTCAGTAATTTTATATGTCCTTCTACTCCTTCCTACTATACTTTTTTCAATGTCCTTTGTTTGTTTTTTCATTCTTTTGTGACCTGTTTCTCTTGCAGGTACTCGTCGGCTACCACGCATTGATTTTATATATTCTGACACAAACAGCGTTTGCGCTCAGCATATATGGATACCTTTGCTGATAGCAGCTGTGGTGATTTTCTGATTTCAGCACTGCAGTTAAAATCCTATTTTGGTATACTTGGATAGTGCCGTGTTTACCCATCATTAAATTCAGTGGGTGGTTGTTTGGGCGGTTAATGATGAAGATCCAAAAACTGTTGTTGTCAGTCAATTTATATGTCCTTCTACTCTTCCTACTGTACTTTTTTTAATGTACTTTTTGTTTTTTCATTCTTTTGTGACCTGTTTCACTTGCAGGTACTCGTCGGCTACCACGCATTGATTTTATATATTCTGACACAAACAGTGTTTGCGCTCAGCATATATGGATACATTTGCTGATAGCAGCTGTGGTGATTTTCTGATTTCAGCACTGCAGTTAAAAATGGATTTTTGTAAAATCTTACCGTAAAATCCTTTTCTCTTAGCTCATCGACAGACGTAGTCCTCGGTGATACACCACCTTCGGGTTATGTTACCTCCGCAGGAGCAGGACTAGACAGGAAATTAAAAAGCTCTGGCCACACCCTAGGGGCAGTCCCAGAGGGTATATCCTCTCTCTCTCTGCCTCAGCAAATCAGTTATGTGAAAAAGCAGTGCTTAGAGAATTTAACCCAACCCAACTCCAAAACAGAGGGGCGGGGACTACGTCTGTCGATGAGCTAAGAGAAAAGGATTTTACGGTAAGATTTTACAAAAATCCATTTTTCTCTAGCGCTCATCGACAGACGTAGTCCTCGGTGATACACCACCTTCGGGACGTCCCAGAGCAGTATCACAACTGAGGGGTGGGAAAATGGAAATCAAATCCCAATCTAGAAGGCCCAACCGGTGCCAACTAGAAGTTTACAATGCTCATCCTTAATGATGAGACTCAACCAAAAAAAAGAGAAAACAATTTTTTTTTTTTTTTTTTTCAAACAGAAAAAAACCCTCGAGGTAGACCACCGGTCTCCTCAAATTGCGGCCTGCAAAACCTTGCAGCCAAATGAGGCATCCGCCGATGCCGTCACATCAATTTTATAGAATTTTGTAAAGGTATGTACCGACGACCAGGTGGCCGCCTTACATACCTGGACCACTGACGCCTGATGGCGAAAGGCCCAGGAAGTACTGAGCGCTCGAGTGGAGTGCGCCCTAACAGGGAACGGAGGACTCTGACCCTTAATAGAATAAGCCTGTACCACCGTTTGTCTAATCCATTTGGCAATGGTCGCGGCAGATGCAGGCAAACCCTTTCTGGGGCCATCCGTGATCACAAAAAGTGAATCCGTCTTACGGAATGATTCCGTAGCTTTCAGGTATACCCTGATTGCCCGAACCACATCTAAGGAATGCAACGCATGTTCCCGATGATGCTTGGGCTGAGGACACAAGGAAGGTAGTACAATATCTTCATTCAGATGAAAATCTGAAACCACCTTGGGAAGAAAAGATGGCTTAGGATGAAGTACTACCTTATCCCTATGAATCACTAGGTATGGTGACTGGCATGATAATGCAGCCAGTTCTGACACCCTGCGAGCAGAAGTAATAGCCACCAAGAAGGCCACCTTCTGGGATAGAGTAAGCAAGGGAATCTCCCTGATGTTTTCAAAAGGAGGTTTCTGTAGAACCGACAAAACCAAATTAAGATCCCAGGGCGGTAAGGGCGCGCGGACTGGAGGAGCCAGGTGCCGCACCCCCTGGATGAAATTCCGCACCAAGGATTTGGTAGCTAAAGGCTTCTGAAAGAAGATTGCTAATGCTGAAACTTGACCCTTGATGGTGCTCAAGGCTAGCTTCTGCTCAACCCCTTGTTGCAAAAAAGCCAATATTCGAGTCACCGAATAGGTACGTGGAGGAAATCCTAAAGATTCGCACCACGCAATATAAGTCTTCCATGTGTGATAATAGACTTTGCTGGAAGTCGCTTTCCTTGCTTTAATAAGGGTAGGAATGACTGAAGTAGACAAACCTCTGTCCTTCAGTACTTGGGTCTCAATGGCCAGGCCATTAAAACCAGCGACTGTAAAGCACGAAGGTAAATTGGTCCTTGAGACCACAGACACTCCCTGAGACGAAGTTCCCACGGAACGTCTGCGACTAACATGTCCAAGTCGGCCAGGCCGGCTTGAGGAGGCCAGCCTAGAATTTCTAGGACCACTGGCGCTGATTGGATCTGAACCAGGCGTCCCTAGAGCTATCTGGCCCCGACCATCCGAGAAAGTCTGGTCGTTTTCTGTTCCCACACATTTATCAGATACCTGATAGTTATCAGGAAAAGTGATCTTTTCTGGTTGAACCTCAGGGACCGAAGTCACCCGACTAGAGGCTGCTTGGCCTATCTGGTCAACCAGATCCGATTCCTGTGAGGTATCGGGACTAATCTTAGGAAAAGGTAAAGGAAAAGATCTTTTCAGGGAACGGTAACTACCGCTTCCTGTGGTACTTAAATGTTGGAAGGGAAGAATCACACCGGTAGTAGTGGTTGATGCTCGATCTAATGTCCTGAATACCGGTGAAAACGTCCCCCCACCCTGAAACCGGGTGGGGGCGCACCTTCAGGCTGTGTACTCCTTTGCTTCGGGTTTGGCTGGGTTGGTCCCCTTCTTGAACCCTCCTGGAGGAGTCTTGCCTTTCCCGCTAGTACCAGCCGGGCGCCCTTTATGGGCGGTAAAGAAAGGTCCTCGCTTGTTGCGAGGTCCCTTAGCTTTTGCAGCCTGTGGCAAAAAAGTGCTCTTGCCCCCAGTGGCATCCTTAATGATTTCATCTAGGTTGGCTCCAAATAGACGATTCCCCTGAAAGGGGAGATTGGTCAAGGTCTTTTTGGAACCTAGGTCAGCTGACCAGCATTTTAACCACAGCACACGTCTGAGGATCACTGCTAACTTAGATGCATGCCCTAATAGGGGAGTAGTGTCCAAGGCTGCGTCACAGATAAACCGTAGCCCTTGTATGATCTGTTCCATCAAATCAGATGTCTCCTGGGGAATATCTTTTCCCCTAAGATCTTGGCGTACCATCTTCGCCCATTCCGTAAGTGTCTGGGAAACTAGACCAATAACGATTACTGGTCTAAATGCTGACCCTATCAGAGAAAAGATAGTGCGGGACTCTGCTTCTATCTTTCGATCCACCGGATCCTTAAAGGACGAAGTGTCCTCCACTGGAATAACCGTGGCTTTATTCAGCCTGGAAATAGGCGGATCCACGACTGGTGGTACCGTCCATTTCTTAATGATGGATTCCTCAAACGGATAGCGTCTAGCAATACGCTTGGAAATAGTAAAGGTACGTTTAGAATGCTCCCACAACTAGTGCGTCCACCAATGCTTCTTCCTGAATTATAGCAAGAGAAGAAGCGTCCTCCTCACTGTCTGAGGGGGCTTTACCTGGGATAACAGCCCTTGCAGAGGAACCTGCAACTGCCGTGACCATCTCTGAATCTGAGTCAGAGGTGTCAGATGGTATAGGGGTAGGCGGGGGTCGCTTCCTTGACCCCTGTCCCTGACAGGCCGCCTCCACCCGAGCCACCATAGACTCCAGAATTGCTGTAAATGACTCTATACTCTGTGCACCGGCGGGTCCCGAGGCCCCCTCGAGGGAAACAGGTGGGGGAATATGTGTGGCAGGGTCCATAATAACTCCAGTTACTTCCTGGATAATATAATTCAAAAGTAAAGAAAAAAACTTTTTTTTTTTTTTTTTTTTTCTTCTGACCCCCAGCGCCACAAAAAAGCCCCTTAGTGTTACCTGCTTAGGGATCCCTATCGATCGAGAGAGAGAGAGATAGACCCCCAGGCTCACCACTTGATGCTCAGAGTTAAACTGCAACAGCTTACAGCGCTGTCTTGACAAACAGGAAGTCTTTTGGCTGGCTGCCCAGGAAGAAAGGAGGCGGCTCCGCCCCTCTGCACGCCTTCCGGCGCCTCCCCCAAGCTCCACGAGGTGTAGGATCACCTCAAACATGGCCGCCCCCATGCTGGAGACACGAGGCTACGCCAAAATGGCGGCTCGTGCGATCCTGCAAGAAAAAATGGCGGCGGCCTGCTGAATGTCGGTGTGCTGCACACAACACTGTCTCTGCCTGGGGATATGGCGTGGTTGGCGGTATCGGCCCCTGGCGGACCGCATGGCCGTTCGGGAGGCCTGCTAATAGCTGGAGATCTGATTTGGAAGGCAGTCTACATGTCCGTGGCTTCTGACTGGTAGGTAGCTTATACTTAACCCATAAGATTCCCAGAATGCCACAGATTACATCTTTTAAACATGTATACAATAGATTGTTAGCTCCCAAACCAAGCCTCCTGGCTTTTTGTACACAAAAAATCACACTCAAAGTAGGAGGATCTGTGACATGTTATAGGATAGAAAGGACTCTTTCTTACCATACCGAGAGGGGCCCGCGTTCACCACAAAACCCGTCAGAGGGAAAGGGGGAACATACTACTCACCATACCGGAACCAGGCGGGCACCAACTCCTGACAGTACCCCTCTCCACCGGGGCGGGAGGGCTGTCGACCGATGCGAACGCCGTGACTCATGGTCTTTGGCGTTTCAGCGAGACGTTTAACTCGCGGGTTCAGTCCTTTTAATGGGACTTTGTCGCGGCCGACCCAGCGCGGAGCTATGGCCTGCACGCGCTCGTAGGCTGAACTGGGGTGACCACCGGATCTCAACATCCAGCCCGTCGCCCAGTTCAGCTTTCTTGCTTGAAGATCTCACAGGAACACTGGAGAAAAAGCTGTCTAAAAAAATCCTTTAAGAAAAAAATTCTTGCCAGGACCTAAGATCCCAGCAAGGTGTCTAGGTCCTTACTCCTAACTAGACAGAAAATAACTGATTTGCTGAGGCAGAGAGAGAGAGGATATACCCTCTGGGACTGCCCCTAGGGTGTGGCCAGAGCTTTTTAATTTCCTGTCTAGTCCTGCTCCTGCGGAGGTAACATAACCCGAAGGTGGTGTATCACCGAGGACTACGTCTGTCGATGAGCGCTAGAGAAAATCCTATTTTGGTATACGTGGATAGTGTCGTGTATACCCATCATTAAATTCAGTGGGTGGTTGTTTGGGCGGTTAATGATGAGTAATACTACGCATTATTCCTGTGCTGATTTCTGATAGGTTCTCTTTTTTTCCGTTCAGCCCACAGGCTGCATGAAAAAAAAAAAACCTATATGCCAAACAAGGACCAGCAATGTACCGGTACGTTGCTGGACTTTGAGTGGTTATACCAGGATGATGCCTGCAGATTTAGGCATCATTTTGGTATCGTTTTTTACAGCCAGCGGTCGGCTTACATGTAAAAGCAATTCTAGCAGGTAATTGGCCGCTAGACTGCTTTTACATGCAGTGGGAGGGGCCTCCCCCCCCCCCCCACCGCCGCCTTCCGCAGCCTTCCGTGGTTTTTCTCTGGCTCTCCTGTCCCACCGGTTAACCCGAGAGTGCAGCCGGTGGTTCAATTATCTAACCATAGAGCTAATTGGAGATGAGAATGGCTCCAATCATCTCTATGGCCTAAGATGCCGGAGGCTACGAGCATTTTATGACTTCTGTTTCGCCAGAAATAAACAGGGCCATTGGGAAATTGGGAAAGTATTTTATCACACCAATTTTGGTGTGGTCAGATGCGTTAAGGTCAGAGGAGAGATCTAGAGTCTAAAAGACCCCAATTTTTTAAAAAAAGAGTACCTGTCACCACAGATTGCTATCATAGGGGATATTTAAATTCACTATGATAACAATAAAAATGATTTAAAAAAAAAAAAATTAAAGGAAAGGTGTCAAAATAACATAAAAAAGCAAAAGAAAAAAAAAAAAAAAAAATTGAGCCCCCCCCTTACCCCCGGTGCTTGCGCGCAATGGCGCACGCAAGCGGTGGTCTAGTGTCATATGTAAACCGCAATTGCAGCATGCATGTGAGGTATCGCCGCGATCGCCAGATCGAGTGCAGTAATTCTTGCAGTAGACCTCCTCTGTAAGTCTAAAGTGGTAACCTGTAGAGACTTTTAAAGGTTTTTAAAAATGTACATATGTGTTTGCCGCTGCGCAGGCATGCGCAATTTTTAAAGCATGTCATGTTAGGTGTCTATGAACTTGGCATAAGATCATCAATTTTACCAAAAAAATTGGAATTATATAGTGTATTTGTGCAATAAATTAAAAAAAAATGTATTTTTTTCGCAAAAATTGCGTTTGGAAAATCTGTGCGCAAATACCGTGTGACAAAAAAATTTGCAACATCCACCATTTTATTCTATAGGGCCTCTGCTTTAAAAAAAAATATATAATGTTTGGGGGTTCAAAGTAATTTTCTAGTAAAAAAAAAATATTTTTTCATGTAAACAAAAAGGCACAGAAAAGGCTTGGTTTTCAAGTGGTTAGAAGCGTGGGTGATGTGTGGATAAGATTGAGCATAAAATGCCGGGACTGTTCAAACACCCCCCTAATGACCCCTTTTTGAAAAGTAGACACCCAAAGCTTTTTTCTGAGAGGCATGGTGAGTCCATGGAGTATTTTATATTTTGCCACAAGTTTCGGGAAAATTATTATTATTTTTTTTTTTTTTGTTGTTTTTTTACAGAAAGTTGTCACTAAATGATATATTGCTCATGCATGCCATGGGAATATGTGAAATGACACCCCAAAATACATTCTTTTGCTTCTCCTGAGTACAGGGATACCACATGTGTGAGACTTTTTGGGAGCCTAGCTGTGTACGCGCCCCCGAAAACCAATCCACATCTTCAGGTTTTCTAATGGCGTAAATTGCTGATTTTACCCCTGACTACCTTTCACAGTTTCAGAGGCCCTGAAATCTCAAGATGGCACAAAACCCCCCCAAATGACCCCATTTTGCAAAGTAGACACTCCAAGCTACTGGCTGAGAAGTATGGTGAGTCCATGGAATAGTTTATATTTTGCCACAAGTTTCGGGGAAAAATTTTTATTTTATTTTTTTTACTCAAAGTTGTCAGTAAATGATATATTGCTCACACAGGCCATGGGTATATGTGAAATGACACCCCAAAATACATTCTGCTGCTTCTCCTGAGTACAATGATACCCCAAGTGTGAGACTTTTTGCCAGTCTAGCCGCGTACAGGACCCGGAAAACCAATGCGCACCTTTAGGCTTTCTAAGGGCGTAAATTGTTGATCTCACTCCTTACTACCTATCAACCTTTTGAAGTCCATAAAAAGCCAAGATTGCACAAACCCCCCCCCCCCCCCCCCCAAATGACCCCATTTTGCAAAGTAGACACTCCAATCTATTTGCTGAGAGGCATGGTGAGTATTTTGCAGCTCTCATTTTTTTTGGAAAATGAAGAAAAAACAGGAAAATGCATTTTTTTTCCTCTTTTTTTCCTCAAAACTTTGTGACAAAAAGTGAGATCTGCAAAACACTCAACATGCCTCTCTGCAAATAGCTCAGGGTGTCTACTTTCCGAAAAGGGGTCATTGGGGGGGGGGGGGGGGGGGGGGTTGTGCTGTCTTGGCATTTCATGGCCTCCAAAACTGTGATAGGTAGTCAGGAGTGAAATCAACAATTTACGCCCTTGGAAAGCCTGAAGGCGATGATTGGTTTTCGGGGTCCTGTACTCGGCTAGACTGCAAAAAAGTCTCACACATGGGGTATCCCTATACTCAGGAGAAGCAGCAGAATGTATTTTGGGGTGTCAGTTCACATATACCCATGGCATGTGTGAGCAATAAATGGATTTTTGTAAAATCTTACCGTAAAATCCTTTTCTCTTAGCTCATCGACAGACGTAGTCCTCGGTGATACACCACCTTCGGGTTATGTTACCTCCGCAGGAGCAGGACTAGACAGGAAATTAAAAAGCTCTGGCCACACCCTAGGGGCAGTCCCAGAGGGTATATCCTCTCTCTCTCTGCCTCAGCAAATCAGTTATGTGAAAAAGCAGTGCTTAGAGAATTTAACCCAACCCAACTCCAAAACAGAGGGGCGGGGACTACGTCTGTCGATGAGCTAAGAGAAAAGGATTTTACGGTAAGATTTTACAAAAATCCATTTTTCTCTAGCGCTCATCGACAGACGTAGTCCTCGGTGATACACCACCTTCGGGACGTCCCAGAGCAGTATCCCGACTGAGGGGTGGGAAAATGGAAATCAAATCCCAATCTAGAAGGCCCAACCGGTGCCAACTAGAAGTTTACAATGCTCATCCTTAATGATGAGACTCAACAAAAAAATTTTTCAAACAGAAAAAAACCCTCGAGGTAGACCACCGGTCTCCTCAAATTGCGGCCTGCAAAACCTTGCGGCCAAATGAGGCATCCGCCGATGCCGTCACATCAATTTTATAGAATTTAGTAAAGGTATGTACCGACGACCAAGTGGCCGCCTTACATACCTGGACCACTGACGCCTGATGGCGAAAGGCCCAGGAAGTACTGAGCGCTCGAGTGGAGTGCGCCCTAACAGGGAACGGAGGACTCTGACCCTTAATAGAATAAGCCTGTACCACCGTTTGTCTAATCCATTTGGCAATGGTCGCGGCAGATGCAGGCAAACCCTTTCTGGGGCCATCCGTGATCACAAAAAGTGAATCCGTCTTACGGAATGATTCCGTAGCTTTCAGGTATACCCTGATTGCCCGAACCACATCCAAGGAATGCAACGCATGTTCCCGATGATGCTTGGGCTGAGGACACAAGGAAGGTAGTACAATATCTTCATTCAGATGAAAATCTGAAACCACCTTAGGAAGAAAAGATGGCTTAGGATGAAGTACTACCTTATCCCTATGAATCACTAGGTATGGGGACTGGCATGATAATGCAGCCAGTTCTGACACCCTGCGAGCAGAAGTAATAGCCACCAAGAAGACCACCTTCTGGGATAAAGTAAGCAAGGGAATCTCCCTGATGTTTTCAAAGGGAGGTTTTTGTAGAACCGACAAAACCAAATTAAGATCCCAGGGCGGTAAGGGCGCGCGGACTGGAGGAGCCAGGTGCCGCACCCCCTGGATGAAATTCCGCACCAAGGATTTGGTAGCTAAAGGTTTCTGAAAGAAGATTGCTAATGCTGAAACTTGACCCTTGATGGTGCTTAAGGCTAGCTTCTGCTCAACCCCTTGTTGCAAAAAGGCCAATATTCGAGACACCGAATAGGTACGTGGAGGAAATCCTAAAGATTCGCACCACGCAATATAAGTCTTCCATGTGTGATAATAGACTTTGCTGGAAGTCGCTTTCCTTGCTTTAATAAGGGTAGGAATGACAGAAGTAGACAAACCTCTGTCCTTCAGTACTTGGGTCTCAATGGCCAGGCCATTAAAACCAGCGACTGTAAAGCACGATGGTAAATAGGTCCTTGAGACTACAGACACTCCCTGAGACGAAGTTCCCACGGAACGTCTGCGACTAACCTGTCCAAGTCGGCCAGGCCGGCTTGAAGAGGCCAGCCTAGAATCTCTAGGACCACTGGCGCTGATTGGATCTGAACCAGGCGTCCCTAGAGGTATCTGGCCCCGACCATCCGAGAAAGTCTGGTCGTTTTCTGTTCCCACACATTTATCAGATACCTGATAGTTATCAGGCAAGGTGATCTTTTCTGGTTGAACCTCAGGGACCGAAGTCACCCGACTAGAGGCTACTTGGCCTATCTGGTCAATCAGATCCGATTCCTGTGAGGTATCGGGACTAATCTTGGGAAAAGGTAAAGGAAAAGATCTATACAGGGAACGGTAACTACCGCTTCCTGTACTTAAATGTTGGAAGGGAAGAATCGCACCGGTAGTTGTGGTTGATGCTCGATCTAATGTCCTGAATACCGGTGAAAACGTCCCCCCACCCTGAAATTGGGTGGGGGCGCACCTTCAGGCTGTGTACTCCTTTACTTCGGGTTTGGCTGGGTTGGTCCTCTGCTTGTCCGACCAGCCCTTCTTGAACCCTCCTGGAGGAGTCTTGCCTTTCCCGGAAGTACCAGCCGGGCGTCCTTTATGGGCGGTAAAGAAAGGTCCTCGCTTGTTGCGAGGTTCCTTAGCTTTTGCAGCCTGTGGCAAAAAAGTACTCTTGCCCCCGGTGGCATCCTTAATGATTTCATCTAGGTTGGCTCCAAATAGACGATTCCCCTGGAAAGGGAGATTGGTCAAAGTCTTTTTGGAACCTAGGTCAGCTGACCAGCATTTTAACCACAGCACACGTCTGAGGATTACTGCTAACTTAGATGCATGCCCTAACAAGGGAGTAGTGTCCAAGGCTGCGTCACAGATAAACCGTAGCCCTTGTATGATCTGTTCTATCAAATCAGATGTCTCCTGGGGAATATCTTTTCCCCTAAGATCTTGGCGTACCATCTTCGCCCATTCTGTAAGTGTCTGGGAAACTAGACCAATAACAATTACTGGTCTAAATGCTGACCCTATCAGAGAAAAGATAGTGCGGGACTCCGCTTCTATCTTTCGATCCACCGGATCCTTAAAGGACGAAGTGTCCTCCACTGGAATAACCGTGGCTTTATTCAGCCTGGAAATAGGCGGATCCACGACTGGTGGTACCGTCCATTTCTTAATGATGGATTCCTCAAACGGATAGCGTCTAGCAATACGCTTGGAAATAGTAAAGGTACGTTTAGAATGTTCCCATTCTCCTTTAATCTGATTTCCAAAACATTTAGGTACAGGAAAAGCCTTCGCCGTCTTGATGGGCTTATTAGTCCCAAAAGGCCTCTCTGTTTCAGTTGCCTCTGCCGGTAAAGCCTCAAGTTTTAAGGTTTCTTGCACTGCCACAACTAGTGCGTCCACCAATGCTTCTTCCTGAATTATAGCAGGAGAAGAAGCGTCCTCCTCACTGTCTGAGGGGGCTTTACCTGGGATAGCAGCCCTTGCAGAGGAACCTGCAACTGCAGTGACCATCTCTGAATCAGAGTCAGAGGTGTCAGATAGTATAGGGGTAGGCGGGGGTCGCTTCCTTGACCCCCGTCCCTGACAGGCCGCCTCCACCCGAGCCACCATAGACTCCAAAATTGCTGTAAATGACTCTATACTCTGTACACCGGCGGGTCCCGAGGCCCCCTCGAGGGAAACAGGTGGGGGAATCTGTGTGGCAGGGTCCATAATAACTCCAGTTACTTCCTGGATGATATAATTCAAAGTAAAGAAAAAAACTTTTTTCTTTTTTTTTTTTTTTTTTTTTTTTTTTGACCCTCAGCGCCACAAAAAACCCCTTAGTGTTACCTGCTAGGGATCCCTATCGATCGAGAGAGAGAGAGATAGACCCCCAGGCTCACCACTTGATGTTCAGAGTTGAACTGCAACAGCTTACAGCGCTGTCTTAGACAAACAGGAAGTCTTTTGGCTGGCTGCCCAGGAAGAAAGGAGGCGGCTCCGCCCCTCTGTACGCCTTCCGGCGCCTCCCCCAAGCTCCACGAGGTGTAGAATCACCTAAAACATGGCCGCCCCCATGCTGGAGACACGAGGCTACGCCAAAATGGCGGCTCGTGCGATCCAGCAAAAAAAATGGCGGCGGCCTGTGCTGACTAGCGGTGTGCTGCAGGCACACAACACTCTCTCTGCATGGGGATATGGCGTGTTTGGCGGTGCCGGCCCTGGCGGACCGCATGGCCGTTCGGGAGGCCTGCTATTAGCTGGAGATCTGACTTGGAAGGCAGTCTACATGTCCATGGCTTCTGACTGGTAGGTAGCTTATACTTAACCCATAAGATTCCCAGAATGCCACAGATTACATCTTTAAAACATGTATACAATAGATTGTTAGCTCCCAAACCAAGCCTCCTGGCTTTTGCACACATAAAATCACACTCAAAGTAGGAGGATTTGTGACATGTTATAGGATAGAAAGAAACTCTTTCTTACCATACAGAGAGGGGCCCGCGTTCACCACAAAACCCGTCAGGGAAAACAGGGGGAACATACTACTCACCATACCGGAACCAGGCGGGCACCAACTCCTGACAGTACCCCTCTCCACCGGGGCGGGAGGGCTGTCGATCGATACAGACGCCGTGACTCATGGTCTTTGGCGTTTCAGCGAGACGTTTAACTCGCGGGTTCAGTCCTTTAATGGGACTTTGTCGCGGCCGACTCAGCGTGGAGCTATGGCCTGCACGCGCTCGTAGGCTGAACTGGGGTGACCACCGGATCTCAACATCCAGCCCGTCGCCCAGTTCAGCTTTCTTGCTTGAAGATCTCACAGGAACACTGGAGAAAAAAAGCTGTCCAAAAATCCTTTTAGAAAAAAATTTCTTGCCAGGACCTAAGATCCCAGCAAGGTATCTAGGTCCTTACTCCTCACTAGACAGAAAATAACTGATTTGCTGAGGCAGAGAGAGAGAGGATATACCCTCTGGGACTGCCCCTAGGGTGTGGCCAGAGCTTTTTAATTTCCTGTCTAGTCCTGCTCCTGCGGAGGTAACATAACCCGAAGGTGGTGTATCACCGAGGACTACGTCTGTCGATGAGCGCTAGAGAAATATCATTTACTGACAACTTTGTGTAAAAAAAAAATATATATATATATATATTTCCCGGAACTTGTGGCAAAATATAAAATATTCCATGGACTCACCATGCCTCTCAGCAAATAGCTTGGGGTGTCTACTTTCCAAAATGGGGTCATTTGGGGGGGGGTTTTGTGCTATCTTGGAATTTTAGGGCCTCCGAAACTGTGATAGGTAGTCAGGAGCGAAATCAACAATTTACGCCCTTGGAAAGCCTGAAAGCGGGGACTGGTTTTCGGGGACCTGTACTCGGCTAGACTGCAAAAAAGTCTCACACATGGGGTATCCCTGTACTCAGGAGAAGCAGCAGAATGTATTTTGGGGTGTCATTTCACATATACCCATGGCATGTGTGAGCAATATTTCATTTACTGACAACTTTGTGAAAAAAAAATATATATATATATATATATATATATATATGTATTTCCCGGAACTTGTGGCAGAATATAAAATATTCCATGGACTCACCATGCCTCTCAGCAAACAGCTTGGGGTGTCTACTTTCCAAAATGGGGTCATTTGGGGGGGGTTTGTGCTATCTTGGAATTTTAGGGCCTCCGAAACTGTGACAGGTAGTGCAGAGGTGACATGCACAATTTACGCCATTAGAAAACCTGGGAGTGTTGATTGGTTTTCGCGGTCCTGTACACAGCTAGGCTCCCAAAAAGTCTCACACATGGGGCATCCCCATACTCAGGAGAAGTGGCAGAATGTATTTTGGGGTGTCATTCCACATATACCCATGTCATGTGTGAGAATTTTATCTTTTAGTGACAACGTTGTGTAAAAAAAAAAAAAGTAATATTCCCAAAACTTGTGGTAAAATATAAAATATTCCATGGACTCCCCATGCCTCTCAGCAAACAGCTTGGGGTGTCTACTTTCCAAAATGGGGTCATTTGGGGGGGTTTTGTGGTATCTTGACAGTTCAGGGCCTCCTAAACCGTTAGAGGTAGTGAGAAATTGCAATAAAAAATGTACGCCCTTTGAAATTCTGATGGTGGGGATTTGTTTTTGTTGTCCCGTACACAGCTAGGCTCCCAAAAAGTCCCACATATGTGGTATCCCTGTACTCATGAGAAGCAGCAGAATATATTTTGGGGTGTAATTACACATATACCCATGGAATGTGTGAGCAATATATCATTTCAATGACAACTTTGTGTAAAAAAAAAAAAACATTTTAGTCATTTTTCAAACACCTGTGACAAAAAAATGAAATATTCAATGAGCTCAACATGCCTCTCAGAACATTCCTTAGGATGTCTACTTTCCAAAAAGTGGTAGTTTGGGGGGGGGTTTTGTACTGCCCTGCCATTTTAGCACTTCATGAAATGAGATAGGCAGTCAAAAATTAAAGCTGCGTAAATTTCAGTATTTACACCATAGTTTGTAGACGCTATAACTTTTGCGCAAACCAATAAAAATACGCTCATTGAATTTTTTTTGTCAAAGACATGTAGCTAAATATATTTTGGCCAAAAAAAAATACATAAATTGAATATATTGGATATTTTTTAAAAGACAAAGTTGAAAATGTCATTTTTTTGCAAAATTTTCGCTCTTTTTTTATTAATATCGCAAAAAATAAAAAGCGCAGAGGTGATCAAATACCACCAAAAGAAAGCTCTGTTTGTGGGAAAAAAAGGACGTAAATTTCGTTTGGGTACCACATTGCATGACCGCACAATTGTCAGTTAAAGTCACGCAGTGCCGAGTCGTAAAATACCCCCTGGTCGGAATGGGGGTAAAATCTTCCGGGGCTTAAGTGGTTAAACAGCTCCCATGTATATTGTTCATTTGTGTATTTAGTGGTTTGCTTAGGGTTTAGCTCTAACTTGCAGTAATACTCAAGTCACAGGTGTACAGACATTTCACTCTTGTAATAGCATTAATATGTATTTTTTTTCTTGCAATAGGACAGCATTGATCAATACTGATTTTTTTTAATTTATTTTTTTTTATTTTTCATTGAAAAATAACGCATGCATTTTTTTTCATGCATTTTAAAAAGTCTGAATGGATACACATACCAATGTAACAGATGTAAAGAAGTAGGGCCAAAGCTCTTTTGGCCCTACTTCTCCTGGGGATCACAGAAGTGCAGTTCATTCTGCACTCCTGTGACCCATATTCAGCTGACAGCAGGCTAAAATCCACTGTCGGCTGACATCACTCAGGCGGTCCAGACTTTGGAGAGATCCTGACTTTATTGTTCGCTGAGAGCCTGACCCAGTGGCTCCCAACCCCTGCACAGCCTGGTGCTCCAATGAGTGCTAGAGGGGCAGAGCAGACGACCGAGAACTGAACGATCAGCGCTCTTTGAACGCTCAGATCTTAGAGACGGTGGGGGACTGATGCTGTTTTTACCAAGGTGGGTGTGTGTTTATTTTTTCCATAATTTGAACTTTTCTTTTAATACGAATACATATATCTCTTATTAGTTTGATAAATGTCATTGAATGTATTTAAAAAATGCTGACTAATTAAAGATCATATGTGCTCTACATGACATTGGACTGATCTGCTAAAATACGTTTTTTTTTTTTTTTTTTAGACTGGTAATAAAAACCTCTTTTTACTTTCGATCACAATTGTCTGCTCAACTCTCACCATGTAATGTGTTTGCTGAACTCCAAAACAGGATTGCCTATTTTGTCAGACACAAAACATTTGCCGATTCCCTGCTTCAGTAAATTGAGCTTGCTAATTTATTGTATTGGACACTGAAATAGGTGGACATTTTAATATGCATTGTAGATATGTATGAGGTTTAAACTGGCCAGTTTTTAATTGCACACAGCAGAATTGGAAAATGACAAATTGCAGTGAGAATAAAAAATTAAACTGTTTTCACGGCTGGCTTTTCAGCGCTTTGTGAAGTGTTATACAATAAAAAAAAATAACCAATAAAAAAGTAACCTTCATTGCCACAGAACACACTCCACCATGTAGATCAAATAGGTGCTAGGATCCCCTTCCACTGTCTTGTAGACCTGGACACAGTTCACCTTCATCTAGCAGTCTATTTGCCAGAAATAAATGTTTTTAATGACTAATAGTTGTATGGGGGAGCAACATTAGTCTTGCATAGGTAACCCCTTGGTGACATTGTTTGCTACTGTGCAGTACTGTGTAAGATTACCTGTAACTGAAAACGCTGACCAAATTCCTTCCTGGGGGAGGGCAGGGGGAAAGTGTTGGGAATCCTACATTTTATGATTGTCACTGGAAAAGGAGTCAAGGGAAACATCTTTTAACCACTTCTGGGAGGGCATACAATGACGTCCTCCCAGATTCGCGCTACCGCTGTCCGTGTTTGCCGGGTCCCGGGGACCGGCGCATAATGGATCGTGGTAAAGGGCCAATGAGAGCGGCCCTTTACCACGTGATCGCTCCGTCCAATGATGGAGCGATCACTTGTCAACAAACCGGCGCATGTCCAGTTCAACAGCAGCTGCACGCCTCCTCTATATCTCAACTGTGCCTCATCCATGCCACCATCCATGCCCCATCCATGCCACCTCACTGCTCATGCATGCCTCATCCGTGCCTCATCTGTGCTCATAAATGCCACATCAGTGCTCATACATGCCACGCCAGTGCTCATCCGTGCCACATTGCTCATCCGTGCCACATTGCTCATCCATGCCATGTCAGTGCTCAATGCTACGTCAGTGCTCATCTGTGCCACATCTATGCCACGTCAGTGGTAATCCATGCCACATTCATGCCATGTCAGTGCTCATCCATGCCACATCAGTGCTTATCCGTGCCACATCCATGCCCCGTCAGTGCTCATCCGTGCCACATCCATGCCACGTCAGTGCTCATCTGTGCCACATCCATGCCACGTCAGTGCTCATCAGTGCCACATCCATGCCATTTTAGTACTCATCTGTGCCACATTCATGCCACGTCAGTGCTCATCTGTGCCACATCTGTGCCACGTCAGTGCTCATCTGTGCCACATCCATGCCACGTCAGTGCTCATCCGTGCCACATCCATGCCATGTCAGTGCTCATCCATGCCACATCAGTGCTACATCCATGCCACGCCAGTGCTCATCCATGCCACATCCATGCCACGTCAGTGCTCATCAGTGCCACATCCATGCCATTTTAGTACTCATCTGTGCCACATTCATGCCACGTCAGTGCTCATCTGTGCCACGTCAGTGCTCATCTGTGCCACATCCATGCCACGTCAGTGCTCATCCGTGCCACATCCATGCCATGTCAGTGCTCATCCATGCCACATCAGTGCTACATCCATGCCACGCCAGTGCTCATCCATGCCACATCCATGCCACGTCAGTGCTCAACCGTGCCACATCCATGTCACGTCAGTGCCCATCCGTGCCACATCCATGCCATGTCAGTACTCATCTGTGCCACATTCATGCCACATCAGTGCTCATCTGTACCACATCCGTGCCACGTCAGTGCTCATCCGTGCCACGTCAGTGCTCATGTGTGCCACATCCATGCCACGTCAGTGCTCATCCGTGCCACATCCATGCCATGTCAGTGCTCATCTGTGCAACATCCATACCATGTCAGTGCTCATCCGTGCCACATCAGGGCTACATCCATGCCACGCCAGTGCTCATCCATGCCACGTCAGTGCTCAACCGTGCCACATCAGTGCTCATCCATGCCATGTCAGTGCTCATCCGTGCCAATACAGTGCTTATCAGTGCCCTAGAGTGCCTCACAAAATTGTAATGGGAAGACAGGAAATGACGGTGCTCCCTGCATGTTGGGCCTCTGTACAGTTGTGTTCAAAATTATTCAACCCCCAATGCTGTAAAGGGTTTTAGGGAATTTAGTGTACATTTGAAATTGTATTCAGAATGAAATCCTACAAGGACTTCTTAAAGAACCATATGCAACTAAAATGACATCAATTGGTTTTGTAATACAGTAGTAAATGTTTCTTTTGTAAACTCTTCATTGACACAATTATTCAACCCCTTAAAGACTACCACTCTGAAGAACAGAGGTTCATTGAAGTGTTTTCAATCAGGTATTGAAAACACCTGTGGATGTCAGGGAGCAGCAATAAAGCCTAATAAGCACCAATTAGGCAGCTTTAAAATGACTGTGATACTCAGCTCCTTCTAGACATTTTCTGGTGTGGTTACAAACATGGTGAAGTCAAGAGAATGGTCCAGGAAGACAAGAGAAGAGGTGATTACTCTTCACAGGAAGGGCAATGGCTATAAGAAGATTGCAAAGATGTTAAACATACCAAGAGACACCATAGGAAGCATCATTCGCAAATTCAAGGCAAAGGGCACTGTTGAAACGCTACCTGGTCGTGGCAGAAAGAAGATGCTGACTTCGACTGCTGTGCGCTTCATGAAGCGTAGAGTGGAGAAAAGTCCCTGTGTGACTGCTGAGGAACTGAGAAAAGATTTGTCAGATGTGGGTAATGAAGTTTCTGCTCAGACAATACGGCGCACACTGCGTAATGAAGGCCTCCATGCCAGAACTCCCAGGCGCACCCCCTTGCTGTCTCCAAAGAATAAGAAGAGTCGACTGCAGTATGCCAAAAGTCATGTGGACAAACCACAAAAGTTTTGGGATAGTGTTCTGTGGACTAATGAAACAAAATTAGAATTGTTTGGGCCCATGGATCGACGCTATGTATGGAGGAGGAAGAACAAGGCCTATGAAGAAAAGAACACCTTGCCTACTGTGAAGCATGGTGGGGTCAATCATGCTTTGGGGCTGTTTTGCTTCTGCAGGTACAGGGAAGCTTCAGCGTGTGCAAGGTACCATAAATTCTCTTCAGTACCAGGAGATATTGGATGACAATGTGATGCAGTCCGTCACAAACCTGAGGCTTGGGAGACGTTGGACCTTTCAACAGGACAATGATCCCAAGCATACTTCCAAGTCCACTAGAGCATGGTTGCAGATTAAAGGCTGGAACATTTTGGAGTGGCCATCACAGTCACCAGACTTAAATCAGATTGAGAACCTCTGGTGGGACTTAAAGAAAGCAGTTGCAGTGCACAAGCCTAAGAATGTGACTGAACTGGAGGCTTTTGCCCATGACGAATGGGCGAAGATACCCGTAGATCGCTGCAAGACACTTGTGTCAAGCTATGCTTCACGTTTAAAAGCTGTTATAACTGTAAAAGGATGTTGTACTAAGTACTAAGATTGAATGTCACTTGGGGGTTGAATAAAACTGATAATGATGTGAGCACAGAAAAGACATTTGTGGTTATTTCATTATAAATGTTATGTTATATTTGTCTGACCTACACGTGCCTCTTTGATTTAATTGTAAGCAGGATGACTGAATGATCAAAATCAATGTCAAACTGGCCTAAACAATACATTTCAGTGGGGGTTGAATTTTGAACACAACTGTATGTGGCTAGGCTGTGGAAAAGTGTCACACATGTTGTATCCCCATACTCAGGAGGAGTAGCAGAATGTACTTTGGGGTGTCATTTTTGCTATGCGTATGCTATGTGTTAGAAATATCTTATAAATGGACAACTTTATGTAAAAAAAAAATGCGTTTTCATTTTCTTTCCACATTTTCCAAAAACTTGTGGAAAAAAATTACAAGTTCAAAAGACTCATAATGCCTCCTAGATTATGTGTTGGGGTGTTTTCTTTCCAAAACTGGATAATTTTGTGGGCGTTTCCATTGTCCTGGTGCTCAAGGACCTTGATAGGTTGTCAGGAAATTATATGTGTAATTTTTGCTTCTAGAACGCCTAACGGTGCTACTTGGATGTTGGACCTTTGTATGTGGTCAGGTTGTGGAAAAGTCCCACACATTTGGTATTGCCATACTCAGGAGGAGTAGCAGAATGTATTTTGGGGTGTAGTTGCAAATATGTCAATAAAGTGTGTGAGAAATAACTTGGTAATATGACCATTTTGTGAAAAATAAAAAAATCTTCATTTTGCAAAGAATTGTGGAAAAAAATTACAACTTCTAAAAACTCACCATTAGGGATGATCGAACGGTTCAGGTCGACCATCGGATCGAACGGTTCACGTCGACCATCGGTTCGACCCGAACATTGACTGTTCGAAATTCGGCCGAATTCCGAACTTTTTGCTGAAAAAGTTCGGAATTCGGCAACCAGAACCGACCAAAATGCAATGGGACAGGAACTGGGCTTTAAAAGCCAGTGATTGGCCCAGAACCATCAGTAAAAGCCAATTGAGGGGGCAGGAGAATGCTAGGAATGTGATTGGAGTGACTAGGGGGTCCAGAGGCCAATCATTAGTGAAAACGCCCCCCCAGTATATAAGATAGCCCCGCGAAATCTCTAGCATTGTAATACAGGGACGTGGAAGAGAGTGGAAGCAGTTCTGTTACTTCTACTTCAAAGTATCATTTAGCTATTATTAGTGTGAGGAAAGGGATATGCAGTGTAGTTAGGGTACTATTTTCCACTATAGTTAGATTTAATAATCTAGATCGTTTCTCTTAGAACACTTACAGAACAGGATGGTGGCTTCACCCCTGTCACCCTGCTTTTTGTTGCAGGCGTTTATAGGGCTTTTTTGAGGACATGTTTGGAGTCAGGCATGACATCAGAACTTCTGTGTAGGGGTATATATACACATACACATGTATGTATATATACACATACACATATATAGGTGTGAAAGTAGCAGAAACCTTTGCTTGCGCTAATGAAATAATTAACAGGCATATGGCTTCTCTGCTATAACACCTATATGTGTGTATGTGTATAAATACATATAAGTGTGTGTGTGTATATATACCCCTATACAGAAGTTCAGATGTTATGCCTGCCTCCAAAGACCCCCAAAACATGCCAAAAAAAACCGCCTGCAACAACACACCTGGGCATTTTTTTTTGGCGCAGGCGTTTTTTTTGGGCATCTTTGGAGGCAGGCATAACATCTGAACTTCTGTATAGGGGTATATATACACACACACTTATATGTATTTATACACATATATAGGTGTGATAGGAGCGTAGTCCTATGCCTGTTAATTATTTCATTAGCACAAGCATAGGTTTCTGCTATTGGGTATCTTTACCTCACTTATCAAGTTCTGGAGCAACTGCACTTGCAAAGAGCACAGTCCATTTGCCTTTAGCTAAACTAAATTGATAACAGAGGTGACTTTTACTTGGACACACATTTTTACAGGTTCAGTAGAGATTTAGCAATTTTGTATAAACTTACAGCACATATGTCTTTATTACTACATTGTAATGCAAATTAGGACCAAAACAATTGCATTGTGTGCTATTTGCCAATGTTTACTGCTAGTGTAGATATAATAATATAAATTTTTGTGCTCGAATGCATCAGACATTTAGGTTCAGGCCATAAATTTGGATGACTAAAGGTAACCACGGCCTAAGGATACATTCCTGTGGACCTATCCAACTTGGTGTGCTTTTCTCCATAAAGGGATATTGTTTCTGCTCTGTATTCTTGCTGTGACCAGGCTGTTACTAACAGCTACCATAGCAGTGAAAATATTTGGAAGCTATGATAATGACCAACTTGACATACAAAATCCATCTCCCTGATCACCTTCCTGCCAATGAGAGAAGAGGGTCAGTCTGGTACACAGTGCCTGAACACTTTCCAGACATCATCGAAAAACAAAGGTAAAGAAATAACTAATAAGAACCACTCAGGTCAATTAAGCATAAAACACCCACATTTATAAGTGGATTTGAGGTGGACATGGGACGGGGAGAGGTTGAAAGACTCTGCCACCTTGCTCATTCAGGGCAAAGTGAAAGAGTCTCTCACTAGCCCCCTTGCCCCTGACTTACTTATAGTCACTTTGATTCGGAGTATACTGGGGAGCATGTAACCTCTTCCCTGCACGCAATCCCCAAACCTGAGCAGTGAACTGATGTGCCAAACAATACCACAAGACTGATATGAAATGGACAATGTATTCTTTACTGCAATGTTACTTAAAAGTGGACTACCTGGTTTATGTGTACTGTAGCAAGAATTCATGAAAATAGAAAGAGAAGCCACAAGGCTTTTTGCACACCTTGGTGTACTAAGGCTCTAACAAGAGCAGCTATGTGTGCCAGACAATACAACTCATCATACAGTTGTAGTGTCACTAGGTTAGATATAATACACTTCCCTTTACCTACAGCTCAAGCTCAGATTTGAAGTTCTGTGGAGTGAGTCTGCCCTCCTTCATTTTAGATTCATGAGCTTTCCAGCAATAACTGAGCAACACCGCATCACATAATTGAAATTTCCACCACACCACCACCACAATCAGCCTTACATCCCAACCCCATGATATTCTACCTCAACTGTGTCCTTCAGTAAATTGCCTTTCCTCTTCACTGAGCGCTGCTTCTCCAATTTTAGCTTGGCTATTGTTTTCAGTCCACAAGGTTGCTTCTTATTTTGCCCCAAATAAACTGCTGATATTGTCAGCCTTCTGAAAAGCTTCCTACCCCTTTATCTCAGTAAAGGAAATCTAATAGCCAATCATACGGTTACATCAAATTGACTTTTACAAATGGTACTTCCACTATGTACTAGCTTTGTTATTTGGATATTCAAATACAATATTTTATTCATTATGACAACATCTGAATATTGAATTTTTACACAATTTCTAGGCCTAATTATCCCTTCCCCCCTTTTTTTTTACATTCTTTTTTTTTGTCTACAGGAGATATCAAAGGTTCTCCCTATACAGGAGACATAGGATCACCTTTGATCCCTCCTGCTTCATTGCCAAGTGGTCACAACCTTAGATGAGCTTCAAATGACATGCATATCCACCACTCTTCATATGGCAAGTGAACTCTTCAGGACATGCGATAGTCCTAATTTGCGTAAGATGGACTTAAAGCCCAATACCACAATACTATGTAAATACCTTTTCCTCTTTTTTTTTTTTCCAAGCATTGAGGATAAAAAAAAAATAAAAAAAAATTAAGGCTCAGCATCATATTACCTGGGACAACCTGCATGCAAATCCAGCGTGCCTAGGAATGCTAACTCCTCCAGACTTACATCCATCGAGCCATTTCTATGGTTGCATAACCTCTGATGTGCCAGCCCACTGCTTGCATCAGGCTTGAGAGAGGCATAGTGAAGCAGGGTGCTGTGATGTGTTCAAAAAGCTCTCTACAGCATCCTGCCAGCCCCTCAAGTCTACCATGTTCTGACTGCATTGCACAGAAAAATTGGGTCTAAAATAAGGTATGTAATGTATATGGAAAAGTTTTAATCAAAGGTTTCATCGGATTGAATATATGTGCCCTAGTTCTCTACGTGCCATATTATATGTATGCATGTGTATTATTGCATGCCTCAGGGGACGTGCAGGAAATGCGATTCTGGGAGGACGTCATTTTGCGCCCTCACAGAATAACCCGACCATGCTGTAGTCGTCATCCGGCAATGCCGACAATGGCCCGGTCAGCAAGTGGTTAACAAAAAGCCATAATAGGGGAAAGAAGGAACCAGGAAAGGCAAAATATAAGCAAATTAAACTTCAGTGTTAAAAAGATGGGATTTTTGACTTACCGTAAAATTCATTTCTCTGATGTTCATTGGCGGACACAGCTTCTGATATTCATGATCATTGGGTTATACTGCTGCTACAAGAGGAGGACACTAGGCAGAAAAAGAATCTGGCTACGCCTATGGGTAGTCCCAGGGGGTATACTCCATATCTCTACTATAGGTACTCAGTTTTATTACAAGCAGTGTCAGAAGAATTACCACAGAGGCGTGGTGCTGTGTCTGTCAATGAACATCAGGGAAATGGATTTTACGCTAAGTCAAAAATCCCATTTTCTCTTTCAATCATTGACGGACACAGCTCCTGATATTCATGACCATTGGGACAACCCAAAGCAGTGTTAAATATGAGGGGCGGGAACAGCAAAAAAATGCCCAAGGCTAAACAGTAGCCAACCAGGCAACAAGAGCTCGACCAAAACAACTGGAGCCCACCTGAAAAAAAACAATGCACCCTCAAAGACGATCAAGTCCTCTAAACAGCAGCCTGGAAAACCTTGCAGCCAAAAGAAGCATCCGCAGATGCCAACAAATCCACTCTTCAGAAGTTTGTGAAAGTGTGCACCGACGACCAGGTGGCCGCCTTGCAAACCTGCGTTACTGACGCCTGACGACGGAAGGCCCAGGAGGCACTGAGCTTGAGTAGAGTGCGTCTTGACAGGGAAAGGAGGAACCTGACCCCCGATGGAACAGGCCTGAATAACCATCTGATCCATCTGGAAATGGTTGCAAAGGAAGCGGACAACCCTTTCTGAGGCCCATCCGTGAGCTCAAACAGTGAGTCTGACTTCCTAAAAGACTCAGTAGCTGCCAGATACACCCTAATTGCCCGGACCACATCCAAGGCATACAAGGCAATTTCCTTTGGATTTTTCAGCCTGGGACACAGGGAAGGCAACACAATGTCTTCATTCAAATGAAAATCAGAGACAACCTTTGGAAGGAACGATGGACAGGGGCGAAGAACCACCTTATCTCTGTAACTCACCAAGTATAGTGAATGACTGGAAAACGCTGCCAGTTCCGACACCCTGCGCGCAAATTTGATAGCCATCAAAAAAGCCTTCTACTGAGACCGTGTTAGCAAGAGAATCTCCCGAAGTTTCTCAAAGCGAAGCTTCTGGAGGACCGAAAGCACCAAATTGAGGTCCCAAGGCGGCAATGGAGACTGCACTGGAGGAACCGAATGTTGGACACCATAAAGAATGGTATGCACCAGGAAGTGTGTAGCCAAGGGTCCATGGAAGAAGACCACCAAAACCAACACCTGGCCCTTGATGGTACTCAAGGCAAACTTCTGTTCAACCCCCTGTTGGAGAAAGGTCAAGATCCGAGCCACAGAGAAGGAGCGAGGATGAACCTCAAGAGACTCACACCACGCAATGTACGTTTTCCACGTACATTGATAGATCTTCCTAGACGTAGACTTCCTAGCTTTTAACAGCGTTGGAATCACTGACTTAAATAAACCTCTATCCATCCACACCTGGCGTTCAACAGCAAAGCAGTCAAAGCCAGCGACTGTAAAGCAGAATGGAAGATTAGTCCTTGGGACAGCAGATCCTCCCTGAGAGGAAGCTTCCAAGGAACGTCAGCGACCAGCTGCACCAGATCGACGTACCAAGCCTGGCGAGGCCAGTCCAAAGCCACCAAGATGACCGGAATCCCTTCTGCGTAGAAGTCTTAGCAAAAGCTTGAGAGGAGGGAAGGCGTAAATCAGGTGATACTGACCCCATTGGGCCCCCAGCGCATCTGTGGCATCTGCCAGAGGATCCTGTGACTGAGCCACAAACCTCTGCACCTTTCTGTTGAGCCAAGACGCCAACAGATCCACCTCGGGGATGCCCCACCGGAGACACAACTGATGAAACACCTTTGGATGATGGGACCACTCTCCTTGGTCCAACTTCTGCCGACTGAGGTAATCCGCCTGCCAGTTTTCCAACCCGGGAATATGTACAGCGGTGAGGGCTGGAAAAAACTGTTCTGCCTACCTTAGAATGCTGGCTACCTCCAGGACACTTTTTGTGCCCCCTTGATGATTGACATAAGCCACGTTCGTGGCATTGTCCGATTGAATGCGCACTGGACATCCCTGAAGATGATCCGTCTAATGGTCCAGGCACAGTCCGATCGCTCTGACTTCCAAGAGTGATCGGTAGTCTGGACTCTTCCAGTGTCCAGATCCCCTGAGCAGAGAGACTGCGGAGTCTTCTCTCATTTGGGCAGAATCTCCCTTTGCAAGGACCTCGTATGGAACTGTGCAAATGGAACCGCCTTGAAGGTCAATACTATCAGGCCCAGCACCCGCATGTAAGACCGGAGGGATGACCATCTGCTGGAGGAGACGAATTGCAGCCTGCAATTTCTGGTGTTTGTCCAGAGGAAGGAACACTCTGGCTAAGGCCGAGTTCAGAGTCAGACCCAGATAGTCCAGCCTTGTGGACGGAACCAGAGGAGACTTCTGAAAATTCAGAGTTCGTATGGCGATTTCCAGGTTTTCCACCAGAGCAGTAGGGGACTCCGCTCGCAGAAGGAGGTTGTCCAAGTAGCACAATACCGTGATCCCCTGTTGGCATAACAATGCTAGCTTCGGGGCTAACACTTTTGTGAAGATCCGAGGAGCAGAGACGAGACCAAAGGGTAATGGCATAAACTGATAATGCTCTTCTCCCTCTTTCCCCTCCGCAAAGCGGAAGAAGCGCTGCTGACTGGCACATATTGGAATGTGAAGGTAAGCATCCTTGATGTTGATAGAGGCAAGAAAATCCCCCTGATGCAGGGATGTCACTGCCATACGAATGGACTCCATACTGAACTTCTGCACCCGCTCAAAGCAGTTCGGCGCCTTGTGGTCCAGGATTGGACGCACCTTGCCTTCCTTACTGGGAACTGTAAACAGGTTTGAGTGAAAAACCCTGAAAACGTTCCGAAGTCGGAATCGGGACAATCTCCCCTTGATGTAACAGGTCTTGTACTGCCCCAAACAGACCCTGTAAGCAGTCCGGGGACAGGAGCACGTTGGAAGGAAAGAACCTTGCCGGGGGACAAGAGGGAAACTTGATCTTGTAGCCAGACCAAATGACTTTGTGGACCCACTCGTCTTGTACCAGGGAAGTCCACACTTCCGGAAACCAACAATGACGTCCCACCCCCACCCCCGATACGGGTGGGGGTGCACCTTCTTGCTGAAGGAGCCTTGTCCATGGGTCTGGAGAAGCCCACTCTCAGCTTGCCAGACCAGGTTCGTTTGGATCCTCCAGAGGAGACCCTTGTCAGTCGACCCTGAGGGATGAAAAAACTTCTTATGAGCCGAGAAGGAGGGCCCACATCTATGACGAGGTTCCTTGCCCTTAGTAGCCTGCGGGAAAAAAATACCCTGTGAGACCTTTAATGATGTCATCCAGGGTAGTCCCAAACAGGTGATACCCTTAAAAGGGGAGATCAGCCAAGACCTTTTTAGAAGTCTGGTCCACAGACCAGCATTTGAGCCAAAAGACACACCAAAGGACCTCTGCCAAAACAGATAGCCGAGCCACTAGGGGAGCCGCATCCAAAGAGGCATCACAGATAAACTGCAGCCCCTGAACCAGCTGATCCGCCAGCTCAGCAAACGCAGGGGGAGCTGTTCTCCATCCAGGTCACAGCGTAAAAGCTTAGCCCACTCGGTCAGAGTTTGCGACACCAGGGAAACCGGAGGGCCCAACACCGGTGGAACAGTCCACTTCTTAATAAGGGACTCCTCATAGGGGTAACGTCTAGTAAGTCACTTAGGGGACCCCAAGGGGATGCTTTGGTGGTCCCCACTTATTAGTGGTAATTCTGTCAAAATAGGCAGGAAAAGGAAACGCCTTTGCTGCTCTGGATGGCTTGTGAGTGCTAAAGGGAACCTATGCCTCCGTCACAGCTGCAGCTGCATCCTCCATCTCCAAGGTCTCGCGCACAGATACAATCAGTGCTTCCACCAGTGCTTTTTAGTTCATGGTTGCAGATGTGGAGGAATTATCCTCACTATCTGAGAATTCCGGGCACGCTCTCGCAGACCCAGCAGGGTGACCAACGTCCGCGGTGACCAAATCAGATTCAAGATCTGAGACAGATGAGGCAGGGGAAGGCGGGGGGCGCTTTTTGCTAGCCCATCACCTGAAAGCCACCTCCACCCGGGACACAAAAGACTCAAGGACCGCCATCAGTGCATCGATGGATGGTTGGGACCTGGAGGGCCCCGCAGCCTCAGAGAGGGATTCAGGTGGGGAGATGCGCTTCAAAGACTCCATAAGTCATCAGGGGGACCCCACAAAGTGTAAAACAGGGGCAACCCCCCCTACGCTAGCAGCACCACACGGTTGCCAGGCACCAAGCGATCATCAGCAGAGAGGGAGAGAACCCCACCAGACTCACCACCCAACAGAAACAGGCACCTGCAGCCACCAGGATAATCTGCACTCCACGAGCGGCGATCAAGAAGTGAAAAGATCCAGGAGTCAGCACCAGGGAATGAGAAAGGGGCTCCCACTAACGAAATCACTGCCCACACGGTTCCACTGTCATGGCTGCCGCTATTTTCAATGCAAACCACCGCAAAATGGCCGGACTACACAAACATGGCCGCAGTGCATAGAAACACACAGGCTACAGCAAAATGGCGGCACCACAAGGCTCCCAGGGACCCAGGAGGGATCCCTAGGCCTCAATGACAGGCCCAGGAAAAACGGGGGGCCCTGGCAGGAGACCCCACCAGGTAAGACCCTCCCCCACACACAGCTGATTGTCCGGTCGCTGGCGACGCACCCCCCAGCCCCCTTCGCCAGCATAGCACCCTGCCCCCACCCCAGGAGGTGTACCAGACCACCCACAAAGCCCCAGCATAAGTGGAGGGGGCTAGGAGGGGGGACAGATGTAAGGGGGGTGCGGGAGGGGAACCAATTGTCTCAAGGAGGGGCCCATGTCCACCACAAAACCCTCCAGGGGAAAAGCTACTCATCATACCAGGAACCAGGCGGGCGTCGCTCCAGACAGAACCCCTTGCCATCTAAATGGGGGGGTTGTCGGCCAGAAGGAATGCTGCAACCCAGGCCGAGAAATCATATGCGATCTCACAAAGCGTTTAACTTTTGTCTGGAGTTCATATATAAACATAGAGAAAAGGCACCAAACAAAAAATGCATTCTATATATCCCTGCTGTTAACAAAAAACATTTTCTGGTCAGTCTATTTCATGGCCCATTAATTCCTAAAGACTTATGGTCACTTTCTACTTTTCTCTCATTCCAACACCTGCTGTATCAAATAAACAGGTTATACCAGTACACGAGAACTGCTAGTTCGTTCTATCTTCATTATTAAAAGTTGGCAAGGTCACAGACTAGGCAAGTCTGACACACCAGTTAGCAGGTCTTCTAAACAAAGCACATCAATGCCATAATAAGCTTCCCTACTATCCATCAATTTTCAGAATGTAGTCTTGGAATTACACAATGTAGAAAAAAATAGCCATATAACAAACCCTCTGTGGTAGATATAAACTGGAAGACCAAGGATTTATTTATAATTTCCAATATATTAGCCTGGGCATTATCCCAAACTTTTAAAATATTAGAGCACATTTTAAAAATTTGCCTAATTTGTACATGCATAAAATTTAACAAACTTTATTTATTTTTTGCATGACTGCTCCATTTATGCAGGATGGCCATGCGTGGATATATACTGGGCAGTAACAGAATAGGTACTGGGTCTTAAAATAAGTTCCAACCACTAAGTCTTTACTCGACAAAACTAAAAATACAAACAAAAAAAACATTGGTGTTGAACAATGAGAGCTGCATTATTATTTCTTGCCCCCTCTTCCCCCAGGCCAGCTAGCTTATGCTGCCCTCTCCAGTGACTAATTGGTTTTAGCAACAGCCAAGTTAGATCAAACAGACATTTAAGACACGGAAAAGTAGCTACTTATGACAATAGAATAGATAGCATTTTTATCAGAAGGCGTGGCATATACATTTCCAAGGCCCCATTCACAATTAACATATGGAAATCATGATAGCACCCCTAACGCGGTGAGATTTTGCCGCAATTGTCACATGAAATTGACAGCAAAATGCTCCTGGCTTAGTGCCAAAATTTGGTACGTGAGCTTCACTGGCACGACAAACGCGCATAGGGCAGCTTAATTCAAGTGAATGGGCTGCCCTATGTGCAACGTGCAGAAATGGAAATCACACGAAAAAAAAATTGCATTACCGCTATGTGAAGTGTGACCAGGGCCTAAACCACGGTTTGCGGACTTTATTGACAAATGAATAAAAGGGGGTAGAGCTTAGTGTCAGCAGCGGCATGGCTTTAACTCAACTTGGTGCTCCATAGACAGTTTGGGCCTAGGAACCAATGGGCTCCGCATAAATCCATCTGAAGATTAACACAGGCACTCAAAATTGACTTTTTAGTAACTTTACAAGTTGGCACAAATAAATGGCTGACATATCACAATATATGCCAACAGCAACATTTTTGTAAAAGCTGTACCTGCTATTTTTAAACGCGGTCCGTGATTTGCAGTCAGTGACTTTGACTAGGCTGAAATGATGTCATCAGTCTTCTGCCGGTCAGAAGGAAGCATTTCCCCTTCAGTTATTAGGCTGTATGCTTTAACCTTATAGCAAGTCACAAAGTGAGAGGCTACAGCAGGGGACTGATATGTGTCAGATTTGTGATCACAGCCACAAATTGCACAAGCACCAGGATTTATATGACTGTTTTTTGTGTCAGCATCTTGTCCAAGACAATCTGCTGCCAGGCCCACCTCAAGGTGTTTGTACTTATGTACTTCTGCTACCTTCGAAATGTTTTTATCCAGGTCAGATTCACGTATAAATGATAGCAACATATAGGAGGGAGATATTTTACTTATAGAAGGAGGCTAGTTACCCAATGACACCAAAGAAACCCACCATCATTTAATTTTTCCTACAAATATAGTTCTGAAAATCAAATGCCTCACTGTACAGGATTGGGTCTTTTTACCAACATTGTTGCAAAAAGTATAATACTTTTTTTTGATTTTTTAAATGCTATTATACAGGGTCACTAATGATGCCAGAGAGGTTTGCCCCTCAGGCCAGGGGTGCCCAATTCCTGTCCTCAGTAGTCACCAACAGTGCTTGGATTTCAGATTGCTTCACAGTCTCACAAATGTAATAATTCATACTGTTTTAGGCTAAACTACATAAGCAGTTTTTAATAATGCTTGCTGGCAATCATTTACAGCACAATGATTTTAATGTGTCGCACAAAGTTGTTAAACAGTACAGTAGGAAGCAATTTATTTTGCCCACGTAGTTTAGCCTTTTCACAAGTTATTAATTAATACTGATGTGCCCCTACCCGGCAGTGGAGAAACAATGCATAGCTCGCAGTCCCAGAGGACTGGAGTTCGAGGACTGGAGATAGGCTACTCTGCCTAAAGTTACAGTTTGATAAAATAATCTGAGTGTATATTCCTGGGGGAAGGTTTTGACACATATATAGCATATGGCATAGCAAATTAAATTCTTGCATAACAAGTTTATATTGTAATTTTAATACAGTTGTTTCCTGTTACAAATATTGCTAAATTGTACCAATGAAATGTTTCATTCCTTAACTTCATTAGATGTACACTCAGGACACCAATGCAGATTAATCCACAGTGGAAATTGTATAAACATTCTTTTGTTTCATATGTTCTTTAAAGTGAACCCATGCTTTGCTCAACAAGGGCACAACAACCAGCTTACTTAATTTTCCCTACCCCTACCCCAACATCCCCTGCAGCTCATACTCCCTTTCCCTTCGCTCCTTCTACTTTTCTCTTCACCAACTGGGAGCAAAAATAAGGCTACACTCCTCATCTTCACACTTGACAGTGGTGGTGTTTGCATATTGGCCAAGTGCAGTCACATGGGTGTAGTGAATGTAACCTCTATCCTGCTTGAGCTACTAACCACAACTTGAAGATTACCCCAGGGCTTCCTTTTGTCAATCCTTGTTACCGAACAGAGCAGTGGTGAAGCAAATGAAATATGAATAAATGATACTGGGAATGGGAGATGTTCAGTAAACCTGTTGCTCTATCCTACATGGACAAAACATAGGTGCATGTGTATCTAAACCCAAAATCCAATAATGTAATATATTGGAGATTACTTATCCTTGGTGTTTTGCTTTATTTTCACCTGGTAATCCTGGAAATAACACATTTCTGTCTCTGGGTAGCTATATTATTTTTCCACTGTATCTTTTAAGGGAGCAATTGTTGTCACTAGAGCTGGGCGAACAGTTCTGGCCAAGCAAATGTTCGGCCCGAACATCGCCTGTTCGACAAACACCTGAATTTGCAGGGCATTGGGCGGGTGTTCGCCCTGCAATGCATTGCATGCTGCTTAGTGCATTTTAAGCCCTGATTGGGCAAAGCTTTGCCCAGTCAGGGTGCAGTGAATAGCTGGTTAAGGGGCAGGTGCTTTCAAGGCCTGAAGAAGGAGCGCATGCTCTGCAAATGCATCCTCTTACGTCTAGACATCACATCCCGGAAGTGATGTCATGGTCAGCCTGACGACGGGATTCTGTGTTCCACGGGCTGGGGGAGCAGCTGAAGCCACTGAGGCAGCCCCCAACCACAGGACCCCCAGGACTGTGATGTTGATGACCACCTACATAGCGTTATATGCACGATACACACTTGTCTTTGTGAGTAAGAATTTTCCTTGTACTCAATCAAAATTTCCTGCATGCTGCACTTAAAAGGAGCTTGTGTCTTTCTCATTGTCCTTTTCCAGAGTTGCTTCTCACTCCTACACCAGCTGCCACTACAGCGAGCATTCAACATGTATGGACTTCCTTCATGGACTTTGATAGCTTTCTTTTGCTATTGCCAATGATCATGGCCTTTATAGAAACTGTTGGGGTCACACAGTGAACCCTTACTTGCACCAATATTATTATTGTGGCTCCTACAGGGCCATGTCCTTTACAACCGATCAGCTGTCAATCTGAATAAAAAAAAAAAACACTGCCGGTAATGAAAAAAAAAAAAAAAAAACAGCATTAGGGTTCCCCCAAAACCCATACTAAACCCTTATCCCAGCATGCAGCCCAGCAAGCCAGGAAAGGGGGGACGAGTGAGGGCCCCTCCTCTCTGAACCATACCAGGCCACATGCCCTCAACATGGGGGGGTGCTCTGACCCCCTACCCCAAACCCCCTTGTCCTCATGTTGATGGGGACGAGGACCTCTTCCCCATAGTCCAGGGTTGACCAGGCATTTAGCCATTTGCCTTAGTTGAAAGCAAAGCTTTTTTTTTTTCTTTATCGAGTCCAGTGGTGGCCTTGTGATTTACGATGGATCTACATCAGGGGACAAAGCCCCTCCGCCTCAAAGCACTCCCCATGTTGAGGGAGCATGTGGCCTGATGAGGTTCAGGAGGGGGGCGCTCGCAGGTCCCCCCCCTTTCCTGACATGCCAGGCTGCATGCTCGGAAAGGGGATCTAGTATGAATTTTGAGGGGAGGTGGACCTCACGCCTTTTCTTTTTAAATTTTGGTGCGGGTATCCCCTTTAAATTCACACTAGACCTGAAGGACCTGTTATGGATTGGGGGGGACCCCCACACTGTTTTTTTTTTTCTACATTTTTCTATTGCCGGCAATTTCAATTTCTTTTCAATAAGTTTTTATTAAAGATTTTCAACATACAATAACATATTTCGTTAGCATTGCATAGAACAGGATAATACAACATGAGAAAATATAGCTCATATCACAACTTGTACATACATTACACAGAGCCCCTCAGAGTTCTAGCCAATTCCCTAGGGAACCTCAAGCCCGGCGACATAGCCGGGTTGCCCCAAAGGCCCCAGGTGAGAAACCCAAGGAGCTCGGCACCCCTTCGGGAGCATACTGTGCCCATGCCCCCCGGGCTCCCACCCCCCCCAGCCAAATCTCCAGCAAGCGTCCATGGGTCCCTAGTACACTAGTCCTATATCCCATATCTCTTCCTCCCGGCTAACCGGGAGCATGGGATAGAACCGGTCTCCGAAGACTCTGCTGTGATAGGATACATAACAAGAATGGAGTAGATAACACTCAAATGTTGAAAACCAGTAGACTATCACTGGACAGTCCAAACAAACAAAACCTCCTGTATTCAGTAAACAATCAGCAATACCAATTCACAAGCAAGTGAATAGCAAACGTGCTCAATTAGGGTATTTATCTAGCCACCCCCTCCATTGCTGCTGGAATGTCTGGAAATTATTTCCCGAGCTAATAAAAAAAAAATTTTCATATAAGTGAATTATTTTCACTCGGTTGATGACTTCATAGACCGTAGGGATTTTGGTAGACTTCCATGCCGCCGCTACATTAGTTCTAGCCGCCGTTAAAATATGTGAGATAATACATCTATGTTCATTCGGGACGGACTGAATGCCTAAATTCAGTAGGGCCAATGACGGCGTCATAGGTATTTTTAGCCCCGTAACCGCGGCCACCAAAGCGTAGATGGCCACCCAGTAGCTCCGTAGTTTCCTACATTCCCAAAAAGTATGGAGTACAGTGCCCCTCGCTCCACATTCTCTCCAGCAAGCATCTGAAGAGTCCTCGTACATATGGACCAGTCTGGATGGAGTAAGGTAGCTCCTATGCAATATTTTAAGAGCCCCTTCCCACTGGTTAGTGCAGTGCGTATATTTAAAAGAGGATTGTACAGCTGCCTGCCAATCCCCAATGGAATATTCTGCATCAAGGTCCCTTTCCCATGATAACATACACTTCAGTTTGGACTGGGCCTTAGGTTGCCTCAATACTTTATAGAACCAAGACAACCCGCCAGCTCTCGGTTTCCCCGAAGTGAGGTACTCCCACACCTCCTGAGGTACCTGAACTCGCAGTTCCGTGAACTTCAGGTGATAATGTCGCAGTTGTGCCAGAAAAAAAAAAATCATAGGGGGTGGAGGAGGACAGGACCTGGGAATAGGCAAGGGAGTGCTGGGCACCAGGGCTGGGACACCTCAGCGAGGGAATGAGAAATTCGTAGGAAGCCAGTGTGAGGTCCAGTGCTGTATCTTGGCCTAGGCCAACAAGGCCCAGGCCTAGGGCAGCACCGTGCAGGGGGGCAGCAAAAAATCTGATGGGGCTGCACTGATATGCTGCCCTGATGGGCACTGATATGTTGCACTGATGGGCACTAATAGACTGCACTGATGGCCCCTGATGAGGCAGGACTGATAAGCTGCACTGATAAGGCAGCACTGATGGGCAATGATATGATGCACTGATGGGCACTAATAGATTGCACTGGTGGCCACTGCTGAGGCTGCACTGATATGTTGCACTGATAAGGTTGCACTGATGGGCAGTGATGAGGCTGCACTGATGAGCACTGATAAGGCTGCACTGATGAAGCTGACCTTATGGGAACTGATGAGGCTGCACTGATGGGCACTGATAGACTGTGGTTTTTGTCTGTGGTTTACAGATGACAGGGCGGGTCATAAACAGGAAAGGGTGTGGCCTTTACAGGAAGGGGTGGGTCCTATTTAAATTAGGGGTGCCCATGTTTAGTCAGGCCTAAGGCAGCACAAAACCTAAATACACCACTGGTGAGGTCTTTAGGCAAGGTAGGAATTCCAGACACCTGTCGCAGAGCCCCCCATCCATGAACTGTAGCCTGAATGGCCGGAACTCCAGGAAGTTGGAGACTCCGCCCAGTTTGAGCCGCTATTAGTAGGGAGGGAAGGTCTCTATTAGCTACCAGGGCCCTCTCAATGATAACCCACAACTTATCGGAGTGGGGAGTACACCATTCCTTAGCCTGATCCAGGAGGGCTGCTGCCTGATAACTTCTAAGATCCGGCATTCCCACTCCCCCCCCAGCTCCTAGGCCTGCGCAGGGTAGAGTAGGAAAGCTTGGGTACTTTCCCGTTCCACAAAAACTTCCTAAGCTGCTTGTCCATGTCATTAAAGAAATGTTGCGGAACGATTATAGGTATCGTTCTAAAGTAGTACAATACTTTGGGTAGTACCAGCATTTTGAACGCCGCCACTTTGCCCACCCACGACAGTTCGTGGTGGGCAATGTGAGACAGATCCCTATGCACTATCTTAGTTAATTCAGAGTAATTAATCAAGTATGTAGAGGCTGTTGGAAATGATAACTGTATACCCAGATATAACAAGGACTTAGAAGCCCATTGAAAGGGATGTTCTGTTCTCAACGCCTCTAGATCTCTAGAGGGGACATACATCGGGAGGCACTGGGACTTGGTAGTATTCAATTTATAATACGAGACCGCCCCGTACTCCTCCAGCACCCTAGCCAGGTTGCGCAAGGACGAGGGCGGGGAGGTCAGAGTGAGTATGACGTCATCTGCAAATAACCCTATTTTATGTTCCCTGTCTCCCACCCTAACGCCCAATATGGATGGGTCACACCGAATGGCCTCCGCCAGTGGCTCCATAACTAGGGAGAAGATCAGGGGAGACAGAGGACACCCCTGGCGGGTGCCATTTGTGATCGTAAAGGTGTCCGACATAGCTGTGCTAGTAAAGACCCTAGCTGAGGGAGTAGTGTACAAGGCCGAAATGGCCGAGCAGACAGGACCCCGAAGCCCAAATTTCGTTAACGTCGCCTTTAGGTACCCCCAGTGAACCCTATCAAACGCCTTTTCCGCATCGAGCGTCAGGAACACCGAGGGCACCCTGCGACTTTCCACCACAGACAGAAGATCAAACATCCGTCTAGTTCCATCGGGGGCCTGCCTGCCCGTAACAAATCCAACCTGATCACTCCGCACTAGTAAGGGTGTGACCTTCGCTAGTCTTTGCGCCCATATCTTTGCATAAAGCTTCAGATCAGAATTCAGCAAGGATATGGGGCGGAAATTCTGTGGAGCATCAGGCGGCTTCCCCGGTTTCGGCAGCGCCACTATGACAGCCTGGAGCATCTCTGCAGGGAAAAACGATCTGGTCATAGCGGCATTAAACACCCGGCCTAAGTATGGCGTTACGATAGAGCCGAAGATCTTAAAATATTCAGCTGAAAAGCCATCCGCCCCCGGTGACTTACCAGGAGGCAGAGAGCCAATAGCCATCTCAATCTCCTGGTCCGTAATAGGGGCATTTAAGCTCGCCAACATCTCTTCCGAGACCGTGGGCAGGCTCAATCTTGCCAAGAACCTCTGTATGCCCTCCGCCGATGGTTGGGGGGAAGTCGCATCGTCCTTTAGATTATACAGATCAGTATAGTACTTGGCAAAGGCATTAGCTATCTCAGACGGGTGGTAGACAGTGCGAGAGGTGTGAGGATCCTTTAAAGAGGATAATTTAGCCTGTTGTTGCCTCTTCCGAAGATAGTTGGCCAACATCTTACCCGCGCGATTTCCAGAAGCATAAAACCGCGCTTTAGATCGAAACAGCAAAGATTGGTGTTCCTCCAGCAACTTAGTTCTCACCTGCGCTCTACAATCATTAAGTTCCAGCAGCAATGTAGGTGTAGGAGTGGCCTTATGTCTCGTCTCTAGGTCCTTAAGTCTAGACATGAGAGAGGACATAGCCTTTGCACGTTCCCTTTTAACTCTAAAGGCCAGCTGTAGGAGCAGGCCCCGAACATACGCTTTATGTGCACACCACAAGGTAAAAATGTCCGTGTCAGACCTATTATTATGTTGGAAAAAGTCCTCAATCTGACCCCGCAACCGCTCCCCGTGGCCTGGGTCCCGGAGAATAGAAACGTTGTTCCGCCACAAGTGTACAGGCACCTCATTGTGCTTCTCCGCGACCACCACAGAGACCGGGGCGTGATCAGACCAGGAAATGGTATGAATAGTGGCGGACTCCACCAGACGCAGTACAGACAGGTCTGCCACAAAAAGATCCAGTCTGGAGAACGACTGATGGGGTGCCGAAAAATACGTGTAGTCCCTCTCAGTGGAATTGACACATCGCCACAGGTCAGAGAGATCAGAAGAGTGCAAGAACCTCTGTAGCGTGGTTCGTGCATGCCTCTGAGGGAGGGTACAGTCCAAGGAAGCGTCAGTTATACAATTGAAGTCCCCACAATATAGCAGGAGACCCTTCTTGACTCGATCCACTTTCTTAACCAGTGATCGTAGAAATTTGATTTGGCGTTGGTTAGGCGCATATACATTAACGATAGTATATGTGACATTGTTAATGTCACATATGAGTACTAAATAACGACCTGCGTCATCCACAATCGTGTCATGCAGCTGAAACGCCACAGATTGAGATACCGCTATTAGAACCCCTTTTCGCTTGGTCGCCCCAGAGGCCGTGAAAATGTGGGGGTATCGCTTATCTGAGCATTTAGGCTGTTTAGATTTCGCAAAATGGGTCTCCTGCACACACAGAACATCCCCCCTAAGACTGCGAGCCTCCCTCCAAAGAGACCGCCGCTTAAAGGGGCTGTTCAACCCATGGGCATTTAAAGTAACAAACTTTAGTGGCATGAGAATTTAAAATATAAACGAGTAAGGGTCATCCCAAGGATGAGGCCAACGTCATAAAAGAGAAAATGGTCATCAAAAAAAAAGCAGGGAGTCACTGAGTATACTCTCACCATACCCAGCAAGCAAATCCGTCCACTGGAGCAGAGCCATGAAACCTCCCTACTACGGGAGTGTACTGAGCACATGAGGAAAGTCCAAAGTCCACGTTCAAGTCGGTGCTAGTAAGGAGGCTGAAAAAACAAAGGAAAACAAAAACACAAGTCCAAAAAACATCACAAAACATGACACAGGTAGAGTATGGGGTAAACCCCATCATGCGAACTCAATCGCAAGTAGTGGGTAGGGGGGAAACAGCTCCCACCCTCCAGTTCCCTCCTGGACACCAGCCCACAGAAAAAGCGAGGATTATCACCCCCTTCTATGCCACAGACCCCCTGTCGTAGGGGTAGTGCCGGATCACTTTACCAAGGACCATTCCGGATCCAAGTGTGAGGGAGAGTTGGACACTTGCATAGAAGCCTCCGGATCAGGCAACAGGCCCCAAGTCTTAGCCAGGCGAAATCCCTCCTCCTCTGTACGGATAGCATAAGTGCGGCCTTCTCGTACGATAAGCAATTTCGTGGGGTACCCCCACGAGTAGACTACCTTGTTGTTCCTGAACAGTTTCGTCAATGAAATCAGTTTCTTGCGGGCAGCCATCGTGTACTGAGAGAGATCCGCATACACAGTGATCCCTTGGTATGGGTCAGGGAGAGGGGATGTCTTCCTAGCCATTCTCATGAGGTCATCCTTCACATGAAAAAAATGGATCCTCGCTATGACATCCCTGGGCACTTTTTCAGGCAGATGCTGGGGCTTGGGCAGGCGATGAGCTCTATCCACAATAACCTCACCAGTTAAGGTGTCAGGCAGCAGGGCCATTATGAAAGCCTGTACATAGGAGCGCAGTTCAGTAGGAGGAACAGTTTCCGCCACTCCCCGCAGCTTAATGTTGTTGCGCCGATTTCTGTCCTCCAAGTCGGCCAATTTAGCTTTAAGTGTCTCCACCTCATCCGATGTGTCGTTGTGAGCGTCCACCAGCTCGTTATGAGCCACCGAGAAATCGGCCATCTTCACCTCCACATGATCTACTCGGTCTCCCAGGCCTGTCACATCGGTTCTGAGATGTGTAACACAGGACATAAGATCTCTGTATAGCGAGCCAGTAAATGTTAGGAGCATTTCCTTCATCCTGGTATCGTTGAGAGGCTGCCCCGTGGTAGGAAAGTCTCTGATATGCTCATAAAATTCCAGAGTGCTGTCCTGGGAAATGTCTCCCGCCCTGCTATCCCCCACATAATGATGTTCGGAAGAGCGCCGTGGAGCTGCCTTCTTCGGGCTGTCAGATGGAGAGGGACCCGGGGGAGACCTATGTCCAGAGCCCGGGGATTGAGGAGCCTGGGAAGGAGAGCCCGCCAAGCCACCTCCCCGGGGCTCGTGAGCCCCGCTGCGCTGTGAGCAGGCCGCGGCGCCATTTTGAGAGCGCGGCGTGCTGGTGGAGGCAAAAAAGTCTGTAAGTTTGCGGGGCTTCCCGTGGTTTTTTCGCTTCCCCATGGCCAGCGGGTGTGGAGAGAGGGTTCAGGTGGGTAACCAGGCTGGTGTCGCTTACCCTCGTCGCTTATGCACGCTGGAGAAGAACCGAAGGATAAGGAGCTCTACTCTCACGCGGCCATCGTCCTTGGCTGCCGGCCACGCCCCTCCGGCAATTTCAATTTCATTTGACTCATTTTTTTTTTCTTTAGGAATGTCAGTTTTGTTGCAGTAGGTTCTATCTATGGTACAGAGGCGCCACTTTACATGCAGACTAAGGGGACCCCCCAGGCACTATATTTAAAGGAATTTTTCATTTTTATTTTCATTTTAAGCATCATCAAATCATTGATCCTGAAAAAAAAACTATTTAAAAAAAGAAATATTTGCATTGATACAAGTTCCCCAGGGCAGTACCCAGACCCCCATACCCTTTATATGGCCAATAACTTGCATAAAAGTTCAAGTCCCATAGTCTTTAGTAGAGTTCGTTGTTCATGTCAGAACATTTTCTCAGTTCGGGAGTTTTGGTGCAAACTGAACTGGGTGGTGTTTAGCCCATCTCTAGTTGTCACCCTAGGCTGCTTTTCTAATATGGATTACAAACATGTCTGAATCATTTCATCTTCATGGCATGGGGAGTACGGCAATTTGTAGTTTACAGACAATAAGTAGGAAAAGAAAATATTCTCTGGTGCAGCTCACAGGAAGTGATGAGGACACTGCATTTACTGGACAGATCCAACAGATAATTTCTGTATTTGCTGAAAATGTTCTTAGCTAGAAACAAAAAAAAAAACAAATGTAGACATCACATCTAACGGCTGGAAACTGCAATATACTGCAGTCTTTTCTTGGGTTTAGTTATCTTTTCACTTTAAGTGCACGCTAACATATGCACTCAAGAAGCAGCCACAGGTAGTTGAAACAATCAAATTAATTTCTCAACTCACTAGAAACCTATAACAATTATTTCTAAACATTGTGCCCCTAAAAAACATAGGTGCACTAAATACATATTCATCAAAATTAGGCAATGGCATGTAGTATACAACTGGCCCCTGTGCAAGAACTCTGCAGATTGGGAGCAGGGGAATAAAAGACTGGGAAAGTGGTCCTGGTGATTCAACATTCAGCGACACTTTAAGCCATCTACTTTCTGGTTAATTGCACCAAACATTTTAAGGTATTTACAAAATATGCATATAACATTCTATATCAAGACATCAATATAAAAATGAAGTACTTTGTTAAATCATCATAATGGTCTTCAAATACCAACATTTTTGGACTATTCCGGGTCTCTTTGCCATAAGCCTTAAGTCAAAAGGATGCAATGCATTGGTAAAGGGACCCTGCAAGCAGTAGGCAAATTACCACTGGTATTATTATGTATTTTCAAATCTCAATGATTAAATGATCCAACTGAATGATTATTGAGATGTATGATCTACCTGCAGCAAAAGAAGAGTTCCATAAACTCTATTTAAATGCAAAGAGGAGGAGTAGGATATGAGTGTTACATTCTGCCAAAGTCACTTATCGAGAAGAACACCACTGATTTGTAGACTTTACTGATCCATGTTCCTTTTCAGAGCTGCTGTAACTGTCTGCCTGTCCCAACATTAGAAAATGATAACTTTGGAGGACTGACAACAGACTAACTGGCAACATCATTTCCCAGTAAAAAATACTGTATATTTTTATATTGCTTGCACATAACTGCCAAAACTGATAAAAGTCCTATTCTACTGTTCAAAACCAAGTCTCACATATAATTTAGACTGCTAGTATATAAAAATGCATTTGCTCTGGTTTTTACTGAAAAAGGAGGATATCCATTTTGAATATGCTGATGGAATATTCAGGGTCACAAATTGTTGACTACATTATAGTGGACTAATCTACTGCCAAAAAAGAAACCGCTAGGCTGATTGTTGTATCAGGCTGCTTTATAATACAAAATGTCATTGAATTGTTTTTCTAACTAACAAATCATCTGTATAAATAAAATGCCCAAAGGAAAAAATAACAGGTTCTAGTGAATGCTTGTTGGGATATACATATAGTCTAAAAATATGTATAAGTATTAAAATATTATAGAGTGAAAATATATAACCAAGCCTACAAAGTGTATACATTAGTATCTCACAAAAGTGAGTACACCTTGCATTTTTGTAAATATTTTATGATCGCTTTTCTTGTGACAACACTGAAGAAATTACACTTTGCTACAATGTAAAGTAGTGAGTGTACAACTTGTATAACGGTGTACATTTGCTGTCCCTTCAAAATAACTCAACTCAACACACAGCCGTAAATGTCTAAACCGCTGGCAACAAAAGTGAATACACCCCTAAGTGAAAATGTCCAAATTGGGCCTAATTATTAATTTTCCCTCCCAGGTGTCATGTGACTCGTTAGTGTTACAAGGTCTCAGGTGTGAATGGGGAATAGGTGTGCTAAAATTTGGTGTTATCACTTTCACTCTCTAATACTGGGCACTGGAAGTTCAATATGGCATCTCATGGCAAAGAACTCTCTAAAGGATCTGAAAAAAAGAATGGTTGCTCTACATAAAGATGGCTTAGGCTATAAGAAAATTGCCAATACCCTGAAACTGAGCTGCAGCACGGCGGCCAAGACCATACAGCTGTTTAACAGGACAGGTTCCACTCAGAACAGGCCTCGCCATGGTCGACTTAATAAGTTGAGTGCATGTGCTCAGCGTCATATCCAGAGGTTGTCTTTGGGAAATAGACGTATGAGTGCTGCCAGCATTACTGCAGAGGTTGAAGAGGTGGGGGGTTGGCCTATCAGTGCTCAGACCATACGCCGCACACTGTATCAAATTGGTCTGCATGGCTGTCATCCCAGAAGGAAGCCTCTTCTAAAGATGATGCACAAGGAAGAAGGCTTATGGCAAAATCTTGATAAAGCATTGCATAAAAAAAGCCATATGCTGCTCAAAATCCATCTACCAGCTTATTATTTATTACAAGTATTTATATAGTGCTGACAATTGATGCAGCACTGCATATACTGTACATTCACATCAGTCCGTTCCCTCAAGGAGCTTAAAATCTAAAGTTTAGTTATATCTTTGTTTTAGTTACATAGTATAAACATTAAAAATAATATCCAACAAAAAAGTTAATACAAGACCCCTTGCAAACAAGATTATATCTGACAACTAAAGTCAGAGTGTTGGCTGGGTTTGAAACTTTTAGGCTATACTCTATTGCAGTGTTTCTCAAACTTTTTTCTGTCAAGGCACCCTTTAAAAATTATAGACAGTTTCGAGGCACCCTTTAAAAATAATGGACAGTCTTGAGGCAACCTTTAAAAATTATGGACAGTCTCGAGGCGCCCCATTCTAAAATGTAAAACCTATTCTAATATTTTTACACAAAGCAGCAACATCCACAAGCCCAAGTAGGATACCCAACGTTTGAGGTGATTTATTCTTCCAAAGCACATACCTTTTTGGAGACTGGTACTGACTAGTAATCCTATGTTTCTCTTCTTCCTCAGTATTTCTCTATCACTCAGGTAATATGACCCAAACGCTGATGGAGAGGGGCAGGGGAGGGTCAAACAATGATAGAAAGGACAAAAAAGAAAGAAAAAGAGGGGCGCACCGACCTAGTGCATTACCATAAAACCATTTATTAAAATATTAAAAAGTGTACAAAGTACTCACAAAACTAATGTGATACAACACACATCGAGAATAGCATATACAGTCTCCAAGGTAGCCAGGTCCCAATTGTGACGAATGGGCATGCAGATGGTCGCATGGGGCTGCTATGGCTAGGCTGACGCGTTTCAGGGGCGAGCCCCCTTCCTCAGAGCCAGATGAAATGCCGCTAGATCACAAGCCGAACGGCCGAAGACTAAATGGGAGTAGACCCCACCTCTTCCTGTTCTGCCCCAACCCCAAGGGCGGGGCAAAGGGGAGGGGGAAAGGGAAGAAAAGGGAAGAGGGAGGGGAAAAGGGAAGGGAGAAGAATGAGACGGAAAAGGCAGCAAGAAAAAAAAAGAGAGGAAGGAAAAGTGGGGGTGCTGGGACAGGGAAGGGACATGGAAGAGGGGGGGGGGCCTCAAGGACACTTGTCCAGCCCGAACCAAGCCACACCCACCTTCCAAGGCCAGCTCGGACTATGTGATCAGTGGCAAAAAGTGTACAGCAATTGAAACACTTGTTATAACAAAAAAGGGGAACGATAACAAGCCAGATGTAGTGGATAATGCATTGAGGACAAAGGCGGTATATATATATATATATATATATATATATATATATATATACACATATGCATATACATACACATACGCATACACATAAACAGTCAGTACTTTAGGTCTCCATAGGAACAGGAGAATACTCCACTGCTTTACCCGTGCATCTTCATTGGTAAGCAGAACAGTATCAGCCACCCCCAACCTGTAACACTGCAGGGGGGACTACCCATGGGAGCAGAACTTATACAGCTCACCTGGCATGGTGCACGGGGATCCCGCTAGCCTCCACACGCAGATGATCCCTGTAATTCTAATTTGAGGAGGGCGCCGCTGGCCGGGACTGAAACGGTCCGCTCTATCACTCAGGTAATATGACCCAAACGCTGATGGAGAGGGGCAGGGGAGGGTCAAACAATGATACTATGCAGGCGACTGACATCCTCCTCATCAACTGATGATGCCATTGGTCATTAGGACCCTGGCAGCTAAAAGGTTGTAATGGTGAAAACACGTGGCTTTGTGTAACTAAAAAGGCAGCCTTCATCCACACGCCGGCTTGTATACAGTTTTTGGCCAATTTTTAGGCATTTTGTCAAGGCACCCCTGAAGAAACCTCAAGGCACACCAGTGTGCCTGGGCACCCTGGTTGAAAAAGGCTGCTCTATTGTATTGGCAGGTTCATTTTTATAGTGTAGTATACAGTATATACTGTATATATATCAAAGTCTGCATTCCATATTGTACTGTATGTGTGTGAGGGGGAAAAAAAGGGAAATATACAGTATAACTGCATTGAATAAGGTTTAAGCAGAGACACTCTTAGATCTTAAAGTGATACTAAAGTCTTCATTTAAAAAAAACAAACATGTCATACTTACCTGCTCTGTGCAGTGGTTTTGCACAGAGCAGCCCAGATTCTACTCTTCTCGGGTCCCTTGTTGGCGCTCCTGGCCCCTCCCTCCTGCCGAGTGCCCCCACAGCAAACAGTTTGCTACGGGGGCACCCGAGCTGAGCTGCTGCTTGGTTTGTCTATTCAGACATCTCACTTCATTGGTCCACTGACTTTGATTGATAGCAGCGGGAGCCAATGCCCTACCCCTGACCCCCCCCCCCCGCTGCTGTCTCAGCCAATGAGAAGAGAGAGCCCTAGGCAACCGAGGCTGTAGTGCAACATCGCTGGATCAAGATGGGCTCAGGTAAGTATTAGAGGGGCTGCTGCACACAGAAGATTTATTAGAACCACTTAGAACCACTTTAAGATGTAAAGTAATACTGCTATGAAGGTCCTTGTTCAGGCACTTCCTGGTATTGGGTGACAATGCTCTGTATTTCAGCTGCTCTCCTGTGTTGTCACTCTGAAACATGCTCTCCTGGTAAATATAATTGGTTATGCTTGTACATGCATGTTCCACTGTCTGCACCGTTAAGGATCCTGCCATAAACAGTGAAGTGCCGCTGCCTGGTAGCAAGTGCACGTAAGGCTACACATCAGATATGACCGAAGTGTTGGGCAAACATGCTGTATTACATTAAAGTGGTTGTTAACCTCAGACAAGAAATGTGAACAAAGCATATCCTTTTATAATGTATATATGGCTTTATCCAAAACACTGAGTTTGATTTCTCTCTGCTGCCTCATTCCTCTGTTACCTGCATGAATCATTTCTGACAAATTTTCCCAACACCAAGAGATAAAAAGGTGGGGTGGGGGGGGGGGGAGGAGGGAGAGCTCCAGCACGCAGCTTCTGACTGATATCCTTAGCTCTGCATGTTCCATGTGTATGGTGTGAAGGGGAGTGTTCATAATTATTTCAATGGGATATGATGATCACATCTCCTCAAACAGACCTTTGACAGTGCCTATACCCACTGTATACCCAGTGAAGTGACTAGCTTTAGGTGATACACGGAGATGAACCCCCCTCCCCCCCCCCCCACCGGCTCATAGAAAAAGCATGCAAAGCTAAAGGCAATGAGTCACTTGCTAGGTGCTGGAGGGGGTAAGCAGTCAACCTAAGGCTGTTGTGTCAGCTTAAAGTTCTATCAGTGACTCATGCAGATGGCACAGAGTCCAGAGAGGAACTTAGGATTTGCCCACTGCCAGGGAGAAGGTGTTGAACAGGATCTGTGATGCCACTGGACCAACTGATTTTTTTTATGTATGCTCTAAAATGGGTGGTGGGACTAAATCTAAAGTCATCCAGAGATTTCTGCACTACCCTCCCTAGGCTGTGATCAGGCCGAGGACGACCAGACCTGACCGCAGCCTAGCATAGTCTAGGAATCTCCAAAAAACCCAGACGAGCATTGAGCATGACCGCCTACATTCTGCATGCAGACAGTCAGTCTCCATATGTGCTAAAATAGGTTGTTTGGCCCTAGGACAGGTATCCAGCAATGAGATAAACGTGAGTATACGCTTAGTACAATTTTTCCTATACTTTCCATTTACAGACAACTAAACACTACTCTTATAAGGATCTCTCTTATGCCTCCTTGTTGCTGCTCACCTTGACCACCACTTAACTAAATCTGAAGTTGGGCTTTCATTAAGTCAACAGAAAACAACAAAGTTATAGAACATCAGCTGAACTTTTAAGTTTCTTTTTTTTTTTGTCATTTGGCAACGTACGGTACATCTCCTAACAACCCTTAACATTTTGATGTCTCAAGTGAATGCCACAATTAATTTGTTCGAGTAAAAGATCTAAATAATGGCTGAAATATTTGCAAGTGAAAATGAACGGCCTTTACACTGACAAAAGCAAGTTAATCCAATATCTATAATTAGTTTATAGTGGGTTTTCCTGCTATATTACAAGATCAAAAGAATACATTAGCTAGAGAGCACGCTTCCACGACACAACCAAGAAAAGAAAAGTGGAAAAGATTTATGGGACAATGAAAACAAGTGCCGAGCAGTTTATTTTATTCTAGGTAGAATGTAAATGTATGCCTTCAGGAGTAGCATTTATTTACTTGTTTATTCCAATTTGTTTCATGCATCGCTTGCTTTGGTTTAAAGGCAGAGTGGAAGAAAAAAACACTTCTCGCTGATTCCTAGCATATCGCTGCCTTATATATCAATGTGTTCCTATATATAGTCTCCTGCGCCTGGCCTTTAATTAAAGGATATCAGAAGTGACAGTGATTATTCTAGAAGTGCAGTATAATAAATTTAGAATACTTGTGCGGGAAATTGCATTGCACTCCCAAAAGATCACAGTATACTTAATTAGAGACACTTTTGAACAGAGGTTAAAGTATAGGTATAGCGTAAACTTTTTGTAAAACAGGATTTTTTTTTTTTTTTTTGGATAAACCCTTGCTATGATCTTTTAGTGAAACTCCTCTTTACCCCAAAAGATAACATTTATTTTCATACATCACGGGACACAGAGCCATCAATCATGACATATGGGTTATAAAAGTCACCTTTAGGTGAAGGACACTGGCAACCAATCAGAATTGATGCCCCCCTATATAACCCCTCCCACACAGGAAGTACCTCAGTTTTTTCTCCTGCAGTCTCTTTTTCCTCTCTAGGCCCATTAAGCCTTACTCATAGTCCTCAGACGTTTTCCATACATCCGCTCTTGGAGCGAGAAATGTATAAAGATTGGGACCATCCAGATAGGATTTTTGTTCCTCCTAAAAGGTTTTCATTATTGTATCCTATGGAGGAAAAGTTTACTAAGCAATGGAATATAACCACTGTTGATGCTTCCATTTCTGTGGTTAACAAGAGTTTAACCTGTCCTGTGGAAAATGCCCAGGTTTTTAAAACTCCAGCAGATAAAAATTTGGAATCTTTATTGAAAGCCTCCTTTGCAGTTGCAGGTTCTGTGATTCAAACAGCACTGGCAGTCATAGGAGTTTGTCAGTCTTTAAAAGAATGTATGAAGCGAGTGTCCAAGATAGTTCCTTCTCAAGGAGAGTCTATGGAAGATCTGTCAGATCTACCTTGCACTTTATGTTTTACAGTGGATGCTTTTACGGACTCCATAAGGCAAATGTCACGATTTGCTCTGATATCAGTGCATATGCGCAGAATCCTTTGGTTAAAGAATTGGTCTGCGGAATTACCATGTAAAAAGTTACTGGCTGGTTCCCTTTTCAGGGAGAACGCCTTTTTGGTGATGATCTGGATAAGTATATCCAAAAGATCTGGGGGAGGGGGGGAAGAGTACGTTGCTACTCGTGAAAAGGAAGAGCAAGCTTCCTTCTTTCAAAATCCCCAGCACTCATATTACCAGTGCTTCTACTTCCAGACAGTGGCGAAAGCCTCAACCATCTGGATCCAGAACCAAGTCTTCAGGGCAGGGTCAGAAAGAACCCTGGGCCCAGAAATCAGCTAAGTTTTCCACTAAGCCCTCTCTGTGAAGGGGCGCTCCCACTCATGTGGATGGGGGGAAAGCTACGGCAAAGGTTTGGGTGGAATTGATCCAAAACAACTGGGTTATCGCCACCATTTCACAGGGGTTCAACCTGGAATTTCGGGTGTTCCTGTATCCCGGTTTATTAGGTCAGGTATACCGACAGATCCCCTAAAAAGAAGGTCTCTCTTTCTGGCATTGGACCAGCTGAAGGTTTAAAAAGTGATAATTGAGTGAAAACCCTTGAACCTTTCCTCCTCTGGAACCTCTAACCTGTTTGAAGTCCCCAAACCAAAAGGGGATGGGAGACCTATTCTGGATCTCAAAGCCTTAAATCAGTTTCTGAACATTTGTACTTTCCGTATGGAGTAAATTCGTTCAGTCATAGCCTCCCTGCAGGGAGAGGAATTTCTAGCATCCATAGACATCAAGGATGCATATCTTCACGTTTCTATATTCCAGGCTCATCAAAGGTTCCAACGCTTTGCAATAGAGAACCATCATTTTCAGTTTGTGGCCCTGCCCTTTGAGTTAGCCACAACTCCAAGAGTTTTCACAAAGATCCTAGATCCAGTATTGGCTGTTCTAAGGTCCTGAGGGATATCTACTGTATAATAGAACATCTGGGTTGGATACGGAACTTGGTAAAGTCAGCATTACAGCCAATCAGGCGTCAGGAATAATTGGGTCTTCTTGTGGACACAGCACAGGCAAAGATATTCCTGCCAGCAAGAAAGGTCACAGACCTGAAGAATCAGGTTTGGTCCGTGGTAAGGCTGAGATATTCTTCTAAACGTCTTTGCATGCAGTTATTGGGGAAGATGGTATAAGCATTCGAGGCAATTCCCTATGCTCAATTCCATGCCAGACCCTTCCAGAACATCATTCTGTCTACCTGGACCTGGACCAGAAAGGTTCAGTCTCTGGACCGGTCCATGCATCTGGTACCAAAAGTGCGTCAGAGTCTAAATTGGTGGTTGTTGACCAGAAATCTGGAGAAAGGAAAATCCTTTCTTCCAGTGACCTGGAAAATAGTAACTACAGATGCCAGTCTCTCTGGCTGGGGAGCGGTTCTGGAGGAAGCCACTGTCCAGGGGAAATGGTCTTGTGTAGAGAAAGGTCTCCCCATCAACATCTTGGAAATCTGAGCAGTCAGTCTGGCTTTGAAATTTTGGACGTCCAGGCTTCGGGGTCACCCTATCAGGGTACAATTCGACAATGCCACGGCTGTGGCTTATATCAACTATCAAGGAGGGACAAAGAGTTGGGCAGCCCACAAAGAGGTGGATTTCATCCTGTCTTGGGCAAGTTTGTGCCATGCCTGACAGTAGTTTTTACTCTGGAAATAGAGAACTGACAGGCAGACTTTTTGAGCCGTCAACAGATGTTTCCGGGGGGAGTTGTCCTTCACCCCGAGATTTTTCAATCAATCTGCTCCCCCTGGGGGGTCCCACACATAGATCTGTTGGCATCCAGGTTCAACAACAAGTTGAAGAGATTTGTGTCCAGGACCAGGGATCCACTCGCAGTTGGAGTGGATGCTTTGGTGACTCCTTGGGAGGAGTATTACCTGATGTTTGGTTTGCACAAATCCAGAGGTTGGCAGTGACGAGGCCTTGGGTCCTTCCACTGCGTCCGGACCTACTCTCTCAAGGCCTGATATTCCACCCTGCTGTACAGTCTCTAAATTTGACGGCTTGGCTACTGAAGCCTTAATCTTGAAGGAGCAGGGTATATCTGGCCCTGCAGTTAATACACTGATAAACACTAGGAAACCAGTCCCTAGAAACATCTATAACAGAGAATGGAAATCCTACATTGCCTGGTATGAAGCCAGGAAATGGCATCCCTGCAAATATATAATTGGGAGAATTCTAGCTTTCCTTCAAGCAGGACTAGATATGAAGTTAGCCTTGAGCACTATCAATGGGTAGATTTCAGCCTAGATGCAGCCGGTTATCGTTTTTCTTCCAGGAACCGATCGCTTCCCATTCGTTGGATCAGACCTTCGTCCTGGGAATGTCATGTTTGCTTCCGCCTGTGAAGCCACCATTGTGTCCTCGGGACTTAAATTTGGTATTGGCAGTTTTACAAAAACAGCCTTTTGAGCTTCTGGGGCAAGTTTCCCTGGTTCTTTTGACCAGAAAACTGGTCTTTTTGATTGCAATAACTTCAGCTAGAAGGGTATCGGAACTAGTAGCTCTTTCTTCTAAAGAGCCATTCTTGATATTTCATCAAGATAGGGTGATTCTACGTCCACACCCAGGTTTTTTTGCCCAAGGTGGTGTCCGCCTTTCATTTGAATCAGGACATTATACAACCTTCCTTTTTTCCAGATCCTCACTCAGAGGAGGAAAAGTTATTGCATTCTCTTGATGTAATGCGTGCACTTAAGTTTTACTTAGAGAAATCAGCTCAGATTCGTAAGACCGAGAGCTTTTTTGTCCTGCCAGAAAGGGGTTGGCAGCATCTAAGTCTACAATTTCTTATTGGATTCGCCAGGTTATTACCAAGGCATTTGGTTTAGTAGGGAAGGTTCCACCTTTTCCTGTAAAGGCACATTCTACCAGAGAAGTAGGTGCCTCTTGGGCACTTCGCCATCAAGCCTCTATGGCTCAGATTTGCAAGGCCGCAACCTGGTCATCGGTGCATACATTCACTCGTATCTATCGAGTGGATGTTGCGACCTAGGAAGAATCTGCATTTGGCCGCACAGTTATGGCATGTTATGATTTATGGCTCTGTGTCCCGTGAAGTACGAAAAGAATAATGGATTTTTTAATACAGACTTACCTGTAAAATCCATTTCTTGAAGTACATCACGGGACACAGAGGTCCCTCCCCTCTTTTATGGGGTCTTTATTGCTTGCTACAAAACTAAAGTACTTCCTGTGTGGGAGGGGTTATATAGGGGGCATCAATTCTGATTGGTTGCCAGTGTCCTTCACCTAAATGTGGCTATATAACCCATATGTTATGATTTATGGCTCTGTGTCCCGTGATGTACTTCAAGAAATTGATTTTACAGGTAAGTCTGTATTAAAAATCATTATATCATTCCATGTCCTTATACAGTACACTAAACAGAACCTGAATGCTAAACTCAAGGTACAGTAGATAAAAAAAAATTATGCATGGTTTAATTGGCATCTCACTTTCCTCACAGAGGTCTCTCTTCAAAACTTTCTCCTGTCTGAACATCTGACCTAATAAAGCCTCACTTATGCATAGCATGTTCACGGTCTGCTTATGATACAATGAAGGCCTACCATATGCCTCAATCTCTACAGCGTCTAATATACTCCTTCTTTGTCAAATGCTCTGGTGGGCCATCATGAGATACTTGTCTAGGCTAACAAATATGTCTGTCTGCCCAAAGGACATCTTGTTGCTATAACAAGAAGAACATTGGAGGGGACATTAACACTAGCCGAAACTGGGGATATTGCCATGTTCGTGTCCTCCAAGTGGGGTTTGTTATTTCTTTATGTCTACCTTACTAGACATAATCATCCTCTGTTTTACAAGATGTATCCTCCTGATGATGTAAGGGCACAATGTATCTATCTACAGGATTGGGAGCATTTTTTTAATGGGGCATTATAGTATGTAGGGACTAGATTTGTGTCCTCTCTTGAAATATCTGCCATCCTACTGTATGGCTGAACTTAACTATAAATCCTAGTCCATAATACATAGGGGACCTTATAAATTGGTTATATCTTTAGAAATTAATCTGGTATAGATGTGCTTATCGGTATAGCTCTTTAGGTCTCTCTGACCTGTATGTACTATGTTTTGTTTCTGTTTATGTTAGCAAGCATTGCCTTGTAATTTGCCTACCAGGCCCGAGCAATTGCTGCTGCAGCACTCAAAACTGCTGGATTGCATAGAGTTCACTCTGCACATGTCTGTAGTTTTGCACCTACCCCCCAAAGGGTATTTCCCAGAGCCTTTGATTAGACTCTGGTGACTTGGTGATTGACACAGCATTTAGAGGGAGTTTCTTTTTTTTTTTTCTTCTCCTCTCACCTTATTAATCACCTTTTCTGTCTTTTCACCCACTCATCCAGCCTTCTACAGTAGTTACCATTTCAGGACAGACTTGCTCACCCAATCACAGTTTATCTTTATTCTAAGGGCCCTAATACCCCTGAAATGAGGACACAAGTACTTAGGGAACCTTGAAGGTTGAGGGAGCATATAGCATTTATCAAAGACACACATTTCTGCAACACTAATCCTCCCAGGTTCCCTAACTACAGATATCCCAATTCTTATCAAGGTTACTTCAACAATTTAAAATCTAAAGGTGTATCCATCCTGCTGTCCAAGACTCTTCGCTGGGTCTTTGCGGATATCATGACCCAAGCTCAGGGCCATTTTTTTTTCTTAAAGGGTACAATTTACAGAAAATTGTTCACTCTAGTTAACGGATATATTCCCAAATCCTCCCAATTGGACTTCCTGAAAAAATGTCTGAACCATCATTCCAATTTTGCTGAGGGCCCAATCATTATTGGCTGACACTTTAAATTGGTATTGGATCGATTGCTCGATATCTCATGGGGCTCATCCCACCTGCCCTACTCTTACCCTAAACACTTTAAGAAATGCCTATTTACAGAGTAGTTGGTTCAGGTATGGTGTCTGACACATTCCAAAACAAGGGACTACACCTTTTTGTCCCCTCTCCACTAGTCCTATTCTAGGGTTGATTATTTTCTGGTTCCACACTCTCTCCTGCCCTCAATCTCCAACTGCACAACAGAACCAATGTTACTTTTCAATCACGCTCCTATTAGGCTTATAATCCAAGTTGCCCCAGCCACTAAACATCCATGGTGTTGGAGATTAAATGACCATTTGACACAAGATTTCCTGGTACAGGAGGCATGCTTGCAAGAACTGCCGGCTTACTTTGCCACTGAGACCCCAGGTCTCCCCAATGTCTGTGTGGGAGGCGCATAAGTGTCATTCGGGGATCTTAAAATACATAAGCACACAACGCAAAAAAAAAAGAACGTTTGGCAGAACTTCAATACCACTTGTTACCCTCCCCAAACAGAGGAACAAAATCCACTGGAAGAAAAACACATTAGCAGCACTGCAAATTGTCCTTATGGTCTCAAAAGAGGCTTTTGATAGATTAATAGTTCAATAGAGTTCTTTAAAGTACAGTCCTTGTCCTTCACCAGTGTATTAATTATTCACACCATCAACCTCTTAATAGGCAACACATTGAAAATTCTGGTTGGCTCCAAGTCTCCTGTGGTTGGTACTCCAAGAGTGCAAGTCCGGCACTTCCTCTCCTTTCTGAAACCCTTTCAGAGTGCTCTTCCTCAACCTACACGGTTCAGAACAATTTACCTTGACTCCGCTCTAAAGACACGCACTATAACTTAATATATTGCAGCTTACCAGACCTGACCAAATGTGGTGGCTGCATTCATTCTTTCCCTTTATTTTCACCTGATGGTTCTGCTAGTAATACACTACCTGTTCTAGGATGACAATATTCACTCACTGTACCATACTCTATGGTGAACAATGTTGTCCCCCAAGGACAGCAAATATTTTAAGACTACAAATCACCTCCTCCTCTCCCGCATAACATAAAATGGGAGTTGTTCTGTTGTAAGAGAACTAGCATTGAAGCAGAACAGTGGCTATGTGGCAGCACTATGATTGTTGGTTCAAAACCATGGCACTAACTGCATGGAGTCTGCATGTTCTCCCTGTGCCTGCATGGATTTCCTCCCACACTCCAAAGACATGCTGGTAGGTTAATTGGTTCCTGTCTAAACTGTCCCTAGTATCTAATCTAAGGGACCTTAGATTGTAATGGTAGGGGCTGATTTGGATGTACAGTATATATGTAAAGTACAGCATAAATTGCCAGCACTATATAAATACATGTAACAGATAAATAAAATTGAAATACCATTAAACAGAGGCAGACAGCACAGGAACTTGAAAGTATTTTTTTAAATTATCGAACAGGTACAAAATAGCTCTATCAAGTGTTATTTTTAACAGAACAAAAAGAAAAAAAATCAGAGCAATTCATTGTTACGATTTACATATATTTAATGTATTATAAACTCAATAAATGTAATTCTAATATTATATAATAAATAATCATTTGAATAATAATGCTGTACCTCAGTTTGTCTTGACATAGGCCTCTTGTGATCTCCTGCACATTAGGGACTCATGCACATGGCGGTATCTGGCTGTACAGCATAAAATCTGGTGTATTTCCCAGCCATGGACCCTACAGGTGCTGTGCATAGCTTCCTATAGGAGGCCAATGACTGTATGTGGTTGTATATTTATATGTGCAAGTACTTTTTAGTGGATATCCAGTTTGTTAAAGAATAGATACCAGAATATGGTTGTCAATGGGGTTCATTCGGAACAGAGATCAGTCATTTGTAGTGTACCACAAGGCTCTGTGCTAGGTCCTTTTCTATTTATTCTATATGTAATTGATATAAATAAAGGGCTGCTGTTAAGGTACATCTTTTTGCTGATGACACAATAGGGTTGATATCCCTGGAGGTGCTATAACATGGTGATATATATAGTATATATGTAGTACCATGAAAGTCCCATTTGCTTCCCACATAAATCCAGCCAACTTTGCAACCAATTGTCTGGGATGTAGGTACTATTTACTTTTTTCATACATTTTGTAGCATACACTATTTGTTCAAAAAGGAAATTTTGGTCCAAGTAAACTTTCTCGGCTCAGATTTCTAGTAAACATGGTAAACACTCCTATCCTACGCCTTGTTGGTTTATGCAGCAGATAACTACAGAATACAAGAATATACTTGTAAGTGTGCTTCATTAATTTTTAAGTGGCTTACCATACCAGCTTTTTTAAGTGTCATTATTGTACTATTTGCATTGTATAGTATAAATTATAGGATGCAAGCAATTTATTTCTATGGGAACAAATGCCAGAAACAAATGACAATGGTTCCCAGCGAATGCTGAATAAAAGGTTTCATGGTATTTTGCTTTCATGGAAGAAACTTCCCGTATTAACAGGGATGCTTTCAGAAATGTCAACAGGAGATAATGAAAGGTAATAAACAAAAAAAAATGAACGCTAACACAAAGCGGCTTTGTGCAAACAACTTTTCTTCTGTTATCTGAGGACTTTTTTTTTCATTTCTAACAATGAATTCTGCCCTCTGCATAAAGCAAAGGCTGGCCATTGTTCACTGGGGAATTAGGAGAATAAAATAAAAAGATCCCAAAAGAAAATATGAGAAAAGCACAGTATAATAAGGCAGCCGGATTGTCAACTGTAAAAAAATAAAAAAGCTGAGAACAATGTAACTGATAACAGTCAGCGCAGACAGAAAGTATGTGATCCCTATACCTGTATATAGAGACTAGTGCAGGCTCTTTAATACTCCCTCTCTAGTATCTCACATATACGTATCCCTAGAAAGTAGCTTTGAAATCTCAGACTGGAATTCAGACTTCCAACAGTAGATGTAATCAGTCCCTACAGTCTGTCCGGTTGCAATGACATCTCCTCTCCTTTCCTAATTGGTTAGAACATTGAAATTTTTGCTATTGGCTCGGAACAGTCTGGCTCAGGAGGGTGTCCGCACGGGTATCTCCATAGCACCTGGCTTACAAAGAGTTTTACAGAGCAGGTAAGTATAAACATATTTTAACAAAAAAAAAAGATCCTTTATCCATTTGCTGACCACGCTATATCCCAAAAACAGCTAAACCGCGGTCCACCAGATCTGGGAGGGCATCCATGGACGCCCTCCGAGAACCTTGCCCTCTGTGGTGCGCATCAGGCACACCTTTGGACACAGTTGATCACAGATTGGGGAAAAGGACCAATCACAGCGTCCCTTTACCATTTGATCAACTGTGTCCAACCACAGCCGATCACATGTAAACAGACTTGTTGGTTTTTTCACAATCCTTTCCGCACCCACTGTGTGAGGAAAGGAGAGCTGATAAACGGCATGGCTGTCAGTAAATTGTTTACACTGATAAATCAGGGCACTGGTCATCAGTGACCTGATAATCAGTGCTAATCAGTGTCGACCATCAGTGACGCCTCATTCGTGTCCATCAGTGAAGCTTATCAGTGAACATCAGTGGGAAAAAAAAAAAAAGCAAAAATCACTTATTTACAACATTTTATAACAGAAAAAATGGGATTTTTGATTTACCGTAAACTCCATTTCTCTGATGTTCATTGACTAACACAGCTCCTGATTTTCATGACCTTTGGGACGTCCCAAAGCAGTGTTAAACATGAGGGGTGGGAACAGCAAAAAATAAATTCCCAAGGCTAACTATAGCCAACAAGGCAATTAGGAGCTCAACCAAAACAGCTGGAGCTCACCTGAAAAAAAAAAAAACAATATACCCTCAAAGAGGACCAGGTCCTCTAAACAGCAGCCTGAAAAACCTGGCAGCCATAGGAAGCATCCACAGATGCCAACACATCCACTTTATAGAACTTTGTGAAAGTGGAGGGGCTCCCACCGCCGAAATCGCCGCCCATAGGGCTCCACTGTCATGGCCGCCGCTATTTTCAATGGCAAACCACCGCAAAATGGCCCCTGGACTACACAAACGTGGCCGCCGTGGATAGAAACATGCAGGCTACAGCAAAATGGTGGACTGCATGGCTCCCAGGGACACAGGAGGGATCCCTAGGCCCAGGAAGGACAGGGGGCCCTGGCAGGAGCCCCCACCAGGTACAACCCCCACCCGCACAGCCGATCATCTGGTCGCCAGTGGCACACCCCCAAGCCCCCATCGCCAGCATAGCGCCCTGCCCCTACACCAGGAGCTGGACCAGACCACCCACACAGCCCCCGCATAAGTGCAAGGGGGGTGATAGGATGGGGGCCAGATGAAGGGAGGTGCCTGACGGGAAGGAGGGGAACCCGAGGGTCCAACCGTCCACCCCAAAACCCTCCAGAGAGAGAGGGGGGGGGACAGCTACTCATTATACCAAGAACCAGGCGAGCACTGCTCCAGACATAACCTCCTTTCCATCGAAATCAGGGGTTGTTGGCCTGGAGAAACGCTGCGACTCGGGCCAAGACCTGGTCTTATGCGACCTCGCAAGAGGTTTAACTCGCAGACCAGCCCTGTCTGGTGGGGCTATGTCGCGACTGACCTAGCGCAGAGCTGAGGTCTGCGCACGTTTGCTGGCCAGACTGGTGGTCACTGGTCAGAGGAGGCCTGTAATGCTGCACAGCGCTGGATGGTGGTCTCAGGTCTAAGGGATGGCCTGTGATGCACAGTGCTGCTCTGGTCTCTGGCAGTCATCACGGATGGTGCACACAGTCACTTCAATTTGTTTGCTTGCTGGGAGCGGAAGCAGGCAAAGCTCAGTGAATACCGGAAGTTCGTAAACGTCCCTGCCTCACATTTTCTTCCCATTTTTGTTCGTTAACGAAAAGGGATTTGATTTTCGTTAGTGGATGAAAATGTGCTGTACTTTTTGTTTAGTTTTCGTCAATGTAAAAATGACCCTGACGAAAACCTTTTAGTTGATGAAACTAACACTGGTGGTTAGTACTCTGGGTTCATTAGTCTTTTCGTCGAACAGTTGATAATTAAGCTTGTTAATTATTACAACTTTGAATCATCAATTTGAATAAAATTCCGGTTATGGGCTCTATTATATCGGTGCTCAATTTTGCATGTTTTATGTATTTTAGCTGATTTTACAGTACATTCATGTCCAGCAAGGCAGAGACTGAAGAAGAGTATGCCTTGGCAGACCATCATAAAAATGAAAATACCTCACCTAGCACACACGAGAGTATACAGTACCTTTTGCTAAAAAGGAGGGATACATTATTTATATAATGCACCTTCATTTTTAAGAACAGTAAGGATGGCCAAACTGCAGTAACCAATAGCAAGCAGATTACTGCAACCAGGTCATTAAAATATGATTGTTGATTATGCCCCGTACACATGTGCAGATTATCTGAAGACTTTTGTCTGCAGGCTTACCAAAACCATATAATATGAGGTCAAACCTAAACACTTTCAATTTGTTTGCAATCCGGCAGGCCCTTGCACTACATAGAAAAGGTAAATCTGAAGACAAAAGTCTTCAGATAATCTGCACGTGTGTACGGGGCATTAGTTGCTGCACTTTCTGCATTGATTGAGACACTGCAGATCAGTAAATTAGTAAGTAAATTATCCAGCTTGTGCCTGTGCCCTAAAGCCTATTTGGAGCCTATTTAGGCAACATTCAATAAAAAAACAAGGACATTCGACCTGTGGGTATGGCTGTGGGTACTACAGAAGTTAAGCCGGATTCTGTCGGACGTGCATGCTGGAAAAACAGCGGCTGACCGGTTCCTGATCAGCACTGACCAGAGCGTTCTGGCGGGGGGGATGACATTTTATGGCTTCTCCCCTCAGAACACAACAGCTCAGTGGGGGGAGATCTCTGTACTAACGTTGCATTGTTAGTACAGCTACTCAGACTGGAGCTGTAAGGTTTTTTTTTTTGTTCAACCTGCTGGGTTGAATCAAAAAGAAATGAAGGTGTGTACTAGGCTTAACCCTATACTATATACAGCTCTTTGGAGCTTTGGTGTTACTCTGCTCTGCCTGCTCAGTGGTGCTGATCTGTGCTTTTGCTAATCCTACACTATAATAGCACCATGGACTCCCATAGCATCACTGGAAATCAGCTATTTTTCCTGCTCCAAACCTGAAGGCATGCTAGAAACAGAAAAGAGTGACAGGAGAAAAAAGACCAAGTGGTCCATCTTGTCTTCCCCATTTATTTTTAATTTATACATGTTTTTGTATTTTTAAACATTTTTGTCTAAATACATTTCTAATGTTTATCCCAAACATGTTTAAATCCACTTACTGTTGTCTGCTGAAAGTCTACTCCAATCATCAATTACTCTTTCAGTAAAATCATTTTTTCTAAGATTAGTTCTTGATGTTGGCTTCATATTGAAAGAACCTAAATATACAAAATTATCAAATCCTGACCTGTGTGCATATCAGAGGCAAAAAAGCGCCTTAGAAATTTTAGATATTTATTTTTTTTAATTATAATGGGTTGCCGATATGCATCAACTTTAGAAACAAGCCTAGCAATGTTTAAAAATGTATCATGTCTTGTTGTTCCTATGTTGCACTGTATTGAAATAGAATAACATTTTTAAAATAGCAAGAATAGTTATTTTTCAGATTTTTTTTCTTTTAGATGACAGGTGTTCAATGGCGAACATCTGTGAAATTAACAGATCATGAGATGGGCTGAATAAAGATGTGAAACATTAGATAATCAGACAAAGGTATTAGGGAAACGGATAAATATATGAAAAATGTATCATCAAATTCCTGAGTATTATTGTGTACTTACAAGCTCTGAAATGATTCACTCTGACCTTAATACAATGGAAGGGATAACTCAGCTGTGTTGTAAAAAGTTGTCCTTTTATTGGCTAGTATGGCTACCGCACACCCCTTCCCTGTGTAATACGGTATGATGCCAATGAAACTCACCTGTCAACAACCTCAAATTGCTACAAGTCTTGTGGGTTTGTGTTTTTTAATCATATGAAGTGATGAGTGGTATTCAACAACAGCCAATCAAAAATTTAAGTTAACAATTTTTTTTTAGTTTTCATTAGGGAATAAAAACAAAAAAAAAAGTGGTCTTAATGCTAACATGGTCTATTATGGGTTTCTCGAACAACTAGCCTCCAAAAAAGTGAGAACATGATTTAGCTAGCATGGTTTTTTAGGAGTGGCTTTAGGTGCTGGATCACATTGGTGCGATGCTTGACATCGCTATAGTGTGAACCGGCACTCAAGCAGTAAAAATCTACGGTAGCCATGAGCTTGTTTTACACCTTTCACTCTCTGTGTATTCATAATACACTCAAGTAGTTAAATAAATGCGGCCTATTTCCTCTATTTGTCCTGGTAACTATTATTGAGAGTAAAAAATCTCAAATTTTGGGTTATCACCAGAACAGCAATAGAGGGGAAATCTTCCAATGGAGACACTAGTTCTAGTGACAACCAGGAATTTCCTTCACTTTGAAGGAATTTCCTCTCACTTTCTGTTTTGGCTATGGGCCAGGAAGTGAAGTGAAAAATCTCTCCAATGGGACACAGATGCCAAAAAAACTTACAAGAGTTATAATCTTCCCTTAATCTATCCAAAATAAAAGAAAAAGTTTTGCCTTTTAGTTCTACTTTGAATTGCGTATCATTCCAACACATGTGCAATAGAACATTGTGACGTTAAGTACAAATTACTTGATGCAGTATTCATTAGTTTTTTTAACCTAATATTTAAAATGTTAACCACATACTAGAAAGCTGTGTGACATAAGGGAATATATTTTTCTGTGGCTAATTAGTAGTGGAAGTTATTGATTAGGACTCCACACAGTAGCTCCATTGCTCACAATATAGCAATTCATGAATCTGGATGCTCATAAATTCAACATCTTACCAGAGTAAGCAAAAGGAAGGAGAGACTGGCTCCATCCATAACTAAAATACTGCTTTTATGAAGGCCCATTACTTCCTAAGGAAGTGCAGTGTAAGGTGCACAGTTCAGGGATGAAGTACTGAGCAGTAAAATCAAAAGCTGGAGTCTGTAAAGCATTGTCCAGCCCTGGGGTTTTTTTTTTCTTTAATTGTGATGAGGAAGGCCTGGGAGGAAGAACTGATAACACCTAAAATAGCGCTTGCATATCTAGTTTCTATCGATAGGGCATCATTTAAGAAACACACATTAGGCTTCCTGTTCAGTAGTCCTACATCAGAAAACTGTCACTTTGGTGCCTACTGTTATATACCGTAATATGGTTTCTAACAAAGAGCAATAGGGTACGCTGAAAAGTTACAAAGAATGTCAAGCATCTGATATTCTGTGCTGGGGGGAATATTTTTGAATACACAATTATGAATTTAGCTCTTTTATATAATGTAACTTATATCTTAGATTCAATAGTCCTTTAAGAGGAATATCATTTTAAAACTTGCATTTGATTCCCAGATCTGCTTACAAAACAGCGTATATCCATTTTTGGATTATATGTGAAAAAAGCAAACCTGGACAAGACACAGCCCAATAAATGAACAATTAATGCATGTTTCATCTGTACTGTGAATCACTGCTGAGAAGGCGAGAACTTACAAGCTGGCTAACAGAACTAAGGGCCAGAGTTAATTGGGATTGTGCAGCACACACAGGGATACTTTTAGGTAATGAAAATAAATAGCTGTGAACGTGGACTTTTGTCGCTGAATATTGTGCATGGAATGCTACCATCTGGCTGTACAGAGGAACTGCATAAATAGCTTCTGAGGTGTCTCCAGACCCAGCTACACATAACAGACTGCTTTAAGACATCTATACTTCCTCTGTTTTAGACACATGGATATGGGCTCCTTAATGTAAGTTATCAAATCTATAAATGTTAATGTTTATTTACCTAGTTGCTCCTATACACACCCACAGCCTCACATTTCTGGGAATGAGTAATGACTGAACTGGAATATCCCATCCTCAAAATTTTAATATGACAAACTACCTAAATTTATGAATAAGTTCAGGACCAAATGTATGTGACAACAGGTGCGCCAATAGACAAAACTATTTGGATAGAGAGGGCTTAGGATCCAGGTTTTTCATGCTCTCTGCGTACCTGTTGGGAGAGATTTTCCCTTCACTTGGGGAACATACAAGTTAAAGGAAACTCCACTTTGGTGAGGAAAAAAAATAGCAGATGAAGAAAAAATAATATAGCGTACACACTTGCGACACAAGTCATATTGTAATTGACTGTTATTCAAAAAATACGATTTTTGTAATCTTTTCTCCATCGACAGATGCAGCCTGATCATCAGCTGAATGGGTTATGCTGCCCCCTGCAGGAGTCGTCTAGGCAGTACAAAAATGTAACATGTGCACGCTCACGGGACTGTCCCCGCAGGCATAACCCACCCACACTCAGCTCAGCAAACCAGTTTAGTTGCAAGCAGTGAAGAAAAAAAACATCTCCAAATAAGAGGGGCGGGTGCTGCGTCTGTCAATGGACTTCAGAGAAAAAGATTTTACGGTAAGATCTTACAAAAATCTTATTTTCGCTATCGTCCATCAACAGACACAGCCTGATCTTCATCAGCTGAATGGGACATTCCAAAGCAATGTAGGCATGAGGGGTGGGAATAACGCAACCAGAAATTAACGTAAACTCCAAAGGCTAAACTTAGTCCACTGGGTAACATGAAGCTCAACCAAACAGGAGCTCACCCAGGTAAAAGAGAAACAAAAAATCATTCTCTTATAAAACAGCAGCCTGCAAAACCTTGTGGCCAAGAGATGCATCTGAAGATGCCAACAAATCTACCTTGTAGAATTTAGTAAAAGTATGCACAGATGACGCTGCCTTACAAACACTTGTAGATTAGAGGCCTGATGGGGAAAAGCCCAAGAGGCACTCAGCGCTCTAGTAGAATGCGCCTTCGCAAGGAAAGGAGGAACCTGACCCTTGATGGAATAAGCCTGAACAACTGTCTGCCTGATCCATCTTGATATGGTTGCAGCAGACGCAGCCAAACCTTTGTGAGGGCCTTCCGTAACAACAAAGAGAGAGTAGAATTTTATAAAGGACTCAGTAACTGTCAGATAAACGCTTATCGCCCAGACCACATCCAGAGAATGCAAGGACATTTCCTTGGGAGGCTTAGGCTTAGAACATAAGGAAGGCAACACAATGTCTTAAATAAGGTGAAAATCTGATACCACCTTAGGGAGAAAAGACGGATTAGGTCGGAGGACCACTTTATCCCTGTGGACTACCAAATAGGCGAACGACAGGACAGTGCCGCCAACTCAGATACTCTGCGAGCAGAAGTAATAGCCAACAAGAAGGCAACCTTCTGCGACAAGGAAAGCAGAGAAATCTCCCTAATGTTCTCAAAAGGAGGATTTTGAAGAACAGACAACACCAGATTAAGGTCCCACAGAGGTAACAGAGATCTCCTCGGAGGAGACAGATGACGCACCCCTTGAAAAAAAGTGTGACTCAAGCTATTGGTAGCCAATGGACATCGGAAGAAAATGGCCAAGGCAGACACCTGACCCTTAATAGTGCCCAACGCCAAGTGCTGCTTAACCCCTTTTTGTATAAAGGCCAAAACCCTAGCTATATAAAACAAGCGAGGGTGCAGTTGCAACGATTCCCACCATGAAATGTACAATTTCCACGTACGATGATAGATCTTCCAAGATGTCGATTTCCTGGCATTCAAAAGGGTAGGAATCACTGAGTCGGAAAGACCTCTATCCCTCAACACCTTGCTTTCAACAGCCAGGCCGTTAAAGCCAGCGATCGTAAAGCAAGATGGAAGATCGGTCCTTGAGACAGCAGAAGTCGCCAGTTCTGGGTACCAAGACCGCTGAGGCCAGTCTGGTGCCACCAGAACGACTGGAATGCCTTTCACCGCCACCCGGCGAAAAAACCTCGGCAGGAGTATGAGCGGAGGGAAGGCATAAATCAGGCGATATCAGCTCCAAAGAGCCACCAGAGTGTCTGTGGCATCAGCCAGAGGATCCCAAGACCTGGCCACAAACCGCTGAACTTTTCTGTTGAGACAAGACACAAACAGAACCACCTTCGGAGTCCCCCACCGGGCACAAAGGAAGTGAAACACTTCCGCATGAAGGGACCATTCCCCTTGATCCAACACCCGACGACTCAGGTAATCAGCTTGCCAATTCTCCACACCCGGAATATGGACTGCGGAAAGAGCTGGAACATTGGCTTTTGCCCAAACCAGAATCTCGGCCACCTCCTTGGCTGCCAGGGCACTCTTGGTGCCCCCTTGATGATTGATGTAAGCCACAGCCGTGGCATTGTCCGACTGTATCCGAACCCAAGAACTGTGAAATCGACTCGTCCAATGGAGCAGGCATAGCTTGATCGCTCTTAGCTCCAGAATATTGATCGGCAAGGAAGACTCCTCTGCTGCCCAGGTCCCCTGGGCACAAAGTTTCCCTAGCACTCCACCCCAGCCCAGCAGGCTGGCATCCGTGGTCACCACCGTCCAGAACAACGGCAGGAAAAGACCTGCCCCTGGCACAGAACAGGTGACTGGATCCACAAGGATAGAGCTGACTTCGTTAGATGGCTCAAACAAATCTTCTGGTCCAATGGCTGAGAATCCCTGTTCCACTTTGCCAGAATCTCCTTCTGCAAAGGTCTCAAGTGAAACTGAGCAAACGGGACTGCTTCGAAGGTCGACACCATCAGGCCAAGAGCCCTCATGCAAGTCCGCAAGGAAGTCTGATTGGTTTCCATCAGCAACCTGATCGCCCTTCACAGTTACTGAAGCTTGTCTCATGGAAGAAAGACCCTTGCCATGAGCAGAGAGTCAGCCCCAGATAAGTAACCCGTACGTATGGAGCCAGAGCAGATTTCTGGAAATTGACCATCCATCCCAAGTCCTGAAGGGTATGAACCGTAATGGAGATGTTGCCCAACAGATCCGAATAAGATACTGCTCGCAACAGGAGATCGTCCAGATTTCCCACGTTCGAGACACCTCGCTGATGTAAAAAGGCCAGCGCAGGGGCCAGAACCTTGGTAAAGACTCTGGGAATGGAGGCGAGACCAAAAGGTAACGCCACAAATTGGTAATGTTCCTCTGCCACCGCAAAGCAGAGGAATTGCTGATGTCCCTCAAAGATGGGGACATGGAGATACGCATCCTTGATATCTATGGAGGCCATAAAATCCCCTTGGTTAAAGGATGCCACCACTGACGGAATGGACTCCATTCGAAACTTCTGCACCCGCACAAAGTGGTTCAGAGCATTGAGATCCAGGATGGGATGCACCTTGCCCTCCTTTCTGGGTACTGTGAACAGGTTTGAATAGAAACCCTGAGAGCGCTCCTGCATCGGAACCAGCCCGATCACCCCTTGAACCAGGAGATCCTGCACAGCTGCCCGAAGATCATTCAAACGCGCCAGAGACAGGTGAAGATTTGACTGAAAAAACCTGTCCCCCCGGCCGGGACCAAAATTCTACTTTGTACTCGGAACAGCTTGCGAACCCAATTGTCCTAAATAAAGGAATCCCAGGGTTCCCGAAAGAAGCGCAGATGTCCCCCCACTCCACAGATGGGTGAGGGCGCCCCTTCATGCTGAAGAGGACTTGTCTGCAGCACCGGACTAACTGGCTTTGGGCTTGCTCCAATGATTTTTAGCCCCTCCAGAAGCTCTGAACGGCTTACCCTTTTCTTGCGCCCCGGAGGCACGAAAAAAACATCTGTGAGCAGTGAAGGAAGGACCCCGCTTAGTATGGGGTCTTTTACCTTTGGAGGATTGAGGAAGAAGAATACTTTTCCCGCCTGTCAGACCTTTGATCAACTCATCCAAAGAGTCACCAAACAAACGTTCTCCCAGAAAAGGGAGATCTGTCAAGGCTTTCTTGGAAGCTTGGCCAGCCGACCAGCTCTTCAGCCAAACCATGCGTCTAAAGGCACTCCCCACAGCCAAAACTGGCCACCAGGGGAACTGCATCCAGAGACGCATTACACAGGAACACCAGGGCCTGGGCCACCTGGTCCAAAAGTTCGAGCTGTTCCCGGAGGAACTATCTGAGGGTCCAAAGACCCCTTCAGGGCCTTAATCCATTCTGTAACTGTCTGTGAAACCAAAAGCACGTGTTAGTGGTGACAAAATGCTTTAAACACCGGTATCCTTTTGCTGATACTGTTTCCAGCCCTTGGATGGTGTTACCTAAAGTAGACCACCCTGTTTAATTGAATAAATCTACTATTGTGCCTGTGGAAGATTCCCCTTTTTTTTTTTTTTTTTACGGATCCGGTGGACAGGCGGGTGGAATCCCTTTCCCGCCATCTTCATGTGTTGGGGGGGGGTTCCCGAGGTATTGGGGGTGGGAGGGGATTCACCATAGACAATTGAAGCACCCCCGAGATAAGTAAAAAGTGCCAAAGTGCATACTCCAGGAAGCAATAACGGTGAGCCAGACCACACAGACAGACAGACAGACAGATACAACTGTCTTACCTAAACAGGCTTACCAGAGCTGCTGAAATTGTGGCCAGCTACTGCAATCCGGACTGTGTGGGAGTTGCACAGAGGGGGTCTGAGGGTGAATTCACAGTCTAGGATTCCATATTTAAAGTTTTTAAAAATTGGAGTACTGTCGCTTTAAGAAGCGCCGATCGCGGTTCCCACCACCGATCGCAGCGGTCTGCAGAGTTCCCATTTAAACTACACTAACAGCAGAGTGTGCAGGGATATGCCCGCAAAGACCCCAGTACTGTACCACCTCCAGAGAAAAACCCTCCTGATCGTCCTCAGCTGCATGGAGAGACAGGAAATGACCTCGGCCAGCAGCAGTAAGCAGAAGCACAGGAAGTGATGTAAAAGTTCATGCTGCACAATGCAGTACAGAGGACTACACAAACATGGTTGCCAATAAATTGCCATTGGAAGCTCAGGGAAAATGGCTACCCCATACAAGTCAATGGGAGAATTAAGTACATTGCCCACACTTAAGATGGCGGCACCCATGGCTTGCCATGCAGCCAGGGACCGACACTATGAAGGCCTCAAGGATCCAAAACAGGACCCAGCAAGCCACAAGGTACCATGCTACCCCCTCAGGGTGCTGGGCGCCCCAGTCACATTATCCCCTGCGGGAATGGAAAAAGAGGGAGCTAGGCACACAGGCCAGGTACCGGGCAGGCCAGGGGGATCTTTTAAGAGGCACAAGTCCCATTATGCCCAGGAGAGGGCCCACATACACCCAAGGCCACCAGGGGCAAGGGTGGTCACATTTACTTACCATACCATGGACCGGGTGGGCTCCACTCCAGGTAGACCTCCTCTCAAGTGGGGGTGCTGCTAGCCGAGGGGTACACTGCCACTCAGGGCGTTCCAGGTGATTGCAACCCAGTGAGGCATCCGCTCACAGGCTCGTCCCCATCCGGAAAAGGGCACTGTCGTGGCGAGGCCTAGTGCAGGACTATAACCTGCTCACACTCGTAGGCCAGGCTGGGGGGGGACCATAAGGATCTAGATTATCCAGTGCGGAGTCCCAGCAGGAAACCTAGGTCCTACTCCAAACAAACTTTTGCTGAGCTGAGTGTGGGTGGGTTATGCCTGCGAGGACAGCCCCGTGGGCGTGTACATGTTAAATTTTTGTACTGCGTAGACTACTCCTGCAGAGGGCAGCATAACCCCTTCAGCTGATGAAGATCAGGCTGCATCTGTCGATGGACAATAGTGAAATGACCTTTCCTTTTCAATTTGCAGCCGCTGTAATTTTCAGAAAATGCCATGCAATATGGCTACCTGGAGGTGTTCTGTTCACTTCCTGTTTACAGAACAACCCCCAGAAACATTTCCTGCTTATGTGATTGGCTTACTGATTTTCCCAGAAGTGTACACTAAGACACAAGTCAGATTCCTGGCATCCCCTGCAACAAAAATGCAATTTTTGGTCAGATACTCCCAATAGGAACACGTCTAAAGGGATGCAGGCCCAGCAGCTTTTCTCATTACATGGAATAAAGGAAGCACATGGGCACAGAGGAACACACAGGGATTTCTTCAGAATAACAAAAGGTAGGAATCTGCAACAAAGTTTGTTCAAACCTTGTAATATACATAGATCACGCAGGGGAAAGTTTTTTTCTCCACAAAAGTGGAGGTACACTTTAAAGTAATCTATTTAGCAGGACACAGAGGCCGAAAATTGGCTTTTTTTGTTTTTGTAACTCCGACATAGAAATTCCCATGAAGTTAGGCTTTAAAGCGGTTGTATACTCATGAAAAAAAAAAAAAAAAAAAAAACCCTGCAGCACAAAGGCATAATGAGCTAATATGCATCGAATACTAGCTCATTATGAAATACTTACCTTAGAATGAAGCCCCGGCACGGTCGTCTGGACAATGCTGAGGGCGCTGACATGCTCCCTCGCCATCTCTTCCTGGTTCAGCGGCTCCGGCGCTGTGAGTGGCCATGTGCGCGGGAGTTTCACTTTCCGGCAAGGAGCTCTGAAGGTCCGCCGGACCTTCCGAGCGCATGCGCCGCTGACGTCAGCGGCTGCATGCAGGTTGAATATCTCCTAAACCGTGCAGGTTTAGGAGATATTAATTGTACCTACAGGTAAGCCTTATTATAGGCTTACCTGTAGGTAGAAGTCAAATAGCGGAGTATACTACCGCTTTAAGTGTAATCTGTTACCTCTAAATTTTTTCGATAAATGTTACAATAAGGCCTTAAAGTGTCTACTTATTGAAAATAAACTTTCCTTTTAAACACAAAGTACAAACAGTATCTCCTACAGTACAATTCCTAACTTGCAGAAGTGGAACAAAAGACCTTAGATTTTGTTCGGCAAGAATTCTCTAGTGGGTACGAGAATATAAAGGGGTTTTTTTTTTTTTTTTTTAATGAATTGAAGGATAAAAGAATACAAAATTCTGACAGGTGATCTCAGAGGGACAAGCAACTTCTCAATACGGAAGATGAGTTTTGCGAAAGTTTGTAGGGTAACCAAAGTGAGGGATTTTTATTGTGCAAGTTTGGTATCTGCTGTCCCGAAATCTAGAATGTAGACAGGTTCTAAAAAACAAAGTACACAATCACCACTGTTCTGTTTAACCACACACAAATTAGATCACTGGGCATTTTCTCCTGCACTCGTTGGATGGGGGAAGTAGAAAAAAAAAAAAAAAACAAAAAAGGTTATCTGTAAGGAGCTACACACTTCTTTTTCTTTTTACTTATGCCAAAAAAAATTATTTTGTATTTGACTGAGCTTTTACACCTATGAGCTCATTTTGGCCTTGGCTCACATATGGGCATGCATGCCGCAAGTAGAGCAGAAACGTGAAGAGAGAAGACCGCCACCATTTTTTCTAAATCTCTTGGCACTGAACTTCGGTTTGGTGCGCATGACGATGCATGAGGGTGTCACAGCGCCAGCTAAAGTGCAGCATGTTTCTCTGTGGGTTGGGAACGCGTGCAATGTTGTGCTTGATCCCCAGTGACCCTAGCCTTAGAAATGGCTCGTGGTGTATAAAACACACTGCAGAAAGGAGAAAATACTAACACAAAGACTATTAATACATCAGCTATAAATACTAACTTGGGTGCGGCAGTGACCCACATCAGTTTTCAATGTAGCATATCCAGCCTGTGACAGTAAGATTGTTGTTTGTTCACATCACTACCAGCCAAAGTGGTTCTAAAGGCAGTTCTATGTGCAGCAGCCCCCCTAAAACGTATCTGATCCACATCTTGATCCAGCTATGTTGCACGAGTGGCTCAGCCATCTAGTAGTCTCCCTCCTGATCGGCTGAGACACGACAGGGGTGCCACTGGCTCCCACTGCTGTCAAAGTCAGTTAGCCAATGAGGAGAGAGAGAGAGGGGGGGAGGGGGCAGGGCGGGGAGTGGCTCAGTGTCTGAATGGAAACACAGAGCTTGGCTGGGGTGCCCCATAGCAAGCCGCTTGCTGTGGGGGCACTCAACAGAAGGTAGGGGCAAGGAGCGCCAGCGAGGGACCCGAGAAGAGGAGGAACAAGGCTGCTCTGTGCAAAACCACTGCACAGAGCAGGTAGGTATAACAGTTTGTTCTTTTTAAAGAAAAAAAAAAACAGACTTTAAGATAACTTTGAGACTGTGCAGTGCATGGCAAACACACCAAATGACTGGAAATGAAGGCTGCAAGTAAGCTTTCAAACTTTAACATACTTTTTTTTTATCTGCAGAGAAAAAAGCCTGAGAACATTTAAATTCGCTCCATTCCCACATAATTCTTTTACATGCAGTTTTAGTGAACAAATAGCTATGTGAATTTTTTTAAAAAGTTAAAGAAAAGCCAAAATTTATTTTTTTAACCACTTCTGGACCAGAAGGTTTCAACCCCTTAATGACCAGGCCATTTTTTTGCACTAACTGGTAACTGGTGTGACTAACTGGTAATTGCGCAGTCATGCAATGCTGTACCCAAACAAAATGTATGTCCTTTTTCCCCCACAAATAGAGCTCTCTCTCAATTTTTGTCATACATTTAGGCCAAAATGATAAAAAAAATCTCAAGAAGCGTATATTTATTGGTTTATGCAAAAGTTATACCGTCTACAAACTATGATGTATGTACAGGAATTTACGCAGCTTTTACTTTCTGACCTCCCTGTCTCATTTCTTGAAGTGCTAAAATGGCAGAGCAGTAACCCCCCCCCCAATTACCCCACCTTGGAAAGTAGACACCCCAAGGAATTTCCTGAGAGGCAATATTTATTTTTTTTGTCACAGGTGTTTGAAAAATTACAAAAAAAAAAAAACAAAACACAAAATTGTCATTGAAATGATATATTGCTCACTATATGTGAAATGACACCCCAAAATACATTCTGCTGCTTCTCCCGAGTACAGGGAAACCCCATGTGTGAGACTTTTTGGCAGTCTAGCCGTGTACAGGACCCTGAAAACCAATCACCGCCTTGAGGCTTTCTAAGGGCGTAAATTGTTGATTTCACTCCTCACTATCACAGTTTAGGAGGCCATGAAATGTCAAGATAGCACAACCCCCCCCCCCCCCCAAATGACCCCTTTTCATAAAGTAGACACCCTAAGCTATTTGCTGAGAGGCATTTTAAGTATTTTGCAGATCTCGCTTTTTGTCATAAAATTTTGAAAATTGAAAAAAGAAAAAATATATACATTTTCCTTTTTTTCTTCATTTTCCAAAACAAATGAACTGCAAAATACTCAGCATGCCTCTTAGCAAATACCTTGGGGTGTCTACTTTCTTGAAAAGGGGTCATTTGGGGGATTTTTGTGCTTTCTTGGCATTCTATTGCCTCTGAAACTGTGATAGGTAGTGCACACAGAGCAGAGACGGAACTGTCACCTGCCTGCTCAGCGGTGAATCTGCAGATCGATCTCCCGCTGAGCAGAGAACGGACCTCGTCAGGCGGCGCATCGTGCGTGTGAAAGAGACTATTAGACTCTAGATCTCTCCTCTGCCCTTAAAGCATCTGACCACACCAAGATTGGTGTGATTAGATGCTTTCCCAGTGGCGCTATTTATATCTGGCGAAAAGGAAGTCATAAAATGCTTGCAGCTTACGGTATCTTAGGCCATAGAGATGATTGGAGTCCCCAATCAGCTCTATGGTCAGCTGACGGAACCACCAGCTGCAGTCTGGGGTTACCTGTTGGGACAGGAGAGCCAAAGAAAACCGTGGAAGGTGGCGGGGAGTCCCCTCCCACTGCTTGTAAAAGCAGTCTAGCGGCTAATTATCTGCTAGGATTGCTTGTACATGAAAACTGACTGCTGGCTGTAAAAAACAATACCATAAAGTGTGTGGTATGCCCACCATTAGACCTCCCAGCATCCACCCACTTCTAATGATGGGCATACATGCAATGGGCTGAACGAAAAAAAAAGAACATAGCAGATTCCTCCATTCGCATCGATCAATGTGGATGAAGAAATCTCTGCCAAAAAGAGTGTTAAAAAGTATATGGGGAAGCATAGGGGAGGTCTGCCCTCTGTGTCCACCCCTTCCCCTATGCTTCACCATATATGCTTTTTTATAAATGCGGTGGTTAAATCACCTTCTAAAGCGCTGCAATCAGTGATTTACGTATATGCTGAGAGAAAACGCTGTTGCTGTCAGAATAAACAAATCAGCGCTGCAGCAGATGGGCGTACCTGCAAACAATGGTTAACAATAAAACAGAATAACAATAAAACATTACAATATAAAAGTATTGAATGCAGTAAAACGTAGAATGGTGGTATCTGCAAATAAAACTATGGTTAACAATAAAAAACAGTAAAAATAAAACAATACAGTATAACAGTATATTATAAAGTACAGTAAAAGTAGAAAGTAGAAAAGTAGAGTAAGAACAGAAAATTAACTATTTTTGTTTGGCTTTATTCTTACATTTTTACAAAAAAAAAAAACTGTTCCAGGCTAGGGTCTCTCAAAATGTGAAAGTGTGCCCTAGATTGTGCCGTGCTGTACCCTATACTAATACTCTACTAGTGTGTGGTAGCAATGGAAACAGTCCCCGATGTAGAGACCAGGTTGGCCAGGACAGGAGGGACAAAAAAAAAAAGCAGGTGTCACACCTATATCCGTGCTTTCTACAGACACAACATCTTTTTTGGGGTGATCTTTGGGTAGGGGGACTAGAGAGGACATCCGGAAAATGCCTCTCATGCAACCGGCTCACTGCATCTGGATTGTAAATTTGGGCCACAGCACCTTCTGGATACAGAAGGGCTGTGATGATCTCTTCCTGGAAATTTGGGAAGGATCCACTTCTTCCTGATGCTTTGTATAGCACATAAGCGTTCAGCAGAGCCAATTGGAATAAGTATACAGACATTTTTTTGCACCAACGTCTGGTCTTATGGGCAATTAAGTACGGGGACATCATCTGGTCGTTGAAGTCCACCCCTCCTATGTTAAGGTTGTATTTGTGGATACAGAGGGGCTTCTAAACAACACCAGTCATCGTTGCAATTTGGACTCGTATCTGCGTGAATGGAGGACAGAACGAAAACATTCCTTGTGTCCCTCCATTTCACTGCAAGCAATTTATTACACTTCAAGCAGGCTCTCTCCCCTGTCTAAGTCGGGAAACTTACAAGCCGTTGGGGGAAGCCCCAGCAATTAGGTCGCACAGTGTCACATAAGTCAATTCCATAATAAAAAAGGTGACTAAAGTGGCACGCTTGTGTAATAATTGTCCACGTATAAATAGTACCCCTTTCCGAATAAGGGTGACACCAAGTCCCAAACAATCTTGCCACTGCTTCCCATGTAGTCTGGGCAGTTGGGGGGCTCCACATTGCTATCTTTTCCCTCGTAAATCTGGAAACTACATGTATAGCCTGTTGCCCTGTCACAGAGCGTATACATCTTGACCCCATATCTGGCACGCTTGCTGGGGAGAAACTGTTTGAAAGCAAGTTGGCCAGAAAATGTTATCAGGGACTCATCCACGCAGACAGCTTGTTGGAGCATATACAAGACTGCAAACTTCTGTTTGAAGTGATTTATGAGGGGCTGAGTTTTGTGGAGCCGATCATATCCAGGGTCCCCCGAGGACGACAGAGTTCATTCTCACTGAAGTGCTTGAACCGCAAGATTTGCTCGTATCTAGTCCTGGCCATGGCAAGAGAGAACACGGGCATATGATGAATTGGGTCAGTGGTCCAAAATGACCACAACTCACTCTTTTTAGTAATGCCCATGAGGAGGGATAGGCCCAGAAAAGTTTTAAATTTGGAAACCGTAATACGTTTTCATGCAAATTCTCTGGCAAGGGTCAAATTTGGATGTGTGTCGATGAATTGATTGTCAAATAAATTGCTTTGGTCCACAATAGATCTGTAAAGATTTTCTGTGAAAAAAACCAAAGGGAGTAAAATTGGCTGTTTCCACCTGAATTCCGGGTTGGACAGGAAATGGAGGAAGTATGGGTGCTGCAGAAGTGGTGGGCTCCCAATCAGGATTTGCAAGTGCATCAGGAAGGACACCATGGGCCTGTCTTTGAATTATTGGTGGCTGCGGGACACTACTTGTGCTAGCCACCGCAGCAGCTTCAACTGCACTTATGGGACTCGCCACATCACCAACTGTTACTGCAGTGCTGGTTTGACTATGACCAGTATTGTACTAGGCTGCTGGTGCTTGCAAGTTCACCAGAAAGTTGAACTGCACTAGTACCGACACTCTGCTGCATACGAGAACCTGCGATTGTTGCACCTCAGCAACAGAAGAACGGGGTCGGGTATGCCTGACCTTAGCAGGGACCACTACTCCATCGTCAGAGCACTGCTGCTCTCTACAGGTTTGAATACTGAGCCTGATTCTGACAGTGAAGCTACCCCACCGCTCCCATCTATCATACACAGCATCGTGTAGGCCTCTGTTTGGACATTTTGGCTAATAAATTTATAGGTACCTAGTGTGACTCACAGGTAAAAAAAGCACCTGGTTGTCAAGGACTGTTTGAACCGCTACCAAAAAATGTAATTGCTAGTGCTAGCAAAGATCAGGCCTGACTCTGCTAACGGTGCGGTTTAGTGTGCTGTGTATTGGAAGTGACAGTAATCTGCTGATTCTGCAGTTCTTGGACGGGGGGGGGGGGGGGGGGGGCGGAGGGGCTAAACGCAGGTGCTGGCAGGTCTCAGGGCTGATCCTGCTAACGCTGCATTTTGGGAACACTATACTAAACTATTGGGGACGCTAGTATCATTCTGATCAGATCAAAGATATTGATGTGTTCAGACACTATACTGGTAATGAAGGCGTTTAGTGTGTGTGTGTGTGTGTGTGTGTCAATGGCAATCAAAGGGTTAAAATGTATGACTAAATATGCAGCGGGTAATCTGACGCTATCCTGTATTGACGCTAACGTTAACGCTAACTGATGTCACCTGTGACACTAGAACAGTGATCAGAAAAAAGATCTGTACACTATAGTAGTGACACTGTGACAGGGCAATGAAGGGGTTAACCGGGGGGGGGGGGGGGTCATAAGGGGGTTAAATCTTTATTTGGTAATACAGTAAATCCTTGGTTTGAGAGTAACTTGGTTTGAGAGCGCTTTGCAAGACCAGCAAAATTTTCAAATACATTTTGACTTGATATACAAGCGATGTCTTGATATACAAGTAGCCTCAAGTCACAGCTGAGTATAAAAGAGAAGAGAGGCACCTCTAAGTGTAGCAATATGGTTAAATTTAATGAAGGTACAACATTTAGCAACTCACATGGTTGATGATTGGAACAGGCACATCTAAGGATGCAGGCATCCAGGCTAAAGCTGTCCACATAGACCATCCTCCGCACCGACATCTACCTCATCCCTTCCATGCTACCCCTCGCTTTCAGATCGCTTTACTGCAGGGTGGTCTTCCCGGTCAGAATTACAGACTGGCAGCCGGCGGTGCAGAAGATAGTCTATGTGGACAGCTTTACCCCAGATGCCTGCATATTTAGATGTGCCTGTTTTATTCATCAACCATGTGAGTTGCTAAATGTTGAACATTCATTAAATGGAACCCATATTGCTACACTTAGAGGCGCCTCTCTTCTCTGATACTCTGTAGCTCCTGCTAGATTTTGCTTCTAATCCCCTTGTGGAAGCGCCATTTGTGGATGGACATTTTATGGTTACACAACCTATCGCAATACTATAATCGTTTTATATGGACTATAAACTGAAGGACTTATGAATAAATGGTTGTGGAACGAATCATCTGAGTTTCCATTATTTCTTATGAGGAAATTTGCTTTGATATAAGAGTGCTTTGGATTACAAGCATGTTTCCGGAACAAATTATGCTCGCAATCCAAGGTTTTACTGTATATGGCGGGTACCCTAAACCTATCTGGGACTACCTCTAACTACCACTGTCTCTCACACTAACTAAAGTCACAAGTAACACTAATACAGTGATGAGTAAATTATCTGTATACTGTATATAGTGTACACTGACCGGGAGTGAAAGGATTAACTGGGCGGTGATCGGGGGGGGGGGGTTAAATGTGTGCCTATGTGTACTGGTGTCAGTGTAGTATTTGTGTACTCACAGCTGATGTTCTCTCTTCTGACACTGGAACTGAAAAGTGCTCTAGGAGAGAAGATTGCATAATTTCCTGTGTTTACATTACACAGGCACAGGGCGTTCTTGCAATTGGTCAAAACTGATCACCAGGTCCAGGCCAAAAATCTATAGCCTGGACCTGATGACTGATCGGTTCTGAACCGAATCAGAACATCGCGGGGACGGAGGGGGCACACGCCCCCTAGCCCCGCGCGGCCGAAGTACAGTTATGTCAATTCGTGGAACTAAGCCACCTTTACGCAGTAAAACTGCAGCGTGCGTTCGAAAACTGGTTAAAGGGTAAGACTCCTGGTGACTAGTTTTTTTTTTGCTAGGGAAATATACTGCAGAGACAAAACAAGAAGTGAGACTAAATCTCCCCAAAAGAGAAGGGAGATCCCCTTGTAGCTGGAAAAAAAGGTGTTCCAAATTTGCCAGGTGGTCATCAGGACAAATAGAGAAGATAAATCTACCCAGCAGTGGGCAAATTTACTCGTAGCACACAGAGCTGCAGCTCATTGGTTTATATTTTGATCCTGTCATTCATCTACACAGATGGCAGTCCTGCTCTCTAAATCCTTGTGCTATTCATATTTCCTATTTGCCCATAAGGCTAACAACTTGGTGAGCATATTATCCTAGTCTGAACACCCTTTTCTTCTAGCTGGCAAATTTAATTTTTACTGGACATGTGGCAACCCAGTAACATAACACAAGAGGTGCTAAATCAGTACCTAAAAATGGTGAACTATACCTTTTTGGAAACCACGTAAACACAAGGAAATAAAGTCTCCTTCTAGTTTTGTGTTTCTTCCTTCCTTGCCTGCACACATATTACTAGCGATCTGAATGTAAAACTGCATGCATATATGAAAATAGTTTGTTGGAAAGAAATAACGATCATTTATTTCAGACTTCTAGATTTGTAAAGCACCCTGGGGGCATGAACGATAATATGGAGCCGGGCTTAGCGATCTCATAATAAGATACCAAGCAGGGTGATAAATCCTGGGGCTGATCTGCTCATTATACTCCTAAAGAATGAATAAGCAGAGGTGTCAACTCAGAACGGCTGAAAATGATACAAAGAGATAAATGGGCATGCGTCGCCCATACTACCAGGGCTGTTGAATAATAATAAAAGTATAAAGAAAGAAAAGTACACCAGAGAAATATTTATTTCTTGTATTAACTGAGGATTGTAAAGAAAAATGTTAATTTGACAAATTAGTGGTAAATTATTGGCAAGTTTATTAATAGTATTTAAAAGTAGTATAACTTTGGCATAAATATCAACTATTATGTTGCTCCTTGTACCTGCTTGATCCACACCAGCAACCAGTGAAATTTTTGGCAGAACCACTGAGGATGTCAGTATTGCTTGTGAGACAGCCGAGGCAGGGTAACATGGATTTTTTCATTTCAAATTTGCTTGATGTGCTTGGATTTTACTCCTATTCTTAACCACTTAAGCCCCGGAAGATTTTACCCCCTTCCTGACCAGGGGGTATTTTGCGATTCGGCACTGCGTGACTTTAACGGACAATTGCACGGTCGTGCGACGCTGTACCTAAACAAATTTGACGTCCTTTTTTTCCCACAAACAGAGCTTTATTTTGGTGGTATTTGATCACCTGTGCGATTTTTTGATCATGCGCTATAAACAAAAAAACAGCGACAATTTTGCAAAAATAACAATATTTCCCCCCCCCCAAAAAATGCAAAAATCAAAATTTTTTAACATTTTCGGCCAATTTGTTTTATGCTACATATGTTTGGTAAAAAAAAAAATCGCAAAAAGCGTATTTTGATTGGTTTGCGCAAAAGTTATTGCGTTTACTAACAAAGGGAAAGATTTCTGTCATTTTTGTTGTTTTTTTTTTAACGCGTAATGGCGGCGATCTGCGATTTTCTTTGCGGTACTGCGACATTGCGGCGGACAGATCGGACCCTTGACTGACATTTTTGACACTTTTGGGGTTACCAGTGACATTTCTACAGTAATCAGTGATATACATATGCACTGTTACTGTAAAAATACACTGGCAGTGAAGGGGTTAACTTTATTTGAGAGGGAGGGGCTGTGTGTGTCCCTAGGGGCGTGATTCTAACTGTGATTTGCTGTGGCTTGAGGTGTAGGAACAGTGATCAACGGTCCTACATAGTAGAACCGTGTGATCATCGTTTCTACACAGGGGAGAATGACAGATGGCTTGTTTACATTAGCTGCCTGCCTTTCTCCCTCTCCCCCGACGATCGCCGAGTGACCGGCGGACATCAGGTCCGCCGGTCACACGCGCGGGGGGGTCCGTGACCGAGCGGGAGCGAGCCTCTGGTGGCGCGCGCTCACTCCCCAGAGCCTCACAGGCTAGCGACGTAGACCTACATCGCTCTGCCTGTGAGGGACTGACTGCCGCAGTAAATATACTGTGAGCAATCGGCAAGTTGTTAAAAGAAGAGCTACATGCAAATGTAAGACATTAGCAAGAAATCCTAAACACACTTATTGGCCATTTTAATCAAAATAACCAAATTGTGGGAGTAAAGAAATATATTAAAGCAAAAATCAGCTGTTATTTGACGAAACATGTAGATGGGAAAGAACAATGAGCAACTTTGACAGTGAAATGTCTGTGAATGCCAGATGCAGTTGTCACTGTACATTAGATACAACTGACACTGCTGAAATTTCACACACTATAGAGTTTACAGAGCTTGCTGATTATTAAATGTCTAGTGACTCTTTCGTACAGTAGGTGATAGCATCTGTGAGACTTCTTGATGCAGAATCCGCTTTTAGGATTTATTGTCAAAGCTTAACTGAACAAGCTGAAGTTAGAAGCTGATTGGTTACTATGCACAGCTGCACGAGATTCTGTGTGCCCCAGTTTTAGTAAATCCCCACAATAGAAAATTTGTTGGTACAAGGCACACTACCAACACTACGTACAGAGTTCGCAGTGAGGTGGGCTGCAGTTATTGGGCCAAAACAAATTATTAATGAGAGTTGTCAAAGGATGACTAGACTAGATTCAGCTGGCAGGGAGTCTAAAGTTGCTAAAATTACAATGAAAAGGCATATCTGCACATGCAAAACATCAAACCTGGAAATTGATGGTTTACATAAAAAAAAGACCATATGAGGTTTCAATCTGTTCAGTGAAGAACACACAATACAGGTGGGTACAAGATAAACATCACCAAACGAAAACTGAAAACATTACTTGGTCTGGTGATTTCTACTGTAAAACATAGACAGTTAATGAAAGAGTGGCTGACAAATGTTTAGGAACTTAAAAAGTTGGGCCAACGTGGAGCAAAATCCTTAAAGAAGGTTTTTAGCACCTAGTTGAATCCATGATATATTAACATCAAGCTATTCTGAAAGCCAAATAGGGTCCTTAGGCTACATACAGTTAATACTGCGCATACAGCAGCTGCAAAAAGGTGGCAGGGGAGGGAGCTCCAGCAAACAGCCTTTGACTGGCAACCTCAGCTCTGTTTCTGTGAGCGGTGTCCCTTCCCTCCAATCAGCTCTGTTTCTGGTCACCTTTCCTAATTATCCACCAGAGTGTTGTCACTTATATTCAATTTGGGATCACATACCTGCTTGTGGTCACTGCATGTGACACATAGATTGTTTACTTATACTGGATCTTTTCGGTGCATACAGGATACCGTTTATTGTTGGCACTTCATACCACTCTTATATCATACCATATGGTTGAACTGTTTCTTATAGACTCTATTGCACTTTCCTCACCAGCACTTTATATTTGCATGAAATTTTGTAATACTTGTTGAGTGCCATTTGCTGGTTTTTGCCATTTTTGTTATTTATCACAATTTATATATTTATGCACAAGTCACTTTATATTGGTATAGAAGCACTTTACATATTGCACTCTGATATTTACATTTATTGTGATTATTACCATTTATATTAAGGATTGCTGGTTTTTTCATTATTATTTATATTTATGAGCAACAAGTCACTTTATAGTTATACTATTTGTTTGAAAGATTACCAGCACCTATTTGTTATATTTTATATATTCAGTTTAATTATAGGCAGCGCCACCATCCCTCCTTTTCCTATATTCATGGTATAGTCCCAGGACTATCATATAGGGAGGCTGCAGCCTATTCACATATCATTTTTATTTTTTATATCTATATACACTGAGAGTGTACACATCTATCCTCTTCTCCAAATATACCATTAGCGCGGAAGTTTTATATCATTCACAAACCCTAATTTATACACTTGTGAAATAAGAAAAAAAAAAAATAAGAGCTAAATCAAAATATTAAACTTTCCCTTTAAGTGTTTACAAACCCCTTCAATATGGTCATTTCATACTTAATGGATAGGAAGCAAATCTGTTTTAGAATGCAGAAAACGTAAAGTCTATTAATCAGCACAAGCTGAGCCTCTTCTCAATCAAGTTTGATTCTTGTCTAAATGAAGTTCTTTGATTTGGCTATTAAGAAGCAAATTGCAAAGATCCATCAATTTCAAAAAAAGAAAGAAAAAAAAAATTAAGCGTTCAATACTTAACACCGGATAGATGTTTACTGATGCCTAAAAAATTCTGTCTCACATTATCCCTTCGTATTTATTGAGATATGACAAGCTGGATGTCATGACAGCAACTTGTTCCTTCTTATTGGTGAATTGAATTAGCAGAACGTTTCTTGCAGAACAGAATGAAAGACATGTGTATGGCCCTGGGTAATAAAGACATTTTGGGCCTTAACTTGTAGCTCAACTGAAGAGTGAATAATATTTGCACATTTACATACTCTGTGAATGCATTTACATAAGAGTGCATAATTATGGCACAGTTACTTAAACAACAATCATGCCATAGAGCTGACAACACACAGCAAAATGTGCTCTGAAAAAAGGCACATAAACACATTCAAATAATAATTAAAATATATGTGAACACTTACCTTGTAAAACAAACCATTTCGTTTAATATAGAAATGAAAGACAAATCATTTGTGTGTATATATACACACATATATATATATATATATATATATATATATATATATTTCTTTGTGTGATCACATAATCTGCTCTTAGATGCGTAAAGGGATTAGAGAGCTGCTGGGGGTGGAAAAACATTAGTACGGTTGTGGTAAATGCCGTCTCAAAATAATCCGATTGAATAATTGGTGACCAAATATTGGTTTATTAGTGGCTACATGATGAAACACAATCACGCAGCACATATCAGTATAAAGACATATTAGTCAATACATAGATAAATAAGACAGGAATAGCACAAACATGGATACCATGAACGGAAAACATCTAACAACATGCATGTGTATATTGCATATAACATCAGTAAAGGAAAATATTATTGAAAAAGATAGATATAATTGAAAAAGTGAAGGTGCATAGTATTGGGATATTGATAAACACTTACAGAAAAGCCAAGGTGCAGGCAGGGCACAAAGAAATTGCAACCTACTGGTCTATCAAATTTATACCTCCCCAGACCTAGGCGGGTCCCCGCCAGCGCCATGCAGACGCTAAAGGAAGAGGCGGGATGAGACGAACCCGACATCCGGCAGGTGCTGGACTCCACCCACCCTGCATATCTCCGCAGCAGTCAGTGTGGAACATGAAGCCCAGATCCAATGATCCGCAGCAGCGGACCATGGATTGGGTGAAAGCATGACGCCGATGCTCAGCGTGAAAAACCCCGCCCCACACCCTAGGTGCAGGGCGGGGCAGCAGGCCGAGCATCGCAGCCCCGGAATCAGGAAACCATCTGGGCAAATCTCACCTGCATAGGGACAACAAAGTTATTCTGGTGCATTCAACAACAAGGAATGATTTTCCCTATATCTTTTAATCCCAGAATATTCTTAGAGATTTTCTGGTTGATTCTTTGTATAATATAATCCTGCTTTTGTAAGTATCAGTTTTTTTAGATATTTGATGCTCTAGAGATGAATTTACCGGTGTACTCCTTTTACCACAATGACATCCTGTGCCAATTAATTTATATCTACAGGTATTTTTACAAAGCTCCTGAAGAGTGGATGTAAACTCCACGAAACGCGTAGAGCTGTAAAATGACAGTTATTAACATGGATTCATGGAGTATTCTTGAGACAAAATATTGAGTCTTCGGATATGTGGATTTTTTTACGTATTTTTTCCTATTTATTCCTGATTATAAAGCAACCATGTATGTTGTATTTTATATGTACATGTGTCGTTGTTTGATATTATATTATACATATTTTCCTTTACTGATGTTATATGCAATATACACATGCATGTTGTGAGATGTTTTCCCTTCATGGTATCCATGTTTGTGCTATTCCTGTCTTATTTATTGACTAATATGTCTTTATACTGATATGTGCTGCGTGATTGTGTTTCATCATGTAGCTACTAATAAAACAATATTTGGTCACCAATTATTCAATCGGATTATTTTGAGACAGCATTTACCTCATTTAAAGTCCCACTGCCCCCCCCCCCTTTTCTTTTTTGCAATGAGCTATAGGGATCGAGGTTTCTGCTGAGATGCTGCAGATCAATTTTATTTATTTATAATCAGTACGGTTGTACTGCTTAGCATCTCCATAAAGCTGGTCAGCAGATGAAAGCATGAAGTGCTCTTGAATTTCCTGGTAGAGGGCTGCACTGACTTTGGACTTGATACAACACAGTGGACCAACAACCAGCAGATGACATGGTCTCCAAATCATCACTGGCTGTGGACCTCATGCAACTTGGATTCTGTGCCTCTCCACTCTTCCTCCAGACTCTGGGACCTTGATTTCCAAATGAAATGCAACATTTTCCACAATCAGTGTTGATTTGGGTAGCCATGTCATCTGCTGGTGTTGGTCCACTGTGTTTCATCAAGTCCAAAGTCAGCAAAGCCCTCTACCAGGAAATTCTAGAGCACTTCATGCTTCCTTCTGCTGACCAGCTTTATGGAGATGCCGATTTCATTTTCCAGCAGGACTTGGCACCTCCCCACACTGCCAAAAGTACCAATATCTGGTTTAATGATCATGGTATCCACTGGGCTTTATTGGCCAGCAAACTTGCCTCACCTAAACCCCATAGAAAATCTGTGGGTTATTGTCAAGAGGAAGAAGAGATATCAGACCCAACAATGCAGACAAGCTGAAGGCCCCTATCAAAAGAAACCTTGGCTTCTATATCACCTCAGCAGTGCCGTAGGCTGATCGCCTCAATGCCACACCGCATTGATGCAGTAATTCACACAAAAGAAGCCCCAACCAACTATTAGTATAGTGCATACTATATAGTACATAGACTTACTTTTCAGTAAGCCAACATTTCTGCACTAAAAATACTTTTTTTTATTGGTCTAATGTAATATTCTAATTTTCTGAGAGTCACTAGCTGTAAGCAATATTCATCAAAACGAAATTTAAAAAAATGCTTGAAATACATCACTCTGTGTGTGACACATCAATATAAAATATGAGTTTCACTTTTTGAGTTGAATTACTGAATTCACTTTTTGATGATTTTCTAGTTTTTTTAGATGCACCTGTGTATTTTTTTCTGAAAGCACAGCACCTGCTAAATTAAATTATGGTAGTTTCAACGTTTTATGTTGTAACAATATTTGTGCAAATGTTTATCAGTTCTGTAGTTTCATACACAGTATTATACTCACCTCTCCAGCGAGTTGTGATTGTATCCTCCAACCTGTACCACATAATTCAGCAGTGAAACAGGGGTAGAAGGATGGAACCATGGCATGCATTACACATGGATTCCACACTACCTGAAGTAGCGAATGCCAAGAGACTGATGCAGGCTTCACAGCTGAAAGGGAGGGAAGTTAATTCACACAGACATGGTGAATATAAGAGCTCATTTTTTGCAGGACACATTCATCTTTTTTTTAGAGGCCGACAGAGTCAATTTCAAGGACAACTGTACTTTTTTTTTTCTTTCCCTTTACTATATCAGTGCTGCCTACTTACACTTACCTTTAGCCTTAATCCAGAAATCTTCACTGTTCATCCTGCTCCAAGCATGAAAGCCCTTTCTCTCAAAATGACCACTTTTTGCAGCACTTGTGTCATAGCCCCATTTATTCTAATGGGAAAGAGATACTCATGGCAGCCCAAACTATTGCTCAGAGTAAGACTTTCTCATAAAAATGAATGGAGCTGCAGCAAAGTAAAATAAATAAAATTGTCCTTTATTATTTTCTGGAAATGTCATTTAGATCTACTCTACTCTTGTGTCTTCATGTTGTTTGTCTGGCAGAGCTGGGAGGTTATCTTGTTTTAAGAGTTTGATTTGATAGACATATTTGTTATCCTGGGCAGAACAAAGACTTTGTTAACGAAAGCAATGCCCATTTTCCTGCCGTCCTTCTTGGCAACATACAGTGTGCTATTAAACAAGGTAGACTTAAATTGTAGATTTATGTACTGTACAGAAGGATTGCTTAATATCATAGTTAAAATTGTATATACAGCTGTATATATAAAGACTGATGTCACTGATTGTGGTAGCATACATTTTGCTATTTCACTAATGTTAAGTTCTGGAGGGTAACTAGTTCACCTGTTGGTGTTTCTCTGAAGCCATCAGACGTATTCAGTGCTCTACCAGTAATTTTCTTATAATTGCAATCAAAGAACGTACACACATCACCTTAGAAACACTAGTTGCCACATCATTAGGCATATTAATTACCATAAAATTTTCATATTTTGCATTACATGAAGTTTGGACCTCTGGGGAAAAAACATTTAGACATTACTTCAGGTAATGAATGTTATTACATTCAATAGCTCATTGGCATAAGAAATGATGTCTGTCAGTGGATTGTGCTCACGTAGAATGATTCAACCATGCTATTAGAAGCCAATGTGAAAATGTGTCTGTGACAAATGGATATAAGGTTGAATAATAACGTGCTTTAAAAAACAAACAGGATGTACACCCAAAACTGAGATCACAGCTGTTTTGGACAGTTAGGAAAGATTACAACTCTTGCCAAGTTCTTATTGCCGTGCCAACATAAGAGAAATTTACCCATACTTGCAGAGGTGTCAAATCACTCAAAAGCAAATCACTCCCATAAAGGCAATGAAAAATGATTGTGTTCTTCCTTTCATGTGGCACCATTCCACTAATTTTGTGTCCTTTTTTCAGTGGCACAGGGAATGAGAAAATCTCTCTAGCAGCCCATAGCCAGCAATTAAAACCTGGCAGATATTTCGACCCTTCCTACATACAATTATCAAATATAATAAGTGAAAATAGACTAGTGCGCTCAAATGAAGTATGAATCAAAAGACAAAATAAATCAGGACAATGAAAATCATTAAAAGAATATGAACGAAAATTATATAAAAAATATATTCATTGCAAAAGTTAAAACAAGTACTACAAAGATGCATGGAAACCCGGATTGGTGCCATAAACCAAAAACATGCACAGATAGCTCAAGAAACCACTAATGAGCAATAAAATGTTCATAAAAAGTTCAAAGTGAAGTCCAACTGGTGATTCTTTAATGAAGAGTGAATAAACATAACTTGCGATATCAAGTGCTGCATGCGACCCCACCGTGATCAAACAAATGAGTGGCTGCTTAGCAGAAAAAAGTAATCAGAATGCTTGTGATTATCAAATAATCTAGGATTAAAATGGCCCCAGCAGATGATGGAATCTCCTTCAAGCAGCAGCAATCCATAACTCTAGACATTCCACTTGCAAAATGGGACTTTCCAGGACTACTCACTAAAATAATGTGATCACATTAATGATAAAAGGAACCATCTATTTCTATATGAATATTTAGAAGCCCATCAAAATTAACAACAGGGATGTGGTCAAAAGTAACCATGGTCCCTTTTGACCACATCCCTCTTGTTCATTTTGCAAAAAATATATTTTTTATATAATTTTCGTTCATATTCTTTTAATGATTTTCATTGTCATAATTTATTATGTCTTTTGATTCATATTTCATTTGAGCGCACTAGTCTATTTTCACTTATTCACTTTTTCTCCCATTGTCCAGGGAGCTCTAGGTGCTGCCTACTCGTTGTTGGACTAGCCCATCCTTTTTTACCATTTATAGATTATCAAATATGGTTTTGTTAGTGTTTAGCTTTAGATCTTTTTCTATTTTTAGATGCTCATTGAACTAATGATGCCCATATACCACTAGATCAGGTTGCTGGAGATTTCATTCTTAAGGGCTCTTTCACACGGACGTTCCGTATGTCCGTAAATCACCCCATCCGTTTGCGGGTGATATACGGACATAATGAATGTCTATGGGATTGCGGATGTCAGCGGATGACCATAGACATTTTTTGGAACGGAACAGAACCCTATTTTTGTTCCGTTTAAAAAACGGAACGGATGCAAAATCGGATGTCAGCGGTGTCATCCGCTGACATCCGCAATGCCCATAGACATACATTATATTATCCGCAAATGGATGGGATGATATGCGGACATACAGAGCGGATGACACAAGTGTCATCCGTGTCCGTGAAAAAAAAAAAGTGCCGGAGCGGATCGCATTACGGTCCGCTCTGTGTGAAAGAGCCCTTAATGGATTGGCCATGCACAGGTATGACCAGATCTCACAGATAATGAAAAGCTAACCAGGTGCCTACTGCATATACTGTTCGCAGGAGAGAGCAAAATGAAAATATCTGACCCCTAAAAAAGTTATCTTCTGTCCTGGTGAAAGGATTCCCAAGTAGATACCTGGGTAAGGAAAGAAAAGAAAAAAAAGAGAAGATAGGAAGGAAGGAAGAAAGCAAAAGAATGAAAGATATAACAAGAAAAAATAGCCATAGGGTGAAATTGGATTTAATCTCAAAAAGCAGAAATACTGTATCTATGGCACAGCCCCTAGAGCTTCAGATGAAAACCCAGGCTAATTAACATTAGTAACCATGGAAATGAACAATATAGAAGTAACACCATTTAAAATAAGGTCATATTAACATGCTGGAATCCAGAGATAAAAAGTTGACAATGCATTTAGAGGAAAATGCCTGTGCTGTCACTAATTCCTGTGATAAAGTTTGGAACATGCTATGCCTTCGGGAGTCAGCACCAAGGGTTTACTGGTCTTTTAAGAACTGACACTAAACTTGTCTGTAATTTGAACAAGTGCAAAGGGGAACATGACAAGTACTCATGACATCATCACAGAGCTCTTTGGCGATGATAAAAACAAATCCCTGAGGTCGAGAGACAAGAAGACATACAAAAAATAAGAAAGCACTGAGGAAAAATAAGACTTGTTAGAGGAAAATAAGACTTGTTAGAGGGAATTAGTTTGATTCAAGGTGGGAGTATGCTATCCTTTCCTTTATGATTTTAAATGACCTGTACACAGCCCCTTCCAGAAAATCACAGCAAAACACATAGTTAATCAAAAAAACAACTGCATAAAGCAAATTAAAATCATATTTAACAAAAAACTAAAAAAAAAAAACTGCAACTTTTTTCTATTTTTGCTTCAATATTATTGAGTTTTCTAGTTCAAAAGAGGTAACATATTTAGCAGGGTTTTGATACCCATAAGCATTGATTTCATGTAGTTGGGTAAGAATATACATGTGATATAGATATGATAGCTTTTCACAAAAAAAAAAAAAAATGAGCACTATGTCATTATAAACCTACACATCTATTGGTCCTTTAAGAAGGACCACACTTCTCATATTTTTCTTAGAACCCTAAACGTACAGCAACTATAAAAGATCCAGTGTAAAAGGCAAAGTAAGGGAAAAAAAACAGTGAAAGAGAGAGAAGAGTTTCGATTCAAACAGATTATAACATTTTGTATGGCGTTGAGATTAGGCTAGTGTATGTTAACAATTTGTCAAGGGTCCCAGATACTTTCAAACTGTTTATCTCTGATGATGGTGGCAAATTTTTCTTATGCATCACAATCCGGGAAAATTTAGACTTTGTTAGAGGTAGAGAAACTGAGAAGATTTTCCAGGACTTTGCTATAGTGACTTTTGTTGTTAAAAACAAATAGAAGAATAAAGTTTGAGAGGTTCTGGGGGTTGACCGGATAATTAGGTAGTATGAATTCAGGGTGTCTTGTAACCTGTATAACTGTAACTAGAGCTTCACCGGTAAGGAGGGAAATAATATAGGCTACCTTTGCCCGATCTGTCAGGAAGTTCTGAGGCTGAAGCTCAAAATGGATGGTGCATTGGCTAAGAAACCCCCTGCAGGCCTTGGAGTCTCCAGAAAAATGGATTGGAGGTGGTAGTTTCCCGCGAATGTGAGTCTGCGACTGGCGCAGCAAGCGCAGCCCCAGGTTGTACTTGGGGTTGCAGATTCGGGGGTTCCCAACGAGGTCTGAACCTGTTCAAAGCGGGAAGCCAGATCCTGTAGGAATCGCATCACCTGAGTCTGAGCTTCTTGCGTCTTGAGTCTGCAAACTATGCCCTTTAATGGATCGTCTGCGGGGCGCGGCATGTTGGCCAGGTTCATGGCTGTTCAAACTGTCAGGTCACCTGTGGCCAGGTGACAACTGCACCCTGTTGGGGACAGGGGTGCACCACAAGGTAATGAACCCAATAGCTGACTGCTGCGGATGGACAGGAAACGTGAGCCCAAGATTCCCCAAGGCGTGGAGTCTAAGGCCCAGCAGGTGTTCACCAGAGCCTCTAATGGTGAGAATGGCCTTCACTGCAGATGAACCCAGGTCGCGGCCCCTGGAGTCCCCCAGGTCACGCTCCGTAGGAAAAGAGGGGAAGCAGCCACTCAGAACACAAGTGATAGTGATGGATCAGCCGAGGTCGGGGCAAACAGGCAAACAGGAGAAGTCAGAGATGAGCCAAGGATCGGTACACAGCAAGGTAGACGTAGCACACGGCAGACAGGAACACAAGCTAACAAACAAAGTTGAACAGCAAAGCAGATCTGCAGTGCACCAGTTAATAAAGACTTCCTGGAATGGCCTGGGGTGGAGCCATACAGGGAGGAGAGACGATAAAAGGCAGCCAGAGAGTCAGGCCTCTAATGGAGACATGGAGGAGAAGGTAAGCTGCTGGACACTATTGCATGTCCATGACATATCCTGTAGATTCAGTATAGGCTTGTTTTAGGGCTAATTTACTTATTGTTAGGAATGAGAATATACATCCATAGCCTGGCCACAGCTGGCATTGAAAACTATTGCAATGGCTCTTCAGAGTGTAAAGTGTGTTTTTTATGCTATAGCGAGGACCACTTCTATATGTATTTTTGATGCAGGTTTAAGGTGAATGAGGAAATCCTGGCAAAGTTACATCTGCATTTATACATTAACGTAACTAAAAGGTACAAAGTTACTGGATTTGGGCCTTGTTTGGATTGTCAAATGGGAGACTTTATTGGTACTTGAAAATACAGTGCATCTGGAAAGTATTCACAGTACTTCACTTTTTCCACATTTTTTTTACGTTACAGACTTATTCCAGAATGGACTAAATTCATTTTTTCCTTAAAAATTCTACAAACAATACCCTCAATGACAACATAAAAGAAGTTTGTTTGAAATCTTTGCAAATATATTAAAAATAAAAAAATGAACAAAATCACATGATAAAAAATTCAAGTCTGGGCTCTGGCTGGACCACTCAAGGACATTCACAGAGTTGTCCAGTACCCACTCCTTTGTTATCTTGGCTGTGTGCTTAGGGTCATTTTCCTGTTGGAAGATGAACCTTCGCCCCAGTCTGAGGTTCCACAGCGCTTTGGAGCAGGTTTTCATCAATGATGTCTCTGTACATTGCTGCGTTCATCTTTCCCTTAATCCTGACTAGTCTCCCAGTTTCTGCTGCTAAAAAACATCCCCACAGCATGATGCTGCCATGACCATGCTTCACTGTAGGGATGGTATTAGCCAGGTGATGAGTGGTGCCTGGTTTCCTCCAGACATGACGCTTGCCATTCAGATTAAAGAGTTCAATCTTTGTTTCATCAGACCAAAGAGTTTTGTTTCTCATGAGAGTCCTTCAGGTGCCTTTTGGCAAACTCCAGGCTGGCTGTTATGTGCCTTTTACTGAGGAATGGCTTCTGTCTGGCCACTCTACCACCTCGCTCAGTTTGGTCGGGCAGCCTGCTCTAGGAAGAGTCCTAGTGGTTCCAAAGTTCTTCAATTTACGGATGATGGAGGCCACTGAGCACATTAGGACCTTCAATGCTGCAGATATTTTTATGTACCCTTCCCCAGATCTGTGCCTCAATACAATCCTGTCTCGGAGGTCTGCAGGCAATTACTTGGACTTCATCGTTTGGTTTGTGCTCGGACATGCACTTTTAACCTGGGGGACCTTATATAGACAGGTGTGTGCCTTTCCAAATCATGTCCAATCAAATGAGTTTACCACAGGTGGACTCCAATCAAGTTGTAGAAACATCTCAAGGATGATTAGTGGAAACAGGATGCACACAAGCTCAATTTTGAGTGTTATGGCAAAGATTGTGAATATTTATGTACATGTACTTTTTTCATTTGTTATTTTTAATAAATTTGCAAAGATTTCAAACAAACTTCTTTTACATCGTCATTATGGGGTATTGTTTGTAGAATTTTGAGGAAAATAATGAATTTAATCCATTTTGGAATAAGGCTGTAACATAACAAAATGTGGAAAAAGAGAGGCACTGTAAAATTCTTTCCGGATGTACTGTATCTACAGTTATGGCAGCTGGACAGCACGTGCATATCCAATCCCCCTCTCATCTATAGCTTATATTTATCCTAAACAACTTTTATTTAGAACAAATAAACTAAATAATCATGTGCATAGATTTGGTTAAATCACCAATATGAAAGATAAAAAAAAAAACCTCAGTAATGCTATAAAAGTGCTGTGCTTACACTTACTATAAAGTCTTATTTTTAACAAGTTTCAGCAGATACAAAAATCGTTAATGGTATTTGCTTACATGAGAATGCTTTTATTTCTTCTTTAACCTTTGCAACACAAAGTAAATATCTCTGATGATTACAATAGGAAAGTAATTAAAAGACTGTGCAGACCAAAGCGAGCATAACCTTCGGTTAGTGAACTGATGACATTATCCGGCTAAGGTGAAGTTGTCTTGGAATTGGACACTACCTGAGGGAACATCAGAAAGATGAGATGAATATTGTCCTTTCAGCAATGCCAGTGGGAAGAGTTTACCACATGCCATGTGAAGATATTCCGTTACACAGGGGGAAAACAAACTAAATTGTGGCAATCCATCCTGGAGGAGGCCTGGGGCGGGATTAATATACTGACATTAATGGATCAGAGGGATAATGTTTTGCTTGCCACCACCGATATCTCATATGCTCGTGGCAAAACACAAAAATGAATCTCAACAGGATTCAACACTAAATCTGATTTTATGCTCTGAGGAGGCTGATTTTCGTTGTTTCTCTGCATATTACAGAAAGAAATAGAATTTTACAGATGGAGCAGAATGTATCCATCTTTGTTGGGACATGTAAAGAAATGGATGGCAGGGGTTAGATTTCACTAATTTGATACATATGTCCCTTTCAGATGCGGAACAGAAAAGGCCGTTGGTCCCCACAGTGGGAGCCTTTGCAGCATTGGTCTTTGCAAGCTGCTACTTATACATTAAGTGCTGATCTGCTACTTTCTGTCAACACAAATCAACTTCTCCTGCTTAATTTATATGGAGTGTCTAAAATCACACACATCTGCAAAGCAGCAGTGTCTGAATCAGACATAAACAGTCAAAGGGATTTTGGGTACTACTCAAAATAAATAGGCATAAATTACTTTAAATGTATGAGAAACACTCAGGAAAGTCAATTACATAAAAAAATGTGCGTATGTAGGAAGTGCATTTAGCAAAAGAGCATTTGTAAGGTCAGGTACAAGCTCTGACTGGCACTCAGCATTTTAATTTATCTCAAATGTGTTCAATAGGGTAGAAAGTAGACGTTCTATACAGGCCACTCTACTTTCTTTACACCAAAGCTTATCAAACCATGTTTTTTAGAGAGCTGACTTTGCGCACAGGGCTACAGTAATACTCCAAAATAAAAGGGCCTTCCCCCTAATTGTTGCCACAAGAATGGAAGTGTACTAAATTTTGTATGCTGTAGCATTAAAAGCACTCTTTCTGGAAACACTTGAACTGAATAACTGGAAGGGAGTCCAATTAGAAATCCTTCACACCTGTAATATGTGCAAACAGCGGTTTCCAGTGGTTTACAGATACATGCGAACAGCAGCAGCTCATCCCAACCTGTCATTGCTTTGCACAGGCTGAGCGACTGCTACTTACTTATACTATACTTATACTATACTTGTCCTTCCAGCCGCTAGAAGCTGCTGATTCTTGCTGCTTGGATCTTGTGTATGCACATAATCGCCCGTGTGAAGGAGGCCTTATAATAAAGCATAAATTGGACCCACTAGCAATAACAATACTTTTGTGTGTGCTAACAAGAAACACTGCCCATAAGAGCAGCCAAATTACTGTGAACTATGTTCAAAATACGAGTGCAATGCTTGCTGTTATTACAGTAGGTGGTTTATGACCAGCCTCATTCATGCCAATATTCATTAACTCTCTTAAATCAATTTTGTTTTACAGCATATCTTTCTGCCTAAAGAATATTCCCGATATCTCCCATCACTACAGTGACACCACCAAACATCTATGGCTGCCAAATCTTTCTTTTGCCTATCTTTGGCTTTTACACAAGTCAATCCTATTAAGTCATGTGTCCGTGTATTTTTTTTTACTTCTATACCCTATTTATGCACAGCAAATATAGAAATAAGCAAAATTAATGTTGATAATTGCGGTGTGGGAGTCCGTCCCAAGACTTCAGTAGTGTAGGACAGAAATAATGACTGCATCAAAGTTGGGTGAATAACAAAAATATAGTTTTATGTTGGTAAAGCACAAATTTATGTGTTTTGCAAGGTAACCTTTGCAACATTTAAACTGCACTATATACCGGGAATACAAAGCTCTGGTCAGAATCTGTATGGGTAATAGCTTCAGCTAATCAAGAAATTATGCTGGATAAATTATGGAATTTCTCAGAAACTCATAAGAATGCAGAACCTCGGGGGCTCAAATGATTGGATGTGTCAATATTGTCTGCGTCATAGAGACTGAATTAACCACAAACCTCACAGATAAGCCATAAAACAACAGTAAATCCATAGTAATAGCACAAACATGCAAATAAACTGGAAAAGACTGCAAAGTACTGATCATAAACAAAATTAATTCAAATTAATCCATGATTGCTTGCTGAAAATGCAAGCCTTATATATTCTATTATATTATTCAGTAGCTGCTAGCATGCTTAATGTCAAACTATTTTTCCTGTGTAGTCAGTTGATTCTTCAACTAAACATTGCTTAGTGTTTTATGAAAGAAAAAGCTTAAAAGCTGTACTATCAACAGAATGCATTTATTGCTTCTATGTATACAGAACAAGGAGAAGTGGTGATAACCTCCTTAAAGTAGGGGGGACTCACGTGTAGCCCCTAACAACAATGAAAGGACCGTGCATAAAAAGGAAAGAATGCATGTGACAGAAAGGTGTCAGAGACGAAAAGATGATCAGAGAATGTGGGAAGGTTATAACAGATGGTCAGTGATTGTAGGCATACTACACAAGATGGTTAGAGAATAGCGCCATGCTTCAAGGGATAGTCATAGACTGGAGAAAAGTTACAAAAGACTGCTAGAGATCACTACTTGTACAGATCTCTACAGCAAGTTTCATTCAAAAAAATCAGAGTAAAAAACAATTTTACCAAAAGAAAAGGGATGGCCAACACAATGTTTTGCATGAAAGAAGTAGGACAAAGTATGTAATTACTAGAAGTCTCTAAAGCATGTTATTCCTTAATTGGCTTTGATAAATGCCAAAAACACAGATTACTGTCTGCAGGGGACCAGAGAGCAGCATAAGTGTCAAAGGGGTGTAGGTTGAGCACTAGAGCTGTAGACCACATACATACCATTGGTGATCATGTTTGTAGACATCATGGTGCCTAAATGCAGCCCCTAACATCATCAAATAACAAAGTTAACTTGCCAGTATGTTTTTTGGAAAAAAAAAAAAAAACAGAGATCATAGAGAAAACCAGCAACTTTGCCACCATGCCGTGTAACCAAAAGCAGAGAGCAGTAGCATGTTAAAGAGACCTTGCTTTAGGAGTACAATAAGCCAGAGGCTGTCTAAGACCAGCAGACTATCAATCACTAATACCGATTCGGAGCAGATAGCAGGCCACGCATGGTTTAATTTTAATTTTCATTCTGTGGGTGGCCCTGTTGGAATCAACCTGTTAAACTAAAGCTGATTTTTTAATCTACTTTGCTAAAGTAGCTGCGCTTCTCACCTGAGCAGAGCCTGCATCCAATCAGATGAAGGCACTGGTCAGGTATTGTCAGAGATGCAGATGGCCGCAGTGAAAATACAATAGCCCGTACTGCAGATGCATTCATTCACAATGTATCTTTTACTCAGGCGTTGGACTAAACAAGAGAAATCTTAATATGTATGGTCAGCGTTAGTCCCTTACTTAGAGTAGACCAGTTAAAGAAGTTTCAGCGTCATTTCAGTGAAATTAAGGAGATATGTGACTGTAAGTAATGTCACATACCAAAGGCCTCTAAGATCAGGGGTCAGTGGTATCATCAATAGTTCTGGGATCCACACAGAACAATTAGGATTTTTGCTTTTTTAGGCTTTACAGCAAAGAATAATCAGTTTGCTCTAAACACTAAGCACAGTGCTAATATCATGTTGGAAGCCAGCAGGACACCACACTACTACTACCACCTTTTTGTCTAGAGAAGGCACTGGCTCACTACAACACAGTTGCTTACTGAAATATAGTTCAGATGTGGATACTTCAAAAACCTCTATAGTATAAAGTAAACCAATTATTTAACAAAATAAACTATTATTTCACAGTTAATTCCTTACTGTATTAAAATAGTCACATAAATGGAGTCACACTTTAATATAATGTATATGTTTAATACAATGTATGCAAGTTATTATTCCCTAGAAAACATATCTGGAATCTAAAGCCATATCAGCATACATTACAGACTTTTTCATGGTACTCAGATTTTACACCTCTGGATTACTAAATTCAAACCACTTTAATAATAATTTCATGTAATTCTTTATTAATGCTTTCAGAACACAAAGCTGTACCTGTCAAAATGCTTTAAAAGGGGGGCGATAATTACTTATTAGATAGATATGCACCTCTAACTAAAGTATATTGTCGATTCGAAATGCTTATTATAAAAAGAACAAAAACTTTAAAAGCTTAACACATTGTCAATACGGTTTGCTGCTCACAATTCTATATACAGTATTGTATTACGAGACAGAAGAATGACCAATCCCTTTAAAAACGTGTGTATAATTGGACAAGGGATTAAAAAAATAAATTCTGTTCTATTACTTTTTATTCCATTTCCTTTTTACTTAACTGCAAGTGCTTCTCTTATTTGGTACAATGCACTTAAGGTCACAGTAATTACCATCGAGAGCTGTCATCGTGCCTACATCTCTCACTGTCCACAAAATATCACAAAGACTTGACCTTTGAGAGAAAGTTAAGAAACCTGGCTGCTTTTTAAAGCGAAAATCTATTTCATTGTTACTTTCATTTATTTGTTTTTACTCTTTCCAACTAAGACTTCTTACATTTAAAATAAATTATTATATACAATCAAGTACAAATGGTAAGCTCAAAGCTTATATACCATTTATTTATGTAAGAAAGTATATTTAAATACCCACTAGTTATAACTGAACTTCAGACAAACAGCTAAATACACAATTAAAACAACTAAATGTAAGCTATTTACCTGGCAAATTATTTCTAAGGTTGTTCAGCCCCTCTTGTATTTCAGGACTTCTGGTTAGATAGTATGACTAGGTTTGCAACTTTTTTCTACTATAGGTAAAGTGGAGTTCCAGCCTCAAAACGAAAATTTGACATTACAAAGTAATTTGAAAAAGAATTGGATAATAACGATTTTTTTTTTTTTGCTTTACTTACCTTGTTTTTGAAGAAAATATACTTACCTTCCTTCCACTTCCTCCCTCTGCGGCCGTGACTTCCTGCTTGCATTGACTCCTGGGAGCCGAACGTCATCGCTCCCAGGAGTCAATGCGCCTGCACCGGCCCTGCTCGTCACTTCCGGTGCAGGCGCGTCATTCCCTGCTAAACAGCTGCCCACACCTGAGATGGCAGCGCTGGACAAGACAAGACATACAGGTAAGTATTTCTTCTAAAAGGTAAGTGAACCCAGGGCCAGTTCAGAGGCTATCATTGCTGAAATGCACTAGCCCTGACTGTCTCGGGGGTATTTTTATCGAAAAAAAATTCTTGAGGCCGAAACTCCGCTTTAAAGTGGAAATTCAGCCTAAAACTAAAATCTCTAAATGTACTAGCAGCCACATTCTAATACTAACCTATCTAGCCACGTAAAGGAAAAATCGCTATATATACCTTTTTTGCAGCCTATACAGTCTGGTCTCCAGCAGCGAACGATGTGTGCAGGAGACAGCAGACAATGGCTGGGAAATGCCTGGGAGGTGACGTCACCCATAGAGTTACTATGGGGCTTCCGTTGTCAGCTGCCTCCTCTGCACCCACCTCCACAGAGAAGCCGCCGCTGACATGGGAGCGTGGGACCGGAACAGCTTCAGAAATGGTATGTATAGCGATTTTTGCTTTACAGAGCTAGATAGGTTAGCCTTAGATTGTGGCTGCAAATAGATGTAGAGATTTTAGTTTTAGGCTGAACTTCTACTTTATGCAATACAGTCTGGTCAACTTCTTGCCTCCCCCCGGGCCAAGATTAGCCAAAGAAGGAGAAGCAGCATGTACTGCAGACCTCTACTCTTTAAACTGTTTGCAGAGCACTAAACATGAGGCGAATATATCAAGACAAATTCAGGTATTATTGTAAGTTCTACTAAAAAACACATGTATTGAAAATGAATACATAAACTCTATATATTTTTTATAGACCTCAAGCTCATTTACAAAATGTAAAAGTCAGTAATGCAGTAGGAAGTAAGTTGATAGGCTACAAATGTGAACTGCCATACAGCCTGACAGATCTTAGGAAAATAGTGAACAGCCATGTTGGAAGCTGCCTAGGTGTGTTCTCCTATTGCTATCACAGGCACAGAAATGACTGTAAATAGTTATCTGTGCAATATTCAAATAATATCTATGGTCAATAAAGCGTTATGATGAACTGCACTTTCTACATGCCATGTGACAATTACTCTCCTAAAACCTTTCAACTTCAAGTTTTAAACAGAAACTCTGTGGCCCTGCTACATTAAATGAAATGGTACGTCCACAGTCCAAGAGACAATCTACATTGTTGCCTGTAGCATCAGCAAGAGTAAATAAAATTGTAACAAATGCATCTATGATGTAGTTTCTGCTTTTCTAATTTAAAGCCTCACATGATGTAATTAGCATTAGGGGGTACACAGAGAAAAACAACATAAGTTGTAGCTGTGTATCTGTAGCCATTTATTCCGTAGATCATTCTGAAAGCACAAGGGATTTTTACTTCGCTCAGCAGCAGGGGGTGGGAATCTGAAGTCTTCCTTCAGCTGACGTCTCTAATCCCTAATTAGAGAGAAGAGATACACCCCCCTTTTCAACGTATAGAAAACAAGCACAGCTGTGAAAACTAGTCACAGGCTGAGTGCTGCAGCTTCCTCCCCGTCACCATTTTAACTCTTGGTGTCAGGAAAAGCTGAAAGAACTGAGTCATGCTCATAACAGAGGAACCAAGAAGCAGAGCGAAATCCCACTTAAAGCTTTGGAGAGAGGCAAGTACACAGTATAGAAGGATGTGCTTTTTCATGTTTTGTGTCAGAGATTTACAATCACTTTAACGTTTATCCCAACCCAAGAGCAAAAATGTAATTAATTTCAACTTACAAGTCCTTATTTACATGTAGCAGGCACATTACTTTTGCTTATTTTCAGATTTGTCCTTTATTTACACCTGTTGATCCCGTTAGTAATACTTCCTGTCCTAGGATGCTCAATCACTGTTCTGTATCTATGGAAGAATAACCTTGTCACCCTAGCCAGGAAATGGGTTTTCACTGAAGAACTTCTCCCACCTCTCCTCTATAACAATGCAGCAACTGTCCTGTAGTCCACAGAAATAGCTGAGAAGAATTCTAGCTGATAACCGGTAGCAGAGACAGAGATCACACAAATTTATCAGTTCACAAAATTTGTGGCAGGAACAACAGGTTTTTGTGAACAGATAAATTAAACGCTGTCAATGGTTTATTTAGTAGACCAAAAGGAACCATAAAAGAAAAGTTCAATTTTGGGTTTCATACACTTTAATTAAAAGCAGTAAAATATTTCTTATCTGTCTTATACATTCTAGTGCATAAAAAATAATTCAGGAGATATGGTTCATAGTGGAATAATGTACCTCTGATAATACAGATTCAATAACGTACGGAATACAATGCAGATACTAAGGCCCCGTTCACATAGCAGCGACGCTACTTCCCGGGGCGACCTCCGAGGTTGCGGCGCGCTGCTCGCCCCGCGACCTCGGAGCGGCCGGCACGGACTTCATAACATTGAAGTCTATGATGGTCGCTCCGGGTCTCCCCAAAGAAGCTCCGGACCCTTTTTCTAAGTCTGAGCGACTTGTGTCGCTCCTATTAGAACGGGTCCGCAGCTTCCCTATGGAAGGCGACCTACGGCGACCTGTGAGGCGACCAGGTCGCCTCACAGGTCGCCCCAGTGTGAACGGGGACTAAGACTAATAAGGATTTATATTTAAAATATTTGAATAAAAATGTCCCAGTGTTTATAAATACATATCTTTTATTCAGCACTTACTGCCTGGTAACAGATCAATTGCATCCAAAAAAGCATGCAACTTCCGTGTTTTGCTGAAGAACTATATTGCATGTATATAAAAATCCAGGTCCTGTTCTGGAATCTAAATTAATGTCATTTCTATTGTTTCAATCCCCTCAAGATCTGCACAAACACCAAAATGTAACAGGCAGTGCATTTGAAGCGAGTGCCTACACAATATACAATATGATCTGACAGCTTACCAAATAACAGTTTACATCCAAAGCACCGAGAGCATCCAGCCTTGCGCTACGAAGAAAGCTGCTTACAAGACTGAATTTCATTACTAGAAAAAGAAGCCCTGATGAACAATTCTTAGTGAGTTGGCAAGCCCTGGGAGAAAATGAAGCTGTGAAAAAGGGAAAGTTACAAGCTTGTATTCTCCAATGCTGGAGTCTCACATGGCAGTCAAGACTATTTACGCTGTTGTGCTCCTGCTAGATGGCATCGAAAAAGATGTCAGTCTGGGTGAAAAACAGAGTCCAATTTTATTATGGGTCATGTACTGCTTCATTTTTTGAGGCTGTGTGGAAGTCAAAATATGGCATTTACATCTACCAGAGTTTAAGGTTAAATTCTCAGTGCAAGCATTAAAATATGTCAGGTAAACTATGTTAAAATTATTGGCTTTAAGTGACACTAAACTCTGGTTGAAAAAGAAAAAATCCTAATTCAGAAACATACATTCTATTACACCCCAAATCCCAGACTTCTTTTGATTTTGCTACTGTGATCAGATTTCCTTTTAGAAGGTGGCTACGTTCATGCTCCATGGACCTACTACTGGGAACATAGACACCATCTCTTGATTGCGCAAGACAACAAAACACGCACTGCACGTTCCAAACAAACAGAAGAAAGGGGAAAATAAGGATAGTCTGTAGTGGCACTTCAACATAATGTTTTTATTCTTTTTTTTTTTATATAAACTATGGTTTCGAACCCAAATTAGGTTAAAGACATTTTTGTGAAGAGTAGCCACACGACTTTGTAATTAATGTATAACCTAGTTATCCATGTAAGGAATCAATGGCAACTAATATAGCACACCTTATTTACCTATGTTACAAATTGCATTCTACTTTGATCAGAGATGTAGCCTACAAACAACACCATTTAATAGATGACAGAGAGCAGTCACTTTTATGGGATGAAATATAATAAATATTCCCCCCCCACAACAGCACCAACCAATAAAACAATTAAAATAATATGACTGACAGCATGCACATGTATGGGGACTAGAGTGCATGCCAGAATTAAATATAGGAGATGAAAAGCCCCCGATGCTAATTAAGAAAAACAGAATATAATAAAATATATACCGGTATTTTATAATATATAATAAAATTCTCTTAGCTTTAGAAATTTTTCAGAAATGATGAAGAGCATCCACAATGTGTTATTTGGCTATTTGTCTATTTTGGCTTTGGTGGTGCTTTGGCGACATTTTGGTAATGATTTTTAAAATCAATTAAAAACTTTACAAACCCATGGCTTTTATTTGATCTTTTAACTATACAATTAAAAGCATTCTGTTATGCTTGTTTGAAAAGTGCAATAAAATAATTGTTGATTCTGCCAGAAATCGTCTGATAACTTTCTATGCTCTGCTGATATTGTCCTCTTGTCAGTTTCATTGTTCTGAGGTACCACTGAGGACTACAACTCCTCTCCTCTAGTTTATAAAGAAAAGTAGAGGAGGTGGTGTTCTGTAGTTTTGCCCAAGGGTGACGATGCTCCCTAGATAAAATAAAGTAGGCATTGTTACCCTAGGACAAAAGTGCAGTAGTTTTACCATGTTAAAAAAAAAAAGAAAAAAAAAGCAGCTTGATCAAAAAATAATGCAGCCAACACATCTAGGGATTAATAAGCTGCAATCAGGGCCAGTGCTACCACTAGGCAAACTGGAGAGCTGACACGGCTGCTGGTTTCAGGCTATCCTCTGTGCAGTGCCTGTGGTCCCCAGTGAGCGGCTCCTGTGCTCACCTGTGGAGGCAAAATGTAGTGCAGAGCGGGGATATCATAGCCTGTCCTATCATTATCTCCTCCCTGGTGTCAGCTCTCTGCCCGTCTCACTCCATGGGAACTGTGAAGGCAGTGCCGGGCTGTGTGGAGCCATTAGAGGAGCAGGGTGGGTGGCATTGTGGACAGAGACCATTGTGATCAACCCAGGGAATCCCCAACACCACCTCAACCATTAGGGGAAAAGGATGATCAGTGAGAGGTGAGTAGACAGTTCTCTGTCATACTAATCATGGACCTGTCCAGGGAGGGGGGGGTGGGAGGCTACATCATCACCCCCTTCATCACTGCCACAGCTGGGGAGCCTTTGCTAGCCCTGACCACAATGGAGGGCCCATCCCTGCAGGGATCATCTGAGCTCTTCGTCACTTCCTCCACGTGACACCAAACACTAATTGCCACTGTGTACTAATGATAATCCAAGTCTGCCTGTCACACAGGGCCGGTGCCAGCACAAGACATCTTAAACAGCTGCCTTAGGAAGCAGGGATGGGTGGTGGGTGGGTGAAAAATCCAAATCCCCAGCCAGGTACTGGGATTTGGATTTTTATTGGTGCTGCAGCAGGGTGTTTTTCAACACACTCCAGCACGTTATACAGGCCGGGAGTGTGTGTACTTCAGTAAAGCGGACTAGCAGCTTTTAATGTGGAAGTAATACAAGCAGCTGTTAAGGCACAATGTGTGCACTGCAAGATGAACCCCCTCCCCGCCATGTCTCACCTGCGGGCCTGGTGCGGTCATGGGGGGGGGGGGGGGGCTGGGAAGGACAGCAGGAGTTCCATGGACATCCGTCCACTGAGCAAAGACCAGGAAGTGACGTGTATGACTTTTCTACAGGAGCTGTGCTCGGGGAAGCAGCTGGTGGAACAACATCTGCGTTCCACCAGCTGTAGCGGAGTATAGAGCAGACATCCAGGGTCTAATAGACCATAAATGCCTAAAAAAAAAAAAATTATATATTATCACATAGGGGGCTATTGGTCCCCTATGGGATAGAAATAAAAGTTAGTTAAAATAAAGAATAAAAATATAAAAAAAAAGGTTAAAACACATAAAAGAGACACACAAAAACAAACATTTTAGAGCCCCTACGCACACACATACAAACATGCATGTGCTTTGGTGCCTCCCACTGCCCTACACTTTATGTATCACCGCACATGCCAGAGTGAGAGCAGTAATTCTAGCATCAGAACTCCTGCACTAAACTGATGACATGTAGGGGCTTTTAAAGGGTTACCTAAGAAAAAATACAGTATAGGGGACTGCAGCTTTTTGCCGTTTCATGGACGCGCACGCGCAAAGCCCCAGAAGGTCATCAGTTTAGTGTTATGCAGGAGTTCTGGTGCTAGAATTATTGAATTCATTTCGAAGTTGGCTGGTCTTGCCTAAGGCACAAAATAGTCTAGCCCTGGCCACAATATTTTACATTTTTTTGTTGGATTTATATTTAATTCATTAATTTAATAATTAGTTCATTTAATTATATTATACTTAACTTCTACTCTCTTTATTAACCTATTGCAGTGCTTTCCGAAGTGCGGAACACGTAACATTATAGGTGTGCAATTTATGAACAGCTGGGTGTGCCCCTTTAACCCAAACTAGACCAAAGAACCATCGTGATACAAAAAAGTGACCAGGAAGTATCTTTTAATGGGCTCACAAAGCCATATTAAAAAGTCCTAATAGAGACCATTTTATATTCAAATAAAAAGAGGAACTAAAGAAAACTTATTCTGGCAGATGTACCTATATAAACTTTGGACACTGGGCATTTGGACTTCCTGAGCATGTTGCCATCAAATGAAACCCTAGCAACTTGTCAAGGTTTATTTTAACATATCAATGGCCATAAGAAAGGGTCTCTAATGGGTTGTATGTACAAAATATAATGAAAGCTATGTCAATTTCCTTTGTTGTTTAAACAGCTCAGGCTTCGTGGCATTAATGTATTTGCATTCCTGTCAGAACGTTAAACATTCTACTTACTAAATCCTTCCCTGTGAGAGTAAGTAGATCCTAGATGATGCTATCTGTCAAAAGCTAATTAACATTTAAATAACCTAAACTGATGGCTCAAACATATTGAAGGGATTCATTTGAACTGTCAGGCTGCTAACTGCAAGAACACTTGACTTCTATGAAGAACAATCCTGTTCCATAATATCCAGTGGGCAGCAAATTAAAAATGGGCTAGTCTTACTTCACCTACTGATATTAAATTATGATGAACACCAACTATGGGAATAGCAAGAAATATAATGCAGGGGTAATTAATCACTAGTTTGATTACAGAGTCAATAACATGCCAAAGCTTATACATCTGCAAAATAAAGTCTAAAAAATGCTTGCTATTCTCAGTATCCGAGCTCTGTGTATTTACCACTTGCCGACCGCCTAACTGTAAATATACGTCATCATTGTTATGGTAAATACCGGGGATATGGTTGAAGCTAGATGCCATAATCCTGTTATTTCTTTTTGGCAGCCGACTTTCAGATAAAAATGATCCCAGTGGCGGATTTCACCCCCTCTTGCCGCTTTCCGGGCTAACATTACCAAATCGGTAGAATTAAGGCAGTTTTGGGACTTTAAATGAGGCACAAGCAGGGTAAGGCTCAGTGTCTCCATCCCTGTATATGGAAAATTAGGAAAAGGTTACCAATTGGTAGCGACGGGAATAAGCAATGGCTTGATGGCCACCGCTCATCCTTATGCCTTTGGAGGACCGAAGCGACGTCACTTCGAGTTCTCAGGCCATACAAACATCTTTTTTTTTTCTTGAAGCAAAAGATATTTTTCTTTTGATCCTATGCTGTTAAGCGTAGAGGAGAGATTGTTTTTTTTTTAGAATCCAGATCTCTCCATAAGGGCTCTTTCACACGGCCGCTCCGTGTGAGAGCTCCGCTGCGGTCCTTTTTTTTTTTTTTTTCACGGAGCGGATGACATTTCTGTCATCCGCTCTGTAGGTCCGCATATCATCCCATCCGTTTGCGGATGATATGCGGACCTAATGTAAGTCTATGGGTATTGCGGATGTCAGCGGATGACACCGCTGACATCCGATTTTCCTTTCTTTCCGTTTTTTGAACGGAGGAAAAATAGGGTTCTTTTCCGTTCGAAAAAACGGAACAGAACTGAAAGGAAGGAAATCGGATGTCAGCGGATGGTATTCCGCTGACATCCGCAATGCCATAGACTTACATTATGTCCGCAAATCATCCGCAAAAAAATAGGATGATTTGCGGACACACGGAACGCCCGTGTGAAAGAGCCCCAAAGAGGACCTGTCATGATGTATTGTTATCACAAAGGAATGTTTACATTGGAATAAAAGTGATACATTCAGTAGGGACAGTGTAAACATAAAAAAAAATATAATAAAATAAACATTTCTTATAGTGCCCCCATATGCTTGCACTCAGTAGTGAACGCATACTTAGGTCTCGCCCACTTATGTAAACAGTGTTTGCACTACAAGTGAGGTATCACCGTGACCATCTGAGCAAGATCAATAATTCTAGTACTAGACCTCCCCTGTAACTCTAAACTTGTAATTTTTCAAGCATTGGCAAGGCCCTCTGATTCCTCCTGTATTGAATCATATTGTAACTGTACTGTCTGCTCTCCTGTTGTAAAGCGCTGCGCAAACTGATGGCACTATATAAACCCTGAATAACAATAATATAAATGTAATACAGTGGGTATGATGCCAGTGACAATCATAGATGGTATCTACCACCTGACGCTGAAGTGAAAGCTTTGCTGGGAATGATTGGTGCAAAGGGTGCTTGGAAATGTTTCAATATGATAGGCAATAATGAGCATCCTGTATACCTGTAATGTTTATTGTTTAGAGCAAAAGATAGCAATGCCAATAACCCAAGATAGCAGAAACAACAGGAAACAGGAATCTTACATGACATTTATTTTACTTTAATTAAAAATATAGAACTTAAGGTAACAAATTTATCCAATTTAAAGTTACGAAAACATACTGTATGACTTTTTTATGGCTACCTTAGTAGAGAAATGGATTTCCCATGGGGATAAAGAGCCTGGTCTCTAAAGCATATAACCGTTAATGTCTCAGATAACCTTAAGACTGAAAAAAAACAAGTAATCTGCATCAAGTGTCAACATAATGTAAAGATAGTCTTATTAAGTATGAAAAACCCTAAGTATGAATTCCAGCATGTCAGTGTGAGTCAGTCAGAGAGCAGCCATGACTCACTGGCAACAACTAATTATTCTGGTTGTCACTTGTGTCAAAGGAACTCATTCGCAGAGCATTTGGGCAGATATCTAGCTACCTAAAAAAAAAATTCCCACAAAATTTTTGCACATAATTACAGCATATATCTTTGTTTGTCAGATTCTAGAGTTCTGCTTTAAGTGTAACTTTTTCATCGTATAATGCTAATAAAATCTCTCTCCAGAGTGCTGCAGACGAGATGCCTATCTTGCGTCAAAACAAATCTGCCATCTATTTCCAGCTATGACACAAAACAGCCTACTGACCGTTTGGCTGACTACATTCAAGCAGGCACCCAGTTTCCTAAGGATTTGAAAACACATCATAGTGATGGCAGATAAAGCTCTGAGTGATACCAACTCTGTAGGAAGCCGATTAAAATGACAGGAAAAGCTAAATCATGCAAACAAAAAAGACCATCTTTAAATCGGGTTTTGTTTATAGAACACATAAATGTAAGTGATCTTTGTCCAACAGAAAGTATTGTAAATACTAAATGCAATTATTTTATTTTGTCCCACTTGAATAAAGTGTATAAAGAACAGCCATGACCAATATACAGTGGGTATAGAAAAGAATCCCCCCCCCCCCAAACCATTAAAATTGCAGCCTGAAATGAAGACAGACACAGTTTTTGTTTTATCCAGCTTTATTTACTAGTGCAACTTATAACATTTAAATGAAAGATTTAATAAAAACATGTCGGAAAAAATAAAAAACAGAATTACCGAGTTGGAAAAAGGACCACTCCTTGTGTCAGTATTTTGTTGGATATATTGCACATATTGCTTAAATTACATCCTTTAGTCGGGATATGTCTCTACTAACTTTGCAATATTTGCCCACTCTTCTTTGCAGAACTGATCAAGTTCAGTTAAATTTGATGGTGATTATTTGTGGACTGCAATCTTCAAGTCATTCCACAGATTTTCAATGGGGTTTAAGTCTGCAAGAACATTCACCTTTTTCTCCTTCAACCACTGTGGTCAGTTTTGCTTTGTGCTTTGGGTCATTGTCATATTGGATGGTAAACCTTCTTCCCGTTGACAATTTTCTGGCAGACGAACACAGGTTTTCCTCAAGAATTTGATGGTATTTTGCCCCATTCATTCTTCCTTCTATCCTGACAAGTGCTCCAGTCCCTGCTGCAGAGAACACCCCCATAACAAGATATTTCCACCTCCATGCTTTACTGTAGGAATGGTGTTTTTTGGATGCATTTCCTCCATACATTTCGTTTGTTGCTGAGGTCAAATAATTAAATTTTAGTCTCATCTGACCATAACACCTTTTCCCATGTGGCCTCAGAATCTTCAAGGTGCATCTAAGGTGGTCAGATGAGACTAAAATTTAATTATTTGGACTCAACACCAAACAATATGTCTGGCCAAAATCCAATACAGCTCACCATCCAAATAACATCATTCCTACAGTAAAGCATGGAGGTGGTAATATTCTGTTATGGGGGTTTCTCTGGAGCACTTGTCAGAAAGGAGGAAACATACCAATAAATTCTTGAGGAAAATCTGCTGCCATCTGCCAGAAAGTTGTCAATGAGAAAAAGATTTACCTTTCAACATGACTATAACCCAAAGCACACAGCAAAAATGACCACACAGGGGGTGAAAGGTGAAAAATCTGAATGTCCTTGCATGGCTTAGTCAGAGCTCAGACTTAAAACCCATTGAAAATCTGTGAAATGACTTGCAGTCCACAAAGTCTAGATGTGCAAAGTTAGTAGAGACGTATCCCAACAGACTAAAGGCTGTAATTAAAGCAAAATGTGGTTCAACAAAATACTGACACAAGAGGGTGATCCTTTTTCCAACTCAGCAATTCTGTTTTTGATTTTTTTTTCTGACATATTTATATCATTCACTTGGATGTTATAGGTTGCACTAGTAAATACAGCTGGATAAAACAAAAGCAGTGTCTATCTTCATTTCAGCCTGCAAAGCAACACAATCTGACTATTTTAAAGGGGGGGGGGTGATTCTTTTCTATACCCACTGTATGTTAGTAAGCAAGCAGCTAAACAAACAGCTAAACTACATATAGTGGTTATAAAAACATTCACCCTTGGAACTGTTCAAATTTAATTATCATAGAACACTAAAAACAGTGGACATAACTTATTTATTTATTTTTTTAGATAAGAAGAAATATACTTTTTAATACCAAAGTAAAACAGATCTCTGCAGAGTTTAAATTGATTCAAGTAAAAAACTACACAAAATAACTAATTGAATAAGTAAACACTTTCCTTAAAGCAGTAGTAAAGGGTATTTTTTTTTTTATTTAAATAATAAATATAGTATACTTAAGTGCTCAGTGCAATGGTATTACACAGAGCAGCCTGGAGCCTCCTCTTTGAAGTCCTCTGTCACCATTCTTGGCTACATCCCCTTCTCTGTGTGCCACCATAGGAAGTGGCTACCATAACCACTTAAGCCCCGGAAGATTTTACCCCCTTCCTGACCAGGGTTTTTTTGCGATTTTTTACTGCGTGACTTTAACAGACAATTGTGCGGTCGTGCGACGCTGTACCTAAACGTCCTTTTTTTCCCCACAAACAGAGCTTTCTTCTGGTGGTATTTGATCACCTGTGCGATCTTTTGATCATGCGCTATAAACAAAAGCGTATATTATGCAAAAATAACAATATTTTTCACTTTTTTTTATATGAAATTCCCCCCCCCCCCCCCAAAAAATGTAAAAATTAGGGATGCACCGAAATGAAAATTTTGGGCCGAAACCGAAACCGAAAATGCAGGATGCCCTTGGCCGAAAACCGAAACCGAAAATGACTTTTTCCCCCCAAAAAATTTGAAATGGATAGAACAGGGACATAAACCAAAAACAGGCAGCGACGTACACCTACACCTGTCGCTGCCACCCTGTCACAGTATATGTACTGTGATGGGTTGGCAAGAGGTTAATTTAATTACCAATGGTATTTGTATTATGAGGCATGAGGGGTTAATGTATTGTCACTGCTGGTCACTCATCTATTAGTGACTGACCAGTGGCAGGTAATTAACCCCTTTGTGCTGCATTAGTGCAACCAGTGTTAATTAACACTGACACTGGTTGCACTAATGCAGCACAAAAGGGGTTAATTAACTGCCACTGGTCAGTCACTAATAGATGAGTGACCAGCAGTGACAATACATTAACCCCTCATGCCTCATAATACTAATAGCATTGGTAAGCTGCCTCAGCTCCCCTCCCCCACTGCCTCAGCGTCCTCCTCCTCGGGTGTCCTCTCCTGCATTCAAAAGTCCCGCCTCTGGCCGGCGGCACCGCCTCTCAATGATGTCCCTACTACTCTGTGCATTATGAATGGACATACTAGGCGGGGGGCGGGGCGAGCGGCCGCTATAGAGAGAACTATTGTGATCCTTCACTGTCAGCTCCTCACGTCTATGTATGAATGAGAACTGAACTGAGCTGACACCGGGCGCGGGGGCGGGCGGAGCGGCCGCTATTAGCTGTGACTATGTGAGAGTTTCACTTCCCTGACAGGCACGTATCTCCGCTGACAAGGAAGAGAAGCTCTCACATAGTCACAGCTAATAGCGGCCGCTCCGCCCGCCCCCCCGCCCGGTGTCAGCTCAGTTCAGTTCTCATTCATACATAGACGTGAGGAGCTGACAGTGAAGGATCACAATAGTTCTCTCTATAGCGGCCGCTCGCCCCGCCCCCCGCCTAGTATGTCCATTCATAATGCACAGAGTAGTAGGGACATTATTAAGAGGCGGACGGCCGGCCAGAGGCGGGACTTTTGAAACCTGCCCTGCGCTGCGCTGCGCCCTCCTCCTTCCCCACGGCGGCCATTTTTATTTTCGGCACTGTTAACCCATTATCGGCCGAAATGAGAGAGGCTCATTTTCGGCCGATAATTTCGGTGGCCGAAATTTCGGTGCATCCCTAGTAAAAATCAAAATTTTTTAACATTTTCGGCCAATTTGTTTTATGCTACATATGTTTGGTAAAAAAAAAAAATCGCAAAAAGCGTATTTTGATTGGTTTGCGCAAAAGTTATCGCGTTTACTAACAAAGGGAAAGATTTTTGTCATTTTTGGTGTTTTTTTTAAACGAGTAATGGCGGCGATCTGCGATTTTTTTTGCGGTACTGCGACATTGCGGCGGACGGATCGGACCCTTGACTGACATTTTTGACACTTTTGGGGGTACTAGTGACATTACTGCAGTAATCAGTGCTATACATATGCACTGTTACTGTAAAAATGACACTGGCAGGGAAGGGGTTAACTGTATTGGAGAGGGAGGGGTTAAGTGTGTCCTAGGGGCGTGTTTCTAACTGTCATGGGACATGTCTCCTATTGTAAAAACAGAGATCAACGGTTCTACATAGTAGAACCGTCTGATCTCCATTTTTACACAGGGGAGAATGACAGGCGGCTTGTTTACATAAGCTGCCCGCCTTTCTCCCGCTCTACCGACGATTGTAGATCGACACGCCCGGACTCCTCTGTGAACGAGCCTCAGCGGGCGCGCGCTCGCCCGCTATTGGCTCAAAACCCGGTGACAGGCTAGCGACGTAGATCTACGTCACTCTGCCTAGCCGGGGCTGACTGCCGCAGTAAATATACTGTGTGCAGTCGGCAAGCGGTTAAATGGCACACCTGCGGGCTTGGCTCCCGAGCCAGACTGTGAGCATCCAACTGGCACAGCACTGGATCGAGATAGGGAAGAAGTATAAAGAGAGGTGGAGGGTGATACAACTAGTGCAACATTTTTTTTACCTTAATGCAGAGAATGCATTCAGGTAAAAATGTCTAGCTTTTAGAACCATTTTAATATGACACACACAAATCATCTCTGGTGCAGCCATTTATTTCCAAGGTTACATCATTATTTATGATATCATCTATTTAAAGTCAAGGAGTTTCAAATGATTCAATTATAAATATACAGTACAAGCATCTGGAAGGTCCAGCTTCTTGTGGGTCAGTATCATGGTATAACTCAGTGTTTCTCAACCTTTTTTTCAGTCAAGGCACACTTTAAAATTATACACAATCTTGTGGCACCCCATTCTAAAATGTAAAAAACTAAACTAATCGTTTTACAAAACTCAGCAACATTCACAAATGTAGGACACCCAACGTTAGAGGTGTTTTAGCCTGCCAAAGCAAATACGCCTTTGCACACTAGTACTGATTAGTATTCCAGTGTTTCTCTTCTCCCCGAGTTTCTCTGACTCACTCAGCTAAGGTGACAGGGGTGGGCAGGGAAGGGGCAAACAATGATGCTTTGCAGGCACCCAATGTCCTCCTTATTGACCGATAATGTCACTGGATGTTAGAACACAGGGGCTAGAAGGTTGTAATGATGCACAATAAAAATCTGTGGCTTTGTTTAAAGAGGAAGTAAAGTCAGTGATTTTTTCTTTTTTGTTACCTGAAAAGTAAAGGCATAATGTGCTAGTTTGCATCGCATATTAGCACATTACGCGACACTTGCCTCCAAACAAAGCAATCGACGTCCCCGATGAAGGCCACATCCATCTTCACCAGTCTTCCTTTCGGATCCGCGGGCTCCGGCTGTGCTACAGGCCAGAACCGCATGACGTCACTCCCGCGCATGCACATGGGAGCCGCCGGTCACAGCACAGGGCTGTGAAGAAACGACACAGCGGCCATTCCTTCAGAGCGCATGCGCTGATTACGTCATCAGAGCACTATGCAGTAAATATCTCCTAAACAGTGCAATTTTAGGAGATAATTACAGTACCTATAGGCTTACCTATAGGTAAAAAGGTCAGGGATGGAGGTTTACAGCCACTTTAACTAAAAGGCTGGCTTAATCCGCTCGCTGGATGGTACACAATTTTTGGGCAAATTTTAGACATTTTGCCAAGGAACTCCTGAAGAAACCTAAAAACACCCTGGTTAAAAACGACTGGAATAACTCTTAACTTGAAGACAAAAGAACATTCCAAGCAACTCCATGAAAATGTAATTTAAAAAAAAAACACAATTCAAGGTATGAATATAAAAAAAGTTTCTAAGTCACTGAATACTATTAAAGTGTTTTAAGAAGTATTTTGAATTTACTATTTAATACATTTTTCTAAAACGAAAATTAACTAATTCTTGCTAGTGTTTTATAATTACGCAATGACATTTTCATGTCTGGGTTAAAAACATTATTACAAAGTAGTTAATACTGATCTTTAGGTGTCCCTCATAATATAGATTCCTTTGTATTGTTTTAGATATTCGGTGAATGCAAACACTACTACACTAATGATTTTTTCACTGTATGCTGTTTTTAAATGCCCAGATTTACTGTAAGTACTGAAAATCTCATATATGTAATAGGTGCTGTGGAATAATTGGACATCATGGCTTTTTATCTGAAGTTAAAGTAAAACTTAAGCCAAAAATAAAAAATAGAGTAAGATAAATAAGATAAAATAACAAAACCAGATTTTGCTGTAATCCTCAAGTACAATCCAGAGATCTCCTCCGCTGTACTCTTATCTGCTCCTAGATGTCCTCAGTCTGATGGTGCCCAGATCATCCTGGAAATGCCCTAGAATGTTACTAGGCAGTGAAAGGAGAAGTTGCACAACTCATCCTTCTGTCATTCTGATTGATTACAATTATTATATTCTTCCTGTCTCCCTATACAGGAACTGCAAGGTAAGGGTAGGGTTAAGCAATTTAAAGGGATTGTAAAGTCAGAAGGTTTTTTTTACCTTAATGCATTCTATGCATTAATATAAAAAGCCTTCTGTGTGCAGCAGCACCCCTCAGCCCCCCTAATACTTACCTCTAGCTCCAGTGATGTTGTAGGAATGTCATGGCCATAAGGGACTCCTCTCTTTGGCTAAAACAGCAGTGCGGCGCCATTGGCGCCTGCTGCTGTCAAAATCAGTCAGCCAATGTGACTAGAAATGGGGCGGGGCTGGGCTGCAGCTCTGTGTCTGAATAGGCACATGGAGCTGTGATTCGGCTTGGGTGCCCCCATAGCAAGCTGCTTGCTGTGGGGGCACCCAACAGGAGGGAGGGACCAGGAGAGCCAAAGAGGGACCCGATAAGAGGAGGATCCAGGCTGCTCTGTGCAAATCCATTGCAACAGAGTAGGTAAGTATAACATGTTTGCTAATTTTAATAATAAAAAAAACAGACTTTACAATCACTTTAAGCATATAAAAGCGTTTTCTTGACTGAGATTTGCGCTTTATATAATCGATCACATGATCTCCTCCAACAGTAGTTTCTGTACATATCCAGCAAGCAACCAATGTAAACAGCGCTATCCGGATTTAGGTGGTACCATAAAAACCTCCACAGATGTAGGAAGCCAGTGATGAGTGAGTATTTTATTAAACAAGGAGTCATTAACCACTAAGCCCCGGAAGATTTTACCCCCTTCCTGACCAGGGGGTATTTTGCGATTCGGCACTGCGTGACTTTAACGGACAATTGCACGGTCGTGCGACGCTGTACCTAAACGAATTTGACGTCCTTTTTTTCCCACAAACAGAGCTTTCGTTTGGTGGTATTTGATCACCTGTGTGATTTTTTGATCACGCGCTATAAACAAAAAAAGAGCGTCAATTTTGCAAACACAACAATATTTTTCACATTTTTTTATATGAAATTCCCCCCAAAAAAAAAAGTGAAAATCAAAATTTTTTAACATTTTCGGCCAATTTGTTTTATGCTACCTATGTTTGGTAAAAAAAAATTGCAAAAAGCGTATTTTGATTGGTTTGCGCAAAAGTTATTGCGTTTACTAAAAAACGGAAAGATTTTTGTCATTTTTGTTGTTTTTCTTTTAATGCGTAATGGCGGCGATCTGCAATTTTTTTTGCGGTACTGCGACATTGCGGCGGACAGATCGGACCCTTGACTGACATTTATGACACTTTTGGGGTTACCAGTGACATTTCTACAGTAATCAGTGCTATACATATGCACTGTTACTGTAAAAATACACTGGCAGTGAAGGGGTTAACTTTGAGAGGGAGGGGCTGTGTGTGTCCCTAGGGGCGTGATTCTAACTGTGATTGGCTGTCTGTTGAGCTGTAGTTACACTGATCAACAGTCCTACATAGTAGAACCGTATGATCGGTGTCTCTACACAGGGGAGAATGACAGGCAGCTTGTTCACACAAGCTGCCTGACTTTCTCCCTCTCCCCCGCCGATCGCAGAGCGAGCGGCGGACATCGGGTCCGCCGGTCACACGCACGGGGAGGTCCGTGACCGCGCGGGAGCGGGAGCGCGCCGCCGGCGGCGCGCGCTCGCTCCCCAGAGCCTCACAGGCTAGTGACGTATATTTACGTCACTTTGCCTGTGAGGGGCTGACCGCCGAAGTAAATCTACTTGCGGCGGTCGGCAAGTGGTTAAAATAAAAGGTTAAAATAATGATACCAAGTCGGTGTGGACTGATGGAGCTTGGCCAATGTCTGCTAAGTCCGGTGAATGGGATGGAAAGAGCCACTGGAGTGTGGTAACCACTAAAAAAAAACTATGGTATGATGCACTCTCATGCTGGTAAGCAAACACCAATAAAGGCACAGCATACATAGCATGCATAAGGGTAGGCTATATTTACATAATGGGAGGTCCTCATTGAGGCCACAAGGGGACAAAGAACCGAATTTGAAGATCCAAAAAGTCTCCCTCTTGCACAGGAGGGAGAATCTTTCATTTGTGGTCAGTGTGCATTTGGGAATGGCCTCAATCGCCATGAACTCCAGGCAACTGATGTCCTCCTTGTGTGCCTGTAGGAAATGGTGAGGAACACTGTTTTTCACAGCCTTTTTGGATAAGTCTTCAATGCCCACTATGTTTCCTTTTATACAAATATTTAATAATACTAATTTTGTTATATACATGGAGTTTTCTTAACTAATGTTTTTATAATGATTCAAGCAATAGATATACCAAACTGTGATATCTTTCTATAATCTTACTGTCATCCAATCTGTTTTCTTTTTCTCTTCTTTTGCATATATATATATATATATATATATATATACACATACACAGTGGCGGCTGGTGCTCCATGGGTCGGGGGGCGGCAGGCGGGCCACACCATACCCCCCCCCCGGACCACACCCGCTCGCACTCGTACTCTCAGGACCCGATTCCTGATTGGCTGGGAGGAGGATCTGTGTGATAATAACGAATATTAATTCGCTATTGTCACACAACTGGGTGGGCTTGGGGTGCAGTGCTCTGCGACCCCAGACCACCCTTTTTTGAAGCCTATTGGCTCTAATCACGTGCTTAAAAAAAAAAAAAAAACATTGGAATCCATGTGTCCGGCGCCCTGCATGTAGATTAGGGGGCCGGTCGCATGGATGAGGGGGTGGTGCCCCTGTGCTCCCAATGCACCAGCCGCAACTGTATATATACTGTATACTGTATATATATATACACACCGTTTTATCATTTTCATTATGTAAACGATGGCTTTGCATGATGCATGATACATGTTATTAGTGCTGTATACAGCCAAGGGCCCTGAGCAGATGGTGATGGGTTAGTTGGCTCTACCCACTCCCATCCATGGCTTTTAAATATCATTATTGCTCTCAATTCCGTGACTTGAGAAAGTGCAACGCTCCCCCTTGCATTCCAGGCTGGTTGGATTGGCTTCCAGTCCCGGTTTTGGCCCTTCTGTTCCTGAGTTGTGGTGACGACACGAGAGATCGCTGACGGGTTCCGGCTCAGCTCCCAAACGCCCGTGGCTCAGCATAGCAGCTGGTTACCACACTACAGTGGTCCTTTTCATCCCATCCACTGGCTTTAGCAGACATTGTCCAGCTCCATCTGTCCCCACCGTCTTGGTATATCTATTTTAACCTTTTATATCAATGACTCCCTGTTTAATAAAATACTCAGACTCATCACTGGCTTCCTACATCAATGGAGGTTTTTATGGTACCACCTACATTTGGATAGCGCTGTTTACATTGGTGGCTTGCTTGATAATCATTACATGTACTAACTCTGACGGCTGCACCGGATTGGTTTGAGATAGTGTACAGTGTTGCAGAGCCTAGTGCTTTGGATATCTTGCTCTGTACATATCCAGGCAATGGCAAAGGGCAGTATAGAGTGACAACAGATATGGAGGTCAGAAAGGTGAAGTTTAAATGTAAAATAGCATGTTTTATCACTATATGAAGCTTGGCTAAAGATAGAAAATGTGACTACTGTGGAGTAAAAGCTTGCTTGACAATCAAACATTTTGATCTTTCCTTCGTACCACTCCACTGAAGCTCAACAGTGACAGAAATCAAAGTCCCATTGGAAATGGTAAGGGAAAAATAAATGCAGATCCTGTACCGAACTATTGCTGAAAAGCTACTTCAAAGTTCTCATTACATTTCACAAGTCAAAACGTCACTCAGAGATTGACAAGAGTCATTATTAGGAAGAAATACAAGTTGACATATTTTACAATGATCAGGTCTAACTTATGATTTAATTGTAATTTACTTTAATTAAGGCGCCATATCAGCAGGGAAGACATGGAACTCTTATACATGCTTCTCTCTCTCTGTGTGAGTTCCCATAATGGCATTTAATTACTGGGTAAATGCTTTACGACACATTCATTTAATTAACAGCCTATATGTAAGAGACCCCAAGTGGCATGATGCAGATTACAAAGCAGAGAAAAAAGTTAACGGGATTGGTAATTTGAAGCCATTGGGGGTTACTAACAAAGTGCTAACATACATTCACCCCTAGCAAACAACATTAACAAAGGGCTTCAATCACATTCTGTACCAGTCCTGCTGTAAGCACGCCCTCATTTTATTCTAATGCAATTAATCTGCACACTATTAAAGGCTGACCATAAATGACCAGACTTCTCCAAGAAAATGAAGGCCAGGGATAAATTTGCATTCCACAGATCGCATGAAAACCTGGTAACCAAATAAATTTAAAGATGTGGTATATAACTGGTCATTACCTCCTTTCCTATCAGCCAGGTAAACGGGCCATACATGGATCAAATTTGACTGGATCAGAAGGGACCATCCTAATTTCGATCCATGTATGGCCAAACTGATTGTTCTCAAGTAGGGAAAGCAAAGCATTTAGAAGCATGCACAAAATGAACTGTAAAGGGCAAGGGAGCTCTCTCAAATTATAAGATTTAGAGGCACACTTGGGCTTCCAGAGGTGAAGAATGAGACAGCGCACACTGAAGTGTTCAAAACTTTTCTTGGGGATGGAAAAAATGTATGCCTGGGTTGTGTCCAGGACAAGGGCCAGATATTCCATTGAGTGCTCAGGCTTCAGGGTCAACTTCTTGAGATTGAGATTCCAGTCAAAGTCCTGCAATACTGTCTGCTGTACATTGGTCCTGAGGCCTTCAAGCAATTGCTTCTGCAGAAGGAGGTTGTCCAGATAACCCAGAATGAATATCACTCTGACTCACAGAAGAGCCAAAACTGGGACCAGCACCTTGTCAATGGTGCTGTTGCTAGGTCAAAGGTCAGAGCCACAAACTAAAAATGTTGTCTACCTACCGCAAACAGTAGGTGTTGCTGATAAGGCAGAAACATAGGGTTGTAGGAAGTGTCCTTGCACAACAGTATATTGTCCACTGGTACAGTACACCAGGCCCCACAGCAGGGACTGCCCACTTTTTGTGGAAACTATCTTTCATCGGGTATAACTGCATGAACTGCTTAGGGGCACAAATAACGTGTCTAGATGGGCCCAGTCCTTGTACAGATATGCTTCAGTATGAGGATGCAGCAGGAGGAAATTGGTTTGTTAGGGTGCTTTCCAAGACCCCTGTACTGATACTTTAGGGCCTGAAGGTTCCAGAAATGACAGTTTTAACTTCTTATGTACCACCTCTGTGAGACCACTCGTTGTGGATCTTCAAAGGAACTCTCTTCCTCAGGCTCTGCCACCTCCTCCTCATTTTACCTAAACAAGAATGGTGGGGGAGAGTCACAAGGTAGCTACTGTGGGGTTAGAGATCTGGATCTCCTACCTTAATCTCTCCTCAAATATCCACCAGCTGTTCGAACACAGTGGAAATGGTTACTGAGAATTCCTCCTTGGACACAAAGGTCTCTAAGGTCAAAGCTCCTAAAGGAGTTAGTGCCAAACTGGATTTTGCCTGAAAGCCAGAATGTATGTAAGGAAGACTGTCTCCCAAAATCAAGGAACCTAGTCCTCTTGATCCCCATCTCCCTAGTGCCAGATCCACCATGTCTGCAAAACTCACAAGGGGGCTGAACACTCAAAATCATTAGCGCTAGCACCAATAAGGGAGGGGAGGTGGCCCTAAAGGCCATATTTGGTAAATTACATCCCAGGCCCTTGTTATGTCTAGCTCATGGATGCAGTTAACTGGGTGCATATATATATATATATATATATATATACACACACTTTATATATATATATACACACACACTTTGAAAACACATCCGATCTCAATGGGGAAAAATATCATGCTGAATATCTATACTGATATGGAATGGATAATGTGTTAGGAGCAAAAGGATGCCACATTGTTGAATGGAAATAACAATTCTCAACCTACAGAGGGCTGAACTCAAAGACACCCCCAAAAATCAAAGTGAAAAGAATGATGCAGCAGGCTAGTCCATTTTGCTGAAATTTCATTGTGGCCACTCAAAATGGTACTCAATAGTTTGTATGGCCCCCACGTGCTTGTATGCTTTGCTTGCAACTTCGGGGCATGCTCCTAATGAGACGAGGGATGGTGTCCTGGTGTATTTCCTTCCAGATCTGGACCAGGGCATCACTGAGCTCATAAACAGACTGAGGTGATCCTGGTGGCGTCGGATGGACGGAAACATTATGTCCCAGAGGTGTTCTGTTGGATTTAGGTCCGGCGAGAGTGGGGGCCATTCAATGGAATCAATTATTTAATTCTCCAGGAACTAGCTGTATATTCTCGCCACAGAAGGTCGGGCATTGTGGTGCACCAGGAGGAGCCTAGGACCCACAACACACACATATATATCAGGGATGCACCAATACCAAGCATTTGCACGAGTATCGGTACTCGCCCAAATGCTCCCATTACCAAAATTTTTGCGGTGTGATTTGCGCCAATACAAAACGAGTGGGCGAAAAATCACACTGCAAAGAATTTGTGCGATTCTTGTCTAAATTGCATTTGATTTTCCCCACTGCTCCTGAGTCTGGGTGTATAGCAAGAGAAAAGCGCCATCTAGTGGGCAGTTTAAAAAATGTTAGAACTCACAGTACATATCTGGTCACATGCAAAATAATCTGTATACGTGCCCCGGTCTGCAGATGATAGCAAATCATGGCCAAAGTAGGTGCTCACAGGACTGGAGGAGATGTAGAAGCGTTCTGTTCCCAAGCTGAAATCACTTCTGCACTATACCCACTAGGTTCCAGAGCTTCTCCTCCAGCCCTGTGAGTACCTCTAGTGGCCCTGATTTGCTATCATCGGTGCACCGAGACACCTATGTAGAATATTTGGCATGTGGTCAGATATGTACTGTGAGTTCTAAGATTTTTTTATACTGCCCACTAGATGGCGCTTTTTCCTTTCTATACACACACACCCACAAGAGCAGTGGGAGGGGAAATCACACCACATTCCTGTACAAATCACATGTGATTCTTTGCCGCGAGATTTGGGCCCATTCATTTTGTATTGATGCATTTCGCACTGCGAAGTATCGGTACTCGGTAATGCTGATAAAAAAACGCTATCAGTGCAAATCTAATAGTGACACATCGGGTTTCTTAGCTCAAAGGTAGTTCCAAAGCAGTGAGTTTACCAGATATTGTTTTCAGGGCTTTCCTGCCCACTTTTATTTAAAAGTCAAAATGTATACATTATATACATATATACAGTGGGTACGGAAAGTATTCAGACCCCCTTAAATTTTTCACTCTTTGTTATATTGCAGCCATTTGCTAAAATCATTTAAGTTCATTCTTCTTCCTCATGAATGTACACATAGCACCCCATACTGACAGAAAAACACAGAATTGTTGACATTGTTGCAGATTTATTAAAAAAGAAAAACTGAAATATCACATGGTCCTAAGTATTCAGACCCTTTGCTCAGTATTTAGTAGAAGCCCCCTTTTGATCTAATACAGCCAGGAGTCTTTTTGGGAAAGATGCAACAAGTCTTTCACACCTGGATTTGGGGATCCTCTGCCATTCCTCCTTGCAGATCCTCTCCAGTTCTGTCAGGTTGGATGGTAAACGTTGGTGGACAGCCATTTTTAGGTCTCTCCAGAGATGCTCAATTGGGTTTAAGTCAGGGCTCTGGCTGGGCTATTCAAGAACAGTCACGGAGTTGTTGTGAAGCCACTCCTTCGTTATTTTAGCTGTGTGCTTAGGGTCATTGTCTTGTTGGAAGTTAAATCTTCGGCCCAGTCTGAGGTCCAGAGCACTCTGGAGAAGGTTTTTGTCCAGGATATCCCTGTACTTGGCCGCATTCATCTTTCCCTCGATTGCAACCAGTCGTCCTGTCCCTGCAGCTGAAAAACACCCCCACAGCATGATGCTGCCACCACCATGCTTCAGTGTTGGGACTGTATTGGACAGGTGATGAGCAGTGCCTGGTTTTCTCCACACATACGGCTTAGAACTAAGGCCAAAAAGTTCTATTTTGGTCTCATCAGACCAGAGAATCTTATTTTTCACCATCTTGGAGTCCTTCAGGTGTTTTTTAGCAAACTCCATGCGGGCTTTCATGTGTCTTACACTGAGGAGAGGCTTCCGTCGGGCCACTCTGCCATAAAGCCCCGACTGGTGGAGGGCTGCAGTGATGGTTGACTTTCTACAACTTTCTCCCATCTCCTGACTGCATCTCTGGAGCTCAGCCACAGTGAACTTTGGGTTCTTCTTTACCTCTCTCACCAAGGCTCTTCTCCCCCGATAGCTCAGTTTGGCCGGACGGCCAGCTCTAGGAAGGGTTCTGGCTGTCCCAAACGTCTTCCATTTGAGGATTATGGAGGCCACTGTGCTCTTAGGAACCTTAAGTGCAGCAGAAATCTTTTTGTAACCTTGGCCAGATCTGTGCCTTGGCACGATTCTGTCTCTGAGCTCTTCAGGCAGTTCCTTTGACCTCATGATTCTCATTTGCTCTGACATGCATTGTTATCTGGAAGGTCTTATATAGACAGGTGTGTGGCTTTCCTAATCAAGTCCAATCAGTATAATCAAACACAGCTGGACTCAAATGAAGGTGTAGAACCATCTCAAGGATGATCAGAAGAAATGGAAAGCACCTGAGTTAAATATATGAGTGTCACAGCAAAGGGTCTGAATACTTAGGACCATGTGATATTTCAGTTTTTCTTTTTTAATAAATCTGCAACAATGTCAACAATTCTGTGTTTTTCTGTCAGTATGGGGTGCTATGTGTACATTCATGAGGAAGAAGAATGAACCTAAATGATTTTAGCAAATGGCTGCAATATAACAAAGAGTGAAAAATGTAAGGGGGTCTGAATACTTTCCGTACCCACTGTATATATCCAGAGCTATTTAATACTTATCATAGATTGAAAACATTTTCCACGATCGACAAGTGTTCCATTTAATTCATGGTGTTCTGTGGACATGAGGAACAAGCCACAGGACAGTGCGCTTTCCATGAGCAGCTGATTGTCAGATCCTATTTAACCTTGTCCAAAATAACAGCGACATACAATTTGAAGTTATTGTGATGTCTTATACTACTATGGCTTTGATTTTATATAAACATAGCTCAAAGCCAGAAAAGTGTAAGTGGCATTTTTTGTTCTCTCTTAACACTTTGCAAATATTAAACAGCAAAATCATTGAAAGCCATCCATTTCCACATTTCTGTTAATTAAATGGTTAGCTAGCAGGTTTAATGTCTGCCTACACAAACACCCAGCCGAATGACAAGTGCATCCCACAAACAGCAAGAATGGCACAATTGCCGTGTACAGTATGAGCCTCTCAGCAGAGTCTAAAATTCCTAAATCAGCTTTCTGTAAACTGTTTTAATTATTATGGAGAAGATGAAGTCAGAAAGTAGTAATTAATAAACTTCAAATTGTATAATTGCAGAGCTTTCGTTATACAGTTGGATTCTTGATTGCGGAATCTGTAAGGCCCTGTGTGCTTGCTAGTCTGCTAAAGATGGTGACTGACGTCAGAAAATAAGTATGCAGGGAAAAGATGCTAGCGGAGATGCAATATTCGTCTTGCTTTCAAAATGACTTGCTCTAGGGGGCTTGTGGCTCTTTCAGAAGAGTGAACAAACAAATCCAAAGATGTTTAAGCAGTTAAACCTCTGAATTAACATGACAAGATAAGATGACTGATGAATGAGCAAAGGCTGACAGCTACAGGTTATGGGATAACTGTGCAGGCATGAATGTAGACGTTGAACAAAACATTACTCATCATTGTAATGCATCAGACAGCAAGCATCACTAATATAAAAAATGTGCTGGCCAACCACGAAGATTTCTAGTCCCTAAATATGATCTGTTAACTCCACTGACAAGCTGCTCATGATAAAACAATTATACATTATTTCGCAAATGTCACAAGATCTTCTCATTTCATCAATTTCATTAATCTCCTTTCTCAAGGAGATTATCATTTAATAAGTTAATTGTATCTATAGCCTCACAAAACTCATTTTTTATTTTGGATAGAGCGCAGAACAGTCAAAACCTGTTTGTGTAGCCCTGTTCAGCAGTGTAAATTTTGGCAGCAAATTTCAATTTAGTTTTAGTCTTAGGACTAAAATTTCATTTTAGTTTTAGTCCCATTTTAGTCTTCTGCAAGTGTTTTAATTTTAGTCGTATTTAGTCAACTAAAACTCCAGTACATTTTAGTCGACTAAAACTCATTTTAGTTATCTATAATCGAATGGGTGTAGTTCAATTGTAATTTGTAATGCATTATTTAAGCATTTCTCTACAATTTCCAAACTCATTATATACTACTGCTGGTCCTGGACTTAAAAATCTAATGTTATTATTTATGGTATTAAGCTTTGAGCATGTACCAGTGTTAATTTTGGCAGCACATTTCGATTTAGTTTTAGTTATAGTCTTTTGACTAAAATGCCATTTTAGTTTTAGTCGTATTTTAGTCTTAAGACTAAAATGCCATTTTAGTTTTAGTCGTATTTTAGTCATCTGAATTGTTTTAGTTTTAGTCGTATTTCAGTCGCCTAAAATGTTAATTTAGTCGACGAAAACGTTTTAGTCGGTTTTAGTCGACGAAATTAACACTGCTGTTCAGAAGCGTTTCTCTTACATGCTGGCTAGTGATGACTTTGTTATATGGACAGGAAGAGAAATTCACCCTGAAAGGTAAAAAATGGAAAAAAAAAATAAAAGAGTAGGGGAAGACTGGAAAAGTCATTATCCATTTCCTCCCATTTCCAGCTACACTGACATTTATTGTCACCAGAACAGGAAGAGAAGAGAAATCTTTCTATCAGGACACAGCAAGAATGGTGTTTTACAGAACACATATCAAAAATATCTAAGAGAAAACTAGAAAATTATTGTGTGTAACATTTGAAAAGCAAAATTAGTGAAGAAAGCGGAAAAATATTTTATACATTGCAGCCTACCAAAACTTAGATGTGGTATCTGCGTTAGATTTGTATTTTTTACCTGTTGATCCAGCCATATACACAATACATCTCCTGTCATATGGTGGCTATGCTGACTCCTCCACTACCTATAGAGGAGCAATGTAGCCACTCTTAAACAGCAGCATTATCTACAGAGAGCAGTGTTAGACTGACTTTAAATAAGCGACTAACAAGTTAAAGTTTAGCTCCACCTAACACGTTTTAAGCAGTTAGAGAATTTTTTTTAATTTTTTTCACTTTTGGAATAACGGTTCTAACAACATTATTAAAGCAGAGTTCCACCCAAAAGTGGAACTTACACTCTTTTGTTTCCTCCCCCCCCCTCCGGTGCCACATTTGGCACCTTTCAGGGGGAAGGGGCGGAATGGGTACCGGTTTTTGACAGGTACCCTTCCCCACTTCCAGGATACGGCGCTGCGGCACCGTCCCTCGGAAGTTCGGCCCCCTCCTCCCCCCTCTGCCGCCGTGCCAATAGGATTTCACAGTGCGCTTGGCGCATGCGCAGTAGGGACCTGCCCGTGAAGCTGCAAGGCTTCACTGCTGGGTTCCCTTACCGGCAATGGCGGAGGCAGCACCCGATAGCCGATGGATACATCGGCTGCGGTGCCGACATCGCTGGACTCCAGGACAGGTAAGTGTCCTAATATTAAAAGTCAGCAGCTACAGTATGTGTAGCTGCTGACGTTTAATTTTTGGAGGGGGAGGCGGAACTCCGCTTTAAAAAACGGAATATTGTAGGCACCCTGTCAGTGTTAAATGGTTTGTTCTAACCCTCCACGGGCTTGTTCAATTGTGCGGTGCTCTCTGAAGAGCAATCCATGTTCAGATCACCCTTCAGATAGCGTTTTACAAACAATGAGGTGTTGTATTGCCTACCCACTGCCTGCTTTAACCCTTTGATCCCTGCACTAGCATGCCACAATTGTGTCAAAAGTGATAGGGGGTATAAGCATTGTGGCTGCAGCTTTTGCACACCTCCAGCCACTGCAACTAAAGTGGGTAGAAAAAGCATGGCACAACAGAGTTTTACCACCCTGCAACCTCATGTGTGAATGAGCCCTTACTGTTATATTTTTCTTGAAAACTTGATCTGCTGAAGAAAAATGAAAAATAGGCATACTGCTGTAATAGATAATGGGATGCAAGACTTTAGGTTCACCTAAAACATCACAGAATTCTGGCTACTGAAAGCAATTTCTCGTAATAAAAAATGTACTTCTCTTGAATATTTTTGTATGAGGATTAGGGATTGTCCCAGTTTTTGAGTCCACTCCCATGCACATTTTGCATTGGGGGTTCTGAGTAACACAATTGGTATGGTATCTCTAAATATCTACACAAGCGTGTTTCTTTGCACCAACTAAAATTCAGCATAAGATGTGCAGTTGTTATTAGTTGTGGATTCCCTACGTCATGTTCTATCACTTACTATTCTCTTCCTTTTATCTTGTTCAGTAGGGGGTTCATCATCTTCTTTCACCTGGGTGTCCTGAGGCTCATTATGTGACATTATCAGGCAACTAGAAACATAAGACAGTAATTTGATTAGTTTCACTGCAAAAATCATATGGGCATTCTGTGAAACTCTATTTTCTATCACCATTACATTCTCTAAGTTATGACAGCATTTTCTGCAATGCTATATTAATAAGGGACATCACAAAATAAGAATACTTGGGTTAACATAATTTAATTCACAGAAAAAAAAGTGATAAGGTTCTGCCTATTAAATTTTATAAATTTTTCAATTATTTTATTTATAATTGTTTGCTATTTTACAATACTGCCTCACAAACATTTTTGTATAGCAAGATAACACAAAACATATGAACTGCAAAAGGTCAACATCTCAATAATTAACCAAATATGTGCATTATTTCGGCAGCTCCAGAGTAATAAAATATTAAAAAATTCTCACAAACTCCATACTGACAAAAAGAAAATGTCTTGAGCAAAGAAGTCAAAAGCACAATTGTTACCTCCTCTGAAAGGTCTTGCACGTGCTACACCAATTATTTTCAGTATGGAAAGTTCAAGAACTTCTCATTAATAAACTAGATCCCTTAATGAATAACAAAATATAATCATTTTATAACATTGTCTATAATAATACTGCACATTATTACCAGAAGCAGATGCAATGTGATCATAATGAAGTCCTCAGGGACAAATGAGCGTGTTTAATAAACTCATCAACCTCGAGATGTCATCTCGTGTATAAATGGTGAAGAATCTATTTTCTTGTAATGATCCTCGTTGCCACAATTAAAGTATAGGTGGACCCTCACCTTGTAAAACAACCCATCCAGTTTCAAATAGAAATGAAAGGTAACATAATTTGTGTATATATATATATATATATATATATATATATATATATATATATATATATATATCTCTATATATCTATATATATATAAAAATACCTTTTTCTATGGGTGATCATATGACATCTGTTCTCAACTGCATGAGAGCTTGGGTCAAGACTGCAGGAGGCAGAGAAACGGCAATACAAAAATCTTGCAAGAGATTAACTGTAGAGGGGGCAGTGTTAGCACAAGTTTTAGCGACTGGACAGGCAGGCTGTTCTCCCAGCACAGCCAGAAAACTGACCATGCTGGAAAGGATGTGCTTCCATGCCTAGCATGGTCAGTCTTTTAAATAGGAATACAGAGGGACTGGCAGGATCACCAGAGATTTCAAACAAAGTAAAAAATACAAAGAGAACTGGATACTTTTTAACACAAGCACATATTACAACATACACATATCAGGAATATGAAATATTGGGGTAATATACCCTTTAACTAATAATTTTGTGTAACTGAAAATATTACACCAAACTGGTTTTGGTAACTGCTTGGCATAAACTTCCTAGGGAGAACATTACAGAGCATAAATTGCCTTCTGATGCCCCAGTTGTGGTTCATGAGCTCAGACATTCCTCTATAAAGAGGACCAATACAAAGGGATTCAGAGGCCTGTAGTTGTCAGATTAGGCAAATGCCTAATCTGTTTGAGCTAGAGAAAGAGGAGGAGGCGGCAAAATCAGGGGACTGTCATAACCGTGATATCTTCATAAGGAGTATCTGGCTTTTAAAGAAAATTAAATATATAACTGAACAAAATGCAAAATATATCAGATCCCCCTCGAATGCATTTAAGAGGGAAATACTTACAGTATATAGGAGACAATTGCAGGTGGGATTGTGGACAGTGTGTCTATGTTTTATGACTCATGTGGAGAAAACAAACTTTGTGTTTTCTCATAATTTTAATAAGTTCTGTCCTACGTTGTGCAGCCTGGTGGGTTTGAAGAGCTTTAGATGGGATGAAGCCTCTTTTCCTTGGTCCACATCTTACCAGGTAGGCTTGGACAACTTTCGTGGACTTAACTGTGCATGAGCCTTTGTAAATGCGAGCCAACACCCTGTTAGTCAGAAGATGTCCTTAATTTAGTTAGTGGCTCAGAAGAACGGATGTTTTGTTTGTTTTATGCTATGGACTTACCATACAAAACCCTCCTGCATTCAAAACTTTGTTTGATTGCTGTGTTGCTGAACAAAAGTGCAGGACAAACCTTCTTAGACTGTTCCTGTGTGTCCTTGTCTCATGCGTGGTTTGCCACAGCCAATACCAGTTGAGCATGTCCACCTTAGAAATTGGTGTTTAGATGCAGACAATGCCTTAAAGAGACAGAGACTCACTGCTGAACAAAATGGAATAGCTTAAAGAACAGCTAATACTGGCAAATGTTAAACAGCAAGCGGGTGAAAAGTTCAAGTGCCCCACAGGCTACTGTAGCCCATCGGGCCTCCCTCCTTAGGGAACAAGATGTGGAGAGGTTGGTGATTACCCATTCTCGCACAAGGATGTGTTGGATCTGGCCCATTCTTATGTTTTGGGTGGTCATTTAGGGGTAGAACAAAAAAAACAAAGATTGAATTGAACAGCATTTAATTAAAAAAAAAATAAACAAACATCACTATACTTACCTGCTCTTTGCAAAGCAATGGCACAGAGTGGCCCTGAGCCCCCTCTTCTCGTGTCCCCCACTGGCGCTCGTGGCTCCTCACGGGAAGTCGCTTCCCAAGGGGGGCACTTATTCGTGTTCGCTCCTGAGCCCCGCTGCTGTGTCCATTGACATAGACAGCTGGACTCTCGCTCCCTCATCATTGGTTTTGCTTGACAGTACTGGGAGCCAATGGCCAATGGCTCCCAGTGCCCCAGCAAAGCCAGTGAGACACAGAAGTTAGGGGGGAGAAGAGCTGCAGGCAGCACTGGATCGAGTGAGAGCTCCGGTAAGTAAAAAGGGGGGGCAAATCCGATGCCTAAACAAGGAGTGCTTTAATTTAATAAATTTTTAGGCTTTAGAACCACAGCAAAGCAGTTGGGAAGAATTGAAAATCTTCCCATAGGTGTCAAAAATATTGCACCCCAACCAAATTATTGAAGTCTGCTGGTACCATTGCCTATAATTGAGGACCCTTTAGAGATGATTTCTATGCATCTTCTTGAGCCACTGCAACATATAATCGGTGGTCCTTGACCCAGAAGTAATGCCACTCAACACGTTCTCCAAGGTTATAGTGAAAAGGCTGTTCCACGGGATCTCTTGTGCCAGTATTCCTAAAGACATTTTGACAGACAAATCAGTCTAACAGGACCCTTAAAAGTATGCTAAAATGTGGTTGATAAGTATTGAACAGACTAGGACTTCCTGTTACTATTATTGTTTGCAAAAAGGGAAGTGCCACAGTCCTCTACAGGGTTTTCTCTGTTTAAATTTTTCCATGGTACTAATCCCCAGTGACTCCTGAATGCACCCTTGGAAACATGGAAGCAAGAGGTTGCACCTCACAAAAGCGTAATCAAACATCTCTCAGATGCTAAAATTAGAACCTTTAAAATTAAAACCAGTGATGTCAACTAACAGGTATCAGCCTGAAAAGAGAAAGCCCTCCAAATGTTAATCTAATAAAACACTGAAAGGATTGTGAGGCTAATTCAGAAAGCAACCTTAAAATTTTACCAGATAAAAATATACCAGATTTTAGGGTGTCAGGGACCCTGTTTGCTACTCATATTCAGGAGGTATTTGCAGAATTACCTGGCTGAACTAACTTAATTTTTCACATCCAAGTTAAGACCTTATTGGGTAACTGAAGCTCACAAAAGAGCCATGTCAGAAAAGGTCAAAAACATTAGCACTTGGGATCAAAGAGTTCCATCCCTAAGCCAGTTGGCACCCTAAACATCTGCAACATCTTCAGGAAATTAAATGAAATATCCAGATTCAATTGCTTATCCCATACCCCAGGTAGATGAGTTGATAGAAAGGTTGGTTCCTGCCAGGTAAATTACCACCCTCAATAACGGGTATTGGCAGGTTCCCTTAACAACCAGGAAAAAGGAAAAGATAGCTTTTGTGACACCAGAAGAGCCATTCCATTACATGGTATCCCCTTTTGTCCTACTTGGAATCTGAGGAATGATGGACCAATTTCTTAAGCCCCACAAAGCCTATGCTTTTGCATATCTGTTCAATGTTAGACTTGACTGGGATTCTTTTTCTTACAGAGTAGGAGGTTCAGGTACTTTTTTTGCTATTCCTAAGGCTAGGCTACCAGCCAATCACATAAAATGTGCAACTGGCCCAGAAGAAGCCTTCTGGGCTGCAGCATTGGCAGAGGGCAAAAAAACACTAATATGATACGTGCTAATAAAGCAGTTCCACTTTCTGATCCACCACAGTGACATTAGCCTGGGAGCAGTATTGTCCCAGGAAATTAATGGTGGAAGGACATCCAGTAGAAAAACTTAGCCAGAAACTAACCCCCATAGAAAGGAACTATTGAATAGTGGAAAGTGGATGTTTTGCCATTAGGTTGACACTAGAGTCAATACGATTTTAACTTTTGGCCAGGCAGTTCAGTGGAATAACAAAGCCCTTCTGCCATGAAAACTGTGTTAGTTTGCTGCCCTGCTAGATAAAGTGTAAGACAAATCTGAATGGTCTGTTTCTGTCTGTCCCCGTCTCCTGCACCGTTTACTACTGTCAGTACCAGTTGAGCATGCCCCCCTTACAATACCTAAATGTCTATAGTGCAACACATATCAGGTACAATATATTAGAGGTTGAAGAATACTTTAGGGCTATCACTTAGGTCTAAGTTGTTAAATGTGTTACCTACTTACAATATATTGTAGTTTTTTAGTGTTTTAAAAATTATATGATTTTAAGCTTACATATATTTTGAATGTATTAAAGCGGTTGTAAACCCCAGTCACGAAATCTGAACAGAGCACAAAGTATATCTGTAGAGTTTACTTGTCCCTCTCCAAAGCTCTAAGGACGGCCATACACAGTTCCTGCTGAACCGGCCTGGATCTGAACTGTTAATGGGCAGGCTTAATGTACCAAGTTAGTTGATCCATGGTTACAGAAAATAAATATGCTCCGTGTATTGCCAGCCTCAGTGTTGTTTCTCTCTCTCTGGTGCTTTGTTCCTGTTATCAGCATCAGTCACTTCTGAGAACTTCTTCTAACACATGAGATAAAATTTGTGACAGGGAGGGAGATAAGCACACAGCAGGTCTATTCTTTACAGCTCTGCATGTTCCATCTTCCTCTGCCTATGTGGGGGGGGGGGTCCCTTTCCTCCAATCAGCTCTCACACAGTATATAAGAGCTGTAACTGCAGTTCTCCACCCCCTCCTCCCCTCCTTTGTACTCCTCACAGATGCATAGGTATTTTTATCACAAATCTGCACTTTTGAAGGGTTATAGACAAGAGAAGACTGCAGATGAACAAGTATAACTTATGCAGGAGGAGGTTTCATCTCTGTGTATCATCTGGGGCTATTCACTTCACTGGGTATATGTTAGGATTTACAACCACCTTCACTTGACACAGTCACCTTTCAAGGATCATAGTGAATTTGTATATGCCAAAAAATGGTGTATTTACTGATAATATAAAGTAGATTTCATAAATATTCACACAAGCATTGCATTTCTCATGGATTTTATATCAATATTTTGTGTGCCACCCAAGTACATTTTTATATGACCTGGCTGAAAAAAAAAAACATTTCAAGGGAGAGTACCATTTATCTAAAATAAAATCTAAAATATCTACTAAAAGTGATCTTTCAGTCACTGATAAGAGTCTTGTAAGCTGAATAATCTGTTGGATATTTTTGCAACATACATGCAAAGGCTGAATCAGACTTGGTCTCAGATGGTGGAAGGGACAGCACTCTTTCTGAGTTGCTTAGTGCAGTGGTCCTCAACTCCGGTCCTCGGGGCCCACTAACAGGCCAGGTTTGCAAGATAACTAAATTGCATCACAGGTGATCTCATTTGCTGCTCAGTGATTGCAGTATTCTAGTCTGCTTCTCCCCAAGGTAATACTTAAAATCTGGCCTGTTAGTGGGCCCCCGAGGACCAGGGTTGAGGACCACTGGCTTAGAGGGACCATGCTTATAGGTGGGGAGAGCACAGGGAAGTTAGCGTGTTGCTGCTTCTTTGTTGTCTGTTTTACAGGCTGTGGTGGGTCTTAGGCTATATTTGGTAGTCTTGCAGAAACTGCTGAATCAAAAGACTTGCTTTGCAGGAATATAGATAGTTTGACAGGTAAAAAAGTTCCCCTAAATGTGTTTAAACAGTGATTTTATTTGGTTTGTTTGTGTTCAGCTTTAAAGCGTAACTCCACTTTTGTTGAGAGGGAAAAAAAAAACATTCCCCTCTGGGTGATCTATGTACATTACAAGGATAATAACAAACTTTGTTGCAGATTCCTACCTTTTGTTATTCTGAAGAAATCCCCCTATGTTTCTCTGTGTCTGTGTGGGAAAGTGAGTCTAATTGGAGTGGTTTCATAAATATAAATCAGCTGTGAATCTGCAGAGCACTAATGAGGAAATCTGCTGGGCCTGCATCCCTTTAGATGTGTTCCTATTGGGAGTATCTCACCAAAAATGACATTTATATTGTAGAGGGATGTCAAAAATCTCACTTGTATCTTATGGGCCATACACACTATAAGATTTTCTGAAGACCTTTTCCTTTAGACTTACCAAAACCATATAATATGAGGTCAAACCTAAACACTTTCAATTTGTATGCAATCTGGTAGGCCCTTGCACTACATAGAAAAGGTATATCTGAAGGAAATCTAACCACAAAAGTTGGATAGTGTGTATCCAGCTTTAGTGTAGACTTCTGGAAAAATCTGTGAGCCAATCACACAAGCATTGAGTGATGTTTTCTGAGGGGTGTTCTGTACATCATCTGTGTACAAAACACCTGCAGGTTGCCATATTAAAATGTATTTTACAGAAAATTACAGCAGATTAAAAATGAAAAATAATTTTTAATAACATTCAATTACAATATGACGTGTGTCACAATTGTACATGCTATATAGAGTGCCTTGCGAAAGTATTCGGCCCCCTTGAACTGTGCGACCTTTTGCTACATTTCAGGCTTCAAACAAAGATAAAAAAAAATATTTTGTGAAGAATCAACAAGTGGGACACAATCATGAAGTGGAATGAAATTTATTGGATATTTCAAACTTTGTTAACAAATAAAAAACTGAAAAATTGGGCATGCAAAATTATTCAGCCCCTTTACTTTCAGTGCAGCAAACTCTCTCCAGAAGTTCAATGAGGATCTCTGAATGATCCAATGTTGACCTAAATGACTAATGATAATAAATAGAATCCACCTGTGTGTAATCAAGTCTCCGTATAAATGCACCTTCACTGTGATAGTCTCAGAGGTCCGTTTAAAGCGCAGAAAGCATCATGAAGAACAAGGAACAAACCAGGAAAGGAAGAGGAGGCGCAAACACCTAGTGCATTACCCGTGGTCAATGTAGCTAATATTTAATAAAAAATGCCAAATGCATACTCACAGACATAAAGATAAAAACATGTTACAAGAATCCACCATGTGTGAACTGGAACAAGTCCTTCAGTCAGGACCGCTAACGCGTTTCGGGGGTCAGGCCCCCTTCCTCAGAGCTGGTCTTACCACATTTGCGCCTCCTCTTCCTTTCTTTTCTATGTACCCGCTTTGGAGTTCCCTGCCTGAGGAGAGCAGCACGCCAGTCTTCCCATTCGGAGTGAGCGCTGGGCTGAATTTTTTGTACTAAGGAACAAACCAGGCAGGTCCGAGATACTGTTGTGGAGAAGTTTAAAGCCGGATTTGGATACAAAAAGATTTCCCGAGCTTTAAACATCCCAAGGAGCATTGTGCAAGCGATAATATTGAAATGGAAGGAGTATCAGACCACTGCAAATCTACGAAGACCTGGCCGTCCCTCTAAACTTTCAGCTCATACAAGGAGAAGACGATCAGAGATGCAGCCAAGAGGCCCATGATCACTCTGGATGAACTGCAGAGATCTACAGCTGAGGTGGGAGACTCTGTCCATAGGACAACAATCAGTCGTATACTGCACAAATCTGGCCTTTATGGAGGAGTGGCAAGAAGAAAGCCATTTCTTAACCACTTAAGCCCCGCAAGATTTTACCCCCTTCCTGCCCAGGGGTTTTTTTGCGATTTTTTACTGCGTGAGTTTAACGGACGATTGCGTGGTCGTGCGACGCTGTACCTAAACAAATTTGACGTCCTTTTTTTCCAACAAACAGAGCTTTCTTTTGGTGGTATTTGATCACCTGTGCGATTTTTTGATCATGCGCTATAAACAAAAAAAGAGCGACAATTTTGCAAAAATAACAATATTTTTCACATTGTTTTATATGAAATTCCCCCCAAAAAATGTAAAAATCAAAATTTTTTAACATTTTCGGCCAATTTGTTTTATGCTACATATGTTTGGTAAAAAAAAATCGCAAAAAGCGTATTTTGATTGGTTTGCGCAAAAGTTATCGCATTTACTAACAAAGGGAAAGATTTTTGTCATTTTTGGTGTTTTTTTTTTTTTTTAACGAGTAATGGCGGCAATCTGCGATTTTTTTTGCGGGACTGCGACATTGCGGCGGACAGATCGGACTCTTGACTGACATTTTTGACACTTTTGGGGTTACCAGTGACATTACTGCCGTAATCAGTGCTATACATATGCACTGTTACTGTAAAAATGACACTGGTAGGGAAGGGGTTAACTGTATTGGAGAGGGAGGGGTAAAGTGTGTCCTAGGGGCGTGTTTCTAACTGTGATGGGACATGGCTACTAGTGTAAAAACAGAGTTTAATGGTCCTACATAGTAGAACCGTCTGATCTCCATTTTTACACAGGGGAGAATGACAGGCGGCTTGTTTACATTAGCGGCCTGCCTTTCTCCCTTCCCGGCGAACGATCGCGAGTGACCGGCGGATATCGGGTCCGCCGGTCATACGCACTGACTTGTCAGGGAACGAGCCGGGGCGGGCGCGCGCCTCAGCGGGCGCTCGCTCGCTATTGGCTCACAAGCCGGAGACAGGCTAGTGACGTACCGGTACGTCACTTTGCCTGGCCAGGGCTGACCGCTGCAGTATATGTACTTGCGGCGGTCGGCAAGTGGTTAAAGATATCCATAAAAAGTGTAGTTTAAAGTTTGCCACAAGCCACCTGGGAGACACACCAAACATGTTGAAGAAGGTGCTCTGGTCAGATGAAACCAAAATCAAACTTTTTGGCAACAATGCAAAACGTTATGTTTGGTGTAAAAGCAACACAGCTCATCACCCTGAACACACCATCCCCACTGTCAAAAATGGTGGTGGCAGCATCATGGTTTGGGCCTGCTTTTCTTCAGCAGTGACAGGGAAGATGGTTAAAATTGATGGGAAGATGGATGGAGCCAAATACAGGACCATTCTGGAAGAAAACCTGATGGAGTCTGCAAAAGACCCAAGACTGGGACGGAGATTTGTCTTCCAACAAGACAATGTTACAAAACATAAAGCAAAATCTACAATGGAATGGTTCACAAATAAACATATCCAGGTGTTAGAATAGCCAAGTCAAAGTCCAGACCTGAATCCAATCGAGAATCTGTGGAAAGAACTGAAAACTGTTGTTCACAAACGCTCTCCATCTAACCTCACTGAGCTCGAGCTGTTTTGCAAGGAGAAATGGGCAAAAATTTCAGTCTCTCGATGTGCAAAACTGATAGAGACATACCCCAAGCGACTTACAGCTGTAATCGCAGCAAAAGGTGGCGCTACAAAGTATTAACTTAAGGGGGCTAAATAATTTTGCACGCCCAATTTTTCAGTTTTTTATTTGTTAAAAAAGTTTGAAATATCCAATAAATTTCGTTCCACTTCATGATTTTGTCCCACTTGTTGTTGATTCTTCACAAAAAATTACAGTTTAATATCTTTATGTTTGAAGCCTGAAATGTGGCAAAAGGTCGCAAAGTTCAAGGGGGCAGAATACTTTCGCAAGGCAATGTATATTTTTTTTTATTTGCGATTTCTTTCCCCACGGAAGGGAAGTTACCCTTTAGGCTCCGTTCACATGTAGGCGTTTTGGGGCGTTTTTGGGGAGTTTTTCTGCTCTAGGATCAGCTCTCAAAACGCCCAACAAGACAAATCCTATTCATTTCAATGGCCCCTGTTCACATCTGAGCGTTTTGACGCTGTAAGCAAAACGCCCAACGCTCAAAAAAGTACATGAGCTTCTTTTTGGGCAGATTACAGGCGTTTTCCATTGGTATCTATTCAATCAAAAAACGCCTGCACAAAAAACGCCTGTAAATCGCGGTAAAAAAACGCGAAAATGCTACGTTCAGGTGTGAATGTAGCCTAAAGAGAATGAATAGCTAACCTCATACACCGAAAAACAAGCAAGTCTATTACCAGTTATTTGCAAACTCGTATAACTATCTCTCTTCCTTTGCTCATAGCACATTTAAATAGTTTATTTTTTTGCCTGTATTTGATTTCCCACATTGCCCCTGTCCTAATTAGCCTAAGTTTAAATTCTGCTATCACGCTTCAACAAATTGTCTTTCCCATACAAAGTAGTTCTTGGCATAACTTCATTGCAGAGCTTACTAAGGAAAAAGTTTGTGAAAATCCTATTAATTCTCATGGAAAGCTTAAAGTTCTACCCACAATGCACCTGCATTTGTATGCATTAAGCAATAAATGTGTCTATACCTAAAAAGCCATGTGACACACGATTAGATATAGTTTACACCAGGCATACAAATAATTCCAATGTCTTCCTTAACTAGGGAGCTCTAGACTAACCAGATTTCAAATGGTAATTTGCATACATGTACATTTTGTGTCATTCACTGTTTGCCAATTACCAGCAGAATAAATCAGGGAAGGTGGATCCCATTTTAAGTTTGAATGACAAGCTTGGAGGTAGAAGTAAGAGAGACAAGGGAAGATCATTAAACATGCCTTTGTATGTATGTATGAGTTTGTCTATAATGAGGGAATCTAAGCTGTTGTTCTATTTATCAACTCAGTAAAATTAAAAGCATTATTTAAAAAAATGTTTGGTTCAAAGCAAAATTATCAGTTGGGGGTACATACACTACTGTGCAAACGTTTTAGGCAGGTGTAAAAAAAAATGTTGAAAATGAAGAATACTTTCAGAAAGAGAAATGTTAATATTTTTTTTTTATCAATTAAAAAAATGGAAAGTAAAGAACAGGAGAGAAATCCAGATCAAATCTATTTGGTGTAACCGCCATTTCCCTTTAAAACAGCATAAATTCTTCTAGGTACACTTGCACACAGTTTTTAAAGGAACTCGGCAGGTAGGTTGTTTCAAATATCTTTTTTTTGTTTTGCTTTTTAATGCTTTTCAGTGCCGAGGAGGGGTTTGGGGTCTTTCAGACCCCCAGATCCCTCCACAAGGAGTACCGATATCCGATGAAAAAATATTGGTATTAAAAAAACGATATCGGTTGATCACAGGAGGAATTCCAGCGTCCTATATATTTGATAATGTTTGAACGAACACCCTGTTTAGAGGCTGCGGACGCTGCACCGATCGTAAACAAATGTCCTGAAAATTGTTTTGGGTTTAAACCTAAATGCATTAACAAAATCCTAACGTGGGAAATTAACTGCTTGGAGGAGAGAGGACGTGTTGGGATAGGGAGTAATGGACTGTTAACAGGGGCAGCTGCAAATTCTTTGACGAATAGGTCAAACACAACTACTGGGCACCAGCTACTATTAGTTCTGTAATAATTGACCACAAATCCCTGGCCCCTCTGCCTGTTTTTATTGTTGGGAAGTTGTAGAGAAAAATGGTCGGGGAACCAAGTGAGACTGCCTTTGAGTAGCACAGGTGCATGACAACTGGCGTGGGACACCTCCCCGGGTCTGAGGAGACCAAATTACCTTAAATAAATGGCTGCTTTGAGTACTAAACTGGGACCTAAACCCAACCGGGAAAGGGACAACATGTCTGACATGCCTCTGAAGATCTGGTAAACGTGTTAAACGTGATTGCCCCTGAGTTTTCTGAATACCCCTCAAAATAGCCGCAAAAATGGAAGGACTACCAGGATCCTGTAGGGACCTGAAATTCTGAATACCTGAGAGATATAACTTGATAGTATTGAGAGATAGGGACAATTCACTATTGCAATAGGCAGCGAAAGCCAGGGGAACTGCAAGGGTATAGGGTCATGAACGTAACAAAAGTTTTCCAAACCGGAATGTAAGCTTTGATTGTGTTTCTGGATAACAAAATATTAATCAGGTCAACTGCCTGAGCCCAGAGTGCGACTAATCCATGATCAGAAGGGAATAAGGTGGTACCGTCATGCCCACCGGATCTGCTTCTGGATGCTGTAAGAAAAACTGTGGGAAATTAAAACGAGATAAGGCACGTGCTACAATATTTTTGTTATTACTGATAAATTCACCAAGGAAATTAAATTTGCAAGTAAGGCCTAACCATGTCAACCTACGGATGAAGAACATGATGATGCGGGAACTGGATCTACCCTTATTAATCATTTCGGCTGTAGCCACATTATCAGTAAAGAAAATCACTGTATTGCCAGACCAACTAGGGCCCCCTGTAACTGCTGCAGCAAGTATCAGGTAGATTTCAAACAAAGCTGAAGTCTGAGCAAAGCTGGGAATGTTGAATACTTCTTGGGGCCATCGACTAGCCAACCATTGACACCCAAAAATGGCTGCAAAACCCACTGAGGCAGCGGCATCTGAAAACACTCTAGAGGACCTAGTCGTAGGTTGTGGAATGAACATGGAAATATCATTCCAGTCGCATAGAAACTGGTCCCACATGAGCAAATTGGCTCCTGCATCAGCTTGCAAACTCATCAGCGAGCCTGGTGCAGGGGAGGGAGAGCCAATAACCTAGAAACAAAGGATCTACCCTGTGGAATAATTCCTCATCGCAAAATTAAGCATCCCCAAAGGAGACTGTAACTCTTTTTTTGGAACAGACCAGGGACCTAACAAACTTGTGAATGACCCGATGTATTCTGACAAGTTTCTCCACGGGCAAGCTGGTAAGCATAAGATTGGTATCGAGAGTTATACCTTGAAACGAAATGCTGTTAGAAGGGCCATTTACTATATGGGCAGCCATGGGGACATTCAGGTCAGAAAAAAGTTCAGATGAAGATCCCTAGGCAGCTGACCAGGCCTTTCTAATAACAGAATATTGTCCAGATAATGGATGACCCTCTGACAATCTTTGCAGTTGACCAGTATCCAATGAAGTGCCTGGGCAAAGATATCAAACAACCAAGGGCTGCTCTTGGACCCCAAAGTCAATTTGTTGGCAAAATAGTAATGCTCACCCCATTTGATATCATGCCATTGCCAAAAGGCCGGTTTGATGGGGAATAATTTAAAAGCATCAGAAATATCCGCTTTGGATAACCACGTACCCTTGCCTAACTGCAGTATGAACTGAATGGCCAGATCCACTGATGAGTATTTAAGAGAATTCTTCTGATAGAATGAGTGAATTAAGGCTTGGAATGTGAGACGAATGAAGAGCAGATAAATCATAAATGAAACGATATTTATTAGCAAATTTCCCCTTCACCCCACTGATAGGGCTAACCCTCCACATACAAAATGGTGATGAGACGAAAGGACCAATAACAAAACCTTTGGCCACCTCTGCCTCCAATAGCTCTTTGACAATAGGAGCATGACTGCATGCCGACACCAGGTTATTACATTCAAAGGTCTCCGATAGTAATGTGATAAGGCCTGTGTGAAAACCTTCAGAAAAACACTCCAGCAGGAACTGTCTCCAAGTAGGGATGGATGATGTTCTAAACAAGGCCCCAGAAAGAACACGTTGACTCAGCTTAGTCAGGAGGAATTAGAGGGCTTGACAAGACAGGTGGATTTAGGGTGTGCTCTGAAGCAGTTAGCGCAGATGTGCAGGAGCCTACAATGGTTATAGTTGCAGCCCGTATAATTTTAAATATTGCACAACTGCGCCTTACCCAGGTAATGAATGGGTCTGCTCAGCATGTCCACCTGCCCCAAAACCCTCGTAGGGGATCCATTAGCCGCCTGCCTAGTGGTACTGGAGTGAAAAGAATGATCAACATTGGGACACCAAGTAGTGGTGCGTGCAGATGATTGACTTGTGGCACATATTGGAGATTTCTGGTTGGCGAAGTGCCTGCAGAACAGCTCCATGTCAATGTTGCTCCAACAAGTAACCACCTGGAACTGAGCCCAGGTGGCCGTAACTTTAGCTGAAAAGGACCAGTGGTAGTCATAAAATGTGGAACCACCATGTCTATGGGCCAAGTCCACTACCTTGTGTAAATAAAAATCCAATTCCTCCCTCTTGCCAGGGGTGACTGAGCAGATGATGGCCCTCTAGATGCCAAACGCGAGAACTAATTCTGCTAAATCCAGCTTGAGATTGAGCCTGGGATCCGTGACCTCCCCGCAAGCATACAATTTGTTATCAGCAACATCTTGATAAGCTATGAGAAGTGAAGCCAGGTTTACATCTTTCCCTTCCAGAATGTCCTTTTTGATGTTGGCAGGGATGAAATAGGCCAGGGATCCTGAAGGCAAAACAGCGAACGGCAAAGGAGCTAGGCTGCGCAGGAGCTGTGGGTGCAGATGCCACTACGATTGTAACCGGACGGGTTTCAATTACCTCTATCCTGTTTTGTAATTGTAGCAATGATGAAGAAAGAGTATTTGGGACTGCATGTATCGGAGTGAGGGGGGTAAGCACAGATACGTGGTCAGCCCTAGTGGATTAGCATTGCTGGGATGGACTAGGAAACAACAATTTGAACAATTCTGCTTTCCTAGCCGTAACCAGAAAAGGAATGCTCCTGCGCTGAAGCTCAGCTATCAGCTGGGGCATAGTTCAGTTCCTCAGGGACGGGATGCCACCCTGCTCCGAACCCCTAACCGGAGTAGGAGGGATAAAGGTAAATTTGTCGCTTTCAAGAATGTGCAACATGTTAGATCTGTGGAGAAATATAGAGAAGTTTCTGATAAACAAAACTGCTTCTGAAACAATAACACGCTCTTGTGACTAATTATGTAGGTTGAGGAGGTAGCTGCCACCTAGACCAAGGAGAGCAGAGAGTGTGAGAATTTATCTAGTGACCGTACGCTAGTTTGTATGCAGTAAGCGAGCCCAAATAACCTGTAGTGCCAGACCAAGCAATTAGAAACTAAGCACTCAGGGCTAACGTACCTACAGACCGTGGTAGGTAGAAATAGGAGTGTATCGTAATGAACATGCGACATATGACATATGATATACAGGTGAGGAGTTTGTATGCGCTACAACCAATTAAAAATGAAAACTCAGCCTGTAGACGTGATAGGTCCTGGTATGTGTGACAACTAATTAAAAAACCCCTGACATGACGGGAACATACAAGACAATATGATGAAAACACAAAACAAACCTGCTAACCCTGAGCATAACCTAGGATCCACCTGAAATAACATTATAGAAATGCAGTGACTACCATCTTGTGATAGATATGAAACTATGATGATAAAATTCCCAATAGTGAAAAATATATATATATATATTTTTTTTTTGGAGCAAAATGAAACTACTATATGCGTATTGTACTTGCAACGACTTGGTTACTATGCTGTCGCAAACGGAGAGCCCCAATAATGAAAAATGAAATAAAACAAAAATTTACTGAAGAATTCCCCCTTATTTAATTTATTTATATATTTTTATTTTTTTTTGATCAGGCATGGATAACAAAGCAGTTGGTGGACAGTAACAAGGATAAACCACCATTACCGGTGTCACATTCTAACTTTCTGAATGCTGCAAGTGAACCAAGGAACATGAATGTGTTTTTTTTTTTTTTTACAGGAGAAAAGATGTGACTAAACAGTAGGACAGGCACTGAATGCCTGGTGTGACTGGACAGGTGAGGCGAGGGTTAATGAAAGCTGAGCCGAGCTGGATACCTCTGATAATGAAAAACCTTGCCCCTCTTAGTTCTGAGGATGGGGTAAACCAAAAGGAGTGTGCTCCTTGCTTCCTGCTCCCCGACCCCCTCCCCCATGTCACCATGTGGACAAACCAGAGCCAGATCGCTCATGAACATGAGAAGCAGTTGCCGTGGCCCCCACCTACCAAAAAACCTGGCAGCTGAAAGGAGAGGCTTTACTCGCTAATGGTGAAGCCGGATAGAGCTCCCTGCTCATTTGTACGGAAACCAGAAGTGATGACAGCTGACTGTATCCTAGAGAACCAGGAGGAAACAAACCAACATGTGCCTGCCAGAGGAGGAGGAATATATACCCCCCAGACTCCTCCTACAAATACAGGCTGGCCAAAGGCCTGTCTTCATTTTCATCAGATTCACACTAAAGGCATCAAAACTATGAATTAACACATGTGGAATTATATACATAACAAAAAAAGTGTGAAACAACTAAAAATATGTCATATTCTAGGTTCTTCAAAGTAGCCACCTTTTGCTTTGATTACTGCTTTGCACACTCTTGGCATTCTCTGATGAGCTTCAAGAGGTAGTCACCTGAAATGGTCTTCCAACAGTCCTGAAGGAGTTCCCAGAGATGCTTAGCACTTGTTGGCCCTTTTGCCTTCACTCTGCGGTCCAGCTCACCCCAAACCATCTCGATTGGGTTCAGGTCCGGTGACTGTGGAGGCCAGGTCATCTGGCGCAGCAACCCATCACTCTCCTTCTTGGTCAAATAGCCCTTACACAGCCTGGAGGTGTGTTTGGGGTCATTGTGCTGTTGAAAAATAAATGATGGTCCAACTAAACGCAAACTGGATGGAATAGCATGCCACTGCAAGATGCTGTGGTAGCCATGCTGGTTCAGTATGCCTTGACTGTCTTGGGACGATAGCCGACAGCATCACCCTGGCCCAAAGCCTCTTCGGGCCGGGGTGACGCTCTCGGCTATCGTCCCAAGGCAGTTTATGGGAAAGCTGGATTTCACTCTGAGCTTATCTGGATTTGTCCTATTCATGCTGGGAAAGGGATATCTTCCATCAGATGATCCATGCTCATATATGTTGCTGTCTGGTAAGAGGCTTTGATTTGCTGGGTGTGCACACAGTGGATAGTGGAACTTCACCTTAACTGCACAAGAGTGAATTTAAAAGTTGATTTTGCACTTTCTTCAATTCCGTCTGGTGAGAGAACAACTTGTATGATGGAGGGATTTATATATCACTATTTATGAACCATCACCGTTCCATTTGGGGAACACAAGATTCACCGTTGATTTGCAACAGTGTTATGGACTTTTTGAATTTATTTATATTCTTTAGTTTCATGTGATTATATATATTTTTTCACACACTAAGATATTTTGTGTTCTTTAACACATTTATCGGTCTTTTAATTATCGCACCAGATTACCTATACACAATCATTTATTCCAATTGCATAATTGGACCTTTGGTAGCAGCTTTTTTTTTTCTCACCAATAGTACACCTATTTTTTATCATATCTACATAAAGATGGCCTAGGCTTTAAGAAGATTTCTAAGACCCTGAAGCTGAGCTGTAGCACGGCGGCCAAGTCCATACAGTGGTTTAACAGGACAGGTTCCACTCAGAACAGGCCTACCCATTGTCGACCAAAGAAGTTGAGTGCATGTGCTCAGCGTCATATCCAGAGGTTGTCTTTGGGAAATAAACCTATGAGTGCTGCCAGCATTGCTGCAGCGGTTGAAGGGGTGGGGGGGGGGTCAGCCTGTCAGTGCTCAGACCATACGCTGCACACTACATCAAATTGGTCTGCATGGCTGTCATCCCAGAATGAAGCCTTTTCTAAAGATGATGCACAAGAAAGCCTGCAGTTTGCTGAAGACAATCAGACTAAGGACATGGATTAAGTCCTGTGGTCTGATGAGACCAAGATAAACTTATTTGGTCAAGTGTGTTTGGCGGCAACCAGGTGAGGAATACAAAGACAAGTGTGTCTTGCCTACAGTCAAGCATGGTGGTGGAAGTGTCATGGTCTGAGGCTGCATGAGTGCTGCTGGCACTAGGGAGCTACAATTCATGGAGGGAACCATGAATGCCAACATGTACTGTGACACACTAACGCAAAGTATGATCCCCTCCCCTTCAGAGACTGGGTTGCAGGGCAGTATTCCAACATGGTAACGACCCCAAACACACCTCCAAGATGATCACTGCCTTGCTAAAGAAGCTGGCCAAGTATATCTCCAGAACTAAACCCTATTAAGCATCTGTGGGGCATCCTCAAATGGAGGGTGGAGGAGCGCAAGGTCCCTAACATTCACCAGCTCCGTGATGTCATCATGGAGGAGTGGAAGAGGACTCCAGTGGCAACCTGTAAAGCTCTGGTGAACTCCATGCCCAAGAGGGTTAAGGCAGTGCTGGAAAATAATAGTCACCACACAAAATATTGCCACTTTGGGCCCAATTTTTAATTAGGGGTGTACTCACTTTTGTTGTCAGCAGTTTAGACAATAATGGCTGTGTGTTGAGATATTTTGAGGGGACAGCACATTTACACTGTTATACAAGCTGCACACTCACTACTTTACATTGCAGTAAAGTGTCATTTCTTCAGTGTTGTCACGTGTAAAGAAATAATAAACTTTTTACAAAAATGTGAGGGGTATCCTCACTTTTGTGAGATACTTTATATATATATATATATATATATATATACACACACACACACACACACACACACACACACACACACAGTATAAATATATTTATTTTTACAGTTCATCTCAGCATATGAAGCTCCACTTTTTTTTGAAAGCCACACAGAACAGGCTTGCTATATGTACACTTTTCAATGTCCTGTGTAAAAAATGTGCTCTTCCCTCTTTTGGTGCCAGAAGGATCAGCAAGTTGATCTCTGTCCCAGTGTGCAGTGACTCAGTGTGCTGGTTACGAGAAACTGTGAAGTAAAAGCTGAAGACACAGCTTACACCAAGGATGGGGCCCAGGAACTGGGGTGACTCTTTCCTATGACACAGATGGCACCTTGGCATCGTAATTGAAGAGAGGGACCTAGAATTGTGATAGGAGGCAGGCATTGTGACAGGAGGGGGGTACCTGGGCAGAGTGACGGGAGGGGGGGGTACCTAGGCACTGGGACGGGAGGGTGGGGTACATGGGCAGTGTGACAGGAGGGGGGTACATGGGCAGTGTGACAGGAGGGGGGACATGGGCAGTGTGATAGGAGGGGGGTACATGGGCAGTGTGACAATAGAGGGGTACATGGGCAGTGTGACAGGAGAGGGGTACATGGGTAGTGTGACAGGAGGGGGGACCCTTGGCCGTGTGACAGGAGGGGGGTACCTGGGCAGTGTGACAGGAGAGGGACACAAGGGCACTGTGACAAGAGGGGGGTACATGGGCACTGTGACAGGAGGGAGGATCATGGGCACTGTGACAGGAGCGGGCAGGATAACAAGAGGGGAGCAGAGTAACATAAGGACGGCACGTAGAGTGGACACACTATTCTCTCTCATGTGCAGGGCACTGTGTCTTATGCTGGCGCCGGCACTCACTCTCGATCATCACACACAGAAAGAATGCTCAGAATTCTCCCCTCACCCCCCTGCTTCTCAGGTCGGTGTTTCTCTTACTGCGGCTGACTTTGCGTTTTGTCTCTTGCAGGATCTGTTCCTGGTCGGCTGCCTGTGCATAAACAACATGCTCATCAGCTGATCATGGAGCTTCCATCTCCGATCCAGCACCGATGTCCCACAATTCTCCACTGGCACCTCAACACTGTGAAGAGTGATCTGACAGGTTTTTGGCCATACTCTGAAGGGGGAGGGGGCATGGCTGGAACGAGTGGACTGCCAGATTCATTCTTCTTCAACGGCTTCTTTCTCAGCAGAAGTTGAGTTCTCTGTAAAGTTGCCCATGGCTGGGGTGCCCTCCGTATCTGCCAGGCAACTCTTTTCCTCCCCTGCAGGATCCTGGCTGCTCCTGTCGTGTCTGAGTGTCCATTGGCGGAGATGATGGAACAGAATTCCTGGTTGATTAGGGTGGGCCTGGGCACACCCTGTGCACACACCTATGCTGCCTCAAATCCTTTTCTCGCTTCATGTAATCCCAGACTTGATGATGCTGTGATCAGGGCTCTGTGGGAGTCAAACCATCACTTCCAGGACTCCTTCTTCTTTACACTGAAGATAGTTCTTAAGGACATTGGCTGTATGTTTGGGGTCATTGTTCTGCTGCAGAATAAATTTGGGGCCAATCGCACATCTCCCTGATGGTATGGCATGATGAATACGTTTTTTTCTTGCATTTCTGAGCATTGAGGACACCATTGATCCGGACCAAATCTTCAACTCCATTTGCAGAAATACGGCCCCAAACTTGCAAGGAGCCTCCACCATGCTTCACTGTTACCAGCAGACACTCATTACTGTACCTCTTTTCAGCCCTTCAGCGAACAAACTGCCTCCTTCTACAGCCCAGGATTTCAAATTTTGACTCATCAGATCAGAGCACCTGCTGCTATTTTTCTGCACACCTGTTCCTATGTTTTTGTGCATAGTTGAGTCGATTGGCCTTGTTTTCACGTCAGAGGTATAGCTTTTTGGGTGTAATCCTTCCATCAAGACCACTTCTAGCAAGACTTTTCCTGACAGAAGATAGGTGTACCTGGGGCCCACTGGTTTCCACCAGTTCTGTGCTGATGGTACTGCTGGACATCTTTCAATGTTGAAGGGAAGTAAGCACTATGTGTCTTTTATCTGCTGCACTAAAGTGATTGTTACCCCAACATTTCATATTCCTGATATGTGCCTGCTGTACCATGTACTTGTGTAAAAAAAAAAAAAGTATCCAGTTCTTTTTGTATTGCTTCCTTTGTGTGAAATCCCTGGTGCTCCTGTCAGTCCCCTCTGCTTTACTATTCAAAATTGACCACTCTAGGCAGAAGAACACACCATGGTCAGTTCTCTGGCTGTGTTGGGAACTCCATGTGCTTTCCTTCAATGATCAGACTTGTCCTGACACGCCCCCTGCACAGCCTTTCAATGGGAGGCTCAGTGTACTGTTGCTTCTCCCCCCCCCCCCCCCATCTTGGGGCCAACAAAAGGAACAGAAGGAATCTGATCATTTATAAAAATTAAAAAAAAAAAGGAAAAAAATGGATTTTTGTAAAATCTTACCGTAAAATCCTTTTCTCTTAGCTCATTGACAGACGTAGTCCTCGGTGATACAGCACCTTCGGGTTATGTTGCCTCCACAGGAGCAGGACTAGACAGGAAATTAAAAAGCTCTGGCCACACCCTAGGGGCAGTCCCAGAGGGTATATCCTCTCTCTCTCTGCCTCAGCAAATCAGTTACGTGAAAAAGCAGTCTTTAGAGATTTTAACCCAACCCAACTCAAAAAACAGAGGGGCGGGGACTACGTCTGTCAATAAGCTAAGAGAAAAGGATTTTACGGTAAGATTTTACAAAAATCCATTTTTCTCTAGCGCTCATTGACAGACGTAGTCCTCGGTGATACAGCACCTTCGGGACGTCCCAGAGCAGTATCACAAATGAGGGGTGGGAAAATGAAAATCAAATCCCAATCTAGAAGGCCCAACCGGTGCCAACTAGAAGTTTACAATGCTCATCCTTAATGATGAGACTCAACAAAAAAGAGAAAAAATCTTTTTTTTTTTCAAACAGAAAAAACCCTCGAGGTAGACCGCCGGTCTCCTCAAATTGCGGCCTGCAAAACCTTGCGGCCAAATGAGGCATCCGCCGATGCCGTCACATCAATTTTATAGAATTTTGTAAAGGTATGTACCGACGACCAGGTGGCCGCCTTACATACCTGGACCACTGACGCCTGTTGGCGAAAGGCCCAGGAAGTACTGAGCGCTCGAGTGGAGTGCGCCCTAACAGGGAACGGAGGACTCTGACCCTTAATAGAATAAGCCTGTACCACCGTTTGTCTAATCCATTTGGCAATGGTCGCGGCAGATACAGGCAAACCCTTTCTGGGGCCATCCGTGATCACAAAAATTGAATCCGTCTTACGGAATGATTCCGTAGCCTTCAGGTATACCCTGATTGCCCGAACCACATCTAAGGAATGCAACGCATGTTCCCGATGATGCTTGGGCTGAGGACACAAGGAAGGTAGTACAATATCTTCATTCAGATGAAAATCTGAAACCACCTTAGGAAGAAAAGATGGCTTAGGATGAAGTACTACCTTATCCCTATGAATCACTAGGTATGGGGACTGGCATGATAATGCAGCCAGTTCTGACACCCTGCGAGCAGAAGTAATAGCCACCAAGAAGGCCACCTTCTGGGATAAAGTAAGCAAGGGAATCTCCCTGATGTTTTCAAAGGGAGGTTTCTGTAGAACCGACAAAACCAAATTAAGATCCCAGGGCGGTAAGGGCGCGCGGACTGGTGGAGCCAGGTGCCGCACCCCCTGGATGAAATTCCGCACCAAGGACTTGGTAGCTAAAGGCTTCTGAAAGAAGATTGCTAATGCTGAAACTTGACCCTTGATGGTGCTCAAGGCTAGCTTCTGCTCAACCCCTTGTTGCAAAAAGGCCAATATTCGAGTCACCGAATAGGTACGTGGAGGAAATCCTAAAGATTCGCACCACACAATATAAGTCTTCCATGTGTGATAATAGACCTTGCTGGAAGTCGCTTTCCTTGCTTTAATAAGGGTAGGAATAACTGAAGCTGACAAACCTCTGTCCTTCAGTACTTGGGTCTCAATGGCCAGACCATTAAAACCAGCAACTGTAAAGCATGATGATAAATTGGTCCTTGAGACCACAGACACTCCCTGAGACGAAGTTCCCACGGAACGTCTGCGACTAGCATGTCCAAGTCGGCCAGGCTGGCTTGAGGAGGCCAGCCTAGAATTTCTAGGACCACTGGCGCTGATAGAATCTGAACCAGGCGTCCCTAGAGGTATCTGGCCCCGACCATCCGAGAAAGTCTGGTCGTTTTCTGTTCCCACACATTTATCAGATACCTGATTGCTATCAGGAAGGGTGATCTTTTCTGGTTGAACCTCAGGGACCGAAGTCACCCGACTAGAGGCTACTTGGCCTATCTGGTCAACCAGATCCGATTCCTGTGAGGTATAGGGACTAATCTTAGGAAAGGGTAAAGGAAAAGATCTATTCAGGGAACGGTAACTACCGCTTCCTGTAGTACTTAAATGTTGGAAGGGAAGAATCGCACCGGTAGTAGTGGTTGATGCTCGATCTAATGTTCTGAATACCGGTGAAAACGTCCCCCCACCCTGAAACCGGGTGGGGGTGCACCTTCAGGCTGTGTACTCCTTTGCTTCGGGTTTGGCTGGGTTGGTCCTCTGCTTGTCCGACCAGCCCTTCTTGAATCCTCCTGGAGGAGTCTTGCCTTTCCCGCTTGTACGAGCCGGGCGCCCTTTATGGGCGGTAAAGAAAGGTCCTCGCTTGTTGCGAGGTCCCTTAGCTTTAGCAGCCTGTGGCAAAAAAGTGCTCTTGCCCCCAGTGGCATCCTTGATGATTTCATCTAGGTTGGCCCCAAATAGACGATTCCCATAAAAAGGGAGATTTGTCAAGGTCTTTTTGGAACCTAGGTCAGCTGACCAGCATTTTAACCACAGCACACGTCTGAGGATGACCGATGACATAGATGCATGCCCTAATAAGGGAGTAGTGTCCAAGGCTGCGTCACAGATAAACTGTAGCCCTTGTATAATCTGTTCCATCAAATCAGATGTCTCCTGGGGAATATCTTTTCCCCTAAGGTCTTGGCGTACCATACTCGCCCATTCCGTAAGTGTCTGGGAAACTAGACCAATAACAATTACTGGTCTAAATGCTGACCCTATCAGAGAGAAGATGGTGCGGGACTCTGCTTCCATCTTTCGATCCACCGGATCCTTAAAGGACGAAGTGTCCTCCACTGGGATAACCGTGGCTTTATTCAGCCTGGAAATAGGTGGATCCACCACTGGTGGTACCGTCCATTTCTTAATGATGGATTCCTCAAACGGATAGCGTCTAGCAATACGCTTGGAAATAGTAAAGGTACGTTTAGAATGCTCCCATTCTCCTTTAATCTGATTACCGAAACACTTGGGTACAGGAAAAACCTTCACCGTTTTGATGGGCTTATTAGTACCAAAAGGAATCTCTGTTTCAGTTGCCTCTGCCGGTAAAGCCTCAAGTTTTAAGGTTTCCTGCACTGCCACAACTAGTGCGTCCACCAATGCTTCTTCCTGAATTATAGCGGGAGAAGAAACGTCCTCCTCACTGTCTGAGGGGGCTTTACCTGAGACAACAGCCCTTGCAGAGGAACCTGCAACTGCAGTGACCATCTCTGAATCTGAGTCAGAGGTGTCAGATAGTATAGGGGTAGGCGGGGGTCGCTTCCTTGACCCCCGTCCCTGACAGGCCGCCTCCACCCGAGCCACCATAGACTCCAAAATTGCTGTAAATGACTCTACACTCTGTGCACCGGCGGGTCCCGTGGCCCCCTCGAGGGAAACAGGTGGGGGAATATGTGTGGCAGGGTCCATGATAATTCCAGATACTTCCTGGATAATATAATTCAAAAATAAAAAACTTTTTTTTTTTTTTTTTTTCAGACCCCCAGCGCCACAAAAAGCCCCTTAGTGTTACCTGCTAGGGATCCCTATCGATCGAGAGAGAGAGAGATAGATAAACCCCCAGGCTCACCACTTGATGCTCAGAGTTTAACTGCAACAGGTTACAGCGCTGTCTTGACAAACAGGAAGTCTTTTGGCTGGCTGCCCAGGAAGAAAGGAGGCGGCTCCGCCCCTCTGCACGCCTTCCGGCGCCTCCCCTAGCTCCACGAGGTGTTTGGATCACCTCAAACATGGCCGCCCCCATGCTGGAGACACGAGGCTACGCCAAAATGGCAGCTCGTGCGATCCAGCAAAAAAAATGGCGGCGGCCTGTACTGAATAGCGGTGTGCTGCAGAGCACACAACACTCTCTCTGCATGGGGATTTGGCGTGGTTGGCGGTACCGGCCCTGGCGGACCGCATGGCCATTCGGGAGGCCTGCTAATAGCTGGAGATCTGATTAGGAAGGCAGTCTACATGTCCGTGGCTTCTGACTGGTAGGTAGCTTATATTTATCACCGTAAGATTCCCAGAATGCCACTGATTACAATCTTTTTAACATGTATACAATTAGATTGTTAGCTCCCAAACCAAGCCTCCTGGCTTTTTGCACATAAAATCACACTCAAAATAGGAGGATCTGTGTCATTTATAGGATAGAGAGGGACTCTATCTTACCATACAGAGAGGGGCCCGCGTTCACCACAAGACCCGTCAGGGGAAAAGGGGGAACATACTACTCACCATACCGGAACCAGGCGGGCACCAACTCCTGACAGTACCCCTCTCCACCGGGGCGGGAGGGCTGTCGACCGATATGGACGCCGTGACTCATGGTCTTTGGCGTTTCAGCGAGACGTTTAACTCGCGGGGTCAGTCCTTTAATGGGACTTTGTCGCGGCCGACCCAGCGCGGAGCTATGGCCTGCACGCGCTCGTAGGCTGAACTGGGGTGACCACCGGATCTCAACATCCAGCCCGTCGCCCAGTTCAGCTTTCTTGCTTGAAGATCTCACAGGAACACTGGAGAAAAAAAGCTGTCTAAAAAAATCTTTTAAGAAAAAAATCTTGCCAGGACCTAAGATCTCAGCAAGGTATCTAGGTCCTTACTCCTAACTAGACAGAAAATAACTGATTTGCTGAGGCAGAGAGAGAGAGGATATACCCTCTGGGACTGCCCCTAGGGTGTGGCCAGAGCTTTTTAATTTCCTGTCTAGTCCTGCTCCTGTGGAGGCAACATAACCCGAAGGTGCTGTATCACCGAGGACTACGTCTGTCAATGAGCGCTAGAGAAAAGGGTATTTAGAATGTTTTTTTTTTTTTTTTTTAATCTACACAGATGTTTTGCCTTTCATATCGATTTTAAACTGAATGGGTTGTTTTAAAAGGTGATCATTAACAATCACTTTAAGTTTACATGGCCAATAACTGCATCTTCGGTCATCAGCGTTGCCCATTTGCTTGCTGTTCTTCAAAAGAGTTTGAACATCACATCTATAAACCCCAGCCTGCTTTGAAACCTTTGCCTGGGAGAGACCTTGCGGATGCCCTATACCGGCCTTGTGTTTTGTTGCTGTCCTCAGTTTTGCCATGGTGTGTAAATGTGACATGAAACTGTCTTCCACAACCTCACCTTATTAGCAGAGTTTCGCTGTTCCTCACTTCGTACCCATGGTATGTATGTTAGCTGCTCAGGCTGCTAGGAAATGTAGTCCTGTGCCTGCTGCTGTGAGTGAAGGCTGGAAAGGACCCCACCCATGCTCCAAACAATGATAGATAAGAGCATAAGATCCAGGGAGCCGCACATTGGAACCTGCTGTGTGTAGACTAGTGGCAGTCTCAGCCTGGACCTCGCCAGGCCACGCCCCCAATGCACTTCACTCAACCCACTGGAGCTTACTAATGGGGATGACCATCCCCATTTCTACATACAGCAGGTCTTGTTCTGATGTGCAGCTCCCGGGATATTTGGCTGTTCCTCACCCAGTTTTAGACCTCCTACACAGTTGTTTGTTTAGCCTACAAATGAAATTGATGGTCATTGGCACCTGCTTCTTATAATTGGTTAATCACACACCTGACTCTAATCCTACAAAATTCCTGATTTTGTGCAAGTGTACAATGTGCAAGTATAGGAATTGATACTGGTTTGAAGCCAAAGTGTAGTCACTCCAAATATTGATTTAATTTAGATTTTTCTAATGTCCGCTCAATTTGCATTTTGTAAATTGACAAAAAAAAGGAGCAGAATATATATATTTTTGAAAGCATTCCTATTTTACAGCATTTCTTTACACCTGCTTAAAACTTTTCCATAGTACTGTGCATTATAAACACATTAAATGAATGATATTCATCTTTAAAAAGAAACACACATAATGATATATTAGCTTGATGGTCTTTGGATTTCATTGCATTACCGAATGCTTGTAGAAGATCACTGTAAACACAATGCTTCTGTATTTTCCACATTTTGTTATTTTACAGCCTTATTCCAAAATGGATTCAAGAAGTTTGTTTAAAATCTTCGCACAATACTTTGTTGAAGCACCGTTGGCACTAATTACAGCCTCAAGCCTTTTTGAGTATGCTGCTACAAGCTTGGCACACCTACTTCTGGGCAGTTTCTCCTATTCTTCTTTGCAGGACTTCTCAAGCTCCATCAGGTTGGATGGAGAGCGTCGGTGCTCAGCCATTTGCAGATCTCTCCAGAGATGTTCAATCGGGTTTAAGTCTGGGCTCTGGCTGGGCCACTCAAAGACATTCACAGAGTTGTCCCAAAGTCACTGCTTTGTTATCTTGGCTGTGTGCTTAGGGTCATTGTCCTGTTGGAAGATGAACCTTTGCCCCAGTCTGAGGTGCAGAGCGCTCTGGAGCGAGCAGGTTCTCTTAAAGGATGTCTCTGTAAATTGATGCATTCATCGTTCCCTCGATCCTGACTAATCTCCCAGTTCCTGCCGATTAAAAATATCCCACAGCATGAGGCTGCCACCACGATGTTTAACTGTAGGGATGGTATTGGCCAGGTGATGAGCGGTGCCTGGTTTCCTCCATACATGAGTCAGGATAAAGAGTTCAATATTTGTTTCATCAGACCAGAGAATTTTATTTCTCATGGTCAGAGTTCTTAGGATACCTTATGGCAAACTCCAGACAGGCATTACTGAGGAATGGCTTCTGTCTGGCCACTCTACCATACAGGCCCAATTGGTAGAGAGCTGTAGAGATGGTTGTTTTTCTGGAAGGTTCTCCTTTCTCCATAGAGAAACGCTAGAGCTCTGTCAGAGTGACCATCGGATTCTTGGTTACCTCCCTGACTAAGGTTTTTCTCCCCCGACTGCTCAGTTTGGCCAGGCTGCCTGCTCTAGGAAGAGTCCTGGTGGTTCCAAACTTCTTCCATTTATGGATGTTAGAGGCCACTGTGCTCAATGGGACCTTCAATGCTGCAACATTTTTCTGTACCCTTCCTCAGATCTGTGCCTTGATACAATCCTGTCTCAGAGGTCTACAGACACCTCCTTGGACTTCATGGCTTGGTTTGTGCTCTGACATGCACTGTTAACCGTGAGACCTTATACAGACAGGTGTGTGCCTTTTCAAATCATGTCCAATCAACTGAATTTACCACAGGTGGACTCCAATCAAGTTGTAGAAACATCTCAAGGATGATCAGTGGAAACAGGATGCACCTGAGCTCAATTTTGAGTGTCATGGCTGTGAATACTTATGTAAATTGAAATTTTTTTTTCTCGTTTTTTTTTATTTATAGTAAATTTGCAAAAATTTCAAACAAACTTTTTTCACGTTGTCATTATGGCGTATTGTTTGCGGAAAAGAATGAATTTAATCCATTTCGGAATAAGGCTGTAACGTAACAAAATGTGGAAAAAGTGAAGCACTGTGAATACTTTCCGGATGCACTGTATATTGTAACGCGCATTTGCAGCGCAGTTGCAACGCGTTAGTACAGTGGAAATTTTTGCGGTTTGTTAAGGAGTGGGCCAGGGAGGTCCCAAGTCATCATCTGCCCCTTTCCTGACCGCCGGGCTGCATGTTCGGATAAGGGTCTGGTATAGATTTTTTTGGGGGGTGGGGGGGGGAACCCCACGCCATTTTTTTTCCCCGCCAATTTTATTATTGCTGGCAATGCTTGTTTTTACAATCAGCTGTCCGCAGGGAAAACCACTGACAGCTGATGACTCAACGGTTGTTAAGGACATGGCGGCTCCTAAACCAGCTATTGTAGGCATTTGTGGTGCAATTTTAACAAACCAAAAGTGCTTATTAACCACGCAACAAATGTGCATAGGGCGCTTGGGGGAACATTATTATTGCTCATTAAATGCTTATCAACCACACCTAATATTGTGCATTACCGCTATAGGCGCATTTGGTAAGTGTCAGTATTTTGAGCAAGTGTGGACAAGGACTCAGAAAGCAGACACCGAGCTGTTGCAGCTTAACCACTTCCGGACCGCCCGCCACAGATTTACTCCTGCGCGAACCGACGTAGCTCTAGGTCGGTCGTGTACCTGCAGCTAGGGGGCGAGCGCGGGCCACCGGCAGCGCGATCCCGCTCGTTAGCAGGGAAGCCGATGCAGGTGTCAGGCGGCTCCGATCGTTCCTCGCAGAGAGAGAAGGACGGTCGCCTGTTGTAAATACAGCCGACCGTCCTTCTCCCTGGGATGATCACAGAGCTCATGTGATCCTGCTATATAGGATCACATGTCTCTATGGTCATCTCAGAAGCCCAACCCCCATACAGTTAGAATCACTCCCCTAGGGTCACATTTAACCCATTGATCACCTATACTGTTAACCCCTTCCCTGCCAATGGCATTATTACAGTGACAGTGCATATTTTTAGCACTGACTACTGTAGTAATGTCACTGGTACCCCCAAAATTGTCAAAAATGTCAGTTAGAGGTCCCGTAGTTAGTAGATGAAATAACTTTTGTGTCTGCTGAGCAAATAGGGGAGCTTTGGATCATATGTCAATGCCACCTAGAAGCACTGCTAAAGGATATTAAAGCACATCTGGTGACAGGCGCCAGTGGCCAGCTGCATCTGGTGACAGGCGCCAGTGGCCAGCTGCATCTGGTGACAGGCGCCAGTGGCCAGCTGCATCTGGTGACAGGCGCCAGCTGCATCTGGTGACAGGCGCCAGCTGCATCTGGTGACAGGCGCCAGCTGCATCTGGTGACAGGCGCCAGATGCATCTGGTGACAAGCGCCAGTGGCAAGCTGCATCTGGTGACAGGCGTCAGTGGCAAGCTGCATCTGGTGACAGGCGTCAGTGGCCGCCAGCTGCATCTGGTGACAGGCGTCAGTGGCCAGCTGCATCTGGTGACCGGCGTCAGTGGCAAGCTGCATCTGGTGACAGGCGTCAGTGGCAAGCTGCATCTGGTGACAGGCGTCAGTGGCAAGCTGCATCTGGTGACAGGCGTCAGTGGCAAGCTGCATCTGGTGACAGGCGCCAGTGGCCAGCTGCATCTGGTGACAGGCGCCAGTGGCCAGCTGCATCTGGTGACAGGCGCCAGATGCATCTGGTGACAGGCGCCAGCTGCATCTGGTGACAGGCGCCAGCTGCATCTGGTGACAGGCGCCAGCTGCATCTGGTGACAGGCGCCAGTGGCAAGCTGCATCTGGTGACAGGCGTCAGTGGCAAGCTGCATCTGGTGACAGGCGTCAGTGGCCACCAGCTGCATCTGGTGACAGGTGTCAGTGGCCAGCTGCATCTGGTGACAGGCGTCAGTGGCCAGCTGCATCTGGTGACCGGCGTCAGTGGCAAGCTGCATCTGGTGACAGGCGTCAGTGGCAAGCTGCATCTGGTGACAGGCGCCAGTGGCCAGCTGCATCTGGTGACAGGCGCCAGTGGCCAGCTGCATCTGGTGACAGGCGCCAGTGGCCAGCTGCATCTGGTGACAGGCGCCAGCTGCATCTGGTGACAGGCGCCAGCTGCATCTGGTGACAGGCGCCAGCTGCATCTGGTGACAGGCGCCAGCTGCATCTGGTGATAGGCGCCAGTGGCAAGCTGCATCTGGTGACAGGCGTCAGTGGCAAGCTGCATCTGGTGACAGGCGTCAGTGGCCAGCTGCATCTGGTGACAGGTGTCAGTGGCCAGCTGCATCTGGTGACAGGCGTCAGTGGCCAGCTGCATCTGGTGACCGGCGTCAGTGGCAAGCTGCATCTGGTGACCGGCGTCAGTGGCCAGCTGCATCTGGTGACAGGCGTCAGTGGCCAGCTGCATCTGGTGACAGGCGTCAGTGGCCAGCTGCATCTGGTGACAGGCGTCAGTGGCCAGCTGCATCTGGTGACAGGCGTCAGTGGCCAGCTGCATCTGGTGACAGGCGTCAGTGGCCAGCTGCATCTGGTGACAGGCGTCAGTGGCCAGCTGCATCTGGTGACAGGCGTCAGTGGCCAGCTGCATCTGGTGACAGGCGTCAGTGGCCAGCTACATCTGGTGACAGGCGTCAGTGGCAAGCTGCATCTGGTGACAGGCATCAGTGGCAAGCTGCATCTGGTGACTGGCATCAGTGGCAAGCTGCATCTGGTGACAGACGACATGGCAAGCGACACACTCAGGGCTCCCACTGATCCTGATCCTGCATTATGGAGAGTTGAACCATTTCATTTTATATTACAATGTAATAATAGAAATAATGCGCTTCAATCATCCTGGCACCATTATGAACCAACCATGGTGTTGTAATAATTGAAGCTGTAACACCAGCCATTGCCCCAGCAAATCAACCATGCAGAATTCCCAGCATCCCCCCCAGCGTGCATTTAGTTACCCTGCGTAGTTGCTGTACCAGGAAAGTGGAGGTAAAATTATAAAAACGAAGGTTGTTAGTACAAAGTCTGACTGTATACCTTTTTTGTAACTTTAGTTAGAATTTAAAGTTTATTCATCTACCTCGCAATCTCACACAGAAAGTTAAGACTATTCTGCTAATAAAAGAACTCTAATGTTTAGGACTACTGCCCTTGCTTTTTCCCTGTGGTTTCTTTTTGGTATCATTTTATATCCTTTAATCCTAATTCTATGCCTTTAGTGGATTTAGATTTCTATACTTTAACTTGAGAATAGTTTTATGTCTTAAGTACTCATTTGCGTTCGAATGCAGGAAAGCTGCAAATTTCCCTGTGCATCAGATTTAATCCATATAGAAGTTAGCAGAAAATGCAGCACTCAGCAACAAGAAACATTATGCATATATAATAAGACACTAAAGAACAGAAATGCTAAACTGCTGTCATTTACATATTTTAAAATGCCCTCTATAAAACGTAAGCACTTCTGAGGCAGGGATAAAAATACTGAGAAAACTGGAAAGAAGGTAAAACTAACATTAGCCATATACGTTTTGACTACAGTTAGACAAAGTCAATGTTTATTCGTATATGCTTAGCAAATGTAAGTATCATTTAAGTATCATTGCATTTCGTGAATGGAACTGGGTGAATGGTGCTGCCTCAAAGAAGGCACTGTTATGAGCTCTTAGAGAAGGGACTTTCTTTTCTGGAAGGAACAACTTTGTCTGCGATGTATACTAGATCAAACCCAAGTATTCTGGCACCAGGAAAAGCTGGAGGGCAGATTTTTTTTTTAAGTGCCTCTAGGGCACTCAGTGAGCAGAGTGTGGGGAGATGGGGTAATGGTGTCCGGAAGCAGTATGCAAAAACCCAGGTGTAGACATCTTCCTCATGGCAAAAGGGTGAGAGGAAGTGACTGAAGGGAGTGCCTTTAAAGGGCTCTAGGTGGAAGTGGCGTTAACGTTTGTGCCCAGTTGTGTGAAGTAACACCTAGCACTCCACCTATGACTGAGTGGTTGAATTTTAGTGGCAAGTTTGAAAAGTTTGCACTGTGAAGTGAATACATTCCAAACATAGCCCTGTTTTACACAGTAATGGTCAAAGATACAGGGCGACCCCCTGTCTAACCTGTCCACGTCACTGGACTGTATATAAGGTTCAGGCTTTACAGTCATAGTGGGAATACCCCTGAAGGGGTCTCCAGGGACTGGGTTCCATAGCGATAGGCCACAAACCCGGGCCTGTATGGCACTCTGCAGCTAACACAATTCATTGCAACAAGATCCAGTGCCCAAAGCAACAATACAGTCCATCCCCACAGCATAGGGTCCAGGTATGTCTCCCAAGGTTTCTCCAAGGTTGCACGATCCTGATAATTTACTTCTGTGTAGGAATTAGAATACATTGAGGGCTGCCAGAGGAAATTAGTAAAGAAAAGTAATACACTAGTGGAGCTGGTTTCTCAGGGAAGGAGAAGATGTCCATCAACTACAGACACTAGCAAAAAAACTGAGGACTCACAGAGTGGGGTAGGATTATAGGAGAGGGGTCCCAATGCGGCGTGTCCTCCAAAGTTTGCCATTGTCTAATCACCTGAATGTACGAGCTTTTAACTTATAAAGAAGTTGCCTGTGTCATGTATGTTCAGGATAAGCACCTTCTATCTCTCAGCCTCCTCCAAATTCCTTTTGTTTGCTGTTGTGATCTGATTTCCTGTTAGAGGGTGGCCACGTTTGCTCTCCATTGTCCCACCGTATGAAGGAACATAGCCACTAGGAATACAGCAGTGCACATGACCACAACTAATGTACCCTGCTCATTCCAAGTGAAAAGGAGGAAGGAAAGGAGAGGTTTGGGAGGTCATTGAGGCTGCTACAAGGACACAGAAAAACATAGAAATGATTTTATGAAAAATAGATTACAGGGACATTAACTGGTGCAGATGTATAGATTATTTTCGGAGAATAAGGATATTGCTTAGTGTCACTTTAAAAACCTTCCTTAACAGTTGGGGCCTTGACCAATTAAAATTCTTAAACCATGTGCCTAATAGAGCAGTTTGGCACGCCTACTCTAGGACTAATAAAGCTAACATAATACATTAACATTATTTCTACAATTCTTCAGGCACATATCAAAGAACAGTGCAATTGCTATGCATGTTGTGAAATTAATGATTTAAAAAAGCCTACAGAGAGTGACGTAAAAGGCGTATGTATGCTTGTAACTGCGTTTCTTCTCATTTGCCATTATAAAGATGACAGACTGCTAGGCAATACTGCTTGCTCCAGCAGCTGGATGCTGGGAAACATTATGAATGAAACATTCCTTGAAGCCATTATAGCTTCTTGCAGGAAATTCTTCATGATGAAGTGATAGCTATTTTTACAACCAAGAAAATCAGATTGATAGATCTGTCCATACAGGGTCGGAGGGATTGAATCACCAAAGCCAAAGCACCCCCCTCTTGACATGGGTATGTAGTCAAATGGCTATGCTTCATTCTTTAAAGTTATGGATGGTGACGTTTATGGACATTTTTAAGGAATAAGTCATTTTCTGGCATACACAACAAGAAGAATGGCCCAATGCAAAGACGAAACAGTAATGAACTATTCCTATTATCCTATAAGCCAGCAGCTTGTCCATTCTATCACTTCAGCTAAACAAGTTAATTTTCTTTTAAAAAGAGAGAGCATAATGTCGACTTAATTAAATTTAGATAATACACAGTTACTGACAAAGCCATGGTTCGTTAATGTGCATAACTGAAATCCTGTGACACTAATTTGTCATGTCACCAAAGAAAAGACATATGTGGCAGCCATTTTCCTTGCTGGCGCTAATTCAATGGAATGCACAATCAACAATGCATTTTACAAATAAGGGATTTGAGAGAAGAAAAGGAGTATACTGTATTTAATGCCATTATCATCACAATGAGAAAGTCCTCAAACTATTTGTGGTTTTGTATGAACATTAACAATAGTGTTAATAAGTGAAATGTTTCCTAAACTGCGTTACCTATCTTTTCTGATTTATCTGCCAGTTCTGTAGCCTCATATACTGACAAAAGACAGTATTGAGCCACTGAAATCAGTGGGCTTGAAACAGTAGATGGTGCTGGAAGTAGTATTAGCAGTGTGATCAGTCACTCATCCTATTCCTGCTATGGCATAGTTCATCTTTTATTTAAAAAATGTTAAAAATAGTTTAACGTGAACTTGTGATCTGTCTATGATTCAAAGGATTATGATGCAATGGTAACAAGTCTACTTAACTGCCAACCTGTACCATAGTCACCCTTTCTTTGCTCCCCAACTGCAAAAATATATTTTAAATGTGGGAAATGATTGGGGTCCCTATCTGGCTCTCACTGAACTTTTGGATAAATCTGTCCGATAAGGAATGAGTCTCTGCTCTGACTCATTCACTCAAGCTCCACCAGGTCGGCTAAAATATGAATTTGCAATTTCCATTATTTTAAATCAGACAATACCAAAAAATAACAAACTTTTTAAACCTGATCATTATAAATAAAAATAAATACATTTCTACAAAATCGCAATACATCCCCTTTAATCCAGACTATTAATACCTGTCTTGCAGTACAAAATGGAAGAAACCTGAATAAAGATCATTTCAAACATCTCTTTGCAGGATCAGAGATCACATACAGTATTTTAGACTGTATATTTAACAGTTTACCTGCAGTTCTATTGTAAAGATAACCCACCAAGCTGTAAATAAAACATTAAAACCCCCAAAACAATATTAAATTGTTTAGTTTTGGGGTTTCTTCTGCCATCTGCTTCATTTCACAGTTCACCTAAGTTCCTCTGCTGAGTGTCATTACCGTGATTTGTAACGACTGTGATAATGAGGACTTTTTTGTACATGAAGAGAAGCTTGAAATTGCCAACAGCTTGGCTGTGGATAGGGCTGGTGTATGGAGTGTGTGACCACAACCTTTCACCCACGGTTTTACACTAGCAGTGAAGGGTAGGAACACTCCAACCTCACTTAATATTTTTTTTCAAAAGGATAGCATATGCTTTGTTAAAATACAAAAGAAGCTTAAAGCTGTTGTAGACCAAAAAAAAAAAAAATAATAATAATAATGTTGTCCCTTTCTATATTGTAAAATACCTGGTTGATCCTGCTTGTTCCTGTGTCCCCTTAGGTGTGCTGACCAGGGTAATCATGGCTGCTGATCCATGATACTTTGGTCAGTTTACTTGCCTCTGTTATCCTGCTGTGTGGTTAGCCTCTCCCTCTCCCCCTCCCTCCCTGCGCTGTGAGAGCAAATCTGCTCCCCGCCCCTCCCCTCCTGCCACTTTTCCATGTGGTTGTAAAGTCACTGAGCACAAAGAAAAAAAAAAAAAAAAACAAGATACACACACCCTATAGTTGCCTCTAAAGAAAGTTTATTTTAGCCAATAAAATAATAGACAGCATGAGATACCATAGATCCCTCAAACAACCCTCCCCATTCAGTCTACTCCACTAAAAAGGAGCCCCCTAAATCATAATACCTTATGTGACATGCCACCGCTAATCAAGAACCTGCAGTGGGAGCTGGTGCATGATACCCCTCGGAGCCCTCTCCTTCCTATAGCTAAAGCCTGCACGCTACATGCACAATAGACATAGAGAGTAATAACCCTGAGAGGTCAGCACCCCACCTTAAAACCACAATGGGTGAATGAGGTGCTCGATCTCTACAAGGCAAGACAAAATAATTGAGCCAAATGATTTAACCAATGCGGGGCTGATAATGAGCAAAAGCAGCATATTAAAGTCCCGCATACTGTATCTGAACAAAAAAGGCAAACTGATATAATAGAGTTCATCATTGATGTAAAGCCCCCTAACTTCTTGTAAAGTGGAGAGTGGTGTAAGTTTCCCAACAAGTAAGCAGGTAAAACAGGCAGGGATTAACCTTGGACACACTGGGAGATGTGTGAGTCCACCGGCTAAAACACAGCTTGCAGCAATCAGCGCAGCATGGACCTGGGAAAGCTATAGTGTAATCTGAAAAATTGCAAATAACCAATTGCCGCAAAACCACGTACCTGTATGTTATTTTGCTTCAAGTGGTTGTACCGGGGTGATGCCTGCAGCTGCGGTACCATTTTTTAAAGCCGATGAACGGCTTTCTTGTATTAACTGATGCGGCTAAGCAGCGGGAGGGAACGTCCCCCCCCCTCAGGCTGCTCCGCCCAGGCTCTCCTGTCCCACTGGGAGACCCGAGTGACTAGCTAGCACATCCAAAGGCTGGCCGGAGACCCGAAAAAAGCCGGAATCGGCTTTGATTGGGTTTAGAATAAACAGGAAGCAAGGTCACGTCGTCACTAATAGTTTACTGGAATCTTACAGGTGCCAGTTTTTAAAATGTTGATAGTATTCAAAAATGCAGATCTTGGCGTTTTAAAAAATGCTTTCAAGTGCAGAGAGTACCTGTCACTGCCTATTACTGTCACAAATGGATGTTTACATTCAAAGAACAATTAAAAGAACAGTGTAAAAATAAAAAGTAAAGGCTCCCGATGTCCGCCGCTCACTCACGATCGTCCGTGACAGCGGGAGAAAGTCAGGCGGCTAGTGTAAACAAGCCGCCTGTCATTCTCCCCTGTGTAGGAACAGTGATCATACGGTTCTACTATGTAGGACCGTTGACCATTGTTCCTACACCTCAAGCCACAGCCAATCACAGTTAGAATCACGCCCCTAGGCTACACACACAGCCCCTCCCTCTCAAAAAAGTTAACCCCTTCACTACCAGTGTAATTTTAAAGTAACAGTGCATATGTATAGCACTGATTACTGTAGTAATGTCACTGGTAACCCCAAAAGTGTCAAAAATGTCAGTCAAGGGTCCGATCTGTCCGCCCCAATGTCGCAGTCCCACAAAAAAAAAAAAATCGCAGATCGCCGCCATTACGCGTTAAAAAAAAAACAACAAAAATGACAAAAATCTTTCCCTTTGTTAGTAAACGCGATAACTTTTGCGCAAACCAATCAAAATACGCTTTTTACTATTTTTTTTACCAAACATATGTAGCATAAAACAAATTGGCCAAAAATGTTAAAAAATTTTGATTTTTACATTTTTTTGGGGGGAATTTCATATAAAAAAATGTGAAAAATATTATTATTTTTGCAAAATTGACGCTCTTTTTTTGTTTATAGCGCATGATCAAAAAATCGCACAGGTGATCAAATACCACCAAAAGAAAGCTCTGTTTGTGGGAAAAAAAAGAACGTCAAATTCGTTTAGGTACAGCGTCGCACGACCGCGCAATTGTCCGTTAAAGTCACGCAGTGCCGAATCGCAAAATACCCCCTGGTCGGAATGGGGGTAAAATCTTCCGGGGCTTAAGTGGTTAAATGTTTTGCAATTTACGGCTTTAACCAATTTTCTAAATTCTGATGATTACAGCATTTCTATTTTACCTTGCCTATGAGCAGCACAGCATCATACATCTCCCCTCACAGGAAGCCACATATATTGTATATTTACAGTACTGAATCAGCCTGCATTTAAATGACAAACTCAGACTGCCCTTCAAGCAGGCAGAACCGGAATATTCTCCATACACTTGAAGAGCCTGGTTTTATTTTTGGAGACATGTTTATTACTTGTAGGTTGGCTAGGTAACACTGTCAGATAAAATGCTGCACACATGAGCCTCTGATTACATGGTTCACGGAGCCCCTGTACTGGATGGGCACGCATGACTGAGCTGGGGAATTTGTACTGGATACCTGGTCACTCATGATAAAAAAAAAAAATCCTCAGTCCTGTATTATAGAGTAGTAAATACAACAAGGTTCCCTTAGACTTCTATTTCTGTATTTTATTGTTCTACTGTTATTAAATAGGGTCTGCAATTAAAAATGTTCCAAGAAAATATCCCCCACACCATTATACCACCACCACAAGCCTGAACCATTGATACAAGGCAGGAATGGAACCATGCTTTCATGTTTTTTTACACCAAATTCTGATCGTACCATCTGAATGTCGCAGCTGAAATCAGGCAATGTTTTTCCAATCTTCTATTATCCAATCTTGGGGAGCATGTGCGAATTGTAGCCTCAGTGTTCCATGCTTAGCTGACAGGAATGGCACGAATGTGGTCTTCTGCTGCTGTAGCCCATCTGCTGCAAGATTCGATGTGTTGTGCATTCAGAGATGGTATTCTGCATACCTTGGTTGTAACGGGTGGTTATTTGAGTTACAGTCGCCTCTCATCTTGAACCAGTCTGCCCATTCTCCTCTGACCTCAACAAGGCATTTTTGTCAACACAACTGATGCTCGCTGGATATTTTATAATTTTCTGACCATTCTCTGTAAACCCTTGAGATGGTTGAGCGTGAAAATCCCAGATGATCGATCAGCAGTTTTTTAAATACTCAGACCAGCCCGCCTGGCACCAACAACCATGCCACGTTCAAAGTCACCCTTTCTTCCCCATTCAGATGCTCAGTTTGAACTTCAGCAACTCTGTCTAGGCCAGTCAAGTTCCTCCAACCCAAAATCGCTCATCCCTATCTTTATGAACCTTGTTTTGTGCACTGGTCCAAATCATTTGGTGGAGGGGGGATTATGGTGTGGGGTTGTTTTTCAGGGGTTGGGCTTGGCCTCTTTGTTCCAGTGAAGGGAACTCCTAAGGGATCTACATACCGAGACATTTTGGACAATTTCCTTCTCCCAACTTTGTGGGAACAGTTTGGAGATAGCCCCTTCCTGTTCCAACATGACTGGGCACCAGTGCACAAAGCAAGGTCCATAAAGACATGGATGAGCAAATTTGGGGTGGAGGAACTTGACTGGCCTGCACCCCAACCTGCACCCCAACCTGATAGAACACCTTTGGTATGAATTAGAGCGGAGACTGCGAGCCAGACCTTCTTGTCCAACATCAGTGCCTGACCTCACAAATGCGCTTCTGGAAGAATGGTCAAACATTCCCATAGACACACTCCTAAACCTTGTGGACAGCCTTCCCAGAAGAGGTGAAGTTGTTATACAGTATCTCATAAAATTGAGTACACCCCTCACATTTTTGTAAATATTTTATTATATCTTTTCATGTGTCAACACTGAAGAAATGACACTTTGCTACAATGTAAAGTAGTGGGTGTACAGCTTGTATAAGGGTCCTTTCACACGGCCGCTCCGTGTGTCCGCAAATCATCCAATTCGTTTGCGGATGATTTGCGGACATAATGTAAGTGAATGGCACTGCGGGTGTCAGCGGAATACCATCCGCTGACACCCGATTTTCCTCCGGTCAGTTCTGTTCCGTTTTTACGAATGGAACAGAACCCCATTTTTCCTTCCGTGTAAAAAACGGAAAGGAAGGAAAATCGGATGTCAACGGTGTCATCCGCTGACATCCGCAGTGCCATATACTTACATTAGGTCCGCATATCATCCGCAAACGGATGGGATGATATGCAGGCACACGGAGCGGATGACAGAAATGTCATCCGCTCCGTGGAAAAAAAAAAAAAAAAGTCCCGCAGCGGACCTTTCACACGGAGCGGCCGTGTGAAAGGAGCCTAACAGTGTAAATTTGCTGCCCCCTCAAAATAACTCAACACACAGCCCATAATGTCTAAACCGCTGGCAACAAAAGTGAGTACACCCCTAAATGAAAATTTTCAAATTGGGCCCCAAGTGTCAATATTTTGTATGGCCACCATTATTTTCCAGAAATGCCTTAACCCTCTTGGGTATGGAGTTCACCAGAGCTTCACAGATTGCCACTGGAGTCCTCTTCCACTCCTCCATGACAACATCATGGAGCTGGCGGATGTTAGAGATCTTGCACTCCTCCACCTTCCATTTGAGGATGCCCCACAGATGCTCAATAGGGTTTAGGTCTGGAGACATGCTTGGCCAGTCTATAACCTTTACCCTCAGCTCCTTTAGCAAGGCAGTGGTCGTCTTGGAGGTGTTTTTGGGCATGACACACTTGTCTTTGTACTCCTCACCTGGTTGCCGCCGCACACGTTTGACACCATCTGAACCAAATAAGTTTGTCTTGGTCTCATCTGACCACAGGACATGGTTCCAGTAATCAATGTCCTTAGTCTGCTTGTCTTCAGCAAACTGTTTGCGGGTCTTGTATATCATCTTTAGAAGAGGCTTCCTTCTGGGACGACAGCCATGCAGACCAATTTGATGCAGTGTACGATTTATGGCCTGAGCACTGACAGGCTGACCCCCCCCCCATTCCTTCAACCTCTGAGACAGTGCATACAGCACTCATAGGTCTATTTCCCAAAGACAACCTCTGGATATGACACGGAGCATGTGCACTCAACTGCTTTGGTCGACCATGGTGAGGCCTGTTCTGAGTGGAACCTGTCCTGTTAAACTACTGTATTGTCTTGGCCAACGTACTGTAGCTCAGTTTCAGGGTCTTGGCAATCTTCCTATAGCCTAGGTCATCTTTATGTAGAGCAACAACTCTTTGCCATGAGGTGCCATGTTGAACTTCCGGGAGCAGTATAAGATAATGAGAGCGATAACACCAAATTTAACACACCTGCTCCCCATTTACACCTGAGACCTTGTAACACTGACGAGTCACAGGACATCGGGGAGGGAAAATGGCTAATTAGGCCCAATTTGGACATTTTAACTTAGGGCTGTACTCACTTTTGTTGCCAGTGGTTTAGACATTAATGGCTGTGTGTTGAGTTATTTTGAGGGGACAGCAAATTTATACTGTTACACTTTACATTGTAGCAAAGTGTCATTTCTTCAGTGCTGTCACATGAAAAGATATAATCAAATATTTACAAATATGTGAGGGGAGTACTCACTTTTGTGAGATACTGTAGTGGCAAAGCATGGGCCAACTCAATATTGAACCCTACGGATGAAGACTCATGTAGAGGCAGGTGTCCCAATACTTTTGACAATATCGTGTGTGTGTGTCTATATATATATATATATATATATATATATATATATATATATATATAGACACACACACAACACACACACAAAGCATATATAAATTAGATATGATCACCGATCAGGTTATGATAACCCACCTAATATTGAGTAGGCCCCCCTTTTTCCGCCAAAACAGCCATGGCCCGTCGAGGCATAAATGACACTAGACCTTTGAAGGTATGCTTTAGTACCTGGAACCAAGCCATCTGTAGCAGATTTCTAAAGTCCTGTAAGTTGCAAGGTGGAGCCTCCATGGATCGGTTATGTTTACCCTGTACATCCCACAGATACTCAATTGGATTGACATCTGGAGATTTGGGAGGCCAAGTCAACACCTCTAACATAAAAGGGGTTGTAAAATCAGAAGGTTTTTTATCTTAATGGATTAGGATAAAAAACCTTCTGTGTGCAGCAGCCCCCCTCATGCTTACCTGAGCCCCCTCTCAATCCAGCGATGTCCACGACTGTCTCAGCCATCCAGGACTCCCCTCCTGGCTAAGACACAGCAGTGGCAATATTGGCTCCCACTGCTGTCAATCCATCTCAATTAACCAATGAGGAGAGAGGGGGCAGGACTGAGCCGCAGCACTGTATCTGAATGGATACACAGAGCTGTGCCTTGGCTCAGGTGCCCATAGCAAGCTGCTTGCTGTGGGAGCACTCAAACGGAGGGATGGGCCAGGAGAGCCGAACTGGGACCCTAAAAGAGGAGGATCCAGGCTCCTCTGTGCAAAACCAACTGCACAAAGGAGGTATTTAATATTTTTATTGAAAAAAAAAAAAAAAAAAAGAGACTTTACAATCAATTTAATGTTATGTTCCTCATAGAGGTGCACTGAATAGAAATTTGGTGCTGAAACTGAAAATGCAGGATGCACTTGGCCGAAAAACGAATCCGAATATGACCAGTTTTTTTTCTTTAAAAAAATTGGATTTTTGACTTACCGTAAAATCAATTTCTCTGATGTTCATTGATGGACTGAGCTCCTTATCTTCTTGACCATTGGGTTATACTGCCCCCTACAGGAGTAGGACACTAAGCAGGGAAAAGCTTGACTACGCGTTTTGGGCAGTCCCAACGGGTATACTCCCACTTTCAGCTATAGGCACTCAGTTTTGTTACAAGCAGTGTCACAAGAAAGCCAACTCCACAGAGGGGCCGATGCGGTGTCCATCAATGAACATCAGAGAAGTGGATTTTACGTTAAGTCAAAAGTCCAATTTTCTCTTTCGTTCATTAACGAACACAGCTCCTTATCTTCTTGACCATTGGAATGTCCCAAAGCAGTGTCAAACATGAGGGGTGGGAACAGCAAGAAAAAATTCCCAAGGCTAAACCGTAGCCAACCAGGTGGATCTCAACCATAAACAACTGGAGTGCACCTGAAAAAAACAATACACCCTCAAAGAGGACTAGGTCCTCTAAACAGCAGCCTGCAAAACCTTTGCGGTTAAAGGAAGCTTCCGAAGATGCCAACACATCCACCTTCTAAAACTTTGTGAAAGTGTGCACAGACGACCAGGTGGCCCCCTTGCAAACCTGCAGCACTGACGCCTGAGGACGGAAGACCCAGGAGGCACTAAGCGCCCGAGTAGAGTGCGCCTTAACAGGGAAAGGAGGAACCTGACCCTTATTGAATAGGCCTGAATCACCATCTGGAAATGGTTGAAGCAGAAGCAGCCAACCCTTTTCAAGGTCCATCCCTGAGTACAAATAGTGAGTGATGTCCGAAAAGACTCTGTAGCTGATTTCCCGAACCACATCCAGGGAATGCAAGGCAATTTCTTTAGGATGTTTAGGCCTGGGACATAGGGAAGGCAACACAATGTCTTCAGTCAAATGGAAATCAGAGACGACCTTTGGAAGGAACGACGGACAGGGACGAAGAACCACCTTATCTCTGTGAACCACCAGGTAAGGTGAACAAGACAACGCTGCCCAGCCTTGACACCCTGCGCGCAGAAGTAATAGCCACCAAAAAGGCCACCTTCTGGGACAACATGAGCAGGGGAACCTCCCGAAGACTTTCAAAGGGAGGTTTCTGAAGAACTAACAGCACCAAATTGAGGTCCCATGGCGGTAATGGAGAACGCACTGGGGGAGCCAAGTTTCAAACTCCCTGGATAAAGGTACACACCAAGGAATGTGTGGCCAATGGACATTGAAAGAAAACCGCTAAGGCCGAAACCTGGCCCTTTATGATACTCAAGGCCAGGTGCTGCTCAACCCCCCGTAAGAGGAAAGCCAATATCTGAGCCACCGAAAAGGAGCGAGGGTGAACCCCAAGAGACTCACACCACGCAATGTACGCCTTCCAAGTACGATGGTAGATGTTCCTAGAGGTCGATTTTCTAACCTTTAACAGCGAAGGAATCATCAATTCAGACAAACCTCTATCCATCAGCACCTGGCTTTCAACAGCCAAGCCGTTAAAGCCAGCGACTGTAAAGCATGATGGATGACTGGCCCTTGGAACAGCAGCTCTTCCCAGAGAGGAAGTCTCCAAGGAGCATCGGCGACCAGCCGTACCAGATTGGCGTACCAAGACCGGCGAGGCCAGTCTGGAGCCACTAGAATGACCGGAATCCCATCTGCCTCGACCCTTTGCAGGAGTCTTGGCAGAAGTTTGAGAGGGGGGAAGGCGTAAATCAGATGATACTGACTCCAAGGAGCCACTAATTCATCTATGGCATGGGCCAGGGGATCCCGAGACCATGCCACAAACCTCTGTACCATCCTGTTGAGACGGGAGGCCAACAGGTCCACATTGGGAGTACCCCACCGGAAACACAACTCCTGAAACACCTCTGGATGAAGTGACCATTCCCCCTGGTCCATCGCCTGTCGACTGAGGTAATCCGCTTGCCAATTTTCCACCCCCGGAATGTACACCGCAGAGGGGGCTGGAACTAATCTTTCTGCCCATCTTAGAATGCCAGCTACTTCCCGAGCTGCCAGGACATTTCTTGTACCCCCTATGATTGACATAGGCCGTGGCATTGTCCGAATGAATTCGTACTGGACACCTCTGAAGACGAATTGTCCAAGAGTTCCAGTACATTGATCGGCAGTCTAAACTCTTCCAGAGTCCATACCCCCTGAGCACAATCTGGGCCGAGGACGCCTCCCCTTTCCCTGTCCAAGTGCCGGAGAACGAAGCCACCAGATCAGGGACCCGCTCATACCCCAGCTCAACAAGATCAGATTGTCTAGAGACTGTGGATTCTTGTCCCATTTCATCAGAATCTCTTTTTGGAGAGATCTTGTGTGGAACTGTGCAAACGGAACCGCCTTGAGGTAGACACCATCAGGCCCAGCACTCACATGCAAGCCCGGAGGAATAATCATCTGCTGGACAACAGAAGCTGGATTGCCTCCTGCAATTTCTGGAGTTTTTCCAGAGGAAGAAACACACTGGCTGAGGCCGAGTCCAGAGTCAGACCCTGATAGTCCAGTCTTGTGGACAGAATCAGAGCAGATTTCTGGAGGTTCAGAATCCAACCAAACTCCCTCAGAGTTTGCAGTGTAATCTCCAAGTTGTCCATCAGAGCAGTCGGAGACTCTGCTCGCAGAAGAAGATCTTCCAGGTACCCCAGTACCGAGAACTCCCGCTGACGCAACAATGCTAGTATCGGGGTCAACACTTTTGTGAAGACCCGAGGAGTGGAGGCGAGACCAAAGGGTAACACCACAAACTAATAATGCTCCTCACCCATGGTAAAGCGGAGGAAGCTCTGGTGACCCACACATATTGGAATGTGAAGGTAGGCGTCCTTGATGTCGATAAAAGCAAGAAAATTCTCCTAATGTAGTGACTCCATTTGGAACTTCTGTACCCGCAAAAAGCAGTTTAGCGCCTTGAGGTCCAGAATTGGACGTACCTTGCCTTCCTTCCTGAAAAGGGTAAAGAGGTTTAAATAAAAACCCTGAAAATGTTGCGAAGTCGGAACCAGGACAATCACCCTTTGAAGTAACAAGATTTGCACCGCCCCAAAGAGACCCCCGTAAGTGATCTGGGGACAATCGCAAGTCCGAAGGGAAGATCTTTTACGGAGGATAAGACCAAAACTCTATCTTGTAGCCAGACCGAATGACTTTGTGGACCCACTTGTCCTTTAACAGGGAGGTCCAAGGATCCTAAAACCAGCGAAGACGCCCCCCCACACCAGATATGGGTGAGGGCACCCCTTCATGCAGAGGAAGCCTTGTCCGCAGGTCTGGAAGAGCCTGCTCGTGACTTACCAGACCAGGTCATCCTGGAACCTCCGGTGGAGGCTCTGAAGGGCTTAGATTTCTTGTCTTGAGACCCTGAGGGACGTAAAGGCCTCTTATGAGCAGAAAAGAATGGCCCCTGTCTATGATGGGGCTTTGTGCCCATGGAAGCCTGCGAAAGAAGAATACTCTTTCCCTTGTGAGGCCCTTAATGATGTCATCTAAGGAAGTATATTGATAGTAGCTTGCAGAAGCTGCTGCCAATCAACACAGAAGGGAAGGTTGGGGGCTTGGTGGCAAAACTGACTACAGTTGATACAGACATGTTGTGCAATGGCACAGTATCCTGCAACTCCAGACAGGGTACACAGCTAAACTTACCACGCCAGCTTGGATCTACTTTCATGCTTGGCATAGTCAGATTGAGTTAGGATAGAAGGAGAACTGGAAAAATTACCAGGTATTTCCCCATTGATGGAAGAAAAAAAAAATTACTTCGCCGTTATAAACCAATCCATTAGGAATTGCTTAACCTGCTATTAAAACAGAAAAGGCTGGATTTTTAAGCAGATACATAAAAAAACAAACACTTAGTTTCAATAGCAATGTAACAGGCATGCTGTCATTGAGCAATGTAGGACATCCATAGACTATATTGTAAGAGTATTAGTTATGCAATTTCTCCTTTTGGCCACAAGATAGAGATATGGAGATGCTGACTTCCTTCCTGAATCAGAGACAAAAGCACATGGGAAGTGAAGTTTGTCAGCAGCATCAGGACACCATTTGCTGAGCACTTGGACTGCATTTCCCCAAGGTCTGGGGGCACAGGTGTGGTTACAGAGATAGTGGGGACTGGGCTTCTTCCAGGGACAAAGGGGAATTCTCCTGAGAGGGGGACAGTAGCTGAGGTTACAGGACACTGTCAAGGAACTCCACTTAGAAAAAACAGTAAAGCCCCGTACAAACAAGCCGAATGATGGAAGAAAAAAAAAAAAACCTGTGTGTATGCCAGCTTTTGTCGGATGTGCATGCTGGAAAACCAGCAGCCAATGGGCTCCCAATCAGCGCTCCCAGCCAATGGCAGGGAGCGCTGATCAGAGTATTCTGGTGGCGGGGAAGTCCCCTGTCAGAAGATAATAGCTCAGCAGGGGAGATCCCAAAACTAACGCCGGATCGTTAGTACAGTTGCTCCGACCGGAGCTAAATGTTTTCATAGTGTGTCCAGGCTTAAGAGCCTGTCAGCGATGCCCACAGTTGTGTGAGGGACATTCAGAGGCTACAGAGTGTGACCAGGACAGAGGAGAGAGAGGACTGTGCTGGGGACGCGATCCAAGAGGAACAACTATGCTGTCCAGCACCGTCCCAGACGTGTTGCTTGGTCTGGTGAAAAGGCCTTGCGCTAATTACTTCGCCGTTATAAACCAATCCATTAGGAATTGCTTAACCTGCTATTCTATAGCCCTAATACTGTCTTCAGGCTTTATCAACTGCTGCAACACACTCCAATGATTAGCCAGCGAAGACTTAGGGTTAAGGACTGCCCTTAACCGTAACTGTCCCAAAGCTCTAGCCCATTTGCTAGTTAAAGTGGTATCGTACCCCTGCCCGTTCATTTGGGTGCACTCAAAACAAGTATAGAGCTGCTATCATTCTAAACCCATTTAGATTTCTTATACACTGCTCATTGATACTTGCTAATCAATATATTGATTCTGATTAATTATATAGAATTGTACTTCTCCCTTTTCTACTTGGGTATAGTTCTTTACCCTGTTTAGCAGCCGAACTTGCCTGCTGTGTTTTTAATTCTGTTTAACCTGCTATTTACGCTAATCAGTATTAATTCCTTACTATGGGGGGTGTGTGGGGTTATTTATTGGCAATATCTCACAGCAGGTTAAATATATTTTACACTTGTGTTGTTACTTGGGCTTTCAGTGATTTTTGGGGCTGAGGTTGTTCTTGGAGTTGAGGCGCAGAACAGAGAACCCAAAATTACCAAGCAGGTCTTTCGGGGGTGGCATAACATTAAGTTAAGGGTAACATACACTTTAAGAAGCAGTGAGTACAGCTTATAATCAAGAAGCAAGCTCTCTCAATGCTCTGAAGAAATTCCATCATGGCAGCTACAGAATGCAAAAAAGACAGGGAATATAAGAAGTGTTTAGACCACACAGTGGCAATATTTATGACATACACTATATTATCAAAAGTGTTGGGACACCTGTCTTTACACGCACATGAACTTTAAAGAGGAAGTAAACCCTCCTCAGGAAGTTGTACCGAGGAAGTAAACCCTCCTCAGGAAGTTGTACCTATAGGTAAGCCTATATTAAGGCTTACCTATAGGTACTGTAAATATCTCCTAAACATGCACCGTTTAGGAGATATTTACCTTTAATGCAGCCAGTGACGTCACTGGCGCATGCGCTCTGAAGGAACGGCAGATCGTGCCGTTCCTTCAGAGCCCTGTGCCGTGGCCGTCGGCTCCCGCGCGCGGGAGTGACGTCACCGCGGCTCCGGCCAATCAGATGGCCGGATGCCGCGATCCCGGAAGACGGGCGACTATACATGTCGCCCGTCATACAGGTAAGCGGACGGCACGGCGGGGGCTCGTTCTAAGGTAAGTATTTCATAATGAGCTAGTATGCGATGCATACTAGCTCATTATGGGTTTCTCTTTCAGGATGTAAAGAAGAGAAAATGTTTTTTTCTCGGTGTACAACCTCTTTAATGGCATCCCAGTCTTAATGCATAGGGTTCAATATTGAGTAGGCCCACCCTGTGCTGCTATAACAGCTTCAACTCTTCTGGAAAGCCTGTGCCCAAGGTTTAAGAGTGTGTCTATGGGAATATTTGGCCATACTTCCAGAAGCGCATTTTTTAGGTCAGGCACTTTTGTTCGATGAGAAGGCCAGGCTCAAAGTCTCTTATTCATCCCAAAGGTGTTCTATCGGGTTAAGGTCAGGAATCTGTGCAGGCCAGTCATGTTCCTCCACCCCAACCTCACTCATCCATGTCTTTCTGGACCTTGCCTTGTGCACTGGTGTGCAGTCGTGTTGGAACAGGAAAGGGCCATCCAAAAACTGTTCCCACAAAGTTGGGAACATGAAATTGTCCAAAATTTCTAGGTATGCTGACGCCTTAAAGTGTTACCTTCACTGGAACTAAGGGGCCAAATCCAACCCCTGAAAAACAACCCCCCCAAACCATAATCCCCCCTCCACTAAATGATTTACACATGAGCAAGTTTTGGGTGAAGCAACTTGACTGGCCTGCACAGAGCCCTAACCTCAACCTGATAGAACACCTTTGGTAAGAATTAGACTGTGGAGTCTGTGAGTCGGGCCTTCTCTTTTAACATCAGTGCCTGACCCCACAAATGTGCTTCTGAAAGAATGGTCAAACATGGACACACTCCTAAACCTAGTGGACAGCCTTCCCAGAAGAGTTGAAGCTGTTATAGCTGCAAAGGATGGGCCAACTGAACCCCACGGACAAAGACTGCAATGCCATTAAAGTTCATGTAAAAGTAGGCGTCCCAATACTTTTGGTGATATAGTGTATGTTTATAGTAAGCAAAAATGTGATATGTGGTGTTTTCTATCCACTTTGTTTTAAAGTCAGATCCTATAAAGAACAACAAGCAGACCAATCTTAACATGTTCCCACTTGGAAGGTAAAGCAAGGCAGATTAAAAAAGAAACAACAATATCCTCCACTAAACCAGTGTACACCACAGCAGAAAAACAGAAAACATTTACATATCATCAGTTCCATCATAAAATCTAAAAATAAGAATTTATTCATCAATTTGGGACAGTACAGAGAGCCTTACAAATCATTCTCTTATGTCCTTGGGGCCAACAGTGCATTCAGATCAGCTTCCAGCACCGGTACATCCTAATATATCGTAATAGAGCCATTTATTCCAAACTGCAAACATCTGTGTTGGCCATTATCAGTGCAATACACATTTACATGTTTTCATCTGAACACCATTTCAGAATAGAAACTCACTAGCAATGATTTCATCCACTATTTGCAAACATTCAGTTCTCCAACCTCAGCTTCTAGGATTTTTCTAATGTTTGTCTCCTTAGTATAATTTAACTCATTTAAAATAGATCCAAGGGGCCCTCTATTTTACCAATTGCATGCTTTTATAAAAACATTTTTATGTACCTGCTCCTAAGTGGGTATATATGAAATCTCGTTTCTATTAAACTGCTGAGATTGTTAATGTTTTTCATGGTACTAACCAGCTCAGATAAGATATTATAATTCAGCTAGTAAATTTAAGATTTACAATTCTTTTTTAAAGTATTTTCTAATGTCTTCACCTCTATCACTACCAGTAGCGGTAATAACAGAAATACAAAATTTAACATATTTTGTCACTTACTCTTTGTAGGTATTTGTCTCCGGATCCTCTGTCATTACATCGTGTAGACTTTCCACACAGATGTTAATGGTCGCACAAAATGTATCTTGGATAACACTGGAAAAATAGAAAAGGTATGCAATATAGTCAAACTCCTTGAAACTGCCAATTCTGTAAAAAATGCTGCAAGTACATTAAATGTAAACTAAACTAAATAAATTTTACCACGAAAAAAAAAAAATATATATATATAATAATGTAACTTGATGATTACTGTATCAACAGATAATTTCCATCTTCACTCGCCACCCGTTGTCACTATTTGAAAAGAGCAAACATGCAGTGCTTCGCCCATGCGGCTGCGTCATTCATTAAGAGTTCTGTAAAACAATGAACTACAAGTACCGAAAGCCTTTGTGGCGGATGGCTTGTAGTTATTAAATTACCAGGGCGCTGTTGAGCACTCTAGGTAATTCATCGATTCTTCCTGTCATTGTGTAGCTGCCTGCCTGTACGAGCTGTGAGCAACAGCTTCACTGACAGACTGCAGGAGACCTACTGATTACAGTCACAATGCTTTCCAGGCTCCAAAAAAAAAAAAAAAAGGAAAATTAACATTTTTTTTTACCTGCAATAAATGTGCATTTTTTTTATATATTTTTTTAAAACATGAACTTATCCAGTAAAGATTGGCAACAGTTTTGTTATTTATTCAGAAACGTCATAAAGGATGCCTTTGGTGTTTGTAGTGGTCCCACTTTAATTTACTAAATTACCATAGTCAGGAGATCTACATAAGTCACTAAAAGATAAGAAAAGCTTCTGAATGCAACTGACATTACAGTTTACACTAAAATTGATTTCAACTACACCTAAAGCATATGGACAGTTTTGTACCAGCATTTTTAATGACGCAGTTCTTATGTAAAATGCATCTTTAGTATTGTTTAAAGGAAGCCGGATATGAGGGAAACACAAAGCCTGTCAATGCTGACCTCTCCTGTAAATGTCTCCTGGCTGTTATGTTGGCCCCAGCAGTTCAATGCTTCTAGTCACTGACCTGAAACAAGTAAGTATAGAATTCATGTTTTATCCTTTAGACTGAGGGAAGCCTTAGGCCCCTTTCACACGAAAGATCCGATCAGATCCACCTGTCAGTTTTTTAGGCGGATCTGATCGGATCCTCCATGCATCCCTATGGGGCAGCGGATGTCAGTGGAGACATGTCTGCTGACACCCACTGCTATCCGATTCCGTTCCTGTCCGTGAAATCCGGACGGATGGAAACCCTATTTTCCATCCGTCCAGGGGATCGGATCGGATGAGAGTGGACAGGCGGTCCTCTCTCATCCAATTCCCCCATAGAGAGCAGCGGGGCTCTGACACCTCCCTCTCTGCACACAGAGCATCCCCCACTGAGCAGCACAGAGTCCGCCAATGCAGGCGGACCAAGTGAAAGGACCCTTAGTTTTATCTGAAAAGCTTTGATTGGATACTAAAAACCCAACTGTGGATAGCAATGTTTGTCACGTCATATGCATAATGTTAGTAGTTTAGGCAACAAACTTTGAAGGTTGATAGCTCTTTTGTCTGGGGATAACTAGGAATTTGTTGCAATTAAAGAGTTACGGTTAAGGGATTTCAATTACTGGAAAATAACTAAAAAAGGTTACACACTATACAGGAAAGATATAGTAAAAAAATAAAATAAAAAAGGGGGGTTGAGTTCCCATTTATGTCAAACATTGCATAAAGCTAAAAAAAAAATGAACTATTTGAAACTTTCTGGGAATGCCTTCAAATTAGAGAGGGATCTTTCCTTAAAATAGTATACAGCAGACCCCCAGAATAGGGTATGATAACTGCTGATGCTAATTGACGAGATAACCCAAAGAGAACGGTTTAAGTTATAGATCACTTCAAAATACTGGACATTAACTGGAATTTTCAAATTCCATTTACAGCATGAGCAGAAATATGGCAATTGTTTTGAAAGGGGTTTCTCTAAAATAGTTGGTAAAAAGCCCCACCTGAGGAAATCCTAATATAGAACTGGTACTGACAAAGGGAATCCATTGTCTGATGTCGATGTGGGACAAATGTTGTTCTAGTGATCGCCAATGTCCTTGGTTTTACATATAAAACAAATAAACTAATATTAAAAACAAAAGATTCAGATTTCAGTAGGCCACTTATTGCTCAATTAGGTGAGTTTGTAAAAAATAAATTAAAAATATGGAGTAAAATAAGTCAATTAGTGGGCACTATTAAAACCTACCATCCTGGAGGCAACTAGATGATGATATGTCAGACAAACTATTAAGAGTAAATGAAAGAAAATGATTTACGCTTTCCAGTGTACCTATTAGGCTACATGTTTACTGGGCATTTAGCCCCTGTGCGACAAATCCAGGTAATTTTCATGCTCTTAATGCAGCCTAGGAAATTATGTGCTCTGGGCATACATCCCTGAACACATAGGGCCATAAACATGAGTACCACTCAGTAAAGCATCCAGCTGCTGTGTATTTCAGTCTTCCAAAGCCTATCAGGGTTGGATGCTGCACTAATGTCTCCAGAGCACATGAAAATGCTGGGATTTGATACATAGGGGCTAAATGCTGAGTGTGCATTAGAGAGACTTCTCCTCCCATTTACCCCAATAAAAGGTGTAGGTAGCGCAAAACCTTAAAAAAAAACAAAAAAACAAAAAAAAACAAACCTTACCCACTCCTATCACAAAAAAGCAAAACATGTTATCGTAAGTTCACATTAACCTGTTCCCGTCTGTGTAACGTGCAAAAGGGTGAACTGTAACACTCACTTGCTGCACATATGCGCCACTGGGTGTTCAATATTTCTGTGCCGAGAGCCCACGACATGTGTGCTTGCCGCACAAAGACCGAGCTGTCAGACAGCTCTCGGTTTCCACTAATGAACGGTAGCCAGTGGAAGCAGCTCCCGATGATGTGACTGCTGTAAAAGCCAATCACAGTGGTCAAACCCCCAACCGGGGGTTCAGAATTATTTAAAGCGATCCAGGGGCAAGCAGGAAGGAGTTAAGCAATAGCGCTGTAGAGGCTGGTGGTGGCAAAGCAGGCAACCAACACACCCTGAAATGTGTGAGATGTGATGATTCTATTGGTGCACTGGAATTCTCTATGCAGAGAGCGAAGATTCCAGAAATTGGTGGCGGAAAAGTTAGGTATAACCAATTGAAGACCAGGCCTTTTCTGGCACTATTTGTTTACATGTAAAAATCAGTATTTTTTGCTAGAAAATGTCTTAGAACCCCTAAACATTATACCCACATTAGCCACTTTATTAGGTACACCTTGCTAGTACCAGATGGGACCACTTTTGCCTTCAGAACGGCCTTAATTCTTCGTGACATAGATTCAACAAGGTGTTCCTCAGAGATTTTGCTCCATAGTTACATGGTTTATTGGCTGCACACCCATGATGCACATATGCAGTTCCACCAGATACAAAAAGTGCTCTATTGGATTGAGATCTGGTGACTGTGGAGGCCACTGGAGTAAAGTAAACTCATTGTCATGTTCAAGAAACCAGTTTGAGATGATTTGAGCTTTGTGACATGGTGCATTATCCTGCTGGAAGCAGGCATCAGAAGATGGGTAACATTGTAGTCATACAGGGATGGACATGGTCAGCAACAATACTCAGGTAGGCTGTGGCATTTAAACAATGCTCAATTGGTACTACTAAGGGACCCAAGTGTGCCAAAAAAAGTCATTTTGTGGCTGACGTTTGGTAACTCGAACCTTTAGCTCCTTCCACATATTTTCTATGGGATTAAGGTCTGGAAACTGGCTAGGCCATACCAGGACCTTAATGTGCTTCTTCTTGAGCCACTCCTTGGTTACCTTGGCTGTGTGTTTTGGGTCATTGTCATGTTGGAATACCCATCCACTACCTATTTACAAACCCCTGGCTGAGGGAAGGAGGTTCTCACCCAAGATTTGGCGGTACATGGCCCGTTCATCGTCCCTTTGATGCAGTGAAGTTGTCCTGTCCCCTTAGCAGAAAAACACCCTAAAGCATAATGTTTCCATCTCCATGTTTGACGGTGTGGATGGTATTCTAAGTGTCATAGGCAGCATTCTTCCTCCACCAAACACAGTTTGGTTGAGTTGATGCCAAAGAGCTCGATTTTGGTCTCACCTGAACACAACTCTTTCAACCAGTTCTCCTCTGAATAATTTAGATGTTCATTAGCAAACTTCAGACTGGCCTGTATATGTGCTTTCTTGAGCAGGGGGACCTTGCAGGTGCTGCAGGATATCAGTCCTTCATGGCGTAGTGTGTTACCAATTGTTTTCTTGGTGATTATCTCAGCTGCCTTGAGATTATTGACAAGATTTGCCCGTGTATTTCTGGGCTGATTCCTCACTGTTCTCATGATCATTGAAACTCTACAAGGTGAGATCTTGAGCCCCAGGCCGAGGCAGACTGACAGGTATTTTGTGTTTCTTCTATTTGGGAATAACCACACCAACTGTTGTCACCCTCTCACCAAGCTGCTTGGTGATGGTAATGTAGACCATTCCAGCCTTGTGTAGGTCTACAATCTTGTCCCTGGAGAGATTGGAATCTGATTGATTTATTGCTTATGTGGACAGGTGTCTTTTATATAGTTAACAGGCTGAGATTAGGAGCACTGCCTTTAAGAGACTGCTCCTAATCTCAGCTTGTTACCTGTATAGAAGACACCTGGGAGCCAGAAATCTTACTGATTAATAGGGGATCAGATACCTATTTCACTCAATCACTTCCATACAGGGCCTATTTTGGCACACCTCCCCTACATGTAAAAATCATATATTTTTTTTTGCTAGAAAATTACGAAAACCCCCAAACATTATACAGTATCTCACAAAAGTGAATACACCCCTCACATTTTTGTAAATATTTTATTAGATCTTTTCATGTGACAGCACTGAAGAAATGATACTTTGCTACAATGTAAAGTAGTGAGTGTACAGCTAGGACAACAGTGTAAATTTGCTGTCCCCTCAAAATAACTCAACACACAGCCATTAATGTCTAAACAGCTGCCAAAAAAAGTGAGTACACCCCTAAGTGAAAATGTCCCAATAGGGCCCAATTAGCCATTTTCCCTTCCCGGTGTCATGTGACTAGTTACTGTTTCAAGCTCTCAGGTGTTAATGGGGAGCAGGTGTGTTAAATTTGGTGTTATGACTCAGCATGGGTTTTAACACTAAATTTGGTGTTTTGACTCAGCATGGGTTTTAACACTAAATTTGGTGTTATGGCTCTCTTACCGATCACTGGAAGTTCAACCTGGCACTTCACAGCAAAGTGTCATTTCTTCAGTGTTGTCACATGAAAAGATATAATAAAATATTTACAAAAATGTGAGGGGTGTACTCACTTTTCTGAGATACTGTATATGTTTTTTAGCAGAGACCCTAGGGAATAAAATGGCAGTCATTGCAACTTATTTTGTCACACGGAATTTGCAAAGCAATTTTTCAAAAACGTTTTTTTTTTTTGGAATAAAAAAAAAACACTAAAGTTAGGCCAACTTATTTTGTATCATGTGAAAGATGATGTTACGCCTAGTAAATTGATACCTAGCATGTCACGCTGCAAAATTGCACACACTCGTGGAATGGCGCCAAACTTTGATACTTAAAGCGGAATGCCGGGCACAGATGTCATTTTTTAATAAACATACCCCCGGGACAGTCAGGGCTAGCACATTCCACAATGGCTAGCCTCTGATCTGTCCCGGTTCGCACTTACCTTTTAGAAGAAATACTTACTTATAAAATTTCTTCCACAGCGTTTCCATCTTTCTTGTGGGCAGCTGAAGCCGGTGCGGTCCTCTTCTATGTCTTCTTCCGCGTCTTCTTGTCCCAGAATGCGCCGCACCGGCCCCTCTCGTCACTTCCGGCGCGACGCCGCATTCCTCCACAGCTTCTGGGCATGCGCAGAAGCTGTTTAGCAGGGGAATGCGGCGTCGCCCGGAAATGACGTTCAGCTCCCAGGAATCATAGCGAGGCAGGAAGTGACGGGGTGAGCCGCGGCTCCGAGGTAGGAAGTACTCTGAGGTGAGTATCTTCGATCTTCAATTGCAAGGTAAGTAAACAAAAAAAAAAAAAATAACTATCCAATTCCTTTTCAGGTGAGGCATACCTAGCGGAGGGGCACAAAAAAAAAAATCTTGTTTTTGTGCCCGGAACTCCTCTTTAAAAATCTTTTTAGGCGACACTTTAAAAATGTTTACAGGTTACCAGTTTAGAATTACATAGGAGGTCTTGGACTAGAATTTTTGCTCTCGCTCTAATGTTGGCGATGGTACCTCAAATGCGTGGTTTGAATGTCGTTTACATATGTGGGCGCGACAAACGTATGTGTTTGCTTCTGCGTGCGGGGACAGAGGTGCTTTAAAAAAAAAAAAAAAAATTGATTGTTTATTTTTATTTTCATAGGTTTACACTTTCCTTTTAATTTTTTTATTTTTTTTTGGATCACTTTTATTCCTATTACAAGGAATGTAAACATCCCTGTAATAAGAATAGGGCATGACAGGTCCTCCCTATGGAGAGATGTGGGTTCTACAAGTCCCCACATCTCTCCTCTAGGCAGGAAAGACTGAGATTTAAAAAAAAAAAAAAATTATATATAAAAAACAAACAATCTCAGCCTTTCTAGCCGAGATCTGGGCAGTATTTGCAACTGCCAGGCCAGACGTTACGTCATAACACCGCGCCCGGGCTTCAGAGAGTCATAGAGACTGCTGGGGACCATCTGGTCCTCGGTATTCTCTATGGTGAACTTTCACCGCCGGCTTGCCAATCGCACGGGCAAGCTGGTAGAAGCACTAGAGGGCGGCGGGAGGGGGGGGGGGCGTCCCCTCCCGCCACCTGTAAGGACAATCAAGCGGCTGAACTGCTGCCATGATTGTCCTTATGGTGAAGGGAATCGCTGGCTGCAAAAGATGATATTCGAATGATGCCTGCAGCGGCATCATTCAGATATCCCCACTCCCAATCCAGGACGTCATAGGAGCTGGAAGTGTAAAATGCAAATCAATTTATAACTTTTTTTTAAATGCGTTTTTCTGGATATATTTGTTACTCTGCCTCTCACTGTTAAAATAAACCTACCATTAAAATAATAGACTGATCATTTCTTTGTCAGTGGGCAAACATACAAAATCAGCAGGGGATCAAATACTTTTTCCCTCACTGTATATGCCTAAATGCATTGAGTTGCTGCCATGTGATTGGTTGATTAGTAATTTGTGTTACCAAGTCCTAGAAAATAAAGTGGTGGGTTTTGCAATTTTCTATGTCACAATGTATTTGCGCAGCAGTTTTTTTAACGCAATTTTTTTTGGAAACATATATACTTTTTTGAATTTTAATGCGACCCCCCCATAACCCAATATTTTGATAAAATATAAAACATTGTTACGTCGAGTAGATACCAAACAGGTCATGCTTTAAAATTCAGCACAACCATGCAATGCTGACAAACAATGTAAATTTTAATATTCATAGGCAACACTTTAGATTTACTCAGGAGGTCTGGTGCTAGAATAACGGTGCATGAGATGCAGTATTGGTGGGCACTAATAGGTGACACTGATAGGCAGAACTGATGGGCACTAATAGGTGGAACTGACGGGCACTGATAGGTGGCACAGATGGGCAATAATGGGCACTGGTGGACGGCACTGATAGATGGCAATGATGGGCACTGGTGGGTGGCACTGATAGATGGCAATCATGGGCAGCTCTGATGAGGAAGGCACTGAAAGGGTCCCTGAGCCCTGATTGGCATCCCTGGTGGCCATGGGTGGGCATCCCTGGTGGTCATGTGTGGGCAATCCCTGGTGGCTCTAGTGGCACCCCCCAAGGGTCTGCACTGGTAATCAATGCTCTGATTACCAGCACAGACCCCCCCCCCCTGTCAGGAGAGCCACCAATCGGCTCTCCTCTACTTGTGCCTGTCAGGCTCGAACTGAGGAAAGCCGATCAATGGCACTTCCTATTTACTATGTGACCAGCTGTGATTGGACACAGCTGGTCACATGGTAAAGAGCCTATGTCATTAGGCTCTTTACCGAGATTGGAGATGCGGTGAGTCAGGGTGACATACCGCACCACCAATCGCAGCTCTGCACGCCCACCGGGGGCACGCAGAGCGGTCTATCCTGCTGGAAGTCATATGACGGCCAGTCAGGATAGAGCAACCACTTCCCGGCCATCATTTTGCTATATGGCAGGAAGTGATTAAACATGCTTTGTGACAGCAATAGGCATGTGACAGGTACTCTTTGTGAAAAGATCTTAGATCTATGAGACCACAAATCCCTCCTCTGCCCTTAAAAGCATTTGGTCACACTAAGATCACTGTGTTTGAATGCTTTTGATTTTTTGAAAATGCCCTCTGGGTAAACTGGAAGTGATGTCAGTTTGGGGTACCATAGCCCAGAGCTGAAAAAAGCCAATCTGGTCTTTGTTCGATTTTCTGATCACCTGGTGAAAGCACTGGCTAGTCGATTGGAACTACTGGTGGGATGGGAGTTCCCAGTAAAGCTGAGGAAGATTGCTTTTACAAGAGAGCCGACCATCGGCTCTAAAAAACAGTACAGGGATGAGAATGATGATTCAATCACTTGAAGCCCAGTGATGTACCAGGGGTTTCTTATGCAGGGAACATCATTTACTTTTTTTTTTGAGGGGGGCACTTAAACTTACACATAAAAAAAAATAAACAAAACTAAAAACTTAAGCCTGTATAGTTCGCACTAAATATGCACTTTTTTTTTTTTATTTAAGAAGAGAAGTGTAAATGGGTCCTTAAAAGACCTTTTCAATGATCACGGAATATGCTGGGAAAAGTCTGCCAGCAAATCTGGAGGCTTTTCTTACTTCGACTACTGACAGATGGACAGTGACAGATATGCCACAGGTAATGGAGTTGATCATTTTCTATAAACATCCTCACTTTCCTCTGTGGTTCAATGCTTAGCTCTCTGCTTTTCAGGTTCCCTGCCATGTGTCTGGTTAAAGATGGACTCCAGGCAATAAGCTAAATGCACAGATGAAATGCATGCAATATGAAATACATATAAGGGAGCTGTTTTACCTGTCAAAGATTTATATATTTTCCATCAAGTTCTGAGATTTATACATCTCTGCCAGACAGCACAGCCAGATGGATGACACCACTTTTTGTGCTTGCTATAGAATGTTTAAGGAATACAGTGGTGTCCTCTCTCAATCCCAACTTGCTGATTGGTCAGTAAATGAAGAGGATGAAAGCAATGCTAATCATTCTGCTCTTTCCTACTATCAGAAAAGTCCTTGTTAGAACTTTTGCATGCAGCATGACTGACTGGCTCCTAGTCCTACTTCCTCTCCAAGCATGAGTGCTGCTGTACAAGGGACTACATAAGCCTGATATCTGGTCAACTTCAGTTATGTATGCTAGTTACAATAAAAAGAAAAAATGTAATGATGTATTAATACCTAGGTTCATCAACTTGTGCATTTAATATCTGCCTGGAATGGCAGCTTTAAAGTGGAAGAAAAGCGCAAGTCTAACTATTATTAAAAATGTCCTCCTCCCCTCACCTATTCTGTCTAACCTGTGTACAGTATAAAAAAAAAAAAAAGAACTGAGTACTTAAAGCGGAGTTCCGGCCTCGGGGGGTTATATTTAGATAAAAATCCCCCCGGGACAGTCAGGGCTAGTACATTCCACAATGGATAGCCTCTGAACTGTCCCGGGTCGCTCTTAAAAGTTCTTCTCCAGCGCTGCCATCTCAGGTGTGGGCAGCTAAAGCCAGCGCGTCCTCTTTGGTGATGTCGGAGTGCCACAATGCACTGCACCGGCCCCACTCGTCACTTCCGGTGCAATCGCGGCATCCATGCACAGCTTCTGATCCGATGCCAGATAGCTCCAAAGGACTCCCCACATAGGTCCAATCATCTGTCCCATCATGTAGCACCTTTATCACTGGTCATTTTTGATGATGGGACAGATGATTGGACCTATGTGGGGAGTCCTTTGGAGCTATCTGGCATCGAATCAACCTCATTGGAATCGGATGACTGATTTTTGGCTCATTATTACATGCTTCTGGTAAGCGGCAGTGGTGTCGGTGGTGGCTTTTTCAAGTTGGTTGATCCAGACTGTTATTTTGTCGGTCACCTTATGTTATCACCTGCATGAATTTTTATATATCTGGTAAGCAGATTGTGCTTATGGGAGATGGTCTATAATTCCTCTATACACAGTCCTCCCTCTTTTGCTTGAAATTTCTCTTGGCACCAGCCTGGATTTGGTGGAGGTTTCTTTATCAGCACCTTCTAGAGGAACTGCACATGGATGTAGATCTTTAATTTTGTGTACAGTATTATTCTATGGGGCCTGTCATTTTATTTTTCATGGATTTGGGCCGAGTGTCTTGAGTTTCCTGGTCCTAAGGAGCTTCCCAATTCGTCCCGTTGTGAAAGAAATACACCTTTTGAATTGGGCGTTTGATGATATACATTCTGGTAAGAAGTTTGTACAGCCAGTGGTCTTCTCCCAGATTTATATTCACTCAAGAATTATTTATACATGGACTTTTTGGACTTGTTGCTCACATTATACAAGTTTCTTCTACTATTGAATTACATTGACACATGATTTAGGAGTCATTATACTCCTATATGTAGCACCTTTGTCACTGGTCATAAGGGTGATATGTAATATTTTAGCGCGACTTACTTTTATTATTACATTATGATATTGCCTTAGAGGGTAAAACTTTTCTTTTATATAGACTTACCGCTTTCACTGGGTGGTTTTTATCTTAATGCAGAGAATACATTAAGATAAATAACACAAAAAAAAAAACTTTAGAACCAACCAAAAAGGTATAGTTAGGTGTTTCTTCCACTTTAAGAAGTAAAACTACTGGCTCCCACATTCCCAAAGAGAGATTGTCTCGGCTAAAGGAGGGTAAGTCCTGAAACACAACATACTTTGACAATACTGATTGTACAAAGCCTTGTGATTAAAAATATACTGTAATAATGTATTCTGGTGGAATAATAGGAGGCACACCAGTATACAAAAGCTAATAATCTCCTTGAATGTCCATTAAATCTTTACAAATTAATAAGGAGATTACAACGATTTTACTTGAGGCAGAAACGCTACTTATGTGAAATCAATGAAATACCAATTACTGTATTCAATTAAAATGAATGCTGAGAACATTTTAATGGCTACTTCAAAATGGATTTATGAAGTATGACCTTTGGAAATTCTTTCCCGCCTACTAGTTTCTTGAGCTTTCAAAACAATTATTGTACTTGTTGGGATATGGATATATACAATGTTCTGAGGAGTAAGAGAGATATATAAGAGATATACTGTGCAAGGGTTTGCAGGGATTGCCCATGTGAAAGAAAAAGCCATTTCTACATAACTGTTATTGTGAATGTCAGAGTGACTCTGAAAGAAAAGTTGCTTACAAGTATGAATTACAGGCACTAAGGTATTTACACATACCTGCAGCAGCATCCAAGGCCCCAATCCATCTAAATGCATGGCCATTTTGACTGGGCAAAGAGTTGATACGCACTGTTAGTAGAAGCTTGGGGACCCCCTCTGGACACCCCAGACTACTATATATTAGAAAAGTTTTTATACTATATTTATCTCCTGTACAGGACACCAATGATGGGCCATGGACGGAAGATATATTTCCTTTCTATTTGGGTTGGAGTGTTCATTAGACATTTTTATTACTCAGGGCTTCTCATCCAGGCAGCATGAGGGGTTCCGGGGTAGATGGAGAGGACTGATTTACTGATGTACTCTATGGATTGGAAAGTCCTCATTTGGGAACCAGAATTCAGAGGTCTGGAGAGAATTAGAGTGGGAAAGCAAGGGAGGTTTGACAAGCAGCAGGAAAGAATCACCGCCTATCTATGAGGTAGAGTGTTGTAGTCCACAGCTGTGAGAAAATGTGGGGAGTCCGGCGACAGATTCGGTTTTGCTCCTGAGGCTCATCTTATATCCCGACACAAACAGGGACCCTAAATCCAAGTGTGGAACCGAGATACTGGTGGTGAGCCCTTTTGTAGTCTTAATGTTACCTGGACTATGGACGGTTTTGCCTTTATTTTTGCAGAGAAAAAGCCTAAAGCGGTAGTAAACTCTTTAAAAAAAAAAAAAAAAACAAGTTTCTTCCTGCAAGGCAATATCATAATGTGCTAGTATGTACAACATACTAGAACATTATGAGAAAATGACCATGAAATGAAGCCCTCCAGCATCGCGTGGTCACTGCTGACAGGACTTTCATCTTCACACGGTCTTCCTTCCAGGTTTGTGGCTCCGGCTGACTGACTGGCTGAGCAGTGATGACTGTACTCCTGCATTAGTGCACTTGAGTCTCAGTTGCTGTACATAACTCTGAAGGAAAGGCACAGGTATGCCATTTATTCAGAGTGCATTCGCTAGTGATGTCACCGGCTGCTGCTCGCTAGAATTTCTCCTAAATGGTGCATGCTTAGTAGATATTCATTGTACCTACAGGTGTGCTTTATTTTAAGCTTACCTGTAGGTAAAAATAGAAAACGAGAGTTTATTACCACTTTATAGTGTTTGCTTGTTTTGAGAGACCAATAAAGACTACGGATTTTTATAAATGGATGGCTGGTGATCTCAGACTCTCCATTTTACTATACATTATTTAAAGCCATAAAGTTTTGGGCTTTTAAAAACTGGGTTATAACATATAGTAACTAAACTTACACTTTCATGCTATACATTTTAAACTGCATGGAATACAGTTGTGCTCATAAGTTTACATACCCTGGCAGAATTTATGATTTCTTGGCCATTTTTCAGAGAATATGATAAATACAAACGCTTTTCTTTCACTTATGGTTTGTGCTTGACTGAAACCATTTATTATCAATCAACTGTGTATACTCTTTTTAAATCATAATGACAAAAAAAACTACCAAAATGACCCTGATCAAAAGTTCACATACTCCAGTTCTTAATACCGTGTATTGCCCCCTTCAACATCAATGACAGCTTGAGGTCTTTTGTGTTATTTGTGGATGAGGCTCTTTATCTTCTGAGATGGTAAAGCTGCCTCATTCTTCCTGGCAAAAAGCCTCCAGTTCCTGTAAATTCTTGAGCTGTCTTGCATGAACTGCACTTTTGAGATCTCCCCAGAGTGGCTCAATGATATTGAGGTCAGGAGACTGAGATGGTCACTCCAGAACATTCACTTTATTCTGCTGTAGCCAATGACAAGTCGACTTTGCCTTGTATTTAGGATCATTGTCATGTTGGAATGTCCAAGTACATCCCATGCGCAGCTTCCGGGCTGATGAATGGAAATTTTCCTCCAGTATTTTTTGATAACATACTGTATTCATCTTGCCATCAATTCTGACCAAATTTCCTGTGCCTTTGTAGCTCACACATCCCCACAACTTTAGTGATCCACCTCCATGGCTCACAGTAGGAATGGTGTACTTTTTATCGACTCCTCTCTAAATGTAGGGTTTATGGTTGTGGCCAAAAAGCTCAATTTTGGTCTCATTGCTCCAAATGACTTTGTGCCAGAAGGTTTGAGGCTTGTCTCTGTGCTGTTTAGCGTATTGTAAGCGAGATACTTTGTGGCATTTGCGTAGTAATGGCTTTCTTCTGGTGACTCGACCATGCAGCCCATCTTTCTTCAAGTGCCCTTATTGTGCATCTTGAAACAGACACACCACATTTTCAGAGAGTCCTGTATTTCACCTGAAGTTATTTGTGGGTATTCTTTGCATCCCAAACTATTTTCCTGGCAGTTGTGACTGAAATTATAGTTGGTCTACCTGACCGTGCGTTTGGTTTCAACAGAACCCCTCATTTTCCACTTCTTGATTAGAGTTTGAACACTGCTGATTGGCATTCTCAATTCCTTGGAAATCTTTTTATATCCCTTTCCTGTTTGATACAGTTCAACTACCTTTTCCCTCAGATCCCTTGACTATTCTTTTGCTTTCCCCATAACTCAGGATCCAGAAACGTCAGTGCAGCACTGGATGAAAGATGCAAGGGCCTTTTAGGAGTCCAGAAACTCATTGACCTTTTATACACACACATAATTATAAGCAAACAGATCACAAGTGAGGATGGTTACCTTTAATAGCCATTCAAACCCCTTTTGTGTCAACTTGTGTGCATGTTATCAGGCCAAAATCACCAGGGTATGTAAACTTTTGATCAGGGTCATTTGGGTAGTTTCTGCTGTCATTATGATTTAAAAAGAGTAAACACAGTTGATTGATAATAAATGGCTTCACAACACTATCCCAACACGAACCATGAGTGAAAGAAAAGTTTGTGTGTTATTCATATTCTCTGAAAAATGGCCAAAAAATCTAATTCTTCCAGGGTATGTAAAGCTACGACTACAACAGTACACCTGCATTCATGTGCATTTCCTTCTGACTGTTTTGTATAAAACTCATAAAAGATCTACATGCAATTTAACAGAAGCAGCAAAGTGAATTTTAAAATGTTCTAATGTATATAAAAACAAGCGAAAGTATAAAAACTGTAATTGAGCACAAATAGCCTGGGTCATAACCTCTGGCTCATTTGCTATCCATACAAGTAGCAATTCAATATTTAAATTTTGATTTTCTGAAAAACTTAAAAAATCAAAAATCAAATAAATAATACAATTGAGTTGAAAAACCCCTGACTGTGCGTGGTAGAAAGAGCAATCAATTTCTATCAGATTGCTTGATGGCATTCCTGGTATTGATTAATTTGTATTCAATAAAATGTATTTTCTTCAAGCCATTAATTTGTTACAGTATGTAAAATGAATACAAGTTTGCAGTGCAATCAAATTCATTAATGGTCGATAGGTTACCTTAGTTTATTCATAATAGCAATTGAAAGTTGAAAATTGCTATGAATATGAAAGTTGTCATGTGTTTGGCCTGCATTAGACTAGGTATACAAGACCATTTAAACCTCATATGCTACAAACAGATTTAAAGCCATTCTTCTTGATAAAATTAACCACCCTCCTATCTATTCGTTTTTTATTTGCCATATGAATTATCTTGCGATGTTAGGTTTTACTAACCTAAATCTGCTGCCTGTGCCACTTACTGGTGCTGTTCTTAGAAGTGACAACCAGTGAATGCAGGACTGAAGACTATGCCCACACTGACTGGCTGCTTCTATGAACATCACCATGCTGTGCAGCCTGAGACAACTCAGCTATTGTACTGCCAATAGCAAGTGGCCACATCACTGCCAGTGCGTCATGTGTTAATAGATTTAGGTGGGTATTTTGGGTTTCTAGCTTAGATTTTTTTTAAATATCCAAATAAATAGTTGGGGGTGGGGGCTTAACGACCAAAGTTGAGCAATAACCATTTTTGGACAGGTCACTTGCAGCACACTGAAATCAAATCCCTCAAATGGATAAACATACATTCTCTGGTCAGAATAATATAATGCTAGTATATGTTCAATATGAACAAATAAAACACATTTATTGAAGCAATCTCATTGGATTTTTGGATCATGGTGTGACGGACCCCCTCACTCAAAAAGAGTATGTCCGCCGTATAAGCTTCCCTTGCCTGATACCAGCAGGGTCCAAGATCCCTTAGCCCACCCAGTCACTTGTCGAGACATCAGCGCAGTGTGGTAAGAAGCATAAGACTGTTTATTCAAAGACAGGCACAAAGGGGTATACACTCTGGGAAAATCCCCCCTCCCCTTTAACAGCTAATCCACATACACATATACATCCCATAATAGGTTGATCCCAAGGCAGACAGAAACAACAGAACAATGGGATACAGGTACTTTTTTTTTTTAAATCAGAGAAAAATTTTATAGAGGAAACTCACACCATTACAACAGGTTATGATGGTTCTGCTAACACTGCAGTACATAGAGTTACGTTAGCAAACGATCCATAATAAGCTCATTGGGGGCCATTCCCGGGCAGTTCAGCCAGGCTCCCCATATCTTAGAGAAATTTTGCGGAGAACCCCTATCTTGGTAAATAATCTTTTCCATGCGGAGAGTACTGCCCATCTGCTCCAGCCACATCCCATATGTCGGGGGGTCCGTTGCTATCCAATGTCGCAGGATAAGCAAACGGCTTGAAACAGAGCTCGAGCGGCGGCCTTTCGCAGAAACTTATCCTCCACGACCTGGTCTAGGATACCCAAAAGGCATTGTCTGGGATCCCTAGCGATGTCCACCCCTAGGGCCCCGTTGATAGCGGATGTCATAGCGGACCAGTATCTGTGCAATTTCGGGCATCTCCACATTAAGTGAATCAAGTCCCCCGCCTCCCTCCAGCATTGACCACAGAGGTCGTCGGTGCGGAGGCCCATGGCGTGGAGTTTCAAGGGTGTATGGTGAACTCTAAGGAGGATGTGAAGCTAGGAAACCTGGTGAGATACATTCAGGGAACAGGTGCGCACTGCCTCCAAGGCCTCCTCCCACTGCTCACCCGGGATCTCCCCCACATCAGAGCTCCATTGGTCGCAAGCCCTGCCAGGGTATTTCTCTAAAAATGTACCCAGTAGTGAGGCATAGCAACTGGATATGAACCCTTTGGTGTCAGTAAATTGCTGCATAAGGGAGAAGACAGGGGTGGGGGACAGGTATAGCTGACGCAGGGCGGCCTGTGCCCGCACGGCGTGTTGCAGTTGCAAATAATAGAATTGCATATTACCTGGAATTGAGAAGCGGTCCTGTAGTTGCTCAAAGGGCAACAGACACGCTCCCCGTAAGATGTGCGTTAGGTGAGTCACTCCAAACGAACGCCACCTGCCTGCCTGGTCCAGCTTATGCAATTCAGGGTACGTTCGATTATGCCAGATCGGGCTGAACTTGGTATACCCCAAGGCCTGCTGTATCTGTTTAGTTTTGTCCCACACCTTTTGAAGGAGTCGATACGTAGGGTAGCGCCTATTCTATTTGGCAAAAAGCTGCGCCTCCAGTCCCTCTGGTATCCCGCACGTGCCGGTAAACCATTGCATGACCGCCAACGCCGTGCCAACCTGCATCCCCGAGACCGCGCCCACCAAGTGTTGCAGTTGGGAGGCCAGATAGTACAGCCATGGATTATACAGGTACTTAATAACAAACCCCACACCACCTCAAACTATCTAGCACTCTGAAAAGTGAAATTGTTTATCTTCATATATTTCTTGAGTGACATTGTTCAGAAATATTATTGTCCCAAGTGACAAAGCCCCTTCATTCTTCCAAAACAAAACACACATATAGAACCCAGGATAACAGGGATAAAGCGAAATGCTGAGTCCGGTGTGGTCGTACAGTGAGTCTGATTAGTGCAGACCCAACTGGGGTTCTTGGTCACCCTGTGCCCCTAATAGACACAGGATGACTTACACATAAGAGGGACCGGGGAAGCTGGACAAGGAGTTTCCCCGACCTCTCTAAAGTAATCTTGGTTCCACAAGCCCCCCACCCAAAGTGACTCCCGTCACACATGGTATCTGAACAAATACTGCACACATAAATTAAAGAAGTTGGTAAATAACTGAGGAGAAACTGTTAATTTTCTCTTTATAGTATACAATTCACAGAAGTGTGTATATTGAGTTATAGCATGTTCAATCAGACAAAACCAGGAGCTAACAAAATCTTTAGAAGTGCCATGGGACATATGCATCAACTGACAATAAAAAAAGGTTGTCAAAATATTATGGATATTCTGTGATTTTCCAAACCTTTTATATTTTGCAGGGAAGAAAAAAAAAAAAAAAAAAAGTTTAAAGGGAGCCATCCACACAGGCATCTCTGTCATCATGTGAACAGATTTTTTTTTTGTTTTTAAAGTTTTGGATACGATCTATACTAACTGAAATAACACTGTAGTTAACCTTTAACAAAGAAAATCTTGTAGCTCCAGACAAATGCAAAGCTGTCAGCATGGCACAAGAATAAATAGGGTAGTAATCATTTGCAGTTATCATCAAACAATGTTTATTCAGTCAAAAAGATGGACACAATTTTCTGTAAAGATCACAAAGAACAAAACATGAAATAATGTTAATGATTGGCCAGTGAAAAGGAAAGCAAAGGAATAGAAAAGTGAAATACGAATAGAGCTATTTATTAATCGATGAGTATAAATGGCAGTAAACTATTATCCTATACACTAGCAGAACCGAATCTTTGACAAATAATTATTTTTAAATAAATCAATTATTAGCCTGTAGGCCTGAGTTATAGTGTTTCTAATGGCGGCCATACACGGTGCAATTTTTTTTACCTGTAAGGAAATCAACTTGGTAAACTCAGCCTGCCCATACACGGTTCGAAACATGTATGGCCTGTCTTAGTGTACCCAAGCAGTGGGATGGAGAGTAAAGCCTAGTACGCACGCAACGATTATCGGCCGACCGATCGTCCGTCTTTTGTCCAGAGTGGTGTTTTGTTGGTTGGAATGTGCCTAGACTGCACACGAATTTTCTCGCCCAACAAAATTCTACTTCAGAAGTGATGTCATGTGTTGGTTTGCTTTCTTTGTGTTCTTTCTTCTCTGAGCATGCCCAGTCTTGCTCATTAGATTTTTCCTTGTCGAAATCTGTATTGACTGCATGAAAATCGGCCGTGTTTTGACGGCGGACAAAAATTTTATAGCCTGCACACCAGATTTTTTTCGGCCGAAAAGTCGGAGTCGGTTGTCGGAAGCATCATACTAACAAGCCGAAAATCGGCAGATCGGTCGGACGAAAATTCCCTGCCGATTTTCGACGCGTGTGTACGAGGCTTTAGGCTGAGCCATTCTTGAGAAGCTATGTATTCTCTTAACGAGTACAAATCTTTCTATGATTGGCTGAGGTGGAAAGGTGGGCGGATGACATCACGATTCACAGAATATAAAGCTTCATGTAAATAGAATGCCAGTTAGGCATCTAAGACCACTTGGCACAAGAACAGCCTAAAATATAGAGTTGTTTATCCAACATGCATACAGCTGTTTCAGGATTATTAGCTCTTATAAGTGCAAGATAGTGTAAAACATTATATGAAGTAGTGTTTGGGAAACTAACAGTCATGATCGATGTAGCAATACCATCTTACCACTTGACATGTACAGTGGGAAAAATAATTATTAGATCTGTAAAGAAGAGTGGAACAAAATCCCTCCAGAGATGTGTGCAAACCTGGTCCCTAACCACAAGAAACGTCTAACATCTGTGTTTGTCAATAAGGGTTTCTCTCCCAAGTACGAAGTCATATTTTGCTTTGGGTTCAAATACTTATTTTACTCACTGAACTGCAACTCAATTTATAACATTTGTACCATGTGTTTTTTTTCTGGATTCTTGGTTGATATTCTGTCTCTATCATTTAAAATACACCTATGATAAAAATGATAGACCCTTCATTTCTTTGTAAGTGGGAAAACTTACAGAATCAGCAGGGAATCAAATCATTATTTTCCCTCAATGTACATAGTGCCAATAGTGGCTCTAAAAAGCGCTCAGCGAGGATCTGCAGACAAACATCGTACAGAGCTCATTGAAATGTGTTTTTCTTCATAATGCTTTACAGTAATAGGGGTTAGACATTTAACTCTCCCTGAATGAGCATGGCATCAACCTACAGCTGAGACTTTTACGTACTTACATTTGACAAGCCTGGTCAACCTTTCAAGCAGTGCCGAGCAAATCTAAGGTTTCCCTGGTTTCCCTTTTAAGTTAAATGTCAATGTAGTGAGAGCTGCCACTTTTATGCATCTCAGTTAAACGTGGGGTTAGGCATTAATGAATTGCAGCTTATCAGTCCTTAGATGTGGTGGCTGCATTTGTAATTTATTTTAGGTTTCTGTCCTTTATTTTCACTTGATAATCTTGCCAGTAACACACTTTCTCCCGCAGGGTAACAGTCACTCACTGAACTGTATCTATAGAGTAGCAATTTTGTCACCCTTGGGAGGGGAAGTGTATTAGGAGTACAGAATACCTCCCCTTCCTATTTTCTCCACAACATTGGAGGGAGGTGGTCTGAAGATCACAAATGTATACTGTGCAAGCCTGATAACACTGTTTAAGAGAATACTGTAGAAAACACAAGACAGCACTGGATTGCTGGCAAGTCATTTTTGCAGTAGGGAAAGGAAGTCCTAAAAGTCCTACATCATGGCTAAACCCTGTGAGGAAGTGTATTACAGCCTCAGTCAGGACTCCAACCAGGCCAGGTCCCATTGCGTTTAACTCTGCCACAGGAACTTAATCATGATCCCCATGATTAGGATCTGGGGGGCAGAGTGAAACCCGTTGGGGGGGTGTGTGGCCTGGTTGGGGCCCGGGCTGGGACTGTCATAAATATCCTCCCAGGGTTTTGCCGCGATGTGAGACTTTTAGGAATTCCTTTTCCTACTGGATGTTTTGAGCACTCTAGGCGGTTTGTCATGCAAGAGGACCTGGTGGAGCTTTGAGCGGCACCTGTCATTTTTGTTGTGGGTCACATGTAATTTTGCAGCTATGGAACAGCTATAACAAACGGAACAGACCAAAAGAAAGAAATAAGAGAAAATCAATGTTTGGGATTGCATAAACTAATATGCTTGTCAATAAACAGCTGGGAGGAAGAATGCCATAGTACAATAATGTATCAGCCTTTGTAGACAAGTAGAATCTATATTAAACCCCAAATAATACTAAATTACAACTTTAGAACTTTACAACTGAATAGTTCAGCCCGGGTGATGCCAATGCCACCGAGTGCCTGTCTGCAGCTGCACTATTCAGTTTAAAGGCATATTGACTTGATATTAAAGTGTGTTTCTTTTAATAAATTCTGGATTGTTATACATACTACAGTATGGATACCCACCTGTGTTTCTTTGAGTGACTTGGAGCCAGGAAAAAGAAACAGAGGGTATCTTAAAGAAACACAATCTCATTAATACCATAGAGGAACTTTAATTCTATCAATATTATAGTTACAGATATTTATTAGATCATAGAAGCTTTTGATGATTTATCGTGATTGCAGTGTTATATATTTTTTGTACATTTTTGCAGTCACCCTTCTTCCTTAACCTATTTCTGCACTTATACTTTAATATTTCAATCTTTTTCTGCACATATTGTAATATTTTCTGCACTCATTTAATTATTTATTGACAGTGATGCATATTTATTCACACATAAGATAGTGATAGGGAGCGCCATATTTTTTTCTTACTTATCACATTCATGTTCGGGAACACAAATTAATGTGAGTAGTACCCATTTGATTTTGTTTGCACGTAGACACTATTGATAGCAGTAGCGCAGGAGTATTCACAGTAGACTGATGACATCTGACACAATCAGAATAGACAATGTCACTTGTCTGGAGCTTAAAGGCTGCTTTTTAATGACAGAAGGTTCATCGGGAATGAATTTTTGCAGAAGCAATACAGTTAATGAAAAATTCACTTTAATGAGAAATAAAGAAAATGTTGAAAGAGTGTTAAAACTTACTTCCTTTTTTTTTTTTTTAATATTCTCACAAAAATTGATGTATCAACATGCATCCATTGAACATTAGTAAAGCATTCCCCTATTAAAGTAGGGATCTAGGCAAAGCATTTTTTTGGCATTCAGTTGCATCCAGTGGCATATTAGGCATTCAGGGCCACATGGCACAAATAAAGCCTAACATATAGAGACATTTTTTCAACATACACACATCTGTTTCAGGATTATTAGCTCTGATAAGTGCAAGATAGTGTAAAATATTCTATGAAATAGTGTTTGGGAAGCATACAGTCATGATCGATGTAGCTATACCATTCCACCACTTTACCATTATACAGAGTTCCTGAAAGGCTTTTCTTCATATTGCTTTATAGTAATAGGGGTTAGACATTTAACTCTCCCTGAATGAGCATGGCATCAATCTACAGCTGAGACTTTTAGATACATGCATTTGAAGAGCCTGGTCAACCTTTCAAGCAGTGCCGAGCAGGTCTAAGGTTTTCCTAGTTTCCCTTTTAAGATAAATGTCAATCTAGTGACAGCTGCCACGTTTACGCATCTCAGTTTCTATTAAATTTTCATGTGAAAGAGATTTTCCTAGAAAGCCATGTCACACAGGCTTATACCAAGGAACTAAAACATATGCCATATATTTTCACTGAATTTATCTTACATTTGTCAAGACTGGAAAATCAATGTAAGAGATTCAGCAGCAATAGGTGTGCACTATACTGTTCCAACCACTGCATTAGGAAACAGGGCATTTGCACTGTCCGTTGCAACCAGATTGCACCCAACGGGAAAAATGATAGACTTCTATGGGCAATGCACATATTTTATATAGGAATCACACTCATGGAAACCAACAGATTTTCATGTAAATTACACACCATCAGCTTATCACAGAAGAAAAAACATCCTCCTTAAAAGTGCACATTTTTGCCATAGTTTTCAAACCAACTAACGTGCTTCAGACTTTAGGACTGCAAACTTACAGGTAAAGCTTGCAGTTATGACATCTGCAGTTAGATCAGTACTTCTCCACCAATTCCTTTCAAAGACTTGGTAACCTCATAGCTGCAAAAAATCCCAGAATATTGTATGGGTATCAGGGAATACTTGCTGGCCAGCTGTTTTGGGGCTCCTGCGCAATAATTTGCTCACCGCTATGCCAATAGAGTCATGGAAGGGCACGCACCTGTGTGCAAGTGTGTGTTGCACGATGTGTGTGTGTGTGTGTGACGTGTGTCTGTCCAGGTTTAGCATTAACTCTAAACAGCCTATTTAAGGGAAGGCCTCAGTATCAACCCTGATTGGTCTTCTGCATGTTCCCTGTGTCCTAACCTGTGTTCCTCCATATATGTATGACTTATTAGGCCAACTTATGTTCTGCCCAATGCCTGGTAGGAAATTCTGTGGGTATCAGGGAATACCTGTTGGCAAGGTGTATCTTTGCTTGTGGCTCTGAGAATAGAATCATGGCTATGCATGCAGCTGCACGCAGTAGTTTATATGTTAGTGTGCGTTTGGACACGTGTGCACTCCCATTGCCACCAAATGGACCTTTTTTAACGGATAGCTTGACTCAGTATCAGTGCGTTCCCTATTTCCCATCCTAAGTGCTGCATATGCTTCTCAATTCTGACCACGCTTTTTCCTGACCCTACTTTGGATTCTGCTCTGTACTGCTGCTTAACCAGTTTTGGACCATGGCTTTATCCATGACCTTGATCCAGCATTTGCCTGCTTGTTGTTACAGCTTTTGATTCTGCTCCATGCTATCGTCTAGTGCCTGCTCTAGACTTTTAGAAGATTTGGCTACAGATGTCTATGTGCATTTCTGCTGGTGTCACTGGAAGACTCTGCTGTCCTTTAACGTTTGATAGTTTTCCCTGTGGTTCTGCATTTAGAGCCACTTGACTATAATTTTCAAATTTCTTGGACTTGGCTGAAATTAATTTTTGTTTCCTTTTTTTTTTTTTTTTTTTTTTTAGAAAATAATGTTCCTTACCCTGAAGTGTTAGTCTGGTGAATTGAGCTACAAATGTTTATTATCTTGAACTTGTAATTTAGTAATAGAAGTGTAGTTAACCCAATTTGGTATGCAATAAAGGACCTCTCCTACTGCCAACACCGCTGATCTCATAGATGAAGAGAAACGGCAAACTGAAGAACCTGCAGAATCAGACACTTTCATGAGTGTTGATTTCCTGGTCCCCTGCTGTAAGCCGTGGTTCCTTATGCTGGCCTCTACATCACTAAATGACAGGACACAGTAATAGTGTAGGCGTTGACAGATCAAACCACTGAATGATGCGGGGTATCTATAATACAGCACTCCTGGAAGTGTTTGATTGTTTGGGATTTTCAGCCAGAGGATTCCCTTCACTACAGCAGAGAGCAGCACTTTTATTGGAGCATTCCTTTCTATTCGTGATTCAAGTGCACCTACAAAGAAATACAAACAGCTTTAAACCACAGCACCAGAGTATGGCATTGTTTGGCCATGTCACAAAACATAATTGTTTTGGTAACTTGGCATGGCAACACTGAAGGCAGTTTTGAAAAAAAAAAAATTGGTGGAGTCAAAATCTGCATTATGCTATGAAATTGTTTGAAAATTTATTTTACGGTAAGTCAAAAATCACATTTTCTCTTTTGTTCATTGAGGGACACAGCTCTTCATTATTCAGTGTCAAACATGAGGGGTGGGACAACAAAAAAAAATTCCCAAGGCTAAACAGAATAGTGAACCAGGTAAAAAGGAGCTCAACAACCAACAACTGGAGCCCAACCTTAACAATACACCCCCAAAGAAGGAACAGACCCTCTCAACAGCAGTCTGCAAAACTTTGTGCCCAAAGAAAGCATCCGCTGATGCCAGCACATCCACTTTGTAGAATTTAGTGAAAGTGTGCACGACAACCAGGTGGCCGACTGCAAATCTGACGCCTGATGACGGAAGGCCCAAGAAGCACTAAGCGCCCGAGTAGAGTGCGCAGTTACAGGGAAAGGAGGAACCTAACCCTTGATAGATTAGGCCTGAGTTACAGTGTTTGATCCATCTGGAAAGGTTCGCAGAAGAAGTGGACAGCCCTTTTCTTGGCCCGTAGGCGAACACAGTGAGTCTGACCTCCGAAAAGACACGGTGGCGTGGCTGCCAAATACACCAGAATCGCCCTAACCACATCCAAGGCATGCAAGAAAAATTCCTTAGGCTGGTTGTGCCTGGGACACAGGGAAGGCAACACAATGTCTTCATGCAAGCAAAAATCAGAGACTACCTTAGGAAGTTACAACTGACATGGGCGAAGAACCGCCCTATCTGTGGACTACCATATGACAAGATCACGCCGTCCGCTCTGACACCCTGTGAGCAGAAGTGATAGCCACCAAAAAGTCCACCTTCTGGGACAGCGTAAGCAGGGGAATCTCCTAAATATTTTCAAAGGGAGGCTTCTGGCAAACTGAAAGTTCAGATCCCAGAGCGGTAGAGGAGACCACACCGGTGGAGTCCGAAGTCAAACCCCTTGAATAAAGGTACGCACCAGGGAGTGAGTGGCCAGAGGTCGCTGAAAGAAGACTGCCAAGGCCGACATGTGGCCCTTGCTGGTACTCAAGACCAATTTCTGCTCAACACCTCGTTGAATAAAAGTCAAAGAAAAAGAGCGAGGGTTAACTCTGATCGACTCACACCACGAGCTGTACGCTTACAACGTACGATGGTAGATCTTCCTAGAGGTAGACCTCCCAGCCCTCAGCAGTGTCAGAATCACGACCCAAGAAAACATCTATCCTTCAACACCTGGCTTTCAACAGCCAGGCCATCAAGCCAGCGACTGTAAAGCAGGATAGAAAATTGTCCGTTGAGACAGTAGATCCTCCCTGAGAGGCAGTCTCCAAGGGACGTCGGCAACCAGTCGCCCCAGGTCAGCATACTAATACTGATGAGGCCAGTCCGGAGCCACTAAAATGACCTGAATCCCCTCAAGCACTATTCTGCGCAAAAGCCACGGCAGAACCTTAAGAGGAGGAAAAGCGTAAAGCAGACGATACTGGCCCCACGGGACCCACAAAGCGTCTGTGGCGTCCGCCAGAGGATCCCATGACCCTGCCACAAACCTCGGTACCTTTCTGTTGAGCCTTGGTGCCAACAGATCCCCCTGGGGGGGCACACTAGAGACATATCTGATAAAACATGTCTGGAGGAAGGGACCACTGCCCTTGGTCCAGCACCTTCCGACTGTGATAGTCCGCTTGCCAGTATTCTTGTCCTGGTAGGTGTACGGGGTAGCGGGCCGGAACAAAGTGTTCTGCACGCCTAGAGAATTCCAGGTATGTCCAGGGCTGCCAGCACACTCTTTGTTCCATCCTGGTGATTGATATAAGCCCCCACCGTGGTATTGTTCGACTGGATCCGCACTGGAGGCCCCCAGTGATGTGACCAGTGATCCAGGCCCAGCCTGATCGCCAAAAGTTCCAAGACATTGATCGGCAGTCTGGACTCTTCCAGCGTCTAACAACCCTGAAAAGAGCTCAGTCCCAGAACACCTCCCCACCCATAAAGATTGGCATTTATGGTGACCACTGTCCAATACAAGGGGGGAAAGGATTTGCCCTGCGGAAGAGTGAAACCACCAGACCAGAGACCCTCTGGTTCCCCAGCTCAGCCAAATCTGATTGTCCAGAGACCTCGGACACATGTCCCATTTTACCAGGAATTCCCTTGATAATTGATGTAAGCCATGGCTGTCGCATTTTCCAAATGAATCCGGACTGGACAACCCTGTAAACGATTTGTCCAGTGATTCAGGCAAAGCTTTATCGCTCTGAGTTCCAGAATATTGATCGGAAGCTTGGACTCTTCTACTGTCCAGGACACCTGGACACAGCTTCACCAGCACTCCTCCCCAGCCAGACAGGCTGGCGTCTGTAGATACCACAGTCCAATACAAGGGGAGGAAGGACTTTCCTTGGCATAGTGCTAAGGATTGAAGCCACCATAGAAGAGCAGCCCTAAAAAAAAAAAAAAAAAAAGAAGAGCAGCCTTTGTGTTGTGACTCAACCGAATCATATTGTCTAGGGACTTTGGATCCTTGTTCCATTTGACAAGAATTTCCCTAAGTGAAAGTATGTGTCTCATGTGGAACTGAGAAAATGGAACAGCCTCAAAGGTTGACACCATCAGACCTAAGGCTTGCATTCAAGTTCGCAGAGAGGACAGATTGCTGGATAACAGCAAACAAATTGCCTCCTGCAACTTTTGCAGTTTGTCCGGGGGAAGAAAAACCATCACCAAAGTGGAGTCCAGAGTCAGGCCCAGATAATCCAGCTTTAAGGATGGTACCAGGGCAAATTTTTTTAAATTGATGTTCCAACCGAACTCTTGCAGAGTCCGTACAGTGATTGTCAAGTCGCCCAACAGGGCTGAATGCGAGTCTGCTCTTAAGAGGAGATAGTCCAGGTACACCAGTACCGCAATCCCCCGTTGTCGCAGCAATGCCAAAACTGGAGCCAACACTTTGGGGAAGACCCTGGGAGCAGAGGCGAGACCAAAGGGTAACGCCACAAATTGATAATGCTCCTCTCCTACAGCGATATGTAGATGTGTGTCCTTACTATCGATGGAGACCAAAAAGTCTCCTTGGTGTAGAGACACCACTACCATGCGAATGGACTCCATTCAAAACTTCTGTACACGCACAAAGTGGTTCCAGAGCCTTGAGGTCCAGGATTGGACGTACTTTGCCTTCTTTCCTGGGCACAGTGAAAAGGCTTGAATGGAACCCCAGAAAGCGTTCCCACCCTTGTGACAGCAGATCTTGTACCGCCTCTCGTAGATTCTTTAACCGGTCTGGAGATAGGCGTAGATTGGACGGGAAGAACCTGGCTGACGGTCAAGACCGGAATTCGATCTTTTAACCCGATCGGATCAGTTCGTGGACCCATTTGTCCTGAATCAAGGAAGTCCATGGTTCCGGAAAGAAGCAAAGACGTCCCCCCACCCCAGATATGGGTGTCCCTTCATGCAGACGGAGATTTGTCTGCAGGTCTGGATTGGCATGTTCCCGGCTTATCCGAACATGTCTTCTTGGAATCCCCAGAAAACCTAATATGCTTAGATCTTTTTTTCTGCATGCCGGGGGCACGAAAAGGCCACCTGTGGGCTGTGGAATAAGGCCCCCGTCTATTACGCGGTGGCTTGCCCTTGGCAGATTGAGGAAGAAGAGTACTCTTCCTGCCTGCGAGTCCTTTGATTAACTTATCCAGTGAAGAGGCCCAGAGAGAGCTGTTCCGTTTCCAAGTCACTTTGCCCATTCCATTATGGTCTGGGACACCAGAGTGATCACGAAGATCGGTTTAAGAATTGAGCCCGCTATCACAGAGATTCAATACGTCTATCCACAGGGTCTGAAAATGGGTAGCGCCTTTTAAATTGCTTTGGCACCACTAACATCTGTTTGATGCGCCCCCACTGTTCCTTGACAATTTCGTCAAAAAGTTCCGGACAAGGGAAAACCTTGGCTGACTTCTGGGATTTGCAAATGCCAAAAGACACCCACGTCCCTGACGCTGCAGAATCATCTGCCATTTTAAGAGTTTCCAGCACTGACACTATAAGTACCTCCACCAGCGCGTTTTTTTCCGCGTGGCTGCAGACAAGGATATGTCGTCCTTACCATCCGAGTGCGATGACGCAGAACCCTCAGGGTAACCTGCGTCCACGGCAGCCAAATCTACCTCACAATCTGAGGAAACAGGAAAGGCAGGGGAGGGCATAGGGCGCTTTTTAATAGTGGTATTTTTGATAGCCATATCTACTTCTGATACCAGGTTCTCCAAAACTGCTGTTAAGGCGGAAAAGGGTTGCGACTCGGAGGTCCCCGCAACCGCAGGGAGGGGATTAGTAGGTGGAATTTTTTCCTGGGACTCCATTATGAACCCTGGAATAACGCATGTCACTGCAAAACTGCAAAAAAATGGACCGCGCCGCTGCACCAGCGGTACTACAAGTCCCAGCTACTAGCATTTCCGAGCATTAGCAGGATGAGGGGATCCCAATATACATACCACCAATCCATATGGAGAACAGGATCATTCTGCTATTAGAAAAAAACGATCTTCGCAGGAAGAGGAAATACCTGGGTCATTCACTAGAGTAAAGGCCAACTGCTTCCTGCTGTCCAGCAATACTCTAAGAATATGGCTACCCAATGCATTTCTATGGGGAAACCACAAAAACATGGCCACCCATGCATTTCAATTGGGAAGTCTGCAAAATGAGGCTGAATGATTCTACAGCAAAATGGCAGCCCCAACAGCATGCAATACAGTCTCCAGGACCCCCTAAGGAGTCCAAACAATAAGCGTCAGGCCGAACCAGATCGCATGCGTCCCAGTGAGGCGTTTCCCTCGCGGACCAGCCCCAGTCCACTGGGGCTCTGTCACGGCAAGACCTAGCGCTGGGCTATAACCTGCACACGCTTGCTGACCAGGCTGGGAGACTTTAAGGATGTAGAATATCCAGTCCAAAACCCAGTCTGCCTGTTGATTTCAGTTCTCTCAAGAACATAACTAGCTAAAAAGTAAACTTTTAACAAAGGTTCCCTTTAAAATAAAAAAGCAAGCTAGAACCGGAGTACCAGCTCGGAACTAGGTCCTACTTCTAAACTAGGCAGAAACAAACTGAAGCCTATAGCAGAGTGTGCGGGTGTATGCCTGCAGGGACTGCCCCATAGGCGTGGTAAAGTTTTTTCCTGCCTAGTGTCCTACTCCTGTAAGGGGCTGCATAACCCAATGGTCAAGAAAATTATGGAGCTGCGTCTGTCAGTGAACGATAGAGAAAAGCCATTTAAAAGGAAAAAAATGCCAGGATCAGAGATTCTGACAGGAAACTAGGTTCTTACTCCTGACTAGGCAGAAAAAAACTGAAGACCTATAGCAGAGAGGGGGAGTATACCACCTGGGACTGCCCAAAGGCCTAGCCAAGTCTTTTTTTTTGTCTAGTGTCCTACTCCTATAGGGGGCAATATAACCCTATTATTCTGAATATGGAGAGCTGTGTCCGTCAATGAACGAAAGAGAAATAGGGAATAGGAAACTAATATTTAGAGTACTAGTGAGAACAGCCAGGATGGTAACAAGTGGCACTGCTACCTGTGCCAATTGTCTTGATATGTGCAACCCTGTCTGTACAACTACTTTACAACTACTGTACACAGACCCTGATGGAAGTCAACGTCGAGAAGTTTTTGTGTTGCTTTGACTTGCTTTTTTGAGTTGCCTTTACTTACTTCTGAGGCTTATGATTGGCTTGTGAGTTTCTTTTGCATTCCACTTGAACTGTTTAGGGATGGAAGGCAGTTCAGACCCAAACAAATGCTCATGTACATGTTGATTAGAAAAGGCATCTAGTTTCTTATTTTGGCTTTATTATTCAATGTGTGCTGTAAAGTTGTTTGCTCACACTGAAATATGTTTTGTGCCCTTAAAGCCAGTACACACTACTCCGACTCAACGTCGCCCTGACTTTGGGTAACTTTGAAGTCGCCCTTGCAGCACGACTTCATCGCGGCTTGCAAACAACTTCTCATAATAGAAGTCAATGCAAGTCGCTCCGACTTCGCCCAAAAATAGTGCAGGGACCTTTTTCTAAGTCGGAGCGACTTGAGTCGATCTGATTAGAACGGTTCCATTGTACAGCCTGACAAGTCGAAGTAGTGTGAACCGGCTCTTAAGGTGATTTATTATTTTTTTCTCTTAAAATAATAAACATGTTATACGTGCCTCCTCAGTGTAGTGGTTTTGCACAGGGCAGCCCGGATCCTCCTCTTCTCAGGTCCCTCGTCAGCTCTAATGGCCCCTCCCTCCTGTTGAGTGCCCCCACAGCAAACAGCTTGCTATGGGGGCACCAGAGCCGAGTCACAGCTCCCTGTGTCCATTCAGACACAGAGCCCCATTTCTGTCTCTCTCCTGACTGGCTAGCTGACTTTGATTGACAGCAGCGGGAGCCAATGGCTCCACTGCTGTGTCTCAGCCAATCAGAAGGAGAGGCCCAGATGGACGAGAAACTTGTGGACATCGCTGGAGGAAGATGGGGTAAGTATCAGGGGGAGCTGGAGGGTGAAGTTTTTTTATTTAAATGCATAGAATGCATTTAGGTAAAAAACATTGACTTTACAACTATTTTAACTAACTCCAAAGACACTGCTTTATAAGGAAAAAAAACAATTTTAGCAAATATTAGTTTATAGTTATTTCTTTAATACTAACCAGAGAAGTGTTAATTGCCATCATTTATTAACATAAATCATTTAATGTGCCACTGTATTTATTTTTTTAATCCTCTAAGTACCTTTTCCTGCAGCACTGTTGTGTGGCCACACGATCTTTCTTTTTTCTTTGGCATCTGCAGAGAAAGATCTTTGGAAGTGACTTCTAATACTCTGCTGATGCATGCGTCTGCATCTACACAGTCCTCATTGGTCATATGACTAAAAATAATGTTTCTGAATGAAATTATAAAAACCAAATAACTGTTTTAAATAGCCTGTCTACATGCACTTATGTTATTGTTGGCTGTGTATCATTGTTTTGCGCTGGTTTCTCAAAGTAAAATGGATGGACCATGCCTATGCGATGTGTGTTGTCACAGCCACTTGTCATCTTAATCAAAAGGTACATGTCGACTGTGACAAATGAAAAAAAATATTGATAACAAGTTTTGTACTTACATTAACTACAATTACATTTTACATAAAGCTTATATTACATGTTGGTGTTTTGGATAAAGCCTACTTTAAGTGTGTATTAAGGTTTCAGCAAGTATAGCCCTTTAAAAGGTATGAAGCTAAAATGACCCTCTTATTATAATTACACGCATCAGAGCAACTGACAAATTTGTGCTACAGACCACAACCTCTTCTGATGAGCGAGCTATATTAACACGAGACACAGGCAGGTCTGGATTCTGTAATAATGGCAACTTTTAAATTGCTTTTCCAGACTCTTGAAGCAAGCATCTTATACATACGTCACTGCTGTACACCGCACAAAATACAACACACACAATTACTGTGCTCTGAACACAACATTCAATGACAGCAAAGGACATATAGAGATAGATGTAGCAACTACTTTAAAAGCAAATGCAATCATAAATGCATTTATATTCAGTCCAGAATTACAATTAACATCTTTTGTAAGAACTTTAAAAATATAAAAGGCAGTTGTTTTAATACCCTTGCTATGAAGAATAAATAAAATCAGAAGAAACTAAAGTATAAAAACATTCAATAAGAGGTCATTTTAATTTCTTACCAAGTCACTATAATAAAGCTGACACATTTTTCTTGATTGCCATGTCCTATTCTACTATAAGTTATACTAATATGTAAATATTCCATCTTTATTGACAGATAGTTGACAGTGCAGCTGATGTCCATGTTGAAATACAGCTGCAACTATAAGTACTATACAGCCATTAGCAGTCAGTACCATCATCATTCACTGGTGGTTCTCAGTGCAGGACCTTTAGTACCAAAATAAGTCATCATCTCAAAGTTTCTTGAAGTGTCCCTAACATCTAAATACTAAAGTTTCCACCAACACTTAAACTTAACTCACACCCTAGTCCTAATACATAGTCAAACTCAACCTCCTGCTCGTACTTAAAAGTGATTGTAAATTATCACCTTGTAAATAAACCCATTTAGTTTAAAATAGCAATAAAAGGCAAACAATTTTGTATAGATATAACAAAAACACTATAAATACCTTTAAAAAAAAAAAAAAGATCACATTCCCTCTGTTGACAGCTGCATAAGAGCTGGGCGGGGGGGGGGGCGGGTTGAGAGGAGAAGCAGCACACTGGGCTGGAGAGTGACTGGCTGTGCAGCAGGGGCATTTCAGGACAAATCTGATCATTGGAGGAGAGTACAATGAGTTCCTAGAATAGCTAGAGAACGGGCCAGGGTGTGCTCTCCTGCCTAGTGTGGTCAGTTTTTAATAGGAAAGCAGAAGGACTGGCAGGAACACCAGGGATTTCACATGAAAGAAGCAATACAAAGAGAAGTGGATACTTTCTCATACAAGTACATGGTACAGCAGGCACATATGAAGTGTTGGGGTAACAAACGCATTCAAGTGAACCTGTGCTGAGATTATGCAAATTATAATATTTAAATATTCTAAACAAGCAGTAAACGCACTTTAACCACTTCAATACAGGGCACTTTCACCCTCTTCCTGCCCAGGCGAATTTTCAGCTTTTGGCGCCGTTGCATTTTGAATGACAATTGCGCGGTCAGGCAATGCTGCACCTAAACCAAATTTATGTCATTTTTTACCCACAAATAGAGCTTTCTTTTGGTGGTAGTTGATCACCGCAAAAAAATTTCTTTTTTGCTGAACAAATAAAAAAAGACAGAAATGTTTGAAAAAAAAAATACGTTTTTTTTGTTAATGTTATACAATTTTGTAAATAGATAAGTTTTTTCCTGCACTGATGAGCACTGATGAGGAGGCACTGATGGGGTGGCACTGATAGACAGCACTGATGGGCACTGATATGTGGCACTGATAGGTAGCACTGATATGCAGCATTGGTGGGCACTGATAGGTGGCACTGATGGGCACTGATAGGTGGCACTGATGGGCAATAATGGGCACTGGTGGGGCGCACTGATAGATGGCAATGATGGGCACTGGTGGGCAGCACTGATGGGGAGAGCACTGGCGGGCAGCACTAATGGGGAGGGCACTGGTGGGCTCCCTGAGCCCTGATTGCCAACCCTGGTGGCCATGGTGGGCATCCCTGGGGTCATGGGTGGGCATCCCTGGTGGCTCTAGTGGCACCCCCCCTAATGATCTGCACTGGTAATCAATGCCCTGATTACCAGTGCAGACCCCCCCCCCCTGTCAGGAGAGCCCCCGATCGGCTCTCCTATACTCGTGCCTGTCAGGCATGAACTAAGGAAAGCCGATCAACGGCACTTCCTATTTACTATGTGACCAGCTGTGATTGGACACATCTGGTCACATGGTAAAGAGCCTACGTCAGTAGGCTCTTTACCGAGATCGGAGATGCGGTGTGTCAGAGTGACACTCCTCAGCACCGATCACCACTCTGCGTGCCCCCCCCCCCCATTATCCTGCCGCCGTCATATGACGTCCAGTCAGGATAATGCAATCACATTCCCACCGTCAATCGCCTATAGGGCAGGCGGGAAGTGGTTAAAAAAAAGCACTTGTTCATCTCTGAATCTATGAACAATGTGAAGAAATACATTGTCAAAGTTTACAACATGGTTTTTGCAATCTTGAGTGTTTTTCTATGAGCTTGTTCACACCAGATGAGCTGAAGCTATGTTGGCAGCTCCACTGGCAGTGTACATTCTACAGAACACTGCGAGCAGGCAGGTTTATTTTATTAATATAGAACCCACTTTGTGTTTTAGCCCTAAACGATATTACTAGTGATAAAATAAAAGTAGTGATCCAAGCTTTGGCTGTTCATCACCTTTAAGACATGTTGCAATTCAAGAAGCTAGAGAGGGCAGGAATGGTTTGTTTTAAAAATATTTTACCTCTTATTCACACATACATAGACTGGCCACAGGTGCACTTTAAACTAAGCCATAACCTAACCCCCCGCCCCCCAACAATAAATTAACCACTTCTGTATTATACTTAACCCAAACCAAAGGCAGTGCACTGGTACATAAAGCATGAGACTGCATGACAATCTCAGCTCTAGGGTGCCAAACCATTGGTAAGGTAACGTTAACCCAGACAGGAGGGTGGCAGAGGAGACATTTTTGTAAAGCACCACAACAGCATTGATATTCTTACTACAACAACCCCAAACACAGATAAAAAATACCATGTTACTTTTTACACATAAATACAAAGATCATTGGTTTATTATACTGAAAGGCCACTAAATCTAAAACCATAAACACCACTGGTAGACCATTATATCTAAAACAAGTGACCAAGCCAAGTAGATTTTGAGCCCTCCTTTGCAGCCCCTGTCAGCCTTCTGAGCCCACATATAATACAGGTAAGCATACTGCTTCTTCAAATGTATCAGTGACAATCAGTTGATTTAGGTCCTTATTTGAGGTGTAGTAAACTTTTTTTTTTTTTAATTCTTTATTTATTTAATAAAACAGTAAAACAAGAAGGCATACAGTAAGGCAACAGTGGTCATGAATGGAAAAAGTAAAGTCACAAAAAAGAGAACAGTGGTCCATTTTCATAGCAGATAAAGTACATTTAATATCGAGCAATGGTGTAAAAATTGGATTGCATCGGAGACCCTGTCAGATATATAGATTATCAAGGGACCCCAATGGAAGAAGGTACGATGACTAACGGTTGACATGGGAGCTCGTCGGGCATAGCTAGGGAAGTCCTCCCGTCCCACTGGCATCCAACTTAGGGCCGGTATCAGGGGGACGGAAGATACCATCCCAAAGTCCCAGAGCACCAGGATAAGTACCGAGGGGTCCGGCACAGGTATGTCCTCTTGGGGGGAGAACTGAATGCAGACCTAGATAACCGAATAACCATTGTATGGAGGTGCCACGAGGCTAGTTGCTAATATCCAGGTCAAAGAGAGTAGTAAACTTTTAATGCAATAAAAGTGAAACTAGCAATATTGGTGTCTATTAGCTCCCTACTAAATATAAAAGTTAAAACTGTATTTAGTTAATAAATAACAAATATTTGTCAATTTTAAATCGCACCTTTTTGTGAAATGGTGAAAACTGAAGGTATGCAATAGTACTTAAATTACAAAAAATCTGGAGGTTTTCATTATTTATGCTTTTTATTTTAGCTTTCAGAGTTTGTAAAAGACCCCCCAAACCATATACTTTCTGAAAGCATACGACCTGTAGAATAAAAAAAAAAAAATGTGCTACTGATTTTTTGGGCCCTGCAATAATTGCGCAAATGTTCATCAAATCACTATTTTCACAAAAAATACATTAAATCATTATTAGTGCACACAAACACACAACTACAAAATTCCTGCTAAATTGCTACTAAGGCATCATTCACATAATAAGGCATACTAAAGTGTATGTCCATGGAGGGCCGTGTTTACCTGCACGGGGATGCACAGGTGTTCCATCCATCCCCGTGCAGGCAGTCCTATTTACTGAACGTCAATTGGGATGCAACGGCTGCACGGGCATAGCCGCTGCTCCCAATCTGACAACCGTGTGGGTGTATGACCCCAAAACGCAGACAGTGGGGTTGATTTACTAAAGGTAAATGCACTATGCACTTGCTCCAGAGCTTAGTAAATGAGGTAAAGCTTTGCTTTGCAAAGAATACTTAATCACATGCAAGGAGAATAAAAAACAGCAATTTTGCTTGCACATGATTGGAGGATAGAAATCAGCAGAGCCCCCCCTCAGATCTAGAGCAAGTGCACTTCAAAGTGCACAGTATATTTGCCTTAAGTAAATCAACCTCCCCATGAGCTCAGGGACATGGATCCGGACCCACATGAATCTCAAATTGGGAGCAATGGCTGTGTTTATGCAGTTGCTACTTCCCAAATGACATCAAAGGGACTGCCTTCACAGGGATGTATGGAATACCTGTGCATCCCTGTACAGGTAAACATGGCCTTGCAGGGGTGTACAATGTGTACACCCTTCGTGAACATGTTTTAATTGTTTTTTCCAATTTTTTATTTTTTGGTGGGGGGGTTGCAGAGGCTTTGGCGAGACTCCTGATGTATTTCTTGAGACAGAGAATGACTGAAGACAGCCCCTTTCTCTGCAGCCTAAGCTGCACATTACATGAATAAATGAAGGAGTCCATATAGAAACTCATATTCATTCATAAAGGTTCACATAATAAACACTGCTTACTATGCTCAGTTATCAATGGACACAGGAGCGATCAGTAGCGATCACTGATTGTGTCCATTGTAGCAAAGGAGGGGAGTTGCTAAACAAGCACCCTTCCACTCTATACCCCACTCCCCACCCCGCACTCTATTCTAACATCTTGCCCGAGTGCCACAGCAGCAGCTTCAGGTGGTCGGGAGAGAAAGGCAATAATGCTAGGGATCAGTGAGGCGGGGGCCATTGAGGTGGGTCGGAGTGGCAGGGGGGGCATATTTCGGTGCATCCTTAGCCCCTGCAGCACCTGAAGCAGATGGGGGAGGCAGAGGAGGGAAGCCAGCCAGATCAGTGCGTGCAGACCAAGGCTGCAAGCAGTGATCAGTGTGTTCTGACAGGCAGGGTCCTCCTGTCAGAACACAAAAGCACAGCAGGGGAGAACGCTGCACCAACATTGCTTGTGTTGGTATGGCAATCTGTCAGTTATTTTTCAATCAGCCCGCTTAGTTGAATGAAAAATTAAAAAACAATGCAAACACATGTTTGCATTTTTGAAAGTTTTCAACTTGAAGGTATGTATGTAGGGGACATACTGAACAGTATATGGCGCTACCTGTTTGAGTAGTTTTTCCAAAAGGGGATAGTGACCCCCACACAAAATGTGTATGCACTAAAAAAATATCGCAGTGATAGGTGAAGTGCTAAAAAGACTAGTGGAGGGGGTGGATTGACATGCACCCCCCAGAGACAAAGTGCACAGTGCAGAATAGATAGTATTAATAACTGCTCATATAGATAAAATCAATAAATAAAAAGTGCACAAAGTGTCATAAATATTTATTGACTGATGGCAGTGCCAGTGAAAAATGTACAAACATACAGTTATAGTGAACAGCAGTGGTTAAAATTATGTCACTGACAATAAGCGAAGCAATATAAAACACCCTCCAAGTGCTATAAAACCGTGAGTGGGTGATTTTAAAACAAGGTAATGGTGAGTAAGGTGCCTGAATCAGCGAGACCAATAGGTAACACTCTCACCCTATTTCCCTCTTCTGGGCCAGGAGTATATAGTAGATATACTCCCTCCTAATATCCACCCCCTCCACTAGTCCTTTTAGCACTTCACCTATCACTGCGATATTTTTTTAGTGCATACACATTTTGTGTGGGGGTCACTATCCCATTTTGGAAAAACTGCTCAAACAGGTAGCGCCATATACAAACTCCTCTCTCCTCACATAAATTGCACTCCTGGTCTTCCAGGGGCGGGTTTGTGGCTGCTTACACCTGTATTTATATATTTTATTACATTTAAGATATTCCATAGCGCTGGTCACCTTAGTTTTTTACTTTTTATACTGTACAGTAAATAACATGATTACAGAAAATATGCTAGACAATTAACTTCATTATGCGTTTTGTAATTTGTCCTAAAATGAACAAAAATGAGGGGGAAAGACTACCCCCAAAGATAGTAGGACTTTTTTAGGCATCCACTAGTTAATCTCATAAAAAGCATACAATCTTTTACAGTGTAAATACATACAAAATGTATTGGTATAAAATTACATAAAAACCATCACAAAGATGAGTATGCACAACAGTGCAACAGCATGCTCCTGAACCAGAAGAACCCGTATGTGGTCTGACAAATAGCAGGGTCTGTGTCTGAGTACCATAAAGATGGCCGACCTCCTATGCTCAGATCAAAAGGGTTCTAATGTGCAAATATACGCGTTTCGCTATACAGCTTCTTTAGGGATCCCATTGGAACTAGGAGACATAGCATAATAAGTATACATTGTATAGTATACAAAAATACTCATCAAAAACATAGAATTCATTACATAAATACATATAAAAATATTTTGAACAACGATTGTACATAATACATGTTTGATTTACATTTACAATTTTAATTCATTTTCAGCATTAGTATATGCTTTATTCCTGGGTTTGAGGGAGAGACAGGGCACACCCATGATTTTTTTTTTTTGTATCCTGGGTGTGCCCTGTCTCTCCCTCAAACCCGGGATTAAAGCATATACTAATGCTGAAAAGGAATTAAAATAGCAAATGAAATGTAAATCAAACATGTATTATGTACAATCGTTGTTCAAAATATTTTTATATATATTTTTGTATACTATAGAATGTATACTCATTATGCAATGTCTCCTAGCGCCAATGGGATACCCTGAAGAAGCTGTATAGAGAAACGTGTAGTGATTTCTTGGGTATATTTGCACATTAGAACCCTTTTGATCCGGGCGTAGGCAGTCGGCCATCTTTATGGTAGACACAGACCCTGCTATTTGTTGGACCACATACGGTTTCTTCTGGTTCAGGAGCATGCTGTTGCACTGTTGTGCATACTCATCTTTGCGATGGTTTTTATGTCATTTTATACCAATAAATTTTGTATGTATTTACAATATGAAAGATTGTATGTGTTTTTGTGAGATTAACTAGTGGATGTCTATAAAGTCCTACTATCTTTGGGGGGGGGGTTGGTTTTTCCCCCTCATTTTTGTTCATTCACATTATGGGATGTGGCACCACTATATCTCAGATCATGTCTCAATTTTTGCATGTACATACAATTTGTCCTGAAATTATTTTATGTTATTTAAATAGAAACAAAGGATTAGAAGAAGAAAATACAGTTAACAGAATGAATAGCCATCACAAATAACAAACCTAAGTAATGATACTGTAAGATTTCCTTTTGTCCATCTCAACAGATTCTAAAGGGCGGAGTGTTCAAACAAGATGACTTGAGTCTGAGCATCTGGAGGGGACTGTTTAAGTGGTCTTATCAAGTCAATTTCAGGACCCGGCAAAGGGTTTAGAGGTGAAATCCGAAAATGATCTGTCATCTGGTACCTTCCAGACTGATAACAACTATAATATTCTAGCACACTGTCTACCTGGCTTTCAGGAGTTCTGAGTTTTCTCTTCAGTTGAATTATTTTAAATGTTAGAACTACAATGGCCACACAAGAAAGTATGAAAAATAAGAGTAAAATATAAAAAGAATGATTCAGACTTTGGGCTTTTTGTTGGCAAATCACAATGGGTTTAAGGGACACTGTAACTATGTCTGGTGGCAGAAAACGTTCTCTGTCCTTGGTAAAATTTACTGGAGGAAGAGGAAGTATATCCTCAGGTGACTGCTCATCAGTGCTCTGTGTGGTGTTACTCTGAGTATTACTGACATTTAATCCAGGGGATGGCGATCCAGCAGAAAATATTAAATCTATACTTTGAGAACTAAAAAGTGGTTCATATGTGGCACTTTTCATATGGCTGTACATGACTTCAGTTGTAGCCTGAGAACCCTTTTTGGGTGGAGTATCTGTTGTAGTAAAAACACAATTCTTAAACTCAGAAAATTTCACATTACCCAGTGGTCGTTTCTGCAGTTGTGGTGGAGTTTCACAATGAATACTAAATTTATACGATGAAGACAACAGAAAACTTCTGAGGCCCAACAAATTGCACCCACAGTGCCAAGGATTATAACTTGCCAACAAATAGTTTAAAGAGATCAAATGCTGAAGCACTGTAGGCTGCATAGATGTCAATTTATTAAATGCAAGGTTGAGAACTTTTAGAGACGGCCCCATTTCTTCAAATGTATCATCCGCAATAGAGGCTATGCCATTATGGTCCAGCTGCAGGTTTACCAAATGAGTCAGGTGAGTGAGAGTTTTCGAATCAAGGGTCCACAGCCCATTTCGACTTAAGCTTAGTTGTTTAAGATTACCAAGTCCACTAAAAGCCCTGTTACTAATGGTTTTGATGTTGGCACTATTTAAAAACAAATATTGCAATGAATAAAGACCTTGGAAAGCAAAACTGTGTATTGATTCAAGCTGGTTATTGGACAGTGAAAGTTTTTTAAGACCTTTGAGTAATCCCAGAGCATTGGAAGGTACTTGAATTAAATGGTTGCTGTCAAGGTTTAAAATTTCAAGGTTGTCTAATTGACGCCAGGCTGTGTCAGATATCCGTGAGATATTGTTGTTGGCTAAATTTAGAGTGTGTAGCTTAACCATCCCAAAGAATATATCACTGCCGAGGACACGAAGTTTGTTGTTCTGAAGATACAGATATCGGACTGCTTTCAACTGGTCAAATAACCCTTGAGGAAGGACATCAATCTGATTTTGTTGAAGATGCAAATAGTGGAGATTGAAGAGCCCATCAAATAGTCCAGCATCTAAGCGATGAATGTAGTTACCGTTGAGATACAAGTAGTAGAGTTTTCTTAGGGAAGTAAAGGCTTTAGGATGGATGTATAAAATGCTTGAATTGTTCAAATACAGTACAGCAAGCTCTGTATGTTCTTTTAGCTCATTAGGAAGTATATTGGTAAGGTTATTGCCACTTAAATAAAGGAGAGTCACTGTTTTTGGAAAGTTTCTGGGTATAGCAGCTAGGCCCAAGCTGCGGCAACTAACCTGCTTCTCCGTGCAGCTCTGGCAAACAGTGGGACAGCAAAAGACCAGCTTCTGCAAAAGTATCAGAAAGACATAGCTACACAAAGAGACTTGCAGTGGGGTGAGGATGTTTTCTGATCCATATACGCACCTTTGTTTGCTGCTCATAATTGCTGTGGCTAGCAAAAAGCAAAACAAACAGTTATAACAAGTAAACCACTTACAAAAAATAATTCTTTTCATGTTCTGTTACCTGTGGAAAATATTATTCTGTCTGTTTTATAAATTGTACTTCTTGAAAAGCCGGCTTTATCGATACACAATATATGAATGCTATCAAATATTTTGGCCACCAATTCCATATGTTTTCCCACAAGAGTAAGAATAAAATAATTATGTAATATGCAGAACATGCATGATCTAATGACTGGAAAAATAGAGAGTACCAATATACAGATGCTTGCTTTAAAAAAATTACCATTTCAAGTTTTTCATTATATTTTATAAATAAAATGATTAACTCAATGTGCATGTATAAAAAAAAAAAAAAAAACGCTGTTTCACTGTATAGTGTAACATGGTGTTTGCAAACCCTGCCAGTTTGGCAAGAAAAACGTGATATAGAGAATACATTTCTCCACGGGTTCTTAATCTCTTTTACGACATGCTGACACATATGTAAGGTGGCAAAATGGTGGACTTTAATGCCCACACACCCCACATATGCAATGCTGTGCGGTTGTTGCTTATGCGCTGAAAGGGAGCTCACTGTGCGATCTCAACACAGACAGCTCTCAATTCCAGCTACATATCTGTAGTCTGCATGACTGGATTCCAATCATGTGACAGTGGTCACATGATTGCAAATCCTTCCAGGCCCCCCCCCCTCAGGGCATTCTGAACTATTAACCGTTTGCCGACTGCCCACAGTATATTTACTGCGGCAGTCAGCCCCTCCTGGGCAAAGCGACGTAGTACTACATCGCTCACCCAGGAGCCTGTAGGGGGCGAGCGCACGCTGCCGAAGGCGCGCTCCCGCCCCCGCTCGTTCACGACCACCCCCCTGATGTCCGCCGGCCACTCGCGATCTCCCGCTGGAGAGGGAGAAAGGCAGGCGGCTGAGGTAAACAAAGCCGCCTGTCATTCTCCCTGGTGTAACTGCAGAGACTATACGATCCTGCTATGTAGGATCGTATGTCTCTGTGGTTACATCACAAGCCACGCCCTTTACAGTTACAATCTCGCCCCTAGGGACACACTTAACCCCTTGATCACAAATAAAGTTAACCCCTTCCCTGCCAGTGTCATGTTTACAGTAACAGTGCATATGTATAGCACTGATTACTGTAGTAATGTCACTGGTACCCCCAAAAGTGTCAAAATGTTAATCAGGGGTCCGATCTTTCCGCCGCAATGTTGAAGTCCCGCAAAAAAAAAAAATCGCAGATCGCCGCCATTACTAGTTAAAAAAAATGACATAAATCTTTCCCTTAAACGTAAACGCAATAACTTTTGTGCAAACCAATCAATATTGCGATTTTTTTTTACCAAAAATATGTAGCAGAAAACAAATTGGCCTAAAATGTTAAAAATTTGGATTTTTACATTTTTTTGGGGGAATTTCATATAAAAAATATGGAAAAAAATTGTTATTTTTTTTAAAATTGACGCTATTTTTTTTTGTTTATAGCGCAAAAAATAAAAAAATCGCACAGGTGATCAAATACCACCAAAAGAAAGCCCTGTTTGTGGGAAAAAAAGGACGTCAATTTTGGGTACAGCGCGCACGACCGCGCAATTGTCCGTTAAAGTCACGCAGTGCCAAATCGCAAAATAGGCCCTGGTCTTTGAGCAGCCAAAACCTCCGGGGGTTAAGTGTTTAAAGGGATGCCAGGGTGGACGGGAAGGGGTTAAATACCTGTTGTAAGGGGAAAGACTAATGAATATAGTTTGTTTACCTTGTGGTATTTTACAAAATGTGTAATAGAAGCTGATTTTACTGGGATTCTGATTTTCTGGGAGGCAGAAAAAACATATACATTTCCTTATCCAATGCCTTACATACATATAAACAAAATACTTTCTTGCCAATCAAAATACTTAAAAGGACAGGAATGCGTTCCCCAACACACTTAAGCCAATGGTATTAAACATAAAACATAACCTTTATTAATATTTAAAAAAAAAGATTGTGTGTGAACGTAAAGTGAATGTAAATGAAACAATAAAAATGATTTGCTGCCATGTGGGGATTTTTTTTTTATCCATGCACTAAATTTGCACTATAACCTTGACAAAGCCTTCCTCTAGGCAAAACATGTAGGTCAATTCAGTTGGGAGCACTTATTTGAGATTTTGGGAGTTGCATTTTTTTTTTTTTTTGTGGGGAGGGAGTTCTCTGGTGGCATTCTGAGAGATGCCATCATCAGCAAGTGAGCTTTACAGGCAGTGTGATCTTTGAAGTATCCAGTAGATTCAGCCAAGTAAGGGTATATCAGCGGAGGCAGTGTGACTAACTTGAATGTACTGCTAGCACAAGTGATATAGGCTGGGTGATCTTAATACCAAAGGACCTTACGGAATTTGGAGTTGAACACAAGCTTAGATCCTGTGATTACTTTAAAAAGAGCCTAGGTACATAGTTACATAGTAGGTGAGGTTGAATAAAGACAACAGTCCATCCAGTTCAACCTGTGTAGGTGTGTGTGGCTGTAATCATCTCACATACCCCTGAATGTTCTGATCCTTGAGATGTACGTCTAATAGTCTTTTGAAAGCCACCATACTACCCGCAGAAACCACCTCTTGTGGTAGAGAATTCCACAATCTTGTAGCCCTAAGATTGTAGATAGGTAGGCAGCGTGACCATCTTGTATGAGAGTTTCCTAAGTCAGCCTACCATATCATCAGTACAAGTAATACAGGTAGTGTGACTTTATTACTAAAGGACATTTAGTTATTGAAGCTGAACAAGAGCATAAGAAAGAATCGGTTTAGTGACTACTGCATACTCTTTTATACCCCTAGAGGCACTCTATACCTCCCCCTAAAGTGGGTACATATACATTCATATACACATTATATTTGAATATTAATAAAGGTTATGTTTTAGGTTTAATACCATTGGCTTAGGTGCTTTGGGGAACGCACCCCATCCTGTTAAATACAGAGTTTCTGGGAGGGACACAGCCCCAATTTAGTGGATGCCATTTCAGTTGTTGCTGGACAAATCCTTATTAGGACAGCTGGACCTAGCTGAGTGTCAAAGAGTGTGTGTGTATCTCAGCTCAGAGAGACATAAATGGCTGTGATAGTACAAACTGTTGGATCTGAATCTGTCAGGGCGACAAGAACTGCTGGATCAACTGCTGCTGTTCCCAGAAAGAAAACTGATCAAGTGACACTGTTCTGCATGGACTTCATAAGGCTTACTTGAGCAACCTTTTTTTTTTTTTTTTTTATGGACTTTGTTTTATGGCTAGATGCCTTACCATTTAAGTAATGTTTGGCTTGAATAAACCACTGGTTTTGTTTAGGAAACTGGATGTCTCGCCTCTGCCTAGAGTCTAATCCCCCACAATAGTTTAAAATCATATATGCCTATAAGGGCAGCCATAATTCCTCATTACATGCTTAGACTTTGCTTTTTGCATTACAGTACTACACAATGGTTGTGCTTTAGTACTCCTACACACACTGCAAGTCTCTGAGTAAGCCGACTTGTTACAAATAATTTATACCTGTGTGAATGATATTTTAACAGCTATTTCATTCGAAGTCTAAAAAACTCTGAATCTAACAAGTCTAAGAAACTCTGTATCTAACACAGTAACAAATATATGGAAACGTACAATTAAAATCAAATTCAAAGCATTACAGTAATAACCTAAAATGTTCTCACTAGACATACCCTATACTCTCAAAGGTAATTTAAAAACGATATTAATGTTAAATGCAGCCCTGTACATTAACTTGAAAATTTAAAGCACAACTAAGAGAAGGAAAGGGTGAGAACCTTGGTCAGGTTCTTATTACTGTGCCTCCATGGAGATTGCCCCCTCCCTTGCTTTCCCAATGTCCGCAAACAAAGTTAAAATATAAAAGACTTGGCAGAGGTACAAACTCTTTCACATTCTGCTAAAAACACTTGATTCTATTACTATTTGTGCCCCTGTTGGAGTTCCAGTCTAATAACGGAGCAAAATAGCCGTTGGGGAAAAAAAAAAAAAAAAACAGTTTTAGAACACAGTATGAAAAGAGGGTTGCTGTTAGGCATGCAGTTAATAAAAAACTTGGAGAGGTGTAAAATAAATGAAACATAAAAAATGAATGTAATTCACTCTATCATGTTACTTGCAGCTCTTGTAAAACACAGAATTAAGTAGCATCATTTTTAAACGGATTAGCCTATTACTTTCTTCCCTTCTGTACTTCCAACTTTTTTAGCACTAAATCCGTATGTTTTGTCTAAGGCCAAAAAAAATCATACATTTTTAATAGCAGAGAAATAACTAAACTAACTAGTATTAATGAATAACATAAATTATCTTATATTAAAGAATACAATGAACAACCACATTTAACCCAATAAAGCTAAGAAAAAGGGAATGCTACTGATGCAGTTTTTTGTTTTGTACAGAAACTATATTTTAGGAATCCTTTGCATTCTTGATATTTCTGTCCCAATTTCTAGATTATATTATTTATAAGTGTGCATTACTTTTATCTTCTTTGTTAATACATACAGTATATACAATTTATTCAATCATTTTTATATAAAACTAATATATATTAATTTTAGACATGTTACTACTACTAACGCAACAAAGATTCCAGAAGTCCGTGAACAGACTGAGTGAACAGAAAATGAACAGAATTAATAGCAAAAATCTTCCCAAGTGCAGAAGCTATTAGATGTACTTTTAGAAAGTTTCCTGCCTATCTATCTTACAAACCTGACCTTCACACACACAACACACACACACCATGCTGCCAAATAAGAAAACCAAAAAGTTGTCTTACCCCAAGGAGGATTGTCATTTTAGAAGTAAATTTGCAATTTATTTTGTTTAGTTGATACCGCCTGGGAGCAAATTCGTTTTAGTGTCTAGCTCATGATCTTTTTTTTTTTCCCAAACACTGAATTGTTATGCAGGAAATGCCTTACTCCCCATTGGTTAATGGAGCCGGATAGAATGTAAAAGGTTACCATGGATACAGGAAGTAGCATGCAGGAAGTCTTCCCATCCTTGTTAGTTAACTTTGTTAAAGAAAAAAAAAAATCTCCTAACTTCTATAACTGTGCTTATGTTTAACTGCAGATCATTGTTATTCAATTGGTAGAACCAAGTACGATGTTGAAAAAAAATAAAAGGATTGCAAAGATTGGGGTAGAGATGGGTTTTAATTGCCAGACATGAATCCACAAACATCTCCATACATTTTGCTCTGCTTTCTTTCACTGTGCATGTCTGAAATGTGCATACATGCTCACATCTTGGGGCACACTTTGTCATGGGTATGCAAAGTCTATTTTTGGTACTCTGTTTGCACTGCAGTGGGGCCTTAATAAAGTAACCCTGTTACTTATGGCCAAATCTCATAACATTTATATATATCGCCACTCTGCTGCTAACTGTTCTCCTTGATGGAAAAAAGTTGTACCTGAATAGCTGCAGACAGACACATTGATATTTATGCTTTATTAATTTTATGGACGTAAAGTTCTCAACCTCTATTGATGTGTTTTTTCCCCACACAGTCACCAGGTGGCCAATCCTCAAAGAGGAGCACTAGGCTCCCCCAAAAAAATGAAAAGTCAGCAGTTAAAAGTAATGTCTAGGGATCCAGCGATGTCCTCACTCCAACCGATTCATCAAACGGCTTCGGGTGCAGGCGCCAGCATAACAAGTAAGGGAAACAGGTGGAGAAGCCTTGCAGTTTCACAGTTGGTTTCCTACTGCGCATGCACAAGCCTCACTATACCTTTTAAATGGTCCTGTAGTCTTCTAGGACCTGTGATGTGTCCCAGAAGACTACTGGGGAAGGAGGGGACGGGGGGTTGCGAACATCTGGCTCAGACCGCAACAGTAAGTCAAGGTTTTAGGTACCTACTACCTTCCCCCCCCCCAAAAAAAGTGCTAGTGTGGCAGTGTGGGGGGGGGGGTGCAAAGAAGTGGAACTTCCCCTTTTGGGTGGATTCCACTTTAAGGGGAACCTCTTACGCATAAGGAATCAAATCCTTGGTTCTACCAAAATGGCTGCCTTCACACAGGGACACATTGCAGAAAAAGGCATGGTAAGTCAATAATGGGGAAAAGCTGCAGGAAGCGTACAGGTGACTAGTCCTTTGCTTGCCTTTTTTGGCAAAGTCTTCACAACACGTGCTTTTTAAATCCATTGGCGTTTAGGATTCGGGGGGGGGGGGTCTATGATCATGTGGTCACCATGATTGGCTGTCATAGCAATCACATGGTCAGAAAGCTCCCATCGCAAGTAGCGTTCTGGAGCTTTCCGTTAGCTCATGTGACGAGTGAAACACATCAGAGTTACGTCATCGCATCTGTGATGCCTTGACACAGACCGGAGTCTACAGACTGGCTTTCCATAACTAAATAATCTGGTACACTCGAAGGTGTGTGGATGCGGCAATCAAGGTGCATCTGAGGCTGTTCCCGGACCATTCTGGTGTCTCCATCCATACTGCTGGGGAGTGCTGAGACTGTTTCAATCAGCATTATCTTGCATACTTACTTGCATTCTACCCCCATCCAGCATTTCTAGCACCTCTATGTTTGCATACCCCTCCATGTTTGTACACCGCATGTCTCCGCAGTCATCCATCACCCACCTGCTTTGGACTATCCTATGTGCTACCCCATATTGAGTGGAAGACCCACACCATCTTTAACCACTTCTGGACCAGAAGGATTTGCCCCCTTAATGACCAGGCCCTATTTTTTGATTTGGCACTGCGTTAATTTAACAGACAATTGCGCGGTCATGCAACGGTGTACCCAAAAAAAATTTACTTCCTTTTTTTTCCCACAAATAGAGCTTTCTTTTGGTGGTATTTGATCACCTGTGTGATTTTTATTTTTTTGCGCTATAAACAAAAAAAGAGCGACAATTTTGAAAAAAAAAAAAAAAACTATATTTTCACATTCTGATTTATGACATGCTCAAAAAAAAAGTTGGAAAATCAAAATTTTTTAACATTTTAGGCCAATTTGTTTTCTGCTACATATTTTCGCTAAAAAAAAAAATCGCAATAAGCATATTTTGATTGATTTGCGCAAAAGTTATCGCGTCTACTAACTACGGGAAAGATTTGTGTCATTTTTAATGTTTTTTTTTTTACTAGTAATGGCAGCGATCTGTGATTGTTTGCGGGACTGCGACATTGCTGCGGACAGATCGGACCCCTAACTGACATTTTTGACACTTTTGGGGGTACCAGTGACATTACTACTGTAATCAGTGCTTAACATAGGCACTGCTACTGTAATAATGATACTGGCGGGGAAGGGGTTAACAGTATAGGTGATCAAAGGTTTAAATGTGACCCTAGGGGAGTGATTCTAACTGTATGGGGGTTGGGCTTGTGAAATGATCACAGAAAAATGCGATCCTACATGGCAGGATCACATGAGCTCGGTGATCATTTCAGAGAGGACGGTCAGCTGTGTTTACATCAGCCGACTGTCCTCCTATCTCAGCGGGGAGAGATTGGGGGTGTCAGGTGGCAATCGGAGCCGCCTGACACCCGCATCAGCTTTCCCACTGACGATCAGGAGCGGGAGCGCGTCGGCAGCGGCGCGCACTCGCCCCTTAGCGGCCTTCAGACAAGCGACGTATACCTATGTCGTTCTGCCTGTGGGAGCCAGCTTACCACTGTTAATATAACGTAAGCGGTCGGCAACTGGTTAAAGCACAGAACTTTGAACTAATTGAATGAGGGTCTGATTCACCTTCATCAACTACCCAAGGGATTAGACCAGGTCCCCACACCCAACATTCCCCTGGTCCCATCTCTATGCGTTTACGGCTTTGGTTCTTTTGGATAGGCTTTCCATTGTTTTCCCAAGCAGACCTGCTTTTGTGTACTGAGTGAATATTGTCCATCTCCAAAAACTGAATTGCCCTGTTTATCACTTACATCCATTTTGTATGTGTGTGGATGGAAGGGTGTCTATTGCAGCTGCCTGTCTGTGGTGACAACGTTGTCATTTTTAATATTGGTTATGGTGGAGGAAGAATATCTAGCATTTGTAGTTTCTAATAAAGATTTTTGTATTGATTTAATTATACTGGTCTGTTCCTCCTTGATGAAACTCTTGTGGACCTAGTCCTCTTTAATTATACTTCTGTTAGCCACCAGTAACTGTCGGGAGTGCCCTCTCGGCACAGCTGTTTATGCACGCAAATATGTGGCCGCTCAGCACCAAGGCCCACCTGCTGAGAGGCCCCGTATTTGCACGCTGTCGACACCAACGAGTTAAAGTTAATTTTTCTGTCTGTTATTTGCAAACCAATTTCATTCATGACTATGTTTGAATGCTTACAAATAACGCTTACATAAGTGTTTTTAGTGACTTCCTTTAGCTGCAATTCTGCTGTTCTATATTTTTCTTTCAGCGGTTTGACAAACAGCTTTTGGTTCATTCCTTTGAGATATTGTGGTAAGAAACTTATTTTGTCAAACACAGCTTCAAGTTCATTCCTTTGAGATATTGTGGTAAGAAACTTATTTTGAACAATGCTGTAAGTATTTATTGACTGTACCCCACAGAGAATCAATCAGTAAATTACAGTGTAAGTATCAAGCTGAGCAAATGAATTTCTTGATGTGAACATTATCCTAAGATTTAGGAATACATTGTTGCTGCACTCAGCAATGGAGCAGAGAGCACTCGTTAACAAGAGCTCATCAAATATTTTCCCTGCTACAGTGCAAATTACAGATGAACAACATAAAATAATGTAAACTAGGTTTTAAAAGCGAAAGCTCACTTCATGCTTGGAGAACATAGATCCACACGAAAATGTTACAGAGAACCATAAGCTATAGAAAGCATTAATAGCTACAGTATCTAACAAAAGGGAGTACACACCTATCACGTTTTTGTAAATATTTTATTATATCTTTTCATGTGACAACACTGAAGAAAGACACTTTGCTACAATGTTAAGTAGTGAGTGTACAGCTTGTATAACAGTGTAAATTTGCTGTCCACTCAAAATAATTCAACACACAGCCATTAATGTCTAAAATGCTGGCAACAAAAGTGAGTACACCCCTAAGTGAAAATGTCCATATTGGGCCCAGATTGTCAATAGTTTGTGTGGCCACCATTATTTTCTAGCACTGCCTTAACCTTCTTGGGCATGGAGTTCACCAGAGCTTCACAGGTTGCCACTGAAGTCCTCTTCCATGACGACATCACAAAGCTGGTGGATGTTAAGAGACCTTGAGCTTCTCCACCTTCCCTTTGAGGATGTCCCACAGATGCTCAATAGGGTTTGGGTCTGGAGACATGCTTGGCCAGTCCATCACCTTTACCCTCAGCTTCTTTGGCAAGGCAGTGGTCGTCTTGGAGCTGTGTTTGGGGTCGTTATGTTGGAATACTGCCCTGCGGCCCAGTCTCTGAAGGCAGAGCATCATGCTCTGCTTCAGTATGTCACAGTACATGTTTGCATTCATCGTTCCCTCAATTAACTGTAGCTCCCCAGTGCCGGCAGCACTCATGCAGCCCGAGACCATGACACTCCAACCACCATGCTTGCCTGTAGGCAAGACACACTTGTCTTTGTACTCCTCACCTGCAAGGCAACGGTCATCTTGGAGGTGTGTTTAGGGTTGTTATGTTGGAATACTGCCCTGCGCCCCAGTCTCCGAAGGGAGGGGATCATGCTCTGCTTCAGTATATCCCTAGTGCCGGCAGCACTCATGCAGCCGCAGACCATGACACTCCCACCACCATGCTTGACTGTAGGCAAGACACACTTTTTTTTGTACTCCTCACCTGGTTGCTGCCACAAACGCTTTACACCATCTGGACCAAATAAGTGTATCTTGGACTCATCAGACCATAGGACATAATGCCAGTAATCCATTTCCTTAGCCTGCTTTTCTTCAGCAAACTGTTTTTCGTACTTGTGCAACATCTTTAGAAGAGGCTTCCTTCTGGGACAACATCCATGCAGACCAGATTGCAGTGTGCGGCGTATGGTCTGAGCACTGACAGGCTTACCCCCACCCCTTCAACCTTTGCAGCAACGATGGCGGCATTCATAGGTTTATTTCCCAAAGACAACCTCTGGATATGACGCTGAGAACATGCGATCAACTTCTTTGGTCGACCATGGCGAGGCCTGTTCTGAGTGGAACCTGTCCAGTTAAACTGCTGTATGGTTTTGGCCACCATGCTGCAACTCAGTTTCAGGGTCTTGGCAATCTTTTTATAGCCTAGGCCATCTTTATGTACAGCAACAATTCTTTTTTTCAGATCCTCAGAGAGTTCTTTGCCATGAGGTGCCATGTTGAACTTCCAGTGACCAGTATGAGAGAGTGAGTACGAGAACACCAAATTTACCACACCTGCTCCTTATTCACACCTGAGACCTTGTAACGCTAACGAGTCACATGACACCGGGAAGGGAAAATGGCTAATTGGGACCAATTTGGACATTTTCACTTAGGGGGTATACTCACTTTTGTTGCCAGCGGTTTAGACATTAATGGCTGTGTGTTGCGTTATTTTTAGGGGACAGCAAATGTACACTGTTATATAAGCGGTACACTCACTACTTTACATTGTCGCATAGTGTCATTTCTTCAGTGTTGTCACATAAATAGATATAATAAAATATTTACAAAAATTTGAGGGGTGTACTCACTTTTGTGAGATACTGTACATAGAAAAACAAGCAGGAATAAAGAATTGTACATACAGTGACCAATAATGGGCTTGGTAGAAAAACACGATATCTGAAATGTAAGGCAAGAGGCCAGGTTAGTTGCTACAATAAAAGGGGAACTGCATGCACAAATTAGTTACTCATGTTCTCTGCATTCTGAGGTTTCCTAAAGCATTTTTCTGGCCATATTAAAATAATCAACATCCCCCCCCCCCCCTGCTGATAAAAGAGTCTATTGCTCATTATTGCAAGCAGGGGAGCTAGAACACAGTAATACTCACCCTTATCCATATACCTGTAATCAGTGGTAGTCTGGTCCTTCACTCTCCAATGTTGCTTGGCACTCATACTAAAGGGTTTGTAAAGTCACTATGTGACATTACATGTATCCCATTCAGAGCATTCTGCCATCAACAATAGTGTGTTTTTTTAAATTGAAAAGCCTAAATACTTTTCTAACACTGCAGCTTTTCCCCCTCCCCTGGTCTTCCCTGATCTATGGAGAGAAATGAGAGGGGCTGAAATACCTGTGATGTCAGCCGGCCAGCACAGGGGGATCACGTGACTGCACATCGATGGTGTGGTAAAAGGTATTTAGCCTTTTCATTTTAAATAATCACATACACTATTGATGATGGCAGCCTAAACTGGAGGGAGTACATGTATTACTGGCGGTGGGGAGGAAATCGGCTCTCACCCTGGCAGGAAGGGAGGGGGAGAAGCAAGAGACTGTCAGAGCAGCGGGATTACAGAGGCACGTAACCTGACCAATGTAATCATGAATCAGCAGCAATGATTACTGTGGTCAGAACTGACAGGGGGACACAGGAACTAGCAGGATCAAGCAGGTATTTTACAAGATAGGAAGGGAAAAATTATATAGCATGAGCACTGCGCTATACAGCATGCCCTAAAGGAGCAGGATCTTATTTATTTTTTTCATTTTTTTTAGGGTTACAACCACTTTACCTGCCATATCTGTTCTGATGATGTTACCACTGGTTCTACAGTGATTACAATGGAGACATGAGGGAATCAGTGCAGTAACACGACGAGTCAAAAACAGGCATGAAGATGCCAGATGTCACAACTAGATCTGGCATGCAGGAAGAAGTAAAATAAGTATTACTTTATGCTAGCCCATTCCCCTTGCTTCATCTGTGGGGAGGGGGGATGAAATTTAAATTATTGTAGCCAAAGATAGGCTTTAAAGGGCAATAGATGATTACCAACATGTATGCAGGAACATTTGGGGGTCCATGCACACTGGGCATAGAAAATCCTGCTTATACAGGCTTCTGGCATTTTTTTCTTCACTCATATTAGCAGCTCTATGTTAGCCTAATTGTTATTGCACACTAGGGATTTTAGAGGCAAATTTGCAGAGAAGTGTTTTCAAGCCTTTTTTTCCAGCACTGCCTTAACCCTCTTGGGCATGGAGATCACCAGAGCTTCACAGGTTGCCACTGGAACCCTCCTCCACTTCTGCATTTAGACATCACAGAGCTGGTGGATGTTAGAGACCTTGAGCTCCTCCACCTTCCCTTTGAGGATGTCCCACAGATGCTCAATAGGGTTTGGGTCTGGAGACATGCCTGGTCAGTCCATCACCTTTATCCTCAGCTTCTTTAGCAAGGCAACGGTCGTCTTGGAGGTGTGTTTAGGGTCGTTATGTTAGAATACTGCCCTGCGCCCCAGTCTCCGAAGGGAGGGGGATCATGCTCTGCTTCAGCATATCCCTAGTGCCAGGCAGCACTTATGCAGCCCCAGACAATGACACTCCCACCACCATGATTGACTGTAGGCAAAACACACTTGTCTTTGTACTCCTCACCTGGTTTCCGCTACACACGCTTGACACCATCTGAACCAAATAAGTTTATATTGGACTCATCAGACCACAGGACATGGTTCCAGTAATCCATGTACTTAGTCTGCTTGTCTTCAGCAAACTGTTTGCGGGCTTTCTTGTGCATCATCTTTTGAAGAGGCTTCCTTCTGGGACACCAGCCATACAGACCAATTTGTTGCAGTCTGCGGCGTTTGGTCAGAGCACTGACAGGCTGACCGACCACCCCTTCAACCTCTGCAGCAATGCTGGCAACACTCATATGTCTAATTCCCAAGACAACCTCTGGATATGACGCTGAGCGCGCACACTCCACTTCCTTGGTCGACCATCGCAAGGCCTGTTCTGAGTGAAACCTGTCCTGTTAAACCACTGTATGGTCTTGGCCACCATGCTGCAGCTCAGTTTCAGGGCCTTAGCAATCTTTTTATAGCCTAGGCCACAGGTGTCAAACACAAGGCCCGCGGGCCAAATGCGGCCCCCCAGGCCATTTTATGTGGCCCTCGCACCTCTCCTACAGCTGCGGCACCCCACCTTGTCTCTGCACCCACCTTGTCTCAGTAGTCTGCAGCAGAGGACAGAACTCCTTTGCCAGATCCTGTGCTTCTCTGTGCTGCTGTAGAAAGGTTTGTCCTTGTCCACCCCCTTCTCAGCAGTCTGCAGCAGAGAGGAAGGCAGAACCCTTCCTACAGATCCTGCACCTCTCTGTGCAGGCACAAAAGCACCTTGTCTTTGCCTCCCCTGGTCCCAGCATTCAGCAGACTCTAAGCGGTCTCCAGCCCTCCTCTGGTCCACCTCCAGACCTTGCACTTTCTTCTTCCCAGATCCACCCGCATCTTCTTCACGGCAGTAGCACCAGGTAAGGGGCGAAATTGTGATGTAAGGAAAAGTGGGTGACTCGACTTATGATGGTGGGGGGCTCTTGACATTTCATGTAAGGGTGTAAGGGGGCGTGGGGTGCTCTGGACATCTAACCTTACAGATATAATCGGCCCTTTGAGGGCAACCATAATGCTGATGCGGCCCGTGATGAAACTGAGTTTGACACCCCTGGCCTAGGCCATCTTTATGTAGAGCAACAATTCTTTTTTTAGATACTCAGAGAGTTTTTTGCCATGAGGTGCCATGTTGATCTTCCAGTGACCAGTAAGAGAGTGAGAGCGATAACACCAAATTTAACACACTTGCTCCCCATTCACACCTGAGAACTTGTAACACTAACGAGTCACATGACACTGGGGAGGGAAAATGGCTAATTGGGTCCAATTTGGACATTTTTACTTAGGGGTGTACTCACTTTTGTTGGCAGCGGTTTAGACATTATTGGCTGTGTGTTGAGTTATTTTGAGGGGACAGCACATTTATACAGTTTTACAAGCTGTACACTCTCTACTTTACATTGCAGCAAAGTGTCATTTCTTCAGTGTTGTCACATGAAAAGATATAACACAATATTTACAAAAAAGTGACGGGGTGTACTCATTTTTGTGAGATACTGTATATACCATAATTTGTGTACTTCATACCTTTCCTACAGGCTAAATAATATAAGATTATATATATAAAAGGTTTGGGTTATTTCCACCGAAGAAATATAGCAGTATACAATTTGGCCTAAATTTATTTAGAAAGATTCTTTTTTTTTTTTTTGCAAAATTTTATAACCAAGAAAAATGTGGATAAATGTGGACAAAACAGCAGTGATTACATACCACCAAAAGAAAGCTCTATTTGTGTGAAAAAAAAAATCATAAAACTTGTGTGACAGCTGAAAATTGGCCTGGACAGGAAGAAGAGGAAATGTGCCCGGCATTGAAGTGGTAAATTGAACTACCACCATAGTGCCACTGATTTCTGAAAAATATTATTATTATTATTATGTCAGGTACTTATGTAGCACTGTACTTATGTAGCATAGCTTACAATCTAAGGTCCCTAACTCACATACATACACAGTCGGGCCAATCGTTTTTTTATACAGGATCCAATTAACTTACCAGCATGTCTTTGGAGTGTGGGAGATAACTGGAGTACCCGGAGGAAATCCACGCAGGCACAGGGAGAACATGCAAACTCCAGGCAGGTAGTGTCGTGGTTGGGATTTGAACCAGTGACCCTCTTGCTGCTAGGTGAAAGTGCTAACCACTACAACACTGTGCCGCCCTGAAATACAATCTTTTTTTTTAAATAAATGTTTTTTTGTTTTTTTTTTGCTTTTTTTTCCAAACGTTTTTTCTTAAATTATTTACAGCACATTGTACAGGAGTTATTACACATATGTTATACAGTGACAAACTACTTATTGCATCTATGTGATACAGTGACAAACAACTAAGAAAAAATGCGCTGTCATATATTGGAGAAAGATACACGGTATTAACCAGCTGAAATAAATGTTTAATATAGCAATCATACAGTTAAGTGTATGGCCAACATTACTTCCTTTTCTCTTTGCTCAGGTGCTGGTTTCAGTTTAAAAGGTACGCACAAAAGAAAAAAAAAAAAAAAAAGTATACAAATGGAAATGAAAGAACTTCAGTCCACAGCTTCATCTATAGTTATGGAAGTATGTATGGAAAGGGTTAAATTCTCTAACAGGTTTTTACTGCTGTCTCTACTCAAGAGTTTTCCCAGTGTGTTCTGCAACGCAATAAAAAGAAATTTGAGGGAAATCCCACCTTCTCAATTAAAATAGTTATTCCGATTGGGAGAGCTATCCGATTGGATATAAACTGAATATATTATTCATGGAGGCATGACTAGTTGTTGGTAAATCTAAAGGAGATTGCAAAGGTATTGCTCAGTCAATGTTTTTCTAGGTCACACATTATTATGGGAAATCTAAGCATCTGATCGGAGTAGAATAAGTAACTCTTTTAGCTTTCTTCTTTAATAGCATAATGACAGATTATCATTGAACAGGAACTCCGGTGCTGGACCAAGGAGGAAGTCAGGGACAGCACTGGAGCATGCAGATGGTGGGTGGTAATGATTTTGCTTTTACAATGGGGGGGGGGGGGGGGGAAGAAAAAAAAAAAGACATTTTTCCTCGGAGTTTCACATTAAATACAGGACCACTTCAACATCATTCAGTCTTTTTTTCTGGAGCTGGGGGTGGATAGATTCAGGACCCCTAGTAGTGTTTCCCTTGGTAACATTTTAGCATTATATTTATACATTTTATGCAATATGTCCAGAGATGCAAAACTGATCATCTTTTAAGCGCGAACCCTTTAATAGGCTTGTTTAACATAATAATGACTTAAAACATATTGGTCTGCAACAGGTGCATATAGCACGTCTACAATTGCTTCATCAAAATTATTCCTGCCAGGCCACCTGTATCTTGTCTGTACTCGCCAGCAACTATTAGATTAAAGCGAACATAATTTACACTCTGAATATTAAGAAGCCCAAAGTATCTATCTAGTTAGAATAATGCAGTGTAGAAAACGTGCCGCAAGTTTAATAAAAAAAAAATACATTGATCAGCCTCAGAATTGTTCAGGAAAACACAGAGATTAAATATATTCAACAATGTTTTTTAAGTGGCAAAGCAGCACACAAAGCCTGCAATTATTGTAAATTGCTAGAAATTGAACACAATAGAAAATACACGACTCCTATTGACACAATCTTCTTTTGAACTTTTTTGATCAATAGGTGTTTTTTGCTTTGAATTAAAAAAAAAAGACCAATAAAAAGACTGAATATTTTAAATCCAAGTTAAATCCATTTTAATGCCTTGAGTGAGATCTTTCCTCTCCAGGGTGGTGATTATGGCAAATTTTCTTTTTAAACTACATATTGCAAAAAATATCGTGGTTACCGCTTTCCACTTATCGGTAGGTCACAGCAAAATAGTCAAGAATAGAACATTTTATAGCTTTTGAAATGTTTTTTTCTTTGGGGTTTAAAGTGATACTAAACACACCCTGTTTTATATTTCTGCATTTAACATTGAAGTACCTTTTTCCTAATTAACATACAGCTGTCACATGAACCAGATCTTTCCCAGCTTGACCACAGGGAAGGGAAACATAAGCAGGAGGAGCTTCTAGTCCTCTGCTGCTTGTCACATATTCAAAATAACAAAAAACAGATTTAATATACAGAGTAACAATAAATAATTAATATGAATTAACTGCTTTAAATGGTCATACAAAAATATATCTGAAATCAAATCTTTATTATTTTATGGAAATAGCATGGTGTGGGTGGATTTCTGCCAGTCAAAGGCTGTATCATGCCCCTCCAGCCCGTGTCTTAGAATAAGAGGGAGGTGAAGCCACCATGACTCCACATGTAACATCCCGCCCCCATTGCGTTTAGCTGGTTAGTGGGAATGGAGGAGGAAAAAGGGAGTGGGCTGTCATTTACCACTGTGTATATGCTCACATGTGTGACTCTAAAGTCACATGGGCTGCTCAGATGGGATAGGAAGGAAATGCTCAGCATAGTAACTCACTGAAAACTGAGCATGTGCAGAGTAGGGGACATGAACAGAATGTGGAGATAGAGAGCAGCAGGACCAACCAGATATTTTTGCAGAATAGAGAAAACGAATCTCATAGTGACTTAAATGAGCATGAACAGCATATAATACACCTTTTATTGATAGTCTTTTTATGATGTGGGTTTAATGACACTAAGTCAAATGGGAAAATTTACATTTAGGGATTTTACAGTATTTTATTTTTAACCCAACATAAATTACCTGAAAATTGCTACTTGAATCACAACTATACTTTTGTGTAGTTATTTTTCAAGGTACCCAGTTTCTTTAATTTTATTCCCACGCTACCCCTTCTACCCTAGCGCTCCTGCCAGGTCCACACTGTACAGCTGATTCTGCAAACTCTCTGGTCATTCCCTTGCTTCTTTGTTACATGAAAATTCCAATAACTTCAATGGAGACACTTTTTAATCTTTTCCTATGTCTTGAAAAGATTTACCCACTTTGCTTTTTCTATGGACAAAACACTCATTATTGGTTCTCTGAGTTAGCCTTGTGGTTTTTTATTTTTTAATTTTAACTAAAACAGTACCCCCATTGTTTTCAGTAGGCTGTTTTGTCACTGTTAAAGTGGCAAAAGTGAAAACCTTGATGCATGTTTCTACAGAATACAATGCATTCCCTACTATATAAAGTCTAGTGCACTCCCTAGGCCTAGGCTGTCAAATTACATTTCTAGAATCCCCCTTAACGTCTGAGGAGATAGCTGGAGCTATTAGTACTTTTGCACATGGCAAAACTCCGGGACTTGATGGGTTCCCGGTGGAATGGTACCTGCATTATAAAGATATGTTGATACCTCACTTACTTCAGGTGTTCACATTTTCTTTTAAGGAAGGATCCTTGCCACCCTCCATGACTGAAGCTCTGATTGTGCTCATCCCAAAGCCACATAAGGACCCCCTCCATTGCGAGTCGTATTGCACAATTTCGTTGATCAATACTGATATAAAAATTTTGGCCAAAGTCCATGCTAGACATTTGAATAAAATTGTCATAGACGTTGTGGGAGCAGATCAGACTGGGTTCATCCTGGGGAGGTCCACATTTATTAACCTATGCAGACTGTTTACTAATCTCCAGACTGTACATGAGACTGTGGGTTCCAGGGTTGTTATAACGCTGGATACCCACAAAGCGTTCAATTCGGGTTGAGTGGCCCTACTTACTGGAGGTATTGGCAAAATTTGGCTTTTGGGATAATTTTGGGTCAAACTACTTTATTATAAACCACAGGCTAGAATACAGGTAAACAATTATATATCTGACACCTTTCTAATAACACGAGGCACCAGAAAGGGCTGCCCCCTGTCACCACTGTTAGCTCTAGCCATAGAACCTCTGACTGCATTGATCCGCTCTTATCCAGGAATCGCTGGGTTCATGATTAATGGTCTAGAAGAACAAGTCTCACTTTACGCTGATGATATGCTGATATATCTTGCTGACCCCCATAACTCTCTCCCCACAATTTGGTCATTTTTCATGCTTCTGGGTTAACTGGGATAAGTCTACCTCGTTTCCCATAGTTCACCAGGCTGCACTATCTCCTCTTGCTTCCTGCCCCTTAAAGGTGGTAGACAGGTTTAGTTATCTGGGAGTTGAAATTCAGTTGCCCCTTTCTCGATTCTTTGCTAATTACCTAGACTCGCTTATTACCTGACTCAAAACGACATTAAAAATATGGGCTACTTTACCTCTCAATATCCTAGGTAAAATTAACATTTTTAAAATAATTTTCCTGCCACGTTTCCTCTATGTACTAGGTAATTCCCCAATGTATGTCCCCAAACGTTGCTTTAAATAGATTGACTCCATACTAACCTCTTTTATCTGGGGGGGGGGGGGGCAGGCTGCTAGAATAGCCAGGGGCACCTTGCAGCTACCTGTCCTCGAGGGAGGATTTGCGGCACCAAATCTCCAGCTTTATTACATAGCATCCCAACTGGCCAACGCGCGTTGGTGGTTCTACCGTGAAGCCAATAATGCTGCCTCGGCCCTTGAGGCGGCTATACTTACCTCCTTTGAATCGTTACAAAATTGATTGCATTGTTGATCTACTTTAGGAAGACCAAACACTAATATTCTATCTGTGACACTCAGGGTCTTCGCTGCTTCTAAAAATTGGACATGTCCCAGTCAACTACAGTACATTCCCCTAACGTTCCTTTATGGCATAACCCAAGATATAAAGAATTCTTTCATAGGGATGACGGTGCTTTTTGGGCCAAACATGGGATAAAATTAGTCTCTCACTTATACTCGGAGGGCAAATTTCTTTGGAGGGCTAATATTCAGAACCTTATGGAGGAGGTGTGGCAGAATGTCCTTCCTTTGCAAATCCCATTGGTAATTTCCTCCAGAGACAAAGTCATCCAACTGAAATTTCTTTACAGAGCATATTGGCAAGTTAGCATCTCCTACCTGTGTAAAATGCTCTGGGGCTGAGGGTTCTTTCTTTCACATGTTTTGGGAGTGCCCATTGATAAGGATTTTCTGGTCTGCAGTGACGGAATTTCTCGCTACTCTTACACAGTTGCCCAAAATTTGTAATCCCCTACGTTGTCTGCTGGGACATGTGGATGAGGAGGATATCCCTGGTCGTACCAAAATATTTTTACGATTGGCCTTCTTTTACGCTAAAAAATCCATAGCATTGCGCTGGAATTCAAACACTACCCCGGACATTCCGTTCTGTATCTCATTAATCAATCAAGTGCTTCCCCTCTATAAATGACGTATGAGGCTAGGGGTTGCCCAAAAAAAATCCACAAAATTTGGTCCATTTGGGTAGAATCTGATTTCACAAATTCACTACCTGGAAGTGGTTCCTCTTAAACTGAGGAAGATATGTGTTCCATCGATTCAGTAATGACTGTATAACCTTTTTCCCTGCCTCCCCCCTTATGTATCTCTTGTTCATATCCCTTATCTGGTTGATATACACTGCGATAACTATGCAGATGCTGTGTTTTATATGGACATTTAATATACTGGCACTATTTTTTCTTTTTACTTTTCCGGTTTCTGTTTTACAAGAAAATGACTTCTGTATTTTATTTTAATATCCGTTGTATGTATTGTTTTGGGTGTACAATAAAGTTTACTTTTAAAAAAAGGTCTAGTGCACTCAGGCTGAATGTCGGGCGACATTGGCCAAATTCAATAGAAACCAGCCTACACTGGGCCCGTGTGGTACAACAGGCGGTTCAGCTGGCTTCTGTTGAAGGGTCGTGATCAAAAAAGGTCTACTGACCAGCTACCGATCCGCGCTCTCAGCCATTGGATGGGAGCGCAGACCAGAGTGTCACACAATAGCACAGCATGGGAGATAACAGTCCTAACATCGGATTGTTAGGTCAGCAGCTCTGACCTAAGCTGTCCATTTTATTTTTTGTTTAATCTGCTGGGTTGAACATAATCAAAAACTAGAAGTGTATACAAGGCTTTAGCCTAACAAAGCAAAATATATGATGAAATGCATTTTTGCAGCCTACAGAGTTGGGCCAAGTTAACATTACAGTTACTGTTCAGGTTCCATGTCTCACCAGGGGAGGGGAGTGAAGGATAAGTGCTAACTACCCATCAGCAGCTGGTAATATATAACAAACATACATACAGCTTCAATAAGCCTATAAATTACCATTATTCTCATCTTAATCACATGTTCCACCATTCATGCCCCTTGCCTTTGCCAGGATAGTATCTCTGTCCTTGTAGTTTAAGAAATTGAAAATGAAGGTGCATGGGCTCTGTATCCTGTGCAGGAGACTGGGCTAGAAGGGGGGTCTGATGTGCACTAACCGTGTCCCAGTCTGGCAACTGGCCGGAGGGATCTTCCAAGGGGACTGTGTCATCGGAATCTGATTCCCCGAGGAGGTCGCCAGGGTGACAGCAGCGGAAGGTGAGTCTCTGGCCGCGGGTCTTGCAAAGAACTTCTGGGCAGCCTCCTTGTACTTGTCTTTCTGCCAGGCGTGTGGAGGGAGGGCGCCATCTTGGGCCTGTATGTCGGCTGCAGCTCTTTCTTCCTTCTGTTGTTTTGCCATTGTATTGCGGGCGGGGAGGTGTCACCGATACACTGTTCGGCTCCGTGGGTTCTGGAGTCTCTGCAGAGGGCAAGCGGGTAAGTGTATCGGTCTCCATCAGGATAAGTAAGAGGATGAACGGCTGAGCGAGCAGCAGACATGTCCCTTCTACATCCGCTGTCCGGCCACAATAAACAAGTGTAAACAGTGATTATATAAATATATAATAAGTGACAGTGATTGTATAACAATCAATCATAGGACAAAATACAATAAAAATGTGCACCATAAAACTAATATATCGAAAACAAAATTAATATTGGTGTACCAAGTTCATAGTGAAAATAAATAATGTTTTCCTTCTGTGCCGTGCAAATATACATTATAAAGTGCTGGTGCTCCAATTAACACACAAGTGATGTGAATTGTGTGTGAATTGGAGCACCAGCACTTTATATTGTATTTGCACAACACAGAAGGAAAAGATTATTTATTTTCACTATGGACTTGATACACCAATATTAATTTTGTTTTTGATATATTGGTTTTATGGTGCACATTTTTATTGTATTTTGTCCTATGATTGTTTGTGATACAATCACTGTCACATATTATATATTTATTTATATAATCACTGTTTACACTTGTTTATTGTCACTACAGTGTGTAGTTTCCTTTGGCGCTGCATTATTTTGATTTATTTATTTGATGCCTATGGTTTGTGGAAAACACTGAAAGCATGCTGCCATTGGGGTCTGATTCATTTATTAGCCATTTGTTTTTGGGATTGCGCTGATTTTACTCTTTACTTTTGATATACAGTATGCCCAAAGAAGTATCTCTGACCACTTATAAGTGATAGTCTATCTAGATGCTAAAACCCTTTCTACGCTGCCGAGAGAACCCTGTAAGCTTCTTCTCATGCCTCCATAGTGACTCAGATATTAACATTTTGGCAGCATCACTCTGGTAGCCCCAATAGCTGTACAGCCTGGGAGGCTTTCAATGCATATCTGCAGGGTATATTCATAACAGAAACAACCATCCTTAAGAAAGCCTCTGGGTCCCCAAGAGATCAGCACAGCTGGTAGGTCATCTAGAAGCAGAGTTTATAGTTAATCCTTCAGATGGTAGTAGAGATGTGTGGATCTCTGCACAAGGGGCTTTGAATAAGACTGGCTTTCTATGAGGGGGGGGGGGGGGGCAGACCAGTCATCTTTTGGCCAGGATAGCTCGGTCTCACCAAGCATCACCGTCCAGTGGTACTCTGCATACCCAAAATGGGGTAGTAAACGCACCAGAGGCTACTATGTCTGAACTAGTGGGATTCTATTCTGACCTATACTGCTCCCTAGACTCTTACATGAGTATATGAAGGGTGTAGAATTACCTCGCCTGTCAGAGCCACACAGAAAATTGTTGGAATCTCTATTAACCCTGGAGGAATTACACACAGAAATTTTGTTCCTAAATTCCAAGGCCCCAGGAGACGATGGTCTCCCAATAGAGGTGTATAAGCAGTAAGGGGGAGGGGGGTTATTCTTCCTCACCTCCTTGAGGTTTTTAAGGAGGCTAGGAGACTTCAGAATCTACCAGACTCAGTGTCTAAAAGCCAATATTATTTTGTTGCTAAAACTGGGGAAAGATCAGCTAGATCCTGGCTCGTACAGACCAATTTCACTTTTACAGAATGACATAAAAATCCTTACTAAAGTAATGGCCTTGCGATTAAATAAAGTTATTGCTACTATCATACACTCAGATCAATCAGGGTTTATGCCTCAAAAATCTACTTCCATCAATTTGCATAGGTTTTATCTCAATCTTCAATCCCAAGCAGATAATAGGGGAGGCAGGGCTCTACTGTCCTTGGATGCCCATAAGACAATGTAGAATAGCATTAGTTATGGGCCACTATGGAAATAAATTTGGCTTTGGGAAGATTTTCCCCTCATGGATAAAGCTATTGTATAGTTCTCCATGAGCAGCCACCAGAGAGGTGGAACGTCTCTCACCCACTTTTTCCCTATAAAGGGGCACTCGCCAGGGTTGCCCATTATCCCCCTTTCCCTTTTTGCCATAGCCATCGAGTCGCTGGCAGCTCCTATCCGTGCCAATTCAACTATCCGTGGGTTTCAATATGGTGACATTCAAGATAAAGTAATGCTTTATGCGGAAGACACTATGCTCCTCCTGGGGGATACTGATACTTCACTTCAGGAGACCATGGTTGTTATTACTCAGTTTGGCGAGTTCTCGGGACTCACCATAAATCAGTCCAAGTCCTCCATTTTGCTGTTAGATGACACCTCCAATAGTACAAAAATAGTTCTCCATAACATACCTGTCTCCTCTAGTTTTAGGTATTTGGGAACATTCGTTACCCCCAGCCCAATTGACTATGTTCATCTTAACCTATCCCCCTTACTTACCCACATTAGAGACAAGACCAAAATTTGTTCCAGACGTAAACTCTCGGGGGTAGGGGAAATTAACCTAATCAAAATGATTTTTATGCCACAACTTATTTATGTTTTACACAATACTCTGATGGTCATCCCCCTAAAAATGTTTTGAATTATCAACTCTATGTTTAGAATTTTTAATTGGCACTCTAGTCCTCCTAGAAAAAAACTGGAACAAATGCAGAGACCAAAAGGACAGGGGAGGCCTGGCCTTACCAAACCCCTGGTTATATTACCTTGCCGCCCAAATTACAACATATTGTAAGAGCCATGGCTCCGGAGGGTGTTCCTGTGGACCCATCCACGCTCATTCTCCAATATGTAATGGGAGTGAACAATGTAGCCATGGGCCTGGAGGCTCTGACCTTTTGCAAATCCAATAAACTCTTTCCCACCTACTCCCTTATGCAAAAAAGTGTGGAATAAGGCGAGACAGATGCAGGAGGTTGTGGGTTTTACTAGATTTAGCCCCATTTGGGAGAATGCTCATTCTGAGCTGCATTTTTTGCAATGTGCTTTTCACTGTGGGGGTTATGCTAGAATTAGACCAGCTGAGCCTTCTCCTTTTCTTTACTTAAGTTATTTTGGTAATAAAAAATGCTCAACAAGTGAAAGATATAATTCTAACAGAAGATTCTCCATCAACCCTGGGTATCCTGCTGAGTGGACATTCAAGAAAAAGTCATCAGAAGTCTACAGGTGGCACGCGTACAAAGGGTCCCAGCAATTTCAAAGGGCTATCAACTTGAAAGAGCAGCACCCTGAGGGTATTCCCAATTTATAGAACTTTCCATACTTTGACAGTGAGCAAGCTGGCAACCTTGCAGAAGAACATCAATATTGTTGTATATCCATATAGATAATGATCTTGATGATCTATAAGGATGTGAAATAACCAGTAAAGTGAATAGAATGGAAAGTGACATGGAAAGATACACATTTGAAAACAATACTGATGATTTTATAATGGTTATGAAATGGCTTCTAAAAAAACAAATCTTTGCTTTTACCTTATCTTTAGGTTTAAGAACATATGCAATTGGGGCACCTGCATTTTGAAACCTGTGACCACAGAGGATCAGTGAAAAGTCTTGGGGCACTGAATCACAAACTATAAAGATATTTCGAATCAGTGGAAAGTCCAGAAGTCCCCTAAAGTTATCAAATCTCAACAACATCTGGCCAAAGACTGCATAACTTGCACCTTTTCAGTTATAACTACTATGTCAATCATCCAATAAACTGAGACAGTTACAGAATATACTTGGTGTATGTGTCTGATCTCCTATACTGCAGTATAGATCTTTGAGTAAGGCCTTACTAGCTGTACCTGTATTTCCAAAAAAAATCTACAACACAAAGCATCCTGGACAAATTATAAAATTATTTATTCTGACAAAAAATGTATCCAACAAAATGCATCCAGGCATGTTCAACAGTAATATCATACAATAGAAGGGGAAAAAGTAAACAAATGTCACAACAACCTATAATAGTAAGTACAAATCATCCAAAGACCCTTAGTAGAGAGGTTTGAATCAAGAACGACCCTCCACACTGGGCAGGGGGCCTTAAAATGGTAATAGCCCCCTAAGTATAAACTGATGGTGACATAGGTCCTCTGGATTAAAGACATGATGCAAACTATTGAATATAGTAAAAAACATACCGCTCCCCCCAGAATAAGATCAAGAGCCAGGTGCAGGCAGGACACAAATTTTTTGTTTTATACAGAGAGTAGGAGAGAGTTAAAGTGGTGATCGAAAGTTTGGGCACCCCAGGTAAAAATTTGTATTAATGTGCATAAAGAAGCCAAGGAAAGATGGAAAAATCTCCAAAAGGCATCAAATTACAGATTAGATATTCTTATAATATGTCGACAAAAGTTAGATTTTATTTCCATCATCTACACTTTCAAAATAACAGAAAATAAAAAAATGGCGTCTGCAAAAGTATGGGCACCCTGCAGAGTTAATATCTTGTACTGCCCCCTTTGGCAAGTGTCACAGCTTGTAAACGCTTTTTGTAGCCAGCCAAGAGTCTTTCAATTCTAGGAATAGAAAGAGAGAGGGAATATGGGGGGGGGGGGGAGAGGAGGGGGGCAGGAGTTGCTAAGCCAGAAAGCGCAGGACCATATAGGGAAAAGCCAGAGAAAAGTCAATACCCAGAACAGGTGTCCATAAGGGCCTTGTCCTCATCAGGAGTCCTTACTGGGTGTGACATTTCCTGGGAGTAAATAGAAGCTTACATTTGTTTTGCTCTCATGCTTTTTGATACGCTCTTTTAAGCATGGCCTTACTATATCCCCTTTGGAGCAGTCTGCAGGCCAAACAACTTTAAGCAATCTAAAGTTGGTTTCAAGGGTGCATTTGCATCGTAGCAAGGTATGCATTTCACTAGGGTGGGAGCTGGTTGCGTGCAATATTGAATTGCCAGTAGTGGGCTTCCTAAATAGTGTGGTGGCTAGTGTGCCAGTAGGCTATATAAAAAAATTCCAAAAATGGAAATTTTACTTTTACTATTTAAACTATAGAGCCCATTAACACGTATCCTATTTTTGTGCTGCAGATCACCCAAACACACAAATGTGAATGGGCCCTTAAAGTTTGTAACTTCTTTTTTTTTACAAAAAAAAAAAACAAAAAACAAAAACAATCCCACACAGGTAGCTATATACATACTGACAGCCTGGGTATAAAGCTGAGATATTACTGTCTCTTCTAGAAAAGAAAGGAGGAAGAGCGGGGTGTCCCTCTTCTGAGTCCATTAGCTGCCTATTTTCTACAAAACAGCTGCAGAATCTGGCCTTGCCTCTGGCTGAAAGTGAAATATCCATAAGCATTATTTTATATTTCCATGATAAAAAAAAAACTATAACCAAAAATATGTTGAACTAATAAAGGAGAATCATTTAAACTAATCTTGTTACCTCTGCCAACACATCACACCTACTAGCCAGAGTGAAACCAACATAACATTCTGTTTACGTAATTTATTCTGAGAGGATAGCTGATAACATTAGCAAATAGACATACTGTAATTGTAAACAGCTAAAAGGAAAATTAACTTCAGTTTGAAATAACGAGAGCAATCAGTACTAAAATAAAGTGAATGGCATTCTGCTTAACCATGCAACACAGCTTGCAAGTTCTTCAAAGGATTTGCAATTTAATAGCAGGAAAGTGGGAATCTGAAAAGAGAAGACATACAGATTTCCAATCGAATGCCTCAACCACACATGTACATAAATGCCAGAGACCCAGCAGGGTTTCTGTGCAATAAGCTGCAAAGGGAAAGCCCCGTTGACAACTCCCATTGCTATTTGCAGGTACAGCTCTCATGGAGCGATTACCTGCAAATGATCTGCCATGGATGCAGACTGAACCCAGAAATGACAGTAACTTTTTTTTGCTTCCATGTCCATTTACTGCAGAGGAGATCTACCTGCATACTGTGCTATAGTGGTTTACTACCATCCTGGGCTTCCCAGAGGAATGGCAAGACCCAGGAACTATGGTTACAGCACCTTCTCAGTACTGTAAAAGTGATCGGCTGCCTGTATAGCGGCCTGGATCACTTTTACATGACAGCCAATCATCACACAGAAAAATAGCCAGGACATTAAAAAAAATACTTTGGTAGACAAGGGTTTAAAGAGCTAGGATACATTAAATTGCAATTGTACCGGGCTTCCTAGCCTGTTAGAGCCATTTTGATTGATCTTGTAAATTACAATTCATTCAATAAAACATGCCTGATAGCAACCTAAAAAAGACTTAAATATAGAAATATTTTCACGAATGCTAAAAAATGCAGCAGTGTAACATTTCCACTACCCCCCCTTTCTTGATGACCCAAAAGCGCTGTGTAAAACCTCACCTCTGGGTCCCACCTTTCACTTTTCCCAGCCTGTGTGGCTGGGAAAGAAGCTGATTGAATGTGATCTGCATTCTATCATTGGAGGACAGGTGAGACATCGGAGGTCTTTTAGACTTAATGCTCCCACTCAGCAATGCCCACTACACGGTCTGTAAATTAAATTTTAAGACTACATGCACATCAGCGATGTAAGCCGGTGCGAATGTGGCCTGTGTGAATGTGGCCTGTGTGTGCCCAGCAGCGATCACTGTAGGTAATCATAATAGCTAAAGCCACTGTCAACCTGTTATTATAGTAAACATGGACAGCAGCTGCACTTAGCCACTCAAAGCTGCAGCAGGAATCAGAAGATTATTGCTGCTGCAATTCGCACCGGCCTCAATTACTGGTCTGAATGTAGCATTATATACGGTATATGTAGAGTACTAAGAGTACCTCTTATAAAAAGATACATCATTTATTAGAGATAAGTAGTTAACACATTAGACATTTTTGTTGGACTGTTCACAAAACAAATTTTACAGTGCTTCAAAACGATAAATAGCAAAATCAACAATGTATTCTTTTGGTTATGTTATTACTTTAGAACGCTTGTAATTTAAGCGCCTTCTTTAGTTACTCTTCTTCCCTGTAGGCCGTGAACAAGACTAGACTATGGAGCCACATTATGCCAGCCTTTGAGGGATAGCTAAGACTGGGTATAGAGAACTGGATTTTTGTAAGAACTTACCGTAAAATCCTTTTCTCTGAAGTTCATCGACAGATACAGCTCTGCTTAATCGTAGACTATAGGGTTATGCTCCTCTCACTAGGGATATGCACTAGGCAAAAAAAAAAATGTCCACGCCTATAGGGGCTGTCCCAGCAGGCATACCCCCTCAGGCTCTGCTATACTCAAACAGTTGTTTTGCAAGCAGTGACAGAAAAAGACCCCATAACTCAAAAGTAGAGGGGCGGGTGCTGCATCTGTCGATGAACTTTAGAGAAAAGGATTTTACGGCAAGTTCTTACAAAAATCCAGCTCTCTCTATCGTTCATCGACAGACGCAGCTCTGCTTAATCATAGATTATAGAGATGTTCCAAAGCAGTAAAAACAGGAGGGGTGGGAATAAGACAGTAACAAAAAACCTGAATGCCCCAATGGCCAAATGTAGCCAATCAGGTAAAACATAGCTTAACCAAAAACAACTGGAGCTCCCCCGAAACAATGAACCCTCAAAAAGAAACCAAAAAAAGGGGATTCTCTCTTAAACTGCAGCCTGCAAAAACTTGCGGCCAAAAGAAGCATCCGCTGATGCCAGCACATCTACCTTGTAGAATTTAGTAAAAGTATGCACAGACGACCAAGTTGCCGCCTTGCAAACTTGTAGCAACGACGCCTGATAGCGAAAAGCCTAGGAGGCACTCAGCGCTCTAGTAGAATGCGCCTTCGCTGGAAAAGGAGGAATCTGACCTTTCAGTGAATAGGCCTGTACAACCGTCTGTCTGATCCTCTTACGAGGTCCATCCGTAAGGACAAAAAGAACGTCCGATTTTCTGAAGGACGCAGTGGTCTCCAAGTAAACCCCGATAGCCTGGACCACATCCAAAGAATATAAGGCATACTCCTTAGGATGCTGAGGTTTAGGACAAAGGGAAGGCAGTACAATGTCTTAATTTAAATGAAAATCAGAAACTACCTTAAGTAGGAACGACTGATTAGGTCGAAGTACCCCCTTAGCTCTGTGAACCACCAGATAAGGTGAGCGGCAAGACAAGGCCGCCAATTCAGATACTCTACGGGCAGAAGTGATTGCCACCAAGAAGGCAACCTTCTGAGACAAGGCATGCAGCGAAATCTCCCAAATTTTCTCAAAAGGAGGCTTTTGAAGAACAGACAGCACCAAATTGAGATCCCATGGCGGTAACGGGGTTCGCCGCAGAGGAGCCAAATGGTGCACACCTTGATGCCCCCCCTGGTGATTGAGGTCTGATTGAGCTCGAAGCAGACAATCGCATAGGCGAGTCGTCCAATGACTCAGACAAAGTTTGATCGCTCTGAGTTCCAAAGCATTGATCGGAAGTTTTGACTCTTCTACCATTCAGGTACCCTGAGCACAGAGTTTCCCCAGCACCCCACCCCAGCCCATCCGGCTGGCATCCGTGGTCACAGCCAACCAGAACAACGGAAGGAGAGACTTGCCGTGGCATAGTGCTGGATACTACATCCACCACAACAGAGTAGACTTGGTGTTGTGGCTCAACTGAATCAAGGGGTCCAAGGACTTCTGATCCTTGTTCCACTTCACCAGAATCTCCCTCTGCAAGGGTCTTGTATGGAACTGAGCAAACGGAACCGCTTTGAAGGTTGACACCATCAGACCCAAAGCTTGCATGCAAACTCTGAGGGAAGACAGCTTGTTGTCCAACAACAAATGAATCGCCCCCTGCAACTTTTGTAGCTTGTCTGGGGGGGAAGGAAAACCATCGCCAAGGCCAAATTCAGTTAGGCCCAGGTACTCTAGTCTCAGGAATAGAGTCAACACGGATTTTTTTTATTTGATGTTCCAACCGAACTCTTGCAGAGTTTGGACAGAAACCACCAGATTCTCCAACAGAACCGAATGAGTCCGCTCTAGACAGGAGATCGTCCAGGTATCCCAGTACCGCAATCCCCCTTCGGCGCAGCAATGCTAACACTGGAGTCAGAACCTTGGTAAACATCCTGGGAGCGAAAGCGAGACCAAAGGGTAACGCCACAAATTGATAATGCTGATCCGCACCGCGAAGAAACCGCTGGTGTCCACTGTAGATATAGATATATATAAATATGCGTCCTTGATATCTATGGAGGCCAAGAAATCTCCCTGATGTAGAGATGTCACTACCGTACAGAGGGACTCCATCCGAAACCTCTGCACCCGCACAAAGCGGGTTCAGGGCTTTGAGATCTACAGTAAGATGTGGCTCACCTTGCCTTCTTTCCTGGGCACGGTGAATAGGTTTGAATAAAACCCCTGAAAGCGGTCTGGAGCTGAAACCGGCACAATCACCCCTTGCGACAGCAAGTGGTGTACCTCCCCCTCTCAAGTCCCTTAACCTGGCTGGGGAAAATAGAAGATTGGACGGGAAGAACCTGTCTCGTGGACGAGACCGGAATTCAATTTTGCATCTGAAACGGATCAATTCGTGAACCCATTTGACCTGAATCAAGGAAGTTCAGGGTTCCTGGAAGAATCGAGGACGTCCCCCCACCCCAGACTCGGGTGAAGGCGCTCCTTCATGCAGACGAGGGCTTGTCTGCGGGTTCGGATTTGCGGCCCTTGGACTTAGCGGACCATGGCTTCTTGGAACCTCCCGAAGATCTAAACAGTTTACCTTTTTCCTGTGACAAGGAGGCACGAAAAGAACGTTTACGAGCAGTAAAGTTACTCTTTAGCAACTTCACCCAATCAGTAGCAGTTTGTGCTATGATAACGTTCACAAAGTTAGCTTTTAACATGTGACCCTTTACCACATTCACATGGCGGGATAAGGATTCCACCCCTCTATCCACGGGATCCAAAAAGGTCGGTGACTCCTCCACAAAACACCAGAGTCGCTTTATTCAACCTGGCCACTGGGGGAATCCACCTTCAGTGGTACAGCCCACCTGGTATCCACCGCCTCGGCAAAGGGATAACGGCGTGCAAAACACTTAGGCACCACCAGCATGTGCTTAATGCATCACCATTGTTCATCCATAATAGAGTAAGACAAGTCAGGACAAGGGAGTACTTTACCTGATTTGCGATATTTGCGGGAGCCAAAAGACACCTGCGTACCTGACGCTGTGGGTTCATCAGCCATTATAAGAGTTTCCCACATAAAAACTATCCAATTTTCCACCAAGGCTCGTTCTCACATGACAGCGGATGACAGGTCCTCTTCACCATCAGAATGTGAAGACATCGACCCCTCAGGGTGGTCTGCGGCAACTATATTTGTCAGAATCTGAAGATCCTGCAGATGGAGGGGAGGACGGGGGACGTTTAAGGCTAGCAGCACCAGAGCAAACTGACCGCACTTTTGACATCAGGCTTTGCATAAAAACCGCAATCTCTGGCTGCAACTGCAAGCCGGAGGGTCCTGCAGTCATTTCCAGGGGGTCTGCAGGTGATATTTTATCCTGAGACTCCATTAGCAAACAAAAAAATTTCTGTGCACTGTCCCTTTACGACCGCAAAAAATGTGGTCTCCCAGTTAATATTGTGGACCCCAAAAACCTGAGTAATGTATAAATATAGCAGAGCAGGAGAGGAAAGCCCACAGGGGACCTCCAGAAACTTTACCAGCCCAGATAAAAACGTGCAGCCCTGGGCAGTGTCAAAATGAAAGTAACAGAAGAAACAGGAAGAGGAGCAACTCTGCCTCAAGCCTAAAAAAAAAAACGTGCTGCATGCCAGTCCCGCCTCCGGACCAGAAGAAAATGGCTGCTATACATTCTCAATGGGGAATTCTAAAAAATGGCTGCCCTTATAAACTAATGGGAACACAGAGGTCATGAACCACGGCAAAATGGCGACCCCCCCATGCAGTCTCCGGTTCCCCCAAAAGGGGTCCCAGAAAAAAAGGCAACTAAGGTCCCCATTCAAGGACGCTCCGCCCCCCCCCCGACGATACATCTTCCGCAAATATGAGCAGAAAAGCAGCCGCATTATTACCACCCCCCACGACGAAAACCCACAAGGGGGAGCAATGGGTACGCCAGTTAGGCTTCCGGGGTGCCAGGGAACCGAGGGAGCCCCTAAGGTCTGACCATTCCAGGGAGGTGCCCACGCCCACCCCGCGACCTCCAGGGGTAGAGGGGGGGGGACATGTTACCATGCCGCGATACCAGGCGGGCGCCACTCCGAAACAGATCACCTCCCACCCGGGATGAGGGTGCGACTTAGGGCATTCCAGGTCCTCTGCTTCCCGGCGAGATGATCCACTCTCAGGCTCGTCCCCATCCATCTGGGCACTGTCGTGGCGAGGCCTAGTACTGGACTTAAACCTGCTCATGCTCGCAGGCCAGACTGGGAGACCATAAGGATCTACATTTTCCAGTGCGAAAACCACAGCAGGCTGTTGCTTGTAGTTCCTCTGGATCTTGGTCCTCAGGAACAAAGTAGGAAAATAAAAAATCACAAACTTTCCCTGTTAAAGCTAAAACCGAAGTCCCTATCCCTGTCACTAAGCAGAACAAACTGTTTGAGTGTAGCAGAGCCTGAGGAGGTATGCCTGCTGGGACAGCCCCTATAGGCGTGGACAAGTTTTTTTCTGCCTAGTGCCTATCCCTAGTGGGATGCGCATAACCCTATAGTCTATGATTAAGCATAGCTGCGTCTGTCGATGAACGATAGAGAAAAAGCATTTTTTCTTGATCAGCCAGCAGGACATTGTACGGTACACTTTTAGCCCAAAGAAAGAGCTAGTTGTTTGTTTTATTACCCATGCCAAAAGTTATCAGTCCTCTGGATGGAGCCCAGTTCTGAGAGTGTACCTGAGATTTAAAGATGATTGTTAACTCTAGAAAGGTTGTGTCCGTTGGAAAGATGCGAGCTGCATCTGCTACTAGCAGTGACAGTGAAGAAAAGACTCAAACTCCTACTGTCTCAATCATGATAAACGACATCCCCATGAGAAAGTATCAGAAATAAAAGGGAAAGCAATTTGAAGATTTGACATTTGATTTGGACGTTTCACATACACAGAACACTTTGCCAGAAACTGCAAGGCTACAGTTAAGTACACAAATATAGCAAGCTACGTCATGTAGGAATTTTAGGGAAAATCAATGTCTGGTGAAAAATGTTTCCTTGGCGACAACCAAAGTAAGCTGTCAGGATTTATGTGGTTTTAGACAACTTCACAGTCATTTGTTTGCTACTTCAGAGTTCTTTCATATGTATAACTAAAGGACAGAAGTACGATCCTACACCCTGCACACGTGCTGGCACAGTGGAAACCACAAGAAAAATTGCCCCTGCAGACGAATTAAATGTATCAGACATAAAAGAGACTAAAGAAATTCATCTTCCTATACTTATTGAGTGCAATCAAATACCTATTGATAGAGCGTAAATCTCTACACTGGAAGCCGCATGTTACAAGTACAGCTTTAAAGCTTCAAGTCTATATATCACCTTTGGAAGAGAATGCCAAAATCATGATTCTACAGGGAAGAGACATTTCAGGAGTCTACAAGGTATAAGAAGAGTGCACAAACTGTATATAGTGATCTTTGTAACGATCCTAATGCCCAAAAAATCGAACTAGGCTACATATTTACTTTTGCTCTTCTCTCCAGAAAGAATCAGAAAAAAATGACTGTGCGCACTTACAAATGATTGTAAGAGCACTGATTGTCAGTGGTACGGAATCTCAAAATAGTGATCAAGTCTACATCCGAGAATCCTCTTACACAAGCATCAGTAAAACAATATCTCAAATTATTACTGATGGCAACAAGACTGAACTTTAAATAGGTGTCCAGGAATCTACTAATGATGAGATCCTGTATGACAATACAGATATCTATCAGTACATGGATGGTGTAACTACCCACTCTAAATCACCATCTATCTATGGTAGATACTCCAGAGTAGTATCAATCATCATCAATGGATGTACACCTAGCAAATGCAAAACAAATGTTTATTTTCATATAAAGTCCCAGTGGGAGCCCAAAGACTGATTCCTCATTACTACCAAGAAGACTTTTTCCACTTCTACATCTAAGTGGTTACACAGGCTTTGCCACCTATGGAAAAGTGATCTGCAAGGACTGTTTCAGTTATTGAGAATCAACGCCAAGGTCCTCCTAGATGATTTTTGGACTTGTGCATATATGTTATGTTTTGCATGTTCTCCCTCTCGTTTCCTTTTAGTCCCATCCTTTATGGACTGATATTATGTTAGAGTGAAATCTAAACATTTCAGGCGGGAGTGTTCTATCCCACATATTCATATTTTTTCTGTTGTTGCATTGAATTGTATCAGGTTATAAGGTTATTGTTTAATGTATGCAACATCTAGTGGTGGTTTTAGGTGATTGCAACTTGTTTACTGATGTGATTTGGTATCTGCCTCTTTCCTTGTCTTATGTTTGGTGCTACTTAGTTCAGGATCTTCCTTTTTCCCTCAGTCAGTGTTAGTACATCGGAGAGACAATGTCACTGTCGTCTTCTTCAAACATCCTCTATACTGCAATTATCTGAAGTAAAATTGCATTGGATCTAACTTCTGTGTTTCACTGTCTGTTAAGCTGTCTGTGGATAGTATCAAGTCAGCATATGATTACACTGTTGGTAAAGACTGGGTGTAAGGAGGTATGTCAATGCATAGAGTGGCATTTGAAATAGAACAATCATCAATCCCACTTCATATCCAAGCAGTGTATAAAAAATAATATACATTTCTTCTTACCTGTCAACTGAAGGCAGCAAAGAAATAACAGCAAGGGCAGAAAGTTTTCTTCTCTCAGGCTGTGTAATGTTATCCATTCGATCCACCCACATTTCAATTACATTCCCAAGTACTAAATTAGCCTAAAGATTAGAAAAAAAAAAAGAAAAAAAACACTGAGTGTTCTACAGAACTCACTCTGGATTGCAGCAATAATCTGTCCTGTCTCCTGGGTCATTCATACAATAAACAGGCTTAACAAACAGTTTGAACTGGTCAGCCGAGGATGCGATGAAAGCCATGACTGTATAATTATTCTAGCAGTAATTCCTTACAAAATAGGAAGAAGTGTGTTCTAACGCAGCCCAGAGGCTCTTTTCTTTTGTAATTAGTGAATAAGAACTCATTTCGCTGGATGTTACACTGCATTTATAGTGCTTCTCCTACAGAACAAATGAAAAACCTGGACCTTGTCATTTGTCATGTAAACCAGAAACTCTAACCTCGTTACCTGAATGTTTCTGGGGAATTGTGCTGCAATTATATGTTCTGTTATTTCTGAGAGCATAGCTGTAAGGTATATACAAGTTGTGTGAAAGAGGATATAATCGAGATATTTAAATGAACAGAAATGCAACTTCAAAATACCTACCATGTAACTCTTATGTAGCTGCCTGTTCTATCTATCTGTGCTTGTACATCAAAGTAGTGAATGTTTAAATGGTTATCAAGTTCATCAATGGATTTATCCAGCCAATTTGTGAACCACTTGATAATTAAAATATATAAGTTTTTATGCTGTGTAAGGTACAGGCTTTTAATTTTTTTAGTGATTGCAAATCAGTCTCCCTGTGTTGATCTTTTTTTAGCATGGTCGTAGAGAACATTTGAAGCACTTTAAAATAAGTGAACTGGCGCAGGTGATTGCAGGTGCCACATTCTACTGTTACAGTGCCTGCTGCTCCCTTTCTCAATACAGCTCCCCAAATGTTCTATATTCAGAAGATTAGTCTGAAATGCTCTATTTTCACAAAGCTAGGTTTGCCACCCTGCCCTTCTTCTGGCAAAGCCTAAAACACTGAGAAGTGGGATTAGATACAGCCTACCTGTTTGCCCTATACCAAGGTTTCAGGTTTTTACAGAGTTTCAAGCAAGGCATGATAGGACAGTAACCTTTTCTTCTGAAGGTATGACATAACATCAGAGGCTACAGACAAAAATTGGATTAAAAAAGTCCAATATTAATTGTTGATAAAAAAAAAAAATAATAAAAAACAGTAAATGTGTTTTAGGGGCAATGCTCTCCCCATTCATCAGGGTTAAAGAACGTGCAAAAAAAAGTCATGATTATAAAAAAATGATCAAAAATGTTTCCTTCATCGCTTCTTTATTATTTATTATCCTAGTTGATCTTTTTTCATCTGTCACATACATCTATTTAATTATTTGTTTATTATAAACTTTTTTAATTAATTTGATTTTTTTTTTATATATATCATTAGTAATTACCAACATTTTTCGGTTTAGCATTCTATTACATAATTTTCTTATTAGTACTGTCATTCACTTTTTCTGGGTTCTACCCCCTGTTCACGCCGACTTTGCTTAACTGTCACTCAACTTCTGCAAGACTCCTCCCTCCTTTCCAGTTCTGCTGGACTCCTCCTCCAATCCCCAGGACTTTCTATTTCCTCTCCCACCTCCCCTGTCACCAGCCATGCCAGACTCCTCCTCCTCAGATCCCCAGAGCTGTCCTTCCTTCCCTGCACATAGTTTTCCTATTTAAACCCTAATAAGCAGTACTGCCATCCCCCATTGCTGCTCACCAACTGCTGTGAGATGGTTCCTCTATGAGGAATATGGCTTCTAATATAGGTAATCTTCTCAATTTGGTTACTTGTTCACTTTAGGACTGTCTTTTTCATCATTATCATTGCACAAGGTTGTTTTTTATTATGTGACACAGATCTGTGAAGTCACATGGTTAAGTCCATCCAAATTTGTTGAGATATGGTTCTGTGCGCACCATTCTGAGCATGCTGTCCAATGTCAAGATATCATTATAGCTGCTCCTGCAGCTCTGATACAAATATGACCACTATAGGAACCAATGAGTTTTACCATTGTCACATCTATTGTCATGAATATTATAGTCTTGGCAGTTCCTGATTTCCCCTATATGCAAACATGCAGACATAAATTAAGCTACCTAATCAGCCTCAGGCAACCACTGACCCACATGTTCAACTACTGAGACCTCTTTTGTTAGGTATAGTTTTTGTAGCTGCTGCTCTCTATGCAGACAGGCTAACTCAAATAGGGCTGCCAAATAGTTTTATTTCAGCTGCTTGGTTTTCTGTTTGTTAAGCACCTATATTCTTCTAGCAAGTCCAGCACTTTGCTAATATTTGTTGAGCAGCTTCGTTTTTTTTCCCCAGTAGCCGATTAATTTTATTTTAGCAGCGTTGTTTTGGTCTTTTCTCCCAGTAGTCAAGTTTTATTTCAACAGCTGCACTTCTCAAGCTGGGTACATACTAAGCTTTTTCTCTTTCAATCCAGTGGGCTGAACGAAAAATAGAAAAAAATGAGAGATTGCCATACTAACACAAGCGATGATGGTACAGGGATTTACCCTGCTGTGCTATTGTATTCTGACAGAGGGACCGTTTTCGGCACGTGTGTACCCAGCATTAGTGCTTTGTAATTATTTATTGTAGTAGCCAATTAGTCTTTTAAAGCAATTTGGTTTCTTAGTTTTCTTCAGAACCTTTTCCAATAATCTTATCAGTCTTCTTACAGAAGTTTGGTTCTTAAGGGTTGATTTACTGAAGGCAAATAGACTGTGCCTTTTGCAAGTGCAGTTGATTCAGAGCTTAGTAAATGAGATAAAGCTTCACTTTACAAGAAATACCAAATCACATGTTATGTGATGTATTAGATTTTGTTGTATATATTCATGTGTGTATCTAGACATACTTCATCATTATGACTATGTACAGTGGGTAAATAAGTATTGAACACGTCACTATTTTTCTAGGTAAATATATTTCTAAGCCTGCCACACGGGTATTTTGTCATTTAAAGTAGTGCGATTTAAAGTTCGACTTCAACACTACTTCAGCCCTACTGTGAGATTTATAATGATTTGACAAGACTTCAGTGAGAGGGGATGTTCATGTCACATTGAGGAACAGTGATGTTGTGAACAACAGTTTAACTAGAAAAGGGTTAATCTTTCAGGCTCATGTAGTGCTGATCACAGTTTTTTCCCTACATATAGCGGGTGCCGTCTTTGCCTCTGCATCCGCTGAAGAAGTCTCTCCTACGGGAAGGAACGTGTACGGAGGAGGAGGGAAGCATCTGATGTCACCTGTGATTGTTCTGCCTTGTTACATCTACACACGCTACAAGCCTGCATTGCCTGGCACTGGGCTACAGTGCTACATATGTAAGCCTTTTTTTACTTCAATAAAGCAGTTTATTTTAAACAGAGAGCACTTTATATCCGTTTTGTTTTATATGTTATCCCCTTGGGAGCCATTGGAGTGTTTCATCTGTCAGCATCATTCGTTTTTTCCTGTTTTGGTTACGTCTGGCTGGATTGGGGATCTCTGCTGGTGATTTTCTTGTGCCTTAAAGGCAACAAGTGCTTTTTGACCAATCTGTTTATTCAGGGGTCGCCCTTGGAGGTGAGAGGCTTGTATTAATGGTGGAGGATCTCTGGCACTTGATCACCCAAGAACGGTATTTATTTGGACCACATGTCACTGCATGGGACTTTTATTATTTAATAATATGGTATAGTAATTTTTTTTGTGAAGCGCTGCACTGAATTTATTCTTGACTTTTCCTGGGATTTGATCATTTGACCCTGAGTGTCCAGCTGCTGTTTATTTTAGGTATTGTTTTGCGCTGATCTAATTTTTCATCTATTTTCCACTCCGAACAGGCCTCGCCACGGTCGGCCAAAGAAGTTGAATGCACATGCTCAGCATCATATCCAAAAGGTTGTCTTTGGGAAAGTGCTGCCAGCATTGCTGCAGAGGTTAAAAGGATGGGGGGGGGGGTCAGCCTGTCAATGCTCAGACCATGAGCCGCACACTGCATCAAATTGGTCTGCATGGCTGTTGCCCCAGAAGGAAGCCTCTTCTAAAGATGATGCACAAGAAAGACCACAAACAGTTTGCTGAAGACAAGCAGACTAAGGATATGGATTACTGGAACCATACCCTGTGGTCTAATGAGACCAAGATAAACTTTTTTGGTTCAGATGGTGTCAAGCATGTGTGGCGGCAACCAGGTGAGGAGTACAAAGACAAGTGTGTCTTGCCTACAGTCAAGCATGGTGGTGGGAGCGTCATGGTCTGGGGTTGCATGAAAGCTGACGACACTGGGGAGCTACAGTTCATTGAGGGAACCATGAATGCCAACATGTACTGTGACATACTGGAGCAGAGCATGATCCCCCTCCCTTTGGAGACTTGGCTGCAGGGCAGTATTCCAACATGATAACGACCCCAAACACACCTCCAAGACTACCATTGCCTTGCTAAAGAAGTTGAGGGTAAGGGAGATAGACTGGCCAAGCATGTCTCCAGACCTAAACCCTAGTGAGCATTTGTGGGGCATCCACAAACGGAAGGTGGAGGAGCGCAAGGTCTCTAACATCCACCAGCTCCATAATGTTGTCGTGGAGGAGTGGAAGAGAACTCCAGCGACAACCTGTGAAGCTCTGGTGTACTCCATGCCCAAGAGGGTTAAGGCAGTGCAGGAAAATAATGGTGGCCACACAAAAATATTGACACTTAGAGCCCAATTTGGAAATTTTGGCCCCGTTCACACTGGGGCGACGCTACTTTGCCGGGCGACCTCATAGGTCACGGCACGCTGCTCGCCCCGCGACCTCGGAGCGGCCGGCACGGACTTCATAACATTGAAGTCTATGCAGGTCGCTCCGGGTCGCCCCAAAGAAGCTCCGGACCCTTTTTCTAAGTCGGAGCGACTTGTGTTGCTCCTATTAGAACGGTCCACAGCTTCTCTATGGAAGGCGACCTGTCAGGCGACCAGGTCGCCTTACAGGTCGCCCCAGTGTGAACGGGGGCTTTCACTTGGGGGTGTACTCACTTTTGTAACAAGCGGTTTAGACAATAATGGCTGTGTGTTGAGTTATTTTGAGGGGACAGAAAATGTACACTGTTATACAAGCTGTACACTCACTGGCTTTTAGGGTTCCTCATTGTTTTCTAAAAATCCAGTTGGAGACCTGGAGCCTGGAGATTTCATAGCGATCAGGGTGGGATGAAATCTCCAATCCTGGTACCAGGTCTTGGGAACAGCCAGCACACTGATTGTGCAGGTGGGTCTGGGCCTTTTTGCAGAGACAGGACCAGGGTTTGGGGCTTCACCCTCCCTAGGAGTCCTGGCATGCAAGGGAGAAGTGTGCATGTCTGACAGATCAGATGGAGGGCCCAAGCCTGTGGGCTGGAGCAGCAAGGAAGCTGTGAAAAAGTGTCAGCAGGGGTACAGAGTGTGTACCAAACAGGGACACTGGTACAGGGTCAAGCGGACCGAGGTTAAAGCCTGAGCTGCAGTGCTGACCAGAGAGCCAGCTGGCTTGGTATTATTCGCTTATTATTTCTTTACTGCTGTGTAAAGTTGAAACCCCTGCGTGGGAATCCTGGATGGACTATATTTGTTATTTTTCTTTAATAAAAGTGGGTCAACAAGCCCTTGAACAACTGGCGTAGACTCAGCTTACTGGTAGGCTCTACACTAAGCTAAATAACCCCCAAAGATCACAATATATATATATATATATATCTATATATATATAGATATATATATCAATCGAGTAGGATCACTTACAACCTTGCTACATAAGCATATTATTTTGGGGTAACAGAGAATGCACTTATCTACAACCCCAATTCCAAAAAATTGTTCTGCTGAAATATGCAAGGCCTTCCATAAAAAAATATGCTGTCTGGATTGGAGTATGCTGTTCTAAAGTTCTAAAACCTGGATATATATTCCAGCATTGATAGTGCCTTTCTAGATGTGCAAGCTACCCATTCCATAAGCACCCCCATACCATCAAGAGGTGCAGGCTTTTGAAGAGAGCGCTGATTACAAGCTGGAAGATCCCTCTCCTCTTTAGTCTGGTGAATGTGGTGCCCACAGTGGCCAAAAAGAATGTCAAATTCTGATTTGACTAACCACAGAACAGTTTTCAACTTTGTAACAGACCATAAGCTTTGGCCCAAAGAAGACGGCAGTGTTTCTGGACCATGTTCAGATAAGGCTTCTTCTTTGTATGACAGAGCATTAACTTGCCTTTTTGGATGGCATGGAGAACTGTTCACAGACAACGATTTTTGGAAGAGTTTCTGACCCCATGCAGTGATGTCTATGACAGAATCATGCCCGTCTTTAGTGCAGTCTGAGAGCCCGAAGATCACGGCCATCCAATATTCTGTTTCGCCCTTGGCTCTTGTCCCGTGCGCACAGAGATTTCTCCAGATTCTCTGAATCTTTTGATATTATGTACTGTAAATGATGATTTATTTAAAGTCTTTGCAGTTTTACCTTAAGGAACATTATTCTGAAATTGTTTGACAATTTTTGGACTTTTCACAGATTGGTAAACCTCTGTCCATCTACTTTTAAGACACTCTAGACTCTCTAAGATGCCCTTTTATGCCCAATCATGTAACTGAGCTGTTGCCAATTATCCTAATTAGTTAGAAAATGTTCTTCCAGCTCTTTCTGGTTAGTACCACTTATTTTGCCACATTTTTGTTGTCCTGTCCCAACTTTTTTTTTCAGCTGTGTTACTGCTCTCAGCTTAAAATTACCAAATTTTTTTGTTAAAATTTTACATTTTCTCAGGTTAAACATTTCATGTCATTTCTATTGTAAATAAAATATGGGTTTATGATATTTGCAAATCATTGCATTCTGTTTTATGTAGATTTTACACAGCGTCCCAGCATTTAAGAATTGGGGTCGTAGAAGTCATTGTACATTCATAAAGGATACACAGTATGCTGTATTTGTGACATGCAGCCCATTGTTATATTGCCTGTAAGTGACAAAGTGCTAAACTATTTTCTCATACTCACCTCCTGATTGCATTCCTGTGACATTTGGTTTAACAGAGAGGAAAAGCAAATTTTGTTTTGTAGCAGGACACGACCAAGAACTCCAAGGTATGTTGACATAACAACTGGATACCTCTGTAAGGCAAACATATTGGAAGTATATAAGACTCAAGAGCAAATAACACAAAATAGAACCTGTCATACCAAACATAATACTGTACCTTATATAATATATAAAACATAACACCATTTTTTTTAAAAAAGATGCCGTAGGGTGTTGGCTGAAAGACTATAGTGAGTATGCATCTCTTAAAAGAATCACTAATCTCCAACACAGCCCTTGCAGCTTGTCTGCACAACAGCATTGAAAAACCTGCTACTCTGAGGATATACCATGAGCAGGCACTTTCACAGATTTATTCTGGCCTTGCAGCATTTGCTTTTTTAGGTAGTTAAGGAGCTCATATTTTGCAGGGCCTACTGTGTAAACTGTATGTATAGCTAAAACTAGAAGAAAGAAAGAAGTGAGAGTAAATTTCTTTAGCAAAGCCCTGAACAGCTGTAAAAATCGAAAAACAGAAAAAAAAAAAAAAAAAAGATAAATATATATATATATATATAAAACACACTCAGAGCTCAGTGGTTTGAACCACTGCCAGGTTTGAAATTATATGTTCCCTTTGTAGAAACTTCTCTTCTGACACCTTTCACCTGGACAAGAAGTGAGGGGGGAACAAACAGAAGTAAATTAAAATCGAAGGGAAATTCTAACAGTATCCTCTTCCATTACATAAGCTTGTTTCCATAGCTGTCTGTGTATCCTTTAGAGAAACTTCGTTTTACTTTCTGTTATGTCTGACACCCATCAGAAATCTGAATATCATAAGTGTGTTTTAGTCTCTTAATAAGGCACTGAATACCTGTAATTGAAAAGTGATTAAATAAATGGCTTCTCTAAGGTGCAAGCTACACACTAGCTGCAATTCACACATGGTTGCACAGTGCTATGTAGCTCAGCTTTGCATTAAACAAAAGCTATTTACCGTCATCACTTCCCTTAAAAATAATTTGTGTGGGCGTGCTTTAGTCACAAAATATTTACAAACATCATGTAAACAGAATGCACTTTTATCAGAAAAAAAATAAGCTATCAACACAGATATAAAATATTTAACAAATTACCTCTCCCTCAAGAATACCCCTAAACACCGGAGGTAAAAGGGAATGAAACATCTGTGGGCCAATGTCGGGGTAAACCATTAGGACATTCTCAAGCACCTAAAAAAAAAAACAAGACCCAAGCAATTAACCAAATATATTTATTTCATCGATTTATTACAAGTATAGTTATACAACACCAACAATTTATGTCTTTCATATTGTACATCCATATCAGTCCATGACCTCAAGGAGCTTCCAATCTAAGGCTTCTATCCCATATAGTTAATTAGTGAGGAAAACCACACAAGCACACAGAGAAAAAATTCAATGCAGTCATGGTTGAGATTCAAACAGATGACCTTAGTGCTGCAAAGCGGAAGTGCTAACCAATAGGCCACTGTGTGCAAATTATTACTTGTATACATATCTCTGTGTGATTGACATAGGACATTTCCACATTTTACTTATTTTCAACAATTATCATGAAATACATTCATTCAATTCTCTGTTCTGTCTCCAAATCCACTCATGCACAATGCTTGACCAGATCTGTCCCCTGCCCCCCCTGTTAAACCTTGCCTGTCTTAGGCCTTTTCCAGTTTTTGCCTATCCCCTGCCTCTTCGGATCTTTTCCTGTCCTATGCTTTTCTGGATCCTTGCCTTTCTGAATCCTTGTCTGTCCTATGCCTATTCCCTGTTTCTCTATGAGATTGCTTGTCCCCCTACCCTCTCCAAGCTCATCTATTCCTTGCCTCTCGATCCTTGCCACTTTCCCTGCTTCTCTATATCCTTGCCTCTCTCCATCCTTAACCACTTGCCGACCGCCGCACGACTATCTACGGCGGCGGTCAGCCCCTCACAGGCAAAGTGACGTAGGTCTACGTCGCTCGCCTGTGAGGGTTTAGGGAGCGAGCGCGCGCCGCCGGAGGCGCGCTCCCGCTCCCGCGTGGTCACGGACCCCCCCGCGCGTGTGACCGGCGGACCCGATCGCCGCCGGCCACTCTGCGATCGGCGGGGGAGAGGGAGAAAGTCAGGCAGCTTGTGTAAACAAGCTGCCTGTCATTCTCCTCTCTGTATGAGAGATGATCACATGGATCTACTATGTAGATCCATTGATCACTCTGCATACAGTTGAAGCCACAGCCAATCACAGTTAGAATCACGCCCCTAGGGACACACACAGCCCCTCCCTCTCAAATAAAGTTAACCCTTTCACTACCAGTGTATTTTTACAGTAACAGTGCATATATATAGCACTGATTACTGTAGAAATGTCACTGGTAACCCCAAAAGTGTCAAAAATGTCAGTCAAGGGTCCGATCTGTCCGCCGCAATGTCGCAGTACCGCAAAAAAAATCGCAGATCGCCGCCATTACGCGTTAAAAAAAAAAACAACAAAAATGACAAAAATCTTTCCCTTTGTTAGTAAACGCAATAACTTTTGCGCAAACCAATCAAAATACGCTTTTTGCGATTTTTTTTACCAAACATAGGTAGCATAAAACAAATTGGCCGAAAATATTAAAAAATTTTGATTTTTACATTTTTTTTGGGGGGAATTTCATATAAAAAAAAGGGAAAAATATTGCTATTTTTGCAAAATTTACGCTCTTTTTTTGTTTATAGCGCGTGATCAAAAAATCGCACAGGTGATCAAATACCGCCAAAAGAAAGCTCTGTTTGTGGGAAAAAAAGGACGCCAAATTCGTTTAGGTACAGCGTCGCACGACCGCGCAATTGTCCGTTAAAGCCACGCAGTGCCGAATCGCAAAATACCCTCTGGTCGTTTAGCAGCCAAATCCTCCGGGGCTTAAGTGGTTAAATGTTCCCCACCTCTCCTGATCTTTGCCTGTCCTATGCCTTTCTAGATCCTTGCCTGTCCCCACCTCTCAAAGACCTTGCCTGTTCTCTGCTTCTCCATGACTTTTGCCTGTTCATTTTCTCTCCAGGTCCTTCTCTGTTGCCTGCCTCCCTGCATCCTTGCCTGTCCCCTGCCTCTCTCAATCCCTGCCAGTCCACTGCCTCTCTCCATCTATGCCGGTTCCCTGCCTCTCTCGATCCTTGCCAGTGCCCTGCCTCTCTCAATCCTTTCCAGTGCCCTGCCTCTCTCGATCCTTGCCAGTGCCCTGCCTTTCTCGATCCTTGCCAGTGCCCTGCCTTTCTGGATCCTTGCCAGTTCCCTGCCTCTCTCCATCCTTGCCGGTGCCCTGCCTCTCTCCATCCTTGCCGGTGCCCTGCCTCTCTCCATCCTCGCCGGTGCCCTGCCTCTCTCCATCCTCGCCGGTGCCCTGCCTCTCTCCATCCTCGCCGGTGCCCTGCCTCTCTCCATCCTCGCCGGTGCCCTGCCTCTCTCCATCCTTGCCGGTGCCCTGCCTCTCTCCATCCTCGCCGGTGCCCTGCCTCTCTCCATCCTCGCCGGTGCCCTGCCTCTCTCGATCCTTGCCAGTCCCTTGCCTCTCTCAATCCTTGCCTGCACTTGGCCTCCCTCGATCCTTGCCTGTTTCCTGCCTCTCTCAATCCTGGTCTGTCCCTTGCCTCTACCAATCTTTGCCTGTCTCTTGCCTCTCTTAAACCTTGTTTATTCCATGCCTCTCTTGATCTTTGCCTCTCTCGATTCTTGCCTGTCCCCTCCCTCTCCCAATCTTTGCCTGTCTCTTGCCTCTCTCAATCCCGGTTTATCCCACGCCTCAATTGATCCTTGGCTGTCCCGTCTTCTTTGATCCTTGCCTGTCCTATACCTCTCTTGATCCTTGCCTGTCCCCTGCCATCTTGATCATTGTCTATCATTCTTTGCAGCATGTAATGTGCTTCAGAAGCACCAGAGAATTTTAGCTAACAAGTAGAAAGTATGTATGTGTGAAGAAAAGGGGAGATTAAAAAAATAAGGAAACAAACATAACAGCTCAATGAAAAAGTATAAAATAAATATTATAACAAGGCTTACAATCATATAATAAGTGCAGACATGAATACTTTTTTAAAAATATAAATTACTTTCTTTCCTAAGTGCCAATATGATGACAATGTTATTTTAGTTTTTCAATCATTCCATTATTTTGTTTGTATTTTATATCAAACTTTTCTGGAAGCTCCACATACACACACTGTGGTACAAATTAAACTCTCACTCTACATTTTGACTTAAAATGGGACAACCAGAGGTAGACTCCAATTCTATCTGCTTCATGCTAATATCTCACTGTAACTGTAAAACAATTTAAATATACAAAGAGGACGACAGCTGTATAATAATGGTTTTGAAGAAGCTCTGAGGTGAAATTGCTCTGAAGGGAACAAAAAAACAGTAATGTGGGAAGTGGCTGCTGCTGTATACAAAGTGCATTTGTATAATTATTTTACTGTGATTTAAACAGGTCCCTACATTTAGAGCTCAAGTGCAGAGATTAATAGGTGCAGTGTGTGAGTGTGGATTCTGCTGGACAGACTTATAATGGGTCACATTCATATGACAAAGACTAAGATACTTAAAACTAGCAAAAAAAAAAAGAAAAAAAAAGGGAAAGGTGTACTTTCAACACACACAACCAAGTTGGTGCAGCAGCAAGCCAAGATTTAAAAAGCAGGCATGGATGGATATATATATATATATACACACACACACAAACAGTATCTCACAAAAGTGAGTAAACCCTCACATTTTTTTAAATGTTTTATTATATCTTTTCATGTGACAACACTGAAGAAATGACACTTTGATGAAATGTAGAGTAGTGAGTGTACAGCTTGTATAACTGTGTACATTTGCTGTCCCCTCAAAATAACTCAACACACAACTAATAATGTCTATACCGCTGGCAACAAAAGTGAGTACACCCCTAAGTCAAAATGTTCAAATTGGGCCCAAGGTGTCAATATAGTGTGTGGCCACCATTATTTTCCTGCACTGCCTTAACCCTCTTGGGCATGGAGTTCACCAGAGCTTCACAGGTTGCAACTGGAGTCCTCTTCCACTCCTGCATGACAACATTACAGAGCTGTTGGATGTTAAAGACCTTGCACTCCTCCACCTTCAATTTGAGGATGCCCCTCAGATGATTAATTGGGTTTAGGTCTGGAGACATGCTTAACCAGTACATCACCTTTACCCTTAAGATTCTTTAGCAAGGCATTGGATGTCTTGAAGGTGTGTTTAGGGTCGTTATGTTGGAATACTGCCCTGCAGCCCAGTCTCCGAAAGGGAGAGGATCATGCTGTGCTTCAGTATATCACAGTACATGTTCAAATTCATGGTTCCCTCAGTGAACTGTAGCTCCCCAGTGCCAGCAGCATTCATGCAGCCCCAAACCAAGACACTCCCACCACCATGCTTGACTGGAGGTTAACAGTTATACAAGCTGTACACTCACTACTTTAGATTGTAGCAAAGAGTCATTTTTTTTCAGTGTTGTCACATGAAAAGATAAATTAAAATATTTACAAAAATGTGAGGGATGTACTCACTTTTGTGAAATACTGTGTGTATATATATATATATATATATACACACATACATATACACACACATACATACACAGCTGAAAGAAAAAGTATGTGAACCCTTTGGAATGATATGTATTTCTGCACAAATTGGTCATTATTGTGATCTGATCATCATCTAAGTCACAACAATAGACAATCACAGTCTGCTTAAACTAATATCACACAAAGAATGAAATGTTGCCATGTTTTTATTAAACACACCATGTAAACATTCACAGTGCAGGTGGAAAAAATATGTGAATCCCTAGACTAATGACATCTCCAAGAGCTAATTGGAGTGAGATGTCAGCCAACTGGAGTCCAATCAATGAGATGAGATTGAAGGTGTTTGTTACAGCTGCCCTGCGCTATAACAAAAACATATACCAGTTCTGGGTATGCTTTTCACAAGAAGCATTGCCTGATGTGAATGATGCCTCACACAAAAGAGCTCTCAGAAGACCTACGATTAGGAATTGATGACTTGCATAAAGCTGGAAAGGGTTATAAAAGTATCTCCAAAAGCCTTGCTGTTCATCAGTCCACGGTAAGACAAATTGTCTATAAATGGAGAAAGTTCAGCACTGCTGCTACTCTCTCTAGGAGTGGCCGTCCTGTAAAGATGACTGCAAGAGCACAGCGCAGACTGCCCAATGAGGTGAAGAAGAATCCTAGAGTGTCAGCTAAAGACTTACAAAAGTCACTGGAAAATGCTAACATCCCTGTTAGCGAATCTATAATACGTAAAACACAAAACAAGAATGGATTTCATGGGAGGATACCAAAGAGGAAGCCACTGCTGTCCAAACAAAACATTGCTGCACGTTTACAGTTTGCACAAGAGCACCTGGATGTTCCACATCAGTACTGGCAAAATATTCTGTGGACAGATGAAACCAAAGTTGAGTTGTTTGGAAGAAACACACAACACTATGTGTGGCGAAAAAGAGGCACAGCACACCAACATCAAAACCTCATCCCAACTCCGAAGTATGGTGGTAGGGGCATCATGGTTTGGGGCTGCTTTGCTGTATCAGGGCCTGGACGGATTGCTATCAAAGGAAAAATGAATTCCCAAGTTTATCGAGACATTTTGCAGGAGAACTTAAGGCCATCTGTCTACCAGCTGAAGCTCAACAGAAGATGGGTGTTGCAACAGGACAATGACCCAAAGCATAGAAGTAAATCAACAACAGAATGGCTTAAACAGAAGAAAATACGCCTTCTGAAGTGGCCCAGTCAGAGTCCTGACCTCAACCCGATTGTTGCCATATGGGGTTTAGGCGTAATCTACCTTAACGTGTTGTGAGGATGAGGAGTTATGCATAAATCTCCTATAATAATTGTAAATAGATGGATGTAAATATTAATTTTTCAAGATATTGAGTTTTGGATTTTACATTTAGTTGAGAGAGGATTGTCAATTATATGAAGCTGTGAGACTTTCTTTAGCAGTCAGTTAAAGGAACCGGTTTAACCAGTCCATTTAAAATGCAGGCAACTGCTGTTTACATATAAACAACTACGGACAGTATCAACCCGTGTTTACATCCTGGAAGTGAGACTTTCTGGAGCCAGGACACATCTTGCATATCTTAAGTAGCCATTTCAGAGCTACTCCACAGTGAGGAGTAAACGAACCCCCCCCCCCCCAACAGAAAAGGAGTGGTTAGAACGAGGCGTAACTATGGGAGGGGGAAATGGTCCAATCTGGGAAGAGATACGCCCACAGGAAGTGACAAAGCAAGATAGCTGAACCAATGAGAATGGCCCTATACAAGGCTATGGGATATGGGTCTATATTAGGTTCGGTGAGACAGGGTGACTTCCTGTTTGGCATGGGAGAGCTAGAGCCATCACTAGAGGTAATTATGGATTAAGGAGTAAGGGTACATTGTATATTTTATTTGTGTCGGTCATAGTGTGTGTATATGAGTCTATACTCTATGCATTGTATTTGTTTAGTTGAACCCAGGAATAGTTTACATTTTTGTAGTATGTACAATAGTTGGATTGTTGTAAATTATGTAGAATTGGCAAACCTTATACAAATAAATAATTGTTGTGTTAAAGTTTTCACACAGTCATAGAACTCTCATTATTAACCCAAATATTGTCTGAGATAGATTAACTCTCATAGATTTTTGTTAACATAATTGGCAACCATGAAGCATTGATCAGTCTGAAAATATTTGATACAGCAAATACTAAGATTTGTGTAAGGTTATAGAGATTGAGATGCTGTGGCATGACCTCAAGAAAGCGATTCACACCAAACATCCCAAGAATATTGCTGAACTGAAACAGTTCTGTAAAGAGGAATGGTCAAGAATTACTCCTGACCGTTGTGCATGTCTGATCTGCAAGTACAGGAAACGTTTGGTTGAAGTTATTGCTGCCAAAGGAGGTTCAACCAGTTATTAAATCCAAGGGTTCACATACTTTTTCCACCTGCACTGTGAATTTTTACATGGTGTGTGCAATAAAAACATGGCAACATTTCATTCTTTGTGTGTTATTAGTTTATAAGCAGACTGTGATTGTCTATTGTTGTGACTTAGATGATAATCAGATCACATTTTATGACCAATTTGTGCAGAAATCCATATCATTCCAAAGGGTTCACATACTTTTTCTTGCAGCTGTGTGTGTATATATATATATATATATATATCTACACATACACATTTTTTACTTTTTTCACTGCAATTTTTTAAGGGTCTCTTTAAGATTACAGTTTGTTTTTATGAAGACTCTGAACCGATAAAACAACTAAAGGGGCAGCTTAGACTTTCATCTCTTCTTCTTCACTCAGTCGCTTCAAAAGCGTATAGCAGACCCAACGTGGGGGGAAAAAATGCAAGACCATGATAAGTCACCAGCTTGTAAAAATTTACTTTCAAATTCTGTTGCTAAAACTTCATACAGTGGCCACTAACAGAATATTCATCAGAAAATAGCACTTTCATTTTTCTGGCCAGTGACTAGCGTAAACATCAGAGGAATAATAAATAAATACAACAACCTTCAGCACCTGTCGATAAACTTTCAGCAGCCTTTTGGCTTTGCTCAGAATAATATGCTCACAAAGTTTAACTCACGGAACTGAAAATCATCCATATATGATAGATTTAAATAAAAATTCAATTTGAGTGCATCCAACAGCTTATGAAGTTAACAAATTGAGTTTATTCATGTTTGAAAACAATAACAATAAAATCATTTACTTTGTCACAAACAGACAAGAAAAAAAAGTCAGAAGAAAGAAGGTGTTAACCTTTAATTTGTAAGTGAAAAGAGGAAAGTACATAAGAAAATATAACATTTTAGACATTTAAAAAGTATACTTTTCCAATTAAATAACTGATTTTTTTTTCGGAATTGATAACGGACTCGAGACCTGCAAGTACTCGGGCCTTGAAGTGGCATGGCAACTGCTACACATAAAATCTCCACCACCATGCTTCAAAGTTGGAATAAAGTTATTTTCATAACATGCTGTCGGAAAGCAGATCTTGCGCTAATTACCCTTCTTAACCACTTGCCGACCGCCGCACGACTATTTACTGCGGCGGTCAGCCCCGTACAGGCAAAGTGACGTAGTACTACGTCGCTTGCCTGAGAGCCTCTAGGGGGCGAGCGCGTGCCGCTGGAGGCGCGCTCCCGCCCCCGCTCGTTCCCTTACAAGTCCGTGCGTGTGACAGGCGGACCTATGTCTGCCGGTCACTCGCGATCTCCCCGTGGAGAGGGAGAAAGGCAGGCGGCTGATGTAAACAAAGCCGCCTGTCATTCTCCCTGATCTAACTGCAGAGATCATACAATCCTGCAATGTAGGATCGTATGTCTCTATGGTTACATCACTAGCCATACCCCTTTACAGTTAGAAGCACGCCCCTAGGGACACACTTAACCCCTGCATCACCAATAAAGTTAACCCCCTTCCCTGCCAGTGTCATTTTTACAGTAACAGTGCATATGTATAGCACTGATTACTGTAGTAATGTCACTGGTCCCCCCAAAAGTGTCAAAAATGTCAGTCAAGGGTCCAATCTGTCCGCTGCAATGTCGCAGTCCCACAAAAAAAAATTGCAGATCGCCGCCATTACTCGTTTAAAAAAAAACACCAAGAATGACAGAAATCTTTCCCTTAGTTAGTAAACGCAATAACTTTTGCGCAAACCAATCAAAATACGCTTATTGCAATTTTTTTTACCAAACATATGTAGCAGAAAACAAATTGGCCTAAAATGTTAAAAAATTTAGATTTTTAAATTTTTTTGGGGGGAATTTCATATAAAAAAATTTGAAAAATATTGTTATTTTTTCAAAATTGTCGCTCCTTTTTTGTTTATAGCGCAAAAAGGAAAAAAATCGCACAGGTAATCAAATACCACCAAAAGAAAGCTCTGTTTGTGGGAAAAAAAGGACGTCAATTTCATTTGGGTACAGAATCGCACGACCGCGCAATTGTCCATTAAAGTCACGCAGTGCCAAATCGCAAAATAGGGCCTGGTCAGGAAGGGGGTAAAATCTTCCGGGGCTTAAGTGGTTAATATAACCATAACTAAAGTGTACGCATAGCCAAAATGTTTTTCTTTTCATTTTGGATAGAGTACAGAAGGGTTAAAACCCCCTGCCAGGTTATTTTTTTTTTTCTTTTTTTGTACACCATTAGGGAACTTTCCTTTTACTTCCTGTCTCAGAGACACAAATGAAGTAAGAGTAACTCTATTAGAAGGTTCTCCTCACCCCTTGTATCCAGACAACTGAAAAATGTAGGATTTCCGCCCATTTTCTGTTTCCATAACAGCAGTCACCAGTACAAATAGTGTGGTGAATATCCCCAACAGGCATACACACACCAAAATAAAAAAGTATATATGTATATATTGTAAGGGTTGTGAAGGAGGAAGGAAGTGATTGGCGCTGCTTGGTGGGGTGTTTTTAGGAATATATTTGTTGGTTACTATGCTTCCAGTGAGGTTTTATATGGAAGTCTGTATAATAAATTAGAATCTGTGTGTAATCCACTAAAATCTGATATCAAATGACAAAACCTGTATAAAATCAGAACAGGTCTCTGTGTAATTTCTAAAACATAAAAACCTTATATAAATTACATCAGCAAATAAATCTCATACGTGCAAATTGTGCAAAAAGTGGTGCCAAAGTGAATGCAAAAAGTGAGGTGATAAAAAATTAAATAATGATCAAATGTTGTCCAGTAATAAATATATAACCATAAAATGACAATTGGTAAGTATGCTCCAAAAAGTACCAATAAATATAAGTGAAAAAATGAATAATGCATGTGTAACCATAAAATGACAATAGGTAAGTATGCTCTTATACGTGCCAATAAATATAAGTGATAAGAATATATAAAAAAATGTCTGCCAATAGATAAAAAAGTGCAAAGGTGCAAGAGTGAACGAATTCCTCAGTATATATATCAGTGCAAAACTGGCAGTAAAAAGATAATAAAAATATATAGAAAAAGTGTCTGTTTAAATAATCCAGCAAATGGATCCAGACCAATGTGCAGTCTCAGTGACTTAAAAATCCAAAAAAAGAGTCCTAGAGAGGTGAAGTCCGTATATGGTGGTTGAAGTGCTCTTTTCTCTATGCCTAAAGTAGGGTGGGTGGGCAGAAGGAAAAAGTGTTCCCCTGAGCCTGGGGTCCTGCGCTTACCAGATTCCCTTACCCCTACAGCGGTAAACAGCGGGTCGAGCTGCTGTTTACCGCTGTAGGGGTAAGGGAATCTGGTAAGCGCAGGACCCCAGGCTCAGGGGAACACTTTTTCCTTCTGCCCACCCACCCTACTTTGGGCATAGAGAAAAGAGCACTTCAACCACCATATACGGACTTCACCTATCTAGGACTCTTTTTTTGGATTTTTAAGTCACTGAGACTGCACATTGGTCTGGATCCATTTGCTGGATTATTTAAACGGACACTTTTTCTATATATTTTTATTATCTTTTTACTGCCAGTTTTGCACTGATATATATACTGAGGAATTCGTTCACTCTTGCACCTTTGCACTTATTTATCTATTGGCAGACATTTTTTTATATATTCTTATCACTTATATTTATTGGCACGTATAAGAGCATACTTACCTATTGTCATTTTATGGTTACACATGCATTATTCATTTTTTCACTTATATTTATTGGTACTTTTTGGAGCATACTTACCAATTGTCATTTTATGGTTATATATTTATTACTGGACAACATTTGATCATTATTTAATTTTTTATCACCTCACTTTTTGCATTCACTTTGGCACCACTTTTTGCACAATTTGCACGTATGAGATTTATTTGCTGATGTAATTTATATAAGGTTTTTATGTTTTAGAAATTACACAGAGACCTGTTCTGATTTTATACAGGTTTTGTCATTTGATATCAGATTTTAGTGGATTACACACAGATTCTAATTTATTATACAGACTTCCATATAAAACCTCACTGGAAGCATAGTAACCAACAAATATATTCCTAAAAACACCCCACCAAGCAGCGCCAATCACTTCCTTCCTCCTTCATATCTATTCAAGTGCTCCCCTTCTTAGGGTCGCATTTTTGAAGTGGGCAGCAGCCAGGTGCGGTGTTAATTTCTACATATATACCCCCCATCCTAAGCGCGGAATTACATAGACCTCTTCATATATTGTAAGGGGTTGGCTCGGTAGCGGGTGTGGGTGACCCCTTGGGTGGGTTTGTTACACAGAGAGACAGCCGAGGAGTGGTTGAAAACAACGGTCTATGGTTTATTCTTCCAATTTGCTGGAAACAAGTGCAAGCATCCAAACAGCATAAATCAAACAAACATAGAATAAACCCTGGCCACTTGGGGCGTCTACCTTCACAACACAGGAACCTACCTATGGTGTCTGTCCCAACCTACTGCTGGGCAGACACTGCTGGTCATACAGCAGAAAACCAATAGTCTATTTGTTTTCTTTTCACACAGAAAAAGTCAACACCACCTCACCTTCAGAAGTCTCTCAGCTCACTGCTCTCCGTAACGCACAAAGCCTCAGGATGCAGCAATCAGTAGTCATCCTCTGGATAACTTATAGAGGCCTTAATTGCCTCATCTCGAATAGCTGAAGCTTTCCAACGTCCTTAAACCTTTCTGGCTACCTCTGCAGCCGACACCTGATAGTAATTGGTGAATTGTCTAAACAAGGCAGAAATTTATCTCCCGTCTGTAATAACACCCACAGATTTACCTGACTTCCTGTCATTATATATATATATATATATATATATATATATATATATATATATATATATATACTGTGTGTATATATACAGTGCCTTGAAAGTATTTATACCCCTGAAATTTTCCACATTTTGTCATGCTACAACTAAGAATGTAAATGTATTTTTATATTTATATGATAGACCAACACAAAGTGGCATACCTAAACTTACAGGTCAGGCAAGGAGAGCATTAATGAGAGAAGCAGCCAAGAGGCCAATGGTAATAATAATTAAACATCGTAACAAATTTTGAAAACCATTTAGAATTTTCCTTTCGTGTCACAATTATGTGCCACTTTGTGTTGGCCTATCACATAAAATGCAAATAAATTACATTTACAGTGCCTTGCGAAAGTATTCGGCCCCCTTGAACTTTGCTGAAGAATCATCAACAAGTGGGAAACAATCATGAAGTGGAATGAAATTTATTGGATATTTCAAACTTTATTAACAAATAAAAAACTAAAAAATTGGGCATGCAAAATTATTCAGCCCCTTTACTTTCAGTGCAGCAAACTCTCTCCAGAAGTTCAGTGAGGATCTCTGAATGATCCAATGTTGACCTAAATGACTAATGATGAAAAATACAATCCACCTGTGTGTAATCAAGTCTCCGTATAAATGCACCTGCACTGTGATAGTCTCAGAGGTCCGTTTAAAGCGTAGAGAGCATCATGAAGAACAAGGAACACACCAGGCAGGTCCGAGATACAGTTGTGGAGAAGTTTAAAGCCGGATTTGGATACAAAAAGATTTTCCAAGCTTTAAACCTCCCAAGGAGAACTGTGCAAGTGATTATATTGAAATGGAAGGAGTATCAGACCACTGCAAATCTACCAAGACTTGGCCGTCCCTCTAAACTTTCAGCTCATACAAGGAGAAGACTGATCAGAGATGCAGCCAAGAGGCCCATGATCACTCTGGATGAACTGCAGAGATCTACAGCTGAGGTGGGAGACTCTGTCCATAGGACAACAATCAGTCGGATACTGCACAAATCTGGACTTTATAGAAGAGTGGCAAGAAGAAAGCCATTTCTTAAAGATATCCATGAAAAGTGTCGTTTAAAGTTTGCCACAAGCCACCTGGGAGACACACCAAACATGTGGAAGAAGGTGCTCTGGTCAGATGAAACCAAAATCAAACTTTTTGGCAACAATGCAAAACGTTAGGTTTGGCGTAAAAGCAACACAGCTCATCACCCTGAACACACCATCCCCACTGTCAAACATGGTGGTGGCAGCATCATGGTTTGGGCCTGCTTTTCTTCAGCAGGGACAGGAAAGATGGTTAAAATTGATGGGAAGATGGATGGAGCCAAATACAGGACCATTCTGGAAGAAAACCTGATGGAGTCTGCAAAAGACCTGAGACTGGGATGGAGATTTGTCTTCTAACAAGACAATGATCCAAAACATAAAGCAAAATCTACAATGGAATGGTTCACAAATAAACATATCCAGGTGTTAGAATGGCCAAGTCAAAGTCCAGACCTGAATCCAATCGAGAATCTGTGGAAAGAACTGAAAACTGCTGTTCACAAACTCTCTCCATCCAACCTCACTGAGCTCGAGCTGTTTTGCAAGAAGCAATGGGCAAAAATTTCAGTCTCTCGATGTGCAAAACTGATAAAGACATACTCCAAGCGACTTACAGCTGTAAGGTGGCGCTACAAAGTATTAACTTAAGGGGGCTGAATAATTTTGCACGCCCAATTTTTCAGTTTTTTATTTGTTAAAAAAGTTTGAAATATCCAATAAATGTTGTTCCACTTCATGATTGTGTCCCACTTGTTGTTTATTCTTCACAAAAAAAATACAGTTTTATAACTTTATGTTTGAAGCCTGAAATGTGGCAAAAGGTTGAAAAGTTCAAGGGGGTGAATACTTTCGCAAGGCACTGTATGTTTTTGGATGTAACATAACACAATATGGAGAATTTCAAGGGGTATGAATACTTTTTCAAGGCAATATATATATATATATATATATATATATATATATATATATATATATATATATATATATTAAGCTTCAGAGAACAATGCTTTTTTCCCCGCAAATAAACAGATCATTTACCAAACATTTCTACAGTTCTAGCTCTAACAGGAAAAATGATTCTAATTGGTTAAGGACAGCAAGATATTTTCTCATTACCACGTTATATATCTACTGTTAGCCAGAAGTTTAATTCCAAGTTGTAATGGTGTACTGGCTACACACAAACATTATGAATAGAACTATACTCTTCTACAAGGCCTATGAGAACACCATCCTCATACACAACATCACAGCATTCCACCATACTTTCTGGTAGAAACAGGAGTGTCAGCAGAAAATGCTTCAGATTACAAAACTACCAGCAATGCCATTGTATCTTATAGAAAAACATATGACGATAGGGACAACTTGGACAAGATCCTAGACTTTCAGAATTGTCATTACCACAGGGGAAAGCCTGCAGAAACATTTTCTCCAGGATTATAGTGTTTTGGCTCTTCTATAATTCTTTATTCATCCATCCCAGCACGAGTTAAGACTGTATTGGTTCACTTTATGGTTTTTGCGGTGTTCATTCTGTTCCTGATTTTTTTTTCTCTGTTTAAACTATATTAAGGAGTAGGAGACAATCAGAGAAACAGACAATTAAAAGTATGGTTCACCTTTACAAAAAACTGCCTATGCAGGTAAGGGATGTTTGTAGATTAAAACAAACTGTGCAGCTCTGACTAAAAATGAATAATACCCTTACTATAGGTGTAGGCCATTTAAATACTTTATGAAGCCTGACTGGAATACTCCCAGGACGTTGCGAATATACTCCCAAGATGTTGCTAAGTGAGGCCTAGCCATCACTGCTCACCTCCACCATGACAGGAGAGAGCTTTTTCCCTAATTCCAACCCCCTAACATACTCTTTCTCTCCCCTGATACTGTAGCTCTGAGCTCAGCATTTAAGAGCTCACTACTGTGATGGTGGAGGTGAGCAGTGAAGACTAGGCCTCACATAGCAATGTCCTGGGAATACTTAGCAACTCCTGTGAGCATTCCAGTAAGGTTTCATAAGGTATTTATATGGCCTACACCTATAGCAAGGGTATTATTCAGGGGTGTACCTAGAGTACGGGGCGGATCCTATATCTGGCATCCCCCCCCCAGACCCCTTTACATTACACAGCCCCCATCCCCCCATGGAACCCTTTCCATTACGCAGCCCCCATTACCCCAATGGAACCCTTTACATTACGCAGCTCCCATCCCCCCATGGAACCCTTTACGTTACGCAGCTCCCATCCCCCCATGGAACCCTTTACGTTACGCAGCTCCCATCCCCCCATGGAACCCTTTACGTTACGCAGCTCCCATCCCCCCATGGAACCCTTTACGTTACGCAGCCCCCACCCCCCCATGGAACCTTCACATTACACAGCCCCCGCCCCCCAATAGAACCTTCACATTACACAGCCCCCGCCCCCCAATAGAACCCCTTACATTACACAGCCCCCCCATAGAACCCTTTACATTATACAGCCCCCCCATAGAACCCCTTTACATTACACAGCCCCCCCATAGAACCCCTTTACAATACAACCCCCCAATAGAACCCCTTTACAATACAAAGCCCCCCATAGAACCCCTTTACAATACAACTCACCCCCCAATAGAACCCCTTTACAATACAAATCCCCCAATAGAAAACCTTAACAATGCAGACCCTCCACCAATACAACCCCTTTACAATAAACCCTCCCCCAATAGAACCCCTTTACAATACAACCCCCCCCCCATAGAACCCCTTTACAATACAACCCCCCCCCCAATAGAACCCCTTTACAATGCAAACCCCTCCAATAGAACCTCTTTACAATACAAGCCCCCCCTCCCAATAGAGCCCCTTTACAATACACCACCCCCCCAATAGAACCCCTTTACAATACATCCCCCTCAATAGAACCCCTTAACAATACATCCCCCCCCCAATAGAACCCCCTTACAATGCAAGTGCCCCTCCCCCTCCTACCTTAGAGCAGAGGAGGAGAAGGAACTGTTTAAAGCAGAGAACAGGAGAGAGAGACTCACTGTCACACATTCACGTGCCCTGAATACACAGTTAACTGTGCTAGTTAATGAGCAGGTGATTGGTTGCTAGGCCGTCCTAAAAACCAATCGCCTTCTCATTACTAGCACAGTTAACTGCGGCAGCGATCGCTGTATATTCAGGGCTCCTGAGTGTGACAGTGAGTCTCTCTCTCCTGTTCTCTGCTTTAAACAGTTCCTCCTCCTCCGCACTCTTGTGTCAGCGAGCATAGCGAGCGGCGGAGGCAGTCCGGCGGCCGGCCCCGGGGTCCCCCTGGTGCTCCCTGACACCCCCCTAATGTGTGGCACCCGGGGCGGACCACCCCCCCCCGTTGGTACGCCACTGGTATTAATTATCTTTAGTCAGAGCTGCACGGTTTGTGTTCATCTACAGACGCCCCTTATCTGCATTGGCAGTTTTGTGTTAAAGGTGAACTATCCCTTTTAAGTGATACTAAACACACATTTTCATTTACATGATCTCTTCTCTTTCTGTATGTGGATAGAAGCACTGCATGAATTTTAATTTAAAAAAGTTGAAGTAACAACTGTCACATGACCTAGATTTTTTCAGCCTGTCTGGAAAGAAACAAGCAGGAGGAGCTTCTAGTCCTCAGCTGCTGGTCACATGCTCAAACAGACAGCCTTTGGGACACAGAGTAGAAATAAATAAATATTATCAATAAACAGCTTTAACCGGTTGCCGACCGCCGCACGACTATATACTGCGGCGGTCAGCCCCGGCCAGGCAGAGTGACGTATCGGTACGTCACTCGCCTGTCACTGACTTGCGAGCCTATCGCGGGCGGGCGCGCGCCCGCCGAGGCGCGCGCCCGCCGCGGCTCGTTCACAGGCAAGTCAGTGCGTGTGACCGGCGGACTCGATGTCCGCCAGTCACACTGCGATCGCTCCTGTGAAGGGAGAAAGACAGAGCAGCTTGTGTAAACAAGCTGCCTGTCAGTTCTCCCTGTGTAAAAGTAAAGATCTGACCGTTCTACTATGTAGAACGGTTGATCTTTGCTTTTACACCAATAGGAATGTCCCTACACAGTAGAAAGCACGCCCCTAGGACACACTTAACCCCTCCCTGTCCAATAAAGTTAACCCCTTCCCTGCCAGTGTCATTTTTGCAGTAACAGTGCATATGTATAGCACTGATTACTGCAGTAATGTCACTGGTAACCCCAAAAGTGTCAAAAATGTCAGTCAAGGGTCCGATCTGTCCGCCGCAATGTCGCAGTACCGAAAAAAAAATCGCAGATCGCCGCCATTACGCGTTAAAAAAAAAAACACCAAAAATGACAAAAATCTTTCTCTTTGTTAGTAAACGCGATAACTTTTGCGCAAACCAATCAAAATACGCTTTTTGCGATTTTTTTTACCAAACATAGGTAGCATAAAACAAATTGGCCGAAAAATGTTAAAAAATTTTGATTTTTACTTTTTTTTTTGGGGAATTTCATATAAAAAAATGTGAAAAATATTGTTATTTTTGCAAAATTTACGCTCTTTTTTTGTTTATAGCGCGTGATCAAAAAATCGCACAGGTGATCAAATACCACCAAAAGAAAGCTCTGTTTGTGGGAAAAAAAGGACGTCAAATTCGTTTAGGTACAGCGTCGCACGACCGCGCAATTGTCCGTTAAAGTCACGCAGTAAAAAAATCGCAAAAAAACCCCTGGTCCTTTAGCAGCCAAATCCTCCGGGGCTTAAGTGGTTAACCGGTTGCTGACCACACGCTGTGTATTTACTGTGGCAGTGTGGCTCCCCCAGGCAAACCGACGTAGGGCTACGTCGGTCACGAGCAGGGAGCTAGGGGGCGCGCTTCCGCCCCCAGTCGGAAGCGGGGAGGCCGATGCACAGGTCAGGTGGCTCCGATTGCCGCCTGACACCCGCGATCGTTCCCCGCTGAGAGAGGAGGACAGGCTGCTGTTGTAATCACTGCTGATCGTTCTTCTCCCGGGAATGATAACAGAGCTCCTGTGATTCTTCAATATAGGAACACATGTCTCTATGGTCATTTCAGAAGCCATGCCCCCCCACAGTTAGAATCACTCCGCTAGGCTCACAATTAACCCCTTGATCACCCACAATGTTAACCCCTTCCCTGCCAGTGTCATTATTACAGTAACCGTGCATATTTCTAGCACGGCTTACTGTAGTAATGTCACTGGTCCCCCGAAAAGTGTCAAAAATGTCAGTTAGGGGTCTGATCTGTCTGCTGAAATGTCGCAGTCCCGCTAAAAATCGCAGATCACCGCCATTACTACTAAAAAAAAAAACGAAAACAATAAAAATTACATAGATCTTTCCCAGAGTTAGTAGACGCGATAACTTTTGCGCAAATCAATCAAAATACGCTTATTGCGATTTTTTTTTACTAAAAAAATGTAGCAGAAAACAAATTGGCCTAAAACGTTAAAAATTTTTGATTTTTAATTGTTTTTTTGAGAATGTTATATAGCAGAATGTGAAAAATATTGTTTTTTTTTATTTTCAGAATTGTCGCTTTTTTTGTTTATAGCGCAAAAAAAAAAAACCGCAGAGGTGATCAAATACCGCCAAATGAAAGCTCAATTTGTGGGAAAAAAAAAGGACATTCATTTTATTTGGGAACAGCATCGCACAACCGCGAAATTGTGCATTAAAGTAACGCAGTGCCAAATCGCAAAATATGCCCTGGTCATTAAGGGGGAAAATCTTCCGGTCCAGAAGTGGTTAATGGCTGTGTGTTGAGTTATTTTGAGAGGACAGCGAATTTACACTGTTATACAAGCTGTACACTCACTACTTTACATTGTAGCAAAGTGTCATTTCTTCAGTGTTATCACATGAAAAGATATAATAAAATATTTACAAAAATGTTAGGGGTGGACTCACTTTTGTGAGAGAGAGAGAGAGAGAGAGTGAGTGTGTGTGTTTACCTGCCTGGAGTTTGCATGTTCTCCCTGTGCGGGTTTCCTCTTGGTACTCCGGTTTCCCCCCCACACTCCAAAGACATGCTGGTAAGTTAATTGGATCCTGTCTAAATTGGCCCTAGTATGTGTATGTATAAATGTGAGTCGGGGACCTTAAATTGTAAGCTCCTAGAGGGCAGGGACTGATGTGAATGTACAATGTATATGTAGAGCGCTCCATAAATTGACAGCGCTATATAAATACCTGAAATAAAATATAAAATAATAAAAAATAAAATAAATATATATTTTTGTTTTAGCAGACACCCTCGGGAATAAAATGGTGACTGTTGCAATTTTTTATGTCACATGGTATACGCGCAACAGTTTTTCAAATGCAATTTTTTTTTTACAAATACAATTGTAATCAATTAAAAAAACACTATACCCCAATTTTTTTTATATAATATGAAGGATGATGTTAAACCAAGTAAATAGATATCTAACATATAATGCTTAAAAATTGTGCACACTCTTGGAAAGAGGACAAACTACGGTACTTAAAAATCTCCATAGGTGACATTTTAAACGCTTTTACAGGTTACCTGTTTGGAGTTACATAGAGGGTTTAGTGCTGGAATTATTGCTCTCGCACTAATGTTCGCGGCAATACCTCACATGTGTGGTGCAAACACAGTTTTCATATGTGTGTGCATTTTCACGCGAGCAACGAGGGATGGGTATGGGAAACATTTTTTTCTTATTTATTTTTACAGTTTTGCTTTCATTTTTTTTTAATCACTTGTATTCCTATTACAAAGAATGTAAACATCCCTTGTAATAGAAATAAGGATGGCAGGTCTTCTTTATGAAGAGATCTGGGGTCAAATACACCAAATCTCTTATTTACCTTTAAAAGCAAAAGAAAAGATTTAAAAAATGTATAATTTTTGATATTATGCTATAAAAAAAGATGTGTTTACTTCCATCCTGGGCCGGAAGTGACATCATGCTCCAGCCCTCCAAGGCCATAGAGCGGATCTACTCTTGGATCACCTCTGTGACCAGCCGGCGGCAACGTTTCTCGGGCGGGCCGGCGGAAACATTAAACCCGAAAGACACCGGCAAACGCCGCGTGGGGAGTGTGGTGGATCCCACTGCTTCCGAAAGTGATCCAGAGGCTCATGAGCCACTTGAAACGCTTTCAAAAGAAAGCCAGCCGCTGGCTGAAAAAAACAATTCCCGGGGTTAAGGCTGATACCTTCAGCCATAATCCGGGTAAACCACTTGCAAACCGCAATGTATATATAGGTATTGTGGTCGGCAAGTGGTTAAGGAGGCATTAGAGAGGGTATTCATGAGAATATTAATATCGGCTACAATTAAAATGTTCCCTGATACTCTTGTTCTGGGTAATGTGTCCAAAACCTGACTTACAGTAAATCATATGGTCAGCTGTAAGATTTCTGGTCTCAAGGCTTTGACATCACTGCAGTGTTTATGTGATCTAGAACTGGAGCACTTGTTACATGAGCAAGTTCAAACTGTTCTGAATTGAAAAGAAAAAACAATATATTGGTCTGATAATGTAGTTCCATTTTGTGTGGACCAGGACCATTACACAATTTCATTTTCACCCAAGATCCCTGTGCTTCCTTAATCTGGAATACATACTAGAGAGAGGAACAGAGGAGGGACATGTGACTAGCATCACATTTTGAAAAGAACAATTACTGTTTGAGCAAAAGACAAGTAACAAGTGATGTAAAAAAAAACAATGAATATTATCAATCCCTTCCAATTTATATTTAGCAAGCAACTGTTTGGATTCTTATAATCTTCTATTTCAAAGCCCACAAAACATCTGTGTTTTCCACTCCAGGCTTTATCTACGATAGCAGTTTCCTAAGTAAAGTAGATGATTTGCAAACTGTACTGCTAAGAACAGATGTTCTTCCCCCAGAAATGCTGCCACGCCGCCTTGGACGGAATGCACATAGTGCAATATGGGTAAACCTAAGTGAATTAAAAAAAACAAAACCCACACAATTTGAATATCTACCAAGTAATACATAAAAAAATGAATGAATGACACCAAAACTACACATCCTAGACCAGGGATCTCCAAACTACGGCCCTCCAGCTCTTGCAGAATTACACAACCCATGAGGCATTGTAAAACTCTGACATTTACAGACATACTAGGCATGATGGGAATTGTAGTTCCTGAACAGCTGGAGGGCCGTAGTTTGAAGACCCCTGTCCTAGACATTAAGGGGCTTATTCATGGAAAGATTGATAAGATTAATTCTTCCAACCCACTGCAGCCAATCAGAATCCTTGTTTCTTTTTAAATCTGCACATGACAAGGACAGGTGGCTGCTAACTACTTTTCATACATGATCCCTTATTTGCAATAAATTGAGGAGTCTGGTAAACACACAGCAACTAATCGAAGGGTATTAGACATCAATGCTGTTTCTTCTGCCATAAGCAGCTCCTGTGTACTACAATGCGGACAGGAGCAATGAAGTTCACCAAAAACTGGGTGTATGCTGCCATGGGCTAACTTGTTAAAATGGCTCTTATTTTCCTTATTTTATACATCTTTAGAGCCTGGATGTTCCACATAAAATACCCAATGCTGTGAGCATGGTCCTCATTTGAATGGCCCTGGATATGAGCTTAGCTTTAATTATATTTCCTGACTACAGGGCTAAGTTACATGTTACTTACTATTAGCTCGCTAAGGATAAAGCGTGTGTTATCAAAGCAGGAAGTCTGATAGGTGGCAATGCAGACTTCAGATGACCTTTTATCAATACCAAGAGTCATTCTTTGACAAACTGAATAAATTGAAATAGGAGTGCAAACAGCAATCTTTTTTATCTAAGCCTACACATTTAAGCGACTCTCAGAAGAATACTGAGAACTGCTAATAGGTATCCAAAGAAAGGGAAAACATTCTCTAAGTAGTACTGGAAACAAAGGACATCTTTGAAGACCTCTCATCAACCACTGATCCATTAACGACTCAAAATTTCAGGTTATCCTTCATTTTAAGTCCTAGTGACAATCGTCACAAATAGAAATGGAAAATCTCCCCCAGTGGGGACATAGACTGCAAAAAACACCCAAAAGAGGTGCTAACACTTAAACACTAAACAAAAAAAAAAGCCATAGGTTACTCAGAGCAATTAGACTAAATTGTGTGACCATCAAAAAATCTATATTCTTTTATGTAACAGATTATACAATAAAAACCACCACACATCAATAGGCGGAGGATGAATATGTCAATCGAGGCCAAAGATGGTAAAAGGACTACCAGTTCTGGCTTTATCTTTGGTATCAAAAATATTTTGGATGGCCTGGGGTATGTACAGTGTCTGTGGACACACACATTGATTATTGGTTTCATCAGGCAGTGATCATTACATGACCAATGCTTACTTTCACCCAAGCTTGATCCTGTGCCAACTAAAATCAAAGAATCTCAGTACAGTTTCAACCAACTTGTATTCCCGAGAATGTGAAGTATCAATTTTTGAGTACAATATCCGTTTAGAGAAAAGCTCATGAAGTGCTTGCTTTTCAAGAGAGACAAATAAATGAGGATTTTCTTCTGCATCCAAAACTTCAGCAGAATTAAAAACGCAGTTCTATTTAATTACTTTCAAGCATAGGAACACAAGAATGCATATATAAACAGCAAAAAAAAAAATTCACTATAGAAATTTATAAAGCACATCTTTATTTTACTTCTTTTTTCACGTAAGTACATACGACGGGTTTTCTATACACAGAATATACACAATTTTCATGTTCTCTAACTGCAGCTTTAGAACCAATCTTTCTAAGTTCTTGAAGCTTCAACAGCTGGTAATATGTAAACTAGCCAGAATAAATCAGACTGCCAGAGTAAGGGCTCTTTCACACGGTCCGCCTCCGTAGGTGGATCCGTGCTGCTCAGGGGGGATCGATCCGCCGATCCCCGCTGAGCCGGGGGATGACAGCTACAGCTCCGTCTCCGCTTGCAGTGCAGAGAGGGAGGTGTCACAGCTCCCGCTGCTCTCTGAGGGGGATTGGATGAAAGCGGACCGCCTGTCCTCTCTCATCCGATCCCTGAACGGATGGAAAAATAGGGTTTCCATCCGTCCAGATTTCACGGACAGGATCGTATACGGATGGCAGCGGGTGTCTCCGCTGACATCCGCTGCCCCTTAGAGCTGCATGGAGGATCCGATCAGATCCGCCTAAAAAACTGACAGGCGGATCTGATCGGATCGCCCGTGTGAAAGAGCCATAATGGTTTTACTTTTGCTGATCATGCTCTAATATCACATGGAGCCTGTTGGAGGAATGCTATGGTCCTGCCTTCCTTCATGTCAGCTATGCTTAGCCTAAGAAAACGTCTGTTAATGTCAGAAGAATAGGCTCACCAAGAACAAGAATCCATTGATAGAGTACAACATTGGGGGTTAGGTGTTGGCCAGCACTCCAGAGGAAAAAGATTTAGGGGTATTTATATCAGATGATTGCAAAATGAGCAGGCAGTGTGAAAAGCGAATAGGATGCATCACAAGAGGGATCACAAGCAGGAGGAAGGAGGTCCCGATTCCGCTATATAGATCTTTAGGGAGACCTCCTTGAGAACACTGTGTCCAGGTTTAGAGATCTCACTTACAAAAAGATATTACAGTAATAAGCTAGAACGAGTCCAAAGATGGGTAACAAAAATGGTGAAAGGTTTGGGAGATAAAACATATCAAGAGTGACTCCAGGAACTTAATATGTACAGTCTAAGGAAAGAAGGGAAATGGGAGACATGACTAGGGCGGATTTTTCAATATGAAAACAAAATCAAGACCTGGAAGAAAGTTCAAAACTAATCTTAGAAAGTAATATTTTACTGAAAGGGTAGATGATGCTTGGAATAAACTTCCAGCAGAGGTAGTGAGCCAGTCAACAGTAAATGTCTTCAAACATGCTTAGGACCAACATAGACCTGTACGCAGACAAAAAAAAAGGTAATGAAAAAAAGAACAAAAAAAAAAAAAAATACAAAATGTGTAAAAAAACAAAAAAAAAACCCAGCAGACCCAATGGACCACTGTCTTTTCTGCCATCATTTGTCTATGTTAACCACTTGCCAACCAGCTGCCGTACTTATACTGAGGGCAGGTCAGCTATGTAACGATGTACCTGTACATCGCTTTGTGATACAGCTAGTGGGGGCGGTTGCCCGCGCTGATTGGCCACAGGGGGAGCCCTGTGGACACAGAACGCCGGTCTGCCGATGTAAATACAGCAAACTGCTGTTCCGTCAGTTATGAACACAGGGATCCTGTGTTCCTCCTATTTAGGAACACAGGTCTCTGTGTTCATGCAGCAAGTCCACCCCCCACACAGTTAGAAAGCACCCCTAGGGACACATTTACCCTTTGATCGCTTCTGGTGTTAACCCCCTCCCTGCCAGTGTCATTAGTACAGTAACAGAGCATATTTTTAGCACTGTATACTGTCGTAATGTCACTGATCCCCCCAAAGGTGTCAAAAATGTCAGTTAGGTGTCCGATCTATCTGCCGCAATCCTGCTTAAAATCGCTGATCACCGCCATTCCAATAAAAAAAAATAATAAATAAAAATGACAGATCTTTCTCCTAGTCTGTAGACGCGATAACTTTTGCGCAAACCAATCAATATACACTTATTGGGATTTTTTTCCCAAAAATATGTAGCAGAATACATATTGACCTAAAACGATAAAAAAATCAGATTTTTAATTTTTTTTTATTGGGAATGTTATATAGCAGAAAGTTTTTCAGAATTGTCGCTCTTTTTTTGTTTATAGCGCAAAAAATAAAAATTGCAGAGGTTAGCAAATACCACCAAGAGAAAGCCCTATTTGTGGAGAAAAAATTACATACATTTTTATTTATTGTATATTTTTTTAATTACAATTTATTTTGATACAGTGTCGCACGAATGCGCCATTGTCAGTTAAAGTAGCGCAGTTCTGTATCGCAAAAAATGGCCTGGTCATTAAAGGGGTAAAACCTTCAGGTCCAGAAGTGGTTAACAAGAGGTGTTTATTTTCTGAAACTGCACCATGGTTATGCAATACAATTAATTTTAAACAGCCCTGTCACTATCTGGAAAAGCCAGCCACCTCTTGCACTTTGTGGGCAATCTGTTAATTCTTCACAAGCTTGCAGAGCTTTGGGTGCTACCATTGCTTGCAGTGGGGAGCCCACAATCGGAAACAATTAATAATGTTTTATAGTAGCAGGGCCTGGAGCGCTGCTAGAAGGTGAAGATTTAGCACATTGCCAACCAGAGGTAATTAAAACTATCCAGGAGGCTGCTGGTTTAACGCATCTATGGTAAAAAAAAAAAAAAAAAATCATATATTAACTTCCACATCTGGAAGTTTGTAAATTTACTTTGTGAAGATCCCGAAACATTTATTGTGACACATATCCACTATACCCTGTGAGTAGGCACTGCTGTCTCTCAGAATTCAAAGAGCTTGCCTTGTAAACTACAGAGATGCCGAGAGAAGGCGTTTCAGCAGGTGAAGTCAGTAAAGGAATCACAGCTCGCGGGCAGCAAGGTGCCATGGGATATGTAGACTTAGGCTGGCCAAACATTAATACAATTTTCTGTACAATTTTCTTTCGATTTACCTTCAACTATGTAGTACAAAGACCTGCCTTATAGAATACAATTGAAAGTTTTGTTTTGGCCTCATATTATTGGGATTTTGGTAAATCTATTAGAAAATTGTACAAGAAAATTGAACATGTACGGCCAGCCTTAGAAACTGAAAGTAAACAGCAGAGAAGCTGCAAAGCATGCGGGGAATCCAGGAATTTGTGGAAAGAGATAACCAGCATACAGGCAGAACTCACAAAATGAAAAGGAGATTTATCAAGTAAGCTTATATTGGATTTTCAAAAATAACTATTGTTTGTATTACAATTGCAATGTTGATGTTTAAAAATAAAAGTGTAAGCTGTGACCATAGAATTCCCTTAACTTCTTTCACTGATGGTGTTGCTTTGCAGACAGAGATTAGTGGAGTTCTTCAACAAATAAATTTATCATCGCAGTAAGGAGTGCAGTGGCCTTTGTAGGGAATGCAGCTTGTTGTCAGCACCACAGCATTAAGGTCAAACTATAGAGCTTTTTAAAAAGCCAGTCTTCTGGAAATGGCAAGACAGATGGTACTATGCTGTGAGTTTTTATTAAACAGGTCAATTGTAACTTTGAAAAAGAGCAAATGCACCTTTAACAAATCACTTGTCATCCATGATAAGTGAAGTATAGCATATTTAATATCTTTCTAGGAGGCTGCCAGCTGATAAGGACCTCATAAGAATCCTGGGTGAATAAATGGGTATATCTCCACTTATACAGTATGAGGACAAACAAGAAAAAACTGATTCCTAAATAGGAACATCTGAACATAAATAATGTTGCAATACTCATTTCTTTTAAAACCATACCCCAAACTTTTTCCCAGGGCTCTTCTGGCAGGTCTGATGACATCATGGGTCCTTCCTCTCTTCCTTCAGTGGTGGGCAGTCTATACTGATTGAGTAAGCTATGAACGAATTTATGCAGCGCTAGCTCCAATACTATTTAGCTATATATTAAATTCTCATAAACATAAAGTGCTAAGTGCTAAAATAACATATATGCAATGACCAATAAATTTAAAGTGCAAAAATCCACATGGGTGATTATAAATAAGTCCAAGTGAGTATTCAGTGCTTGAGAAAAAAAGTCCTTATTGTGATCCAAATAAGGTGCCAAAGTGCCAAGTAATTCAAGTGCTTGCAAAGTGATAAGGTGCCCCTCAAGGTTCCCCACTCACCAGATTGCCGATATAAAAAGTCCTTGGAAATTATTGCACACTGCCCGGGATCTTTTGAGACCAAAACTTCTCCTATGTAGCCTTCGAGGTTAAATAGGTGCGCTTCCGCTTGTGCTGTGATTGGTAGGGTTGCAGGGATCAGACAATGTATATGTATGTCTCTTCTCCTGTATTGGATGCTCTCTCTCAGGCAGTGTCCGCTCTATGTACCAGGCTCTGTGTTCCAGGCTGTGTGTTCCAGGCTGTGTCTCCCTCGCAGTCTCCTGTCGGCTCTGCCTGTCTCTCCTCCTGTCACAGCCCAGCTTTGCATTCACTCGCGCACACATACACTGCCTGAGAGAGAGCATCCAAAAAAACTTCAAGTTGCAATGACTTTAAAGAAGTCCCTGACTTCCTCTCAGGTCCATAGATATAGGCATTACTTCAAGTCTAGTCAAAATCACTGCAAAATCGTGGTAAAATTGTGCGACTTTTAGGTCGCACAAGTGTGAAAGGGGCCTTTATCACCAAGCATTTATTGCTACAGTCAGTGTTTGGAGTACTTTTCGACAGTTTAATGATGCATACCAGGTTAATAAACAAAGGATGTAATTTCCTAAAGGAAAACTATAATGGTTTTGGGCTCTATGGGTTTTTCTTTAAAGAGGAAGCAAACCAGATACTTCCTTTTAGACATGCTGTCTCTGATCGAACCTTTACGCGGATTTACAGCAGGCAAAATATGTATTTAACACAGCACCATTTTCTAGGTAAATATATTTTTAAAGGTGCTATTGACATGAAATTTTCATCACGTCGGTAACACAACCCATGCAATTATTAGTATTATGCAGGATTTATATAGAGTCGACAGTGTACGCAGTGCTTTACAACTTGAGGGTAGACAGTATAAACACAATAAAAAAAACACAAGAAAAAATGTGGGAAATTTCTGCGCTAAACAAAAGTAGCGTAATATAGTGATTGAACTTTGAAAAGCTGCACACACAAGATCCACAAACAAAGATCCAAAAGTGTAAAAAAACTAAATAAGTGTAGCGCTAATCACAAACAAATAAACCATTGATTGATACATAAATTGAGACAGAAATGATTCCAAATTGTGAAACGTGCAAACATAAAAAACATATGTTTAAAAATAGAAAGTCCCAGAAGTGAATCCAAAGGTTTCCAAAACACTGTTGGTTTTACTTTATATACTAAAGGTAGCGCAGTTTCCAACTACCTTCCCCCTATATGATACTCGACCCCTAATTTTTTAGGGGTTGGTTGGTGGCTGCAACCTAATTTTATGCAATAATGTCTCTGTGAATTAGTCCATAGCGCTGGTCTCTCTCCTCACTTGTACTCCATAAAAAACATATGTTTAAAAAAAGAAAGTCCCAGAAGTGAATCCAAGGGTTTCCAAAACGCAAGTGAAATAGTCCAAATAAATTCTTCCAATGAAAAGCCACCAGGGAAGTGCAGGTAGGGAGGACACCACAAAGTGCAACTGATGGGAAGCAGCTTACCAGAACACTGATCATGTGATATTTCAGTTTTTCTTTTTTAATAAATCTGCAACAATGTCAACAATTCTGTGTTTTTCCATCAATATGGGGAGCTGTGTGTACATTCATGAGGAAGAAGAATGAACTTAAATGACTGCAATATAACAAAGAGTGAAAAATTTAAGGGGGTCTGAATACTTTCCGTACCCACTGTACATATAAAGCAAAAGAGAGCCAAAAGAAGAGACTCATAGTGTAGTAAGTTAGTTCTGATTTATTCAATAGATAAAATGACACTCACTAGATATTTAGTAAAAAAATGCCTAAAGTACAACAGACATGTATTTTTTCAATCCAACAAAATGGCCGACCTCTGGACGTGACAAAGTGTACGCAGAGCCAGCTCCTCCCAACATGTTTTCGTCACATAGACGTCCAAGGTGTCACACAAGAAACATCTCATGATAGTTAAAAGCAGAGAGCTCAAGACCTTTGCAATTTCTGAATGTTAGTGAGCACTGTTGGGGCCATAATCCGTAAGTGGAAAGAACATAATTTCACCATAAACCAGCCACGACCAGGTGCTCATCGCAGGATTTCTGACAGAGGAGTGAAAAGAACTCTCAGAAACATTGACCAACAGCCAAGGACCACTTGTAGAGAGCTTTAGAAAGACCTGCAATTAGCAAGGTACAATTGTTTCAAGGAAAACAATAGGTATTGCACTCAACCGCTATTGCCTGTATATGCACGCTCACCACGCAAGACTCCATTGCTGAAGAAAAAGCATGTTTAAGCTCATTTCCCATTTGCTGCACAACATTTAGACAAGCCTGGGAAATACTGGCATAATATAGTCTGGTCCGATGAGAACAAAATTGAACTCTTTGGATGTCATAACTACACACCATGTTTGGAGGTCAAATGGCTCTGCACATCACCCCAAAAGCACCATACCAACAGTGAAGTTTGGAGGTGGGAATATCATGATGTAGGGCTGCTTTTCAGCATACAGTACTGGCAAACTTCATTTCATTGAAGGAAGGATTAATGGAAAATGTACCAAGACATTCTTGATAAAAATCTGCTGCCATCTACCAGGATAATGAAGATGAAACTAGGGTGATCCCAAAAACATAGCCATGGAAACTCTCAATTGGTTTCAAAGAAAGACAATAAAGCTGCTAGAATGGTCCAGCCAATCACCTTGAATCCAATAGAAAATCCATGGAAAAAAGAGGCCCACGGATCCTTCAATACTTGAAGACTGTTTGTGGAAGAAAGGGCCAAAATCTCACCTGAGCAATGCATGCAGCTAGTTTCTGCATAAAGGAGGCGTCTTGAAACTGTCATTACCAACAAAAGATATTGTACTCCGTATTAACAAATTGCTGACTGCGCTATAGCAAAATGACAGCTACAGCGCGATTGGCCAGTTCAGGGAGGGCGTCATCCTCCCATGATCGATCCTCCCACGTGCACACTGCAGCGTTCAACCGGCGCACTCTGTGATCACTTTGTCCTTCACAGATCTGGGTAAAGAGCCAATCACAGCGGCTCTTTATCACATGATCAGCTGTGTCCAATCACAGCTGATCATGATGTAACCACACTTGCAGGTTATCAGCATTCCTTTTCTTGCGATGTCACAGTGTGAAGAGAGGAGAGAGCTGGTAATCGACTAGTTCTGATCATCTTTGCAGCCCACCCGTGCCAATTAGTTAACATCAGTGATGCTAATCAGTGACCTTCAGTGCCGCCTGTTAGTGCGCATCAGTGCAGTCTCATCAGCACACATCAGTGAAGGAGAAAAATTACTTGTTTGCAAAATTTTATAACAGAAACTGAGAAAAACTTTTTTTCCCCATGATTTTCTGTCTTATTTGTTTGTTTAGCAAAACATAAAAAACCCAGTGGAGAATAAATATCAAAAAAAGAAAGCTCTATTTGTGTAAAAAAAAAAAATATATAAAAATGTCATATTGGTACAGTGTTGCATGACCACGCAATTGTCATTCAAAGTGGCACAGTGCTAAGAGCTGAAAATTGGCCTGGTAGGCAAGTTGTTAAATACATTTCAGTTAGTATGTTCAATACTTTTTCCCTGTGTCATTCCATTTTATTACACATAACCTAATTTCTGAATTTATTTGTTTTGGTTTCTTTGTATGAATAGATTGCATGGGTTGTTACTGACATGTGGTGAAAATTTTATGTCAGCAGCAGCTGGTCAAGCATCTGGGTGGATCCCAACCTTATTGATGGGGTCCTTCCACAGCTTTGAGCGGCTTTGTGATGTCAGCCAAAGCAGGCTGTAGCCTGATGTCCGCTGATTCGGTCACATAAGTAGGACTAAAGCTTTTTTGGGCATACATCTCTTTTTGGTCACATTAGTGCACTTTTGAGAAAAGTAGTATGACAAAAAAAAAAAAAAAAAAGCTCTGGCCATACTTCTCTTTTAAGGAGATAAAGGGAAATACGTGAAAGGGAGTGGAAAGCTCCATCTGCTGTCTGAATTGGAGTATACAAAATATTCATATGCAATTTTATATTTATCTGAATTACAGCATACTGTATAGTTTTGTGATTTTGTCAAACTTACATATGAAATCTGTTTGTTTTACAAGTAAACATCAGCTTCTTTGAAGTAAACATTTCTCAAACAAATGTAATTGGAAATGTTTATGCATGCTGTCCCCTAACACAATGGGAAATACATAGTATTCTTGTATATTTGGGCAATGTGCACATTTATAGCTGTTAGCATTGTTTTACAGGAGTTCTGGTCCAACACTACATCCGGTTTATGTCAATAAAAGTCAAAGGTAACTTGACCTCTTCACATAATTGACCTACGGCCATTGTTCATGCTCATTTGCTAGGACAGTATGGAAGCGTGTGCATATGTTGTATGTATATCTGTACTACTATGTCTTGTATTGTTTTACTACAATTTTAAGTGGCTTGTATGTACAGCATTCTTGTTTAGTAAAAGCACATAATAATAATATACTACACAGCTTTTTATGCTACCTTGCTTCACTACAAAGTGATTTTAAAAGATACAAAACAAAACATTAAATAGAAAAACAAATGTAATTATATTTTATTTTAGCAACGATCATGACTAGGAAAATATACACAGAAAACTACCAGTTTCAAGTTTAGCAGTCACACAAAGTGCTGCCAATTAAGGATTTGCCAACCCCAATCTTTACTCAGATTTATTTGAAGAGGGGAACTTTTTGATGGCAATGTACTCACATTAACCACAGAGGTTCTCACACTGAAATATAGAACACACAATGCAGTCTGAAACCTTGCGGCCTATTCATTGTCCTAGTTACAGTTTTAAATACTTTCACAATTATGTTCCTTTACATTACTAACTGTAGGCAAATGCTGCAGCGCCTGCTGTTCCAAACCCTGTTGTTACAATGCCATTTATTGCAGAAGCCACTCAAATCAGCAAACTGCTAAAATGAGCTAGGTAATTTAAAGTAGTCAAGGCATCAGAATAAAGATACAGTTCAGCAGAAAACTGACCAGTATGTGCAATATATATATATATATATATATATATATATATATTGTGACAGGAAGTCAGGTAAATCTGTGGATGTAGTCACAGACAGGAGATACATTTCCACCTGGTTTAGACAATTCACCAATTACTATAGGTTGTCGGCTGCATAGGCAGCAGGAAAGGTAGCCAGGACGGCTTAAGAAAGTTGAACGGCCTTCAGCTGTTTGGAATGAGGAAGTTAAGGCCTCTATAATTTGTCCAAAGGAAGTCTAAGGATTGCTGCCTCCTGACGCTGTGTGAGCTGGGGAGAGGAGGACAGTCAGATGTGTGCCTCCCGACGCTGTGTGAAGCATGGGAGAAGGATTGCTGCCTCCTGACGCTGTGTGAGCTGGGGAGAGGAGGACAGTCAGATGTGTGCCTCCCGACGCTGTGTGAAGCCTGGGAGAAGGACTGCTGCCTCCTGACACCGTGTGGGGAGAGGAGGACAGTCAGATGTGTGCCTCCCGACGCTGTGTGGGCATGGGAGAAGGGATGCCCCCTGAAGCTGTGTGAGCATGGGGAAGACCTCCTGAAGCGATGTGCGCTGAGGAGGGTAACAAGTGTGAAGACTACTCAAGGTGAGGTCTTGGATCGTTTCTATGTGAAAAGAAACCAATGGACATTTCCTGTGTGAAGGGGAAATTAATTAAGACTGAAGACTACTCAAGGTGAGGTCTTGGACTATTTCTATGTGGAAAGAAATAAATGCACTGTTTGCTATGTGAAGAGACAAACAAAGGAATGTGTTCTATGTGAAGAGAAAAGCAAAGGGACATGTTCAATGTGAAGAGGAAAAGGGACATGATCAATGGACATTTGTTGTGTGAAGAAAAAACATGGACTATTGAGTGTATGCTGTGGGATCAGCAAAGTTTGCCCAACAGTAGGTTGGAGACAGACTCCGTAGGTAGGTTCCTGTATGTGAGAAGGTAGCCGCCCACAGTGGCAAGGATTTATTTGGTGTTTTATTTTTATTTTGATGTTTTTGAGGCTTGCACTTGTGTGAAGTAAATTGCAAGAATAAACCAAACTGTTGTTTGCAACCACTTCTCGGCTATCTCCCTGTGTAAACGCACCCCCCCAAGGGGTCATCCATACCCGCCACCGAGCTAATCTCCCACAATATATATATATATATATATATAGACATACATACACACACTTAGAGCTGCACGATTAATCGTTAAAAAATCGTGATCTCGATTCAACCACCCTCACAATCTTAATTAGTCATTTCCCCGATTCATGTAACAGTGCAGAGCCCTTCCGTGCTCACAGCGGTCAAAGAAAAAAAAAAAAACAGCCAGCAAAGTTTACCACAACATTGCTCAGCGCTGAGAGAAAATGACATTTTGCTACAATGTAAAGTAGTGAGTGTACAGCTTGTATAACCATGTTAATTTGTTGTCTCCTCAAAAAAACTCAACACACAGCCATTAACCACTTTACGATTGCTCACAGTAATATTACTGCGGCAGAGTGGCTCGTTATCGTCTGACGACGTAGTACTACGTCGTCAGACACTGCCCCTTCTGGGCGGCGCTTGCGCGCCGCCGGAGGCTCGCTCCCGCTGTTTTCATTCACAGCGGGAGTCGGGCCAGGGGAGGAGCAGCGGCGATCGCCGCTGCTCTTACCTGATCGTCAGGGATCGAGTCTGGAGATCCGCCCGCTGTGTGTAAACACATCGGGCGGATCTCCATAGTGACAGGGAGTGACAGATCGGACTGTTCAGCATAGCTGGACATCCGATCTGTCCATGACTCACTCAGTCACCTCCCCCCCTACACGTCAGTAAGCACCAGGCATACATTAACCCCTCCCTCTCCAATAAAATTAACCCCTTCCCTGCCAGTGTCATTTTTACAGTAACAGTGCATATATATAGCACTGATTACTGCAGTAATGTCACTAGTACCCCCAAAAGTGTTAAAAATGTCAGTCAAGGGTCCGATCTGTCCGCCGCAATGTCGCAGTCCCGCAAAAAAAATCGCAGATCGCCGCCATTACGCGTTTTAAAAAAAAAACACCAAAAATGACAGAAATCTTTCCCTTTGTTAGTAAACGCAATAACTTTTGCGCAAACCAATCAAAATACGCTTATTGTGATTTTTTTTACCAAACATAGGTAGCAGAAAACAAATTGGCCAAATTTTTTTTTAAAAATTGTTTACATCTTTTTTGGGGGGAATTTCATATAAAAAAATTTTAAAAATAGTTATTTTTTCAAAATAAACGCTCTTTTTTTGTTTATAGCGCAAAAAGTAAAAATCGCACAGGTGATCAAATACCACCAAAAGAAAGCTCTGTTTGTGGGAAAAAAAGGACGTAAAATTTCGTTTGGGTACAGCGTCGCACAACCGTGCAATTGTCAGTTGAAGTCGCACAGCGCCGAATCGCAAAAAGTGGCCTGGACGGAAGACAGCAAAATCCTCCGGTGGTAAAGTGGTTAATGTCTAAACCGCAGGCAACAAAAGTGAGTACACCCCTAAGTGAAAATGTCCTAATTGGGCCCAATTAGCCATTTTTCCTCCCCTGTGTCATGCGACTCATTTGTGTTACAAGGTCTCAGGTGTGAATGGGGAGCAGGTGTGTTAAATTTGGTGTTATCGCTCTCACTCTCTCATACTGGTTATTGGAAGTTCAACATGGAACCTCATGGCAAAGAACTCTCTGAGGATTTGAAGAAAAGAATTGTTGCTCTATATAAAGATAGCCTAGGCTATAAGAAGATTGCCAAGACCCTGAAACTGAGCTGCAGCACAGTGGCCAATAAAGTTACTTTAACGGTGTCTGTTAAAGTAACGCAGTGCCGAATCGCAAAATATGGCCTGGTCATTAAGGGGGAAATCTTCCAGTCCAGAAGTGGTTAACTAAACACATTTGATTTTAGTCTACTAAAATATCCTACATCCTAAAATGTTCTGGAGATTTAGTCGACTAAATATGGCTAAAACTAAAAAAATTGTAGAAGACTGGCTTACTAAGTAGGGTGACACTAGTGTCTTTAACAATGTTAACCATTGTGACCGAAAATATGAATAAGTGAATCCAAAAGCGAGGAACCTTGGGGCACGTCTACCATATGTGCATTGGTGTGCCCACCTGACCACGACCCCTGAAGCAGGAGGCCGAGGTTCCTGGATACATTTTGGGCAGGCGCTCTGGCGCTAATGTTTTGGGGTTCTAAGTCCTTTTCTAGCAAAAAATACTGAATTTAACTTGTTAGCTACAAGTGTCAGAAAAAGGCTTTGTCGTTAAGTGGTTAACCTTCCCTCATTTACAGACCTAGGTGTATCCCTTTGATCTAAAAGAACCAAATGATAAAATGTTTATATTTGTCACATGAAAAGATATAAAATATTGACAAAAATGTGAGGGGGTGTACTCACTTTTGTGAGATACTGTACAACCCCTTTTAGATACGATAAAAGGCCAAAACTCAAATATGGGCCCACTTACCTATAGGAGTAATGGGCCGCATAAACTTTATTAAAATTGTACTTTTACCTAAGATACTTCACATTCTTTGGCACTCACCGGTATATCTACCTCTCAAACACTTTAAATTCATGGAGTCTTTGCTCAAGCCATTTTTATGGGGCACCAAAAGACACAAATTGCCTTGGAAGAAGCTGAAAAACCCCACCGATCTTGGAGGCGCAGCTCTCCAAGATTTTAATATATATTACTTGGCAGCCCAGCTATTTTAAATTGATAAAACCGACAGATCTAGATTCCTTACCTTATGCCCCAAATGGTCACATTCATCAGCAGTCCCGTAATGTTCTATAACAAGTGGGATCAAAGGAGCAGAAGTTTTGGGAGATTGTTAATCCCTTCTCTATCAATATAGACGTATATGGGATGTAGTATCTGACAGGCTAAACTTGAAAAATACACCCCCCCTATGGCATAATACTACACACTCCTGGAATTACGCTCCATTCCGGGCTCAGACATATAGAGCGCCAGGGGTGTATATTCTCTATCTCCCCTTTTGGTGAATGGAAATCTCAAACCATTTGATAGGTTGAAAGCTGAATATACGCTGCCAAACTAGATGTTTTTCAGATATATACAAGTCCGGCATGCCCACCAAAATCAATTCCTCTTCACAACTCTCCAGCTAGACTCCAACCCTGTCATGATGGTAATCAAAAGCTTAGATCGCAAAAAATTAATTTCAGTGTTTTATACCATGTTACAGCCAAATTAGCTTACGAGCTTAAACCAAGGTGGGAGAGAGATGTTGGTGTACTAGAGGATGAGGAATGGAGCCAAGCTTTGGATACTTGCAAGATAGTGTCACCTAAATTGTCTGAGCACCTTACACAACTATACATGCTTCACCGCTCCTAGCTCACTCCTCTTAGATTAGCCAGATATAAAACAGACCAAAATACTAAATGCCCTATGTGCTCCCGTGAGTTGGGAACGTTCTACCACTAATTGTGGAAATGCCCAGCAATACAAGGTTTTTGGAAAAAAATTTATGTATATACATAGAGGCTGCCCATCTAAATTTAATAAGATATGGGATAGATGGCTTCGGCCCCCTGAAACTTATACTTAAACAAGGGATACTTGTATAAAAATCTATGTGACTTTCCAGCACAGCCAACAGTACTATTAATGTATTTAAGTGCATGTTTGTTTGTTCAATTAAGAAAATTCTAAATAACTATGTCCTCCTCTATGTTGATCTATGTCTTGTAAAGCTCTGTACCTATAAGAGATGAAAGACTCCCAAAAAAGTTTCGTTATTTTTTCTTTTTCTTCTTTTTATTGTCAATTCGTTTAAAGTACATTTTATGTATTTCTTAATATGTACAAATTTCAATAAAAGTTACTGTTTGAAAGTAAAAAAGAATCTGATAGAGCAAGATCAATAGTGAATATCTGCAAGTCTTCCATTGCAAGACTGAATATATTGGAGCATTGTGGCCTTACTCTATTAAATAACTGTCCAACACGCTGGTCAAGTAATACTACTAGTAGATTCAACATGATTGAAAGACTCCTCAAATTGAAAGAGTAGGTCCGCCAAATCACAAACAACATGGGATGGGACATAGCTTGCTCCCTAGTTAAAAGGAAAAGCTCACATCATTGCATGACCTACTGTTGCCTTTTGCGGAGCGGAACATACTAAAACCCTCCAGAGTGACACCATTTCAATGTCCCTACCCTCTTTGATCTACTCTCTACGACTTTAAACAGAACACTCACTACCAAGACCTTGCCACAATTGCACAGAAAATGAAAGAGAATTTTAACCAGCGTTTTACTTAATTCATTCTTAGCTCCAAGTAACTGATTAAATGTTCTCGCCAGTGCTTGCAGCAGCTGCTTGTTTTCTTTGTCAATTTTGCGGTCTGTGAAAACCCTTGTTGATGTGGCAGATGAGAATATTCAGGAGCTGCTTAAGAAGGCAGAGGAGTATGCCCGTGCCGTAAGAAAATCCACATTGCCCCACTTACAAGATGAGAATCTGTCTGACTCTGAAGATGATGTGTAAGAAGGAGAATATTGAAAAATCACAGGAAGTGGAAGAAGCACCATCCACATCAAAGCAGCCAGTCTTTTGGTTTCTTTCAAAATGCCGCAGAAGACCCAGGCAGAGCACTTCCAATTCCCGAAACAAGCAGTATAGAGCAGCAGATCAGTCTTACTGGTAATCAGGTGCACACAATCTATTCTGCTATGGTCTTCTAACTGGCCTGTTGTTCCTTAGAGTCAATTTTATATTTCGAAACACTTAAAAGAGCAATGCAAATAGTTTGCGGTGGTGGTGCACTGACTTGACTTTGCTCGTCATTGGAGGTTTTATGTATCTGTGGGGTTCAATAAGGGGGAAAAAACTGAATTTTTGTAAAATCTTACCTGTAAAATTCCTTTCTCTGAGTCCTCCGACAGTCGCCGCCATCTTCATATTCGTCACAATGGGGTATTAGACTTTGCTCCGTAGGAGTAGCTAGGCAACAGAATATGTCAATATTAAAGCTTTTAACATATCCCCACCCCAGGGGGTGGTCCCCTCAGTCTATACCCTCCTGCTTCCTGTTTCCTGCTTCAGTTTCAGTGGAATAGCAGTAGAGTACCTAAACCCCAAAAGAGGGGCGGGGGCGGCGACTGTCGGAGGACTCAGAGAAAGGAATTTTACAGGTAAGATTTTACAAAAATTCCGTTTTCTCTTACGTCCTCCGACAGTCGCCGCCATCTTCATATTCGTCACAATGGGGACGTCCCAAAGCAGTGCAAACATGAGGGGTGGGAAACGCAGCCGCGCCTAAAGGCAACGCAGTCTCCACATCAAGAAAGTAACCTTACCAAAGGAAGGAAACCAGCTGGGCAACACGAGAAAAAATTTGCTCAACGGGAGCAATAACCCAGGAAAAAAACAAATAACCCAGGGATACAAAGAAATCCCAAACAGCCCAAAGGACCAAAACCAGGGACCCTAAGGGACCGCCGCACTAAGAACTTTGCGGCCAAAGGAAGCATCTGCCGATGCTTGAACATCCACTCTGTGGAACAGAGTGAAGGTGTGCACGGTCGACCAAGTCGTCGCCCTACACACCTGGGCCACAGAAGCCCCATGACGACAGGCCCAAGACGTACTCAGAGATCTGGTAGAGTGCGCCCTCACAGGCATAAGGGAAACTTTTCCCCGCAAAGCATAGGCCTGTTCAACGGCCTGTCTGAACCAATTGGCGACGGCAGAAGCCGACGCCGCCACGCCCTTCCGAGAACCCCCGGAAGGACAAACAAAGAATCCGACTTGTGAAAAGATTCAGACGATTTTAGGTAAACCCTAATCGCCATGAACAGCATCCAAGGAGTGCAACACCACCCCCTCCGAATGTTTAGACTTCGCGCAAGGCGAAGGCAAGACAATGTCCTCATTGAGGTGAAATTCCGAAACCCTCTTCGGAAAAAAAAGAAGGGTTAGGTCGCAAGACCACCTTAACCAAGTGATTGACCAGATACGGACAATGGCAGGACAGGCTGCCAGCTCCGACACTCTGCGAGCCGAATTGATCGCCACCAAAAAAGGTGATCTTCTAGGACAACATAGACAACGAGATCTACCCGATCCGTTCAAAAAAGAACCATGTTGTAACACGGACAGAACAAGATTCCAGTCCAGAGGCTGGAGGCACCCTCCTAGGAGGGACCAGATGCCCCCGAACAAAAGTGCCAATCAAGGAGATAGATGCCATAGGACGTTGAAAAAAGAGCGGCCATCGCAGACACCTGACCCTTGATCATAGCCAGCGCCAAACGCTGTCAACACCTTTTCGAAGGAAGGACAACACCCCAGACACCGACCACGGGCGAGGTGAAGTCCCCCTGAACTCACACCAGGCAAAATAGGCCTCCGAAATACGGTAAAAGACCTACCTCGAGGAAAAAATTCCTCGCGTCGATCAAAGTGTGAATGACCTCAGGGGAGAGACCCCTATCCCTCAGGGCCTCGGTTTCAACAGCCAGGCCGGCAAAGCCAGCGACTGCAAGGCAGGATGAAATATCAGCCCTTGAGACCGGAGATCTTCCCGAAGAGGCAGACCGCCAAATGCACGAGGTCTGCGTACCAGGACCGGCGAGGCCAGTCCGGTGTCACAAGAATCACCGTGTTTTGGTTCCGAGACCAACCTGCGAAGGAACCTGGGCAGCAATTGAAACGGTGAAAACGCATACATCAGTCGGTACTGATGCCACGGAGCTACCAACGCGTCTGACGCGTCTGCCCGAGGATCGCGTGGCCTTGCCACGAACCTGTACACCTTGCTGTACAGACGAGACGCGAACAGGTCCACCTCCGGAAGACCCCACGTCGCGCACAACATCTGGAGAACACCCGGACGGAGGGGCCATTCCCCCTGGTCCAGGGACTGGCGGCATCAGATAATCCGCCCGCCAGTTCTCCAACCCCTGGAATGTGAACCGCCGATATCGCCGGGACATGCGTCTCGGCCCAAGACAGAATGTCGGCCACTTCCCGAGCCACCCGGGCCCTCTTGGTGTCCCCTTGGCGAATGACGTAAGCCACCGCCGTGGCAATGTCCGTCTGCACCCGAACCGGACAGCCCTGCAGCCTGTCCGGCCAACGTTGAAGGCAGAGAATCATCGCACGCAATTCCAGAATGCTGACCGGAAGGGAGGATTCCCCCTCCGACCAAGTTCCCTGAGCGGACAGAACGCCCAGAACACCACCCCAGCCCGACAGGCTGGCATCCGTGGTGACCACCGTCCATGAGAGAGGACGAAAAGACTTGCCCCCTGACACCGGCGGGGACAGGAGCCACCACAGAAGAACCCTTCTGGTGCGAAGGCCCAACGAAATCCGGATCCAGAGATCGCGGTCGCCCGTCCCACCTGGACAGGATCTCCGCTTGGAGACCCCGCGTGTGAAACTGGGCGAAGGGAATCGCCTCGAAAGCCGAGACCATCAATCCCAGACATCTCATGCACGTCCGAGTGGACGTGACTTCCTTCCTGAAGAGTCCTGAGTTTGTCGTCCGGTAGGATGACCTTCGCCTGGACAGAGTCCAGAACCATTCCCAGGTAAGGGAGACGAACCGATGGGCACAGTGCTGACTTTGGAAAAGTTATCGTCCAACCAAACTCCTGCAGAGACTGCATCGTAACGGACAGAGCCTTCTCCAGACCCTGGCTGGTCGCAGACCGAACCAGAATATCGTCCAGATACCCTAGGACAGAGACGCCCTGGGCTCTCAACAAAGCCAAAACCGGTGCCCGCACCTTGGTGAACACCCGTGGAGCCGAGGCGAGACCAAAGGGCAACGCCACACATTGGTAGTGATCCTCCGCTATGGCGAATCGAAGGTACCTCTGGTGACCCTCGAAATTCGGGATGTGAAGATACGCATCCTTCAAGTCGATGGAAGCCATGAACTCCCCCGGAACCAGGGCAGCCACCACCGACCGCAGAGATTCCATGCGGAACTTGCGCACCCGCACAAAGCGGTTCAGCGCCTTTAAGTCCAGAATCGGACGCACCGTGCCCTCCTTCCCGGGCACGGTGAACAGATTGGAATAGAACCCCTGAAACCTGTCCCGATGAGGCACCGGGACCACCACTCCCTGAGCCCTCAGGTCCTGCACCGCTAGATGCAGATCCCGCAAACGCTCCGGGGACAGTACAAGATTTGAGGGAAAAAATCTGCGCTCCGGCCTATAGAGAAACTCGATCTCGTAGCCAGATCGAACGATTCCCTGAACCCACCTGTCCCGAACCCGGGACAGCCATGGCTGAAGGAAACCGAGCAAGCGTCCCCCCACCCCAGAGTCGGGTGAGGGCGCCCCTTCAGGCCGCACTGTTGTGGGCCGCTGAACCGGACTGGCCGGACTTTTGCTTACCAGTCCACGGCTTCTTACCAGGAGCCGTCTTAGCCTTGTGGGATTAGGGTAACAGCGTGCTCTTACCACCCGTGATCCCCCTAATTAACGTATCTAGGGACTCATCAAAAAAGGCGAGAACCATCATAGGGCAGATTAGCCAAGGTCCACCGACCAACACTTCAACCAAACTGGCGAGACAATACCGCCACACCATGTACACGTGCAGCCAACGGAACCATATCCAGGTCCGCATCACACAAATACATGACACCCTGGTGGATTTGATCCACCATATCCAAAGTCGCCTGGAGGGCAGAATCAGCCACCAGGACGCGATTAAGCACCTGCGTCCAGCTCGCGACAGCCTGGGCCGCAATAAGTGAAGCAAATAAAGCTTTCAGCATAGAACCCATAATAGAATAGGCATGACGGGCAAGGGACTCCGTCCGTTTGTCCGTGGCATCCCGGAACACCGGGATATCCTCAGCAGGAATCGCAGTGGGCTTATTCAGAACCACTATAGCGTGATCCACCGGAGGTGGGACACACCAACGCCCATCAGTAGCGGGCGTAAAAGGATAGCGCAGCTTAAACCTACTTGGTATAGCAAAAGGCTTGCGTATATTACGCCAATGTTCCTTTACAGCGCATTGAAAATCATCAGTGCAGGGAAATACCTGCGATGTTTTGCGTGTTTTCTGCGTCCCATAAGCCGCCAAGGCAGCAGGAGGAAAAGGTTCATCCTGTAAACGCAGTGTTTGCTTGATAGAAGCAACCAATTCATCCATGAGTGCAAGCTCTTCAGACAAGCCAGGGGGAGAAATATTAACCCCCTCAACCTCAGCCTCCATTTCTGACCCTACAAGGTCCAGGGAGGAACGGGACCCCGACAAGGAGACCCCAGCAACAGCAGCCCCATCACCAACACCCTCTGAATCAGAGGAAATTGAAAACTCTGGGCCTTTTTGAGGATTGAGCAGCCATCAGCAATTGCACCTGAGTCGCAAGGCTAGCCACAATCGCAGCCAAATCCCCCCCCGAGGGGGAAAACCGCAGTCCCCTGGCTTCCCACCAATGTGACAGGAAATTTGCTTTCCTGAGAATCCTTGCCCCAAAATGAGTAAAATAAAATGGGTGACCGCCCCTTTAAATAAGGCGCTGCGAACGTAGCCCACCGCCACACAAGCACACCCACACCAGGGACCCCCACAGGGAGAAGTTATACTCAGGCAAGGATACAGAGAATAGAGGGAAAAAACCTGGAGAGACCGCTGCTGCTGCTGGCCAGATCGGTGCTCCTGTAGAAAAGGAATTGCTGATATTCAGGGCGCTCCATTAAAGCCTATGGGAGGCTACAAGAAAATGGCCGCCATGCATGTGTACCATGCGGCCGGAGCGAGTACAGCCAAAATGGCGCCGTTTGGCGCCAAAACCGCCGCTCCCCCACCTCATGAAGGTGGAATAAAAATACACCACATAGTTATAAAGAACATGGTGGACCGCCGCAGCGGCGCTGTAATGTGCCCCAAACATGATAGCATCAAGTTCCACAGCACACAGCCGTTCACACACTCAGACTGACACAGAAGTGCAGCACAGCCCCCCCTCCTTGCAGCCCACAGCATGCAGTGTGAGAGATAGGGAAACATCAATAGTGTGAACACAGGGTAAGGTAACACAGTCCCAGACTGACACCCCCCAGACAGACAGGTCCCCACATGAATACACTTACCTCTTACATGGCGTGGGGGACCCGCACAGGCGAACAAGCCGCTGTACATGAGACAGGGAGAGTCGCATCCAGGACGCAGCAGAAGGTGGGTTGAGAAACCGCACAGCGTCCAGTGAGGTAGCAACCTCACCCTAGCATCCCTGCACGGAACAGGGATGGGTCGTTCAGAAAACTCAGGAGCGGTACCTGACTGAACGCTCGATGGCGGGCTGAGAAGCCACTGACCCACAACCTGCGACCAGGGGAGTCAGCCCGAGACGCAGCCCGCATTATCCTCTTCATCCGAAGATCTAACTATTGCTGGTAAAAATAACAGCTAAATAAAGAAAGAGAGAAAAAACTCAAATAAACTCAAAAAAAAGAGAAGGCTGAGACAAAATGCCCCAGCATAGAGACATCCAGCTACTCCTGACAAGCTAGACATTGAAACTGAAGCAGGAAACAGGAAGCAGGAGGGTATAGACTGAGGGGACCACCCCCTGGGGTGGGGATATATTAAAAGCTTTAATATTGACATATTCTGTTGCCTAGCTACTCCTACGGAGCAAAGTCTAATACCCCATTGTGACGAATATGAAGATGGCGGCGACTGTCGGAGGACGCAAGAGAAAATTAAGTTATTCTGATTTTACTTTCTCTCTCACCACACACAGTCGGCTCTAATTTGTCTCTCTAGAATATACTATATGTATGGCCCTTCCCAGGGCTGACCTTAGGCCTTTAGGCACCCTGTGCTGTGCGAACATTATTGACAGTGCCCCTCCTAGTGACCACATCCCTCTATATATATTTTGGGGAGATACTTCAATTCTGGGAAAGTAGAGCTGCAGCAGCTTAGCGATATTATGAAATCACTCCCATTAAGATTCAATGACTAAGTGCACAACATGACAGACAAACACACTGCTATTACTTAAAAATAACAAAAGGTATACTATCTGACTGCAAGAAAGTTTGTTAGAAAAATGTTCTCAGCAAAAGTGGAGTTAAATGTGTACTGTGCTTACCTTTGAATAATTTTGGGATGAGTTGTCTGTTATGTCCACAAAGGACATTTAAAGTTTGTTGTATTTTTACCAGCAAGTGTCGCTCCACATGGTTTGCAAAGGGTCTTGTTGTCCTTTACATCACAGCTCTGGACGGTCTGAGGACAGTGAGGAGGCCTGTAATGCTGAAGATTGCTCTGGACGATGGTCTGAGGAGGCGTGTAATGCTGCATAGTGCTCTGGACGGTGGTCTGAGGAGGCCTGTAATGCTGCATAGTACTATGGACGGTGATCTGAGGAGACCTGTAAAGCTGCATAGTGCTCCGGACGGTGGTCTAAGGAGGCCTGTAATGCTGCACAGTGCTCTGGATGCCGGTGGTCAGAGAAGGCCTGTAATGCTGCACAATGCTTGATGTAGTCTCAGGTCTGAGGGATTGTCAGTAATGCACAGTGCCCTGGATGCTGGTGGTCAGAGGAGGCCTGTTGTAATGCTACACAGTGTTGGATGGTGGACTCAGGTCTGAGGGGTGGCCTGTAATGCACAGTGCCCTGGGTGCCACTGCCAGTGGTCAAAGAAGGCCTGTAATGCACAAACAGTGCTCTGGATGGATGGAAAACTTTGACGAAAATGTTTTAGTTGACGAAACACTGGTGGCTGGTTGGATGGTGGCCTCGTAGAGTTCATGAAGTTTGAACGTTCTACCGGTAGTTTAAAATTAGTTATTGTCCTCACTTATATACTAGTTCTAGTTTATTGGGGCCCTCATAGCAGACCTAACCTGCATATTATGGTCTTCAATAATCTCTAATAAACCCCACATTTATATGTTTCCTATGTTACATGCTCGGAGCGTGCGAGAATTGTTTGCTGCTCTTCCAAGCGATCTTTTTTTCCCCCGAATTTACCAAAAACAATAAAAACTATTGAAACAGAACTCCCAAAAATGATATATATTTTTTTAGCAGAGACCCTAAAGAATAAAATGGCGGTCATTGCAATATTTTGTGTCACACTGTATTTGCGCAGTGGTCTTTCAAACACAATTTTTTGGGAAAAAATTCACTTTAATTAATTAAAAAAAAAAAAAGAAAAACCAGAGTTAGCCCAATTTGTTTTGTATAATGTGAAAGATGATGTTACGCCGAGAATCGTGATCTTTATTTCAAGCAATAAAATGTGATTGTTATTTTATCCATAATTGTTCAGCTCTAACACATACATAATAATTATAATTTGTAAAAGCACCATAAAATCATCTTCCATAATTAAGTGACAGCTTACTGCTATCTTGCTCCATATTTAAAATTACCCTTTCCATTCCTTTTTGCTATCCCATCTAAAAGCATCAATTCATAGAAGCTGTTGTAAGAGCTTTAATGTATTCTCTCTCCTATCACAGCTCTGTAATGACATCAACGAGATGAAGTCACAGTTTCTATGCAGACATATTGTACACAGCCACTGCAATCCTGGAGTGTTATAGCACAGTGACCTGCCAGCCAATGGAGAAAAATAAAAAAAATGGATTTTTGTAAGATCTTACCGTAAAATCCTTTTCTCTTAAGCTCATTGACAGACGTAGTCTTCTTGATTCTCAAGAGCTGGGTTATGTTGTCTCCGCAGGAGTAGGACTAGGCAGAAAGACAAAACGTTCTGGCTCCACCTTAGGGGCAGTCCCTGAGGGTATATCCTCCCTCTCTCTGCTACAGGGAATCAGTTCTGTTCTAAAGCAGTAACAGAGAATTTAACCCAACCCAACTCAATGATAGAGGGGCGGGTACTACGTCTGTCAATGAGCTTAACCGGTTGCCGACCGCCGCACGACTATATACTGCGGCGGTCAGCCCCGGCCAGGCAGAGTGACGTATCGGTACGTCACTCGCCTGTCACTGACTTGCGAGCCTATCGCGGGCGGGCGCGCGCCCGCCGAGGCGCGCGCCCGCCGCGGCTCGTTCACAGGCAAGTCATTGCGTGTGACTGGCGGACTCGATGTCCGCCAGTCACACTGCGATCGCTCCTGTGAAGGGAGAAAGACAGAGCAGCTTGTGTAAACAAGCTGCCTGTCAGTTCTCCCTGTGTAAAAGTGAAGATCTGTCCGTTCTACTATGTAGAACGGTTGATCTTTGCTTTTACACCAATAGGAATGTCCCTACACAGTTAGAATCACGCCCCTAGGACACACTTAACCCCTCCCTGTCCAATAAAGTTAACCCCTTCCCTGCCAGTGTCATTTTTGCAGTAACAGTGCATATGTATAGCACTGATTACTGCAGTAATGTCACTGGTAACCCCAAAAGTGTCAAAAATGTCAGTCAAGGGTCCGATCTGTCCGCCGCAATGTCGCAGTACCGAAAAAAAAATCGCAGATCGCCGCCATTACGCGTTAAAAAAAAAAAAACAAAAATGACAAAAATCTTTCCCTTTGTTAGTAAACGCGATAACTTTTGCGCAAACCAATCAAAATACGCTTTTTGCGATTTTTTTTACCAAACATAGGTAGCATAAAACAAATTGGCCGAAAAATGTTAAAATATTTTGATTTTTACTTTTTTTTTTGGGGAATTTCATATAAAAAAATGTGAAAAATATTGTTATTTTTGCAAAATTTACGCTCTTTCTTTGTTTATAGCGCGTGATCAAAAAATCGCACAGGTGATCAAATACCACCAAAAGAAAGCTCTGTTTGTGGGAAAAAAAGGACGTCAAATTCGTTTAGGTAAAGCGTCGCACGACCGCGCAATTGTCCGTTAAAGTCACGCAGTAAAAAAGCGCAAAAAAACCCCTGGTCCTTTAGCAGCCAAATCCTCCGGGGCTTAAGTGGTTAAGAGAAAAGGATTTTACGGTAAGATCTTACAAAAATCAATTTTTCTCTATCGCTCATTGACAGACGTAGTCTTCTTGATTCTCAAGAGCTGGGACATCCAGAAGCAGTGCCACAAATGAGGGGTGGGATTGACAAAAATCAAAATCCAATCTAGAAGGCCCAACCGGTGCCAAACTAGAAGTTTTAAAGGCTCATTATAAACAAAGAATGAGACTCAAAAGAAAAATTTCCAACGGAAAAAACCCTCGAGGCAGACCACTGGTCTCCTCAAATGGCGGCCTGCAAAACCTTGCGGCCAAACACGGCATCAGATGATGCCATTACATCAACTTTATAATGTTTTGTAAAGGTATGCACCGACGACCAGGTAGCCGCCTTGCACACCTGGACCACTGACGCCTGATGGCGAAAGGCCCATGACGCACTAAGTGCCCGAGTGGAGTGCGCCTTAACAGGGAACGGGGGCTCCCGACCCTTAATAGAATAAGCCTGTACCACCGTCTGTCTGATCCATTTGGAAATGGTCACGGCAGATGCAGGCAACCCCTTTTTGGGTCCATCCGGGATCACAAAAAGTGAATCCGTTTTGCGAAACGAGTCTGTCGTTTTTAAGTATACCCTGATCGCCCGGACCACATCCAAGGAGTGTAAAGCAAACTCCCGAGGATGACTGGGCTTAGGACACAGGGAAGGTAATACAATTTCTTCATTCAGATGAAATTCTGAAACCACTTTTGGTAGGAAGGATGGATTCGGACGAAGAACCACCTTATCTCTATGAACCACCAGATATGGGGAACGACAAGATAAAGCGGCCAGTTCTGACACCCTGCGTGTAGAAGTGATAGCCACCAAGAAGGCCACCTTCTGGGACAACGTAGGTAGAGGAATCTCCCTAATATCTTCAAAGGGAGGTTTCTGAAGAACCGACAATACTAAATTAAGATCCCAGGGTGGTAACGGCGCGCGCACTGGCGGAGCCAGATGTCGCACCCCCTGGATGAAATTCCGCACCAAGGAATGAGTAGCCAAAGGCTTCTGAAAGAAGATAGCTAATGCTGAGACCTGACCCTTGATAGTACTCAAGGCCAGTTTCTGCTCAACCCCTTGTTGCAGAAAAGCTAATATTCGACTAACCGAATAAGACCGTGGACGGAACCCCAGAGGTTCACACCATGCAATGTAGGACTTCCATGTACGATGATAAATCTTTCTGGAAGTCGCTTTCCTTGCTTCAACTAGAGTAGGAATAACTGAAGCGGACAATCCCTTGTCCTTCAGCACCTGGGTCTCAATAGCCAGGCCGTTAAAGCCAGCGATCGTAAAGCAGGATGGAAGATCGGTCCCTGAGACAGTAGGTCCTCCCTGAGAGGAAGTCTCCACGGGACGTCCGCCACCAGTCTGACCACGTCGGCATACCAAGCTCGACGAGGCCAGTCCGGAGCTACCAGAATTACTGGAATTCCTTCCTCCTCTATCCTGCGAAGAAGTCTTGGCAGTAACGCGAGAGGAGGGAAGGCATACATTAGCTGGTATTGCCCCCACGGGGCGATCAGTGCGTCTGCGGTCTCTGCTAGAGGATCGCGGGAGCGAGCCACGAATCTCTGTACTTTCCTTTTGAATCGTGATGCCAACAGATCCACATCCGGGGTGCCCCACCGTAGGCACAACTGGTGGAAAACGTCTGGATGGAGGGACCATTCCCCCTGATCCAGAGTCTGACGGCTGAGATAATCTGCCTGCCAATTCTCCACCCCCGGAATGAACACCGCAGAGATCGCTGGAACAAATCGTTCCGCCCAGCGAAGAATGCAAGCCACTTCTTTGGCCGCTCGGACACTCTTGGTGCCCCCCTGGTGATTGACATAAGCCACGGCCGTGGCATTGTCCGACTGGATCCGAACCGGGCTGCCCATGAGCTGCTCGGTCCAGTGAATCAGACAAAGTCTGATCGCTCTCAGTTCCAATACATTTATCGGCAACCTGGATTCTTCCGGGGACCAAAGTCCCTGGACAGATAACTGACCGAGAATTCCTTCCCATCCGGATAGACTGGCATCCGTGGTCACTATCGTCCAATATATTGGCAGAAATTACTTTCCCTGGCTGAGCATCGGAGACCGAAGCCACCAGACCAGAGACTCTCTGGTCTGTTTGCTCAATCGGATCTGATTGTCCAGGGATTCCGATTCCATCTGAGAAGAATCTCTTGCTGAAGAATTCGGGTATGGGAATGGGCAAATGGGACTGCTTCGAAGGAAGCCACCATCAACCCCAGAACCCTCATGCAAGTCCGAAGGGAAGACCAGCTGTTGGATAGTAACAACTGGACTGCTGATTGAATCTTTCGGAGTTTCCCTACCGGAAGGAAAACTCTTGTCCTGACTGTGTCTAGAATTAGACCCAGATATTCGAGCCTCTGGGTGGGAACCAGAAATGACTTTTGCTGGTTCACCAGCCACCCGAATTCCTGTAAAGAAATCATAGTAATTTCTATGTTTTGTAGCAAGGTCTGAGGAGACTCTGCATGAAGCAGAAGATCGTCTAGGTAACCAAGAATCGATATGCCTCTTTGGCGCAGTAGTGCCAACATTGGGGCCAACACCTTCGTGAAGACCCGAGGAGCCGTGGCGAGACCGAAAGGTAACGCCACAAACTGATAGTGGTTCTCTTCTACGGAAAAGCGTAGAAACCGCTGATGTCCTGCGAAAATGGGAATGTGAAGATATGCGTCCTTGATGTCTATGGACGCTAGGACATCCCCTGGATGCAGGGAGGCTGCTACTGTGCGAATGGACTCCATTCTGAATTTTCTTATGCTGACAAAAGAATTGAGTGCCCTTAAGTCCAGAATTGGACGCACTTTGCCCTCTTTCCTGGGTATTGTAAATAGGTTTGAATAAAACCCCTGAAAACGTTCTGTCCGAGGAACGTGGACTACCACTCCTTGTTGTAGTAAATCCGTGACTGCTCTCCGCAGATCTTCTAAACGATCCGGGGATAGTCGAATATTGGAAGGGAAGAATCGCGCCGGTGGGAGAGATCGAAACTCGATCTTGTACCCTGACCTTATGACTTCGCAAACCCACTTGTCCGGGATTCTGGAAAGCCATGGATCCGGGAACCGGCGAAGACGTCCCCCCACCCCAGTTATGGGTGGGGGCGCACCTTCAGGCTTTGGACGATTTATCTTCAGGTCTGGAGGGGGCGGGCTTTTGCTTGCCCGACCAACGACCCCTGAAGCCTCCTGAAGGAGCTTTGGCGGACTTAATTTTTTCACCCGCGGGACGAAAAAACCTCTTGTGAGCAGAAAAAGAAGGCCCTCGTCTTTGACGAGTTCCTTTACCTTTAAAATTTTGCGGTAAAAAGGTGCTCTTTCCACCCGTGAGATCCTTAATGATCTCATCTAAGTTGGCTCCAAATAGACGCTCTCCTAAAAAGGGGATATTAGCCAATGCTTTTTTGGAACCTTGGTCGGCTAACCAACCTTTTAGCCACAGTGTACGCCTGAGAACCACTGCTGAGACCGATGCTCGCGCCAATAATGGAGTGGCGTCTAACGCCGCATCACACACAAACTGTAACCCCTGTATCATTTGTTCCAACAAATCTGTTACCGCCTGAGGGACCTCTTCTAAGTCCCGGCGTAACCACTTGGTCCATTCAGTTACAGCCTGCGAAACCAGACCAATAGCTATTATAGGTCTGAAAGCTGATCCAATCAAGGAAAACATGGTGCGAGACATAGCTTCTATCTTGCGATCCACTGGATCTTTAAAAGACGGAGCGTCTTCTAGAGGAATAACCGTGGCTTTATTCAATCTAGCAATTGGTGAATCCACCACAGGTGGTTCTGTCCATTTCTTAATGAGGGTTTCCTCAAACGGATAACGCCTGTTAATGCGTTTAGAAATAGTAAAAGTGCGTTTTGGCAGACGCCATTCTTCTTCGATTGGATTGCCAAAACATTTGGGCAATGGAAAAACCTTCGCCATTTTGATGCGTTTTTTAGTCCCAAAAGGGATTTCAGTTTCAGCTATTTCCGACGGAATACCCTGTAATCTTAAGGTTTCTTGAACAGATACAATGAGTGCGTTTACCAACGCTTCCTCTCTGGCTATGGCTGATGCCGAAACATCCTCCTCACTGTCTGAAGAGACAGTACCCGAGACACCAATCCCAGATGAAGTACCTGCAACTGCAGAAATAGGCTCAGAGTCTGAATCCGAGGTTTCAGATAATAAGGGGTTAGGCGGGGGTCACTTTCTTGCGCCCTGTCCCTGACAAGCCACTTCCACCCGGGACACAAAAGTTTCCATAATAGCTGACAATGATTCAATCGTCAGTGGGGTGCTGGAGGATCCTGCAGACCCCTCGAGGGGATCCGGAGGAGATACATGAGTGGCAGGGTCCATGTTAATTCAGGACACCTTTGCCAGAAAAAACAAAAAAACTTTTTCTTTTTTTTTTTTTTTTTATGTGTCTCCCCCTAGCGCAATAGCGCCCCTCAGAGTACCTGCTTCTCGATCCCCACAGAGAGAGAGAGGGACCCCCAAGGCTCACCAACCGATGCAGTGAAGTTTCCAACCAACTGCAGTCAGCGTCTGTCTTTTACAGACTGGAAGGAGCTGTTGCTTTTTCCCGGGTAGAAGGACGTGGCTCCGCCCCCTGTGTACGCCTTCCGGCGTTCCCAGCTCTCCACGAGGTAGCTGGGCTCATGAAACATGGCCGCCCCCATACAAGAGACATAAGACTCCAAAAACATGGCGGCCGGCGTGACCTGAGGACATACATGCACTTGGTCTACGGCAAAATGGCGGCGGACCGCCGAAATCGTTTTCCCAGCACATCCACCTGCATCTCTGCTAAGTGGCGATATATGGATCTACAGGAGATACCCTACAAATAAGGTAGGGTTATACCTCCTATGTCTGCTGTAATGTTACAGTCTGCTGGGTAGAGTGTTAGCTCTCAAACCAAGTCCACTTCCCACAAACACATACTGTATTTACAAGGGGGACTTTTTAGTGTCAGATATATACTGACCATGTATGGAGGGGCCCATAATTCATACTGCCTCATAACGAGGAAAGAAAAAAGGGAACGTTTACTCACCATACCAAACCGACAGGCACCCTCTCTTCACAATACCCTCTCCACCGGGGTGGGGGGTTGTGGATCACTCCGGACGCCTCGACTCTCTGGTTCCTGGCGTCCAAGCGAGACTTTTAACTCGCAAGGTCAGTCCCTCCACTGGGACTCCGTCGCGGCCGACCCAGCGCGGAGTTCTGGTCTGCACGCGCTCGTAGGCAGAAACCGGGGTGACCACTGGATCTCAACATCCAGCCCGTCGCCCGGCCCCGCATACTTACTTGAATGTGTCGCGGCCGACCAAGCGCAATGCAATGGTCTGCGCGCGCTCGTAGGCCGGCTGGGGTGACCACAAGTGTCGCCCAGTCCGGCGTTTTTGCTTGAAGATCTCACAGGAAAAAAACACTGGAGAAAAACTACCTAAAAAAATGTTTTTTCTAAAGAAAAAAATCTTGCCAGGACCAAAAGATCCCAGCAAGGAACTTAGGTCCTTACTCCTGACTAGACAGAAAAAAACTGATTCCCTGTAGCAGAGAGAGGGAGGATATACCCTCAGGGACTGCCCCTAAAGTGGAGCCAGAACGTTTTGTCTTTCTGCCTAGTCCTACTCCTGCGGAGACAACATAACCCAGCTCTTGAGAATCAAGAAGACTACGTCTGTCAATGAGCGATAGAGAAATATATCTAACCAATCAGGACAGGATATATGATGCCATTGTATTCAGGTAACTTACTGCATGCAGGCATGTTTGTGAGACCTCCAGCTCTATACTGTACATCTGAAAAACAATCCCAAGGCAGCAATTCACAGTTAAAGTGTTGTGGCATGAGAGAGGGAGAAAATAGCTTACAGTAGTCTCTATGCACATGTCAGTTGTCTAGCAAAGCAAATAATAACAAAGGTCACTTTAAACTTCAAATCCCGGCAGAAGTAAAAAAAAAAACAAAAAAAAAAAACTACCCATGCAGTGCTCCCCCCCCTCTCCCTTACGTTGAAAGGATTTTATTTATGCCTAGAAAAAGGGGTCCCTCCAGTGGTGTGACCGATCCTGCAAAGCCTCCCCTCTAGGGCACTCCAACCAGCAGTTGCACCCTTGCAATATATGTGGTAAGGGTGAAAGACCACCCACAACCTGGAGAGGAGGAAAGCACTGGATCCCAACTGTGTGAGGGTAACAGCCTTTCCCTTTCCCCCCTAGACTTTAACAAAATCTACCCTTGCACTGCAAGGGTAAATGCTTGTTAACTCTTGGACTTGGGTCAATTAGGTAGCCCAAGTGACAGAAACTCTATAGAACCTCAAAATGGTAACAAATGACACACTGAAGTCACATAAAACACGATAATTTGCTCATTAATAACCCAGTAGCCTTGACGCAGGGAATTACCATGCTGCCAATCATCCAGCACACTCTAAACAAATAGAAGAAAGATGCTGAGGTCACCTCCATTGCACATCCAAGACATAGTGGCTTGGAGTGTCCAAATCAAACCTATTTTATTTTGTTACAACTACAATTGGAAATGTTACTCAGAACGGAGCCAAGATTTATTGAGCAACACAGAATACACTGGTTGCAAAGCACAGAAACAAAAAGGTAAGGTACACTTATTAAGTCCAAATGATTCCTACAAATAGGAAAATATTCATTGACTTCCAATGTAATTTACAACAGGTACCTATGCGCACTCTATGCACATTAAAGTACATACATATTCTGAAAAATCAACATAAGCATTTTGAAACAAATTCACCTATTTAGTTGTAAGCATTGTAGAGAAAATCACCATCAAGATACACAACAGAAGCACTAAGATGACCCCTTCACTACCCTATTTTCTCTGGCAGGTGAGACTTTTAACCAGCCTTCTAATGTGCTGTAAACGGTTGGAAACCCCTTGAAACCCAACTTCATATTCTTTTTTGTAATCTGAGGATTAACTACTTCACAGTACTTGCAGCTAGAAGTGTCAGTAAGGGCTTTTGTTTTTTTTTCTGTTTTTTAAAGCTCTTATACTGCTTGCTCACCTCTGGAAAATTTACCCCCCTTCATGACCAGGCCATTTTTTTCCAATATGGCACTACGCTATTTTACCTGACAATTGCGCAGTGGTGCAACGCTGTACCCAAATAAAACGTGTGTCCTTTTTTCCCCACAAATAGAGATTTCTTTTGGAGATATTTGATCATCTCTGCGTTTTTTATTTTTTTGTGCTATAAACACAAAAAGACCAACAATTTTGAAAAAAAAAAAAAAAAAATTTTACTTTCGGTTTTGAAAACTATCCAATAAAAAAAAAATTCAAAAATCAAAATCTTTTCAAAAATTTAGGCCAATATTTGGTATGCCAAAAGGTATAGCGCCTACAAACTATGGGATATTTTTATTTATTTTTTACTACTTATGGCCGCGATTAGCGACTTATAGCGGGACTGTGATATTGTGGCGGACAATTTGGATACGCACACTTTTTGGGGACCAGTACAATTATTACAGTCATCAATGCTAAAAAGTATGCATTGTCATTGTATGAATGACACTGACTGGGGAGGGGTTATCAGGGCCGATCAAAAAGTTAAATGTGTGCCTTGCCTGTGTTTCCCTTAACTGTGTGAGGTGCTTTTTACTAGGGGAAGGCATGGATCCATGTATCTGCTTTGCAAGACCACAGGATCCGGGCCTTCCCTACTCACAGAACAGTGATCTGCCTTGTTTACAGTCAGACTGCCATTCTTCCTGTCTGCTGAAACATTGGTGGGTGCCAGCGAACATCGGGTCTGCGGTACCCACTGCTGGGCTTCTGCTGTGTGATCGCACATACACACACAGTGGAAGCGAGGTCGTGGCGCATGCATGCCCTACCAAGAAGAGCTAGGTCATATGATATGATATATGATCCAGTGCACAGTAGCCGCCCTTTAGAAGTAAAACTTCTATGAGACAGACCTGAAGCAGTTAAGAATGTAAAAATATTTTAATTTCCCTAGTCTGGGCACACGTTCACTATAATTTTTCTACTCATGTGTATAGAAACAGAAAAGTGAGAAAATAATTAATATTCTTAAAGGCTAAACCGATCTCATGATCAATGTACATTTACTACTTTTTTGTAATGCAGCCTGCAGAGCATTCCATTTACAATTAGATGATTGGTGCAATTCATAGGCTCTTTCCCTAGCTTCAGGTTTGTATGAAGGTATGGACCTTGCTGGTGGAAGTCCTTGCTGATCTACAGTGGAGGGGAGAGGAGGGATTCCAACCATGTGCTCTGCAAATCCCCTCTATTGCAGTGACAGATGGCAATTGTACTTGCGTCTATTCATCATTCCTGGACCTTAATTAAGTGCTAACTTCAGAAATATACCCATCTCCCCAGAAAGATGCACCCCACCATTCAGCTAAGGTATGCAACCATGTTTAAAGTTACACCCTAAATATGCATGTAACATGAAACCTGATTTAATAAGTGAACTTACTTACAGGAAAAAGCATAAGTGTTAAAGGCCTTAGAGGTATATAGTGCATTAATATAAATATTGGTAACCTGGACAGGAAAAGGTGTTATGGAAGCCTAAAATCACTATAACTAGCATTTTGAGAACTCAAATGTAAAAATTCATTGTAGATGACATTTTACGACTGTGAAGGTTTAAAATCTTGAAGTGTTCAAGGTCACAAAGTCTTGTGCTGAATACGTAAGTAATGGGCCATCTGCAGCACTGACATTTCTGAACTATATAGGGCTGTCATGGGGACGACTGATGGGATCTTGCCTAGGTGTCACATATGAGAAACTGAGGAAACTAGGTTACAGAGTGCTAGAAGTTGTTAATGACTATTAAATATTGTGTTTAGCTAAGCCCCAGCAAGGCATGCTGGTTGTACAAAAATGGTCACAATCTTTGAAGTATCGGCTATGTCTTTGATTTTGGAGCTACTTAAGTACATCAAAAGGAGAGAAAATACTTTTATACTTTATTTTATAGGACCCGTTTAAAAGAAAATACAAAATACAGCATTTATGATAATATACTTGGCAAGAGATATAAGCACACAGAACCATTCAAGTTCCCGGATTTGAAATAGCTGTAATATAAACTTTTTCAGCCAGGGAGGTTTTTTTTCATCTGCTTTGGCATTAATCCTTTCTTATTTCATTCTGCCTGTTGGTTGATCTGTTTCAATTTCTGCTAAAGAAAAACTCCACTTTTACTTTCAGAAAATCCAGATATCATTGCTACAGACTCAATATTTACACAGATGAAAGACATAAGGGAGCCGTTTTTTTCTGCCAAAGGATTTCTATATCTTTCCATCCAGTTCTGAGATTTACACAGCTAATCCCTGTCTGGCAGAGCAGGGAACCTGCCTTTTCTTTCCTGCAGTTAACACAAGCGGGTCTTCTCCCCTGTGACTGTACAGTGAAAAGAGAAACAACAGATTGATCAGCCCATCTCTCTGTTTTCTCCTTCTACCAGCATATTCTTTGTCAGCACATGAGCAAGCACTGCAGAACATTTGACAGGGCTCTTTGTGCTGCTTCTTCTCTCAGCCTGAGCTCTGCTGTACAGGGGAGTGTAAGAGGTTGCTCTCCGGATTCTGCTATTTACTCTGCCTGCATTAAAAATAATACAATTAATGATTTATTAAAGTAAAGCTACGGCATCCTATTAAAGAGGAAGTAAACGCTCCCTCTTATTTTCCTTTTACCTGACCTGCAAAGTAAAGGCATAATGTTCTAGTATGCATCACATACTAGAACATTATGTGAAACCTAACTGCAAACAAAGCTCTCGTTGTCACCGCTGGAGGCCACATCCATCTTTGCCCATCTTCCTTCCGGGTCCGCGGACTCCAGCTGTGTGACTGGCCAAAACCGAATGGCGTCACTCCCGCGCATGAGCGCGGGAGCCGTCAGTCACGGCACAGGGCTCTGAAGAAATGACACGTGCCCGTTCCTCGAGAGCGCATGAGCAGATGACATTGGCGGCGGCGGCATATACAGTCAATATCTCCTAAACGGTGCATGTTTAGGAGATATTTACAGTACCTATAGGAAAGCCTTATTGAAGGCTTATCTGTAAGTATAAACTATGCATGGAAGTTTACTTCCTGTTAAAAAAAATTGTGAAGCAGCATTTAAAGTGGTTCTAAAGCCTTAAGGTTTTTCCCCTAATGCATTATATGCATAAGGGGGAAAAGCCTTCTCTGCTGCAGACACCCCCCCCCCCCTTTTCCTTACCTGAGCCCATCCAATCCAGCCATGTGCATGAGCACAGCAGCTCCCGCCACTGTCTATCTGCTCATTGGATAGATTGATAGCAGCAGGAGCGATTGGCTCCCGCTGCTGTCAATAAAATTCAGTGACATGGAAGCAGAGGGTGGGGCTGAGTCCCGTTGTCCGTTTCAAAGAGGTAACAGGGTGCCCCAAAGGAAGGCGGCTTTCCGTGGGGGCACGCGGAAGCGAAGGGGCCTGAAGCGCTGGCGGGAACCCCAAAAAAAGAGGATCAGGGCTGTTCTGTGCAAAACAATTGATTAATCAAGGATTCTGCACTATGGTAGTCAGTAGGGCTGCTTCCTACCTCAGAAATCCCACAAAAATGGGGGATAAGGAATAAAGTGAAAAGGGGAGGTAAAAGTGGTTCTGCCTACAATATGTGCAATAATAAAGTGTGAATATTTTTGTGTAGTCCTTTTCTTTTTCAATATTTTTATTGTCTTAACAAGCCATGGTTTGCCCACGCAGGAGCAACATCAAACAGGTATGTAAAGAATCATAATGAGAAACCGTTAAAGTATGCTGGACATATGCTTGTCAACCATCAGAGCGGTCTTCCAGGTTTTCACCCCCTGGAAAGCAACAGATGGAGACTTCCAGGCCTGGGCAATGGCTCTCATGGCAGAGATAAAAAGGTATGTGGCCAAAAAGGGCCAGTATAGAGCAACATAGAAAAGCCAGCCTGGCATTCTTGAAGACTGTTATATGAAATAACATCTGCAATAGGTCAAAGACCCTGGATGTGTGTAGTCCTTTTAAAAGTAAAATTAAAATAAAAATGGTTACATCAAAGATAAATCATGTAAATCCTGTGAATATGCAAACAAATAATATCCTTGCAAACACTCCTGTAATCCAAGGAAACACAATCAGTGTAAAAAACACATAAGAAATGTGCTATATATATATATATATATATTTTTTTTTTCTTTAAATGCTGAATGCTTGCAATAAAAAGCCCACAAGGCAAAATATATACTTCAAAATACTTAATGTGTGGATCAGCCTTTGACCAGGTATCAGAAATCACACACATTTACATCTTCATCTAAAAGTGACAAGTGAAAAAAGGGACTTGTGACCTGATATTCAGTGGTTGGGATAAGTGAAATCCACTTGTGCCCCCCCCCCCCCCTCAGGTCCACACTCACCACAGAGTAGCACCCCTGCAGGGGTAAAGGGCCTTTAGATATAAGCCAGACTAGATCTTCTATCCTCCTCCTCCTCATCCGTCTGGTTGCTGGGTCTCTGAGTGTACTTACATACGGATGGGTGGACAAAGAAAATAACCCATAGTGTGAATCTGTAGAAACTGCATTTATTATACAAAAATCAGCCAAATTTGCACTTATAATCAAGCCTGTAGCTTGTCACTCAGCACCTGGCAACATATAGTCTTGCCCACTGATTTTTGGATTGACAGCACTGCATGTGTTGTTGAAACACTCCTGCTGTGAGCTGCAGTGTCTTGGAAGGGGAACAGGGGAGTTATTCACTTTGATAAGGCTTGTACATCACATAGTAACCAGATTGGGACTTTTTGGGACAGTCATACAGGAGCCTTTAGTTGCACTTTAATGAATACAAAGCTGCATTAGTTTATTTTCACATCTTTAAATATAGGATTTGTTTTTTTTACACATTGTAAAATCCCTTTCATGGAATACAGGAAGTCTTATGTTTGCAGTGGCCATCCAATATTTCTGAAGAAAACCAATCCCCCTTGCTCATGGAATATCACCATTTGTTCCTTCCTTTTTTCTCTCCCATAAGTAGACAGGTTATAGTATCAGGATTGTGCAGGGACAGTTGTTTAGTGCTCATTCAAGAATCAGAGTGAACATGATAAAAGCTGACATGGGATCATGCTTATCAAAGTGTCTAAAACAAGGACTGTCTGTGCTGCAAATCAGCAGAATTAGAGTTTACTTTTAGGGACTGATGAAAAAAAAAAAAAAAAAAAAGGAAGAATCTTTAACATCGAGTAAATTCTTTTTCTTAAAAACACATTTTTAAATGAGGCCCACATTGTTGCTGTAAAATAAAAGGATAATTTGAGCTGTCTCATTTTGTCATGTACAAAATGTAAAAGGTGACATAATGGCAATCATAGTTTCTAGTCCACCATAAAGTGTGCAAACTCCTGCAACACCTTAATAAACAAGAAAAGTAAATGAAAATGACCAGGAAAAAGAAGCAAAAATATGAGGCACAAGATGCAAATAACAGATTAGGTGGACTGTTACCTGTAGAATGATAATCAGCAATGGTATGGGCTGTTGATGAATGGGCCTGGTTTGGTTTTCTAGAAAATAGACGCAGACCTTGTTCTAAGGATGCATTAATTTAAACATAGGTATCCTACTACATACAGAATTATTTTCAAGGGAAACTATAGTATTCTGAAGCTTTTTAGCTTTGTGTGTGAAGCATATGTATAACCATTTTTACTGGTGTAGTAAAGGTCAAAAGCCCCGCCAGTTTATTTTTTTTGTCTATGCACATCCTGTCCGGGAGATACAATAGAAAGTAAAAGGAGTTTTCTCCAAAGTGAAGCAAAATCTTCTCTTAAACAAGTGTCACCAGCAACGCTGTATCTAGGCCTAGGGCGGTAAAAAAGTTCCCCCGCATGAAAAAGACAGCCTGCCCCTGACCGAAAATAATCGCTGCCGGCTTGTGCTACACTTTTAGTGTAGCACCAGCAGTAGCATTGCTTTAGGGGTTTGGGGGATGCGGACCGCATCGGGGTGACACCCGTTTGCCAGGCGGCATGTCCTAACCACTGGTTGTGGTGTGTGTCACCGGAGCTGAGGGGGCCATCCGCATGTTGACAGGATGGACTAAACGGAATCTTATTGGCCAACACCGTCCATGTGATGGTGCTGACCAATCAGAATGCCTCTTCTGCTGAGAGTTACAGATGTAGGTGATGCCGTGGGGTTTTCAAATCCTCGAACTTGTGAAGTGGCGTCCTGATAGCATGGGATTGCAGGACATTGGAACAGGGGGACTGGGGGGAAAGGGGAGGATGTCCAGCGAACTTACGCTTTAATGTCCCACTGGGATCCAAGGACAGCAGAGGAGGGAAGGGCTGTGCTGTGTAAACAGTGGTCGATTATTTTCCCCATCCATAAATCTGTCCATCCTTCTATTGATTCATTCACCTCTACTTCCATCCATCCATTAATGCCTCTATCCATCCATCCTTTCTTCCCTTTCTCCAACAATCTTCATAAAGCTGACTCAACACTAAAAAAAAAAATCTGATTGGACATTCTCCTTTTTATTTACCAAAACCATGTAATAGAAGGACAAAGCTAAACATACATTCACTCTGTATCCAATCAGGCAGGCCCTGTACTACAAATTTGATGATAGTTCAAAAGGAGATTGTACAATCAGATTGTATAGAATATGGCCAGCTTAAGGCTCACCGTGCATGTTAAAAAAGGAGGGGCCTAAAGACAGGGTCGGTATTAAACAGGAAGGGACGTGGCCTTGACAGGAAGGGGTGGGTCATATTTAAATTAGGGGGTGCACAAGTTTAGTCAGGCCTGGGGCAGCACAAAAGCGAAATATACCACTGGCTACCAGAACAGGTGTACTCATTGGAGAATTTACCTTCTGTTTCAGTAACAAATGTTAAAGAGGAGTTACATTGGTTTTTAGATTTATTAAAAGTCAGTAGATACAAAAAGTGTAGCTGCTGACTTTTAATAAACACACACTCACCTGTCCCACAATCCAGCAATGCGGCCGCTCAAAGCCTCGCTCCTCTCTCTCACCTCTCTCCGGCATCACAAATGTGGGCACCGAGCTGTGACAGCTTGCGACCTCACAGCCGGGTGCGCACTGCACATGCGCGAGTCACGCTGCACTTTCTCCTGGGACCTGTGATGTGTCACAGAAGATTGCAGGGAGGGAGGGGGAGAGGAGGACTTCCGCTCGGGCCGGCTAAGTGGAAGCGGTACCTGTTAAAACTAGGTACCCCCCCCCAAAAAATAAATAAATGACATGCCAAATGTGGCATGTAAGCGAGTGAGGATTGCTTAAAGTGGAAGTTCAACTTTTGGGTGGAACTTTGCTTTGACATTGGACAATAAGCATTAGATACAGACAGCAATAACCACCTCAACAAAACTCCCTGTTGGTAAGCATAGAAAGAAGTGAATGGCAAAACAGTGGTACCATTTGAATCCATAAAAATAGCAAAAACTAGCAAATAGCAAAAAGAATGGGTGCACAGCAAAATGGTAGTAAGGTGTGAACCTAGCTCAACCTCATTTGATGTCAGTTAGGTGTTGTGTAAATAAATGTATCACATCACCACTTAGATTTTGTCTGTCACTGACCTTTGCTACCCTAAAATGTTTTGATTTTTTTTATATGGGACTGCAGTGACCCTGGAGTGCTGGCTTCTTCTTTGCTAGTAATAACAACCTGACAGGGGTTCTAACACTTTCAAAATCTAAAACTAGAAAAAAATAAAATTGACTTTAAACATGTAAATGAATGTAAAATAGCCTTGTTTCAGTGTCTAGTTTGAAATGATACTGTATATGTATATAGAGGCCAGCCATATTGTCTCATTACTTATGCAGGTTCTGCTCACCGATTAAATGTTTGCAGTAACCCATAGCAACCGCATTTTTATTAGTTTGCCCTCTGGCAATTTCTTAAATCACAATTCAGATTATATGCCATATTTACTATACTCCCACTGTTTGTAAATTCTAATAAATAATATCAAACTTATCTTTTACATCAAAACATCCTACCATTTTTCTCCTCCTGGCTGCATCTGATGGTCTTATAAACACAATTCAGAACAACTGACAATGTTTTTCTAAAGTATCGGTCTTCACACTTGCAAACACTTGTTCTGAGTTTACATTGGACACATGAGCAATGACATTAGATAATATAGAGGAGACCTAAAAATGTCCAAGCATTACCTTAAGGTGCTCATTGACCTACCACTACATACGGAGAATTACACCCTCACAGTGATTGTTTCTCATGACTACCCCCAGGACCAGCAACAACAGACCTGAAATGTCGTCCTTATTCACCTTTTTTCCCCTGAGTTACACAGAAATCTCTCAAAGGCATTCATTCATTTTATAACTGGCACTTTAGAAACAAGGTGACATGCTTTCTTTTTCCTTGATGCCTTTTGGCTCAATTGTCTTCAGGTAAATATAATCTGGATATTTCCATGTTGCCATTCAGAAGCACAAATAAGTGTCTTCTGTCCTATATATCATCAAACATGATTCTTTCATGTTGCCTTTGTTGAGAACAAAATATAAAAATACTATTATACATAGCATATATTTTGACACAGAACATGAGTCCTTATCATCAAACATTTTTATTTGAAAGCAACCCTCTTTATCCTAAAGAGGTTGTAAAGTCAGTTTTTTATTATCTTAATAAATTCTATGCATTAAAGCGTTTGTTCCCCCCCCCCCCCCCCAAAAAAAAAAAAAAAGAAGATCCTATTCCCTTAAAGCATGTTATACAGCACAGTGCTTGTGCTGTGTCATTTGGCCCCCTGTATCACCTAAAAAACCTGGCTGATCCTGCCTGTTTCTGCCCTCCCCTCTGCACACTGACCACGGTGTATCATGGCCGTTGAGCTCTTATACCGTGGCCAGTTTATGTGCCTCTGTCATCCGCAGCTCTCTGTCCTCCTCTCCCCCTGCCTGTCCGCTCCTGTGTCAAATTCACGCTCCCTCCCCTCCTGCTGCTTATAAAACTTTTATTGTCCTCTAAAAACCTCTCTGTACCCTGATAACAAGTGCTCCTGTCTGTGTTTTATAAAAAAATTCCACCTTTACCGTATTTTTAAGCGGCACCCGGCTATCACGCGACTAGCCAGCTCTTTCCCTCTCCTCTCGCCCTGCCAGGCGTCAGCAAGGGAATCTCGGCCCCTTCCCCTTCATCTGTCAGAAAGAGGGAGGAGAGAGTCGGCAAGTCACATAATCACCAGGAGCCACTCTGAAATACGATAAAGGCGGCATTTTTTTAAATGAAACCACAGAGACAGGAGCACTTGTAATCAGGTTACAGAGAGGATCATATAAAAGTGTTAAAGTGGGTTAACAACCACTTTAAGATAAAAATGGTATTTTTGACTTAGCGTAAAATCCATTTCTCTGATGTTCATTGATAGACACAGCTTCTGATTCTTCTTAACCATTGGGTTATACTTCACCCTACAGGAGTAGGACACTAGGCAGGAAAAGCATGACTACGCCTATGGGCAGTCCCAGGGGGTATACTCCCACTCTCAGCTATAGGCACTCAATTTTGTTACAAGCAGTGTCATAAGAAAGCCAACTCCACAGAGGGGTGGGTGCTGTGTCCGTCAATGAACATCAGAGAAATGGATTTCACGAGGAGCTCACCTGAAAAGCCATACACCCTTCAAAGAATCCTTTAAACACCAGCCAGCAAAACCTTGCGGCCAAAAGAAGCATCCGCGGATGCCAACACAACCACTTTACAAAAAACTTTGTAAAAAAGTGTGCACTGACGACCAGGTGGCCACCTTGCAAACCTGCGTCACTAACGCTTGAAGACGGAAAGCCAGGAGACAAAGCGCTCTAGTAAAGTGCGCCTAAAAAGGGAAAGGAGGAACCTGACCACTGATGCAATAGGCCTGAACCACCTTCTGATCCATTTGGCCTTAGGCAGGAATGACAGACAGAGGCAAAGCACCACCTTATCCTTGTGAAGCACTAGAAGGTGAACGACAGGATAACCCAGTCAGTTCCGAAATCCTGCAAGCAGAGGTAGTAGCCACCAACGAAAGCCACCTTCTGGGGCAACGTTAGCAGGGAAACCTCTCAAATAATTTCAAAGAGAGGCTTTAGTAAATCTGAAAGCACCACATTAAGATTCCAGGGCAGCAACAGGGTCTGCACTGAAGGAACCAAACGTCAGACACCCTGAAGAAAAGGTACGCACCAGGGAGTGTGTGGCCCAAGGTCGTTGGAAAAAGACCGGTAAAACCGATACCTGGCCCTTGATAGTACTCAAGGTCAATTTTTTTTCAAAATGCCCACTGAAGGAATGTTAAGATCTGATCTACCAAGGAGTGAGGATGAACCCCAAAAGACTCACACCATGGAATATACGTCTTCCATGTACGATCATTGATCTTCCTAGAGGTATATTTCCTAGCTTTTAACAATGCAGGAATCATCGATTCAACAAATCTCCACCCTTGAGCACCTGGCATTTAACAGCCAAGTTGTTAAAGCCAGCGACTGTAAAACAGGATGGGAGATTGGTCCTTGGGACAGCAGATCTTACCTGGGGCGAAGTCCCCAAGGAGTATCGGCGACCAGCCGTACCAGATTGACATACCAAGACCGGCGAAGCCAGTCTGGAGCCACTAGAATGACTGGAATCCCTCCTGAATACCGCACAGGAGTCGTGGCAGAGGTTTAAGAGAGCTGGAACAAATCAGTCAGCCCACCTTAGAATGCCGGCTACTTACCAAGCCGCCAGGACACTTCATGTGCCCACTTTGTAATTGACAGACCACGTCATGGCATTGCCTGAATGAATTCGTACCAGACACCCCTGAAGACGATTGTCCAATGAGCCAGACAAAGTTTGATCACTTGGAGTTCCAGTACACTAATCGGCAGTCTGGGCTCTGCCAGAGTTTAGACCCCCATGAGCATGTCTGTGCTGAGGACGCCTCCCCACCCGGACAGGCTGGCATCTGCGGAGACAACTGTCCAGTACAGGAGAAGGATTTTCCCTGTCGAAGTGCCAGAGAGCGAAGCCACCTCTAGAGACCGTGTATCCTTGACCCATTTCACCAGAATCTCTTTAGCAGAGATCTTGTGTGAAACTGTGCAAAGAGAACACCTCAAGGGTGGACATCCTCAGGGCAGCACACGCATGCAAGCCCGTCTGCTGAACCAACAGAAGCTGAATTGCCTCCTGCAATGTCTGGAGTTTTTCCCAAGGAAGAAATACTCTGGCTGAGGTCGCGTCCAGAGTCAGACCCAAATAGGTCATTTTTTTTTTTTTTTAAATATTTTTTATTGGGTTTAAAACACAGAACAATCAACGTCAACAGTTGAGTAGAAAAAGCATGTTTTAGATGTACAGTGCAATAAGAATCAACAGGAACATAACATCAATGAACAACAATCAAACCAAAAAAAACAAGAAACAACAATATGCAACATGCCATCAAGTGAGGCGAAAAGTAGCAAGACCGATAATACCATTTTAGAATGCCATGGCGAAATAAGAGTAGTAGTAACATCATGACCGACCTTACATGGTGGATTTGGGACATATAGTCATGGAAGGGAGAACCCTGGTACCCCGGCACCCCAATGGGAACATAATGTGCCCAGGGCAGGAGGGTCCCCCCCTAAGGAGGGCAATCTATCTGTTACATAGGTTAAAACATAATGGGAAAACTTTTCAGTCTAGGTATGGCCAGTGCTTCCAAGAGAGACAGAATTTAGTGAATGTCAAGGAGTTGAACGCTAGAGATTTCTCCATCTTGTAGTTTGCAGTAACAATAAGTTTGACATCTGACAGGTTAGGGGCTTCAATAGTCTTCCATTTATGAAGAATGAGGGATCTGGAAGCAAGCAATATGTGGGCAACTACAGGTCTAAATTCAGAAGGGAACCAGCCAGAGCATCCGCCCACTTATTAGCTTGACCTGTAAAGGTTGGAGACTCCTCAAACAGGATGAAGGTAACTTAATTTGACCTGGAAACTGGCGAGTCCACTACAGGTATGACCGTGCACCTTTTACGCAGTAAATCCTCATAGGGATACCGCAAGCAAAAAAAAAAAAAAAACACCTAGCAACTACTGCGTTTTGGTCAACCCCACCTTTTTGTGACAATGCTGTCAAGGTAAGCGGAAAGAGGAACACCCTCGCCTCTTTGGAGGGCCTGTGGGTGCCAAAGGAAACTGGTGCCTCTGACGCGGCAACAGCCGCAACCTCTATTTTTAAATTTTCACGCACTGACACAAACAGTGCATCCACCAGTGCCTATTTGAGCGCAGCTAGAGGAGAAGAGGAAACATCCTATCTGAGCACTCAGGGTGCGTGGACGCAGACCCAGTAGTGTCACTATATACTGAGCTTACCTCAAAAATATAACAATCAGGGGGAGGCTGCCGACTGCGAAGCCGCAAAGGGGGCGCCTGTCAAGGGTCCACAAATGGACCACCCATTGGACCCCCCAAAAAACAAAGGGATCACCATCCGAGCCCTCAATAGAGGACATAGCCTCCTTAAAAGGGGGCCGTCCGCCATGACACAGACGCGCAGGCAGCGTATCCTCGCTAAAACAAGGCAGTTGCCCCACACAATAATGGCAGCAAAACTGTCATTAAAAATGAAGCGTCCACACAGCGCCACCCGGTCAGAAGGGAGGTACCTAGCTGACCATATGGCCCAGCAGGCCGCAAGCCGTGGCCTAGATTTCTGTGGAAGCCCAGCCGCAATAGCACGTATCCTTAGCCCGGCAGATGGCAAAAGGAAAAGTGAGAGCTTCAGCTATATGCACTAAGGCTGCCCCCAACAGCGACGCCCAACTCGGCCGCAAGCCACACCCTAAATTTTTGAGGGCGCCCGGCCGCCAGCCCCAGTGGAGCTGACCACCCAGGGGCAGCGGAGGGGAAGGCGGGTGCCCAACGGGAGGCAGTGGCAGGAGCCACCTCATACAGGTTTCGACAAGTAGGCCACAAAGCCACGGCCTAAATTTTTGGCCAGATCCAGCCGCGTGAAGCACGTACCCGCGGATGCTAAAAACATCCGGTCCCCCAGCCTAACAACCTCAGCAGGGAGCCCACAGGACATCCCTGCCCTAGTCACCAACCCCCAGGTGGCAGGCAACCTTGCTCACCCCCCCCCACCCCCTGCCCACCCGGGAAAAACCAGTCAGCAGCAACTACAACCAACCCTCCTTAAGAGCATATGCCAAAGCCAGCCCATCACCTCACCCGGGGGGCCCAAAGACCCACAGTGACTGAAATTTAAGAGGGGCTGGGGGGAAGGGAGGGGGAACCAGGGGGTCCGTCCATCCCAGGAAGGGGCTCACGTCCACCACAAAACCCTCCAGGGGTAGTGGAGGGGACAGCTACTTGCCACACCAGGAAAAGGGTGGGCACTGTTCCGGACATCAATCCATCGTAATGTGGGTGCTGTTGGCAAGGAGGCAGCGCTGCAACTCAGGCCAAAGCCTGTTTGTATGCGTCCTCGCGAGAGGTTTAACTCGCAGGCCAGCCCTCGTCCAGTGGGGCTATGTCGCGGCTGACCTAGCGCGGAGCTGCGGTCTGCACGCGATCACTGGCCAGACTGGGAGGTCCCTAAGGATCTACAGTGCCTTGCGAAAGTATTCGCCCCCTTGAACTTTGCGACCTTTTGCCACATTTCAGGCTTTAAACAAAGATATAAAACTGTAATTTTTGGGAAGAATCAACAACAAGTGGGACACAATCATGAAGTGGAATGAAATTTATTTGATATTTCAAAATTTGTTAACAAAAAAAAAAAAACTGAAAAATTGGGCGTGCAAAATTATTCAGCCCCTTTACTTTCAGTGCAGCAAACTCTCTACAGAAGTTCAGTGAGGATCTCTGAATGATCCAATGTTGACCTAAATAACTAATGATGATAAATAGAATCCACCTGTGTGTAATCAAGTCTCCGTATAAATGCACCTGCAATGTGATAGTCTCAGAGGTCCGTTTAAAGCACAGAGAGTATCATGAAGAACAAGGAACACACCAGGCAGGTCCGAGATACTGTTGTGGAGAAGTTTAAAGCCGGATTTGGATACAAAAAGATTTCCCAAGCTTTAAACATCCCAAGGAGCGCTGAGAAAGCGATAATATTGAAATGGAAGGAGTATCATACCACTGCAAATCTACGAAGACCTGGCCGTCCCTCTAAACTTTCAGCTCATACAAGAAGACTCATCAGAGATGCAGCCAAGAGGCCTATGATCACTCTGGATGAACTGCAGAGATCTACAGCTGAGGTGGGAGACTCTGTCCATAGGACAACAATCAGTCGTATACTGCACAAATCTGGCCTTTATGGAAGAGTGGCAAGAAGAAAGCCATTTCTTAAAGATATCCATAAAAATTGTCATTTAAAGTTTGCCACAAGCCACCTCGGAAACACACCAAACATGTGGAAGAAGGTGTCAGATGAAACCAAAATCAAACTTTTTGGCAACAATGCAAAACGTTATGTTTGGCCTAAAAGCAACACAATTCATCACCCTGAACAAACCATCCCAACTGTCAAACATGGTGGTGGCAGCATCATGGTTTGGGCCTGCTTTTCTTCAGCAGGGACAGGGAAGATGGTTAAAATTGATGGGAAGATGGATGGAGCCAAATACAGGACCATTCTGGAAGAAAACCTGATGGAGTCTGCAAAAGACCTGAGACTTGAACGGAGATTTGTCTTCCAACAAGACAATGATCCAAAACAAAGCGAAATCTACAATGGAATGGTTCACAAATAAACATATCCAGGTGTTAGAATAGCCAAGTCAAAGCCCAGACCTGAATCCAATCGAGAATCTGTGGAAAGAACTGAAAACTGCTGTTCACAAACGCTCTCCATCCAACCTCACTGAGCTCTAGCTGTTTTGCAAGGAGGAATGGGCAAAATTTCAGTCTCTCGATGTGCAAAAGTGATAGAGACATACCCCAAGCGACTTACAGCTGTAGTCGCAGCAAAAGGTGGCACTACAAAGTATTAACTTAAGGGGGCTGAATAATTTTGCACGCCCAATTTTTCAGTTTTTTATTTGTTAAAAAAGTTTGAAATATCCAATAAATTTCATTCCACTTCATGATTGTGTCCCACTTGTTGTTGATTCTTCCCAAAAATTACAGTTTTATATCTTTGTTTAAAGCCTGAAATGTGGCAAAAGGTCGCAAAGTTCAAGGGGGCCGAATACTTTCGCAAGGCACTGTATATTAACCAGTTTGTCACCCAGTCCGGCACTCGATTGTAGTTCTCATAGGAACAAAATAATAAAGAGAGAAAAAATAGTAGGTCCTCACTCCTGACTAGGTAGAAAAAAAACGGAGTGCCTATAGCTGAAAGTGGGTGTATACCCTCTGAATGAACAAAAGATAAAAGCCTTATGTGTGCAGCAGCCCCCCTAATACTTACCTGAGGTCCCTCCCTGTCCAGAGATGTCCACGAGTGTCTCAGCCGTCTGAGATTCTCCCACCTGTATGACTTAAACACAGCAGACGCGCGATTGGCTGAGACACAGCAGAAGCGCCATTGGCTGCTTCTGCTGTCAAAGTCCGCTAGCCAATCAGGAGAGAGAGGGGCAGGTCCAGGTGGGGGCTCTATATCTGAATGGACACAGGGAGCTGTGAATCGGCTCAGGTGCCACCATAGCAAGCTGCTTGCTATGGGGGCACTCACCAGGAGAGAGGGGCCAAGAGCAGTGAAGAGGGACCCTCAGAGCTCTAATCACCACTATCTGACTTTTTTGGATGTGTTGCATAGTGTATGACCTGGTGGTTGCCGAGGTGTCTTCCACTAGTTCCTAGGTCACTATTGTGTTCTGTAAGAATGTGGAAGCCAGCAGAAGGATCCACAGTGGTCAGAGGGGGAGTGTTTACATGCCCGTGTCGTATAGCAGCACAGCTTGAATTTCTCTTATAGGGAATGTGTTTGATAGCAGCAGTGGAGCTTGGAGCCCAGCAGCACAGCTTTAACATGCTGCCTGGCTCAAGATGTTTGCAAAGTGTTTCTGCTTTCAGTTTTTTTCAGGAAAGCGACTGGGTTGCTTGATAGAATTGCAATACTTTCAACAGGTTGGAGCCTATTCATACCCCTTATCCTCACAATCCCACTCATTTTCCCTACTACTGACCTCAGATCAATTGATAACCTCCTGCACTGACTGGAGCCTGTAACAGAACCGTGCCTCCACAAAGTGCTTGTGTGCTTTCATCAGAATACTGCTTCCTTCAGTCTTGAACATAGTGATCAGATAATCTAGATCAGGTTTAGGCTCGGAGATCCCTGCGAGACCAAGCATAGCCTTTCTGTGTTCTCGCAGGCCCTGAAGGGTAGGTTCCCCTTCATAGCCAAACACAAACACATCTGTAGGGCTCTCCCACAGCAATTTAAGGACGCCAAATTCATATCCCTCCGGGAGAGCACTCTGTTGTCTCTCCTAAATAATCCTGTTCTGCATGCCATTGCAGAGCCCAAAACCGATTGTCCAGCTCTAACTCCTGCTGAACCAGCCTGTCCAACTCGGACATCATTGCTCCTGGGGCCTGCTCTCCCAGGAATGGCATCCGCAACTTCCGTTGGTCACAGGCCCATTGCCCTGGGGTTGGAAAGCACTTGGAGGACCCAAGCCAGACCTCTATCCAAACCTGCTGCCTGATCTCCAGGTATTAAGAAGAAACAGTCCTGGGGATTGCTGAAAAGGCAATCCACAGCAGCCCCTGCAACTCTGATGCCAGGTCCATAACTCCGCTGGGGTGACCGAAGTCTGCTATCCTGATCATGGATCCTGGTAGTGGTTTGGATGTGTTCACAGGAAGGAAGCACTATCCCACCACTTGCCACCAATGTGATGGATCCCGTACTCAAGAAGAGTATGTCCGCTGAAATGGCTTCCCTTGCCTGGTACCAGCACGATCCAAGATCCCTTAGACAAGTGTTTCTCAACTCCGGTCCTCAGGGCACACTAACCGGCCAGGTTTGCAAGAACACTGAAATACATCACAGGTGATATAATTTGCTGCTCAGTGATTGCAGTATTCTAGTCTGCATCTCACCAAGGTAATACTTAAAATCTAACTTGTTAGTGTGCCCTGAGGACCAGGGTTGAGAAACACTGCGTTAGCCCACCCAGTCACTTGTCGAGACATCAGTGTAGGGTGGTAAGAAGCATAGGACTGTTTATTCAAACACATGCACAAAGATATACACTCTGGGACAATTCCCCCTCCCCTATAGCAACTAATCCACATACACATATCCATCCCATAATAGGTTGATCCCAAGGCAGACAGAAACAATAGAACAATGGGATACAGGCAATTAACAATAACAAACCCCACCCCACATCAAACTATCTAGCAATGGTCTACGAGATAAACTCCTACAAGCAGCCTGAAAAGGTCAAACCACTGTATCATAATATATTTCTTGAGAAATATTGTTCATAAATATTACTGTCCTAAGTGAAAGAGCCCCTTCATTCTTTCAACACAAACCTCACGTATAGAACCCAAGCTAACAGGAGTAAAATGAAATGCCGAGTCTGGGGTGGTTGTACAGCAGTGTCTGATTAGTGCAGACCCAACTGGGGTTCTTGGTCACGTTGTGCCCCTAAAAGACACAGGGTGACTTACACATAGGAGGGGCCGGGAAGCTGGACAAGAAGTTTCCCGACCTCTCTAAGGTAATCTCCCCCCCTCGCCCAAAGTAACTCCCATCACAAAGCCTACACAAACTCCAGAGCTTACACATTCCTTGTCAGTGAACTGCAAAGCCACAGCCTATTACATGCACAGCATAGAGTAAAAAGTAATGTCTGTAAAATACACCACTGTCCTACTCAAGATGACCACAGAACTGCCAGAACAGGACATTAGCTGGCCATACATTATACAATTTTCTTTAAATTTACCTTCAACTATGTAGAACAAAGGCCTGACTAATTGGATACAATTGAAAATTTTGTTTAGATTTGACCTCATATTATATGATTTTTGGTAAATATAACAGAAAATTGTACAGGAAAATTGAACATGTATGGTCATCCTTAGTCAATTAAGGAAGTGGCAGGATGAAGTCAGTAATGTGGGTTATATTTAGGACAGGGTAGGAAGGATGAGCAAAGTCAGGCGGTCTCTTTCATAGTACCAAATGTCATCAAAGACCTCAGAGCAGATGCACCTCTCACTGCTCAGCATTCACCTTGTATAGATTTGCTGGTGTATCATGATTCTAAGGCCACACTGGTGCTTGAGCAAGCAAAATGTTCCTATAACAGAAGGATGGCATCTAGTGTACAGCAGTATAGTGTTGTGGTGTTTGTAAAATGTATACACTGCATTTGGGATGCATCTACAAAGCTTCCCCGTTGCATTCTCAATTAGCAAAAAAGCAGCTTAAGTAGAACTATAGGCAAAACCTTTTTTTTTCCATTTTGGATAGAGTAAGGGAGGGTTCATAATAGAGATCAACCGATTATCGGCAACACCTATATATCGGGGGCCGATATGCACTTTCCCCGATATATCGGAATATATGCCTTTAGATTTACCGATATTGCTGATATTTTCGTGATGTCATCGCATATGTTGCGCCACACAAATCAAGCGGTGCCATCCAGCTACCACAGGGTGCCATTGCCAGCCAGCCACCACCCCGGTGCCAACCAGACAGCCATGAGAGGGTGCCAGCCAGCCACCAAAGGGTGCCAGCCAGACAACCACCATAGGGTGCCAGCCAGCCAGCCACGCCACCCACCACAGGGTGCCAGCCAGCCACCAACCACAGGGTGCCATACATGCCAGTCACCCACCACAGGGTGACAGCCAGCCACCCGCAACAGGGTGCTAGCCTGCCAGCCACCCACCACAGGGTGCCAGCCTGCCGGCCACCAACCACAGGGTGCCAGCCTGCCAGCCCCCAATCACAGGGTGCCAGCCAGCTAGCCACCCACCACAGGGTGCCAGCCAGCCACCCACCACAGGGTGCCAGCCAGCCACCCAGTGCCCACCATAGGGTACCAGCCAGCCACCCACCAGCCACAGAGTGCCAGCCAGACAGCCACCCACTACAGGGTGCCAGTCAGTCACTTTGATTAAGCCTATATTACTGTCTTTCTTCTTTCAATGGAGATAGAAGAATTAAAAGTATGATCTGGGAATATTTCTCTTCTCTATCTCCAGGAAAATCAGCAGCACTGTGCAATACTTGCAAAAACAATATAAGCATGGGATCAATAACTGCAAAAACCAAAAATACGTCTAATCTTTGGGTCCATCTAAGAGTTCATCATGTTGAATTGTATAATGCAGGACAGAAAAAACGAAAATGAATCACAAGGTAAAACATCACTTTCCCAGGCAACAATAACAGATGTGTTTCAGAAAAAAAAAATCTAAAATCTGATGGAAGATCCCAACTGCTGGATGATGGTCTCTGATAACCAGCCATTTACAATAGTGTCTGACTCTGGATTTAAGCGGTTGATGTCCATAGTTCAGCCAAGGTACACACTGAAGAGTGACAAATTTTATCGAACTGAAATGCTGCAAAAGATTCACCAAAAGGTCATTGACAAAGTAAAGACTATGCTGCAATCAGAGAATGCTGGCAACTCACTCTCATTCACGACGGATTGCTGGTCAGGACAAATAGAACCACTAATGAGTCTTACATGCCACTTCATTGACAGCGGATGGACAAGAAGGCATTTGGTGTTGAATACAAAAGTGATGCAAGGATCCCACACTGGGGAGTACATTAGAGAAATGTTTCTAGGCATGCTAGAAGAATGGGGAATCACCAAAGACCGAGTGATGCTTGTGCTGCAAGACAGTGGAGCGAACATGGTTAAAGGTATGAGACTTGCTGAAGTGTCAGACCTCAGTTGCATGGCACACACCCTAGAACAGGTGGTAAATGATGGTCTGCCAAACCAGAAAGCTTTGCTAGACATTATTACCATGCTGAAGAAGTGCGCAGGTCATTTCCACCATTCTGTTCTTGGAAAGCAGCGACTGAGGTGCATTCAGGAAGACCTTAGCCTACCCAAAAACAACCTGATACAGGCTGTTCCAACGTGCTGGAACTAAACGCTATACATGTTACAAAGGATGCTGGAGAAGAAGCGAGCTCTCACTATATATTCTGTTGAATATGGACTTGGAGGACATTCTTGTCCTACTGCAGATCAGTGGGACATAGTAGCCAACATTATTGAGACGCTCGTACCCATTGAGGAAGGGACAATGGAGGTGAGTAATAACGACTCATCTGTTTCCTCTGTGATCCCATGTGTGAGAGTCCTGAAGATGCTTCTTCAACAGAATGAAGGACCCAACACATGTGGCATCAAAGCATGTAGGCAGGCCATAAAGGGGACAGCCTCACCAAAAGGTTTGAGAAGCATGAGGAGAATAAAAATGTTGTGCTTGCATGTCTTTTGGATCCTCGATACAAGAACCATCCTTTCTCTTCCGATGATGTATTGGCCAAGGCAAAACAATGGCTGACAGAAGATATTCAACAGAAGGTGCAGGAGGTTCCTCCTAGCGAAAAGAAAAGTCAAGAAGAGAAGGTTTCTGATGTGGAGTAGCAGGATGCAGGAGAAAGATGTCCCAAAAGACAATGGACAGAAGAGAATATTCATTGTGGTCAAATAGATGTTCAGCGTTTTATTGGGGCCTCATGCGGAGGGGATTCATCAGAATCTGCAAAAATGAGCCTGGATGATGAACTTCATCTCTATTTGAAGGAACCAGTAATTGACAGAAGAAGTGATTCTCTTCAGTGGTGGCACGCTACAAAAGACTTGCTTCTCATGCTAGAAGATACCTTTCTGCTCCTCCTTCCTTAGTACCAAGTGAGCGTGTTTTTAGTGAAGTGGCAGCAATTTATGAAAAGTAAAGAAGCCGTTTAACTGATGAACATGCTGAAATGTTGTGCTTTCTGCACTATAAATATTGTTCTAGTTAACTGGGAGTATTGATTTGAAAGTGTAGAAGTATTGTCTGTCCACCAGTCCACAAGAGTCTGTCCAATCCACTGTCTAGCTTGTGTCTATCTATTTTTTTCTAGCAGTTTTGCACTAACTGCGCTGCGCTGGAGTCAGTGCCAGTGGACTAGTGCTGCAGTAGAGCACCACTCACTGCTGCAATAAATTGAAATCACTACTGCAGTAGTAAATTAAAATTATTGCAGTGAGTGAGTGCCCTACTGCAGTGGTAGTCCACTGACTGTAGCTGTTCCTTGCTTTTTTTCTAGAAGTTTTGCACTGACTGCAGTAGTTGCAGTGAGTGCCATACTGCAGAGGTAGTCCTCCACTGACTCCAGTCCAATCCACTGTGTATGTGTAGCTGTTGTTGCCTAGCATTTTTTCTAGCAGTTTTGCACTGACTGCAGTGGTTGCAGTGAGTGCCATACTGTAGAGGTAGTCCACTGACTCCAGTCCAATCCACTGTGTAGCTGTTGTGTTGCCTAGCTTTTTTTCTAGCAGTTTTGCACCGACTGCTGTAGTTGCAGTGAGTGCCATACTGCAGGGGTAGTCCACCGACTCCAGTCCAAACCACTGTGTAGCTGTTGCCTAGCTTTTTTTCTAGCAGTTTTGCACTGACTGCACTGCAGTAGTGAATTAAAATTATTGCAGTAAGTGAATCCACTACTGCAGCACTTTATTATGCATTAATGCACAATCAGATGATGTGAAATGCTAATGTCCCTGCAATTTAAATTTTCCTATCAGTTTTTATGCAGTTAAGGTATGAAGAACGCGCCCTTAATTTTAAAAATGGTATTAAAGATTTACATGTTCAGTAGGAGATTTGTGTCGAAATTTATATATCGGTATCGGCAACGAAAAAACGATATTGGTCGATCATTAGTTCATAACCCCTGTCAGTTTATTTTTTGCCATCTGTGTCCCATTGCAGAGATTTCCTTTCACTTCCTGTCCCATAACCAAAACAGGAAGTGAGTGAAAATCCTTGCAAATTAAGGGAATTCCTTGGGGACCCCCAGGTCACCAGAATTAGTGACCCCATTGGAAGATTTCTCCTTTATTACTTTTCTGGGGACAACTCAAAATATTCCTTTTCTTTCACTTTTAATGATAGTGGTCAACAGAACAAAAAAAAAAAAGAGGATCAGTCTCCCTAAGGGGGGCAAAGAAAGCAATAAAAACAGACAGGTGTTCTAATCCATCCCCACTCTATCCAAAACTAAAAGAAAAAAAATGTTTTGCCTTTAGTTGTACTTTAAATGTAGCAAAATATTGCATCAATACACCGTGAATAAAAGACAATTACATTTTTTTTAAAAGAGGTATCAAACCCAAAAGCAAACATTATATTGCTGCTTACCATTTCTTAGATTTGATTGCTGCATTAGTTTTCTTTTTAGGCTCTCTCTCATTTTCACCTGGTGATCCCAACAGTAAAGTGTTGTTGTTTTTTAACAGAAAAGGCTGTACTGTAGATGTAGCAGCTGCAGGGTTGAGACAAACCATTTCTACTGACAGAAGTGCTTTCAATGATCAGGTTTTACTTATGTAAAACCTTATCCCAAAAGGAAAAACAAACTGCTTGCTGTAATGGCTTGAAAAGTATTCGCTAGAGTTCAGCTTAAAAAGGTTAGTGTATACAAATCTTCTACTTCATGTAACACTCCCCTCCCCAAAGATTAACAATGCTGATGATTTTACTGTTGTGGGTTTAATACATGTATCCACTTGTTGTCAGCCACTTAAACTGAAATCACTGCACTATAAAGGCAGCAAATGTCAACAAGTAGTTAAACTTTCTTGTAGCCCAGGATGCATCTTAGACATCTTCAAGATGGCTAGTTACAATACTCAAGTGTCCTCTGAATAGACCAAGACACGCCACTCCATTCATCAAACAATATTGATTTCACAATCACCACTGAAAACCATTCAAAGAAATATGTGGCTTAGAAGTATAAAAAGCATACAAGCGTGAGATTATCTTCTTCATCGTGCTTTTCCTCTATTTCTTTTCTTGTGTGACAGAAATGCGTTCCAGCTTTCTAAAGCCAGACCAGATGCTGGTACAATGAAGTTGAAAGTGCTCATAGGACATTTGCTCCTTGAATGGATCAAGGCTTTACAGAAGAGAAAAAAAATTGGATTTTTGTACTTACCGTAAAACCCATTTCTTTGAGTTCATTGATGGACACAGCGCTCCATAAATCATAACTACTGGGTTATTTTGCCTCCTCCAGGAGTATCAGGCGGCAGAACAAAAAACACCTGGCTACGCCCATGGGTTGACCTCAGCTTGGTATATAAACCCCTCTCTGCTCTAGGTAATCAGTTTAGTAGCAAGCAGTATTAGAAGCATCAGAACTCCATAGAGGGGTGGGTGCTGTGCCCGAAGTAACCAGAGAAATGGATTTTACGGTAAGTACAAAAATCCCATTTTCTCTTTCGTTCGACGGTCACAGCACTCCATAAATCATAACTACTGGGACATCCAAAAGCAGTGCCAAAAGAAAAATGAGGGGTGGGGAATATAACCCAAGGCTAAACATAAGAGCCCTTAACCAGGACACAGGAACCTTAACGGGGTCACAGGAGCACCGTCTGAAAAATAAGTTTAAAAAAAAAAAGACACCCCTCAAGAGAGAACAGCCCCTCTTAAAAAGCAGCCTGCAAAACATTGTTGCCAAAAGAAGCATCCGCAGATGCCAAAAGTTTCTATCTTATAGAATTTTGTGAAGGTATGCACTGACGACCAAGTGGCCGCCTTGCAAACTTGTGACATTGATGCCCGATGACAGAAGGCACAAGAAGCACTCAGCGCCCGAGTAGAATGCGCTGTGACAGGGAAAGGTGGAACCTGACCTTTAATGCAATAGACCCAAGTCACCATCTGTATGATCCATCTGGAGATGGTAGCCGAAGAAGCGGCCAGCCCTTTTCTTGGTCCATCCGTTCGTAACCACAAAAAGTGAGTCTGAACTCCGAATGGACTCGGTAGCTGCCAGATGCACCCAAATCGCACAAACCGCATCCAAGGTATACAAAGCAAATTCCTTGGGATGAGCCGGCTTGGGACACAAGGAAGGCAACACAATGTACTCAGTCAAATGGAAGTCAGAGACAGCTTTGTGTAGGAATGATAAACCGGGACGAAGAACCACTTTATCCCTATGGACCACTAAATGGGGACTGCAACAGGATAATGCTGCCATTTTCGATACCCTGCGGCCTGAGGTAATAGCCACCAAGAATGTCATCTTCTGGGATAACGTAGACAAGGGAATATCCTGAATATTCTCAAATGGAAGTTTCTGAAGAACCGCAAGCACTAAATTTAAATCCCATGGCAGCAAGAGACCGTACAGTTGGAGCCACATGTCAAATCCCCTGAATGAAGGTACGAACTAAACAGTGCATGGCTAGGGGTCGCTAAAAGAAGATTGCCAGGGCAGACACCTGGCCCTTGATGGTACTCAAGCCAACTTCTGATCAACGCCCTGTTGAAGAAAGGTTAAGATCCAAGCCACAGAAAAGGATCGAGGATGAGCGCCAATCGACTCACACCAAGAAATGTACGCTTTCCATGTACAATGGTATATCTTGCTGGAAGACTTCCTCCTCACCTTCACCATAGTAGGCATCACTGATCCAGAGAGACCTCTATCCCTCAGTACCTGGTTTTCAATAGCTAAGCCATTAAAACCAGCGACTGTAAAGCAGAATGGTAGATCAGCCCTTGGGACAACTGGTCTTCTGGATGATTGGAAGATCCTTGCCCTTGATTCCTCGCAGAAAATACAGAAGAAGCATGAGCCGAGGATGATACTGGTCTTACCATGGCCCTTGCCAGAGGAACCGGTGATCTCGCAACGAACCTCAGTATACTCCTGAGGAGCCCAACCTGCTAAAAGCTGCATGTAGGACTGTGCAAACAGAACTGTCTTGAAGGTGGATACCACCAGACTCCAAACCTGTATGCAAAATGGCAGAGAGAACTATCTGTGACAGCAGCCGATGAATCACAGCCTGTGATTCCTGAAGTTTATCCAGAGGAAGGACCACCCTGGTAGGAATTAGAATCCGACCTAGGTAAATCAATTCCCTGGACAGTGATAGGAGGGGCCTTAGGTAGTTCGGACATCACCTGAACCTTGTCAGGAATTAAATCCATACAAGGAGAATCAGGACCTAAAAAACCTGAAAAGGACAAGCTTTGTCCCCCTTTCTGGGTACTCTCAAGAGAAAAATTTTGTGGATCTCCTAAATGCTTATGAAGGAGGTCCATGAGGCCGAAAACCAGCAAAGATGTCTACCCACCTCAATAATGGGTGAGGGCAGACCTTCATGCTGAAGGGGGTCTTGTCTGCGGGTCTGGAGAAGCTAGCTCTAGGTTTACCAGACCATGGTTGCTTGAAACCTTCTGGGGAAGATTTGAAAGATCTATTTCCCTTATGCTCTGTCCCAGAAGCACCAACACATTTTCTATGTGCTGAGAAGGAGGGCCCCCATCTGGGATGAGGCTTCTTCCCTTTCCTAGACTATGGCAGGCAGGATGGTACTCTCCCCCGAACCCCCCCCCCCCATGATACCCTTAATGATGTCATCCAGGGAAACCCCAAACAGGCAGATCAATTTGAGCTTTCTTAGAAGGGCTTGGTCTGCAGACCAACTCTTAAGCCACAGCGCGCGCCTAATCACCACTGCTAAAACAAAAAGTTTGGAAAGCACAGGAGCTGTATCCAAAGCTGCATCACAAATAAACTGCAGCTCATGGACCAACTGGTCTGCTAAATCAACATAAGCAGCAGGGACCAGGGTCTGAGACACCAGGGCTGAGGCAAAGACTGGCAGCAATGTCGAACCAGCCATAGTAAACATGCTGCGTGCTCCAGCCTCCACTTTCCTGTCAGCCGGGTCCTTAAATGATGGGGATTCCTCTACTGGGATCATGGTAGCTTTGTTCAACCTGGAAACAGGAGGGTCCACCACTTGTGTACTAGTCCACTTTTAAAAAAGTGACTCCTCAAAAGGGTAACGTACAGCAAAACATTTGGGGACCACAAAGGGTAATTATGGTTGTTCCCATTCCTTACAGGAAAACCTGTCAAAATAAGGCACATTAGGGAAACACCTTTGGAGAACAATATGACTTGTGTGTACCAAACGACACAGCCGCATCCGTGGCTACATCAGCAGCATCCTCCATTTTTAAAGTTTTACGCACTGCAGTGATAAATGCGTCTACCAGGGCTTTTTATTTTGCTGCTGTGACCATGAAGGAATCATCCTTACTATCGGATGGATCTGGGGGTGTGATATTAAGTCCCCCTGGACGGACCGCATGCACTGCAGCATCAGGCTTAGAATCAGATGACACAGACTGAGCAGGGAAAGGCTGGGGGGACGCTTCCTCCTGAGTCTTTGCCTACACGCCAATTCCACCCAGGAAACTAAGGACAGCAGTATTAACATCATCACCGATTGCTGCTATTCGCACATGTATATATAATTTTTTTTTTTTTCTTCATTGTTTATTATCATTTGAGTGAGTAGATACGATTCACATATTATCTGTTCTTCACTGCTAGTCACTTTTGTTTCTGAAGAAGCACATAGATTTGGACTAAGCAGACCGTTCACTGTGGGATTATCACTTGAGAATATTTCTTTTTTATCATCACTTTGATCTTCCTTATTATTACACTGTATTCTACATATTCACAAACACATTTATATATTCATTTAATATTTGATCCCTGTGATCTACAGCCTTTAAGACCATTGGGTATTGATTGCTGAAAACAGATAGAGTGGCCCCCCTCATTTAGAGTCTAGCACTGATTTCTTTGCTTTCATTATTATAAGGACAGCAGGACCACCGTCAGTGCAACCATGGGAAGCTGGGGTTCCAAGGGACCTGCCACCTCCATGAGGGGAGTCAGTGTGGGAAATATGACCCTGAGGCTCAATAAGGAATGAAAGAGCTTGCAGTACAAAAATTTTCTTTTGGCACCACTAAAGTATCCCCCCCAAGGCTCAGGGTACCTATCAGCAGAGAGAGAGAGAGATAACAGGGACCCCCTGGAGTCACCACACTGATCGGAAGAGCACCGAGAATTCGGGCCCAGCATCACCATGGACATCATCCCTGTTCATATGTCCCAGGCACAGGAAGAGGAAACTGAAAAGGAATAGGAGCAGCTTCGGCATCCCCACGAGGCTTCGGCCTTCTTGAGCGTCTCCCGGACTAAGGGAAAATGGCCCCCCGTGACATCATCGGGCTTCACAAACATGGCAGCCAACAAGAGACCAGCCAGACTAAGGAAAATGGCTGCCATCAGCTACAGCATGCTAACAGAATCTTCCCTGTGCCCTCTGCAATGCTGCACCCTCTGCAAGGGGACCCCTCCTGAAGGTAGGACACACGTTACGGGAGACTCCGCTGTGCACTCTGCACCAGTCTTTGCACTGGGACCCTCTTGCACTATACCCACACTGCAAACAGTGGGAAATGCACCTAGGGGTCTCCTACACTAGGACCCCTCCAGACTACCAGGGCAGGACACACTATCCCAGGACCCTTACAGAGCGGGGGGAGACCCCAGGGGTCTCTGCTGCATCCTCTGCCCTGGGACCCCCACCAGACTCCAGGTCCAAACAGAGAGGAAACGGAGTAGGGATTTTTAAGGATGGGAGGAGGGAACCTGCAGGTAGGTCTACCCGTCCATGGAGGTTACCCGCATCCATCAGAGCACAGATCCATACTGTTCTTCACAAATATACACTCCTACTAAATCATGGACACATTCTTCTTGGTACAATACGCACTCCCTGTACGTTGTAATTTATCAAATTTCCTACATTTCAGATTTACTAAATTAACTAGTTTTCTTAAAATAAAGCACAGAACAGTTGCCAGCAGCATGCATTAAGAGGAAACGTGATGAGCTAATATGTCCATCTTTATAGACATATAAACAATACATGAGTATCCTTTGTGATAATCGAGTATTAGTCCCGTGCAGTGCAATTGGTGAAGAAAATTCCCTGGGAACCATGACTTCTGTAGAGTGTGAAGATTGGTGGGTGGAGGGATAGGCAAGTATAATGTCTCTGCTTTACAGAAGGATCCTTTTTCATTTTCTAATTTAGCAGTATGGCTACTTTAAGCAAATAGAAAAACCACAGCAAATTTTTGATATACAAGCACACCATTGTGTTAAAAAAGAACAGCAACTTGTGTTGCTCTACAGGTCTGGTTGACTGAATTCCAGCAGACCCAAATATGCTTTCTTTACAGCATATATCAATTTAGTCAATTTGATTAGAAACCAATTATACAACCATTATGTCTTGAACTGCAGGAAAAAAAAAAATTTTGAATCTTGTGAGTTTATGTTTAGATCGCTTTTACACAGTGTTGAATCAAAAATTAAAACACAAGCTCAGGGCCTCTCTGATCAGTACTGCAAAGGTCAAGTACACTTACAGTATTAAATAATAAAATATAAATGGGGAATATTGTTTGTTTTTTCTTTTTTAGATTTCTGTCCATTTGTCATTCTGGCAAAAACTAGGTTTGACTTCTGATCTTTGTCCACTGCCTTCTAAAGCCATCCAGAACAAAGCCTGGAAATCATTTAAACTTAACACATGCCTTTAACCACAACAAACCGTACAACTATTTTATTTATTTTATTTTTTTATGACTTTACCTTCAGCACTTGAACTTGACCTTCAACAGTTATGTCCTTTAAAATTTCATGGAAAGATTGGCAGAGACCAGCTGCGTACATCTGAAAATAGAAAGCACTTGATATATTGTTACCGTGTCTTACAAATCACTGAATTTAAATACCTGCAGAAGACACCTCAAATATTCTTGTGTTTAACTTTTTCATCAATGATAACAATAGAAATACAAAAAAAAAACAAAAGTTAATAGACAAACACGTACACTTAGCAGACTTATTCACATTATATGTGGAAGCATGCTTTAAGGATATGTAGATATAAAGACAAAAATTAGACACAATTCAATAGATCTTTCCTCTACTTTGTTGTCAGTACAAGCATCACAGGAGTGAGCTTCTTCTCTGATTCAAACTCCGTCACATGCGCTCTCTCTGCCTTGAAGCATTAGCTGCCAGCTCAGCGTTTGAGAGCTCACGCCTGTGATGGTGAAGGTGAGCAGTAGCACTAGGCTTCTTTTGGAGTAAACTGAATGGAAGTGGTTGATGGCGCTGCTCTATATTATTAAATACAAGTGTCACCCTAAAAAAATAGAGTATAGTCTCTGTTCTAGAAATATAAATATGTGCATATCATTATATTCAAAAATATTGTGCAAATAGTGCATGTGCAAACAGTGCTTGAAATACAATATACATGACGATTGTACATAAAATACCAGTGCAAATCCAGTATTAATATAATCCACAGTAAAAACATGCAAGTGCAATAATAAGTGTCTAATTGGCAAATAAAAAATTAATTTTTATTCAAAAAAATTGTTCATTTACATTTGAAAAAACGGTCACCCGAAGGCCAGCGTCCTTGCGTAACTTCCGGTTTCTGTCCATGGAATGCATTGCGAACCCAGACTTCCTGTATTACTCTTACTGGCAAGTCAACGTTTTTCAAATGTAAGTGAACTATTTTCGTGAATAAACCTTATTTTAAACGGGATTACACTATGGGGACCAATATTTTTTCCATGTTCATGGGAAGACTATGGTACTAAGTGGAGACAAGAGGAGAGGAGTCATCCTTATAGGCAGATATAGAAGGTTGAATACCCCTGCAAAGGGGAGTGTTATCCGGTGAGTGCAACCTCAGTGGGGGGCACGAGTGTAAGCACCGGGATCCTTTGCACAACGGGGTGTCACTTGGAAAAGTTGTTTGCACTAAAGTTGTTTTTCCACTGAAGCATTACAAGGAACAGTAACACTTTGGAACTAGTGGACCGGAATAGGACACATAACCTTTTACACAAACTGCATTTATGCAGGGGAGTTTCCCCTATAAATTGTTTTTTCAAATATCGTTGTTTGCACATAATTAGTTTTTTGGCACTTAGACACTTATTATTGCACATGAATGTTTTTACTGTGGATTATTTTAATACTGGATTTGCACTGGTATTTATGTACACTCTGTATGTATATTGTATTTCAAGCACTGTTTGCACATGCACTATTTGCACAATAGATTTGAAAATGATATGCACATATTTATATTTCTAGAATAAAGACTATACTCCATTTAATTAGGGTGACACTTGTATTTAATAATATAGAGCAGTGTCAATGCCCACTTCTATTAAGTTTACTCCATCTGGATGCCACCTAGGTGATTAGTTATAGTCAGTGGTGGGATTCAAAAATTTTAGTAACCAGTTCCGACTTTCAAGCATGGTGTAATTTTTTTTATCTAATGTCAGTTAGGGGTCCGATCTGTCCACCGCAGTCCCGCTAAATATCGCAGATCGCCGTCATTACTAGTAAAAAAAAAAAAGAAATTACATCAATCTTTCCCCTAGTTTGCAGAATGATAACTTTTGTGCAAACCAATCAGAATACGCTTATTGGGATTTTTTTTTACCAAAAATATGTAGTGAAATACAAATTGGCCTAAAATGATCAAAAAATTTGATTTTTAATTTTTTTTTAAAGGGAATGTTATATAGCAGAATATGAAAAATATTGTTTTTTTTTTCAGAATTGTCGCTCTTTTTTCCTTTCTAGCACAAAAAATAAAAATCACAGAGGTGATCAAATACCACCAAAAGAAAGCTCTATTTGAGGGAAAAAAGGACATCAATTTTATTTGGGTTTAGTGTCGCACGACTGCACAATTGTCCGTTAAAGTAACGCAGTGGCGAATTGCAAAAAATGGCCTGGTCACTAAGGGGGAAAATCTTCCGGTCCAGAAGTGGTTAAGTACAGTCACTTCTTAAAGGTCGAGGGGGCCTAGGTATTTAAAACGCTTTGTAATACATTTACCATGACTCCCATACAATGTGTGTTACACTTCCTAGGTGTCAGGAACAAATCCTCCTGAAGAGCGAACACATTAGCAGTGTTCGCTCTTTAGGAGGATTTGTTCTTGACACCTGGGAAGTGTGACACATATGGTATAGGAATCTTTGTTTCAAATAATAGCAGCAGCTGTGCCAGAACAAAGGGTTGGCATTTTACTATTACATCATAGTGGGGTCTTCTGAACATAAATAAACACAGATAACAGATGTGGGATTACTTATAAAAGATCACATCCAGGTCTGGTGTTCTCTAAAAGAAATCTTCGTGTATATCCATTGTGTGAAGGCTAAATGTCACACTGCAGCCAGGGCTCACCTCTTCACACTCAGCCTGCTGTATGAGAGATAAGAGATCACAGGGAGGGAGCTCCATCCCACCTCTTCAGTCCTATGGACACCAGAAGCACGCACCCTGCCCAGTGACTGATGAGCCCAGTACACCTTCCTTCATCATAACTCACCTACACTGACACATATGTTATCACATGGATCCCACTCTCCCTCCGGCTAGAAGGTGTTCAGTGGAGAGGGGAGGGGCCTCTGACCAGGGTAGCTAATCGGCTTCAGTGTACAAGTGAATTACTTTGCTTGTACACTGAAGAGAGAAGCTGATTAGCTGCTCAGGTCAGAGGCCCCTCCCCTCTCCACTGAACACAAGGAAGTGACCTGCTAACCGCAGCCAATTAGCTGCCTGGGTCCGAGGCTCCTCCCCTCTCCACTCTACACACGGAAGTGACCTGCGTGGGTCTGCTGAACACTGAACTGTAAGTCTGACTACACAGACTCAGTGACATAATCGGAGTCAGCTTTCAGCTTCGGTTCTGCGAACTTGTAAATTTTTAATAACAGGTTCGCACGAACCGGTGCGAACCGGCTGAATCCCACCCACTGGTTATAGTGGAGGCAGCAGCTACCATTGCAGCAGCAGCTATATTTGCATCTACCATAGATCCATAGTGAGCAATCATTTACATATTTTTTACTAGGCTTCTTTTAACAGCTTCCTCAGCAACATCCTAGAAGTATTCCAGTCAGGCTTTATAAAGTATGTAAACAGCCTACACCTATAGCAAGGGTATTATTCAACTTTGGTCAAAGCTGCACAGCTTGTTTTTATCTACATTGGTAGTAAATTTGGTAAAGATGAGCTAACCCTTTAAATTTGCCAAAGGCATTACCATTAAAAATAGGATTTTTGTACTCACTGTAAAATTCATTTCTCTGAGTTCACAGCGCTCCAATAATCCTGACTTTAGGGTTATATCGCCTTCTGCATGAGTAGGACTAGGCAAAAAAATAAAACATGGCTACACCCATGGGCCATTCTCAGCTGATATATAACCCCCTCTCCGTTATAGGTATTTAGTTCAGTAGCAAGCAGTTTTAGAAGTATCAAAACTCCATAGGATTTTTGACTTACCATAAAATCAATTTCTCTGATGTAACCATTGAGTTATACTGCCCCCTACAGGAGTAGGACACTAGGCAGAAAAAAAGTCTAAGCCTATTGGCAGTCCCAGGGAGGGTATACTCCCTCTCTCTGGTATAGGTACTCAGTTTTGTTACAAGCAGTGTCAGAAGAACTACAACTCCACAGAGGGGTGGGTGCTGTGTCCATCAATGAACATCAGAGAAATGTATTTTACGGTAAGTCAAAAATCCCATTTTCTCTTTCGTTCATTGGCAGACATAGCTCCTGATCTTCTTAACCATTGGAATGTCCCAAAGCAGAGTTAAACATGAGGGGTGGGAACAGCAAAAAATAAATTCCCAAGGCTAACTATAGACAACCAGGTAAACAGGAGCTCAACCAAAACAACTGGAGCTCACCTGAAAACAACAATACACCCTCAAAGAGGACCAGGTCTTCTAAACAGCAGCCTGCAAAACCTTGCGGCCAAAGGAAGCATCCACAGATGCCAACACATCCAATTTATAGAACTTTGTGAAAGTGTGCACTGACGACCAGGTGGCCGCCTTGCAAACCTGCGTCACTGATGACGGAAGGCCCAGGAGGCACTGAGCGCCAGAGTAGAGTGCGCCTTAAAAGGGAAAGGAGGAACCTGACCCTTGATGGAATAGGCCTGAATCACCGTCTGTCTGATCTATCTGGAAATGATCGCAGAGGAAGCGGACAACCCTTTTCGAGGCCCATCCATAAGTGCAAATAGCGAGTCTGATTTCCTAAAAGACTCCATAGCTGCCAGGTACACGCTAATTGCCCGGACTACATCCAAGGCATGCAAAACAATTTCCTTCGGATGTTTTGGCCTGGGACACAGGGAAGGCAACACAATGTCTTTGTTAAAATGAAAATCAGAGACAACCTTTAGAAGGAACAAGGGGCACGGATGAAGAACCACCTTATCTCTGTGAACCACCAAGGAAGGTGAATGACAGGATAACGTTGCCCATTCCGACACCCTGCGCGCAGAGGTGATAGCCACCAAGAAGGCCACTTTCTAGGATAGCGTAAGCAGGGGAATCTCCCAAAGATTCGCAAAAGCAGGCCTCTGGAGGACTGAGAGCACTAAATTGAGGTCCCAAGGCGGCAACGGTGACCGCACTGGAGGGGCCAATTGCCTAACTCCCAGAAGAAAGGCATGCACCAGGGTGTATGTGGCCAAAGGCAGTTGAAAGAAGATCGCTAAGTCTGACACCTGACCCTTGATAGTACTCAAGGCCAGTTTCTGCCCAACTCCCCTATTGAAGGAAGGTCAAGATCCGAGCCATCGAGAAAAAGTGAAGATGAACCCCAAGAGACTCACACCAGGCAATGTACGACATCCACGTAGGATGGAAGATCTTCCTAGCAGTAGATTTCCTAGCTTTTAACAGTGTTGGAATCACCAATTTAGACAAACCTCTATCCATCAGCACCTGGCATTCAACAGCCAGCGACTGCAAAGCAGAATGGAAGATTGGCCCTTGGGACAGCAGATACTCCGAGAAGAAGTTTCCAAGGAACGCCGGTGACCAGCCGCACCATATTGGCGTACCAAGCCCGGCAGGGCCACTAAGAATGACCAGAATCCTTTCTGCCTCGATCCTGCGTAGAAGTCTTGGCAGAAGCTGGAGAGGAGGGAAGGCGTAAATCAGAGGATACTGACCCCCACGGGGCCACCAACGCGTCTGTGGCGTCCGCCAGAGGATCCTGTGACAGAGCCACAAGCCTCTGCACCTTTCTGTTGAACCATGACATCAACAGATCTACCTTGGGAATGCCCCACCGCAGACACAACTGATGAAACACCTCCAGATGAAGGAACCACTCCCCTTGGTCCAACGCCTGCCAACTGAGGTAATCTGCCTGCCAGCTATCCACCCTGGGAATGCGTACGGTGTAGAGGGCTGGAATGAATTGTTCTGCCCACCTTAGAATGCCGGCTACTTCAAGAGCCACTTGGACACTGTGTGTCCCCCCGGTGATTGACTTAAGTCACAGTCGTGGCATTGTCTGATTGAATGCGCACTGGAAAGCCCTAAAAAACGATCTGTCCAATTGTCCAGGCACAGTCTTATCACTCGGAGTTCAAAGACATTGATCGGTAGTCTGGACTCTTCCAGTGTTCAGAGCCTCCGAGCAGAATCTTTGCCAAGGACGCATCCCCAGCCAGACAGGCTGGCATCCATGGTGACCACTGTCCAATTCATACCATGGGAAGGAGGATTTACCCAGCTGAAGCACCGGAGAACGAAGCCACCATATCAGGGACTCTCTCATTCCCAGGCTCAGCGAGATCTGATTGTCCAGAGACTGCAGAATCTTGTCCCATTTGGCCAGAATCTCCCTGCAGTGACCTTGTATGGAACTGTGCAAACCGAACCGCCTCAAAAAGGTAGACATTAACAGGCCCAGCACCCACATGCAAGTCGGCAGGGATGACCATCTGCTGGACAGCAGGAGACGAACTGCAGCCCGCAATTTCTGGAGCTTGTCCAGAGGAAGGAGCACACTTCCGAAGGCTGAGCCCAGAGTCAGACCCAGATAGTCCAGCTTTGCGCACGGAACTAGAGCAGACTTCTAAAAATTCAGAATCCAGCTGACCTCCCTAAGAGTTCGTATGGTGATTTCCAGGTTTTCCACCAGAGCAGTAGTAGACTCCGCTCGCAGAAGGAGGTCATCCAAGTAGCCCAGTATCGTGATCCCCCATTGGCGTAACAATGCCAGCACTGGGGCTAACACTTCAGCGAAGACCCGAGGAGCAGAGGTGAGACCAAAGGGTAACGACACAAACTGATAATGCTCCTCTCCCACGGCAAAGCGGAGGAAGTGCTAGTGACCGGCACAAATTGGAATGTGAAGGTAAGCATCCTTGATGTCGATAGAGGCAAGAAAATCCCCCTGATGCAGGAATGCCACCACCGTGTGAATGGACTCCATTCTGAACTTCTGCACCCACACCAGCACAAAGCAGTTCAGCGCCCTGAGGTCCAAGACAGGACGCACCTTGCCTTGCCTCCTGGGGACTGTAAACAGGTTTAAAAACCCTGAAAAAGTTCCGAAGTCGGAACCGGGACAATCACCCCTTGAAGTAACAGGTCTTGTACTGCCCCAAACAGACCCTGTAAGCAGTCCAGGGACAGACGCAAGTTGGAGGTAAAGAACCTTGCCGGGGACAAGAGCAAAACTCGATCTTGAACCCGGACCGGATACGGGTGAGGACGCACCTTCATACTGAAGGAGCCTTGTCTGCTGGTCTGGATAAGTCCCCTCTTGGCTTACCAGAACAGGTTCGTTGGGATCCTCCAGGAGGAGGCCCTGAAAGGCTCGAGCCCGTGTCAGCCAACACAGAGGGATGAAAAAAAAACTTCTTTTGAGTAGAGGAGGAGGGCCCACATCTATGACGAGGGTCCTTGCCTTTAGTAGCCTGCGGAAGATAGGTACTCCTCCCCCCTGTGAGACCTTCCAGGATAGCTCCAAACAGGCGATCTCCTTGAAAGGGGGAGCAGTCAAGGCCTTTTTAAAAGTCTGGTCCGCAGACCAGCATTTGAGCAAAAAGACATGGCAAAGGACCACTGCCGAAAAAGAGAGCCGAACCACTATGAGAGCTGCATCCAAAGAGGCATCACAGATAAACTGAAGCCCCTGGTCCAGCTGGTCTGCCAGCTTAGCATAGGCAGGGGGGAGCTGTTCTTCCAGGTCACAGGGTAAAAGCTTGGCCCACTCAGTCAGAGTTTGCGACACCAGGGCAATGGTGAATACCGACCTTAGTGCCAAATCAGCCAGAGTGTACATATTGTGGACCACAGCCTCCGCCTTCCTGTCAGCTGGATCCTTAAAGGCTGGGGACTATTCAACCGGAATCATGGTTGCCTTGTTCAATCTGGAAACAGGAGGGTCCACCACGGGTGGAATAGTCCACTTCCTAATTAGGCACTCCTCATAGGTGGTATCGCCTAGCAAATCGCTTAGGGACCCCAAGGGGAAGCTTTGGTCATCCCCACACTTTAGCGACAACTCTGTTAAAATAGGTGGGGAAAGGAAACAACTTTGCTGCTCTGGATGGCTTGTGAATCTGAGGATTCACCAACAGGGTGACCCACGGCCGCAGCAGCTGGAACAGTTTCAGGATCTGATGAGACAGATGAGGCAGGGGAAAGGTGGAGGGCGCTTTTCGCTAGCCCATTGCCCGAAAGCAACCTCCACCCAGGACACAAAAGACTCCAGGACCACCAATAGTACATCGATGGATGGTTAGGACCCGTAGGGCCCCGCAGCCTCAGAGAGGGAATCGGGTGCGGAGATGTGCTTCAAAGACTCCATGATTTACCAGGGGGACCCCACAAAAACTGTAATATACTGCAAAGGGACAACCCCCACCGCGCTGGCAGCACCACTCGGTCACCAGGCACAAAGCACCAAGCAATCCTCAGCAGAGAGAGAGAGGACCCCACCAGACTCACCACCATGCAGAAACAGGCACCTGTAATCACCAGGACAATCTGCACTCCACGCGAGGCGATAAGAAAGTACAAAGATCCGGGAGTCAGCAACAAGGGATGAGGAGAGGCTCCCACTGCTGAAATTGCCGCCTACAGCACAGGACTATTTTCAATGGCAAACAACCGCAAAATGGCCACCAGACTACACAAACATGCCCGCCATGCATTGAGCACACAGGCTAAAAGGAAATGGTGGCCCTGCACGGCACCAAGAGGGATCTCTAGGCCTCAAGGACAGGCCCGGGCAGGACGCGGGGCCCTGGCAGGACCCCCCACCAGGAACAACTCCCCCCAGAACAGCCGATCATCTAATCGCCGGCAGCGCACCCCCCGGCCCATCGCCAGCATAGTGCCCTGCCCCCATCCCAGGAGGTTGACCAGACCACCCACACAGCCCCAGCATAAGTGGAGGGGGGGTAGGGTGGGGGGACAGGTGGAGGGGGGGTTGGATGGGGGGACAGACGAAGGAGGGGAACCCGGGAGTCCGACCATCCCAAGGAGGGGCCACGTCCACCCCAAAAACTCTCCAGGGGGAGAGGGGGGACAGCTACTCACCATACCAGGAACCAGGCGGGTACTGCTCAAGACAGAACCTCCTCTCCATCTAAATGGGGGGCTGTCCGTCAGGAGGAACGCTGTGACTCGGGCCGAAACCCGTCGTAGGCGAGCTTGAAAGGCATTTGACTCTCAGGCCAGCCCCCATCCGATGGGGCTATTTTGCGGCCGACCTAGCGCAGAGCTGAGGTCTGCGCACTCTCGCTGTGCAGACTGGGGTGACCACTGGACCTAGATTGTTTAGCCCATCGCTTAGTCCAGCAGCGGATTGTGGATCTCACAGGAAAAAAACCAAGAGAAAAATGATGCCAGGACCAGATATCCCAGCAGGGAACTAGGTCCTCACTCCTGACTCGGCAGAAAAAAAATGAGTACCTAAAGCAGAGAAAGGGAGTATACCCCTGGGGACTGCCCATAGGCATAGCCAGACTTTTTTCTAGTGTTCTACTCATGTAGGGGGCAGTATAACCCAATAGTTAAGAAGATCAGGAGCTGTGTCCGTCAATGAGAAATCATATTTTCTTTTTAGTTCATCGACGGACACTGAACTCCATTAATCCTGACTATAGGGACATCCAAAAGCAGTGCCTAAAGGAAAATGAGGGTGGGAAAAATAACCCAAAAACTAAACCCAAGGGCCCTAACCGTGTCACATGAGCCCCTCTTAACCACCTGAATACTGGGCACCCCCTTCCTTCCCAGACCAATTTTCAGCTTTCAGTGCTCTCACTTTTTGAAAGACAATTACTCAGCCATGCTACACTGTACCCAAATGAAATTTCTGTTATTTTGTTCACAGAAATATAGCTTTCTTTGGTGGTATTTATTCACTACTGGGTTTTTTTATTTTTTGTGTTGTATGTGAAAAAAAGAGCAAAAATTTTGGGGAAAAAAACATTTTCTACTTTGTTTCAAAAGTCCAATCCAATAAAATCAAACTTCACCATGAATGTATTCTGCTACGTCTTTGGTAAAAAAAATCCTGATAAGTGTACAGTATGATAATAGGTTTGTATGAAAGTTATAGAGACTACAAGCTAGGCTACATATCATTGAAAATTGATCAATCCTGATGTTCTGACTACCAATCTCATTTCTTGAGGCCCTAAAATGTCAGGACAGTACAAATACCCCCAAAATGACCCCTTTTTGTAAATATGACAGCCAAGGCATTTATTAATAAGCATAGTGAGTTGTTTGAAATTGCAATTTTTGCCCACATTAGTTTGGGTAATGAAGATCCCCCCCACCCCCCACAAAATTGCCATATTAAGTTATTTTTTTACACATGGCATAGATAACTTGCAATTACACCCCAAAATATAATCTGCTACTCCTCCTGAGTATGGCGATACCACGTGTGAGAGACTTTTCCACAGTATGGCCACATACAGAGGCCCAAAATCCAAGTAGTTCACTTTTGTTGCCAGCGGTTTAGACATTAATGGCTGTGTGTTGAGTTATTTTGAGGGGACAGCAAATTTACACTGTTATACAAGCTGTACACTCACTACTTTACATTGTAGCAAAGTTTCATTTCTTCAGTGTTGTCACATGAAAATATATAATAAAATATTTACAAAAATGTGAGGGGTGTACTCACATTTGTGAGATACTGTAATTGAAAATTACACTAATCTTAGCTCATATAATTTGAATAAACGGCCATAGGCAGGAATATGTCATGTGACATCAGAAGAGGGGGGGTGTCACAGTTTACCATTGTTTTGATTGGTGGTATTTCCACACATATTGCCTGCTCACTGTTAATACTTTATCACATGCCTGACGAAGGGGTCCTGCGTGACTCCGAAATGTTGCACTTATCCAGATTTGATGTGATCCCTTTGAAATAAAAAGTTTATTTGGACTGCTGCGCAAGATCCATGGTGTGCTGGCAAACATGTAAGTCTATTTGATAAACATCCATCGGCTCACACCAAGAAATGTACGCTTTCCAAGTACGATGGTATATCTTGCTAGAAGTTGACTTCCTCGTCTTCAACATAGTAGGAATCACTGATCCAGATAAACCTCTATCCCTCAGTACCTGGCTTTCCACAGCCAGGCCCTCAAAACCAGCAACTATAAAGCAGGATGGAAGTTCAGCCCTTGGGACAACTGGTCCTCTCTAAAAGATAGCCCCCGAAGGACCTTTATGGTCCCCCTAATGACCAGAAGACCTTCCCCTTGATCCTTCACAGGAACCGCAGAAGAAGCTCGAGAAGAGGGAGGTATTGGCCCAACAGAGGCACTAGGACAACTTCGGCGTCTACCAGAGTTACCCGTGACCTCGCTACAAACCTCAGTATCTCCCTGTTGGATCGACCCTGCTGAAGGAGCCATGTACAGGCCTATGAAAATGGAATTGCCTTTAAGGGGAACACCACCAGGCCCAGAACCTGTATGCAAGTCGGGAGAGAAGACTATCTGCGTGACCAGAAGGACCAGCCTGGTTCAACATTAAAGTCAAACCTAGGTGATTCAATTTCCTGGAGAGGGATAGGGGGGACACCTTGGGAAGTTTGGACATCCCCTGAACCTTTGCAGGAATTATATCCACACAAGGAGACTCAGGGCCTAAAAATCCTGAAATGGACGAACTCTGCCCCCCTTCTTTGGTACCCCCAAAAATGATCAATTTGTGGATCCCTTTGACGCTCACAAAGGAGGTCCACAAAGACAGAAACCAGCAAAGATGCTGGAAGAAAAAAAGAAAAAAAAGGAGAAAAAAAGGAAAAAATTGCTAGGACTAAAAGATCCCAGCAGGGAGCCATGGTCTTTACTGCCGAATAGACAGAAAAACTGAATACCTATAGCAGAGAGGGGGTTATATACCAGCTGAGGACAGCCCATAGCCCAAGTTGTTTTTTGTTCTGCCTAGTCCTACTCTTGCAGAAGGTGATAGAACCCTATAGTCAGGATTAATGGAGCGCTGTGTCTGTTGAACTAAATATAAATATTGCTTACCTTTTCCTATGGAGTCACTCCCTCGCTAGCCGGACCAGCAAGAGGTCATTCCTTTATGGCTTCCTTGCGAACGACCACTGGGGAAAGCTATTACCTCCCCTGGGCGATTCTACCACTGGTAACGTTTCGCCAGCCGTATAATCGTTTGTCTGACTGGACCCTAAGATCCATTGTTTCACAAAGCTTTGCAGATGCAAATATGCCGTCTCAACCTACTATATGTGCTACCTAAAAATGTGATAGTATTGCTTTAAAAAAAAATAGAAATAGCATATAGTTTATAAGTGACATTCAATGCAAGCAGAAAAAAATGGAAAACTGTCAGCATTTCATTATCACTTTACAGCATTCAGTGGCCTAGAATTTCTATTTATTACTTGTCATCTATTTTGTACTTTAATATGTTTTCCTGTAATGGCCTTACACAGCAAAGTGCAAAATGGTATAAGAAGTAATGATAGCATTAAACATGGTTTCACATGGCAAGGCTTGTATTGGCTGTGGAGAAACAGGCACTTAAGAAGCCTTTTCAATTTATGAGCAATATCCTGAATATTAATTCCCCATTCTGCACTGCCCCTTCTGCTAAACACATGGCATTTTACAAATAACAATTGAAACAAAACAAGCAGTCATCAATCACAGTAAAACAGTGAGGAGTAATGCATGTTTTGAAAATAATTTGAAAACTATATAGGAGCCCAGATTTTATTGTTCATGTGTGCCCTCTATTATATTCTGCTGTGGTCAGATGTCGTCTTAAATTTAAGTGCTTTTGTTTTTTTTTTTCTTTCCATAAGAAAAGCAAACCTTTATTAAAATTGTTAGAGTAGCTCATAAAAAAAGAAACTATACAATACATAGAGAAAGCAAATCAGCATTCATGAAACATACCTGTAAGAACTCTGATGACATGGAGAAAATATATGCGTTAATGATCTTAAAGCATATTCGGAGGTTTTCAGAACTTAGTTCTAAAATAGAAACAAAACATAAAATTAGGCATTAAAGAGCTTTTGCATTTGAATGGAGTGCTCTTATATCTATAGCTAAAACATTTTTCTTATATTTGGATAGAGCAGAGAATGGTTAAAATCCCTTTTAGTTATGTATTTTTCTTTGTCCCTACTGTGGAGATTACTACTCCTTTACCAGTTACACAACATGAAGCAAGTGCAAGTCTCTTCAAAGTAAGGTCACATGGCCTCTTAGACTGGTTCTGATGATAACAGTAAACATGGGGGATACCCACTGCTTTCTGTCCCACCGACAATGGTCACCAGGAAAATAAGGGTGACCTTTCCAATCAGGGACACAAATAGTAAATAAAACCTAATAGAAAGTTTAAACATTTTCTGCTGTATAGCAGTGGTGGACGTCTTTCTTGGCATAAGGGGCCTCAAGTACGTACCCTGGCATAACCAAAGGGCTGGAGATATTATTAGTACATTTAATTAAAAAAAAACTGTCAAGGACTACAGCATATGCTATTGGATTTGTTGGACACTAGGAAAATGATTAGGGCAAACCATAGATATGAGACCGAAGACATGGGGGAAAAAGAACAGGCCCTCCCACCACAGCTCTTCAGGGTGGGGGGCAGAATAAAGAGAAAGACGGGGCAGGGGTTAGAAAAGGAGGCTAGAGAGTAAAGGCAGTGGGATAGCCTGTAGTGTCGTTATGTTGGGGGGGGGTGATGTCAGGTGTATTGGGGTGATTAAATAATAGAAAAAAAAATGGATTTCAAAAGCCATGTATATTCCATCGTATGCATATAGATTTTGAACAGTGCAGCTTCCATCTTGTTTTGAGGTGAATGAAAGTTCATATATGTTCTTTTGCAAAATGTCTGTTAAAAGAGAGTCTAGAATTTCAACAGAGATCTTTGTATTTCTCTTAATCGTAAATAAGTGATACATGGACATCTCATCAGATAAGACATAATGGTATTGCCAGTCTGTCTGTAAGTATTGCAACAATGGAAAATAGCTCAGTGTATTCCATTAGGTTCATTTAAACTATATTTTTTAAAGATACCTGATATTGTGTGTAAGCTGTATATCAACAATTAAGTCTTATTCTATTATTGATATAGTGGAATATATATATGATGTTAGATATATATATATATATATATATATATATATATATATATATATATATATATATATGTTTATGTTAGAATACTTTTCTATTATGAGTAAGGACTTATGCATCTTAAAACTTATAACTTCATTTTAAGGCATGTGGTAGGAGTGTTTATATAAGAATTGCTTTAGACTGGACTAAGTGATATAAATCCTACAAGCCAGACACTATGTCTGACAGTAATGGCAGAATTTAAATAATTAATGGACTTTCACTAGCAAGAGGTCAATAAGGTCATCAGATAAGAATATGTTCTAATTATTTTATATGCTGAATCTAATGAACGGTACAATACTGCCTCCTTTGGACAAGCTACCAAATGCAGTCTTGGGATAATTTAGTATTTTCCAATATAAAAATATTATATTGTATTAATAATTATCTTTATAAATGGTTTACCAGATCCAATAATAGCCAGGGTATATGATGGAGACATAGATGGACATTTATGTATGTACTGAGAGTATGGACAAGTTTATATGTTGCTTTGATGATTACTCTTAAATATAGAGAAATCATCCTTTAATTTTATTATACAAAATATTGGGTTATTAGGAGAGGTGTCTATGACCTCACCAGTTAAGGGGTAGAATATCCCAACCAATGGGGATAATGTTCCTCCCTCTGGGTTTAACTTATGGTAATTTTTATAGTCCTTTGTTCAATACCATATAAAAAGGAGAACCCAGATGTGAGACATTACACTACTGACAACACACCTTACACTTGCAACATACGCACTACTACATCCCTCGATATACTCATCTAGACATACTCCATCTTACTCCATCATTTATATGAAACTTTGAGGGAAGCCAAACAAAACTCCTCCCTCACTGGCCACCATTTTGGGAAGGCATCCATCTTAAGGACTCTGGTAATGACCATTTGAAGCTAGCAGCCATCTTAAGTGTGGTAAATATAATCTTGCTGTGTTATTTGATTTTATTCAACATTGGTCATTTCTTTCCTTATATGTTTTATATTGCATATTTAAGGGTAATAAGATTATAATCCCAGCTGTATAAACCATAGTAGATTGTTCTCTAAAAAAGCAGATTTTTGTTTTTATACATTTTTATTAATATCAGATTAATATCAGATTCAGCACAATATTTGGGATTTTAGTCTTTCGTTTTGCATAGTTTATTCTCGCTCCATCTTCAGTGGAATGACTATCGGCTATGCGATTCACAGACAATTGTGGTTTGATTATTTAGAACAATTACCTATGGTTTATGCTATACCTGGAGAAAAGGTAACCTTGCTTTCATTTTACTTTATTTTTACTTTCATTATTGAGTTAAACATCACATGCATTGCATTTATTGTTTGAAGTTTGTATTTTATGTACAGTTATTTCTTTGTGTCATTTCCATTTTGATCATTTATTGTGAATACATGTCTTGTGAATAAATATTTTATATATATTCCTTACTGTAGACTGTACTCACTAAGATTGGTATATGCTTTTAAAAATAAATTAATCAATTAAAAAGAATTCGCTACATATTGATTTGTGGAAATAAGTTGAGATTCTCCTACCTCACAGATCTTTGCTTGTTTACATAAATAGACACTATTATATTCAGAGCAGTATAAATATTCTGACAGTGACATATTAGGTTGCATTGTGGTAGATCTGCAAGGACAGAAGGTATTTTTGTCATCCACAAAGGTAAAGGCGATATAGCGACCAAATTGGTTGGGAATTTTGAGTTGGTCCAGCTGCTCTGGTTTCCAGCGCAATCAAAAAGCATATTGGTAGATTACAAGAGACATTAAACTGTATGTCCTTCAGTGATAGTTGTCAAAGTTAAAGAAGTCAGAAAAAAATAAAACAAGATTAATAAAGTTGTCTTCACTATGTCTTTTAATGCATTTTTACATACAACTAAAATAAATGTCTAACTCCTGCACAGCACCCCTCAGACTAGTAGAGGGAGGGCTATGAGCTTATAGCAACCCTGATGCTTTGCAAAGTGCTATCAGGCAACAGTTTTAACAAACTTAGAGGAAAGAGCGAGGACCTCACCTGCTTTTCCTTTAGTCTAAAAATATATATGTAAATGTGGACTTTGATTGCACATAACGAAAAACAAATGTAAAATCAATAGAAATTTATTTAAAGATTCAAAAGATTTTTAAAATTGCAAGAACACACATTTTGAAAAAGTGTACAAATAATCTACAATAGAAATGTAAAGCCACATTGGAACATGGTCAAAAGATCTCCACAGACAGATGCCGACAGCTTAGGGCAGGCTGAGGATCAAGGTGTATTGTCCAACCTTCTTAAAATAGAAAAAGTTCACCAGACCGACCATTAGCTCTGGGTCAGGGGTTACTTGATCAAATCTTTTCCAGGCAAAACGGCTTCCATATTTCAGTTCTGTGCTGTCTGGCCAGAGTTCAGTTTTAAGTAGGTTACTCTGAATGAGCATATACGCACTTATTGCAACATTTCACAAAATACCCCTATGCTTAGCACTCATGCAGCCAATCACACTCCCCAACAAACAATAAAATTAATAATAAATACAATACTTCACCCATAGAGCACTAATTCTCTTTTGAACTGGAAGTTCTTTGCCCTCATTTTTCTCCTGTAGCAGTTAAGAAACTTTGCTTCCCCTCCTTACATTCATAATCAAGAAAAAAGGATCTGTTCCCCAAAGATCATGAACACAATATATACGGATCTATCATAAGGTGGTAACGGCACACCGAAAAAGTCAGAAGTACCAATGGGTCTTATTTCAAAATATCAACTTGAATCATCCCACATACAGAAGTGGTAGATGAGCCCCTAAAATCTTTGTAAAACATCTCTGTTTGACAACTATATCACCAACACTGGTTGCACTCATCACCTCTGAGATGTACCCTAAAGCATCCTAATCCTTCCATTACTAACTTCTCAATAACCCAGTATGCAGATCAGGAGTTGTACTTGTGCTCTTATCGACACATGCTTGTTTCCATTATTGATTCAAAGCACTGAAGAAAGATACAGCCAAGCAATTTGCATATTCATAAGGAGGTCAGTAAGGCTCGGTTGCGCGGCTTTGCCGGGTGACTTCAGTGCGACTTTGAAGCAAATTCAGGGAATACCAGTGGATATAAATCACATTAAAATGAGGATCCGACTTCGGGACAACTTCCATTAAAGTCTATGGACACATGTTGGATACAAGTTGCCTTCAAGTAGTACAGAAACCTTTTCTGACATCGGAGCGACTTCAGTAATGCTAATTAAGACAGCTCTCATTGACTAAAATAGGTTTTTACATGTCACGCAACTTGGGGTCTCAAGTTCACATCAGTGTGAACCAAGCCTAGGGGGAGCATTTATATTTCTATTAGCAAAGGTTTTACAACTTTCAGTTGTAACACTGCCTTGGCACACAGTACTGCCACACATCCCAAACAAAACAACATATTCAAGGCCGACCTGACCTCTAACGCCAGTCACACATCTTTCAATCTGAAGGTGCAATCCCTATTCAATCTAGTTTTTATAAAAAAATTTATATAACGACCAAAAAAAAATCAACTCAGTTTGTATGTTTTCAAGTAGGATCCTGTACTAAAGTGTGGATAGATATTAGGAAGTTTGTTCAATCAGATTGCTAGATTTATGACCGGCTTAACACTTATTTCTCATCTAGCACCTGGAAGGACATTATAGTACTTGAAGGTCAACCTTATGACAACTGTAATTTGCTTACTGACTTTTTTTTAATGTAATTCATGTTTGAACATTTGCTTTCATCAGTAATGTAATAGGTAAAGTGACATTTCAAATAAAGAAAAAAAAAAAGGAGGGAAAAATGAATGACTTCTACAACACAATTTTTAATTGAGAGATAATTACTAATTTAAATGGTGTCAGCTGCCAAGATAATCTACATATTAGTGTGCAGTTCCCCAGCTATTGCTCTTGCTTCATATTGGAGACAGGAAATAGATGCTATCTATAAATATGTTTCCATGTCTAAAATTAGTTTTACCTTAGAAGCTGCCAATCACAACCTTCAGGTAACAGGAATGTAATTTCAAATCAAGCTTGTCTATAATTATTACTTTTTTTTAACTTGTTCTGCCTTTCATTAATGTCCTTCATCATTACTGACATAATCATAACAAGACAGCAGTTTAATCCATGTAATTAACTGTGGTGATAACAGTCTGTTAAAACAATGCAGGGCACATTTTCTATTTAACAGTGGAGATTAGAAGTAATCAAAGATAAATGACAATGCACTTTTTATCCATAATTCCTACTCTTTAGGGCAGTTTGAAAGATAAATATTAACAGTTGAGTGTGTTTTGTTAAGTGTGCCTCTCAAGTTGCCATGACTGAGGTCCCATTGACACCACGTGCGTTGGGCTGCTTTATTTAATGCATGCCCAACTATATAAGCCAAAATTGTTTTCATTAGGCAAAGTTCACAATGTTTTGAATTTGTGTGCTCCGGGGAAAATAAATGCTTTATTTAACTCCTTCATTTTGCTTTAGGCCGGGCAGGTGTACCATTACCCTGACTGGACGTCATATGATATCAGGCAGAATAAGCCGCTTGTGCACGCTCCCGGGGGCGCACAGCACGGCGATCATTGGTGCAGTGTCTTGCTCCAAAACACTGCATCTCTGATCTCGGTGAAGAGTCTATGATGTAGGCTCTTTACCACTTGATCATCTGTGTCCAGTCACAACTGATCACATCGTAACCAGGAAGTGCTGTTTATCATATTTCCTCTATTCGCACTGACAGGGCGTAAGTAGAGAAGAGCCAATAAGTGGTTCCCCTGACAGGGGGGTCTGTACTGATATTCAGCACACTGATTAGCAGTACGGACCCATCAGCAATGCCCACCAGTGCCGCCAATCAGTGATGCCTGTCAGTGCCTCCTCATCAGCGTCGCCCATCAGTACCCATCATTGCCGCCCATCAGTGCCCATCAGTGCTGCATATTAGTGCCTCCTCATCAGTGCCTATCAATGCCACCTCATTAGTACCATCTCATCAGTGCCCATCTGTGAAGGAGAAAACTTACATATTTACAAAATTTTATAACAGAAAGAAAAACTTTTTTCCAAAAATTTCAGTCTATTTTTTATTTTTAGCGCAAAAAACAAAAAAAAAACCCAGTGGCGATAAAATACCACCAAAAGAAAGTTTTTTTTGTGGGGGAAAAAAAAAAGATAAAAATGTATTTTGGTACAGTGTCGCATGACTGCGCAACTGTCATTTAAAGTGAGACAGCACTAAAAGCTGGAAATTGGCCTGGGCAGGAAGGGGGTGAAAGTGTCCAGTATCGAAGTAGTTAAATGGTAAAATAATATTGGAATAGTATATTAACGATGGTCTACCATAGTCTGAAAAATAGTTTTTGGTTGGTCTTTCCCACATTATGACCTATGTAACAAGTAGAAATCTGTTCAGTTCTTGTCCTCCTTATCTGTGCTGGCCGCTGCTGTTATGTAGGAGCCTGATGCATTATAATCTACCTATACATAATATGTATATGAAATGGTCATACATTGCATCTTAACTGCAATCTGACCTTTCTCAGTTCTGTATTTTTTAAATTGGAGATATTCCAGCAACTATTCTCATTTAATAGCAAATGTAATCCAGAGAGGCAGAACAATGTGTCAGTTCTAGGCTGGTAACCATCTTGAATATGGACAGAATACCCTTAATAGTTTTAATTCTCCCATTCACATAGAGTCAACACCTGGTGCAATGCCAGAAAGCCATTTATATCATTCTCTGCCTCAAAGGAATTTACAATATGCCCCTCGACACACACAAACGATGGGACTATTTTGATCTGAATCCAGTTAACCTCCTTGAAGATCTCTAAATAGTGTTCAATACATACAAGTAGGCACACAAACTAACTGCTTTCCTGGTAAACATTACCCAGGGCGAGAGATCCAAGCACCTACACCCACAATATTGCCAAACCTATGACATCTTTGCTTTAAAATACTTATCAGGTATGTTTAATAGGACACCTGCACCACCCTGCTATCGTATATAGAGTATTTGCTAATTTAAATCATATACACTGGATTTTAACTTGGTACTCATTTACAACGGATGGTCTTTATACCATGTGTACTTGGCTCCTTAAAGCGGAGTTCCACACAAAAGTGGAACTTCCCCTTTAGGCAGTTCTAACCCCCTGACATGCCACATTTGGCATGTCATTTTTTTTTTTTGGGGGGGGGGGAGCGGGTACCTAGTTTTGACAGGTACCCGCCTCCCACTTCCACTCGGAGCGCCGCGGCGCCCTGAGCGGAAGTTCTCCTCTCCCCCTCCCTCCCTGCAATCTTCTGGGATATGTCAGAGGTCCCAGAAGATTGCCGGCCAATCACGACGCGTAGCGCAACTCGCGCATGCGCAGTATGTACCCGGCTGTGAAGCCGAAAACTGTCACAGCCGGGTGCCCACACCAGTGATGCCAGCACCGCAGACAGAGAGGGAGAAGAGCGAGGCTTTGGGCGGCCGCATCGCTGGACCGTTGGACAGGTGAGTGTGGGTTTAGGCTGGAACTCCGCTTTAACATGTCGACACTTTCGTTAAAAGAAATAAAAACATATAGAACAAAAAAATTAACTTAAAACATTAAAAAAGGAGTCCATTCTCTATATTGCACATCAGCATCCATCTCTGCGTGCTGACGTGAAATTGCCTAACTTTTTTAAATGTTTTGTTTTGCTTTACCTTCCCTTGTTTAATTTCATTCTACTTCCTGGGTTCCCTGAAGGCGGAGGTGACCGCATTGATGCCCCTGGGAAGCCAACACCTGCCTTTCCCTTAGGGAAATCCTGAAACTAAACTGCGAGATCCCACAGTATTGTCATACTGTGAAAGTAGTTATGTGCATTATCTAGCTCATACAACACTACAGGCATCTGTTTTGGAAAGAAAAAACCCTTAAAATCTCATGAAAGGGTTTTGTACCCCAACAGATGCCTGTAGTGTTGTGAAGGTGCATGTGCGAGATAAAGCTCATGGTGTCATGCACAGCATCACAGTGACATTTTAAAACTGGTGGTACAGGAACTCCGGGAGCACAGAGGCTAGACAAAAACAGACAAATATGAAGAAAAAGTCAAAAGGATAAAAGGTAAATGTGACTGTCGCCCCCCCCCCCCCAGTCAAGTTTAAATGTTTATAGAGGAGGGTAAGGTCCTTCTTAGATTGATCTAGTTATTTAGATCTGGATAACCTTCTCCTGATCAGCAATGATTCAGATTGCTGACCGGAGTGTTCTGGCAAGAGGCTATCCCCGTCAGAACACAGGCAGCACAGCAGGGGAGATCACTATACTAACATCTGATTGTTAGTACAGCAGCTTTTTTCTTTTTGTTTAACCTAATAGGTTAAATGAGAAATGCTATTGATGTGTACAAGGCTATGAACCAAACAATTCATTTATTTTTTTTGATGAAGTGCCTTTTTCGCACCACTGTATGTGCAATCATCTGTGTTTTTCTGCATCGAAAAACAAGGGTAACTACAACCGTTTGTCGTGTCCCCACCAGAATGCACACAAACACGTGTGTAAACACGCACAAGTGCACCTCTCACCCACAATAATTAGGTCAGAGATAACATGTCAAAAATATGTGGAAAAACACACAAAAACTTGTAGAAACGTGTATGAATCGCTTGGAAGCGAAAATTACTTCAGGTGTGTTTTTATGTGAGTTGTAGTGTGAATGGGTCCTTACAGAATACTATTTTTTATATATTTTTTATATCCTCTAGCTGCTTTACAGTCACTTCATGTCTTTATGCATGCACTACAGTGGCTGCTTCATATCATTGCTCAGGCTGGGTTTTAAAATAGACAACAGTGGAACATGCCTTCATAATGTGCACTGGCATGGCTGCATACAGTATAGTCTTCACTGGAAGCACATAAGACATGGGGACAACGCAGGGGACCATTTGGGACACAAGAACAGAGGGGTTTCACCCCATAACAGGAAGTGTCTGATCATAGACCTCTATAGCAGCATCAAAGGGTGTGTTTTTAATCAAAGCCGCAGATTTAAAAGAATGATTACTTTTGAAACAACAGCAACACATTAAATATTAGATACAGTTTTTGAGCTTGGGTTTAGATCTGCTTTAAGTTCAGGTAGTATAATTGAGATCTGTCTCCCCCTTAAATGCATCTGTGAATGTGGTCATGGAAGTATCCTTTAATTACACATATAGGGCTTTTTCCAGGGGACTTCAGCATGCATTATATAGTGTGTGCAGCTTGAACCTAAAAATGAAAATAGCATACTGAAGCAAACTTCTGTAGATGTTTGCTACTCCCTCAAGGGCTAATCAATGCTACTTCAATGACTAAGCACTAGAGTGCTAGAGGCAGGTTGCAAACCAGATACCATAAAGATATGGTGAGTAAAACACTGAACCGTGTAAAACATAGTGCTGTATAAATATTACATTACTTGATCGTGTGTTCCAAGCAGCAACACTCTGCAATCTGAAGTTGTGTCAGTTCATTTTTCCCCTCATAATATCAAAGTAAAAAAAAATATATAATGCATTAAAAACCTATAAATGTGACATTTTTATTTTCTACCAATGTGCAAAAGCAATAAAGTGCTGTAAACTGTACTAACCAACCTTTTACAAACTAAGGGAATATTTTTTAAGCATTCTGGGCAAATATTTCAAAGATGCAGTCTCTAGTTTATCAGGAACTTGTGACATTTTTATTCAATGACAACTAAATATTCTCGCCCATCTTCACCATACAATACCGTATGCATGTCTGTATGGCAATGTACAGTATGTGAACACTACGGCTGAGATCTACTAAATGGATTAGTGGATACATGAACTAATGTTAGTGAGAATCAGTCACAAACTGAATTATATCTTATTACATTTAAATAACTAGTATTAACTGTTTATTGAAGCGACACTATGCCAAATTAGGGCAAAGCTTTAAGCTTCCTCATTTATTGATACCTTTCACGTGCTCCATTGCTGCTCTGTCAGAGAGGGAAGTTCTAATCCTGTGTACGCCGTATGTCAGACTGCATTAGAGCTTACACGGGGTAAACTTCTTCCTCCTATAGTTACAGCGATGGGCCTCTGAGGCCCAAGCACTACATCCGGGGGGGGAATTCACATGCTTCCTTATTCTCTGAAGTGTGACGGAGAAAATTTCCTCTATACAAGAGAACCTGTCACTTTATCTTGAATAGGCAAAGCTACAAATTCTCTTTAAGTAATGCCAGAAGTCCTGGTTGGCGTCATCTTCCAGTTTTTAAATACGTTATACCCATAAACACAAGCTGACTGCCTCCTGATCCAGCCATTTTTTTAGCTTACCATCTCATGCCTGTAATATGTCAAGATAGCCAAGGCCAACGGTTCTGCGGGATATATGAATGACCAGGGAATTTAGAAAACTGATCACCAATGTTCCACTGGCAGAAAAGCCAGTGCTGAAGTTGTCACCTCAGAGTTCTGTTTGCTTGTCCCTGAATCAACCTTTCAAGTCTGTGCTAATCTCTACCCTTTCTTTTGCTTGAGGGCAGTTGGACTATGCCTTTATGGCTTACTACCCTCTTAAACCAATAGGTTCTGTGTCACAGCTCTGTTTCTTATCCATTGTACACCATTCTCAATGACATCAGGAGTTCTTATCTTGTTAAACCCCAGCATCTGATTGGATCCCAAGACATGTGCCTGACAAATGTAGAGGGAGACATGGTAGAATCTTTGCAAATGACCAGAATATTAAAATAAAGTGATCCTAAAGCAGAACTTTACCCCCTCAATCAACACTGTCTATTTTTATTTCGTATGCTGCTATCATTAGTGAATAAATATAAAAATATTTTATTTACTTGTTTTAAACTTTTTTTTTTTACATTGCCTCAGTTACGTTCTGGTTTTCATGCCTAGGGAAATGATGTCATACATCCTAGGAGTGGTTTTCTTAGCTAAGCACACTCTCCGGCCTGCATGCATGAGCTAAGGGCAGTTAGATTCAAGGAAGTAAATGCTACATGAATCTTCTGCCCTTACTCGAGATGGCCATGGCCAGATATGCTAGGGGGTGATTTCAACCCAATTTCCCAGCAAAATAAAGCATGGAGACATGGATGGGTGGATGGGGGTGTTTTCTTTAAATATCGAAAATTAATTAAACTGTGTTTTTAGTTTGTGGTGCTCTGATGCAGTGAAGTTCCGCTTTAAAAATAATAGATACTGAAAACTGGAACAATTTACAGTGCATTATCCAATAGGGAAGTGCCTGCAAATGAATACAAGTACTGCACTTAAACAAATAAGTACCCATATGAATCATGAGTACTGGTTATATTTGTTTCAGTAAAAGATTGTAAGAGAGGGTATTTTATTTCTTGAAGATGTAATGGGGATTGTAACTGACAAGTAAAACAAAACCCTGTTATAATTAGGAAAATGTGGGATAATATGCTCAAAATAGTATCCATCCTTATTCACTGCAGGCAATCTCACAAAACACTCCTTCTGATTTGGATCTTGTTGCACAAATGTTTTGATTACCGATGTCGAATTTATTTGATAATTAATGGGTTGACTGATTTGGCTAATTCTACACGATGTTCTTACAGCTGCTTTTGGCAAGCTGTGTCGATCTCTTGCAGATATTTTAATAGAAAATATTCATTATTAGGAGGGAAAAAAAAGATACAGCATTAGCTCTTTTTAACAGTGTTGGCATTTTATGCTAGTTGGTAAGGCTTACTTGGCAGATCTTTCCTGCAGATGGATATAGCCAATTGAGGCTTGGCATGAAAAAGGAGCCAGGTGAAGCTACCCAGGAATAAAACAGAGTGTGCTGCAGGGCCGTCTTTATTCTTGATTGGACCCTGGGCAATAATTTTCTTGGGCCCTCTTGAATCCACTTATCAACTATTTGGGGGCTCAAGGGGCAGCTGCTTTGGGCCCCACAACAATGACTAGACCCGGGGCAGCTGCCCCTTTTGACCTGTGTTAAAGATAGCCCTGGTGTGCTGGTTTATTTACTGTCACACAAACTAGAAAAGTAAATCACCATACACAGGAGGGTTTCTTGATAGAGCATTTCAGATTCAAACTGGAAGAGAAACCAGCATGTTTTGGGGACTCAAGGAATCCTCTTCATCAGAGCTAAAATAATGTTAACAATAGACAAATGTAAATAAATATGCCAATAAAATTAATAAAAGATAAATGATGTATTACTTTTACACATGTCTATTGTATACATTACATAGGCCTGATAAAAGTGGTGTCTTTAAAACCTCAAAACACGCTGGCTACTTTTCCAGATCCTTACTGGATTAGTCTAAAGGAAATAAACTTGTATTGCTGTCTGTTTCCCTCTGTATTATCTTCTCTACTTGTCCTGATGACCCTTGTCACCAATATAGAAAGTGATAGGAAATCTAAAATTTTCAGAGGACATCAAAACAAAAAGAGGATAACTTTTTTTTTTTTTTTTTAAGACATCTGTTCTGGTGACACCCATCTAAGAGGGGATTTGTATGTTTGTATATATTTCTTTCACTTCTGGTTACATTTATGTGACACACTGAAGCATCATTAAATCCAAAATAAAACATTATATTGCAGTTTACCAATTCATAGCTGTGATGGCTGGATTCGTTTTCCTTTTTAGGCTTTTTTCTATTTCACCTAGTGATCCTGCCAGTAAGTCTGTTTTTCAAAAGAACAAACTGTCCTACAAATTGAGAGACACCATTTAACACTGACAGAAGTGAAGTTTAATTATGTAAAACCTTTTTCCTATAAAAAAAAAAAAAAAAGTGGTTGCTGTAAATGCTTATAAACTTATTATAGCTTGAGTTTTGCTTCAATTTGTTAGTGTATTTAAATCAGTTAGTGCACTAAGCACAGCCCAGTCTGACAATGCTGCTGTCCAAAGGTGTCTCTGTTGCTCCTGAATCTAGAGCATAGGCACTCTAATAAAGGAGATGTGTTACTTGCCAGACCATCAGGTGAAAACAAAAACATAAAAAAAGAAAACTAATCAAAAGAACTAGATTAATTTGTATCTTTTTTCAACCAGATTAACTATGTAACCCACAGCAAATGGCTGGTAAGCAGTAATATATTACATTTTTAGTTTTGGGTTTAAAACAACTTGTTTGTAAAAAATTACTGGACAAGATAATTCTTCTATAAGCAATAAAAGAAACGTTTTGGCTAAATAGACACTTTAACCACCTCCCACCCGGCAAATGTTCATATATGGCCGAGTGGGAGCTTCCTCCTGAGTGGACGTTCAGGAACGTCCTGCAGAAGGAGGCAGATCACGAGTCCGCGTGCACGCGCAGCTGCACGATCCCGGTGTGCCTGTGTCCCCCGAACACAGAGCAACACTGCTCAACAGGAGGACTGTGCGATTGGCCCTCCTGATCACATGACGGCCGTGTCCAATCACAGCCGTCATGTGATGTAAATAGAGACGACGTCGCGGTGATCGACTCTGCTTCTCCTCACACAGTGAGGAGTAGGAGAGCAGATCGGTGCTGGCAGGAGGCGATCAGTGAGTATAGAGCTGTTTTACTGCTCTTTACTCACTGATCACCCTGTGCTAGTGCCCTCCAAAGTGTCCCCAACCACAGTGTCCCCAAAAGTTTCCCCAAACACAGTGCCCACGCAATAAAAAACAATTGACACACATCTGTCCCAGTGAACCTCTTCCACATCTGTTCTTGATCATCTGGCGCAAATCATCTAGCGCACATCTTCCACATCTGTCCGTGATCATCTGGCGCACATCTGCCCCATCTGTCAGCGATCTGGCACACATCTGCCCCATCTGTCAGTGATCTGGCACACATCTGCCCCATCTGTCCGTGATCATCTGGCGCAGATTATCTGCCACATCTGGTGCACATCAATTGCCACATGTCTGTGATAATCTGGCGCACATTATCTGCCGCATCTGTTAGTGATCCTCTGGCGCACATCTGGTGCAGATGATCTGCCACATCAATTGCCACATATGTCCGTGATAATCTGCCGCACATCTGGCACACATCATCTGCCACATCTGCCGCATCTGTTCGTGATCATCTGGCACACATCTGGGGCAGATTATCTGCCACATCTGGTGCACATCAACTGCCACATGTCTGTGATCATCTGGCGCACATCATCTGCCACATCTGTCAGTGATCATCTATCACATTTGTAGTCATCTGGCGCACATCATATGCCACATCTGTCAAAGTGAACATCTGCCACATCCCAGTGATCAACATCTGTCACACATCTGCCCCAGGAATCAGCGCACATCTGTCCACATGGCTAAAAAATGATCCAGGGCCTTCAAAAATGTGGTAGGTACTCAGGAAATGAAATGTGTAATTTATGCTCCTAGAACACCTGACTGTGCTACTTGGATGTTGGGCCTCTGTATGAGAACAGGTTGAGGAAAAGTCTCACATGTGGCATCGCCATACTCCGGAGGTGTAGTAGAATATATTTTGGGGTGTCATTGCAAATTTATCTATGCCATGTGTAAAAAATAACTTGTTAACATGACAATTTTGTGGGGGAAAAAAAAAATCTTCATTACAACTTCATTCAACTATTGTGGGCAAAAAAATATTGCAACTTCAAAAAACTCACTATGCCTCTTACTAAATACCTTAGACTGTCATCTTTACAAAAAGGGGTAATTTGGGGGGTATTTGTACTATCCTGACATTTTAGGGCCTCAAGAAATTAGATGGGTAGTAGTCAGTACATCAGAATTGATCAATTTTCAATGATATGTAGCCTAGCTTGTAGACTCTAAAACTTTCATGCAAACCTATTATCATACACTTATCAGGATTTGTTTTACCAAAGACTAGTGTTGAGCGAACACGGACTGTATTATTCGTGTTCGTACCGAATAATTGGATTTTTTGTACCCGAACACGGACATGGACACTTTACTGTATGTTCGGGTAAAAATCCGTGTTCGGTCGTTTTATTTCCGGGTTTTGCATGCTTTGGCACTCTTTTCATGGCGGGCTTTCAACAGCCAATCAACAATCGTTTAACTGGTGTGCCTTAAGCCATCCCAGCCATGCCTGCAAATGTCTCAGTAGCTGTGATTGGCCGTCTGAAGCATGTGACCAAGTCTTTATAAGTTCCAGGCAGCCGCAGCGTCTTCATTCTGCTGCTTAGATCAGGGACAGAGCACACATCAACGTGCTGGCTGCTGATTAGGGAAAGACAGGCAGGAAAAAACCATTTGTGTCCGGATAGAATTGAGGGACAGGTCAGAGTGTTTAGGCAGGGCGAGTTGTAGGCATTTTAGGGATAGAGTCTGCTGAATTATAGGGTCAGTGTCTTCTACAAAGTACAATCGATATTGCTGTGTGGGGGGTGGGGTGACTCTGCACTCAATCCTGATCTACGATCTCTTCTCAATCCTGTTAGGGAGAGGCTGCTGCTGCTGAATTTTAGGGAAACTGTGTTCTACAAACTACAATCGATATTGCTGTGTGGTGTGGGATAGGAGATAGGCAGGTGTCAGTGATCCACATTCATTTTTCTGTGTGAGAGCTGCAGTGAACACAATCTTTTTGGGCTGCAGTGAACACAATCTTTTTGGGGTGCAGTGAACAACGTCCTTTTTGGGGTGCAGTGAACAAAATCTTTTTGGGGTGCAGTGAACAAAATCCTTTTTGAGGTGCAGTGAACACAATCTTTGTGGGGTGCAGTGAACACAATCTTTGTGGGGTACAGTGAACACAATCTCATACTTCTGAACATTTGAGGGTGCTGCCTGTTCCATACTCCTCCTCCTACTGCTCAACCATCCTTTTAGGGGTACAAACAATAGTAATTGGGGCCTAGTGTGGTGGTGTACGTGTGAGATACATACACTTTCTTTTTGATCATATTTTCTATTCCGCTATTCAATTAAATCCTTTGGGGATCAATTAAATTGCGTGATAGTCTGTGTCGGTACGTGTGAGATCCACCTTTCCAAGTTTTTGGGGTTCATCTCATACTTCTGAAGATTTGAGGGTGCTGCCTGTTCCATACTCCTCCTCCTACTGCTCAACCATCCTTTTAGGGGTACAAACAATAGTAATTGGGGCCTAGTGTGGTGGTGTACGTGTGAGATACATACACTTTCTTTTTGATCATATTTTCTATTCCGCTATTCAATTAAAACCTTTGGGGATCAATTAAATTGCGTGATAGTCTGTGTCGGTACGTGTGAGATCCACCTTTCCAAGTTTTTGGGGTTCATCTCATACTTCTGAAGATTTGAGGGTGCTGCCTGTTCCATACTCCTCCTCCTACTGCTCAACCATCCTTTTAGGTGTACAAACAATAGTAATTGGGGCCTAGTGTGGTGGTGTACGTGTGAGATACATACACTTTCTTTTTGATCATATTTTCTATTCCGCTATTCAATTAAAACCTTTGGGGATCAATTAAATTGCGTGATAGTCTGTGTCGGTACGTGTGAGATCCACCTTTCCAAGTTTTTGGGGTTCATCTCATACTTCTGAAGATTTGAGGGTGCTGCCTGTTCCATACTCCTCCTCCTACTGCTCAACCATCCTTTTAGGGGTACAAACAATAGTAATTGGGGCCTAGTGTGGTGGTGTACGTGTGAGATACATACACTTTCTTTTTGATCATATTTTCTATTCCGCTATTCAATTAAAACCTTTGGGGATCAATTAAATTGCGTGATAGTCTGTGTCGGTACGTGGGAGATCCACCTTTCCAAGTTTTTGGGGTTCATCTCATACTTCTGAAGATTTGAGGGTGCTGCCTGTTCCATACTCCTCCTCCTACTGCTCAACCATCCTTTTAGGGGTACAAACAATAGTAATTGGGGCCTAGTGTGGTGGTGTACGTGCGAGATACATACACTTTTTTTGATCATATTTCCTATTCCGCTATTCAATAAAAACCTTTGAGGATCAATTGAATTGCGGGATAGTCTGTGTCGGTACGTGTGAGATCCACCTTTCCAAGTTTTTGAGGTTCATCTCATACTTCTGAAGATTTGAGGGTGCTGTCTGTTCCATACTCCTCCTACTCCTCATCCATCCTTTTAGGGGTAGAAACAATAGTAATTGGGGCCTAGTGTGGTTTTGTACGTGCGAGATACATACACTTTTTTGGATCATATTTCCTATTCCGCTATTCAATAAAAACCTTTCTAGGGCAAGATCTTAAATTACAGAAATATGAGGAGACCGTCAAATAAGGGCCGTGGCCTGGGTCGTGGTGCTGCTGGTAGAGCTCCTGTTGCAAGGAGAGGACGTGGTCGATCTGTGCCAGCTACACGCACAAGTGAAACACCTTCCTCAAGTGTGAGTAGGCGACAGAACCTGCATCAGTATTTGGTAGGGCATCATACGCCCCTAGAAGTGATGAGGCCAGAACAAGTGGAGGCGATAGTAGATTGGTTTGCTGCTGACAGTGCCTCCAGTTCCTTCACATTGTCTCCCACCCAGTCTACTGCAGAAAGGTCACAGTTGGCACCTGCAGCCGATGTCCAACCGTCTTTCACCTCACCCCCTTGCAAATCAGGCAAGCAGTCTGAGCCCCAAGCCATACAGCAGTCTCTTCTTCTTTTTGATGACTCTGTCAGCAGGGTTTCCCAGGGCCATCCACCTAGCCCTGCCCCAGAAGTGGAAGAGATTGAGTGCAGCGATGCCCAACCACTTATTTCTCAAGATGAGTACATGCAAGGATCATCGCAGCACGTCTCCGATGATGACGAAACGCAGGCGCCAACTGCTGCGGCGTTCAGCATTGTGGAGACCGATGAGGGCAGGGGTGAAGACTGGGTGGAAGATGATGTGGAGGACGATGAGGTCCTCGACCCCACATGGAATGAACGTCATGCAGGTGACCTGAGTAGTTTGGAGGAAGAGGCGGTGGTCGCACAGAGCCACCAGCACAGCAGAAGAGGGAGCAGGGTGCAGAACCGGAGCGGCCGTGCCCTAGACACTACGCCCGCTACTGCCCAACGCAGCAAGGGAACGAGCGCACCAAAGTCAGCTCAAAGGAGTTCTCTAGCGTGGAAGTTCTTTAGAAAATGTGCTGATGACAGGACACGAGTGGTTTGCACCCTGTGCAATCAGAGCTTGAAGCGAGGCATAAACCTTCTCAACCTGAGCACAACCTGCATGATCAGGCATCTAAGTGCAAAGCACGAGCTGCAGTGGAGTACACACCTTCAAAACCAAGAAACGTCTCTGGCTCATCCTGCTTCCTCTTCTGCTGCAGTCTCGGCCGCTCCAGCCACATCTGTAGTGATACCGGCACCTGCCACCCCACAAACAGACGATCTGTCAGCAACACCACCACCTGGGTCACCAACAACCATCTCCACAATGTCCCGTGGAAGCGTTCAGCTTTCCATCTCCCAAACACTTGAGAGGAAGAGGAAGTACCCCCCTACCCACCCGCGATCCCTGGCCCTGAATGCCAGCATTTCAAAATTATTGGCCTTTGAAATGCTGTCATTCCGTCTGGTGGAGACGCACAGTTTTAAAAACCTTATGTCGGTGGCTGTCCCACAGTACATCGTGCCCAGCCGCCACTACTTTTCCAGGCAAGCCAACCCTTCCCTGCACAACCAAGTGGGGGAAAAAATCAGGTGTGCACTGTGCAACGCCATCTGTGCCAAGGTCCACCTAACTACCGATACGTGGACCAGTAAGCACGGTCAGGGGCGTTATATCTCCCTAACGGCACACTGGGTAAATGCAGTGGCGGATGGGCCTGAGGCGGATTGCAATTTGGCGCATGTCCTTCCACCACCGAGGATTGCAGGGCGCTTCAGTTTGCCTCCTGTTCCTAACTCCTCCTACTCCGCTTCCTCATCCTCTACCGCCTCCTCATCCGGACAGCGTAACACCTTCACCACCAACTTCAGCACGGCCAGGGGTAAACGACAGCAGGCAGTTTTACAACTTGCCTGTTTGGGGGACAAACCACACACCGCGCAGGAGTTGTGGAGGAGCATGGAACAGCAGACAAATGAGTGGTTGCTGCCAGCGAGCCTCAAGCCCGGCCTGGGCGAAATCTCATAGCAGCTCTGGGCCTAGCCGGTTTGACGCACATCCCTTGCCTGGCGCATGTGCTGAATTTGGTGGTGCAGAGGTTCCTTAAAAACTACCCCGATATGTCAGAGCTGCTGCAGAAAGTGCGGGCCGTTTGTGCGCACTTTCGGCGTTCTCACCCTGCTGCTGCTCGCCTGGCAGCGCTGCAGCGTAACTTCGGCCTTCCCGCTCACCGCCTCATATGTGACGTGCCCACAAGGTGGAACTCCACCTTGCACATGCTGGAAAGACTGTGCGAGCAGCAGCAGGCCATAGTGGAGTTTCAGCTGCAGCACGCACGCGTGAGTCGCTCTGCGGAACAGCACCACTTCACCACCAATAACTGGGCCTCCATGCGAGACCTGTGTGCCTTGTTGCGCTGTTTTGAGTACTCCACCAACATGGCCAGTGGCAATGACGCCGTTCTCAGCTTAACTATCCCACTTCTATGCCTCCTTGAAAAAACAATTCGGGCGATGATGGAAGAGGATGTGGCACAGGATGAGGAGGAGGAGGAGGAGGATGAAGAGGTAACATTTCCAAGGCTTTCAGGGCAGTCATTCGCAAGGGGCTCCGAGGGTGGGTTCCTGCACACACAAACGCCAGGGACACAATTGTCCAGCAGGGGCACAGTTCTGGAGGATGAGGAGGATGAGGAGGAGGAGGAGCTGGAGGAGGAGATGGAACCATGTTCACAGCAGGGTGGCACCCAGGCCAGCTCATGGCCATCACTGGTGCGTGGCTGGGGGGATACAGAGGACACGGACCATACACCTCCCACAGAGGACAGCCTTTCGTTGCCTCTGGGCAGCCTGGCACACATGAGCGATTACATGCTGCAGTGTCTCCACAACGACCGCCGAGTTGCCCACATTCTAACTTGTGCTGATTACTGGGTGGCCACGCTGCTGGATCCCCGTTACAAGGACAACGTACCGTCCTTAATTCACTCACTGGAGCGCGATCGCAAGATGCGCGAGTACAAGCGCACGCTGGTAGACGCCATGCTGCTGGCATTCCCATCTGACAGCGGGGCCGCAGTGGAAGCACAAGGCAGAGGAGGAGGAGGTCGCCAACGCAACCAGGGCACCGCCAGCACCTCAGAAGGCAGGGTTAGCATGGCCGAAATGTGGAAAAGCTTTGTCAGCACGCCACAACAAACAGCAGCACCAGCAGCTCAGATGGAACGTCTTAGCAGGAGGCAGCATTTTACCAACATGGTGGAGCAGTATGTGTGCACACGCCTACATGTAGTGAATGAGGGGTCTGCCCCCTTCAACTTCTGGGTCTCCAAATTGGGCACATGGCCTGAGCTTGCCCTTTACGCCTTGGAGGTGCTGGCGTGCCCTGCAGCCAGTGTATTATCTGAACGGGTATTTAGCACGGCTGGGGGCGTTATAACAGACAAGCGCAGCCGCCTGTCCAGAGACAATGTGGACAAGCTCACGTTCATTAAAATGAACCAGGCATGGATCCCACGGGACTTTTCCGTACCTTATGCAGAATAGCAATGGATACCGACCTTACCCACCCATTGTTCCATTTTTGCTCTTTCTCACTCTTTTGGGGTGTACCCTCATTTAAAATTTGTGAAAAGAAGCAGTGTTGGCTACCTCGTCCTCCTCCTCAGGGCCAGATTAACGTAGGGGCTATTGGAGCTGCAGCTCCAGGCCCCTACCTTTTATATAGGCCCCGGGTTGGCCATATTCACTGTTACCGCTCTTCTGTCACTTGTAAACACAGAAGTCTGGCTTCTATGCTCGCTTCCCCAGGCAGCACCCTCAGAACCTCCCCACACAGCGCGAAGGCCGGACAAGGAGGGACAGTTGCCGATGCATGGATGTGTTTATGGGCTTCAGAGACAGCATCCCATGTTGAATTAGGCATGCATGGCTGCACCCTTCCTCCTCTGGGTGCATGGCAAGGCACGGCCCTTAAGGCCCTTCAAAATCCTCAGCACCAAGCCCATGATGCTCTTAATCCGGCCCTGGTCCTCCTCCACCGCCGCTTCCACCTACACCGCCCATAGGTGTGCGCAGCCTATTGCATTAAGGTGTGCACCCCAAAGTTGAAATACACATGCATGTGTTTGCCAGCAGGGAGAGTAATGTATCGGGGCCATGTACCTGTAGGCAAAGAGAAATAGAGCAGAGCAGGTCAGAGGGAGATCTTTCCCATCTCCTCACTGGCAATGCTATGTGCCCTAGGTGATTAGGGTGTGCCCAGGCACACCCGGCACACCCTGTGCGCATGCCTATGTCACTGCCACATCCACCACCACCTCAACCTCCCTCCTACTCCATATGGGCCTCGTCCTTCAGAGATGAAGAAGAACATTGTTTTATTTTTCTGTTTTTTTTTGTTGTTTTAAGTTATTTCCCTATCCACATTTGTTTGCAGAGCACTTCCCAGCACTCTAGCCCTTTCCTTTGGTGTTTTAGAGCCATTTTAGTGCCTTAAAGTTCGGGTCCCCATTGACTTCAATGGGGTTCGGTGTCCGGGAAAAGTTCGGTAAAAGTCCGGGACACGGACCCGGACTTTTTTTTAAAGTTCGGCCGAACCCGTCGAACACGGACATCTAGGTGTCCGCTCAACCCTACCAAAGACATGCAGCAGAATACATGCTGGCCTAAAATTATGAAAAAATTTTGATTTTATTGGATTTCTTTTAAAACAAAACGTAGAAAATATTGTTTTTCGCTTATATCGCAAAAAATAAAAGGCCAGTAGTGAATAAATACCACTAAAAAAAGAAAAGCTCTATTTGTGTAAACAAAATTATAAAAATTTCATTTGGGTACAGTGTAGCATGACATTCAAAGTGTGAGAGCACCGAAAGCTGAAAATTGGTCTGGGAAGGAAGGGGGTGAAAGTGCCCAGTGGTTAACCATTTAAGCCCTGGAAGATTTTACCCCCTTCTGGACCAGGGCCTATTTTGCGATTCGGCACTGCGTGACTAACGGACAATTGCGCGGTCGTGCGACGCTGTACCTAAACGATTTGACGTCCTTTTTTTCCCACAGAGCTTTCTTTTGGTGGTATTTGATCACCTGTGCGATTTTTTGCTCATGCGCTATAAACAAAAAAAGAGCGTCAATTTTGCAAAAATAACAATATTTTTCACATTTTTTTTATATGAAATTCCCAAAAAAATGTAAAAAATCAAAATTTTTTAACATTTTAGGCCAATTTGTTTTATGCTACATACGTTCCGTAAAAAAAAAAAAAAAAAAAAAAAAAAAATCGCTAAAAGCCTATTTTGATTGGTTTGCGCAAAAGTTATTGCGTTTACTAAGGGAAAGATTGTCATTTTTATTGTTTTTTTTTAACAATTAATGACGGCGATCTGCGATTTTTTGCGGGACTGCGACATTGCGGCGGACAGATCGGACCCTTGACTGACATTTTTGGGGTTACCAGTGACATTACTACAGTAATCAGTGCTATACATATTGAATCAAAGGGAGAACCTGCGCTAAATATGAAACGTGAAAAAAATATTATGTGTACCAGATTGATTAACGTAAAGCAGCTAAACACTGGACCTATAGAAATTCAACACAATATAAACCAAATAGTGTAGCGCTAATAAACAAAGAAAAAATGTGTTATGAGTGCCACATAATTCATAAATGAACGTGCTATAAAACAACATAAGTGATAAAGTCCACAGAAACTTGAGTCCCGGAATGGATAATAAATGGAGAGCTGTGATCCAAAGATGGAATCCCAATAGATGGTGAGGCAGGAGGGAAGATACCCGTGAGAGGTAATGAAAGATGGCTGCTTACCAGAATATATGGGCCCCCAAATTAATGGACAGGCCACAAAGGGCTTGGTAGGAAATCAGCATTCAATCTTGCCTCCACATACACAGGGATAAGGGCATGGATCCATAGACCAATAATCAACCTTGGCTCCAAATGTAAGAAGGTGAAGCGGTGGACTCATATGCAGCTCCAACAGTGTGTGGTATCATACACATGGGAATGAAGATTAAGTAAGACCATAGCGTAATCCAGTTTAGTGTAACAAAGCATTATATAAACTTGCACTTACATTTGGGTAGACAAATACAGGCGAAAACATTAAAAACCGTGGCGTCCCGCAGAAGTACAAAGCAAGCCGGCGTTCCGATGGGCGTGGTCAGCGTGGTGTCCGGTACCGCCCTACCAGTGTCGTCATATGTGACGTCGTCCGAGGCGACCACGCGTAAAGCTTAGTGAATTGTCGCCAAAGTGTTTCCAAAATCACAAATTCTTCAGATAGTTAAAGTGGTAAATAGGCATTTTGCCCTAAACACTCCTTGGAGAGGGAGAAACACCAAATTGTAAACTAAAATTGTTAGCACAGGTTCTCCTTTCTAAAAGCGTTTGCAAAAAGCTGCACTTTATTTTTTTACCTGCAAGGCAAAGGCATAATGTGCTAGTAAGCATCTCATACTAGCACATTATATTAAATTTACCTGAAAACGAAGCGTTCAAGCAATGCCATGGCTGAAGGTAGCGTCCATCTCTACATAGGTCTTAGTTCCAGGTTCGCGGCTCTGTGACTGGCGATCACGTCACTCCTTCCCATGCGCCAGTCACGGAACACTACTCTTTAGAAATGGCACGGGTGGCCGTTCTTTCAGAGCACATGCGCCAGTGACGTAACTGGCTGCTAGCTCAGTAAATATCTCCTGAACATTGCATGTTTAGGAGATAATTACACTACCTACAGTTGTGCTCCTAAGTTTACATACCCTGGCAGAATTAAGGCTCGGTTCACACTATTGCGATGCGGGAAGGCTGCGAATTCGCAGCCTGTTCCCGCATCGCACACGCACCCCCGGCAGTTCACACTGCCATATGCGATCCACTGGGGGTGTCAATGTAATCTTAACGACACCCCCAGTTTGATCGCATATCGCAGTGCGATCGTGCAGTTCGCACAGGATCGGATCGCACAAGTGTGAACCGCTGTGCGATCCGATCCTGATGCGGCAGCAAAAATGCCTCCTGTGCGTCTTTGCTGCGGGTGCGGTGCGAATTTAGCCATACAAACTGTATGGCTAAACTCGCACCGCACAGCTGATCGCATGTAATGTCGGAGCAGTGCGCTCCGACATGACATGCGAACCCGGCACACGCAGAAGTGTGAACCGGCTCTCATGATTTCTTGGCCATTTTTCCAGAGAATATGAATGATCACACAAAAACTTTTCTCTTTCATTCATGGTTAGTGTTTGGCTAAAGCCATTTATTATCAGTCAACTGTGTTACTCTTTTAAATCATAATGACAACAGAAACTACCCAAATGATCCTGATCAAAAGTTTACATACCCAAGTTCTTAATACCGTGTATTGCCCCTGTTAACATCAATGACAGCTTGAAGTCTTCTGTGGTATTTGTGGATGAGGCTCTTTATCTTCTCAGATGTTAAAGCTGTCCATTCTTCCTGGCAAAAAGCCTCCAGTTCCTGTAAATTCTTGGGCTGTCTTGCATGAACTGCACGTTTGAGATCTCCCCAGAGTGGCTCAATGATATTGAGGTCAGGAGACTGAGATGGCCGCTCCAGAACCATCAATTTATTCTGCTGTAGCCAATGACAGATCGACTTGGCCTTGTGTTTAGGATCATTGTCATGTTGGAATGTCCAATTACGTCCCATGCGCAGCTTCCGGGCTGATGAATGCAAATTTTCCTCCAGTATTTTTTGAAAACATTCTGCATTCATCTAGCCACCAATTCTGAGCAAATTCGTTGTGCCTTTGTAGCTCAAACATCGCCAAAACATCAGCGATCCACCTCCTTGTTTCACAGTATGAATGGTGTACTTTTCATCATAGGCAGTGCTGGTGCAAGGATTTTTGACACCCTAGGTGAAACCTCATTTTGCCGCCCCCCTTGGCTCTGCCCCTGACTCCACCACCTTTGCCCTGCCCATGTATACAGTGAAGGTGGTGGAATGGAGATTTTTGCAGCACCTCTCCACATATTTCCACCATTAGTGGTGATTAAATCAAGGTACATGGACGGATCCCGACTTAATTGTTGCAATCTTGCCTGAGCCTGGACCGGCAAAGTGATGTGAGCCGACAGCAGACTTTAGCCCACTGACGGCTGAAAATGGGTCACGGGAGTGCAGAACGATTAACAGCGTGACAGTCAGAGAATTAAGAAGTCATGAATGGTAGCCCCCATACTTTTCTTATGACATGGCCACTTTAGATTAGGTTAGCACTGTAGCAGCTCTATGAGCAACATTTGTGCGGGCACGGCAACCCAGTCATTTGAATGGGCTGCCGTGTTTCCTTGAAATGCAGGAAAAGGTCCCTGCTCCATTTTTGAAACTGTGGCCCGCACGGAAGCCGCAAGTGCTGTACGGTTCCCATAGCAGGAAGTGGCTGCTGCGATTTCAACTGCACGCCGGTGCCATTAGGATTAATGGCATCCACATGCATTTCCTGAATGGTACCCCGTATTTCTGTGCGGATGGTTGCGGGAGCAGGTGCTGTCCCGCAGCAGCAATCACCCGCATAGGTATGAACCTAACCTTAAGCCTTCGTTCACATTGAATGCAGCTTTGAAATCATGCGAGTTCATCTGAACTCGCACGATTTCAAAGCCGCATTTCAGTCAGACTTCAGGGGCGACTTCAGAGACATCTGTGCAGGTTCATAAGTGGCCAAAGGTAGTGCAGGAACTACCGATTGAGATGCTCCGATTGCCGGCAATAGGCTATGATTTGACATGCAATTTGACCTGTAAATCACATGTCAAATTGCGCCAATGTGAAAGGTGGCTCAGTAAGGATGCTTGTTGTTACAAAGGGACAAGTAATAGGTGGTGGGCCTGCTAAGTTTGTATCATGAATTGAAGGTGATTATGGTGTGTGATCCCTGACCATGGACTCCAGAAGAAATGTTCCCATTTTCGTGTGATGCTGATCAGATTGGATATTTTGTAGATTGAAGTGGGGAGATCACTAGGAGGAGGGTATCCCCATGCATTGAGAAAGTTGCTTACTGTGTGGTAGAGGAAGTGAATTATTTTACCTGAAGTTATTTGTGGGTTTATCTTTGCATCCCAAACTATTTTCCTGGCAGTTGTGGCTGATATTTTAGTTGGTCTACCTCACCGTAGTTTGGATTCAACAGAACCCCTCATTTTTCACTTCTTGATTAGAGTTTGAACACTGCTGATTGGCATTCTCAATTCCTTGGATATCTTTTTATATCCTTTTCCTGTTTTATACAGTTCAACTACCTTTTCTCGCAGATCCTTTGACAATTCTTTTGCTTTTCCCATGACTCATGATCTAGAAATGTCACTGCAACACTAGGTGAAAGATGCAAGGGTCTGTCAGGAGTCCAGAAACTCATTGACCTTTGATACACACACACTAATTACAAGCAAAGAGATCACAGGTGAGGATGGTTGCCTTTAACAGCCATTCAAACTCCTTTGTCTCAACTTGTGTGCATGTTATCCGGCAAAAATCACCAGGGTAGGTAAACTTTTGATCAGGGTCATTTTGGTAGTTTCTGTTGTCATTATGATTTAAAAAAAAGAGTAAACACATGTCAGGGAAATGGCCGTAGGAGAACTGGCAACATTGCCAGTAATAGCAATGGTTGCTCCTGCCTCAATTGACACTGCCCTCTGCTGGCCTATAAAAGGTGGCCATAGGATCAGACTCATTGCTGGATTATCTCTCAGCTTCCTGTTTGGACTTCCTGTTGTGACCTTGGCTTGTTCCTGATTCCGTTTGATCTCCTGCTCCTGGTTTGACCCTTGGCTTCTGCCACTGACCGTGCTTCTGTTATCTACCGTGTATGACCCCAGCTATTCTGGTTGTTTCCTGTGCATGACCTCGGCTTGTACCACGGTTCCCGCTGCTCCCAGACCTCGGCCAGTTCCTGTCTCTACTACCAGAGACTATTCCTTGGCACAAGGTAGCCCGCCTGCTCCAGAGCCCTTGAAGACTCCTACCCTGCTGTGGTTCCAGCCTGTTCCAGTTCACTCTCGGATTGCTCCTGGTTCTACCTACCTGCCTGCAGCTGGTAACCCGTGCCACTTGGAGCGCCACACCCTCTGTACCATCTTGAGGAGTGTGCCGCACTGGGCTGCAAGGGGAGCCCTCTCAGCACCTTGGCCTTGGATCAGGTAACTGACAATACAGTTGATTGATAATAAATGGCTTCAGCCAAATACTAACCATGAGTGAAAGAAAAGTGTTTGTGTTATAATTCATATTCCTGTAAAAACGGCCAAGAAATCAAATTCTGCCAGGGTAGGTAAACTTATGAGCACAACTGTATAGGTAAGCTTTAATATAGGCTTACCTATAGGTAAAACTTAAAGATTAAAGTTTACTTCCTCTTAAACACAGTAGAGGGTGTCCACATGCAGCTGGAGCTGGATTATGGGCTTCCATAAGACCAATTCTGTGGTTTCTCAATAAGATCTTGACATTTGAAGATTGTAGTTTTTTAGGTATGAACATTAGGAGCTGGGGGGAGAAAGTGGCAAGGCAGGATTCCAGGCTTAGGAAAAAGTGTTCTTTTAAAAATATGGCATTTTCTGTGTTTCTGATCCCTTGTTTCAAATAAATGAAACCATTTGTTGCAGAGAGTGATATGTAATAAATTGACCAAGAAGACAGCAGAGCACATTAGCAGGTCTGTGGACAGATACACTTTCCATACAATGCATTGGGCAAAAGGGGAAGCATGTAAACCATCAATGTCTTTTAAAACAGTGTGTCTGGCTAGGACTGAATATGATATACAGTATCTCTCACAAAAGTGAGTACACCCCTCAGATTTTTGTAAATATTTTATTATAGCTTTTCATGTGACAACACTAAAGAAATGACACTTTGCTACAATGTAAAGTAGTGAGTGTACAGCTTGCATAATGGGTAAATTTGCTGTCCCTTCAAAATAACCCATCACACAGCCATTCATTTCTATACAGCTGCCAACAAAAGGGAGTACATCCCTAAGTGAAATTGTCCAAATTGGGCCCAAAGTGTCAATATTTTGTGTGGCCACCAATATTTTCCAGCACTACCTTAACCCTCTTGGGCATGGAGTTCACCAGAGCTTCACAGGTTGCCACTGGAGCCCTCTTCCACTCTCCCATGACAACATCACAAAGCAGGTGGATGATAGGGACCTTGAGCTCCTACAACTTCTGTATGAGGATGCCCCACAGATGCTGAATTGGGTTTAGGTCTGGAGACATGCTTGGACAGTCCATCACCTTTATCCTCGGCTTCTTTAGCAAGGCAGTGGTCATCTTGGAGGTGTTTGGGGTCGTTATGTTGGAATACTGCCCTGCGGCCCAGTCTCTGAAGGGAGGGGATCATGCTCTGCTTTAGTATGTCACAGTACATATTGACATTCATGGTTCCCTCAATGAACTGTAGCTCCCCAGTGCAAGCAGCACTCTTGCAGCCCCAGACCATGACACTCCCACTACCATGCTTGACTGTAGGCAAGACACACTTGTCTTTGTACTCCTCACCTGGTTGCCGCCACACACACTTGACAGCATCTAAACCAAATAAGTTTACCTTGGTCTCATCAGACCATAGGACATGGTTTCAGTAATCCATGTCTTTAAGTCTGCTTCTCTTCAGAAAACTGTTAGCAGGTTTTCTTGTGCATCATCCTTCAACCTCTGCAGTAATGCTGGCAGCACTCATACGTCTATTTCCCAAGACAACCTCTGGATATGACGCTGAGCACGTGCACTCAACTTCTTTGGTCAACCATGGCGAGGCCTGTTCTAAGTGGAACCTGTTCTGTTAAACCGCTGTATGGTCTTGGCCACCGTGCTGCAGCTCTGTTTCAGGGTCTTGCCAATCTTCTTATAGCCTAGGCAATCTTTATGTAGAGCAACAATTCTTTTTTTTTAACATCCTCAGAGTTATTTGCCATGTGGTGCCATGTTGAACATCCAGTGACTAGTATGAGAGAGAGTGATAACACCAAATTCAACACACCTGCTCCCCATTCACACCTGAGACCTTGTAACACTAACGAGTCACATGACACTTGGGAGGGAAAAAGGCTAATTAGGCCATATTTGGACATTTTCACTTAGGGGGTGTACTCACTTTTGTTGCCAGCGGTTTAGACATTAATGGCTGTGTTATTTTGAGGGGACAGCAATATTACGCTGTTATACAAGCTGTACACTCACAACTTTACATTGTAGCAAAGGGTAATTTCTGCAGTGTTGTCACATGAAAAGATATAATAAAATATAGACAAAAATGTGAGGGGTGTACTCACTTTTGTGAGATACTGTACATTATAGCTTTAACAATGAAAGAGGAAATTAGTTTTATCCATTAAATAAAGAAGTGAATGAATATTGGCTGTTTACTTGTTAGCAAGCGTTCATCTACTTGAAGCATAAGTAAAAAAATATTTAAATGCATTTTGGCTTCCGGAAGAATAACAGGTATGGATATTTTATACTTTGTTACATTGGTCCAGCTTGGACCAGTTTAACTATGCATGTACATACCTGGTCAAAGCCCCTGGAAGCTGGAAATTACTTTAGTAGGAGACCGCTACTCCAGTGACCTACACTTGCTTCAGGGTCCTGCAACAAATGGCTGACCAGCTGTATTCTGAACCAAGAAGGCTGGCCACTCAGCAGGCAGCATTCAGAGAATACTTTACATTTTCTGAATGAATGTAAAGTAATGTAAAGCACTCTCTGATTGGACGAGGTGGAGAGTGTGGCATCACCGCCTAGCATAGCGGTGTCTAACTCAGCGATTTCAAGCTTCTAGGAGCAGTGGCAAGGTATGGTATATACATAGCCACACTGGCCCAAGCTGGATCATTGTACTATGTATAAAATGTTCTTACCTGGAATTCTTCTTTAAAGCTAAACCTCTCTAATTACCTATTAGAGCTTCCACTACATCATGATGGACTCAATATGATTGGTGGTGCCTTAAGACAGAGGTCATTGAAGATGGCTCTGAAATCAAAGTACAAGGGTAAACATCCAGCTAGTAGCTTTAAAAGCTGAAGATTAATCTGCTAATATTTGCCTTCCCTGGTTCCTCTCCATCTCTTCATCAACATGCTAATAACATTTTAAAGTAAAACAATTCTGTTTTTATTAATACCCATTTTGAAACCCAGTGACATTATCACTGCGTTTTAGTGCATTTCAGGAAGATCATGGCTAGTATTACTGCTTCCAGCAGTAACACAGGAAGCGTCCTGTGTGTCTCTCCCACCGCTGAACTATAGTACTTACTGAAGCCCGCACAGCTTTTGTGCCTACTATGTGAGTGTATCTTTAAATATATTTTAAACGATTTATACAGAGAGCATTAGATCTCCCTCTCCTTTTCCTTCTAAACACACACTGCTGATCGGGACAATGGATCGGGGAGCCCTAGTCGTCCATTAACCCTTGCAGCATCTCAGGACTCCAATTTGGTGGCGTGACCCTGCATATATCGTCAGGATAATAAGCGATTATGGCCCAGTGGTGACACACGGGTCTCAACCTAAGGTGAGGGGCCATCCAATTTTGGTGGTGGGATCACGAGTATTTACACCATTGTTTGGAGCACTTGAGCACTGTGTGGTCAAAGAAGAGACTGTGTGATCTTGTCTTTCAACAGGGATTTACCGTCCACTTTGATCATTGGAATAGCACTTGAGCACTTGTGATTTTTTTGGGACAATTCACTTTGCACAGTACTGACAGATCGATGTCAATGCGTTTATTATATATATATATATATATATATATATATACATACACATATACACAGTGCCTTGCGAAAGTATTCGGCCCCCTTGAACTTTGCGACTTTTTGCCACATTTTAGGCTTCAAACAAAGATATAAAACTGTAATTTTTTTGTGAAGAATCAACAAGTGGGACACAATCATGAAGTGGAATGAAATTTATTGGATGTTTCAAACTTTGTTAAATAAAAAACTGAAAAATTGGGCGTGCAAAATTATTCAGCCCCTTTACTTTCAGTGCAGCAAACTCTCTCCAGAAGTTCAATGAGGATCTCTGAATGATCCAATGTTGACCTAAATGACTAATGATGATAAATAGAATCCACCTGTGTGTGGATTTTTGTATGTATTTTATAGTATATGGGGCTGGCAAGGTACTGTGCACAGCTTCCCAAATACACAGCACCGTGCCTGAGTACTCCTCTCAAGAGGTCCCGGCTCTTAATCAATAAGTTGGCTGGCTCTTGGGAGTTATGCAAATATCAAACTGCCTTGGTGGTTGGATGCCAGTTTGGAGTGAGAGTTCCTAGGGAGACTGCAATAACATGTAAACCGCTTTAGGTAACGCACGCGTTAGACTGAGCCCCAGTGGTAAAGTCTTAGAAATCCATGAAATCTATTAATGACTGGGGCAGGCCAGCTTTAACCCTTTCACTGCCAGGTCCGTATGGCACTACAGCACTCCTTGCAGCTGGCCAGGTCTGGACCTCATTTCTCTCCCTGCAATAAGTTCAAGAACTTTTAACAGAATTGTTCAACAGACTCTGAAGAACAATTCTAATCAGCGGATTACAATCTGGTGATCAGAGGTATTAACCTAAAATGTGAACGCCCCCCCATGGCGCAATTTCCCTGTCTCCAGCCTCTTCTACATCTTCCTACCACCACCGCTCCATCACCTAAAATGACTCCCCCTCCCCCCTACCATCCTTTCCTATCCTCTTCACCCCCCCCTTCCTGCCACCCAGCCCTGATCCCCCACCCTTGATCTCCTGTAGCTACCTTTAGAAGCTGGCATCCCTCCTCTGCTGCTCCCACTGGCTTCGGGTGCTGCTGGGGCTTGAGGGTGGGATCACAGAATGCTGATGGCACCGTGTCTGGCCAGCTGTCATGCCGCCTGGGGGGGGGGGGGGAGGCTGGGTTGAAGCTGGGGCTAAACATGAGTTTACCTGTAGAAAAGAGTGGCTCGCAGTAATATTTTTTGAACTTTACTTCCAGCTACTTAGCAGTAGGAGAAAAGAGGAGGGGCAGGGAGCAGATCAGCTCACACACAGGAGCAGATAGGCAGGTAGGGAGGGGGAGAGCAGTGGGATGATGGAGGCACGTAAGCTGACGACAGCAAATTGGATCAGCAGCCAAGATTACGGTAGTCAGCATACTAAGGGGGAAACAGGAACAGGCAGGATCAACCAGGTTTTTTACATCATAGAGAGGGACAGATTAGACAGCACAGGCACGTTTTTTTTTTTTTTTGTTTTTTTAGGGTTACAACCTCTTAAGCATCATCACATCGCAAGTAAAGAATGGGATGACTTATTTATTCAGTAATGTTCCAGTTCCATCGTAAACACGTATTTCATGCATATTACTTGACATTCCTTAGATATACAAAATGAGCATGAAAGCTTGGAAGTGAGCAGCCTTATAAAAATGAATGAAGGCTTACACTTTGGAGAGCTATGCATTTCTATCGCAATCCCTGACATGATCTATATATTACCCTTTCAGAGACATATTGTACCATCTTCATTCAACCCATGGCAGTAACTTATACATCTTCTGGCTATCAAACCTGGAATTATATTTCAGTCAATTTTGTAGAAATCTCATTTTAATCTATAATGAGATCCATACAATTTTAAAGTGTATACAAAAAGCTTTAGTAAAACACATTACAAACAGGAATAAGGAAATAGTTTTGCGTGAGAAGTCATCCTATGTGACACTTTTCATAAATCTTTTATTTAAATGGAAAGGCAGCAAGAAAAATACACAGACTTGATGGATGGTCAAACACGGTTCAAGTCAATATGGGAAATCTGTTACATTTTGTGGATGTGTTCATTATAGTGGGTTGAGGGTCACAACACTGGTTTTGCTTGCAGTGCAAAAAGATAAAATAAAACAAAAAAGACAACCAGTGCCTGAAAAGGTGGGCTTAAAAAAAAAATTCACAGTAGCCTGAGTGGATATGCAGGAACAATTTACGTACGCTCAAGAAAAAGATCTGCAAAGCAGGAGATATATCTCCAAGCTTGGCTCGGAGAAGAGAAGAGAAGCTCATCGGCATAAGGGCCACCAGCAATTGACACAACAGTAAAAAAAAAAAAAAAAACCTAGCAATTTTTTAAAATAGAACATTGTCATTTGGGGTCACATGGCCATGAGATCACTGCTTAAACTATGTTTGCATAAACATTCTCTAAATCCAAGAAAAAAAAAAAAACTTTAATTTATTGCAGTTTACCTGGCCTTTTTTCCCTTTTATTTTCACAATACTTATTTACCTTATCTATCTACAGTTGCGCTCATAAGTTTACATACCTTGGCAGAGTTTATGATTTCTTGGCCATTTTTCTGAGAATATGAATAATAACACAAAAACATTTCTTTCACTCATGGTTAGTGTTTGGCTGAAGCCATTTATTATAAACCAACTGCGTTTACTCTTTTTAAATCATGACAACAGAAACTACCCAAATGACCCTGTTTAAAAGTTTACATACCCTTGTGATTTTGGCCTGATAACATGCACACAAGTTGACACAAAGGGGTTGGAATGGCTATTAAAGGTAACCATCCTGACCTGTGATCTGTTTGCTTGGAATTAGTGTGTGTGTATAAAAAGGTCAATGAGTTTCTGGACCCGACAGACCCTTGCATCTTTCATCCAGTGCTGCACTGACATTTCTGGATTCTGAGTCATGGGGAAAGCAAAAGGATTGTCAAAGGATCTGCTGGAAAAAGTAGGTGAACTGTATAAAACAGGAAAGGGATATAAAAAATATCCAAGGAATTGAGAAGTGTTCAAACTCTAATCAAGAAGTGGAAAATGAGGGGTTTTGTTGAAACCAAACCAAGGTCAGGTAGACCAACTAACATTTCAGCCACAACTGCCAGGAAAATAGTTTGGGATGCAAAGAAAAACCCACAAATAACTTCAGGTGAAATACAGGACACTCTGAAAACATGGGGTATGACTGTTTGAAAATGCACAATAAGGAGGCACTTGAAGAAAGATGGGATGCATGGTTGAGTCGCCAGAAGAAAGCCATTAATATGCAAATGTCACAAAGCATCCTGCTTAAAATACGCCAAAACGCACAGAGATAAGCCTCAAACCTTCTGGCACAAAGTCATTTGGAGTGATGAGACCAAAATTGAGCTTTTTGGCCACAACCAAAACAGCTACATTTGGGGAGGAGTCAACAAGGCCTATGATGAAAGGTACACCATTACAACTGTGAAACACGGAGGTGGATCGCTGATGTTTCGGGGATGTGTGACCTACAAAGGCACAGGAAATTTGGTCAGAATTGATGGCAAGATGAATGCAGTATGTTAACAAAAAATACTTGAGGAAAATTTGCATTCATCAGCCCGGAAGCTGCGCATGGGACGTACTTGGACATTCCAACATGACAATGATCCTAAACACAAGGCCAAGTCGACCTGTCATTGGCTACAGCAGAATAAAGTGAAGGTTCTGTAGTGGCCATATCAGTCTCCTGACCTCAATATCATTGAGCCACTCTGGGGAGATCTCAAAACGTGCAGTTCATGCAAGACAGCCCAAGAATTTACAGGAACTGGAGGCTTTTTGCCAGGAAGAATGGGCAGCTTTACCATCCGAGAAGATAAAGAGCCTTATCCACAAATACCACAAAAGACTTCAAGCTGTCATTGATGTTAAAGGGGGCAATACATGGTATTAAGAACTGGGTTATGTAAACTTTTGATCAGGGTCATTTGGGTAGTTTCTGTTGTCCTTATGATTTAAAAAGAGTAAACACCGTTGATTGATAATAAATGGCTTTAGCCAAACACTAACCATGAATAAAAGAAACGTTTTGTGTTATTTATATTCTCTGAAAAATGGCCAAGAAATCAAATTCTGCCAGGATATGTAAACTTAGGAGCACAAATGTTTGTAGGAGAATCATTGCCACCCTACGACATGACTATACAACAGCCCCCCCTCATCTCTATAACATAGGGATTGGAATTCTGTAGTACATTAAGAGGGCTGGGAACAATGCAAACAAAAAATATATAAATGCTTCCAATGGTCAAACTAACACATCAAGAGGGAGCAAATCACAGAAGTTAATTTTTAGGATTAATATATACTTTAGGATTGTTAAAAACACAATGTTCTGCTTTTAACTTCATCAATTTGGTGTGACTACTCTTTGGCTTCAAACCAGCATCAATTCTTCTACACTTTGCACATAGCTTTTTAAGGAACTCGGCAGGTATGTTGTTGCAAACATCTTGGGGAACTAACCACAGATCCTCTGGATATAGGCTGCCTCAAATCCTTCTGTATTTTCATGTAATCCCAGACAGACTCAATAATGTTGAGATCAGGGCTCTGTGGGGCGGAAATCCTTACTTCCAGGACTCCTTGTTCTTCTTTAGCCGAACACCTAACTGTAAATGTACATCATTACTTTGACGATAAATACCAGGGTTAAGGCATCAGATAGCTGGCACAGGCAGCAGCTAGCTGCAATAACCCCAGCATCGTTTTTCAGTCAGGGGGCCGGCTTTAAGATAAAAGTGGCCCCAGCAGCAAATTCGCTGCAAAGTCACTTTTATAGGCGGCGGGAAAGGTGCCCCCTCCCCCCCACTGCTTCCCAGTTGTCTCCGAGCTTACCGGAGCCATCGGTGAGACCAGAGCCAATCCGATCCCTGTGATGCCTGGGGCAAGAAGCCAAGTGAAGGCAAGATAGTCCCCACATGGCTCTATGCCCATGGAGAACCAGAGCGACGTCTGACGTCACTTCTGCCTTTTGTAAGTTCAAGTTCCTCTGTTTTCATGCATAGCTGAGTATCTTAGCCTTCTATAAGGCTAAGCGACTCAAATGTGCACAAACACATAGGAACTGGGGTGCAGAAAAATGGCAGCCGGTGCTCTGGACTGATGAGTCAAAATATGACATTTTCGGCTGTAGTGGGAGGAAGTTTGTTTGCTGAAGGGCTGGAGAGCGGTACAAAAATGAGTGTCTGCAGGCAAAAGTGAAGCATGGTAAAGGCTCCTTGCAAGTCTAGGTCTACATTTCTGCAAATGGAGCTGTAAATATGATCAGGATCAATGGTGTCCTCAATGCTGAGAAATACAGGCAGATACTTATCCTTCATGCATTACCATCAGGGAGGCATATGATTGGCCCCAAATTTATTCTGCCGCAGGACAACGACTCCAAACATACAGCCAATGTCATTAAGAACTATCTTCATTGTAGAGGAGGAGAAGTCCTGGAAGGGATGTTTTGGCCCTCGTAGAGCCCTGATCTCAACGTTATATAATCTGTCTGGGATTACATGAAGAGACAGAAGGATTTGAAGCAGCCTACAGCTACAGAAGATCTGTGGTTAATTCTCCAGGATGTTTGAAACAACAGACCTGCCGAGTTCCTTCAGAAACTGTATGCAAGTGTACCTAGGATAACAAAAGGCAAAGGGTGGTCACCCAAAATATTGATTGAGTTTTTCTTCTGTTAATTTTTTATCAATTAAAAAAATAGTAAAGTAACTATTGACACCTCTATTTCTGAAATAATTCTTAATTTACAGCATTTTTTCACATCTACAGTACTGTTTATTGCTTGTTTCCTGAAAATCGGTATGCCTCTTTCTATATGAGAAGGAATTGGACCATGCAGGGCGCTTTGTCTTTGCATGTGTGTCTAATGTTCTAATTAACAATAAATTTAGGGCTTCAACAGATGATTTTCATAATCAATTAGTTGGCCCATTATTGTTTAACCACCTCCCACCCACTGTATATAGACAATTGATGGGTGCAAGGTGGCTCGCTTGATCTGGGACAACGTCAAAGGACACTGTCCCACTATTGCCGCACTTTCTTTAACAATGGCTTTCTTCTTGCCACTCTTTTATGAAGGCCAGATTTTTGGAGTGCACTTCTAATATCTTTCCTGTGTACAAATTCTCTCACGTGAGCTGTGGGTCTCAGCAGCTTCTCCAGAGTTACCATGGGCCTCTTGGCTGCTTCTTCGATTCATGCTCTCCTTGCCCGGCCTGTCAGTTTAGGTGGACAGCCATATCTTTGTAGGTTTGCAGTTTTGCCATACTTCTTCCATTTTCATATGATGGATTGAACAGTGCTCTGTGAGATGTTCAAAGCTTGGGATATTTTTTATAAGCTATCCCTGCTTTAAACTTCTCCACAACTTTATCCCTAACCTGTCTGGTGTGTTCGTTGGCCTTCATGATGCCGTTTGTTAACCAAGGTTCTCTAACAAACCTCCGAAAGCTTCACAGAAGAGCTGTATTTATACGGAGATTAAATTACACACAGGTGAACTCCATTTACTAATTAGGGAACTTCTGAAGGCAATTGGTTCCACTAGTTTTTAGTTAGGGGTATCAGAGTAAAGGGGGCTGAATACAAATGCACGCCACACTTTTCATATATTTGCAAAAACATTTTGAAAACCATTTATCATTTTCCTTCCATTTTGCATTATGTGCCACTTTGTGTTGGTCTATCACATAAAATCCCAATGAAATACATTTAAGTTTTTGGTTGTAACATGATAAAATGTGGAAAATTTCAAGGGTTATGAATACTTTTTCAAGATTTAGTAAGTAGGAAGGCAAAAAGTAGATGGGTCTTGAGCAACAGCATGTATCCAAACATAGTCCAAACAAGTGTATTCTGTCCTTGCTATATTCAGTGATTTATATTTCTAAGTATAATATATATTTTTGGCACTGCCCCAATCCTACTATGACAAATGTACATCTTGCACAGTAAAAAGAGAATTTTAACCATGGAACTTTTAAGATTTATTGAAGAAACGAAAGAGATTCATAAAGGTGTTTCCACAAGCATAAATTCTTTTGACAGTTAAAGTGAAAATTGGCTTTGAATGATTGAAGATGACAGAAACATAATGAGCTAATAATTCATTTGAAATGTGCCACTGACTTATTTGATTGCATGCAAGATTAATTTAAGTTACGTTTTAATATTCCAGCAATAGGTGTTTAGTGGGAAAATTAGGACCCACAACCAACATACACCTTAGTGTATACAGTAGTTCTTGGTTATAACATTTGAAAGAATTAAAAATGGAGGCACATTCCCTAGCAAACCAGATTGAGGGTGTGCCCAGAAAATTAAACAATTTGATGCATTCCAATAAAGAGGCACAATGGTGTTGAATTACTAAAGTTCTTAAGACTGTTCGCTGAACTTAAAAAAAAATGGATTTTTGTAAGAATTTACTGTAAACTCCTTTTTTCTGAAGTCCATTGACAGACGCAGCTCTTCTGCTTCTTAAACCATTGGTTATGCTGCCCCCTATAGTAGTACTAGGCAGGTATACCACGCCTACGGGGGCATAACCCCACACACCCTGCTTCAGCATACCAGTTTCATTGCAAGCAGTGAGAAGAAGACACAAACCATCCCCATATCAGATGGGCGGGTGCTGCGTCTGTCAATGGCCTTCAGAGAAAAGGATTTTACGATAAGTTCTTACAAAAATCCAGTTTTCTCTATCGTCCATTGACAGACGCTGCTCTTATGCTTCTTATACCATTGGGTTGTCCCAAAGCAGTGTAGACACAGGGGGTGGAAAGAACGCAAACCAAATAGTTAATGCAAAAACCAAAGGCTAAACTTAGCCAACTGGGTAACATGAAGCTCAACCAGGAACAACATGAGCTCACCCATGAAAGAAAAAACCCTTAAAGGAGAAACAAACGAGTCTCTTTTAAACAGCAGCCTGCAAAACCTTGCGGCCAAAGGATGCATCCGAAGATGCCAACAAATCTACCTTGTAGAATTTTGTAAATGTGTGCAGAGATGACCAAGTCGCCGCCTTACAAACGTGCACTACTGAGGCCTGATGGCGAAAAGCCCAAGACGCACTCAGCGCCCTAGTAGAATGCGCCTTCACAGAGAAAGGAGGAACCTGACCTTTCAAAGAATAAGCCTGAACAACCGTCTGCCTAATCCATCTGGATATAGTCGCAGAAGACGCAGCCAAACCTTTGCGAGACTCCTCAGTAAGGACAAAAAGAGCATCTGATTTCCTAAAAGACTCAGTGACCGTCAGGTAAACCCTGATAGCCTGAACCACATCCAGAGAGTGTAAAGCAATTTCCTTGGGATGCTTAGGCTTAGGAGAGAGTGAAGGCAACACAATGTCTTCATTTAGATGGAAATCAGACACCACCTTAGGGAGAAAAAAGGATTAGGTTGGAGTACCACTTTATCAATGTGCACCACCAAAAAAGGCGAACGACAAGACAGCGTCGCTAACGCAGACACTCTGCGGACAGGAGTAATTGCCACCAGAAAACCAACCTTCTGGGATATAGAAAGCAGAGAAATATCCCTAATGTTCTCAAAAGGAGGCTTTTGAAGAACAGACAAAACCAGATTGAGATTCCACGGAGGCAACGGGGATCTCTTAAAGGGAGCCAGATGACACACCCCCTGAATAAAAGTGTGAACCAAGGCATTAGCAGCCAATGGATGTTGGAAGTCAATAGCCAAAGCCGACACTTGGCCCTTGATAGTGCTCAAGGCCAACCACTGCTCAACCCCTCTTTGTTTAAAAAGGCCAAAACCCTAGCTATAGAAAACAAGTGAAAGTGCAAATTCAGTGATTCACACCATGAAATGTATGATTTCCACGTATGATGATAAATCTTCCTAGAAGAAGCCTTCCTAGCCTTCAACAGGGTAGGAATCACAGATTCAGAGAGACTCCTATCTCTGAACACCTGCCCTTCCAACAGCCATGCCATTAAAGGCAGCGACCGTAAAGCAGGATGGAAGATCGGTCCCTGGGACAACAAACCCTTCCTCAGAGGAAGTCTCCACAGAGGATCGGCGACCAATTTTACTAGGTCTGCATACCAAGACCGACAAAGCCAGTCTGGGGCCACCAGAACGACCGGGATTCCTTCCACCGCCACCCTGTGGAGAAGCCTTGGCAAGAGTTTTATCGTAGGGAAGGCATAGATCAGCCGATACTGGCTCCAAGGAGCCACCAATGCGTCTGCGGTGTCGGCCAGAGGATCCCAAAATCTGGCCCCAAACCTGTGGATTTTTTTGTTGAAGCTAGACGCAAACAAGTCTACCTCTGGAGTTCCCCACCGGATACATAGGAGATGAAACACTGCCAGATGAAGGGACCATTCCCCTTGATCCAGCACCTGACGGCTCAGGTAATCCGCTTGCCAATGCTCCACACCGGAATGTGGACTGTGGAAAGAGCCGGAACATTGTCTTCAGCCCATACTAGAATCTCGGCCACCTCCTTAGCTCCCAGGACACTCTTGGTGCCCCCTTGATGATTGATGTAAGCCACAGCCGTGGCATTGTCCAATTGGATCCGAACTGCAGAACCATGTAGCAGATTCGTCCAGTGGATCAGGCAAAGCTTGATTGCTCTGAGCTCCAGAATATTGTTCAGTAAGGAAGACTCCTCCATTGACCAGGTCCCCTGGGCACAGAGCTTCCCCAACACTCCACCCCAGACCGACAGGCTGGCGTCCGTGGTGACCACCGTCCAAAACAGTGGAAGGAAGGACTTGCCCAGACACAATGCTGGCGACTGGCTCCATCAGGATAGAGCAGACCTCGTGAGTCGACTCAATCGTATCATTTTGTCTACAGACTGTGGATCCCTGTTCTATTTGCCATGAATCTCTTTTTGTAGAGGTCTCGAGCAAGACTGAGCAAACTGAACCGCCTCAAAGGTTGATACCATCAGGCCCAGGGCTCTCATGCAAGTCTGTAGTGAGGACAGATCTGTTTCCAACAGCAACCAAATCGCTCCATGCAACTTTTGAAGTTTTTCCAGGGGAAAAAAGACCCTCGCCAAGGCGGAACCTAGAGTCAGCCCCAGATAATCCAACCTCACTGAAGGCATCAGAGCAGATTTTTTTGAAATTGATAGTCCATCCGAATTCCTGAAGGGTCTGAACCGTGATTGACAGGTCGCCCAACAGAGCCGAGAAAGAGTCCTCTCTCTATAGGAGATCGTCCAGATATCTCAGGATCGCAGTCCCTTTTCGGCACAACAAGGCCAATACCGGGGCCAGTACCTTAGTAAAGACTCTGGAAACGAAGGCGAGGCCAAAGGTTAATGCCACAAATTGAAAATGCTCCTCTGCCCCCGCAAAGCGGAGGAATCGCTGGGGTCCCCCGTAGATGGGGATGTGTAGATACGCATCTTTGATATCGATGGAGGCCAAAAAATCTCCCTGATTTAGAGACGCTACCACTGGCCGAATGGATTCCATTCGAAACTTCTGCACCTGCACAAAGCGGTTCAGAGCCTTGAGGTCCAGGATTGGACGCACCTTGCCCTCTTTTTTGGGCACCTTAAACAGGTTTGAATAGAAACCTTGAAAGAGTTCCTGTGGAGGAACTGGCACAATCACTCCTTGCGCAAGGAGATCCTGCACTGCGTCTCAGAGATCCTTTAAAGTTTCCGGAGACAGGCGAAGATTTGACTGAAACAACCTGTCCGGCAGCCGGGCCTGAAATTCGATCTTGTACCCAGCACGAATCAGTTCTTGAACCTATTTGTCTTGAATGAAGAAAGTCCTGGGTTCCTGAAAGAAGCAAAGATGTCCCCCCACCCCAGAAACAGGTGAGGGCTCCCCTTCATGCTGAAGAGGACTTGCCCGCAGAACCGGACTGGCTGGTCTTGCCTGACCATGGCTTTTTAGCCCCTCCAGAAGGCCTGAACGGCTTACCTTTTTCTTGCGCCCGAGGCACGAAAAAAAACCATCTATGAGCGGTGAAAAAAGGCCCCTGCTTACTATGGGGCGCCTTACCTTTGGAGAATTGAGGAAGAAGAGTACTCTTCCCACCAGTTAGACCTTTGATCAACTCATCTAGCGAGTCGCCAAATAATTGCTCTCCCAGCAAAAGGGAGATCCGTTAAGGCCTTCTTGGAAGCTTTTCAAACACACTATGCGTCTTATGGCAATCCCCACAGCCAACACTCTGGCCACCAGGGGAGCCACATCCAAGGAAGCATCACACAGGAACACCAGGGCCTAGGCCATCTGGTTCATAAGTTCCATCAGCTGCAGAGAAACTAAGTCAGCATCTAGGCTCCCCTTAAAAACCTTAACCCATTCCGTAACCGTCTGTGATACCAAAAGAGATACAAAAATCGGTTTCAGGATTTAACCTGCCAACACATGAAGATGGCGGGAAAGGGATTCCACTCGCCTGTCCGCCAGGTCTGTAAACACAAGGGAATCTTCCACAGGCTCTATAGAAGATTTGTTCAACCTGGATACAGGATGATCTACCTTAGGCGGTACCGTCTAACAGTTTGAAACCGTCTCAGCAAAGGGATAACGGAGTTTAAAGCGCTTAGGCACTACTAGCACCTGCTTGATGCACTGCCATTCTTCATTAACAATAGCATAAAAATTCTCAGGACATGGGAAAACCTTGCCCGATTTTTGGGTTTTGCGAGAGCCAAAGGACACCCATGTCCCTGCCGGTGTGGGCTCATCTGCCATTTTTAAAGTTTCCCTTACTGAAACAATCAGGACTTCCACGAAAGCGCGTTCCCGTGCTGCAGCTGAAGAGGACAGGTCTTCTTTACCATCCGATTGCAAGGACAGTGATCCCTGAAGTTGGGGGGCTTCCATGGCGGCAATATCAGCCTCTGAATCAGAAGACCCCACCGATGACAGCGAAGGCAACGGCCGTTTTCGGGTATTAACCTTTTTCATCACAAAATCTACCTTGTTCGCCAGGCTTTTCAGTGCTGCTGAAATCGCGTCCAGCAACTGCAATCCGGAAGGTCCGGTAGTCACACTAAGAGAGCTGAGGGTGAAACCACTGCCTGAGACTCTATAATTAGTTCAAAAGAAAACAGGTGTACTGTCTCTTTAAGAGCGCTGAGCGCGGTCCCCACCGCCGTTCACCGCGGTATGTGGAGTACCCTTTAAATATATGAAGATAGAGTGTGCAGGGTTATGCCCACAGAGATCCCAATACTTTACCACCTCTCTGAGAAACCTCCAGAGCTGATCTGTGCAGCAGGAAAGTGAAAGTCACAGGATATGACATCAGCCTGGATAGAATGTGAAAGGTCACGCTGCCTGTGTAGCTCCATAGGCCACACAAAAATGGCTGCCAATGCAAGTCAATGGGAAGCACAGGGAAAATGGCTGCACCATGCAAGTCAATGGGGAGAAATTCTCCTATGCCCACACTAAAGATGGCAGCTCCCACGGCGTGCCATGCAGTCAGGGGACCCCAAATTGGAGGCCACAGAGGATCTACAACAAGACCCAGCAGGAAAAGGTACCGATTTCACCTCCCCTCCAGGACGCCAGGCACCGCAGTTATAGCGCCCCCCAGGAAAAAGCCGCAATAAAGGCAGGGGGCAGGGGCGGGGGGGCAGGGCACAGGGCCAGGTATCCTGACAGGCCAGGGGGATCTTTTAGGAAGTACTAGGTCCTATCATCCCCAGGAGTGGGCCCACGTCCTCCCCCAAGACCACTAAGGGATATGGGGGGCTGCATTTACTCACCATACCATGGACCGGTTGGGCTCCATTTCGGACAGAACACCTCCCACCCGGAGTAGAGGGTTCTGCCAGCCGAGAGGTACGCTGTGACGACTCAGGGCGTTCCAGGTTGTCGCGTCCCAGCGAGACATCCACTCGCAGGCTCGTCCCCATGCAAAATGGGGCTCTGTCATGGCGAGGCCTAGTGCGGGAATATAACATGCTCACGCTCGTAGGCAAGCTGGGAGACCTTAAGGATCTAGATTATCCAGTGTGAAACCTCAGCCGGCAATTGCTTGTAGTTCCCCCGGAGGAATCCCCTTGAACAATAACTAGCAGAAGTGAGTAAAGAAAATAAAATAAAATATTCTTAAAAGAATAAAAAACTGAGACCAAAATCCCAGCAGGAAACCTAGGTCCTACTCCTTCACTAGGCAGAAACAAACTGGTATGCTGGAGCAGGGTTTGTGGGGTTAGACCCCGTAGGTGTGGTAAACTGTTTTTTTTTTCTGCCTAGTACTACTCCTGTAGGGGGCAGCATAACCAATGGTATAAGAGGCATAAGAGCTGTGTCTGTCAATGCACGATAGAGATATACTAATTATTTAGAAAAGACTGGATGTTCTCAGGCTCCTTTTTCACATGGGCACTATATTGTTTGTAAAATGCACCAGTTCCCAGTCAAAACCAGGCCCGGGCAATGATTACCGGACCACCAGACAACCCCATGCACCATGTCTTAACTGTGAAGCTGTGCTTTGCATCATGGCTAAAAATAAAATAGGGCATGTAGCTGTTGCAGGTGATAACACCTGCCACTGTGCCCCACAGATGTGGCTTAACTGTAAAATCCCTCTTTAAACAAGTGTGTGGGAGGCAGCATATCCCGATCGCCTGCTAACCACAGGCCAGCCGCTGCTGACAAATTGATCCACTGCAGATCACAAGTCAGCTGCAAAGAGCATGTGAAAGAGGTAAAAAGTCTGTATTCCTTTAGTAAACTAACGCCAATGCATTAAAGCGACACTACACGTAAAAAGTGCCACATCTTCCTGTGAATTTGCTTTGCCAGAAATGCTTAGTTTACATTGGCAGTGCATGCAAAAAAAGCATCCTACACCTGTTTCCGCCATCCTACACTGCTCACACTCGTTGTAGAGGAAACCCAATGAATGAAGAGGTATCCGATCATCACAGCAAACATGGAAGTATACTTTTCCCGGTTCAGGGTTTTACAACTTGTACATATTATACCTTACTTGGCACTGCCTGTCTACATCTTTGACAGGTGGCACCCGTGATCTACATCTTTGTGTTTGATACAATACAAAATATAGAAAAACAAGCAAGGAAAAAGTAAGTCTCAAGAAAAAATATACTTAAAAATTGAACACTACGGAATAACATGAAATATGTGCCATATTAAAAGTACTCTATACTTTCCCTTTAACCTGGATATATTATTATTATAGTATTAAGACCACTGTTTCTATAGTTAAAATTATATATGTACCTATGCTGTCAATTATTGTTCTGTTAGTTATGTTCTAAAATTTTTGACAAATTATTGTACTAAGACAATTGAAAAAATGAGCCTGAAGTAGTCGAAAAAAAAAAAAAATAAAAGGGTCAGCATCCATAGTAACGTCTAATAGAAAAAGAAATGGGAAACAGAGGCTGTTGTCCCCAACAAACTCTCTCAGTAGAAGGGGAAAAGGGAAGAGTACGGAAGATTGCACTTTAGTGGTACTTTGGTTCAGAAGTCTGATAACCACATACATTTAAAAAAATACAAATTTTATTTAATGCAAACTATTACAGTTAAAAGGAAACGGACCAATCATCCAACAACAATTCCTTTGACATCAACACAACTAAATACATATTTATCAAGACAGAGTTCAAGGATTTATTGTTGGGCATTGTAACGGCTACCCAGGTGGTGAGAGGGTATCAGCCGTTGAATACGTCCTTTTTCCCGGCAAGTCCCTATGTAGTAATGGAGTAGTATAATCCCAACCATAAGATCCAAGAGGAGAGTCAGGTTCAGCTGTTGAACGACCGGGTAATAATGCAGTAAAATCCCCCTCCAGGAACGAGACACGGCTACGTTTTGAAGGGTCAAAAAAAAAACAACTGTTTATTGAAACAAGAATACAGGCTTTTTTACACCTGGGGAGTATATCAGACACTACTTAACCGATTGCCGACCGCCGCATGACTATTTACTGCGCCGGTCAGCCCCTCACAGGCAGAGCGACGTAGTACTACGTCGGTAGCCTGTGAGGGTCTAGGGATCGAGCGAGCGCTCCCGCGCGGTCACGGACCCCCCCCCGCGCGCGTGTGACCGGCGGACCCGATGTCCGCCGGTCACTCGGCGATCGCAGATGGAGAAAGGCAGGTGGCTGATGTAAACAAGTCGCCTGTCATTCTCCCCTGTCTAGAAACAGTGATCATACGGTTCTACTATGTAGGACCGTTGATCACTGTTCCTACAACTCAAGCCACAGCCAATCCCAGTTAGAATCACGCCCCTAGGGACACACACCACCCCTCCCTCTCAAAAAAAGTTAACCCCTTCACTGTCAGTGTCATTTTACAGTAACAGTGCATATGTATAGCACTGATTACTGTAGAAATGTCACTGGTAACCCCAAAAGTGTCAAAAATGTCAGTCAAGGGTCCGATCTGTCCGCTGCAATGTCGCAGTACCGCAAAAAAAAAAAAATCGCAGATCGCCGCCATTACGCGTTAAAAAAAAACAACAAAAATGACAAAAATCTTTCCCTTTGTTAGTAAACGCGATAACTTTTGCGCAAACCAATCAAAATACGCCATTTGCGATTTTTTTTACCAAACATATGTAGCATAAAACAAATTGGCTGAAAATGTTAAAAAAATTTGATTTTTACATTTTTTTGGGGGAATTTCATATAAAAAAATGTGAAAAATATTGTTATTTTTGCTAAATTGACGCTCTTTTTTTTTTATAGCGCATGATCAAAAAATTGCACAGGTGATCAAATACTACCAAAAGAAAGCTCTGTTTGTGGGAAAAAAAGGACGTCAAATTCGTTTGGGTACAGCGTCGCACGACCGCGCAATTGTCCGTTAAAGTCACGCAGTGCCGAATCGCAAAATAGGCCCTGGTCAGGAAGGGGGTAAAATCTTCCGGGGCTTAAGTGGTTAAACAATGGCCCGACATCCACCCAGACAAATAGGTAAGGTCATTACCACACTTAACAAAAGCTGCCTCAGCCCAAATCAACATAATGTAGACAAAAGCGCATCGTTAATCAGCAGACATTCCGTCTCTAGGCTGGCCATTCCTTGACTTCATGGAATGTCCATATAAGGAGTCACTTCCTGGGGCTCACAGTGCAAAGAGAGCTATGTTAGCAGGGAGTGTAAATAACCGAATGGTTGCTGGGAAATCCTTCACACACATGAACCAGGTAAGCACAAATATTCTCTGTCAAAGGTAAGGTTCTGTTATAGGCATATATTCCTTGACATGTTTCGTGGTGACGGTCCGCTTCTTCAGGAGGATAAATATATACACACTTTCTGGAAACAGCACAGGTCACCATGTCCCATAACAGTTCAGCCAACAAAAAACCTCTCCCCGGCAGACATGGGGGACTAAAGTGGGTGAATTTATGTTAATATGCACAGGTGATCGATACCAATGCAATTAAAAGGTTACATCAACCAGTATCATCCACTGAGAGAATGGTAATAAAGAAGGGGGGAATGGCTGGATGGTGAACATAGCAGGTCTCTAACAGTTTATTGAGATGTACAGGTCTTATATTTAAATCAAGACCATCGGGTCCCTGCAGCCGTATACCCACCAAGAGGGTCTCCACCAAGATCGGAATCCCTAATGTCGATCAGCAGACTTCTCCTTCTCCTGAGACTGTTTGTTGGGGATGACAGCCTCTGTTTCCCATTTTTTCCATTATTGTCTTAGAACGTTATGTTGATATTGCAAAGTGTTAATCTCTTTTCACCATCTTTTGCAATTTTCTAATAACCACGTTTGTAAATGGGGTCAGCCATTTTGGTCATATAATCTCTCCACTGGTTAGAAAGCGCAAACTCTCAGCAGTAATGCTTTATAGCCAATGGATTCTAAGCTTGTCAGGCCTGAGCTATGGAGAACAGGATTTTTTTTTTTTTTTTAATGACAAAAAGGAGGTAACCGTAAAATACACTTCCATGATTGACATGAAATATGAATTTTAATGATTGACTTCAAATCTGTAGTGAACTAAAGAGCTGCTTGGCCGCCATCCTGGTGGTCATAATGCTTTCTGAGTCATTAAAGTGGGGTTCCATTTTCTATGTGTGTAATCTATATAATGGCCATTAAGAATGCTCTTACAAATGGCATTTTTTTTTAAAGTAAATACCTTTTTTCTTATTATTTTCCGCAGCACTTTCGGCTGCTGCCGTCACTAAGCGATCCCCAAGGACTTCTGGGATATACGGGTCATATATCCCAGGAGTCCATGCAAATCGCCTAGTGACGAAATCTCGCGTTATTTCCAGACCGGAAATGACGCGAACAGGAAGAGTGGAGTGCCATGGGTAGCCAGCTGCGCCGGATTCCATAAATGGAGTAGAGGGCTTCAGATGCCCAAACCTGACATGGAACCTACCTGCTATAAGATCTGGTTAGTATTCCACTATTTTCAAAGAAACTACGAGGAACACACATTTAACATTATCTAAATGTAACTTTATATGTGCACACAAGTTTTGGGGACTGGAAATGCGTTTTTACATGAAAGAAGAATGCAACAAGGGAAGCCAAAAGCCCTGATCTGAACACTTATTCTAGGTCAGTTAATCTGAAACTACAGAAGCTATAGGAACAACATGAAACACAAGACCACTTTCATTCAAAATAGGCAGCAATGACAACCTTTGTATTTCTTTCAGTACATGGTTTCTTTAAAAACATAATGGAATATAAATACCTAATAAAGCAGACATATTCTGGAAGATTCGAAGAAGCTCAGGGGTTACGGAAAGACTATTTTCCAGTGTTGCTAACCTAGAAATAAACACAGAAGATCATTGTAACATCATAGATTTTATGAATGACAGATCAGAGCATGTGTGTATACATATAAGTTTTCCCAGACTTCACGGTTACTGGGAGTAGGTATTTGGCACTCCAGCAAGTGTTCTGTTGAGACTTGGATACACTAATGTAAAAACTGTCCAGCTTAGCCATAAGTATGGACTTGGAGGGTAAATTGGCCTAGTTCAGGGTCCTCCAGATTTCTTCCCATCACATAATTCATTCATGGTCAGAAACATACTTGTAATGGGTGTAAAATCCCTTGGTTGATTTTTACCTATAGGTAAGATAAAGCTTACCTATAGATACAATAAATATCTCCTAAACGTGCACTGAGACTTAATTTTCTACAATTATGAACAGTTTTGCATAGCTGCAGCTTGTTCTAGAACTACAGAAGTGTGAAGACTGATAACAACTTTCATCTAGCCTAGGATGTTGGCAGGTGGGTGGCTTTAGGTTTTGTAATCCACACTTAAAGTAGATTCAGTCGCCCTCTATCGTTCACCATAGCGTGCAATTATGTACAGCATATTTACATACTATGGCACATTTACTTTGTGGAATGCTACCCAACCCCCCCATGCTCCAGAGTTTCAACCTATGCGTTTTTTCCCTCGTTACCAGTGTGGTTACTGAAAGAATCTACCCTTTGTGATTATCCCCTCACCACATAAAAGTCCCAGAAAGAAAAAAGCAATTGATGGATAATTCAACTTGTCAACATAAACCGAAAGACAAAATATTTGCTTTAGATATACACCATTAGTAGTAGATCCTTTATGACGTTTCGGTTGCAAGGAAGGGCCTTCATGGATCGTTTTTCCTTTTTCCAGAACATTCCACCGATGCTCAATTGGATTAAGATGTGCAAAATTTAGAGGCCAAGTCAACACCTCAAACTCGTTGTTGTGTTCCTCAAACCATTCCTGAATTCATCAGACCAGGCCACCTTCTTCCATTGCTCTGTGGTGCAGTTCTGATGCTCATGTGCCCATTAAAGGAGCTTTTGACTGTGGACACAGGTCAGCATGGAGGTACCCTGACTGGTCTCTGGCCCCATATACAACAAACTGTGATGCACTGTGTGTTCTGACACTTTCTATCAGAACCAGCATTAACTTTGCCCTAAAAATTGAGATAAAGTAGCTCTTCTATTGGATTGGACTACATGGATTCACTCCCTATGTGCATCAATGATCCATGACCTGTCTGTCTCCAGCTTTTCTTCCTTGGACCACTTTTGGTAGGTCCTGACTACTGCAAACCAGGAACATCCCACAAGAAATGCAGTTTTGGAGTTGCTCTGACCCAATTGTCTATCCATTACAACTTGACCCTTGTCAAAGTCGCTCAAATCCTTATGCTTGCCCATTTTTTCAGCTCTGGAAAAACTTAAGGGACAACACGTTCACCTGCTGCCTAATATATCCTATCCACTTTCAGGTGCCATTGTAACAAAATAATCAATGGTATTCACTTTACATGTTATTGGCCATGCACAAAGTATAACCACGCTAAGCACAAAGTACCGTATAGATTTGAATACTTTATACAATAATATTAAGCAGCAGCTGTAGTGGGAAAACACTATAAACAGAAATGTAAAAAGGAAGCTGCGCTAAATATGAGATGTAAATATAAATCTACCTGACAGACAAATATATGCACGAATAAATAAATAAATGAAATGAGTATAAATGTCCCAATGTTTGACACGACATGCCCAATTGCACCAAAAAAGTTCCAAACAGCAGCAGTAAAGATCTAGTGCAGAGTGCTGTGTGCAGGAAATGAATCCACCACCATGAATAGTGACTTCCTCCACTATTAATGTGACATGCTGGGAGATACGCTATGCGCTTACCAGATCATGTATAAATATCAGCATCCAACTTATAATAAGGACATCAATGGATCCTATGGTTCATGTAGTGCCTCTCTCAGGATGGTCCACACAGTATGCAGAGATCCACGATATCCACCATACACCATAAATAGCCTCATCCAGATCGCAGAATACCCATGAGGATATGTAAGAGAAGGGGGGTCACAATAGTGTAGTATGCACAAACAGTTTATTAAGACCAAGGTAAAACAACTCACATTTCAGAGAATTCAATAGCGCTAATCGGAATCCGTTCAATAGAATGCCGCCGCCCGACTTCCGGGTACACTGTGGTGACGTCAGCACGCCCTCCTCGCCCTAAGTTGGATGCTGATATTTATACATGATCTGGTAGGCGCATAGCGTATCTCCCAGCATGTCACATTATTAGTGGAGGAAGTCACTATTCATGGTGGTGGATTCATTTCCTGCACACAGCACTCTGCACTAGATCTTTACTGCTGCTGTTTGGAACTTTTTTGGTGCAATTGGGCATGTCGTGTCAAACATTGGGACATTTATACTCATTTCATTTATTTATTTATTCGTGCATATATTTGTCTGTCAGGTAGATTTATATCTACATCTCATATTTAGCGCAGCTTCCTTTTTACATTTATGTTATTGGCCATGCTATGAATAAACAGTGCATTTACATGTTATCTAGTAAATGAACAAATCTCCAATAGCATTAGTAAACTGAAAAAAATGTATTGTTTTCATGAAAGAAGCAAACGAGAATAACATACTAAACAACATACGATGCAAACAAATATTCACAAAGGGCCAGTTCACACCACAATTCGCACAGGAACACGCATTTTAATTCTCGGCATTCCATCTAACCTTGGGGTAAGCAGACTGAATCAAGACAATTATAGTATGCGGGGCTGGGGATTTAGGATAACAGCTGTTAGTAATAACGGCAAAATTGCTGGTATTCTAAATAGAAGTTTGGTACTCACCCGACTCCATCCCTGATAAAGTCACGTGGGCTGTAACGCAACTAGTTGGGAAGAAGTTGGGTACGTCACTTTAGGTTTTTGACCGGTCCTGGAAGTTAATGGTTTCTGATGCTGTTGTAATCGATTTTAAAAATGTGAGTTACTATGTTTTTTAAATAAATTTTAATTTGAATACTACACAATGAGTATTTTCCTTCTTGTATAACCATATCACCCACTGGAGGAGAGGAGAGTGGATAGTGGGAGAGAGTGTGGACAGACCCATAAACAACTGCATTGCTGATTGGAAAACCTATATAATATAGCCACCCATGGAGAGGAATTGCTTACACCCTAAATGCTTTTAGACCTTCTGGTCCAGGGAATGAGGTGAGCTGCTAGCACACACAGTGTGGATTAAGGTGCAAGGGAAGGTGATCACATCACTGAGGAATTTGATGACATTTGCACAATGGATATCCCCGGACACACTGATTTTGTTCTTTAATAGACACTATTATATGAAAATCAAGTCACTATATTGGATTGTTTTATTCACTCCATTACTGTATTGATTGTTTAATCTATTTTTGCTTATTTGCAAATTTGTGCACAATTTTGCATTATTTGCAGCACTGGTGTTTTTGGCTACAATACCCAGTAGGGGTATTATTTAAATGTTGGATTGTAATAAGACATAAGAATATTATTTTTATTTGCGTTATTTTGCACACCTTGATGAGAAGTACCTTGCAGCACTGGTACTTATGAGTATGAACCCAGTAGATTATTATTATTCATGTTATTCAATATCTACCTTAAGAGATAAGACATATGCAATATTACTGTTTGCAATTATGTTGTTTTAATATTCTTTTAACTTCAAATTTGTAAACAATTGTTGGGATTAACCTGCATTTCTGACTCACAACTGGTTCTGCCTGAGAGCTAGAGTCAGTGGCACCTGAACGAATGTAGCTATGGTTACCAAGGTAACGTACTAATTCTGAGGAGATAGCAAACATAAAGTGGAGACACGCGGAAGTGACATGGATGCATGGAGTTGCCCAGGCAACACAATAGCATCGGAGAGATGGTAGTCAGGAAGTCCTAATACACAGAAGTGACGTCAGTACGCACACGCGCATTGCCGTTGACGCATGCGCAGTGCCCTAAAAGAGACGCCGGGAGCTAGCAGGGAGATGGATATCTCTCCCTTACAGAACCAGGAAGCAATTTCTCGTGGGATCTTTCTGGACCCATTAAGCACGGCACGAACACCCTTACCTGTGAGTACATAATTTTAAATACCCCATTCTTTTTACCTCCTATGAAGGCTAATTTGTTTGCCGCAAGCATGTTTTTATATGGCTTCTCCTAGTGTCTCTATACTTTCCTTAGTAGGCAAGTGGCCGAAGACAAGGGCAAGGGAGGATATATTGTTCCACCTTTATCGGTTTTCACTTTTCATCCAAAAACAGCCCTCTTAGACTGTGGGTTAGGGGCTGCATCTGTATATGGCCCATATACAACCATCTTGGGAGGTAAGATATACTCTTAAAGAGATATGCATTTTTTCGAAAATATTTTCCCACAACTATTGTAGTGTTTTTTCCTTGTTTTGAAACATACGCATATTTCACTCACAGGAAGGCCTATAAAGATCACATAGACATCTTTTGAAAGGATCCAGGTGGATGTCCTTCAATTACTTCCTATCCAGGCCTTTATACAGAAATATAGTAAAAGCAATGACCTTATATGTAGGTGAGTAATGGGACACCATGCCATATAGAACAGGCTCTATATTGGAAGATTCTCTGGAACAATCCAGAAATTTGTGCTCACAGAGATTTATTTTAGGTTGAAAAGTAAAAATTTGGAAAATTGTCTTTTTTGGCTCTTGCATCCATATGGTGAAGTGGAGTGCATATCAAAAGGGGGAACCCGGATAGTGGCTGGACACCAGGTATGCCCCGGTATGCATATGGGGAGGAGGGTACAAGACAGGTACTCTGATGGGCTCGAGGCAGGTACTCTGATGGGCTCGAGGCAGGTACTCTGATGGGCTCGAGGCAGGTACTCTGATAAGCTGGTGACAGGTACTCTGATAAGCTGGTGACAGGTACTCTGATAAGCTGGTGACAGGTACTCTGATGGGCTGGTGACAGGTACTCTGATGGGCTGGTGACAGGTACTCTGATGGGCTGGTGACAGGTACTCTGATGGGCTGGTGACAGGTACTCTGATGGGCTGGTGACAGGTACTCTGATGGGCTGGTGACAGGTACTCTTTATTAGTGAGCAATCAGTGTGTTTTACTTTGTGATGTAGGCAGTAACTAGCTGTTACCACAATCTGCTCCTCGCACAGGATCGGTGTGAGGAGGAGAACCCGGTAAAAGCTATTTTAAGCTCAGTATTTAGAGGCAGAAAAAAAATTCTTCTGGTTTGCGTTTTTGAGAGTAGTTTTCTAGCAGAAAAAAATGCTAAATGCTTATAAACACCTCTAAAATCTCCTAAACACACCTGAACTCCTGTACAAAAAATGCTCTATATGAGCTTTTTCTGCAAAGGGAAATGGTGTTTTTTAAGCCCAGTGTGCATGGAGCCTTACTGAGAACATATGTAAGGCTGGCCATTGACAGGGCAAATTTCTTTCCTGCAAGCACGATTCTCCATCAACACAGACTGCGTGTTGACAGAGGAATCCCTCCTACCAAGTCATTGTGTTTTCCTGGCGGGCCAAAGGCTAGAACAGCCACTTGCAGTAATCGCCTGTAAAATCAAGCAGGCTGGTTGTACCCAAGTTCATTGATCAATCACCTTAGGTACATTCTGCCTGCCCATACATAGTTTAAATCTCTTTAGCAGGAATGGGCCGAGATTCAAACTGCCTATGACCGGCCTAATTTACAGTTTCTGTATGTAGGGGGAATTTTTACCAGCCCAAGCAGTCAGGCAAAACAAAGGATGTTTTATATTTTTTTCCTAAAAGGCAAGATAATTTGGCTTTTCTCAATTACAAAATGGAATAATAATCTATAAATGTATAATATACTAATTTATCTTATCTCTGGTCTGCAAGGAAGATAGGTGAAACCCAAATACTACAATGCCTTCCTTTAAAAGCAAATGATACAAATAGCAATGGAATCCCAAGCAGAATGTTGTCAACTGCATCCAAATTTCTGCTGTCAAGGAAAATGTGATGCAATTGCAAAGAGTGTTTCCCAAGCCGCACTGGCTCCATTCCAGTCATCCACGATGAAGTCATCAGGTAAATATGACATCCGTTTCTAGATGTCAGAAAACCCTAAGCGCTAAAACTGAATGAAAAGATGACCTCTGGGTGATGCCATTTTTCCAGCCACAGAATGCGAAATCCCTAGAGGTGTCGATAGTAACCTAATTAAAAACATTTTTTTTTTTCATTTAAAGAAAGTAAAGCAAAACAATACTGGTGCTGAAAGCATTTGCATCACTGTTTTCCAGACTTTCTGCTATTATTTCTAATCATTAAGTTTACAGCTATATAACTGTCAATAGTGTAACAAGGGAAGCAGCACTGTGCTGGAAGTTGACAAAAAAGCTCCAGTTTAAACAGAATGCTCTAAAACAGTTTTAACAATCTTCACCTAGAAAAGGCCCTGGTATTCAAAGATGGTCTCTGAATAAATCCATAATTCCCTCTTATTCATTTGAATAATAGTCTGTGATCATTGTAATTTTGTGTTAAAAAAGGATCTATATCGCAATTTTAAAAATATGCCTATTTGATGTATAGTGGTTCAGAGTCCTCTGACACATAACTGTGGCTCAAGAGATTAAAGCAGCGGCTTGACATCCAGATGTTCCAGTAAACTATTAAAACATTTTGTCAACTGTAAAATCAATGTAGGGCCAATTAGAGACCTCACTATGTAAACACAAAAAGGTTCACATTTATGCAAACACCAATTGCACTTACAGTCATTTTAAGAGCAATGACAGATACTAGCACAATAAGCATGCTAGTGCTGCCCTCACCAGCTCATCTAAAGTAACACTATACACTATAAGTATTCACATATACATATAAATACATGAATACAAATGATAAAAATTCTAATAAATAATCATATCTCTCCCCAGAAGTCATTTGTATAAAGCAAATATTTAACATCACTAATTGTTACATTGGTGTATAACAAATGTGACTCATACTCTATTTCTGCATAAGAGACATGTGTCAAGGTTGACAGTAATCCGTATTAGATCCAAAAAATAGAGCACTCTAATTTTTATTAGCTCGCACAACAGATTCACATATAAAGAAGTTGCAAGTTTTGCAAGGGATAAAAATAAACCAGACAATATTTTTGTTAATAATTTGGCTAAATATTGTATTTGCATAAAATACAAATGTAGCAACTATTCCAACACTTCTTTCATGAGAAAGAGATTTTAAAAGAGAAATTCTGGGAATTAAGCCTCTTTGTAAAATGTGGTGGGATTTTGTGAGTTAAATACAATAAGGTGCATGCCACCTTGTGGACTTCTCTCTTTAATTTACATCTGACAATTTTTTGGAGCCTTGGGAGTACAGCTATTGCTACACTCCCATGGCTCTAACAGGAGAGACGGTGCTCTTACATACATCTCTGCCCAGCCCTCCCTCAGCTATTAATTTACAGAAGCCTTTGTATATTCGGTGAATAAATGCACATAATACAAAGCGCTTTGTAATTGGGCAAGAGGAGGAGAGGTGAGCACAGTGAGTGCATGCAACTCTGCAGCTGCTGTAGCTGAGATCAGCACAAACTATAGCGATAGCTATGCTTCTGATGCTCAGGAAAAACTAAAACTAAATTAACAGCTTGCCATACGTATACAGTACATATACAACAGCAAGGTGGCTCTCCTGCGCCGGATAAGGGCCCTAGTACGTGAACCACGTGCCAGAGTAGGGAGCATTCCCACGCGCATGTCCATTGTCCTGCCCTGTGTTCAGGGGGCGTACATACAGGGGTTGCAGGGGTCATCACTGCAACCCAGCCCCATGCTCCAGGGGCCCAATGCGACCCCCCTGTACACCTGGACAGGAGGGCAGTGGCAAATAGAGGAACCAATCCTTTCATACAGCCACTGAATGCCCGCTTCTCCTCCTCTCCCTCTAAAACAAGACATTCAGTGGCTGCAGTAGTAAAATGGAGGGCATTATTTCCTCCACATGCTGCTCCTGCCACCTCCCTATTGCTGTCCTCCTGTGTTCTTCTCTGACCCCCCCCTCATCCCCCCGCAGCACTGCCGGGTTTACCCCTCCAGCATCACATCAACTTTATAAAATTTTGTAAAGGTATGCACCGACGACCAGGTAGCCACCTTGCACACCTGGACCACTGACGCCTGATGGCGGTAGGCCCAGGAAGTACTGAGCGCTCGAGTGGAGTGCGCCTTAACAGGGAACAGAGGATTCCGACCCTTATTAGAATAAGCCTGTACCACCGTCTGTCTAATCCATTTGGAGATAGTCACGGCAGATGCAGGCAACCCCTTTCTGGGGCCATCCGTGATCACAAAAAGTGAATCTGTCTTACGGAACGATTCCGTAGTCTTCAGGTATACCCTGATTGCCCGCACCACATCCAAGGAATGCAACGCACATTCCCGAGGATGACTGGGCTTAGGACACAAGGAAGGTAGCACAAGCACCTTATTCAGATGAAAGTCTGAAACCACCTTAGGAAGAAAAGATGGCTTTGGATGAAGAACTACCTTATCCCTATGAACCACTAGATATGGGGAATGGCATGATAATGCAGCCAGTTCTGACACCTTGCGTGCAGAAGTGATAGCCACCAAGAAGGCCACCTTCTGAGATAATATAAGCAAGGGAATCTCCCTGATATTTTCAAAGGGAGGTTTCTGAAGAACCGACAACACCAAATTAAGATCCCAGGATGGTAAGGGCGTGCGCACTGGCGGAGCCAAGTGCTGCACCCACTGGATGAAATTCCGTACCAAGGAATGAGTAGCCAGAGGCTTCTGGAAGAAGATTGCTAACGCTGAAACCTGACCCTTGATAGTGCTCAAGGATAGTTTCTGCTTAACCCCCTTTTGCAGAAAAAACCAAGATTCGGGTCACCGAATAGGTACGTGGGGGAAAACTCCTACGATTCACACCACGCAATATAAGACTTCCATGTGCGATAATAGACTTTGCTGGAAGTCGCTTTCCTTGCTTTAATTAGAGTCGGAATAACTGAAGCTGACAATCCTCTGTCCTTCAGTACCTGGGTCTCAATGGCCAGGCCGTTAAAGCCAGCAACTGTAAAGCACGATGGAAGATCGGTCCTTGAGACCGCAGATCTTCCCTGAGAAGAAGTCTCCAAGGAGTGTCCGCGACTAGTCTTGCCCAAGTCGGCGTACCCGGCTTGACGAGGCTAGCCCGGAATTACCAGGATAACTGGGAGTTCCCTCCACCTCTATCCTGCGGAGAAATCTCAGTAGTAACTTGAGAGGGGGGAAGACATACAGTAGCTGATACTTCCCCTACGGGGCGCTCAGCGCGTCTGCTGCGTCCGCTAGAGGATCGCGGGCACGAGCCCTGTTGAGCCAACCTGCCAACAGATCCATAATCCGGGGTGCCCCAATGAAGGGACAGCTGGTGAAATACCTCTGGATGAAGAGACTATTCCTCTTGATCCAGAATCTGAAGGCTGAAATAATCTGCCTGTCCACCCCCGTGATAAATATCGCGGAGAGAACTGGAACAACTGTTCCCCCAATAAGAATGTTGGCCACTATGGCCGCCAGAGCACTCTTGGTGCCCCTTGGTGATCGACATAAGTCATGACCGTGGCATAGTCCGATTGGATCCAAACCGGACTGCCCTGGAGCTGCTTGGTCCAGTAAATCAGACAAAGTCTGATCGCTCTCAGTTCCAACACATTTATCGGTAACCTGGAATTTATCAGAAGAAATGACTTCCCCTGGCTGAGCATCGGAGACCGAATCCACCAGACCAGAGCCTCCCTGGTCCGCTCGCTCAATCGGATCCGATTGTCCAGGGAATCGGGATTCCGATTCCATATGAGAAGAATCTCCTCTTTGGAGAATTCGGGTATGAGACTGGGCAAACGGTACTGCCTCTAAGGAGGCGACCATCAATCCCAGCCAGTTGACGGACAGCAACATCCGAATCATTGACTGAATCTTCTGGAGTTTCTCCGCATGGAGAAACACTCTTGCCAAGGATGTATCCAAACTTAGGCCCAGATAGTTCAGTCTCCTGGTGGGAACAGGGATGATCTTTGGGAAAAGCAAAGAAAATGCTGATGTCCTGCGAAGATGGGGATATGAAGATAGGCATCCTAAATGTCTATGGACGCCAGGAAATCCCCCTGATGCAGGGAGGCCACCACTGTATGGATGGACTCCATCCAAGACCAGAATTGGACGCACCTAGCCCTTTTTCCTGGGCATTGTGAACAGGTTCGACTAGAACTCCTCCAAGGAATGGGAACTACCACTGCTTGTTGCATCAAGCTGTCCCCCGCAAAGCTTTTTAAGCGACCCGGGAATGTTGAATATTGGAAGGGAAGAATCGCACCGGTGGAAGTGATCGAAACTCAATCTTGTATCCCGACCATATGACCTTGCGAACCCCTTTATCCGGAATTCTGGAAAGCCCTGGATACAGAAACCGGTTAAGACGTCCCCCCACCCTAGAGATGGGTGGGGCCCATTCTGTCAATCCAATGAGATAACAGTGGCTTTATTTAGTCTGGAAATCGGTGAGTCCACTATTGGTGGTACCGTCCATCTTTGTAATGAGGGATTCTTCAAAATGATAGCGCCTAGCAATGCGTTTGGAAATAGCAGGGGCTCGTTTACGGACGACCCCATTTGGGCAAGGGAAACCCTTCACCATTTTGGTAGGCTTGCTAGTACCAAAAAAGGAATATGAGTCTCAGCTACCTCTGCCGGTGTAACCTCAAGATTTAAGGTTTCCCGGACAGACACAACTAGTGCTTCCACTAACGCTTCTTGTGCTATGGCGGAGGCAGAAGCGTCCTCCTCACTGTCTGAGGAGACCGTACCTGAGACAACAACCCCAGAAAAGGGACTGCAATGACCAGCTCAAAATCCGTATCTGAAGTATCAGATGACATAGGGGTAGGCGGGGGTCGCTCTTCTTGACCCCCGTCCCTGACAGGCTACCTCCACCCGGGATACCAAAGACTCCAAAACTGCTGATAATGCATCATCACAAGTGGGGTACTGGAGGGTCCTGCGGCCACCCCGAGGGGATCAGGTGGGGATACATGTGTGGCAGGGTTCATTGGGCCTCAAATTCGCCCCAGATAGAGGTGTTGACAAGTTCAACACATATATTGATATCGAAAAATACATAATACATACAAATTAGAGAAACCTTTGAGCCAGAATCCTACGAGTTCAGAATTTCAAAATAGTGGACTTAGAAATAAGTCCACTTTTAATCCACCCAAAGCCACAAATCATTGTTTGGAGGTCTTCAAGAATATGGTGGAAGATGATGTTAAAAAGATTAAAACCAATTCAAGCAATCGAAATGACATACAAAAAGGATTGGAAGAATTAGAAAATAGAAAAATAGAAAAAAGGAAGAATATAGTAATCAGAGGAGCAGATAAAGGTGGTGGAATCGTAGTTCTAAACAAAAATGATTATAAAGAAGAACTCGACAGATTAGTAGGCGATACTGTCACCTACAAGAAGCTGAAAAACAACCCCACCAAAACCTTGAAAGATAAATTGAATAAATTGGTGAAAAAAGCCAAAGAAAATGGGATCCTTACAAAGAAAGAAGCACAGTATCTCGTACCAAAAGCACCCAGGCTACCAACCATATATCAGCTGCCGAAAATCCACAAGCATAAAACAAAGCCGCCCGGCAGGCCAATTATCAGTGGAATTGGATCTATCTTCTCCGGGATTGGAGAATACATTGATCATTTCTTGCAGCCTATAATACCTACCTATCCGTCCCATTTACAAGATAGCAAACATCTACAAAAAAAGTTTATATGTGATGCCCCTGGCCTGGCAATGGGCAATAACTATTTTTGGCACGATGGTAGCCACTACAACCAAATCAAGGGTGTGGCAATGGGTGCCAAATATGCACCAAGTGCTGCTAACATCCTTTTGGGCCAATGGGAAAAGGAGGTAATTTTCAAGAACCCTAACCCATCTCTAACCTTATACAAAAGGTTCATTGATGATCTGCTGGTCTTATAGAGTGGTTCTGAGGAGGACCTTAAAAAAAATTCCTGGCAGAAATTAATGGCAATCAATATGGGCTGGTGTTCACAGCCACTTGGCATACTGAATCCGTGAATTTCCTTAATCTGACTCTGGTAAAAGAGGGTAATCAGATCTGTACCAAGAGTTTCTTCAAGGACACGGATAGGAATAGTTATATTCCCACAAGAAGTTGCCATCATCCCAAGTGGCTGGGAGCTATACCGAAGGGACAGTACATGCGCATAAGACGCAATTGTAAGAAAGAGGAGGACTATTTGACTCAATCAAATCTGTTAACATCTAGATTTGTTGAGAAAGGGTACAAATTGGAAGAAGTATTGAAAACAAGAGAACTTGTGCGACAAATGCCTAGGAAAGATCTGCTCAAAACAAAAAAGAAGAATAAGAACAGTAATGGAGAAACAGCATTCCTAACCAATTTCAACAGATTATAAAAAAGTGGAAGCCATTATGAGAAAACATTGGCCAATTTTGAAAAAAGATAAAACCTTGAACAAAATATTGCCGGAAAAGCCGATTTTTATATATCGAAAAGCTCCTAATCTCAGACATAGCATTGCTCCAAATATACCAGACCCACCCACTAACAAATTAACATTTCTAGACCAGAATGTTTTTTTTCGCTGTGGGAGGTGCAATGCGTGCAAGAAAACTAAGAAAAATCAGAGGAAAACCACCACCTTCCAATCGAATGTTACTGGTCAGCAATTCAACATCAAAAAATTCATTTCATGTAGGTCCACCCACGTCACATACCTGATAAGTTGTCCTTGTGGCCTCCAATATATTGGAAGGACCACTAGACAACTATCGGTGCGTATCAACAAACATGTAAAAAACGTGAGGAAGGGATTCCCAAAACATAGCCTCTCCAATCATTTTCGCCTGTACCACAATAAGGATCCCTCAAAAATGACGTTTTGTGGTATAGACAGAGTAACAAATCATTGGAGAGGAGGAAACATGACCCAAAAAATATCCATTAATGAAACCCAATGGATATATAAAATGAACACATTGCAACCTTTAGGTATGAACATTGAGATAGATTTGAATTGCTTTATATCCAATTTTTAATTTTTAATTGGAATTTAATTTTAAATTTTATAACTAAAATAATTTTAATTCATAATCCATCCCCAATCATGGGTTTTAAAGATATTAAATTAATGTTTAAAGTATATGCAAATCTGCAATTTATAACGTGCTATTTAAGATATTTAGTATACAAATGGTTAATGAGTCTAATTAGGTTTATGCATTTGTATTAACACCGTTATTGGAAAAAAAAATTTTAAGTAATAAATTTATTGTAACGCGAGGCATTCCATTAAAAAATCCCAGTAAGCATAGTTGCAGTCCAAGTTTAAAACTAAGCAATTTTTTGCATTGGGTTCAATATAAGCGTATACTCCAATAAAAGGGAGAAGCTGCGGCGACAATGCTGCAATATTATGTTATTATCCTTTTTGTTCTAATCAGGCCCCCGTAACGATTCCGATCCGAGTCATGTGGGTGGAGTAAGGAACTAAGGAGGTTTTGATTGGATGCCGAGTGGTTTACTCTCAATAAAAAGGAGAAGTAAACATACGGTCACATGATCCCCTGATGACGTCAGGTCGTACTGACGAAACGTACGTCGGGAAGGGAAACGTGAGACCGTAGCCACTTCCGGGTTAGAGGAGCGCTGTACGATCGGCAGTGCTCTCAACCCCGCTGTATACTTTTATGAGAAAGGCGATTCTTTTATGGAGATTCTAGTAAGTGCATTTCTTTTTAAATAAAGCGACATGTTTTGATTTACTGCACCATGAGAGTCTCTTTTCATTCCACCCATGTTTGCCACCTGATCCGAGCTATGCTCTAAAGGCTTGTTACTGGAACCTATTGTGTGACAGAGGAGCTGAGGATCGTGCATTGAGTTGGAGAAAATGTCTATGTGACCCCCTATAATCAAGGGGTCATATATTTCTGGTAAGGAGTACCTTACTAGATCACTGGGTGAAGTGTGGAGGTGAAGGCTTAATCTGCACTATCAAGTCTCTGCTACATTGTGTGACACCAATGATATGTGGACTGGTTGATGCTGCATATGGACTGTTTGCACTTTATAATGTTGAGCACAGATTGATTGATGTTTTGAATTTGGATTGGTACTAATTATGAATTGTTGATCTAATATCTGCACAGGCACTTTATATTTATGTTTGAGCGCGACACTTTCCTTCTTTTAAACAATCGTTCAGCACATTTGCTTTTTTTGTTGCTGCTCACTACAAGGAAGCAATTTCTTTAAATTAATATTTATTTATTTATTCACATATATTTATATTTTATATATATTTATATACACGGTTGAACCATTTGCGCAGTTTTTGGTTACACCAAACCCCTTTTCTCATGTAACAAGACACTTGCCAGCAAACACAAAAAAATTAATTGCAAGAAAAAAACATTTTTTTTTTTTTTACTTAGACCCCCAGCGCAAGAGCGCCCCTCAGTCTACCTGCTTGGACCCCTCAGAAAGAGAGAGAGAGAGACCCCAAGCTCACCTGATGCACAGAAGTTTCTTATCAACTTGCTTCCAGCACTGTCTGTTACAGACAGGAAGTCTTTGGCTTGCTTTCCCGGGCCAAGGAGGCGGCTCCGCCCCTTTAAACGCCTTCCGGCGCCTCCCAATTACTCCACGAGGTGTTTGGTCACCTCAAACATGGCCGCCCCCATGCTGGAGACACGAGGCTACGCCAATACGGCGGCCTCGTGCGGTCTGCAGGAAAATGGCGGCGGCCTGTGTAGGATAGCGGCGGCTTGCAAGCTAGCAGCGGCCTGCGGGAGGTGTGCATTCGGCCTGTGCGGCCTGCGGGAGTGCCTCGGCCTGCGGGAGGTGTCCTCGGCCTGCGGGAGGCTGTGCGGCCTGTGGAAGTGACCGGCTTTCTGGAGGGATGGCGATCTGTGGCTGCAGTAGCTCAGGCATAGGCATCGGCCTGTGTACACTATGACAGGTAGGATACCTCTATACCTCAATAGTAATGCCTTTTAGTAGTCTGCCACTGACTTCAGTCACCCTTACAGTCATATAGTGACTTTAGATAGTCAGCTCCCAAACCAAGCCTCCTGGTTTCTATTCACAAAATCACACTCAAATTGGGGGATCTGTGACCTGTTACAGGATAGAGGGGAGACCCAGAAACTGAGTGTCCGACCATCCCAGAGAGGGGCCCGCGTCCCCAACAAACCCGACAGGGGGAGAGGGGGAACATTTTCCTCACCATACCGGAACCAGGCGGGCGCCAACTCCTGACAGAACCCCTCTCCACCGGAGTGGGGGGGCTGTCGTCCAATGTGAATGACGTGACTCTGCTGGTCATTGGCGTCCAGGCGAGACGTTTAACTCGCAGGGTCAGTCCCCGTCCAGTGGGACTATGTCGCGGCCGACCCAGCGGGGAGCTATGGCCTGCACGCGCTCGTAGGCTGAACTGGGGTGACCACTGGATCTCAACATCCAGCCCGTCGCCCAGTTTCAGCGTGCTTGCTTGAAGATCTCACAGGAACACTGGAGAAAAAAAGCTGTTTAAAAAAGTATTTCTAAAAAAAAATCCTGCCAGGACCGAAGATCCTAGCAAGGAATCTAGGTCCTTACTCCTAACTAGACAGAAAAAAACTGATTTGCTGTAGCAGGAAGTGAGAGGATATACCCTCTGGGACTGCCCCTAGGGTGTGGCCAGAACGTTTTCTTTCCTGTCTAGTCCTACTCCTGTAGAGGGCAGTATAACCCGAGTTGATATTAATCAAGGAGGACTACGTTTGTCAATGAGCGACAGAGAAAGTGAATTTTCCCTCTAAACATTGTATATTTGCTGTATAGACACTTAAGTGTATTTTTAGTCGTTATATATGATTGCATGCCATTGTATAGATCAGTGTTTCTCAACTCCGGTCCTCAGGGCACACTAACAGGCCAGATTTTAAGTATTACCTTGGGGAGATGCAGACTAGAATACTGCAATCACTGAGCAGCAAATTATATCACCTGTGATGTATTTCAGTTTTCTTGCAAACCTGGCCTGTTAGTGTGCCCTGAGGACCGGAGTTGAGAAACCCTGGTATAGATGTATATGTAGATTGTATGTGATAGTAAGCTGAGCTTAAAGGTATAAACTTGCCCACCGAGGATAGTTAAAAACAAACCATAAATTGGGTGCATATAATTCTGATTAGAAAGACGCAGGAAACCACATAAGTTGGAAACTACGTTTTCCAATAAAGTCTAAATACTGACCTCACCATCCCTATATATATATAAACCTTCAAACTCAGCTAATCTCACTTCATATTCTGAGCTTAAAATAAATGGGCAATTCTCAAGGTAAGGAGAATCCCAAGGGAAAAATGAAATGTAAGTTTAGAAAAATTGTATGAAAATTGTATCATGTATGGGCAACCTTAGTTGTGTAGAGGTGTGTGAGATCCATGGATTGTTATGTTGTGTTCGTTTTAATAATGTTCCTAAAAGTGCTGTATCAGCAAAGCATTTGATAACACTGAATGAATACTGGTTGCATAATGATTTGTTTTGTGTTTATTACTAATGTTTTAACCACTTTACCACTAGAGCATTTTGCTGTCTTACGTCTGGGCCACTTTTTGCGATTCGGCGCTGTGCGACTTTAACTGACAATTGCGCGGTCATGCGACTCCGTACCCAAACGAAATTTACGTCCTTTTTTTCCCACAAACAGAGCTTTCTTTTGTTGGTATTTGATCACCTGTGCGATTTTTACTTTTTGCGCTATAAACAAAAAAAGAGCGTTTATTTTGAAAAAATAACAATATTTTTAACATTTTTTTTATATGAAATTCCCCCCAAAAAAATGTAAAAACCAATTCTTTTTTAAATTTTTGGCCAATTTGTTTTCTGCTACCCATGTTTGGTAAAAAAAATCGCAATAAGCGTATTTTGATTGGTTTGCGCAAAAGTTATTGCGTTTACTAACAAAGGGAAAGATTTATGTCATTTTTGGTGTTTTTTTTTTTAACGAGTAATGGCGGCGATCTGCGATTTTTTTTGCGGGACTGCGACATTGCGGCGGACAGATCGGACCCTTGACTGACATTTTTGACACTTTTGGGGGTACCAGTGACATTACTGCAGTAATCAGTGCTATAAATATGCACTGTTACTGTAAAAATGACACTGGCAGGGAAGGGGTTAATTTTATTGGAGAGGGAGGGGTTAATGTATGCCTGGTGCTTACTGACGTGTGGGGGGGGGAGGTGACTGTGTGAGACAGGGATAGATCGGATGTCCAGCTATGCTGAACACTCCGATCTGTCACTCCCTGTCACTGAGGAGATCCGCCCGCTCTGTTTACACAGGCGGGCGGATCTCCAAACTGGATTCCCCCGACGATCGGGGCAGACCAGCGGCGATCGCCACTGCTCCTCCCCTAGCCCGACTCCCGCTGTGAATGAAAACAGCGGGAGCGCCGGCTACAGGGTGAGGAGTCTGGCGACGTAGGTCTACGTCGTCAGACGGGATCGTGCCACTTTGCCGCAGTAGTACTCCGGTACATAGCGGTAAAGTGGTTAAAGTGATGTGACTTTGCCACAAGTACAACTAAAAGGTAACAAATCCGTGCTATGCTTGTCATGGCAACTTTTAGAAGCAAGAAAATATATTTGGTGTGTTAAGTGTGACCTTAAGGACTAAAATTGTATTTCTATCCTTAAATCGTGAGCAATTTTTAACGTTATCATTGAGGTTTTTATCACTGACTTTTTAAAACAAAAAATTTGGTGCCTTTCAGCACATACCCCCCCCCCCCCCCCCGTCCTTGACACAGGTAATTGCAAAAGCCTGGGAGTGTAAACAGATGTATTGTCATGCCAATTGACTGAGCCGAGTAAATTTTAAGAGGAAAGTACAAAAGAATCTGTTAATTGTATATGCAGATGTATATTAACTATCAGTTTTTGCTTTTGTAGAAAAAAAAAACAGTTTTGAAGAATGTTCCAAATGGGTGAAAAATGGTGATGTATAATTTCTTGTAGCCAAATGGGAAATTACTAATGTTTATTTTTTAGCTGCTCATTTTTTAACCATGGTGAACAATAATAATTTTTCCTTTAAATTTATGGTATACCATAACAAAAAAAAATATAGAAATCCACGTGGTAATAATTAATTTGACGTCAACAATTTTTGGTATTAGAAAAGTGCACTGTTAGGAAGGAAAATGTTTGAATGTTACTGTATGCTAAATTCCTCTAACCGTTGGTTTATTTTTAGGAGGAAAGTATAATGTTTTGTTACTAAATTTTTCTTGATGCTTATTTCTCAGATAGATTTGATTTGAGACTTTCAGAACGAAGGACGATCGCAGCCTTCAACGACAACTCACCAATGGGAGTATTGTTTCCAAATTGTTTTTTTCTGGTTGATTAGACTGTTTCTATGGGTGTTAGAAAGTTCTTACGGTATTTATTGGTGTCAGATATTTGATGTGTTCTAATTTGACATATATGAGCTCTGGCATTAATGAGTTTCTATGCCTTAGATAATTAACCACTTAAGCCCCGGAAGATTTTACCCCCTTCCTGACCAGGGTTTTTTTTTGCGATTTTTTACTGCGTGAATTTAACGGACAATTGCGCAGTCGTGCGACACTGTACCTAAACGAATTTCACGTCCTTTTTTTCCCACAAACAGAGATTTCTTTTGGTGGTATTTGATCACCTGTGCGATTTTTTGATCATGCGCTATAAACAAAAAAAGAGCGTAAATTTTGCAAAAATAACAATATTTTTCAAATTTTTTTTATATGAATTTTTTTTGCGGGACTGCGACATTGCGGCGGAGAGATCGGACCCTTGACTGACATTTTTGACACTTTTGGGGTTACCAGTGACATTACTGCAGTAATCAGTACTATAAATATGCACTGTTACTGTAAAAATGACACTGGCAGGGAAGGGGTTAACTGTATTGGAGAGTGAGGGGTTAAGTGTGTCCTAGGGGCGTGCTTCTAACTGTGATGGGACATGGATACTACTGTAAAAACAGAGATCAACGGTCCTACATAGTAGAACCGTCTGATCTCCATTTTTACACAGGGGAGAATGACAGGCGGCTTATTTACATAAGCCGCCTGCCTTTCTCCCTCTCTACCGACGATCGCAGTGTGACCGGCGGACATCGGGTCCGCCGGTCACACACACGGACTCCTCAGTGAACGAGCCGGGGCGGGCGCGCGCTCGTCCGCTATTGGCTTACAAGCCGGTCACAGGCTAGTGACGTATATATACGTCACTTTGCCCGGCCGGGGCTGACCGCCGCAAGTGGTTAAGCATCTCCTGTCTTATAAAGTTCTTTATTATATTGTGAGATGGAAGAATAGGATGGAATTGGATAAATTGTTGCTCGTTTATTACACCTATAGTGTGCTAAGAATTATAATGAATATATGTCAGTGTTACTGCAAAATTGTTAAAGTTACCTTGGTACTGCTAAGATTTAATCTTTAAGACAAGGTAACCTCCTGTTGTTAATTAAATTAGCCGCATGGCCAGCCAAGCCATCTCTTTTCATTCTAAGGTGACTCATTGCCCCAGGTTTTGCATATAAATGGTCCTTGAAGTCAAACCCTTGAAGTCAAACCCTGTTTTCTCCAAGGCTATTTCAACCCTGTTTGGTCTCAATTTCCTGTTTGGAGTCACTGGACAACTGTCCATTAGGTATCCTTCCTGTCTTAAAATTACCTGCCTTCCTGTAAGCCCTAAACCCCAGTGCTGCAAGTGGTTCTTACTAGCATTTATTTTGCTGCCTGCCTGTAAGACCAGAAGCCCAGTGCCGCAGTATACTCCCGCCATTTTTGTAAAACTTGTATTCTGTGCTATCCAAGTTCTTGTCTCTGTACTTACCTGCTATTTTTGCTGAAGTCAGAATGACTCCAGACCCAAGTACCAAGCTATCTCCCTTTGGAATTTTGAGAGGGAGACCCCTTCCCAACCCCATGAATCCTTAAATTCTCATACCTAGAGATCTGCAGCAGATGCAAGAGGAATATGTGGCAAAATTAATTGAAAAATTAAACAGTGATTATGGTGATATTTCGCTCTCGTTTCCTTTGCCAACAGGTGCACCGACCCACCCATTCAAGCCTGGAGACAGAGTCCTGGTGAAGGCTCCCCAATAAGCTGACGTCGCTTGACCCACCCTACGGACCTCCTGCGACAGTTCAAGCAGTGATCAGAACAGCGGTTTTGACAGACGACTCCCCGGTTTGGATCCATGCATCGCGACTGAAGGAAGCCCCACCTCTGGACCCCACGACTGCGGACCGGAGATTGTAGCGAGCATCGAGAGGTGGACCAGGACCAGACCGGATGGGATGGAACAGACCAGAAGATGAGAGCCTGAGGAAGATGCAGATCATTTCCGATTGGTGGTTTAATTGGAGTGGACTTACATCTGAGCATTTACCAGGAGGAGGACAAGGAACTTTCATAATTTGGGATTTTCTTTCCACAGACTGCAAAGGACATTGTTTAACGTTGTAGCTGCCAGGGATTTAGTCTGACCGCTCTGATGATACGGGGGTCGAAAGGGAATTTTTTCCTCCCATTGAACGGGGGGTTTATTTTTGCCCTTTCCTGGCAAAGGCTTTAGGAGATGTTGAAGATTCAAATGCTATAGTCAAAAGGTGGTATGTGCTGCCATGGTCTATTTGTAGTGACTTTATTGCCATAATATGGAGTTTAGATTTTCAGGCCATAGATTCTTGCAAGCTATGGCCCTTCCCATTGAACATGTCTGTTTTTGATTTGATAGAATTCTAAGAAGTTATATCCCTATGTGCACACAACCAAGTCGCCAGCCTACATACACCTTAGAATATAATGTCACCTGTTTTGTGCAAGTCAGTTACCAATAATATGACATGCACTCATACAATAACACAACCCAGGTATGTCAAGAATGTCCAGCTCCCTAAGGGATGGTTACTATCATGTGGGACTCATAGTTGGACATATATCCCAGGAGGGCACTTAGTGCTATTTTCAGACGCTAGGTGACCCCACCCTTATGAATAAGGTTGGGTTGAAAGAGTGTATCAATGTGCTTGGATTAAATATTTAAGTTCATGGTATATTTCAGCTAGTGGGCTCTTGCAATGACATTAACGAGTCATACTAACACACCTCATTCATACATCCTTTGCTTCTTGGCAATTGGATTTTTGCATATAGACTACAGACATTGATAGGTGTTTACATATTAAAAACACCTTTCATTCATTCATTTGGACACTTAACAAGTTAGGCTTCGCATAGAGATTACAAACAACACCTGAACACAATTGACAATTGCTTACATTAACACATCAGACAGCTGAACAGAGACGGAGGGGCTTTTCCACAAACAAACTTTCAGACATACTACACCCCACATTTTCAGCACTGTGTTAGGGAAACAAAAGCCTTTTCATGTATTGTCTTAGTATATATATTTTATTGTTAAACTGAACAATGAATTGTAACTAGTTTAAACTGGTTTTTGCCGCTCAAATTTCCCATAAATAGGTGAGCCGAACATGAAATAAATTAGATGTATCTACATTAAGCTTAAGTTGCTATGTGTCGTTGCATCTCCTGGCCAGCAGACGGAAAATTCACTACACAGGGGGAGTTAGGACTGAAGGATCCTGAATCATTTTATACCTGCCTCTTGACGTAAATGAGCTAACAATCTCCTTAAATAATCAACGGAGGACAGTGAAGTCTAACCATCAGCCTGTGGACCACAGGTGGTCGCTGAGAACATAGTAACAGTCAGTCAGGCTGAAAGAAAAGACAAGTCCATCTAGCTCAACCAATAAAAAACAAAAAAGAAGAAAACACAACCCTACAATCCCATATACACAATTCTATAACTACAGTTGATGCAGAGGAAGGCGAAAAACCCCAGCAAAGCATGATCCAATTTACTACAGCAGGGGAAAAAAATGATTTTTGATCCCCGAGAGTTAATCGTATATTCCCTGGATCAACTTTAACTATAAATATTAGTACCCATTTATATTATGTACACCTAGGAAAGAATCCAATCCTTTTTTTAAAGCAATCTACTGAGATAGACAGAACCAGCTCTTGAGGGAGTCTATTCCACATTTTCACAGCTCTTACAGAGAAAAAACCTTTCCATATTTGGAGACAAAATCTCTTTTCCTTTAGACGTAAGGAGTGCCTCCTTGTCCTCTGTGCAGTGCCATCTTAAGAGCCGTATAGGCCCCGGGCAATGCAGTGCACTGGGCCCTGCCTACACAATCACCCACAAGAATAAAAATGCAAATTATCGATAAGGCAATATTTATTGCTACCTCCAACAAAATCAGTGTTTAAACATTAACACAACGAGAGAGAGAGAGAGAGAGAGAAGCACACAGAGGATGTACAAGGCAGATATAGGATGGCAGAGACAGCGGATGTACATAACAGGTATAGGCTGGCACACAGAGGATACACATGACAGATATAGGATGGCACAGTGAGATGACTTACAGGACAGGTACAGGAGGGCACATGGCACAGAATGTACATAGGAGGTATAGGATGGCACACAAGAGGATGTACATGACAGGTATAGGATGGCACACAGGAGGATGTACAGGACAGATATAGGATAGCACACAGAGGATGTACATGGCAGGTATGGGATGGCACACATAGGATGTACAGGACAGATATAGAATGGCACACAGGATAGCACAAAGAGGATGTACATGGCAGGTAAAGGATGGCACAGAGGATGTACAGTGCAGGTATAGGATGGCACAGAGGATGTACATGGCAAGTATAGGCTGGCACACAAGAGGATGTACATGGCAAGTATAGGCTGGCACACAAGAGGATGTACATGACAGATATAGGATGGCACACAGAGGATGTATATGGCAGGTATAGGATGGCACAGAGACAGAGGATGTACATGGCACACAGAGGATGACACACAGAGGATGACACAAAGAGGATGAACATGGCACACAGAGGATGTACATGGCACACAGAGGATGTACATGGCAAGTATAGGATGGCACACATAAGATGTCCATGGCACAGAGGATGTACATGGCAAGTATAGGCTGGCACACAGGATGTACATGGCACACAGAGGATGGCACACAGAGGATGTACATGGCACACAGAGGATGGCACATACACACACACACAGAGGTTGGCACACACACAGATGATGGCACACAAAGAATGGCACACACACAGAGGATGGCACACACACACAGAGGATGGCACACAGAGGATGTATATGGCAGGAAAAGGATGGCACAGAGTCGATGGAGAGAGAGGGACAGAGAGAGGAAAAAAAAAATCAAGCAGCCTGCAGCAGGCTGATTACCTTCCACCGGCCGCAAAGCACATGAAGGGAGGAGGTGGGTGGAGCCACTCTCCTAGGCGCGGAGGAGAGTAGGAGGATCCTCCTCCGCTGTGCATGATGGGTCCTCCTCAGAACATCACTGGTTGCTAGATGCCAGTCGGCTGGCCTTCCTAGCAACTAGTGCAGCGGATACTCAGAGCAACACCAAAGCCACCAGGTTAACTAATCTGGTCTGGAGGGGGGGGGGACAGATCGGTGTGTAAATTGCCACCCTGTGTGTGGGGCCCCATGGCAAGTGGGGCCCCTGGGAAACTGCCGGGCGTGCCCATTCGAAAAGACGGCCCTGCCTCTGTGATGACCTTAACCACCTGCCGACCAGCCGCTGTACGTATACTGTGGCAGGTCAGCTGCCACAACGTACCTGTACGTCGCTTCGCAGGACCGCGAGTGGGGGCGCGCACGCCCATTTGCTACAGGGGAAGCTAATCTGCGGTTCCGGTGGCCTCGATTGCCGCTGGGCACCTGCTATCACTCCCCGTGGAGACAGAAAGCCGTTCTGCCGTTGTAAACACCTCCATGCCTCTTATCAGTTTGGTTGCTCTTCTCTGCATTTTCTCCAGTTCCCCGATAACCTTTTTGAGAACTGGGGCCAAAAACTGAACTGCATATTTCAGATGAGGTCTCACTAATGATTTGTACAGGGGTAAATTGATATCTCTCTCTATGGAGTCCATGCCTCTCTTAATACAAGAGATTATTCTGTTTGCTTTGGAAACCAGAGCTTAGCATTGCATGCTATTATTAAACGTATAATCTACCAGAACACCCAGATCTTTATCCACTATGGATTCCCCCAGTTGTACTCCCCCTAGTATGTATGATGCAGGCATATTCTTAGCCCCCAAGTGCATAACTTTACATTTATCAACATTAAACCTCATTTGCCACATAGTTGACCAATGAAACAGCGCATTGAGATTGACTAGTAAATTGGAGACATCCTGTAAGGTAGTTATTCCACTGCATAACTTTGTGTCATCTGCAAAAACTGAAATGGTACTTTAAATCCCAGACCCTATATCATTTATAAAGCTATTAAAAAGTAAGGGTCCCAACACTGAACCTTGGGGTACACCACTGATAACCTTAGACCATTCAGAGTGAGAATCATTAACCACTACTCTCTGAATTCTATCTTTTAGCTAGTTTTCTATCCATTTACAAACGGATCTTTCCAAGCCTGAAGACTTTACCTTACACATTAACCGTGTGAAGGGAACGGTGTCAAACGATTTTGCTAAATCCAAGTATACTACGTCCACAGCCACCCCTCTCTCTGTCCACGTTTTTACTTACCTTCTCATAAAAAGAAATCAGGTTTGTTTGACAAATTCTGTCTTTCATGAATCCATGCTGTTACTTAAAATATTTTTTTCTAGCAAGAACTCATCTATGTGGTCTTATTAAACTCTCCAGTATCTTCCTGACAATATAAGTTAAACTAACAGGTCTATAGTTACTTGGCAAAGACTTTGATCCCTTTTTAAATATAGGCACCACATTGGCCCTACCCCAATCCAGTGGTACTATTCCAGTCCTTAACGAGTCCCTAAAAATTAGAAAAAAAAGCCTTTGAAATAAAAGAGTTCAATTTTTTTAGGATGCATGGGCGGATGCCATCTGGTCCAGGTGCTTTATCCACCCTTATTCTGTCTAAATATTTCTGTACCATATCCCTTTTGAGCCAATGTAGACAATTTGGGGCTGTGTCAATACCATCCCCATTATGGTCATGAGCTCCCCCCCCCCCCCATGCTTCTTTGTATACACAGAGCTGAAGAAAGTATTTAATACATTTGCCTTCTCTATGTCCCCAGTAACCCACTCCTGATTATTTTGTACAGAGCCTACATGCTCAGACCTAACCTTTTTACTAATAATATATTTTAAGAATTTTTTAGGGTTTGTCCTACTCTCTTTTGCAATCTGTCTTTCATTTTGAATTTTTTCACCCTTGAATAACTTTTACATATTTAAGTGTTCTTGTCTATGGTAAATACACGTACTATTCTTTCACATATATATTATTCATATTATAGTGAAAGCCTATGGGAAAATTTGGCACCATAACTCCTCCCACAGTTTTTACACTACATAGACAAATAATATACCAAAACGAGCGGATCGTTCCCGATCACGTTGCTTTTACTTTTTGGAAGGTTTTGCCAAATGGTTTGCAAATATCGTCATTTTTGTGGCGAAATTGGCCCCATAGGAATGAATGCCGGAATGTTCAAAACTATAGTGAGGCCTGAAAATAGTTAAGAGGGTGAGTGAAGAAATCTTGCCACAATTTTTAAACTGCTGCCACTCCCTCATTTTTAAGGTCACCTACACAAATGTTACATCAAAACATTTGCCTATCCCTGCTGCCACTTAACATTTTCACATCTAAGCCACAGCCCTAATAGTTTTTACACTATGACTGTTTGTTTTCAACTCACGCCGTCCATTGACATTCATTGAAACTGCACTCAAACCATCTCAAATTTCAAGGCCTTTTTCTAACCTGTGACTTTGCCTTCAGCTTTAATGTTTCATATAGTATACAACAAAATGTAGGCCAGGGCCTTGTTATTCCTACGGTATAAATGTCTCTAACCTGTGAGATTTCAAGCATTCAAGCTTTTACACTAGAATGAAGATGGGCACCTCCAACTTTGGTAAGTTGCCCCATAAGAAAGAATGGCGGAATGTTCCGGAATGTTCAAAACTAGACCGTTTGTTTCCAACTGCCAAAATTTTGTAACCACTGCCACACACACACACACTGCTGCCACTCCCACACACACAGTTACTCCGCCCACTCTTGCTGGAGACTACCGGTGGCGACAAGAACACTTCACACAATTTCCCCGGAAATTGTACATTTTTTGTCTGTTATATTCTTTGTAACTATTAAACAATGATAATGTTCCTTCGTTTTATAGCTATTTATAGCTTTTTTTTTTTATTTTGGATGTGAGCCACATAGGTTTTATTTTTAGCCATTTAAAGTTCTTGCCCATGGGAATTTACTTTGCAGTGAGTTCACAATTGTTTTTTTTAACCTCCCTGGCTGTATTCCCGAGTGTAAACCCAAATCCAAAAATGTTGGGACACTGTACAAATTGTGAGTAAAGAAGGAATGGACTAATTTACAAATCACATAAACTTACATTTTATTCCCAATATAATAAAGATAATATATCAAATGTTGAAAGTGAGACATTTTGAAATGTCATGCCAAATATTGGCACATTTTGGATTTCATGAGAGCTACACATTCCAAAAATGTTGGGACAGGTAGCAATAAGAGGCCGGAAAAGTTAAATGTACATATAAGAAAGAGCTGGAGGACCAATTTGCAACTTATTAGGTCAATTGGCAACATGATTGGGTAAAAAGAGCCTCTCAGAAGTCCAGATGGGCAAAGGATCACCAATTCCCCCAATGCTGCGGCGAAAAATAGTGGAGCAATATCAGAAAGGAGTTTCTCAGAGAAAAATTGCAAAGAGTTTGAAGTTCTCATCATCTACAGTGCATAATATCATCCAAACATTCAGAGAATCTGGAATAATCTCTGTGTGTAAGGGTCAAGGCCGGAAAACCATACCGTGTTTCCCCGAAAATAAGCCCGGGTCTTGTATAATAATTTTGGCACCAAAAGACACAGTAGGGCTTTTTTTCGGGGTAGGTCTTAAAATGTTATGTCCCTCTCTTCCCTCCCTGCGTGCCAAGAATCCAGTGTGAACCTGGTTTACAGTAGTGTATATAAAATCCTAGGATGCACTTTATTAGTGTTTTATATATGTCCAGTGTGTGTTTTTGTAATACAATAGTCATTGCATCACTGCTCTGTGCTCAGCTACGGTAATCTCCCACTCCTGTCTTTCTCCTGTCAAAGCGTGGCTATCAGCTATCAGCCGTGGATATCAGCCCCTCCCCTCTGCAGTTTACACAGAAGAGCAGGTAAGATTAGGATACAATAGTGTGAAATACCTTCTTCATCGCCGTTCCTGGCTCAGCTGATCTGTCGCCCTCTCCTCCCCCGCTGACAGCTGGGGGTCCCGGAAGCGCCGATGTAAAGGTATTTCCCACATTTCTAATCGAACATCCAGCTCTTCTGTGTTACACTGCAGAGGGGAGGGGCTGATATCCCCCTCTGACAGCTACCGTATGGTATGAGAGGAGAAAGACACAGCAGGGAATCGGCTGAGAGCAGAGCGGCGATGCAGGGAAGGTATTTCACAGTATGATATTACAAAAACACACATTGGACATTATTTAAAAACACTAATAAAGTGCATCCTAGGATTTTTCATACACTAAACTAGGGCTTATTTTCAGGGTAGGGCTTATATTGCAGCCCTCCCCAAAAATAACACTAGGTCTTACTTTCAGGGTAGGTCTTACTTTTGGGGAAACACAGTACTTGATGCCCGTGATCTTCGGGCCCTTAGATGGCACTGTTTCACATACAGGAATGCTACTGTAATGGAAATCACAACATGGGCTCAGGAACACTTCCAGAAAACATTGTCGGTAAACACAATCCACCGCGCCATTCGCCGTTGCCGGATAAAACTCTATAGGGCAAAAAATAAGCCATACCTAAACATGATCCAGAAGCGTAGGTGTTTTCTCTGGGCCAAGGCTTATTTAAAATGGACTGTGGCAAAGTGGAAAACTGTTCTGTGGTCAGACAAATCAAAATTTGAAATTCATTTTGGAAAACTGGGATGCCATGTAATCCAGACTAAAGAGGACAAGGAAAACCCAAGTTGTTATCAGCGCTCAGTTCAGAAGCCTGCATCTCTGATGGTATGGGGTTGCATGAGTGCGTGTGACATCGGCAGCTTACACATCTGGAAAGGCACCATCAATGCTGAAAGGTATATCCAAGTTCTAGAACAACATATGCTCCCATCCATACGTCGTCTCTTTCAGGGAAGACCTTGCATTTTCCAATATGACAATGCCAGACCACATACTGCATCAATTACAATATCATGGCTGCGTAGAAGAAGGATCCGGGTACTGAAATGGCCAGCCTGCAGTCCAGATCTTTCACCCATAGAAAATATTTAGCGCATCATAAAGAGGAAGATGCGACAAAGAAGACCTAAGACAGTTGAGCAACTAGTAGCCTGTATTACACAAGAATGAGACAAAATTCCTATTCCTAAACTTGAGCAACTTGTCTCCTCAGTCCCCAGACGTTTGCAGACTGTTCTAAAAAGAAGAGGGGATGCCACACAGTGGTAAACATGGCCTTGTCCTAACTTTTTTGAGATGTGTTGATGCCATGAAATTTAAAATCAACTTATTTTTCCCTTAAAATTATACATTTTCTCAGTTTAAACATTTGATATGTCATCTATGTTGTATTCTGAATAAAATATTGAAATTTGAAACTTCAACATCATTGCATTCTGTTTTTATTCACAATTTGTACAGTGTCCCAACTTTTTTTGGAATCAGGTATGTATATATATATATATATATATATACACACACACATATATATATATATATATATATATATATATATACATATACACACACACACACACATATATATATATATACATATATATATATATATATATATACATACACATACTTTAACTTATTTATAGTTATTTATTATATTATAATTTTTGATTTTGTGTTTCAAACTTTATCATACCCGAGATGTTATAAAGAAGAACGCACAGTAAAAAAAAATCATATGTAAATAGTTGGTTTGGGCTGCTCGTCCTTAACCACTTAAGCCCCGGAAGATTTTACCCCCTTCCTGACCAGACCCCTTTTTTTAACTTGGCACTTTGTGACTTTAACTGACAATTGCGCGGTCATGCAATGCTGTACCCAAACGAAATTAACGTCCTTTTTTTCCCACAAACAGAACTTTCTTTTGGTGGTATTTGATCACCTCTGCGCTTTTTAATTTTTGCGCTACTAATAAAAAAAGAGCGAAAATTTCGCGAAAAAATGACATTTTCAACTTTGTCTTTTAAGAAATATCCAATATACTCAATTTATGTCATATTTTTTGGCCAAAATGTATTTAACTACATGTCTTTGACAAAAAAAATTTCAATGAGCGTATTTTTATTGGTTTGCGCAAAAGTTATAGCGTCTACAAACTATGGTGTAAATACTGAAATTTGTGCAGCTTTCATTTCTGACTGCCTATCTCATTTCATGAAGTGCTAAAATGGCAGGGCAGTACAAACCCCCCCCCCCAAACTACCACTTTTTGGAAAGTAGACATCCTAAGGAATGTTCTGAGAGGCATGTTGAGCTCATTAAATATTGCATTTTTTGGTCACTGGTGTTTGAAAAATGACTAAATTTTTTTTTTTTTTTTACACAAAGTTGTCATTGAAATGATATATTGCTCACACATGCCATGGGTATATGTGTAATTACACGCCAAAATATATTCTGCTGCTTCTCCTGAGTACAGGGATACCACATATGTGAGACTTTTTGGGAGCCTAGCAGTGTACGGGAGCCCGAAAACAAATCACCACCATCAGAATTTCAAAGGGCGTACATTTTTCATTGCATTTTCTCACTACCTATAACGGTTTAGGAGGCCCTGAAATGTCAAGATACCACAACCCCCCCCCCCCCCCAAATGACCCCATTTTGGAAAGTAGACACCCCAAGCTGTTTGCTGAGAGGCATGGTGAGTCCATGGAATATTTTATATTTTATATTAAAAAACCCAAATTGGTATAGACGCATTACACCTGACATCATTCTTAAATTCCATCAAGAATTTTACCATTTAGTAGACTCAGCCTACTTAAACAATGTTTTCCAAAAACATACTTGGGAATACATTCGGACGAAGTTCCCTATAACTCCCACCTTCTACGGGCTCCCCAAGGTGCACAAAAATTCTAGCAACCTCCGGGGAGACCCATTATTTCGGGTCGAGGATCCATTTCAGAAAACGCGAGCAAACTGATAGACGCCTTCCTCCAACCATTTGTTCAAAATTTACCCTCATTCACAAAAGACACTATCCATTTCCTCAATAAAATCGAGAATATGTGGGTTCCCCCCACTGCTTCATTAGTTACTATTGACGTAGAGGCACTTTACAGCTCGATACCTTACCACAGAGGTATCGCAGCTGTAAAGCACATTATATCTTGCCATGGACAGGAGGGCGCCTACAGAGAATTCATTTTGGATCTACTTCAATATATTTTAACCCACAATGTCTTCACCTTCAATGGCTCCCACTACCTCCAGGTACAGGGAGTAGCGATGGGCACTTGTTGTGCACCATCCTACGCGAACCTGTACCTGGGGGAGTGGGAGGAGTCTTTCATGAAGGATGAAACAATGTCTGTTTACACTGACCACATCAATTTTTGGGCTAGATATATAGACAATGTTTTCTTGATTTGGGACGGTCCCATTGAGTCAATCCAAGCATGCCTAGAAAGAATGAATAGAAACAACTTCAATCTGTCGTTCACCATGAATGTAGATCCAAACCGCATCACATTTCTAGACGTAGAAATTGTCAGGGACGAAGGGGGCACCCTACACAGTGGACTCTATCGGAAACCTACTGCGGGTAATACGATCCTTCACGGATCCAGTTTCCATCCGGAACCCCTCCTCCGTTCCATCCCAATCAGTCCATACCTACGACTCAGGCGAAATTGCTCAGATCTGCAATCTTTACAATTCGCAGCCGACGGACTGCGCAACAGATTATTACGGAGAGGCTATTCCAAAAAATCTCTGAAGCATGCCTATAAACGTGCTCTATCAAGTGATAGGCAAAAATTACTAGCCCCCAAAATCTTAAATACAGACAACAGCAGCAGTAAACTTAGAATCATCACCCCATACATGTACCAACATTCTAAAATCAAACAGATTGTATCTAAACACTGGCACCTCTTATCATCTGACCCTATTTTGGGTCAATATCTCTCAGATGTACCCAATTTTACTTTTAAAAGAGCCTCTGCGCTAAAAGATAAGTTGGTCCGCAGTGAGTATGTGGATGATTCCTCTGTTGCATGTTGCAAATACAAGGGGACCTTTATTTGCGGCAGCTGCAATTATTGCGGCTATATGCTGACGCAAAAGAATCCCATCTTGCCTAATGGTCTCACCTTTAAAGCCAGACATGTCGCAAATTTTCGTACTGTGGGTGTTGTCTAATTACTATTATGTGATTGCAAATGCTTTTATATAGGCAAAACAGAATTGGAGTTCTGGCGACGGGCTTACCGTCATATTGTCAGTATGAGGAAGTCGGACCCAGAGCTCCCACTTGGACGTCACGTAGGCACAGTACATTGCGGTAAATTTCCAAAAGTGAAATTTCTTATTCTTGATCGAATCCACCCCAGCTCAAGAGGAGGAGACTGGAACAAAAGTCTCCTCCAACTTGAGCTGCGGTGGATTTATTCCCTCAAGGCCACTGAGCCTCCAGGTCTAAATGGCATGCTATCTTTTAAGCCATTCCTGGAAGGCTTCAATTCGGGGGAATGGAACTATAAGACACTGCTCTACTAGCATTCAGAGCTTATATGTATTCCTGGGCTATATTGCTATTTATGACATGTCCATGTTTTCTTTAATACTCTGCATGTATTCCTGGGCTATATTGTCATGTATGTCATGTTTATGCTTCCTTAAATATTCTGTATATGCCAATGAATCTATATATGTCGCTTCCCTATTTTATGTGATGTATCGATGTCATTGTTCTTTTCCAATTGTATACCCTGGTACTCTGGCTCCTTGATCTCTAGCGGTGTTTATTCATATATTTACAAAAAGACATGTCCCTATTGTTGATCGTTTCAAATATTAGGGTCATCAATTAATTTAATACAGGTATCATGTCCATTTCCTATTGTTCTATCTGGTATTATGATAATTGTATAACTTTCATATATCACCATTCAGGTCACCCCTATGGTCCCCATTCGCAGCCATCCTGGCACGGTGAGACACACCGTTACTCGGCGGCGTACCTCATTGGTGCATATTCCAGCCAGCACTGCTCCCTATGCTGGGACAGCGCTCACCAATCGGAAACCGGATCGTCTATGTACTTCCGGTTTCCGGCTCCCGTGCCAGTGGAACGCAAGCGCCAGCCCCGCCCACAAAACGTCACGCCGCTATGCGACGTGCACACGCGATGGGGGCGGGTCTGACCCTGGCGATCCAGGAAGCCCATCCTGGACGCCAGCTGTTGCCAATTTTCCCCCACATCTATCGGCTATAAACACACTTCCCCCCCAGCATTCGGGCAGCATAACCATTGCTGCCTGTTCGCTGGTGAGGATCTGTCTGCCCGATTAAGCCAAGAAAAGGTAAATGCTGCTTCTATCTCTTTTACTACCTACTTGAAAATTTGACACAGTGAGCATTCATGCTCACTTAGGCAACAAGTCTATTATACTATATACCTTTATTAAGAAGTCTAAATTTTAATTTTATTTTTTCTATTTTGTCTTATCCAACATTAGTGGAGGGGATTTGTGGCACCTTTTCTGCCTTCCTACTTTTGGACTTCAGATGTCTGCCTTTGGAGACACTCGTCTGACCTCATATAACAAGGTCTTATTTGTATGAATATACTATCAGGAAATCCCTGCCCACAAAGCCAATCAGATCAAGCTCAGCCAGTTGGTTTTACTCTCATTACAAGCAATTAAGTCCAGATAATATCAACCCTGTGAGTGCTCCCATTATACCTTTTAGATACAATGTGTCTATTTTATATATATATATATATATATATATATCAAATATAAAACCATTGTCATACAGTATTCATATTTTTCTATTAATAGAGCACTTGCATGAGCTACCCCTGAAGAGTTATTATCTTCGAAACATGTCGGGTTTAAAGTTCTAGTGCATGGTTGTATATCATATATCTGGTTCATGCTTGTATATGTTTTTACCTTTGATTTTCTTCACATATATTTAATAAAATACTACTTTTTGATCTACATATAAATTTTTGATTGGTTTAACACACCATCGTGCCTAAAAAGTCCCATTCAGGGGAACCTCCTTTGTCTCGTATCTTGCATTAGGGATGTGGCACCATGAACACTGGTCACCTACACCCCCAATAAACATATAAAATGACTGACACAACTGTTTTTGGATTCTTTTATTTTTTTTCTAACTGTTTTTTTCTCTGAACTGCGATTTTCCAGCTTGGGTCTCTAAAAATGTTGATAGCCATCGAACATCTTTCGAGACCCTGTGTTTGTGTGCCCTACACTGTGTCGTGCTGTACCCTACACTAATACTCTACTAGTGTATGGTAGCGCTCTAAATATTCCCCGATGCAGAGACCAGGTTGGTCAGGACATCTGGGACAATAATAGCGGGTTTCACGCCTAAATCCGCGCCTGCTACAGACACAACATCTTCTTTGGGGGTATCTTTGGGTAGGGGTACTCGGGAGGACATGTTAAAAATGCCTCTCATGCAGCTGGCTCACTGCATCTGGAAGGGAAAGTTGGGCAGGCAGGCCTCCTGGGTACAGGTAGGCAAGGATGATCTCTTCCTGGAATTCTCGGAAGGATTCGGTGCGTCCTGACGCCCTGTATAGGACAAAGGCGTTCAGCATAGCCAATTGGAATAAATAAACAGACACTTTTTTGTACCAGCATCTGGCTTTACGGGCAATTAAATACGGCGCCAAAAGCTGGTCGTTAAGGTCCACCCCTCCCATATTAAGGTTGTAGTCGTGGACACAGAGGGGTTTCTCCATAACGCCAGTCGCCGTAGGAATTTGGATCGTCGTGTCTGGGTGAAGGAAGGACAGAACGAAAACATCCTGTGTATCCCTCCACTTCACCGCAAGCAATTTGTCAGTTTTCAAGCAGGCTCTCTCCCCCCGACTAAGACGGGATGCTACAAGCCGTTGGGGGAAGCCCCGGCGATTAGGTCGCACGGTGCCACATGCGCCAATTTGTAATTCAAAGAGGGGGCTAAATAGTGGCACGCTTGTCTAAAAGTTGTCCACGTACAAATGGTACCCCTTTCCAGATAAGGGTGACACCAAGTCCCAAACTATCTTGCCGCTGCTCCCTATGTAGTCTGGGCAGTTGGGGGGCTCCACACAGCTATCTTTTTCCTCATAGACCCGGAAACTAACTGTATAACCTGTGGCCCTGTCACACAGTTTATACAGCTTGACCCCGTACTTGGCACGCTTGCTGGGGAGGTACTGTTTCATAGCAAGGCGGCCAGTAAATTTAATCAGGAACTCGTCAATGCAGACAACTTGTTCGGGGGTGACCAAAGCTGAAAACCGCTGATTGAAGTGGTCTATGAGGGGCCGAATTTTGTGGAGCCGATGATATGCAGGGTCTCCCTAAGGACGGCAGATTTAATTGTCGCTGAAATGCATAAATCGCAGAATTTGCTCGTATCTCGCCCTGGACATGGAGGCAGAGTACATGCGCATATGGTGAAGTGGGCTAGTGGACCAATATAGCCGCAATTCACTCTTTTTGGTTATGCCCATGTTCAGGGAAAGGCCCAGAAAGATTTTAAAATCGGAAACCGTTATTGATTTCCAGCCAAATGGTCTGGCAAGGGGCGAATTTGGGTTGGAGACGATAAATTGTTGTGCATATAAATTTGATTGATCCACAATAGATCTGAAAAGATCTTCCGTGAAGAACAGCTCAAAAAAGTTCAGGGGCGTAAAACCAGCTGTCTCCACGTGGATTCCAGGTTGGGCAGTGAATGGGGGAAGTACTGGCACTGTAGAATCAGTGGGTTGCCAATTGAGATATGCCAGCGCATCAGGGAGGGCACTATGGGCTCTACGGGCCTGTCTTTCGAATACGCGGTGGCTGCGGGCCACTACTCGTGCTAGCCACCGCACCAGCTTCAACTGCACTTATGGGACTCTCCACGTCACCAAGTGTTACTGCAGTGCTGGTTGTACTAGGTCCAGGGTGTACTAGGCCGCTGGTGCTTGCCAGGTCACCAGAAGGATCAGCGGCCAAAGTACTGACACTATGCTCCATACGAGCAGCCTGCGATTCCTGCATCTCAACAACTCCAGAATGGGGTCAGGTACGCCTGGGTCTAACAGGGACCCATCTGTCATCGGAGCTATCTGTCAGGGAGCCGCTGCCGTCATCAGGTTTGTATACTGACCCTGATTCTGCCAGTGTAGCTTCCCCATCGCTATCATCTGACATGGCCAGTATACTATATACCTCTTCACCACTGTACCAACGTTTGGTCATTTTGGTAACTAAATTTACTGGTACAGTAGTGTGACTCACAGGTAATAAAAGTACCTGGTTGTCGAGGACTATTTCAAGCTATTTATTGGGGGGGATGGCGGGGACCCTAAACCTCCTTTGGGATAGAAACTAACTCGCTAGCGCAAACTCAAGTCACAATCACACTAATACAAAATACAGTAAAACTATATTACGTGTGTAATAGTGTGCAATTTAACAGGGGGAGGGGTTAACTGGATGTGATCAGGGGGGATCAGGGGCTTAAATCTTTATTGGGAGGGGGTGGCGGGTATCCTAAGGATAAAAGGAACGGTGGCAAGTGCTAAACCTGGTCACAAGTCACACTTATAAAGTGTATATAGAAAATGCTATATACTGTATACAGTGTGTGTTGTGACAGGGGGTGGAGGGGTGATCAGGGGAGATCAGGGTGTTAAATCTTTATTGGGGGGGTGGCGGGGACCCTAAACCTCCTTGGGACAGAAACTAACTTGCTAGCGCTAATTCAGGTCACAAACACACTAATACAAAATACAGAAAAACAGTATATTACGTTTGTATTAGTGTGCAATGTGACGGGGGGGAGGGGTGGCAAGTATTTTAAGTGAAAAAGGGAGGGCCACAAGCGATACACCTGGTCACAAATTACACTTACACGGGTATATAGGAAAATGCTATATACTGTATACAGTGTGTGTTGTGACAGGGGATGAAGGGGTGATCGGGGGGGGGGATCAGGGGGTTAAATCTTTATTGGGGGGTGGCAGGGACCCTAAATCTCCTTTGGGACAGAAGCTAACTCACTAGCGCTAATTCAGGTCACAAACACACTAATACAAACTACAAAAAAACAGTATATTACGTTTGTATTAGTGTGCAATGTGACAGGGGGAAGGGGTTAACAGTGGGTGATCGGGGGGGGGGATCAGGGGGTTAAATCTCTATTGGGGGGGTGGCGGGTATTTTAAGTGAAAAAGGAGGGGGTCGCAAGCGCTACACCTGGTCACAAATCACACTTATAAAGGTATATAGGAAAATGCTATATGCTGTATACAGTGTGTGTTGTGACAGGGGGTGTAGGGGTTAATTGGGGGGGGGGCGATCAGGGGTTAAATGTGCCCATCTAAGTGTAAAAGTGTGTGCTTGGTGCAGTTACTTACAGTAAGATGTGCTCTCCTCTCACGCTGGATCCAAAAAGGATCATGGGAGGGTAGGACACATCTTTTCTGAGCCTGTGTGTTTACATTACACAGGCTCAGCACAGAATCTGATTGGGCAGAACCGATCAACAGGTCCAGGCCAAAAATCATTGGCCTGGACCTGATGACTGATCGGTTCTGAACCCAATCAAGCCATTGGCGGCAGCGGGGGGCATGGGAGCGCGCACTGGACCAGAGGGAAGTGCCGAAGTAGACCTACGTTTCTTTGCCTGGTCGGGGCTGACTACCGACGTAGATAGTCATGCGGCGGTCGGCAAGTGGTTAAGAATTGCTAGCAAAATAATTGTACCGCTTTCAGCACCTAAAATCGATAAGAATCATACCGCCAGGGAGGTTAAAGAATTTTTATTTCTGTTGTGTTCATCGATGACAATATTTCCTCCCAGTTTAAGTCTTGGAGAGCAGCCCTTATTCTTGGAAAATTTGCTCTGAAAGTTCCGCCCCCCTTAAAATAATTAAAAGTCAGCAGCTACATATACTGTAGCTGCTGACTTTTAAATACCGGTAGTAGAACTTACCTGTCCAGGGAGCCTGCAATGTCAGCACCCAAAGCCGATTTAAGTATCGGCTCTCGGGTGAGACCGCCGCCATCCAGGGTAAGGGAAACTGGCAATTGAAGCTTGCGCTTTGTAATTGGCCCAGCTGTGGAGGAAAAAGGAGGAGGGGCAAATTTCTGAGGACAGCGCCACGGCGCTGTCTCCCAGGAAGTGGGGAAGGGTACTTGTCAAAAACAGGAACCCGTTCCCCCCTCCCCCCTGAAAAATGCCAAATGGGGCACTGGAGGGGGGGGAGCAGATCAGCGGAGTTCCACTTTTGAGTGGAACTCCACTTTAAGTGTTTTTTTATTTGCTGTATGCGTTTGTTGCTTACAGCTAACACTAAATGAAATCATATTATGGTCACTGCTACCCAGATGTTCTTTTATATGAAGCCACACAGTATTCAGCAAGTCTAAAAGCAACTAAATCAAAAAGTCAAAAACCATTACTCATGTTGTTTGAGGGATAGATATGGAAGTTAGTGTACAACTAAATATATATATATATATATATATATATATATATATATATATATATATATATATATATGCCAAGGAAAGATGGAAAAATCTCCAAAAGGCATCAAATTACAGATTAGACATTCTTATGTCAACAAAAGTTAGATTTTATTTCCATCATTTACACTTTCAAAATAACAGAAAATAAAAAAAATGGTGTCTGCAAAAGTTTGGGCACCCTGCAGAGTTAATATCTTGTACTGCCCCCTTTGGCAAGTATCACAGCTCGTAAATGCTTTTTGTAGCCAGCCAAGGGTCTTTCAATTCTTGTTTGAGGTATCTTTGCCCATTCTTCCTTACAAAAGTCTTTGTTCTTTGAGATTTCTGGGCTGTTTGTCACGCAGTGCTCTTTTAAGGTCTATCCATAGATTTTCAATTATGTTGAGGTCAGGAGATTGTGAAGGCCATGGCAAAACCTTCAGTTTACGCCTCTTGATGTAATCCCCGTGGATTTTGAGGTGTGTTTAGGATCATAATCCATTTGTAGAAGCCATCCTCTCTTTAACTTCAGCTTTTTCACAGATGGCATCAAGTTACCATCCAAAATGTGCTGAAATTATATTGAATCCATTATTCCTTCTACTCGTGAGATGTTCCCTGTGCCACTGGCTGCAATACAACCCCAAAGCATGATTGATCCACACCCATGCTTAACAGTTAGACAGAGGTTATTTTCATTAAATTCTGTGCCCCTTCTTCTCCAAACGTACCTTTGCTCATTCTGGCCAAAAAGTTAAATTTTAACCTCATCGGTCCACAGAACTTTTTAAAAAAAGGTAAGGGTAAATGGTGTAGCGCTTATATAACAAAAATGAACTCCACAGTCCATATAAAAGTATATCAATCATTGGAAGGAAAACGAGTCTGTTTCAGAAAGACGTGCTCCCAAAGGTGTAGCCAATCACTTCACACTCCAACAGATCTGTGCAGAGAGACCACCACCAAGAGAAAAGATGGCCCCTTACAGCAATAAATGGATCCCCACTACAGAGATCAGATCCAGCTCAATTCATACATCTATACAACCATTATAGATAGTACCCGGCTCATAGCGATGTCCACATCAGCTCCAATTGTTAGTGGCACAGGTATGGGTGCATATGTGAAGAAAGAGGGACAACTCCCATAGTGAAGTACAGTAACAAGTGTGTTTTATTGATGCGCTAGCATAAAAATTGGCAACTCACATTTAGTAGCAGATAATACAACATGTCTCTCTCAGATATCGCCTTTAGGGTCCGGTTTCCAACCAAGAAAATGGCCGCCGCGTCCCATTTTTTTTTTAAAAAAGGTGTCTGAAGATAAACTGCATACACCCGCCCGGCGCTCACAATCTGAATATATAATATATAATTATATAAATATTCGTGGTCTTAAAATCATACAATAAAATTACGTGTAACTCTGTTGTACACACTAGCAGCCACTGCAAACAGAAACTCTATATAAAAAATGCGTAAATGCAGATCACAATGTATTATCATAGTACGGCATGCAACACATTCAGCGGCGCTTAATCATACTGTGTGATAGCATGATAATAATTCATGATATTACTATCCCGATACCATGAATGGTTAAAATTAGAATGTCCAGTCTTTAAGCAGGAAAAACTTTTTCAAGATGTAGTCTCCTCGGCTAAAAGACACCCGTGTTCATTAACAGAGGATCAGCAGCCTTCACCACACCTTCCGTGCTCCCCTTAGTAATGGACACTCACCACATCTCACATTAATCTGAGCATGTATGCATCAGCTGTATGAGCCCTAGCCCCCGGATATCGAGCCGCCTCCAGTGATTCCAGAACACCTTTAGCTGCTTCCTCCAACTCAGGGTCAGGCACCGTATCACAGCCAGTCAAAATGCAAGCGGACAACAGGGAACAGAGGATAGTGTAATATTGCGTAGGCTTTATTTCAATCATATACAACACCCTGAACCCCCTTAATCAATCTGCTTACATTTGATAAAACTTGCAAAGGCATATAAAATAGTCTGGGACCGGGTGTACCGCTGCTCGCCATCCGCGAGCTGAAACGCCTCCTTCCACAGGGATGTGACAGACCGCGGCTCGAAGCGAGTTCCGGAACATCAGCTGGTAACCCCCTCGGTTTCCAAGGTAGCAACGTACGTGCGTCCAACGCGTTTCGTCACGTGGACTTCAACTGAGGTCCTCGGTTGAAGTCCACGTGACGAAACGAGTCAGTACCCGCCTTCCCTCCTCCCACTTTCCTTGCCTTCCCTCCCCCTCTTCTCCATCTTTTCTAGCTTACTCCTTCCCCCATCTCAGCGGACCCAATGCTGGTCAGAGGGTCCGCTCCCCCACTTCCTCTCTGACATTCTGGGAGCACAAGCATAAGGACTCTAGGGCTTCTTCCCATTGATTCCCAGTAATATCACCCACATTTCTCTCCCATCTCTCAAATGCAGAACTAGGGAATCCCTCCAAAAACTCCCCCATGGGCATAGCACAACATCTCGAAATGAAGCCCTTTGTGGAACAGGACTGCTGCATTTAATTGAAAATAGAGGATGGCGATAGGTAAAGCCTCCAGAGATTGTTGGGCTTTAATCACATGCTGTAGTTGAAGATCGTAAAATTGCAATTTAAGTGAGATGTCATATGTGGACTAAAGTTGGGCAAAGGAGAGTAACTTTTCATTATCAAATGTTTGTTTAGGATGCGTCACAGCACACCAAACTCTTGCCACCTATCCGCATGTTGTAGCAAGGCCAACTCGGGAAAAGTATGAATATGCAAAATAGGACTATAACTGGTATAGTATGGTGAGGGGACGCACTGGACACTTTTGCTGCCATTGTGCTACATGCTGGGTGTCCAGTGCGCCCCTGTGCCTATAAGGAGAGCTGGGCTTCCTCCAGGCTTACCTGCCCTCTGCCTATTCATTTTAATGCATGTGCTTCTACTACGGAAGCTCTCAAAATTTAGAGTTTGCACTGCACATAATACCGGGGTGCCATGAAGTGGCTGTGCAGCTTATGCATGTATTTTCAAATTTGTGTAAACTAAATTCCTGTTTTTAACGCATACTGTTAGACAGGATAATTCAGTTGAGCTGGGAATTTTTTTGGTTTTGTTTTACATGCGTAAATTGCTTCCAATCCCTCTACTAGCATGCCAATGCCTCTAAAATGCAGCATTATGGACAGGATAGAGTCACTGGTCCCCCCCTCTCAATCTCAAGTTCCGTTGCCAAATCCCACACCATGTATCATAATTGGGATGCTAAATAATAAAGCCAAAGATTCAGGAACCCCCATCTTTAGGTTTCTGCTATTGCTCCAATCTAATTCTGGCACTGCCCCCCTCAAGAATAAGGAACAAAAAATGAAGGCAATTATCCTGAAGATTTTTGGCGGAATAACCACAGGGGAGTAATGGAGAAGATATAACAATTGGGGCAGCAGAATATTTTTGACCAAGTTGGCCCTCCCTACCCCTGAGAGCCATAGTTTGGTCCACAGTTCCACCCTGACTCTAAATTTTGTGAGTAGTGGAATGTTTTAAAATCAACATGTTATCTTTACCTGCTCTGTTCAATGGTTTTGCACACAGCACCCCCTGATCCTACTCTTCAAAGGTCCCCTGCAGGCACTCAAGGCACCTCCCCCACATAACCTATAGACACACAGAGAGATGCTTGGCCCGACCCCTTGCCTCAATGGCTGTGACTGACAGCAGCGGGAGCCAACTGCTCCCACTGCGATCTCTGAGCCAATGAGGAGGGAGGGAGCAGAGCGATCCTATAAAGCACAGCTGGATTGGAATCAGGCCCAGGCAAGTATGGGGAGGGGGGCTGCATAGGATGCACTTTCTGCCTTTAGAAGCACTTTAACGTGTAAATAAGAACTAAAGCCGAAACGTTTTTTACATTTTGGGTAGAGTTAGTTGAGGGTTATAACCCTTGTCGTGTATTTTTTTTTTTCCTTTTTGCCATGTGTGTCCCACAGGGGAGACTTCCCTTCACTTGCTATCCCATGGCCAAAACAAAAAAGTGAGAGATAAGTGATAAAATCCCAGGTGTCACCAGAATTAGTGTCCCCATTGGAAGATATCCCCTATATTACTGTTTTGGTGTCAACCCAAAATTTCGGATTGTCTTTTGTTTTCACTTTCAAAGACAATTGTAAACAAGACAAATAGAGAGGGCGAATCTCCCTAATGGGGGTAAAGAAAGCAATAAAAACTGGGGTTATCTATCCAAAACTAAAAAAAAGAAACTTAAAAAAAAATTACCTTTAGCTTACACACTAAGTATAGGGGGAATATATGGCTTCCTACAATGCACCATTCAGGGCCCAATTGGCCTCAAATAGCAGGCTGTGGTATTGATAAATTGTCATGCCCATTAAAAAAAAATATTCATTATAAATCAGCTCCTAGGGCAAGAACATTTTCCTTCAGTTGCCAATAACTAGAGTGCATCATAATTTGAAAGATCAGTCTATCAACAAAAATGTTTTTTTTTTAAATTATAAAATATATTTGTTATATCAATGCTTAACAAAACTGAAGTAAGGGGATATTGTTATAAATCGGCATCTTCAAACTGTAAAACTTTCCCATAAAAATTGAAATCACTCTTACAAAAAAAAAACAAAATACAATTTTAAGATGACAAAATCAATTCTAAAAACCACAAAGAAACAAATTAAATAAATTTATACAGCAGGCTGAAAGCAATATGCAGGTCTCACACAAAGAATAATGACCATTGCCTTAGTGATTTTGGATTGGCTCTTGGAGGTCAGTTGCTGCTAAATACGCGTAATACACAAATCACAATTTGTTACTACTGATTCTAAATATAAATCTCCTGGGTAATTTATTTACCTTCTGAATGCTAGTTGCTGGAAGGGAAAAAAGAAAGCCGCCTCCCTGTGAATGCATTTGTCACCATAAAATCACTATGTCAACCATACAGAGGAAAACAGCCCAGAAAATAGGCCCATAACTCACATGGGCAATATGACTTCAATAGCTATGACATTATTGCACTCTGCAAATATAAAATATGGATTGAAGAAATCCTAGAGGAAAAGTGCACTTCTAATACTAGATGTATAGATTCAGACACATGGATCACTGAGGTGTGTTACTTGACGTGTTGTTAACTGAAAGTATAACAAGCATAAAGGAACCATGTTTTGTCAACTGTATTGAAAGACACATTTTTTTCTTACAAATGATCACACAGAGAAGAGTAAAAGATTTAAAGGGATAAAATATAATAAAATTGGTTATATTGTGGCTCTATATATCTCCACAATCTAGGCATACTCCATTTTCATGTTGCTATGTCTGCTTTGTTGGCGGGAACACATCTCATGTTCCGATTTTTCCCTTACATAGAACTAGGCATAGTTAGAGCCTACTGTGTGATATATCACACAGTGTTCTGTGTTGTTGCAGATACATTAGAGTTTTACAGTGACACTCTTCCTTAAATGCCCGTCCCCTCTTTTTTTTTTTTTTTCCCCAACACAACCATTATTAAAACTTTGCTCTTACAATGCTAAGGGCCTAAATATTGCTTCTAAAAGGGGACAAATTATTTACCAAATGCATAAACATAAATTAATATACTTTTTTTTTTTTCTTTTGCAAGAAAACCACTTTCAGACTGACTATTCCTTCCTGCTCCAACAGATATTTCAATCGATGGTTTCATAGTACAAACCCTGTTCAGAAAGTCAAAGCAGTCTCTGTTGCTTTTCATAAAGCGTTGCCATTTGTTTTGATTGACCATACTGCTGACCCACTGGGACAGTATGTTTTTGTTAAATATTCACTTTGGGGAATTTAATTTTCAGTGGCCACTTTATACTTGCCAAATGTCAACCAAATTCAAACTGCTGTAGGATTTTTGAAAATATTGTACACTTTCATGGAGCAGACACTCCTAGGTGGCGATTTTAATCTTCCCATAGATCTGCAATTGGAAACCTCTATGTCTAGATCAGTGGTTCTTAACCTTGTTGGAGGTACTGAACCCCACCAGTTTCATATGCGCATTCGCCGAACCCTTCTTAATTGGAAAAATAAAATATGATATTTTCAAATTCAAAACATAGGTATATATTATTTTAGGTATATATTTATACATAGGTGCACAAAATGAACAAAACCATTAAGAACAAAGAACAAAACCATTAAAACACGATTTTCACACAAAAACAAAAACATAATAACGAATATTTACTGCAAATTAGTGTGACTTCTGCTGTTGTCTTTCAGAGACCAGTTCAGAAATGCGCGGCTTTATCTTGGCAAGTGCCACTCTCATGTCATTTTCACAACAAAGTCTGTTCCATTTCTTTGTTTTTATGTCCAGCATCCCCCCTTACAGCAGGCCAGGGTGAGGAGAGGTCCCCCATGTAGATCCCTCCTTACAGCCGGCGAGGGTGAGGAGAGGTCCCGTCCCCCATATAGATCTCCCCCTTACAGCAGGCCAGGGTGAGGTGAGGTCCCGTCCCCCATATAGATCACCCCCTTTACAGTAGGCCAGGGTGAGGGGGATCTATATGGGGGACCCTGGACCTCACCTCACCCTGGTCTGCTCTAAGGGGGAGATCTATATGGGGGACGGGACCTCTCCTCACCCTGGCCGGCTGTAAGGGGGGGATCTATATGGGGGAACTCTCCACACCATGGCCTGCTGTAAGGGGGGGATCTATATGGGGGACCTCGGACCTCACCTCACCCTGGCCTGCTGTAAGGGGGGATCTATATGGGGGACGGGATCTCACCTTGGCCTGCTGTAAGGGGGGATCTATATGGGGGACCTCGTCCCCCATATAGAACCCCCCTTACAGCAGGCCAGGGTGAGGTCCCCCATATAGATCCCAGGTCCCCCATATAGATCCCCCCTTACAGCAGGCCAGGATGAGGCGAGGACCCGTCCCCCATATAGATCTCCCCCCTTACAGCAGGACAGGGTGAGGTCCGGACCCTGGCCTGCTGTAGGGGGAGGATCTATATGGGGGACCACAGAGTGACCTAACCTCACCCTGGCCTGCTGTAAGGGGGGGATCTATATGAGGGACCCCAGAGTGACCTAACCTCACCCTGGCCTGCTGTAGAGGGGGATCTATATGGGGGACCTCCCCTCACCCTGGAATACTGTAAGGGGGGATCTATATGGGGGATCATGTCCCCCATATAGATCCCCCCTTACAGCAGGCCAGGGTGAGGTGAGGTCCCATCCCCCATTTAGATCTCCCCCCTTACAGCATGCCAGGTTCCCCATAAAATAGATCCCCTTTACTTAGTCTTCTCAGTGTTCTCACAGTCAGTCAGTCACTAGACTAGTACAGCCAGTACTACTCCAGTCCTACCTTTTTTTCACCTGTGTCCCGACTCCCGATCACAGGCTAGGTTTTCCTCCTGCAGGCTGCAGCACCACTGTCACCACTGGCTCTCTGGCCTCTCACCTGCCGGCTTCTTCTGCTGCTGCGGCTGCCTGGCCTGGTGGTTCTCTCCCGCGCTGCGCTGGGCGGCCGCTGCACGGGTTAGTACCTCCCTCAGACAGTCCCTCTCCGCACCGCACGCCTGGCCTGTCACCCCCCCACCACTCCAAAGTGGGCGACGCTGGCTCTGGCTGGATTGGATTCTGCCGGGAGCCGAGCTGCACAGCCAGCAGTGAGAGTGAGCCAGGGGCAGAGAGAGCTGTGAGTGCGAGCAGACTCAGCGGGTGGCGGCGGCGGCCAGCCTATCATGACAGAGTGAGTGACATGACCCCCCCCCCCAGATGCTGCCCCCGGTGCGGCCGCCCCCCCTGCACCCCCCACGCTACGCCACTGGATGTTATGTATTTCCATGATGAAGGCACGGAGCGGGAGCGGAAGGATATGCCCGAAACTGGAGAAATAGTCCCTGACAGCGAAGTGGTACTAGCGGAGGGTGTGCCGAACCCTCGAGACTGACCCACCGAACCCCTGGGGTTCGATCGAACCCAGGTTAAGAACCACTGCTGTAGATAATATGCCTAAAGCCCTTCTATTGACCGACTATGAACATACTCAAAATATCCCGCTTTGACTTTTAGCGGTTGATGCGGAAAAGGAGTTTGACCGTGTTAGTTGGGAGTTCTTATGATCCTCTCTTTAGCAGATTGGTTTAGGCCTCAATATGATTTTATGGATCATGTCTCTTTATTCATCTCCATCAGCTTGGATCAGGGTGAATGTGAATATGGAACAGGGCAGGTAGAGACCCAATGGAAAAAGCCAGGGATGCCCCCTATCACCCCTTTTCTACGCTTTTACAATGGAACACCTGGTAATTACCTTGCGACAGACGTCAGTAATTTCAAGGTTAATTATAGTAAAACGTAACTCCTCAATATCGCTCTATCGTAAAGGATTATGATGCAACCTATAACAAACTTTTATTTTAAAATCTGCCCCTCCTCTATCAGCTATTTAGGGATTCTGATACCAGCTTATGCTTCACAAATATACTCCTTAAATCTTCTACAAATGCTTCATAAAATACAGTCAGACTTGGCCTCGCACGCATTGAAGAGATTCTCAAGGTTCGGCAGAATAAACATTCTCAAGATGGATATTTTCCCTCATCTCTTATATCTATTCCAAACAATCCCTATCCATCCTCCGGCCCTGTTCTTTAGAAAATTGCACCAGATGTTTTCCAAATTTATCTGAAACTCAGCCCATCCCAGAATTTAGTTTAAGACGTTATCTCCTATGACTCATTGTAGTTGAGTACGGGTACTTTATATTGCTATTTACCATAAAGCAGCAATATGTACAGGTATTCTTGATTGTTTTCATCCTTTCCCGTCTAAGCTATGGGTACACAGGAGGGCCACATGAACCCTATAGACTTTTGTGCCCCTGTGTGGATCTTACCTGTGTTTCCCAAAGGTCCCTCAACTCCAGTCAATCTTACTCACCAAAGACTATTTATATGGGAAAGTGCAATACCCACCTTTAGTATATCAAAGTATCTGGTCCCCATGACTCCTTTCTTCAGAACACCAGCCTTTTTACCAGCTCTTCAATCAACTGTGTTTGGTCCTTGGCACAAACAGGAACATAGAAGACTATCTCAGGTCCTCCAATCAGACCCGACATTGATTGTGGTTTCCTCGTCCCCAATACTCCTGCGTAATTTTACACAGTGGTTGCAGAGGCAAAAGGCACTGTCCTATATATAATCTATTCTTTCAATCTCAGATATTCTTATCAAACCAACTACCCTTGAATCTCTGTTACTACAGAAGGTCCACCAGCGCACACAAATGCAGATTAGGCAGACACATATGCACTCAGCTTGCATGAAATGGCAGGTGTGTACTGACTCCTATTTAATTTGAGTTTGAATGTGATTGCTTAATTCTGAACACAGCTACATCCCCAGTTATAAGAGGGTGTGTACACGTATGCAACCAAATTATTTCAGTTTTTTTATTTTTACCCCCCCCCCCACACACACACAAAAGATTTCAGGTTTTTTTTTTTTCAATTAAGTTGAACAGTTTATAGGTCACATTAAAGGTGGACAAAGTTCTGAAATGATTCATCTTTGTCTCATTTTTTTTACATCACAGAAACCTGACATTTTAACAAGGACGTGTAGACTTTTTTTTAATATCCACTGTATACACTAGAACTGTCATGTGGACCAATTAATATACGCTCATAGGGACTTTTTTTTTTTTTTTTTACAAAAGACATGTAGCAAAATACATTTTGGCCAAAATTTATGAAGACATTTGATTTTCCTTTTTTTTAGATATGTTTTATAGCAGAAAGTAAATAATATTTTTTTCCCAAAACCTCCAGTCCTTTATCATTAGTTTCAATCAGTTTTTATTATTAGTAAATCAATAACAATAACAGTATGCGATAAGTCGCAATGTACAATAGCGTAAGTACAGCAAACAGGTAACAAGCACAATTTGCAATGGATAGAGGAACCAACCAGTAGAATCACATTTAACAGAATGAACCAAATCACTTCTACTGGGTCGTGGGATTTCCTCTCCCCCGGGCACCCCATAGGGCAGTCCTTTATCATTTATGTAATAAAAAATAAAAAAATCAGTGGTGATCAAATACTACCAAAAGAAAGCTTTATTTTTGTGTGAAGAAAATGTATATAATTTTTGTTTTGGTACAGCACTGCATGACCATGCAATTACCAATTATAGTAGCGCAGTGCTAAATACAAAAAATGGTCTGATCATGAAAGGGGTTAAACCTTTTCGGAGCTGAAACAGTTAAACAATAGTTCCATGCGTACAGTAAACTGAACATATATTCTGGTTTGTTGGACAACACAGTGAAGAGGGAACAGATGTCAGACTGTCAGAATGGAACCCATAGTTTTATTACAGATTAATTAAAATTATTTCAAAATAATTCAAATATGAAAATAGGAAAGGGTTATAAAATTCACACTTGGGCAATTATGAAATAATCGTATCTTTTCTCAGCAGAGGCAAAATAATCATTGCAATAATCACATTTTCAGACACTTCTATTGACTGATGCGACAAGATAACATTCATATTTCAAGCAGCTTACCATAATTCCAGGCCATCTTCCAGGAGGTAGATGTGTGGTGGCTGGGACACGTCTGTGCTCAGCTGAATTACAGGAAGCAGGAATGGATATAAATTCTGGCTGTCTCCTCCTAAGCCCTGTTCCCAAAATCAAATAACCGCATTAAACTGCTGCCTGAATGCACCATTCACTGTATATATATATATATATATATATATATATATATATATATATATATATATATATATATATATATATATATATATACATACATACATACACACACACATACACTGTATATGTGGGCCTTTTTTCTGTATTATATTATATCATGTAAAATTAACCTTACTATTTCAATATATACATTATATTGTCAAAAGTATTGAGACATCTGCCTTTACACGCATATGAACTTTAATGTTATCCCAGTCTTAGTTTGCAGGGTTCAATGTTGAGTTGGTACATTCTTTGCAGCTATAACAGGTTCAACTCTTCTGGGAAGGCTGTCCACAAGATTTAGGAGTGTGTCTATGAGAATTCTTCCAGAAGCGCATTTGTGAAGTCAGGCACTGATGTTGGACGAGAAGGCCTGTCTTGCAGCCTCTGCTCTAATTTATCCCAAAGGTGTTCTATCAAGCTAAGGGCAGGACTCTGAGCAGGCCAGTCAAGTTTCTCCACCCCAAACTTGCTCATCCATGTCTTTATGGACCTCGCTTTGTGCACTGGTGCACAGTCATGTTGGAACGGGAAGGGGCCATCCCCAAGCAGTTCCCACAAAGTTGGGAGCATGAAATTGTCCAAAATATGTTGGTATGCTGACACCTTAAGAGTTCCCTTTACTGGAACTAAGGGGCCAAGCCCAACCCCTGAAAAACAACCCCACACCATAATCCCCCCTCCATCAAATAATTTGGACCAGTGAACAAAAAAAGGCTCATAAAGACATGGATGAGCACAGAATCCTGGTCTTAACTTGACAGAACACCTTTGGGATGAATTTGAGCGGAGACTGCAAGCCAGCCCTTCTCGTCCACCATCAGTGCCTGACCTCCCCAATGCGCTTCTGGAAGAATGGTCAAACATTCCCATAGACACACTCCTAAACCTTGTGGACAGCCTTCCCAGAAGAGTTGAAGCTGTTATAGCTGCAAAGGGGGGGCCAACTCAATATTGAACCCTATAGGTTAGGACTGGGATACCATTAGAGTTCATGTGCGTGTAAAGGCAGGAGTCCCAATACTTTTGACAATATAGTGAATGTCTGACTATATTATATTCGCATACATTTACATTTTGGACGATGTACCACTTGATACTATAGGGATCGTAATATTTAAGAGTTTAGTAACTGTGTATTTTACATGAGCACTGAACAGGAGTATGTTTACATGGGAGACACTTTATATTTTACTGGGTCATGTGATTTTAAAATGCATGTAAACCCTAATAATAAACTTATCTTACTTGCTCCCTTTGAGGCTGTTAAATATACCCTTAAAACATTTTGTTATATGTTTTTGACAAAAGCAAAACACAAAAAGAAAAAAATACCAATTGATCCTGCCAGAAATCCAGTAAGATCCTAACTTTCTGTAATAAGCTGACAACGCCGTTCTGAAATCTTAAAAAATATCTGCACCTTTCACAGTCTATTGACAAAAAAAATCTCTCTCCTATGTAATAGAGAAAAAAGAGGGGTGGGATATTCTAGCTCTGACCCTCTTTCTGACCTAGGGTGATAATGCCACTCGTCCATAGATACATGACAAGGAGTATACCAGGTGAAACTACTAGTTTAGAACTACCACAATTTGTAGTATGATAAATCACCTATAGATTGTGTGAATACATTGAGTAAAGTATGTATTTAAAGAGAACATCAACCTCTGCTGTCATTTACCTTTACCAGATGAACTAGGGTTGTTAGTATAGCACATCGTAGCATATTGTGATCTTCACTCTGTTTCCAGAGCAGAGGTAAGTACTGGACTAGGCAACCAACGAAGGGCCGGATCTAGATTAAAATTTGTAAAGATATTCTGTTACAGATGGATCATCAATACACAATGCTAAATACAAACATTTCAAGTCAAACCAAAGACTAAAATGGGTTATAATTTTCATTTGCAATCGTTAAAGACAGCTCTGCTCTGACTCTTGACTAAAATAGGACTAAAACAATTGAGTGGGCAAAAAAATTCTTCATGAAAAAAAGGGTAACTGAATTTTTATCATGACAGGTTTACTTAAAACAGAAAGCATCCACATCCACAACATCACTTGCATCACAAAAGCATAATGTCTTGTTGCTCTCAGATCTTCATTCCAGACAACCTCTGGCTTCCTTATTTAGCACCGTGGAGAGCTAAGAGGCCTAGCAAGTTAAATTAAATGATCCATAGATTTACATGTTTTAATAGCAAGGTTCACGATAGGAATATGTGAATAACCTTTTTTGAAAGAATAAAGTTGTACAGTTCAATCTGGTCCATCACAGTATTACCTGCAAATTACTAAATTTGAAAACAATTTGTGTAAGATCATTATCCATCTCCATGTAGGTACAGGCATATAAAATATTAGCAGAATATAATGATGTTAACCAGCTATAGCAGCAAGACCCCAAGAACTTTCAGAAACCTACATCTATAACCCTAGCAGAACCAATACTTTCATGATCCTCTTAGATCATTGCTTAAAAAATGTATAGAAGTTACAATTAAAATTAATTGCTTCCCAAGGTATGCTCCTTTTTTATACAGTTAAAAATTATGACAAAGAATGATACAAGCTGGGTTCTTAAAAGGAAAAACTTTTGGAAACATACTAGGAGTGAAAAAAACATTTACACCGTGAATTAATTATTTAAGGCAAACATGAAAGTTCAAAATGTAGCATGAACACCAAAACTGAAGCAAAAATGAAAAGCTGGATTGGATAGAAAATTCATCCCTAGCATTGAAAATTCAACAGCTTAACCAATTAAGGGCAACTAGGCATGCAACACCTGTCCAAAAAAGCATAATCTATGTACATGTAGCACGCCCTAGTCTTTCTGACCCACTGCCACATCCCATTGTTAGAGGCTGCTGCTTTCAATAAACCAACTGTCTGACAAAGTGTTTACAAATACTATTCAGATGCAAGACAAAGATACAAACTAAGGCTCCTTTCACACAGGGGGCATAAGGGAGGTATATAAAAGAGGTTCATCTGTGATTTTACCAACCCTTAACTGCGCATCTATAGTACAATCGTATATGGTACTGCTCGGGGTTAAAGACTATGCCTCGGCCACAAAGCTTTAAACTTTTGTGACTTCTTCCGAGACGCATGTGATGCCACGCGACACGGAGGAGACCCGGAAGTGACATACAAGGAAGAGATGCACATCCCCTGTAGTACACTGTGCTGTTTATTGCTGTTGTAAATGTGAGTCATACTATTTTTTATTAATTGTGTTATATACTACACCATGAGTACCCCCCATACTAAGAGACCTACAGGAGTAGAGGAGAACACCCTCAGGGCCCCATCCATAGGACCACAGGAGAGCCCCATATCGCAGGACCTCAGGAGACACCCCTATTCCCAGAGAGGCCATACCGTTGCCAGAAACCAGTAGGAATTGGAGGATATCATACACACGGTGAGGGATCCATTCATAGGACCCCTGGAGACATCAGTATACCCCTAAGGATCTTAAACAAGAAAGTGACAGGTGAGAGGCCATCTACACAGTTAGGGGGCACCCCATTGTTCATCACCTGCACTTTCTTCAGCGGTATCTGGTAAAGCAAAAGCTGCATACTTATTTTGGAAAGCAGCCACCACAAGCACTCAACATACGTTTTAGAAAACACATCCATAACCCAAGAACCACAAGTGAAGAGACTTTTTTGGAATCATCACTTAGATCACCCCACCATGCTTAGAAAACACATCCATAACCCCAGAACCACAAGTGAAGAGACTTTTTTGGAATCATCACTTAGATCACCACACCATGCACTTTTAAAAATATTGGCTATTACATTATAAATTTATGTGCACCATAATATGGTACAATATTTTCTGGCTTCCATCACTTGGGACATTATATTTTGTGAGCCAAGTTTGTGATAGTACTTTCACTGTCATCACTACTACTTCTGCACTTTATACTGTATGTATATAAGCACAGTTTTTGAATTATTTTAGTATTTATATGTCTATTTATTGAATATCCATCCCATTGCACTAGTCACTTTTTGGCTTACAGTATTTGTACCACCCCTTCAGCACATTATTGTTGCACAATCACTATTTATTTTGGAATATATTATTTATATGTGTACTACATTTTGCCAGATCTCTAGACGTTAAGTTTAAGGATATAACTTTCAGTGCTAGCTGCAGCCTCATATCATCAAATTTCTCCCCACATATATTTACCCATAACAACGCGAGAGCCCCATTTTCTTATTTTAGGGGTGTGGTTTTTCTTTTTGGCATGCCTTATGTTTATCTAAAAAAATTTACTTTATTCTACTGATAATTGATTTGATACTGCTTTAAGTCTGTATCAAATATTAACTGCTATTTCAGTAAAAAATGGATTTTTGTAAAATCTTACCGTAAAATCCTTTTCTCTTAGCTCATTGACAGACGTAGTCCTCGGTGATACAGCACCTTCGGGTTATGTTGCCTCCACAGGAGTAGGACTAGACAGGAAATAAAATGCTCTGGCCACACCCTAGGGGCAGTCCCAGAGGGTATATCCTCTCTCTCTCTGCCTCAGCAAATCAGTTATGTCATAAAAGCAGTCTTTAGAGAATTTAACCCAACCCAACTCAAAAAAACATAGGGGCGAGTACTACGTCTGTCAATGAGCTAAGAGAAAAGGATTTTACGGTAAGATTTTACAAAAATCCATTTTTCTCTATCGCTCATTGACAGACGTAGTCCTCGGTGATACAGCACCTTCGGGAAGTCCCAGAGCAGTATCACAAATGAGGGGTGGGAAAATGGAAATCAAATCCAAATCTAGAAGGCCCAACCGGTGCCAACTAGAAGTTTACAATGCTCATCCTTAATGATGAGACTCAACAAAAAAATTTTCAAACAGAAATAAACCCTCGAGGTAGACCACCGGTCTCCTCAAATTGCGACCTGCAAAACCTTGCGGCCAAATGAGGCATCCGCCGATGCCATCACATCAATTTTATAAAATTTTGTAAAGGTATGTACCGATGACCAGGTGGCCGCTTTACATACCTGGACCACTGACGCCTGATGGCGAAAGGCCCAGGAAGTACTGAGCGCTCGAGTGAAGTGCGCCCTAACAGGGAACGGAGGATTCCGACCCTTAATAGAATAAGCCTGTACCACCGTCTGACTGATCCATGTAGATATGGTCGCGGCAGACACAGGCAACCCCCTTCAAGGGCTATCCGTGATCACAAAAAGTGAGTCCGTCTTACGAAAACCACTTTAGGAAGGAAGGATGGATTCGGAAGAAGAACCACCTTATCCCTATGAACCACCAGATCTGGGGAACGACAGGATAATGCGGCCAGTTCTGACACCCTGCGTAGAGAAGTAATGGCCACCAAGAAGGCCACCTTCTGGGAATGTAAGCAAGGGAATCTCCCTAATATCTTCAAAGAGAAGTTTCTGAAGAACCGACCACACTAAATTAAGATACCAGGCGGTAAGGGTGCGCGCACTGGCGGAGCCAGATGTCGCACCCCCTGGATGAAATTCCGCACCAAGGAATGATTAGCCAAAGGTTTCTTGAAAGAAGATTGCTAACGCCGAAAACCTGACCCTTGATCGTGCTCAAGGATAGTTTCTGCTCAACCCCTTGTTGCAGACAGACCAAAATTCGGGTCACCGAATAGGTCTGTGGGGGAAATCCAATAGATTCACACCATGCAATATAAGACTTCCATGTGCTGGAAGTCGCTTTCCTTGCTTTAACTGGAGGTAGGAATAACTGAAGCTGACACTCCCTTGTCCTTCAGTACCTGGGTCTCAATGGCCAGGCCATTAAGCCAGCGACTGTAAAGCAAGATGGAAGATTGGTCCCTGAGACCGCAAATCCTCCCTGAGAGGAAGTCTCCAAGGAGCGTCCGCGACTAGCCTCGCCAAGTCGGCGTACCAGGCTTGACGAGGTCAATCCAGAATTTCCAGAATAACTGGAATTCCCTCCACCTCTATCCTGCGAAGAAGTTCCCGCAGCAACTTGAGAGGATGGAAGGCATGCCGTAGCTGATACTGCCCCCACGAGGCGATCAGCGTTTCTGCTGCGTCCGCTAGAGGATCGTGGCGCGAGCTACAAACCTCCGCACCTTCCTGTTAGGCCAAGGTGCCAACAGATCCACATCCGGGACGTCCCAATGAAGGGACAGCTAGGGAAAAAACCTCTGGATGAAGAGGCCATATGCGATTGGATCCGAATCGGGCTGCTCTAGAGCTGCTCGATCCAGTAAATCAGACAAAATCTGATCTCTCTCAGTTCCGATACCCTTATTGGTAATCTGGATACTATCGGAAGAAATGACTTCCCCTGGTTGAGCATCGGAGACTTCCTGGTCCGCTCGCTCAACCGGATCCGATTGTCCAGGGAATCGGAATTCTGATTCCATTAAAAAAGAATCTCCTTCAGGAGAATTCGGGTATGAGACTGGGTATACGGTACTGCCTCTAAGAAGGCCACCATCAGTCCCAGCCAATTGACGGACAGCAACATCCGAATCGTTGACTGAACCTTCTGGAGTTTCCCAGCAAGGAGAAACTCTCTTGCCCAGGATGTATCCAACCTTAGGCCCAGATAGTTCAGTCTCCTGGTGGGAACCAGGGATGATCTTTGGGAAAGCGAAAAAAAACGCTGATGTCCTGCGATGATGGGGATATAAAGATAGGCATCCTATATGTCTATGGACGCCAGGAAATCTCTTTTATGCAGGGAGGCCACCACTGTACGGATGGACTCTATTTCTTCCCAAGTCCAGATTTGGACGCACCTTGCCCTCTTTCCTGGGCATTGTGAATAGGTTCGAATAGAACCCCTGAAACCGTTCAATGTTAGAAGGGCAGAATCGCACCGGTGGAAGTGATCGAAACTCGATCCTGTGTCCTCCAGAAACCGGTCTGCAGAAGGATCTCGGCCCCACAACCCTTCACCCTCATGGTGGTCAGCGTGGTCGGAGGTACCGGACCCTAGCGGGCCGTATGCGGTCCACTGCTTAGCTGGAGGAATGATCTGGAATGCAGTATACATGTATAGACATCGCCCTGTGGCTGACAGGTAGGATACCTTATACTATCACAGTAAAGTTCTAGTACTGCCACTGACTACAATCATTTACACATCTTTACAATTAGATTGTCAGCTCCCAAACCAAGCCTCCTGGCTTCTTGTACACAAAAATCACACTCAATTAGGGGGATCTGTGACATGTTGTAGGATAGAGGGGAACCCATCCTTACCATTACAGAGAGGGGCCCGCGTTCACCACAAGACCCGTCAGGGGGAAAGGGGGAACATACTACTCACCATACCGGAACCAGGCCGGCGCCAACTCCTGACAGTACCCCTCTCCACCGAGGTAGGAGGGCTGTCGACCAATACGGGCGCCGTGACTCATGGTCTTTGGCGTTTCAGCGAGACGTTTAACTCGCAGGGTCAGTCCCCGTCCAGTGGGACTATGTCGCGGCCGACCCAGCGCGGAGCTATGGCCTGCACGCGCTCGTAGGCTGAACTGGGGTGACCACTGGATCTCAACATCCAGCCCGTCGCCCAGTTCAGCTTTCTTGCTTGAAGATCTCACAGGAACTCTGGAGAAAAAAAGCTGTCTTAAAAAATTATTTTCTAAGAAAAAAATCCTGCCAGGACCGAAGATCCCAGCAAGGTATCTAGGTCCTTACTCCTGACTAGACAGAAAAAAACTGATTTGCTGAGGCAGAGAGAGAGAGGATATACCCTCTGGGACTGCCCCTAGGGTGTGGCCAGAGCATTTTATTTCCTTTCTAGTCCTACTCCTGTGGAGGCAACATAACCCGAAGGTGCTGTATCACCGAGGACTACGTCTGTCAATGAGCGATAGAGAAAACAGGATTTTTGTTACTCACCAATAAATCCCTTTCTTCAAGTTCATTGATGGGACACAGCTATTCCACAGTCTTAGCCAGAGTGTGCCACCTTTAGGGGTAGGATACTTGGCATAAAGAACACAGCACTGCCTGTGAGCAATCATGTCTGGTAGCAAACCCCCTCTCTGTTATAGACAGCTCAGTTAATCACAAAGCAGAACAATTAGGAAAATAAAATAAAGGGGTGGGTGCTGTGTTCATTAATGAACTAAATTAAAGAGATGTTACTGTTAAAAAAAATCCTGTTTTCTCTTATGTTCAATGACAGACACAGCTCTTCCATAGTGATGACCATAGGGAGGTCCCAAAGCAGTTGCCTCCGTAAGGGGAGGGGAACCAGAGAAGAACATGCAACACCTGAGGACCCCCCCATAAGAGGAACAAGAAACCACAAACAACCACCTGCAAGACCTTGAAGCCAAAACAACACATCCAAAGACACCAAAACATCAACTGTGTAAAACTTGGTAAAGGAGTACAGAGGCAACCAGGTAGCCACCTTACAAGCTTGAGACACAGATGGCTGAGGTTTGAACACCCAGGAGAAACTAATCGCCCAAGTAAACTGTATTGTAATGGGGAAGTGAGGAAACTGACCCTTAACGGCATAAGCCTGGACAACCACCTGCCTGATCCATTGAGAAATAATGGCAAAGGAGGCCATCAGGCCTTTTCGTGGACCGTTCGTTATCACAAAAAGAGATTTTTTTTCCCATAAGGAGGCTGTAGCGAGAGATACACTTGAACTACCAAGACCTCAATGTCCAAGGTGCGTGATGTGCACACCTGCGGGAGGGCCTAGCGGAAAACACTGGCCCAGGAGAGGCAGCCCAGACAATCCCCAGCTTACAAAAGAATGTGCCAAAACACATACGAAGGGTTCAGGATCGAACTGTACACTGCAGGTCCCCATCGCCTTCGGGCACATACCAACCAGGAATGGGGAGGGGGGGGGGGAAGCACATGGAAACACTGCGAATCTGTCACCACCGGACCTTTTAAGGTCAAAACCAGGGAGTCAAACATCCATCAGGGGACAAAGGGAGTACCCTCAGCCCACCACCATGCCAGAGGGAAAGGGGGATGAAGGTGTCTAACGTCCAGTCGAGGTAGCTGGTGACACTCCCAAGACAGAACTGCCTTCCACCGAGGTGGGGATTCATCGGCCAGGGAAACACTGTGACATGGATGCAAGGTGCCTGGTTATATGTGTTTCTGTGAGATGTTTAATTTGCTAGCCACCCCGGTCCTGGATATGGCTGTCACAAATGACCCAGCACATAACTAGAGGTCTGCGTGCACTAGGTGGCAAGGCTGGGGTGCCTATTGGATCTAGATTATCCAGCCTGTCACAAAGCCCTTCTGTTGATTGACGCTCTCCACATTAAAGAGGTTGTAAACTCCCCATTTTCACTTCAGCTCATTATAATCTACCTAAAGAAAGCAATCAATAGGTGCCTGTAAAAGATTTCTTACTTCTATAACCTTCCTGTAATCCTTCCTGTAATATGTGATGACGTCTTTGGCGCATGCCCAGTGTGTTTTTCAATCCACGGCACGATGTGTGCCGTTTCATTAACAAAGGAAATGCCTGGCTCTCCCTGTATGTCTCAAAACGGCATAGCTAAGTCTCGCGATTAGCTGTACCTTTCCCCCCAGCTTCCTCATCTCACAGGGGAGGGGGAGTGAACAAGTGAGAGAACACAAGGGGAGGGGGAGTGAGTAAAAAACGGCAGCCTTACAATACAGTGAGAGCCAGTATAACACAGAGAGTTTGCATTACAATTAAAAAGGAATGCAGTAAGGGCGGAAATGACGGCCACAGGGGGAGCATAAAACAGGAGATGACATGGCGCGGTCGAGACCAGGAAGAAGGAAAAAGTTTAACTTTGAAATAAAGGTATTTTTAGACGGTTATGATGTAAATATTTTATGTGTAATGTATTTATAGTGCAAGTCCTTTTAATACATTGTAAAAGTTTGATTTTTATATCTGAGTTTATTTCCTCTTTAATACTCGCACAAAATAAAATAGGGGGAAAAAAAGCTATGGAAACACAGGTCCAAGCAGGGAGCCAAGTCTTAGCTTCGTACACCAGGCAGAAAAAGCTGGGCTGCCTATAGCAGAGAGGGAGTTTACTAACAACTAAGACTGCCCATAAGTGGTGCTGTGTTCTCTTTTCTGCCTAGTGTCCTACTCCTGAAGGTGGTGCTATAACTCTATGATTAAGACTAAGGAAGAGCTGTGTCTGTCAATGAACGTAAGAGAATGTAAGTATTTACATTCTCCCTTACTGAATACATTGATATATGCAGGTCTGTCTACATGTGTGGTGAAATTTAGTATTTCAAATGACACCCTATAACAATGAGGTCCAAGGCCAGGCTACGAATAAGTCATACAAGATTAAACCACAATTTCCTCTGTAATGTACAAATTGTCAACATGTTTGTGTATTAGATTTACATTGCATAAAGTCAAAAATACAGTGGAAGATGTAAAAAAAAAAAAAAAAAAAACACTATTAAATTTTGAAGTCATTGCAGATAGACCTTACACACACATCTGCTCTTCACACCTACATACCAATTCATACTGCTCAGGCAAAATCTGCCAAATGAGGGCCCCAGAGGGTCCTTGAAACCAGTATACAAGTCAGTACTGTTCTGACTAGCAGGCTTTGTATTGGACCTTTGACCTTCATTTCCACAGACAGTTCAACTGGCATGATACTTTATGCATCAAAATCAAGAAAAGAACGAACAGAAATAAACCCCACAGGGAAGTCAAAACCTGGCTTGGAGTTGAACCCTGATGCAATGTATCACTCCATGTGTATAATGAATCAAAATAAAAAAAAAGGATATGCAACACATGCCCAGCTAATATTCCAATAACCATCTGAAATATTCAAAGAGTGATAGTCACCTGGACGTTGACACGCTCTATGACACATGACAACACATGGAGAACCTGCATTTTTGTGTCACATTCTGTAACTTGCTGAAGTAGTTGGAAAAGTAATTGAAACATTGATTCCAGATACTGAAAATAAGAAAAAAATCATGGTATTACATAATTCCTAAAAGCAAGGCATACAACGTAAAGTGTAATTCCACTTTTGTTGAGAAAAAAACATTTCCCCCTGGGTGATATATGTACATTACACTTTAACAAACTGTTGCAGATTCCTACCTTTTGTTATTCTGAAGAAATCCATGTCTCTGTGCCCTTGTGGGAAAGTTAATCTAATTATTTATTATTATTATACAGGATTTATATAGCGCCAACAGTTTGCGCAGCGCTTTACAATGTGAAGGAAGACAATACAGTTACAATACAATTCAAAACAGGAGGAACTAGAGGGCCCTGCTTGTTAGAGCTTACAATCTAGAAGGGAGTGGTTGTTTATAATTATCAATAAGCTATGGCAGCTGCAGGGCACTTATAAGGAAAGTTGCTGGGCCTGTAAGGCTGGCCATACACTATACAATTTTCTTATTCAATTTCCTTTAACTATGTAGTGCAAGGGCCTGCCTGATTGCATACAAATTGAAAGTGTTTAGGTTTGACCCTATATTACATGGTTTTGGTAAATCTAAAGGAAAGTTGAACAAGAAAATTGTATAGTGTATGGCCAGCCTAAGATCCCTTTAGACGTGTTCCTATTGGGAGTATCTGACCAAAAATGAAATTTCTGTTGCAGGGGATGCCGGAAATCTGTCTTGTATCTGTATCGTAGACAGACTTCTGGGAAAATCATAAACATACTCAGACCTTGAGCTTCATGTTTTTGGGAGCTTAAATTATGATAGCCGGAGCTTGGAAGAAGTCCTCGGTCTTAATATCAGCAACAAAGCAGAGTCTCCTGGATCATGTCATGTCTCCTGGATCATTCCTCCACTTGTAAAATCCTTTCTCTGCTCCTCATGCTGTCATATGGAGTGCTCAGAAGGTTGAACACTTGTTTGCAAAGGGGAATTTTTTTATCCATTTCTTTTCCCTCTCGTTTTCATATATTATGATAGCCAAACACAAGGTTTTTTTTTTTTTTTTTGACACGAGAATTGTTCTTTGAATTCTGTTCTGAGATCTGTTCTCCCTCTCTGTATGCTACAAGCGGCCCTGGCTTTGACATTCACTAGACCGGTGGCTCTAGACGAGGGCCGGAGGGGGGAAGCCTTCCAGGTCTCCACACACCCTTGATGGGGTCTCCACATCCACAGTTTGATCCCATGGGGGGAGGTGTCTGACTCGAACCGGGTTGGAGGAGCCCTGGCGATGCTCCCTTCCCCTAGCCCAGGATCTCCTGGGCCTTCAACGACAAGAGGCTTAGCAGGTGTGAGAAGCTTTTGCGACTTGTTGTGATCATACGTTTAGTTTGAATTATACTCACTCTGTCTCCATATAATTACACAAACCACTCTAAATGGTTTTGAATATTTGTATTGTACTTGTTCATTTACACCTTTGTCCCTTGCAGGCTAATTTATCATCTGTATGTCCTTTTTATTACGATATTGTATAAACATATTGAAAAAAAATTGCGTGATTTCCTGCGATTTTGCAGCGATTTTGACAGGACCTGACACACAATTCCTGTGTAATGGACCTCAAAAAGCATCAAAGTCGGTCCAAAGTAGTGCAGGGACTACTTTGAAGTCGCACAGATATGAACAGAACTCATTGGAAATCATAGAGTACAACTTGTCATGTGACTTTGCAGTCTCAAGTTGCAGGACATGTCGCACAAGTGTGAAAGGGGCCTAAGAACTGTGAAAATGTGGAAGACTCCCTCAAGAGCTGGTTCGGTCCAGCTCAGTAGATTGCTTTAAAAAAAGGCCTGGATTCTTTGCTAAATGCACATAAATATAACTGGATACTTATATTTTGTGGAAATTTGATTCAGGGAATTTCCAAATGCCTCTTGGGGGGATGAGGAAGGAATTGTTTCTACTGCTGGAGCAAATTGGATCATGCTTCCTGGGTTGTTTGCCTCCCTTTGGGCCAACTGTAGGTATAGGATTGCGTATATAGGATTATTAAATCCCCCCCCCCCCCTTTTATTGGTTGAACTAGATGGACATGTGCCTTTTTTCAACCAGACTAACAAAAAAAAAATAAAAAAAACAAACTTACCGGTAGAAATTGTTCAGTTCGGAATTCAAAATCATCAACTGGTAAGCAAAGCATTAAGGACTATTTTACAAATTCTTTAAGCCTAAATCTAAAAGCTGTGCCCAAAAAAAAAATGGCATGCAGAAAGCAAATGACTAGCCCCCAGTACTGACTGTGGTCTCCTTGAAGCTGATCTTTTTCCCCATTATTAGCTTATCATGTTTTCTTCTATCTGTATGGAGGAGGCCATCTTGGTTGAGAAAGGACTTAATTCCTCATATTAGGGCCTCCAAGGATAAAAGTGAGCAGCACAGTAGTGACATCATTAAAAAAATCTCTCCAAATCTACTGAGAAAAGCAGTCAAAGGCAGCAGCGCCTTAAATTTCACATTGCAGAGAAACAGCTTTGAGGCCTCCTGCACACAGGCATATGAATTTATGCTCCAAAAATGCCGGGTTTTTTTCTGCTAGAACTTAGCAGAAAAAAAAAGCCTTGAATGTGCATATAAGTGCATTTAGGTGCATATGTCATTGAGCATAAATCATTTTACTGGCAGAAAAACTGAATTTTTGTAAAATCTTACCGTAAAATTCCTTTCTCTGAGTCCTCAGACAGTCGCCGCCCATTCACACAGTCTTCACTAATGGGGTATTGCTTCCTCTCCACAGGAGTTTCTAGGCATAAGACTTGTAAAAGAACAATTTATCTACATAGTCACACCCATGGGGGCTGTCCTTCTAGTCCAATACCCCCCCTGCAATAGCCATCCCAATTCAGTTTGGTCGCAAGCAGTGATAGTGTATAAAAAACCCCCAAAGAGGGGCGGGGGCGGCGACTGTCGGAGGACTCAGAGAAAGGAATTTTACGGTAAGATTTTACAAAAATTCCGTTTTCTCTTACGTCCTCCGACAGTCGCCGCCCATTCACACAGTCTTCACTAATGGGGATGTCCCAAAGCAGTGTAGACATGAGGGGTGGGCAACGCAACCGTCAGAAAAGCAACGCAGTACCCACATCAGAGAAAGGAAACTTACATGAACAGCAAGGGAACCTTCTGGGTAACAAAAAAGGGCTCAACATGAGCAACAACCCAGGAAAATAAATAACCAAGGGGAAAAACAACCCCAACAGCCAGGGACCCGTACAAACCAGAGTCTCCTATGGCACTGCCGCACCGAGAACTTTGCGGCCAAAAGAGGCATCAGCTGATGCCAGAACATCAATTTTATAAAATTTGGAAAAGGTGTGCACCGACGACTAAGTCGCAGCCTTGCACACCAGGGCCACCGAAGCCTGATGCCGGAAAGCCCAGAACGCACTCACCGACTTGGTAGAATGCGCCTTGACAGGGAATGGAGGAACCCTTTCCCGCAAAGAGTAGGCCTGTACAATGGTCTGTCTGATCCATTTGGCAATGATTGCCGCAGACGGAGCCATACCCTTCCGAGGACCCTCAGGAAGTACAAAGAGAGAATCCGACTTGCGAAAGGATTCAGTCGACGACAGGTAAACCCTGATTGCCCTGACAACATCCTGAGAATGCAAAGCAACCTCTTTCGGATGCTTAGGGTTCGCACAAAGCGAAGGCAAGACAATGTCCTCATTGAGGTGAAAATTCAAAACCACCTTTGGCAGAAAGGACGGATTAGGTCGCAAGACCACCTTATCCCTATGAACCACCAGGTAAGGGGTACGGCAGGACAACGCCGTCAACTCCGACACTCTGCGAGCCGAAGTGATCGCCACCAGAAAAGCAACCTTTTTATACAGCAGAGGTAACGCGATCTCTCCCTGATGGTTTCAAACTTGGACCGTAGCAACACGGACAGAACCAAGTTCATGTCCCATGGAGGTAAGGGCTCCCTCCTGGGAGGGGCCAAGTGATGCACACCCTGAATAAAGGTGCGAATCAAGGAATTAGACGCCACAGGGCGCTGGAAAACAGCAGCCAGCGCAGATACCTGGCCCTTAATCGTGGCCAACGCAAGGCGCTGGTCTACACCCGATTGGAGGAAAGCCAACACTCTCGCCACCGAGTATGAACGAGGAGAGAAACCCCTGGACTCACACCAGGCAAAATAAGCTTTCCAAGTTCGATAATAAATCTTACCAGACGAGGCTTTTCTAGCCTTGATTAAGGTAGGAATGACCTCTGAGGAGAGACCCACTACCAACGCGTCAGAGGCGTCTGCCAGAGGATCGCGCGTTCTTGCCACGAACCTTTCCAGCTTGTGGTTTAGCCGAGACGCAAACAGATCCACATCCAGGGAACCCCACTTCGCGCACAGCATTTGAAATACCTCCGGGTGTAGGGACCATTCCCCCTGGTCCAGGGTCTGGCGGCTCAGATAATCCGCCTGCCAATTCTCCACACCCGGAATGTGCACTGCCGATAACGCCGGGACATGAGTCTCGGCCCAAGACAGAATACTGGTCACTTCCTGGGCCGCCCGGGCACTCCTGGTGCCCCCTTGGTGGTTGATGTACGCCACCGCAGTGGCGTTGTCCGTCTGCACCCGTACAGGGTGGCCCTGAAGACGATCCGATTAAAATGTTGATCGGGAAAGAGGATTCCTCCTTCGACCAAATGCCCTGGGCAGACAGGTTGCCCAGAACGCCACCCCAGCCTGACAGGCTGGCATCCGTGGTAATCACCGTCCACAGAATTGGCCGGAAGGATTTTCCGTCCAACACCGCCGGGGACTGAAGCCACCACAAGAGATCCATTCTGGTTTGGTGACTCAGAGACACTCTCAGGTCCAAGGACTGAGGTAGTCTGTCCCACCTGGCCAGGATCTCCGCTTGGAGAGATCGCGTGTGAAACTGTGCAAACGGTATCACCTCGAAGGCTGACACCATCAATCCCAGGGACCGCATACAGTGACGAGGATTTGTTGTCCCTGAGGGATCTGACCTCGCTCTGCAGGGTCTGGAGCTTGTCCTCCGGCAAGAACACCTTTGCTTGAGCAGAGTCCAGAACCATTCCCAGATACGGGAGACGAACCGAAGGCGACAAGGTCGACTTCTGAATGTTGATTGTCCAACCGAACTCCTGAAGCGTCTGGACCGTAGTGGACAGATCGCGCAACAGGCTCTGACTGGCACTCGATCTTAACAGGAGATCGTCCAGATATCCCAAGACCGCAATGCCCTGTGCCCGCAATAGGCCCAGAACAGGCGCCAAGACTTTGGTAAAGACCCTTGGAGCCGAAGCGAGACCGAAAGATAACGCCACAAACTGGTAATGATCCTCCGCGATAGCGAATCGGAGGTACCTCTGATGACCCTCGAAAATGGGAATGTGCAGATACGCATCCTTCAGGTCTATAGAGGCCAGGAACTCCCCCGGATTCAGGGAGGCCACCACCGAGCGAAGTGATTCCATGCGGAATTTGCGAACGCGCACAAAGCGATTCAGCGCTTTCAAGTCCAGAATCGGACGCACTTTGCACTCTTTTCTGGGCACAGTGAATAGATTCGAATAAAAACCCCAAAACCTGTCCCGATGAGGCACCGGGACGACAACCCCCTGGACAATGAGATCCTGCACTACCTGCCCTGGGGTCAAATGAAGATTTGAGGGAAAGAATCTGTTCGCCGGCCGAGAAAGAAATTTGATCTTGTACCCTGACCGAATGATTTCCTGAACCCATCTGTCCGCGATTCGGAGCAGCCAAGGTTGGAGGAAACCGCGCAAATGTCCCCCCACCCCTGAAATGGGTGAGGGCGTCCCTTCAGGCAGAGGCAGACTGAGCCGCCGTCCCAGCCTGGCCGGATTTTTGTTTGCCGAACCAGGGCTTTTTCTGACCACCTTGGAGGGGGCGCGCTTACCGGGGAAACATTTTCCCTTAGAGTTCTGGGGCAGCAAAGTGCTCTTGCCCCCAGTGACTCCTTTAACCAATTCAACCAAGGATTCCCCAAAAAGGCGAGACCCCGCATAGGGAATTTCAGCGACCGTCTTCCTGGATTTCTGGTCAGCCGATCAGCTCTTTAACCAGATTAAGAGACGGTTAATCACTGCGACGCTGGACAGGAGTACTGCCAAAGGGGCCTCATTTAGAGCCGCATCTCACAAATACATGACCCCTCGATAAATCTGACCCACCATCTCCACTGTAGTGGGAGGGGCAGAGTCAGCCACGAGGGTGCGTTTGAGCACCTTGGTCCAATCCGCCACAGCCTGAGCCACCATTACAGAGGCAAAAATAGGCTTGAGCATGGAACCCGCCACCATGTAGGGCAAGAGATTCCAGCCTCCTATCAGTAGGGTCCCTAAACACCGGGGAGTCCTCGGTGGGGACCAAGGTAGCCTTGTTCAATCTGGCCACTGTGTGATCCACTTGAGGAGGCACACACCAGCGTGCAGCCGTAGTGGCCGCAAAAGGGTAGAGAAGTTGAAACTTCTTAGGCACCATGAAGGCGTGTTTTAAGTTACGCCATAGCTCATTCACCTTATGGTGAAATTCTGCGGGGCAAGGAAAAACCTGCGCCGTCTTGCGGGTCCTGTGTGTACCAAAAGAGGACACAACGCCCGGAGGGGTGGGCTCATCCTCCAAATGTAGTGTTTCCTTTACTGCTAGGATCAACTCATCCATAGCTGCGCGTTCCTTGGGCGACCCAGGGGGGGGGGGGGGTCATCCACCCCTGCGACCTCCGCCTCCCCCTCAGAGGTAATGAACGCCTACCTACAGCAACCATGTAACACTCAGAATCAGAAGAAAAGGAAATCCTAGGCCTTTTCCTAGCAGCACGTTCAGACATCAGCACATCCATTTTTGACACCAAAGTTGCCACAATAGCCGCCAAATTAGTCTGGTTAGAGGATTCAGAGGACCCTGAACCCCCCACCAACGCTGGAGGGAATTTGCTGTCCTGGGATTCCATAACAGAAATAAAAAAAATTGTTTTTTTTTTTGTAAACTGGCCCTTTAAGAGCGCCGCGGACCCCGCAGCGCACCGCTGTAAAGACTGTGAGACATAGACCCCCCCCCCCGCAGGGACAAAAACTGACCAGGAATATTGCACAAAGTAGGACAGGAAAAGAACAGCAGGAAAGAACCCCAGTGTGTTACCAGCTCCTTCGGTCGGCTCTGTGAGAAAGAAGGAAGTAATGTCACCGCTGGAGGCTGAACTAGGCTGCAGGCCAAGGGAAAATGGATGCCTATTGAAAACTAATGGGAGGCTTCGGCAAGATGGCCGCCGACATGTGCTCTGAACTGATCGCATGCCACACGCAAGATGGCGCCGCAAGGCGCCAAAATCACTACATAGCATGCTGCATGAACGCCCATAATGAAGCCAGACATAATGCCCACACTTAAAATGGCGGACCGGCGGTTTTCTAACCCTGCAGCGGTCGCCGCATGTGTCTACACCTCCAGCACCCTAAAGTGACCTTAGGAGAGGGACCCCCCAATCCCCCACACAGCGCTGCTGTGAGAAAATAAAAACCGCCGCAGGGACCGGGAAAAGGGAGCCCAAAATGCACAGACATAGGGGACACCACAGACAGACAGGACTGCCGACCCCAGAGGCCCCACACAGAATGTACTTACCTGTACCCGATGGCGTGGGGTGCCTCATAACAAGCGGGAAACCGCCCACTCTCAGAAGGCAGGGGAGTGCCGCCAGCCAGAAGCGCAGGACACTAGTAGTGCACGGACGAACCTATGCTGTGTCCAGTGAGGTAGCCACCTCACATGGCTGCATCCCTGATGGACAGGGATGGGTCGTTTGCGAGGCCAGGGCAAACACATAGCCTGCGAATCGCTCGATGGTGGGCTGGGATTCCATCTGACCCTCTGTCCTGGAAAACCAGGACGGTCAGTCCGATTCCCGGCTCCGCAAACGCCGTCTTCATCCGAAGATCCAACTAACTAGCGCTGAAAAAATAAACAGCTAGCAATGTAAAGAAAAATGACATTTTCAGAAAATAAATCATAAAAGAAAAAGAGGAAGGCTGAGACTGTAGCCTCAGCACAGGGAAGCCTATCCACTCCTAAGCTAGGCAGAAGACAAACTGAATTGGAATGGCTATTGCAGGGGGGTATTGGACTAGAAGGACAGCCCCCATGGGTGTGAATATGTAGATAAATTGTTCTTTTACAAGTCTTATGCCTAGAAACTCCTGTGGAGAGGAAGCAATACCCCATTAGTGAAGACTGTGTGAATGGGCGGCGACTGTCGGAGGACGTAATACATTTCTGCACATAGGTGCATAAATTATACTCATAAGCTTTTCTCTAAATGCACCTTTGATGTGTTTTATTTTTTTTCCTATGCCTCTAAATGCTGCTCTTAAAATGCTGCTCTAAATGCCTGACCACATAGGCTAAGATAAAATTGTGTTAGGAGGCATAAAAAAAAAAATCAAAATGCAAGACACTTCTAAGTATTTTTTCTGCCCTGTGCCTAAGGCCTATGGACTGTTGGCACCGGAGTGACCTGACGTGTGCCTAGCTATATTGACCACGAGGGCATGCATGCAGACATCAAAGCATGCCTGAAAAGTAAAGTATTTTTTTTGCATTAGGGAGCGGAGCTGTAAAAATTTGTAGTTTAGGCTTGTACCTCAGCAAATTAAGTGAGAGGTTAAACTTTACTTTTTTTTTTTAAACACATTTTTTTCCTTCAGTCAAGGGTTAAAGTGGGGTACACACTAGTAGAAAATCTGCCGAAAATTGCTGTCCGAGGTAAAATCGTACGATTTTCGACTAGTTTGTACACAACTTTCAGCAGCCGATGCCGACATTTTTAACGAAAAAAAAACGGAAGGACAAACACCAAAATTTTTATCGTCTGTCCCCAGACGACCAATTTTTGTTTAATGTGTATGCAGTACATCCGTGAAAAATCGGATACGAAAGACCCGAGCATGATCTGAAGTTGCTGACAAGAAATTTTGTGAACATTTATGCACTGTCAACTAAAAACGGTAATGAACGCTGAGCAAGAGAGAGAAAAATCGAACGATATTTAGTCCGATTTCCGTCAAGTGTGTACGGGCCTTTAGGTTACAAATCATTAACAGAAAGCTTTTGTCATTTGTAACAAGAAACTGATGGAACAGTCGTCTGTGGTAACCTTTTAATCTGTGGGGCTAGGATTCTGTGTTTTGTTCCTGCTGGCGAATATTAGCTGTGTGGATTTTGTATTTCCTCTTGTTTTCATGTAAATAGTATATCCTGCAAACTGCTGAGTAATCGGTCAGGGCTACATAACCAAATACCACAGTCTGAATAAACACCATAGGTAGCTTAGTTAACAAGTGATCTAAAATTATCTCTTTAGTGGGTTACTCCAGATGGTCTTGTTAATTACCATAAGACCTAGTGTATTGACTTAAATTGGGTCATCACAAAGACACTCATGCACTGTATTTATTCAGTGGGGTTGTGACCAGTTGAGTTCTAGGTATGCACCCCATCCCAACCTCCCATTCCTGAAATACCATCTAGGGCATTATTTTTTCATCTATACTACATAATAAAGAATGCAAACGAGTTTGCAAAATTCCTTCATCTGCAACAGGAAAAGCAAAACTTAAGGGTGGGTGAAGCAGAAACAGCAATTGCAGCATAAACTCATTGTTGCAGTTGCAAAAAAAAAAAAGCAGGCCAGTGGGAGATTTAGTACCTCAGAGTCTACCTGTAACACAGTTTTTTTTTTTCTTGATGGACTGTCACTTCTTCAAATTTCACAACTGGAAAAATGATTATTCTGGCCCTCCATAACGTTGGGTGAAAACAGCTGTAATAATAAATTCTCTCAAATCAATAACTTCAAATAAGCATAAATAATGACTTTCTTTGACAATCATCACAGTGAAAAAAAAAAAGGTCTCCTAACGTTCAGCACATGCTGCTTAGCTTTTGTTCTTGCTGATCAATTATATCTATTTTCAGATGCTTAACTCATTCATAAGCCCAGAGGCTACTCAGCAGGTGTGGATTGTATTTTAATTGGAATAACATTTCAAAATGGACCAATACATTTCTGGACCCAGAGTTAGTCAAAGGATATCAAGCTTCAAGGTGGTCGCTGTCTCAATACGAACCTGAAAGACAAGAATTAAGGTACAATAAGTAGCTGTTACTCCTAGCTCTTATGCAGGAATTTAAGTATTGGAAATGAAGCACAAGGAATTAGAATTTGTAGCCTAAGCTGAAAGTGAAGAAAATAATTTTCTTACATCTATTAGGGAGTTCTCTAATTATTCTGCTCCTTTTAAAAGAGTTTAGTCCCATGACTGGTTTGAGATACAGGCTCAGACTTCACACAATCCTTGGCTCGTTAATGGAAATTAATGAACTGAAAACTGGAAGTTGTTGGGTAGCCCCTCTTCGTGATTACAAGGATAACGTTTACTGCATTCTTGAAGAACAAAGACTGCCCACAAATGGCTTTTAAGAGCAAGTGTTTCTCCAAACTTTGATTAAAACTTGCAATTTATTGCACTGTTTTGCCATTTCTATATGGAGAAGTGTAAAGTATCAGAAGTACTGAGCATGTTACTGCTAGCAGTGAGCAAGGAGCATGGCAGTTTCTGGCACTTTGTATACTCATGTAAGGTGGGCAGAAAGGTTGTCTTATTGTTTTTGTGGATGTACTGTATCTGCCCATCTATTGCCAAATTTAGTCTTGTGCTATTAGGAGGAAAACGAGGACAAACACTTATCTGGTGAGTACACTTCTACATCCATTTTGATGCCTGCTATTCAGTTGGGGAATCCCATCTCCTTTTCTAGTCAACTGGCAGAGCAAAACAAGAAATCCCAACACTGGATATCCCCAGACAAGAAGTAAATTCATCAGACTATAACTTCCAAGATCATTCTATGACTTTTGAGAAAGATAAGACCAAATTAATTTTTGCAGATTGGTGATAATGGCAGAATCCAAACCTTTGAGCCCTGCCAAAAAGGCTCCTCTTTCACGCCCTGATGAGACCCTTTATACACATGGATCATGCTTTTACACAGAAGAGGGTAAGCCTGTAACTGGGTATGCAGTAACAGCAAAAATAAATCTAAAAAGTTTTCAGCACAAGCAGCTGAGCTGATGGCTTTGGCAAAGGCCTGTGAAATTTCTAAGGAACACAGGGTTAATGTTTACACTGACAGCCAATATGCTCATGGAATTGCTCATGATTTTGGTCCTATATGGAAAGCTCGTCATTTTTTAACCTCAGCAGGTAAGCCAATAAAGCATGCAGATTTAATAGAGAGGCTGTTCTTAGCCTTCCAGTGTCCAACTGAGGTGGCCATTTTAAAAACCAAGGCACATGCAAGAGAATACACAAAAGAAGCTGCAGGAAATGCAAGGGCTGACAGGACAGCGAAAAAGGCTGCACTGGAACAAGTCCCTATACGGGTACTGACATTTGCAGGAAAGCAACCAACGTCCGTAAGTTTGGCAATCTTGATATCATTGCAGAAACAAGTCCCCTCACAGGAACGTGGGAAGTGGCAGAAGAAAGGTGCAACACCAGATGAAAATGTTTGCTGGAAGATGGAGGAGCATCTCTGTCTACCTCAGGCCCTATACCCAATGATGGCAACTGCAGCTCACGGACCGTGTCATACAGTAACTCAAAGACTAATGACCACCTTGGTAATGGAGCACTGGATAGCACCAGGTTTTTTTTTTTTTCTGGAGTAGCTGCAAAACATACTGTTCTTGTCTTACCTGTGCTAGGTACAATGCTGGTAGGACTGTAAGCACCCCACAAAAGCACACCCCTAAGCCAGATAATTCAAAAAGATTACATTGATCTCCCACAATCTGGTCCCTATGCACATGCTTTGGTCTGTGTAGACATTTTTCATGATGGCCTGAGGCCTGGCCAGTTTCCAGGGGTACAGTGCAAACAGAAAAAAAAAACCTCTTGTCCGAGGTAGTGTGCAGGCATGGAATTCCAGAAACTATTGAAAGTGACAGGGGTACTCACTATCTGCACTAAATATTGAGGAAGCCTTTCATGCTCCATACCAACCACAGAGTAGTGGAAAGGTAGAAAAATTGAATGGTACAAAAAAAAAAAAAAAACAGGCTAAGTAAAATAATAGCAGAAATAGGTAAACCTTACTTATTGTGTTACGTTTTTTCAGGAACACTCCCAAGAGAGGTGTAGGTACTCTTTGGGTGTGCTCCTAAAGCAGGTCTCTATTTTCACAGCAATTGCAAGCTATATACTCAGATCTCACTAGATGTGTTGCAGCGCTTCAAAAACAATTGACAAAATACATAACAGTGTGTTTGCATCCCTACCAGATCCAAATGAGGATACTAAAAGTAAGACTTGGTGATTGGGTAGTAATCAAGAGACACGTCAGGAGACATCTCGAACCTCGGTTTGACGGGCCACTAAGGGTGCAGTTGGTCATGCCAACATCCCCCAAGGTAAAAGGAAGAGATGCATGGATACATGCCAGTCATTGCAAAAAGGTAGTACAATGATCTTCTTCCAATTTCTGATATGTATAGCAATATTGGGTACAATGGGGGGGGGGGGGGGGGGCAGGACAATAAAGGGACAGACAACCCAAGGCCTAATGCGCTGTTAAGGCTTAAATACCAGGTAGCCAGGATGTCAGGATATTCGGAGTGTTAGATATGTTCAAAATTACACCCAGAGACCCAGACTATGCCTGTGCTAGTAATTACATTAGAGGATCTAAATTAGAGAGTTTCCAAAATCCTATAGAAACATTACCAGCGCAAGAAAGGACATGTTAATTTCCCTGAAAGTTGCAGGTCTAATCAAGAACCCCACAGTGTGTATAGCGTTCTATGGAAATAAAACTGATGTAGGGAGGGTGGACTGTTCACAAGCACTGATAAACATATCCTGCCCACAGAATTTGCATGCATTACAGAAATGAAGCTGTTAAACATAAAATACAGGCCATATTGAATAACAATATGGACATTTCTCACCTAGGTAATGCCCTCAGGTTTCTGTTGTTCAGACAGCAACTGGGGTATTACGCAGGAAAATGAATACCCATTTTTGCCCATGGGTGGTCACACTGGGTCGGGAATCTATTAATATCTGTGGCAATAAGGCCCATAGTTGGCTACCTCAGCGTGCTGCAGGAACATGTACTATAGCCTCTTTGATCCCAATGGTGTCCGCTCATCCTGATAAACACAGTCCTTTAGAGGTCTTGCCTTATCCTAAATATCTCCTAAAATACAGAGACTGGGGGTATTCGTATTGATGTTTATGATAATTCTGATCTCTGGTTACTTGTTGAATTAAAATAGTTATATGTTTGATTGATAAGGTTACCAAGGCGACAACCTATTCCAACACCATACAAGGGCCAGAAGTGATTGATGATGCTGAGTATGCTGCAATGAGACATCTGTCACCTCAACCCCCATGTATGAAGAAACAATTTCTGCCTAAGAACCTTACCAAGACTCAGACATCCCCCACTGAGGTTTGCCCTCTGGGCCAGTGTCCCAAGTGTAAGGGGCTGCTCCCTTGGGAGGATCTGATGAGTGGATAGGTAGTTAGGGTGATCAGTAAATTATCAAGAGGGGGGAAATGAGGTGGCAAGATGGCTGCTTAGAACAATATGGCTTTCCTAATGAGGATAATAATCTGAGTCTATCTCTTTATTTTACATGCACACTTGCCAAAAAGAAATAAATAAATCTGAGGACTGCTGAAATATTCTGCAACAAATGAGGAACTGTCTGGACATGAACAAGATAGTCATCTGGGATTATGACCACAAGACATTTATATCTTTGATGGGAAATCCCCTCCAAAAAGTTGCAAACACTGGACTATTAACTTTTAACTGTGAGCTTGCTGAAGTTTCTACTAACCTTTGATTGGTCAAACAATATCTTTGATACAACCTATTTCATATACATCATATTGCATATTTAATCTCAAACGCGGAATAATAAAATTCAGATCACTCTGATTCAACCTTACTGATTCTTGTTGATCTCTATGTAGCTACATATTTGATCTGGTATCACTGACTGATAGGTTTCAGGTATCTGTACCTGAGAGGAAAAGATTCCACAACACAGATGAAAATGACAAAAGTGCCAGGAGAACATCTGTAAGTGTACAAGAATATAAAGTGTACTGACACAGCTAAATTATCAATGGTTGGCTGAATAATGAAGCCTCACTTTTTTTTTTCTTCATGAGCCATGCTGCCTTTAATATGTTACTTGAAGGACTTGAGTTACATTTTGGGACTTTGGTGGAAGAGCTGGCAGGTCAGCACAGTTAAACACAAAAAACAGTAATATATTGCAGCCTACTAATTCTATATGTCATTGGTGCATTTGCTTTCCTTTTTATGCTTTATTTCTTTTATTTTACCCGGTGATCCAGCCAGTAAGTCTGTTTTTCAACTTTCTATAACAAACCAAGCTGTCTAGCAAAAGTGGCAATTAGAGTGTTCTAACAAACCATTTAAGGCTGCTGGGGCACTTACAAATGGTAGCTTGTGCGTTTTAGCAAGTTCTGAACCACATACACATGCTCTTCCTAGACATAGTAGCTCATGCATATCTGGCAAACACCAGCTAAAACATATCTAGATTATGTTTTAAATTGTAATTTAATAATAAATTGTGATCAATCAAGGCTCTTTTAGATATAATTAGGGAATCTACTGATCAATAGAAAATCCAATAACAAATAAAACCCATAATCAGTTATGATCATAATCAGTTAATATCATATGTGGGTGAAGTGCATCAAAGGACGGTGTGCATTTTTTTTCTGTCTGTTTGGATTTTTTTTTTTACTGTGTGACAAATAGACCTTCTGATATCTAATATCTGTTGCAGAATTTTGCCTGCCTTTCACAGGGTGTCTAGATGTGAATACAGGTTCCAGCCATATAATTGAGCTGTGCAATCTCCCACTGTGAAAAATACAGAGGGAGGTGCTTGGAATCGGAAAACACTTGGCCTGTTTCAAGGAAATGTAGAAACTGGAAGCTCTGCAATTCAGTGATCATGACAGCAACTGTAAAAAAAAAAAAACAGATAAAACTATAGCAACAATAAGGGTCCATTCACACTAACGCGACTTGTCAGGCGACTTGGTCGCCTGACAAGTCGCGGTCGGTCGCTCGCCATAGAGTAGTACATGACCCGTTCTAATAGGAGCGACACAAGTCGCTCCGACTTAGAAAAAGGGTCCTGTACTACTTTGGGGCGACCTGGAGGCGACTTGCATTGACTTCAATTATATGAAGTCCGTGCAAGTCGTGCCGACAAGGTTGCCCCAGCAAGTCCTGTCGCCCGTCTGAATGGGCTCTTAGGCTAGGTTGTGTTAAATCATTAGATCTGCAAAATGTTACTGTTTCACTAGAATTTACTTCCTGACATGTTGTCTACCACTTCTTATGATCACACAAATAAAGCTTTACTGCTGCAGAAGAAACCCCTGTCAACAACAATTAAATGAATCAAAAATATCAACATGCAATCTGGGGCATAATACAATCTCAATGCACAATACAATCTACACCTTGCTCCACAGTGAGCAACTTCAAGAATACCCATTTCTTCAGTCATTTTATTTCTAATAAAGCTAAGGTTGCACAGAATTCCCTCATCAGAAATATTATAGAAAATGCTACCAAGTAGGGAATGTCATTGATTTTAAAAAGGCATTGGTGTAGCTAACAGTTTGATCACGGTTTGAAGTTGCAGAGGTTATCAAAGGGCATTTAATACATTTTAAATAAAATCATATATTACTCCTAGGCTGCCTTTAAACCCACTAAAGGGTCCATCACTGTGTAAAGAAACCTCAAAGTGTACAAAATCATACTATTTGGATTTTGTATCCTATAAATAATAATATGGTATATTAAGATTTATTTTCATCACAAAGTTCTGCACATTTTGGTTATATGGTTCATAGAACACATATTCACACATAAAAAAACTTGCACTTTACAGATCTGTATTCATCTATGGCCAGCTTTATATTTGCAAACACAAGTGATAACACGTACCAAAACCATGACATATAAATAGCAATGCATAAACTGAGGGCAAGTGTACATAGAGGAAGCTCTCATCCGATTCATATCACTTGTAGCAAATTTACAGACTTTCCAGGTCTTATTTTGACCAGATCCAAGGCAACAAAATGCAAGGATACATGTAAATCCTCTGTGAAAACCAATTAGCATGTATAGTGCATGTCAACACAAAAAGTAGTGAGATTAACCCTCCAGATTTCACTCCACATGCAGGATTTTGGGTTGTGGACACAGGTAGTGAAACTAGGATCTTTAGACTATAACTTTAAGGTGGCTACAGAAGCGCCCACACTTTAATTCCCATAATTTTTTTTTTTTTTTAAAACGAACTCTGGACCTTTGTGGACTTCATGGCTCTTTCCTCCTCTTCAGGGGCAGTGGTAGGCGATCCTTTCTTCTAAACTAAACAGCACTCAAGTAATGGTTTGTGAGCAATGCTGAGAGAAGTACACTCCGATTCAAGTCACCTTGATGACACAATGCCAGGAGGTGTGCCCATGACAGCCTGTGCTTAGAGCAAGTGGGAGGTATGACCCTTGTCCTTCACTGTGGCAAACTGCTCCTGACTGAAGATGTATATTGCTGCAAAACCTGTTTTTGTCTTTTCTGGGCATGTACATGTTATATTACAAAAAAATTACCCTAAAGTCTAAAGTGATTTTTTTTTTCAATAATAATAACAAAATGTTATACTTACCTCCTCTGTGCAGTTGGTTTTGCTCAGAGCAGACTAGATCCTCCTCTTTCTAGGTCCCTCTTTGGCTCTACTGGCCCCTCCCTCCCTTTAAGTACCCCCACAGCAAGCAGCTTGCTATGGGGACACCTGAGACGAGTCACAGCTCCATGTATCCATTCAGACCCGAAGCTGCGGTTCGACCCCGCCCCCTCCCATTGGCTAACTGACTTTGATTGACAGCAGTGGGAGCCAATAGCACCACTGCTGTGTCTTAGCCAATGAGGATGGAAGTCCCGGACAGATGATACAGTCATTGAAAAAAATATTGCCGTAATGGATAGGCCGCACCCCTATATAATTCACACAAAAAATAAGAGAAAAGAAAAAAACGGAATTTTTGTAAAATCTTACCTGTAAAATTCCTTTCTCTGAGTCCTCCGACAGTCGCCGCCTCTTCATATTCGTCACATATGGGGTATTAGACTTTGCTCCGAAGGAGTAGCTAGGCAACAGAATATGTTAACAATAAAGCTTTTAACATATCCCACCCTCAAGGGGTGGTCCCCTCAGTCAATACCCTCCTACTTCCTGCAACCATATCTCAGTTTTAGTGGAATAGCAGTAGAGTATACAACCAAACCCCAAAAGAGGGGCGGGGGCGGCGACTGTCGGAGGACTCAGAGAAAGGAATTTTACAGGTAAGATTTTACAAAAATTCCGTTTTCTCTTACGTCCTCCGACAGTCGCCGCCTCTTCATATTCGTCACATATGGGGACGTCCCAAAGCAGTGCAAACATGAGGGGTGGGAAACGCATCCGCGCCGAAAAGGCAACGCAGTCTCCGCATCAAGGAAAGGAAACTTACCAAAAGGAAGGAAACCAGCTGGGCAACAGTAAAAAACAAGTGCTCAACAGGAGCAACAACCCAGGAAAAGACAAAAAACCAGGGGATACAAAAAACTATCCCAACAGCCAGGAGTCCCCAACAAGGGACCCTATGGAACAGCCGCACTAAGAACCTTGCGGCCAAAGGAAGCATCCGCCGATGCCTGAACATCTACTTTGTAGAATTTTGTGAAAGTGTGCACGGTCGACCAGGTCGCCGCCTTACACACCTGGGCTACAGAAGCCCCATGACGACAGGCCCAAGACGTACTCAAAGATCTAGCAGAGTGCGCCTTCACAGGGACAGGAGGAGCCTTACCCTGCAAAGCATAGGCCTGTTCAATGGTCTGCCTGATCCATTTGGCGATGGTAGAGGCCGAAGCCGCCATGCCCTTCCGAGGACCCTCTGGAAGAACAAACAAGGAGTCCGTCTTACGAAAAGACTCAGTCGATTTAAGGTAAACCCTTATCGCCCGAACAACATCCAGAGAATGCAATCTCACCTCCTTTGGATGTGTAGGCTTCGCGCACAGCGAAGGCAAGACAATATCCTCATTAAGATGGAATTCCGAAACTCGTTTCGGAAGAAAAGAAGGATTAGGTCGCAAGACCACCTTATCCAAATGAATAACCAGGTACGGAGACTTGCAGGACAAAGCCGCCAGCTCCGACACTCTGCGAGCCGAAGTGATCGCCACCAAAAAGGCGACCTTTTTGGACAACATAGACAACGAGATCTCCCTGATCTGTTCAAAAGGAGCACGTTGTAACACAGAAAGAACGAGATTCAAGTCCCAAGGGGGCAAAGGATCCCTCCTAGGAGGAACCAGATGCCGCACACCCTGAATAAAAGTGCCAACCAAGGAGTTGGAAGCCACGGGACGTTGAAACAGAACGGCCAGCGCAGACACCTGACCCTTCATCGTAGCCAGCGCCAAACGCTGATCAACACCCGTCTGAAGAAAAGACAGCACACGGGAAACCGAGTACGTGCGGGGTGAAAACCCCCTGGACTCTGAACGACCTCTGGAGAGAGACCCTTCCCCTTCAGGACCTCTGTCTCAACAGCCAGGCCGTCAAAGCCAGCGACTGTAAAGCAGGATGGTAAATCGGTCCCTGAGACAGTAGATCGTCTCGAAGAGGTAGACGCCAAGGGGCGTCGACCGCCAGATTCACGAGGTCTGCGTACCAGGACCGGCGAGGCCAGTCCGGTGCCACAAGAATCACCGTGCTGCGTTCCGAGAGTAACCTGCGAAGGAACCTGGACAGCAACTGAATCGGTGGGAACGCGTACATCAGCCTGTACTGATGCCACGGGGCCACTAACGCGTCCGACGCGTCTGCCCGAGGGTCGCGCGTCCTTGCCACGAACCTTCTCACCTTGTTGTTGAGACGAGACGCGAACAGGTCCACATCTGGAAGACCCCACTTCGCGCACAACATCTGGAAGACAGCCGGGTGAAGAGACCATTCCCCCTGATCCAGGGTCTGGCGACTCAGATAGTCCGCCTGCCAGTTCTCCACCCCCGGAATGTGAACTGCCGTTATCGCCGGGACATGAGTCTCGGCCCAAGACAGAATGTCGGCCACTTCTCGAGCCGCCCGGGCACTCCTGGTGCCCCCTTGGTGGTTGATGTAGGCCACCGCCGTGGCATTGTCCGTCTGCACCCGAACCGGGCAGCCCTGCAGCCGGTCCGTCCAGCGATGAAGACAGAGATTTATCGCACGTAATTCCAGAATGTAGATCGGAAGGGAAGACTCTCCCTCCGACCAAGTCCCCTGGGCAGACAGAACGCCCAGAACACCACCCCAGCCCGACAGGCTGGCATCCGTGGTGATCACCGTCCACGAGATAGGACGAAACGACTTGCCCCCGGACACCATCGGGGACTGGAGCCACCACAGAAGGTCTCTTCTGGTGCGATGACTCAACGAGATCTGAAGATCCAGAGATTGAGGTCGCCCGTCCCACTTGGACAGGATCTCCGCTTGGAGACCCCGCGTGTGAAACTGGGCGAAGGGAATCGCCTCGAAGGCCGAGACCATCAATCCCAGACATCTCATGCACGTCCTCAAAGACGAGTGCGGAACGTCCCTGAGGGACCTGACTTCCCCCTGAAGAGTTCTGAGTTTGTCTTCCGGCAGGAAGACCTTCGCTTGTACTGAGTCCAGAATCATTCCCAGGTAGGGAAGACGAACCGACGGACTCAGCGTCGACTTTGGAAAATTTATCGTCCAACCAAACTCCTGTAGAGTTTGCATCGTGACAGACAGGTCCTCCTCCAGACCCTGGCTGGTCGCAGACCGAACCAGGATGTCGTCTAGATACCCCAGGACAGAAATGCCCTGGGCCCTCAACAATGCCAGAACCGGTGCAAGCACCTTGGTGAAGACCCGCGGAGCCGAGGCGAGACCAAAAGGCAACGCCACGAACTGGTAGTGATCCCCCGCAATGGCGAATCGAAGGTACCTCTGGTGACCTTCGAAAATGGGGATGTGAAGGTACGCATCCTTCAAATCGATGGAGGCCATGAATTCCCCCGGAACCAGGGCAGCCACCACCGACCGCAGGGATTCCATGCGGAACTTGCGAACCCGCACAGAGCGGTTCAGAGCCTTCAAGTCCAGAATTGGACGAACCTTGCCCTCCTTCCTGGGCATGGTGAACAGATTGGAATAAAACCCCCGAAATCTGTCCCGATGAGGCACCGGAACCACCACTCCCTGAGCCCTCAGGTCCCGCACCGCCAGGTGCAGGTCCCGCAAACGCTCTGGAGACAGTTGAAGATTTGGAGGGAAAAAATCTGCTCTCCGGCCGAGAGAGAAACTCGATCATGTAACCAGATCGAACGATTTCCTGAACCCATCTGTCCCGCACACGGGCCAACCAGGGCTGAAGAAAACCGAGCAAGCGTCCCCCCACCCCAAAACTGGGTGAGGGCGCCCCTTCAGGCCGCACTGCTATGGGCTGCAGATCCGGATTGGCCGGACTTCTGTTTACCAGACCAGGGCTTCTTCTGAGAGCCTTGACCTTTGAACGGCTTGCCCTTGTAGTGCGGCCGAAAGGCACGAAAGGACCCCTGAGGGGGCCGAAAATTAGCATGCTTCTTCTCAGAAGCCCCCTTAGCTTTGGGGAAATGGGGCAAGAGAGTGCTCTTACCCCCGGTGATCCCCTTAATCAACACATCCAGGGACTCCCCAAAAAGGCGAGACCCATCATAGGTAGATTGGCTAAGGTCTTACGTGAAGACTGGTCCACCGACCAACATTTTAACCAAATCAGCCGGCGAGACAACACCGCCACACTGTGCACACGTGCAGCCAACGGAACCAGGTCCAGGTCCGCATCACACAGATACATGACACCCTGGTGGATTTGATCCACCATATCCAGGGTCGCCGGTGAGGCCGAATCGGCCACTAGGACGCGCCTAAGCATCTGCGTCCAACTTGCGATCGCCTGGGCCGCCATGAGAGAAGCAAACAGAGCCTTAGGCATAGAACCCGTAACAGAATAAGTATGACGGGTAAGAGACTCCAGTCTCCTATCCGTGGCGTCACGGAACACAGGGGAATCCTCTGCAGGAATCGCAGTGGCTTTGTTTAAAACCGCAATTGCGTGATCCACTGGGGGTGGCACACACCACCTTTCATCAGTGGAAGGTGAAAAAGGATAACGCAGCTTGAATCTACTTGGTACAGCAAAAGGTTTGCGTAGATTGCGCCATTGTTCCTTAACAGCGCGCTGAAAATCATCATTGCAGGGAAAAAACCTGCGGCGTCCTGCGTTTTCTCTGCGTCCCATAAGCCGCCAAGGCGGCGGGGGGACACACCTCATCCTGCAAACGCAGCGTTTGCTTTATGGAAGCAATCAACTCATCCATGATTGCAAGCTCTTCAGGCGAGCCAGGGGGAGAATTATCAACCCCCTCAACTTCAGCCTCCACCTCAGACCCTATTAGATCAAGAGAGGAGCGGGACCCCGATAAGGAGGCCCCCGCCATAACAGCCCTATCACCTTCACCCTCAGAATCAGAGGAAAGAGCAACTCTGGGCCTTTTAGTAGATTGAGCAGCCACCAGCATCTGCACCTGAGCAGCAAGGCCAGCCACAATAGTGGCCAAATCCCCCCCTGGGGGGGAGACAGCGGTCCCTTGGCTTTCCACCAAGGCTGTAGGAAATTTTCCCTCCTGAGAATCCATTGCCCCTGTAATGCCAGACAACAAAGGGTTAACTGCCCCTTTTAAGCAAGCGCGGCAAGCGCAGCCCACCGCACCACACCAAGCACAATAAGACCCCCACAGGGAATATGCAAACTGAACACAGGCAATGGATAGCAAGAACAGAAGGGTAAAACCTGAGGAGACCCTCGCCGCTGCTGCTGCCTCGATCGGTGTTCCTGGAAAGAGGAAGCGATGCTGCCAGGGCGCTCTATGTAAGCCTATGGAGGCTACAAGAAAATGGCCGCCATGCATGTAAAACATGCGGCCGGAGCGGGTGTAGGCAAAATGGCGCCGTTTGGCGCCGAAACCGCAGCTCCACAGTGCAGTAAAAAACACACATTACATTCCAGTAACAGAATACATGTCAGATCGCCGCAGCGATCGCTGTATAGTGCCCAAACATGCCAAAAAAACATGCCCCACAGCACACAGCTTCACACACTGATCAGCCTGACACAGACAGTGTCACACATCTCCCCCCCCCCCCCCCCCTTGCAGCCCACAGCATGCAGCCGAGAGATAGGGAGACAAGCAGTGTGATTAAAGGCAGGTTACACAGTCCCAGACTGACACCCCCCCAGACAGACAGGTCCCCACATAAATACACTTACCTCACATGGCGTGGGGGACCCGCACAGGCGAACAAGCCGCTGCACATGAGGCAGGGAGAGTCGCATTCAAGACGCACAAAATGGGGGTTAAGAAACCGCACAGCGTCCAGTGAGGTAGCCACCTCACCAATCATCCCTGCACCGAACAGGGATGGGTCGTTCACTGTGCCAGGAGCGTTACCTGGCTGAACGCTCGATGGCAGACTGGATAACCACTGACCCACGACCTGCGATCAGGGGGATCAGCCCGAGACCCAGTCTGCATGATCCTCTTCATCCGAAGAACTAACTAATGCTGACAAAAATAACAGCTAAGTAAAGGTAGAGAGAAAACTCAAACAAAATTTTAAAAAGAAGAAAGAGTCTGGGGCAGAAAGCCCCAGCACAGAAAAAGCCAGCCACTCCTGACAAGCTAGACATTAAAACTGAGATATGGTTGCAGGAAGTAGGAGGGTATTGACTGAGGGGACCACCCCTTGAGGGTAGGATATGTTAAAAGCTTTATTGTTAACATATTCTGTTGCCTAGCTACTCCTTCGGAGCAAAGTCTAATACCCCATATGTGACGAATATGAAGAGGCGGCGACTGTCGGAGGACGTAAGAGAAAGTGGGGTTTTGTAGGCCAAAATGAGATGGTCAGAATATGACACAACACAGCGGATAGGTTAAAAACGCATGTTTATTCATCAATGTATTCTCCTAAAAAAGCATGTTCAAGCATGCTCTGAAGACGTACATACATATAACACATAATGACATAGAAAAAATAAATAAAAAACAGAACCCAGATAAAAATAACCGAGTGGTGGGTCTCAATAAGAGAGATGGAGAATGGTCCCTGCGCAGCAGATTATCCGGCACAGGCACAAGAGGACTGTCCTTTGAGAGGAGCTCACCACTACTCCCTCGGACATCCCTTGGTCTCTCCTCCCCTTCCACCATGACTAAGGGAGTGAACACCTGCCTGAGAATAACTAAATAGCTATCTGCTTGGCTAACTACACAATATTCCCTATGAGGATGAAATGTATTGATATGGATATGGTGAATTAATGGTATCTTGACCACAAAATTGGGGTACCTAAACGTATATTTATACAGTGCGTGCTTTTCGTATATATACACGCACATGCACCCCAATACTTTGTTTATATAATTATGGTTTATTCACCATCTCATCAGCAATATACTTCCATATAAAGAACATGTCTTATATACTAATTGAGTTCATTCATGGATCTGCCGGCTGCCCTGTGATTTTACACACGAAGGAACACTAGTTGGTTTTTTGGTCTCTTAAGCCCTGAAGAAGCAAAACCAAGCGAAACGCGTTGGCTGCGCAGGGACCAGTTTCCATCTCTCTTATTGAGACCCGCCACTCGGTTATCTTTATCTCGCACTGCTGTTAATCAAAGTCAGTTAGCCAATAGGAGGGGCGGGGCCGAACCGCAGCTTCGTGTCTGAATGGATACATGGAGCTGTGACTCGTCTCAGGTGTCCCCATAGCAAGCTGCTTGCTGTGGGGGTACTTACATCGCTGTATTGAGAGGGGGCTCAGGTACGCATTGGCAGGGGGGGGGCTGCTGCTACCCCCTGCCAATGCGTACCTGTTAAAAATCCTTCTGACTTTATAACTCCTTTAAGCTGCAGCTGATCATCTCTGAAGTACAGTAGGATTATTAGTACAATAATTGGTACAAGAGGCACTAGCAATACCTTGTAATCTGTACAATGGTTTCGCAAAAACAAATTTCATATCTTTAGCTTCACTGCTACAGAAATCCATGTGCAAGACTAACAATGTTAACTAAATTGCTTATATTTATTAGGACTAAAAGGGCCTCCAAACTGGCAGTTAAAAGCTGCAAGCTACCCTGGATAAGGGGATATATACATCAAGCACAATTATATAACATGCTTTCTACATCAAACCAACTAATGCTGGCTTTACTAGAATTTTTATCTCTATATCAAACCAACTAATCTGTGATCAAAAGCCTGCCAATCAGGCAAATGTTCTAATCATCAAAAGACTGTAAATCACCTACTAGAGAAATCAACTGTATAAATGTAGAACACTTTGAACTGGGAAAAGTGTGAAATGCAGCTGAAAAAAGAGGAATAAATCAAAAAATTTAAACCCATAACATTACCTTTTAAGATGGCACCACACAGAGAAGAGATTGCTGCGTAAGCCAAACAATTTTTATGCAAGTGTGCAGCAATTTCATAAACAGCACTGTGACACTGCGGCCTAATTAAGAAGAAACATAATATACCGGAGATGCTTGCAACAAGAAGTAGTGTAATTTTTTTAGGGTGGACCTCAAAATGTTACTGAATACATTCTTAACATGTCTGGATATGCAACAATGGATATGCAACAATAACATTATTTGGTTACGCTCTATTTTCTACATAACAGTCTTTCCAACTAAAATAACAAACATTGCCTTACCATGGTAATTTAGTCCAGCCTTTTTTTAACCAGGGTGCCCAGGCACCCTGGAGTTCCTTGAGGCTTTTTCAGGGCCTACAAACTGATCAAAAATTGTATGCAAGCTAGCAGATGGATGAAGACTGCCTTTTATTTACACAAAGCCACAGGTTTTCATTATGCACCATTACAATTTTCTAGACACTGGCATCCTAACAACCAATGACATCATCAGTTAATAAGGAGGATGTATGTTGCCTCTACAGCATCCTTGTTTGACCCTCCTCTGCTCCTCTCCCTCTGCATTGGGGTAAAATTAGCTGACAGAGAGAGAAATTGAGGGAGAAGAAAAACATTAGAATACCAGTCAGTACCAGTGTGCAAAATTATTTGCTTTGGAAGAAAAAACATCACCTCTGGCGTTGGGTGTCCTACATGTGTGGATGTTGCTGCATTATGTAAAACTAATAGAATATTTTTTTTACATTTTAGAATGAGGTACCTCAAGACTGTCCATAATTTTAAAGGGTGCCTTGACTGAAAAAAGTTTGAGAAACATTGATTTAGTCAATGTCATATGACAATGGTGTGGATTTACTAAAGGCAAACAGACTGTGCACTTTGCAAGTGCAGTTGCTCCAGAGCTTAGTAAATGCAATGAAGCTGCACTGCAAAGAATACCCAATCACATGTAAGAAAGAAAAAACAAAATAAACAAACAAACCGTTTTTGCATGATTGTATGATGGAAGTCAGCAGAGCTTTTCCTCATTTACTAAGATCTGGAGCAACTACGCTTGCAAAATGCACAGTCTATTTGCCCTTAGCAAATCCACCCCGATATAATACACGCCTCCTGATGACATCCTGGTGACAAATCGTGTAGGGGCAGAGACTTCCGGTACTACGTCACTTCCACTTGTTGGAACGTACGCTAACTCCAGCGTGGATCGGAGCAGCTGCGTTCCTAGGCTAACCAGTAGAATTTTCTGGAAGGGGGTAATGCACATTGTGAGTGTACTGGCTACTTTTTATGGGAATGTTTTTAATAAATAGTGATGTGCTATGAAAATTTATGGTACTTTCCTGTGTGTGGATGATCTGGAGCATATGGATACCTTGGATGGTGGCTTGCTGTGAGAGGCTGACTAGAGGCATTTAAGCACTATTTGACTTACTTCATTATATGCTCAGGGGTTTAACAACTATTGGTGAGTTTGGTCACAGGTGGGCACACGGTGAGAGGAACGGGATTGCATTCCTTAACACAGAGCACGTCACTTTTATGTCAAGAATATTCAGCACTTATGGCACCTTTGGAGGATTAAAAGCACTTTTGATGAACTGTTTGCACAGAAGCATGTATATACACTGCTCAAAAAAATTAAAGGAACACTTTTTAAACAGTATAGAATCAAATTATTTAAACTCCTGGGATATTGATCTGGTCAGTTATGTAGCAGAGGGGGTTGTTAATCAGCTTCAGCTGCTTTGGTGTTATTGAAATTAACAACAGATGTACTAGACGGGCAACAATTAGACAACCTCCCAATCAGGAATGGTTTTACAGGTGGAGACCACTGACTTTTTTTTACTTCTCATCTTTTGACTGTTTTTCACAAGTTTTGCATTTGGCTAGGGTCATTGACACTACCCTATAGAGGTTGCAAAGGTAGTCCGGCTCCTCCAGGTTTGCCGTGTCTCCCAGCACAGTCTCAAGAGCATGGAGGAGATTCCAGGAGACAGGCAGTTACTCTAGGAGAGCTGGACAGGGCCGTAGAAGGTCCTTAACCCATCAGCAAGACCGGTATCTGCTCCTTTGTGCAAGGAGAAACAGGATGAGCACCGCCAGAGCCCTACAAAATGACCTTCCAGCAGGCCACTGGTGTAAATGTCTCTGACCAAACAAACAGAAACAGACTTTATTAGGGTGGCCTGAAGGCCTGACGTCCTCTAGCGGCCCTGTGTTTATTGCCCAGCACCGTGGAGCTTGAATGGCATTTGCCATTGAACATCAGAAATGGCAGGACCGCCACTGGCAGCCTGTGCTTTTCACAGATGAAAGCAGGTTCACCCTGAGCACATGTGACAGACGTGAAAGGGTCTGAAAAAGCTGTGGAGAACATTATGCTGCCTGTAACATCGTTCAGCATGACCTGTTTAGTGGTGGGTCAGTGATGGTCTGGGGAGACCTATCCATGGAGGAATGCACAGACCTGTACACGCTAGACAATGGCACCCTGACTGCCATTAGGTATCGGGATAAAGTCCTTGGACCCATTGTCAAACCCTACCCTGGTGCAGTGGGTCCTGGGTTCCTCCTGGTGCACGACAATGCCCGGCCTCATGTGGTGAGAGTATGCAGCCAGTTAATGGGGATGAAAGAATTGATAATATTGAATGACCCCCCCCCCCACGCTTGCCTAAGGAAAACCCAATAGAACACTTCTGGGACATTATGTTTTGGTTCATCCTACGCCGCTTGGTTGCACATCAGTGTGTTCAGGAACTTACTGTGATGCCTTGGTCCAGATCTGAGAGTTAATACCCCGAGGACATCATCCGTTGTCTCATTAGGAGCTTGCCCCGACATTGTCAGGCAAGTATACAAGCACTGAGAGGCCAAACTACTGAGTTCCATTTTGAGTTGCTGAAATTTCATTGCCTTTGAATTAAGCCCTATGTAGTGTGCTAATGTTCATTTCCATCAAACGATGTGGCACCCTTTCGATCCTAACACATTAACCAGTCCATTTCAGTATATTTTTCCTTATTAAGATCTTATGTGTTTTTAAAGTGTTCCTTTAATTTTTTTGAGAAGTGTGTTTGTGTGTGTGTATATATAAACTACCAGTGCTCCTTAATGGTATTATATAAACAAGGTACCTAAATCCTATTTATAATAGGTTTTCTAGGCCAGAAATTGGCAAAAAAAGGGGGAAGAGGATGGAAAGGGAAGGGAACCCAAATGGGGCAAGCAGGATTTACTTGGTACCGTCAAAAACAAAGATCTTTATTACATATAGTATTAAAAGAAAAATATATTACAATCAGTAATGCATTACAAATACATATAAAATGTATCAAGTCAAGAGGCACAACTCCAGTAACAATATTTTACCCGTGTTGTAAAATGCAACACATCTCCGGCTTAAAACCTACAGTTGGGCTACACTCGACACGTTTTGCGGCCAAAATGGCTTCTTTAGGAGTTCAAGAACTTTAAAAGAGGACCATAGTCCGACAAAGACAAAAACATATTATAAGTATATAGTATGCAATAAAGCAAATTAGTACATTTTTCTATTTGTATTGTTTGGTAGCTACTGAGAACCATAGATGCTCACCCCAGACATCAAAACCACCACAGATAAAAATTCCAGAACCAGGGGGCCGTCAATTTAACCTCCCCCTGGGGGTGATTGCAGGAGCAGATAAATTGAGCCAGCCTAAGTGATATAGATGAAGCAATTCTATATCATATATGAGTATTAGTCTTAGATGCAAAGAAGTGAAAAAAATAAATTTAGATTTAGTCTGTACATACCACATTAGTATCAAAAGTAGAGAATCTCTTTGTTTATATAGGACTAAAATATGGTCCAAATGCCAGATGAAGTCTTAGGCAAGATGGAAGTCATCCAGGAAATGAAATATCTTTAAAATCCTTTAAAGGTTCATATAAAAAAGTTATATCAGTGGGGGCATGCTATAGATGTAATATGTTACAAAGAGATTTTACATACCGAGGTAGAACACAGTGAGGGCAAACTGATCAAGCGGATAGGCGTCCAATAATTGGATTGGGCTGGTAGTGTTGATATGTACAATATTAGGGCAGCATAGATTTATTTGATGGGCCAAACCATTGAGCATTCCTTATAGATGGTTTATGGTCCTTTAAATTCAGTAATTGTGCATGTTTTAAGGACACACATGTACATATATAAATATATCTATTCCATTTAAATTTGTCCACCAACTATTTCCTATAGGATACCCTTATTTTAAGGACCATAAACAATCTATAAGTAATGCTCAATGGATTGGCCCATCAAAGAAATCTATGCTGCCCTAATTGTACATATCATATCTGACATACGGCGGCTGGTCGGCACGTGGTTAACTCGGAGATATGTTCTATTTTACAACATGGGTAAAATATTGTTACTGCAGTTGTGCCTCTTGAACTGATCACTCGTATACGTATTTGCAATGCATTACTGATTGCCATTCATTTTTGTTTTTATACTGTGTAATGAAGATCTTTGCTTTTACTTAATCGTTTTTTCCTTTTTAGATACCAAGAAAATCATGCTTGCCCCATTTCCTTTCCCTTCCTATCCTCTTCCCCTTTTTTGGCCAATTTTTGGCCTAGAAAACCTATTATAAATAGGATGTAGGTACCTCGTACCTCTGAGGAAGGGAGCTTGACTCCCAAAACGCGTTAGCGGTCCTATCTTCAAGGACATGTTCCAGTTCTTCATGTGTGACGGGAATTTGTAACACGATGTTAATATCTTCATGCCTATGAGTATGCATTTGGCATTTTATTAAAAATTTTAAAAACAGTGACCACGGGTAATGCACTAGGTGTTTGCGCCTCCTTTTTCTTTTCTTTTAATACCATTAACCACTTTCCGACCACTTGCCGACCGCCCGCCGCAGTTTTACTGCAGCAGGCTGGCTCCCGCCCCCACTTGGCATCAGGGATGCCGATCCACGGGACCGCCGGTCGTGACTGCCGCCGGACACCCGCAATCGCTCCCGCTGAGAGAGAAGGACAGTGAGCAATTGTAATCACAGCTGACTGTTGTTCTCTCTGAAAGGATCACAGAATGCCTGTGATCCTTCTATATAGGATCACAGGTCTCTATGATCATTTCACAAGTCCCTCCCCCCACAGTTTGAAAACCCTCCCCTAGACTCACAATTAACCCTTTGATCACCCCTAGGTTAGCCCCTTCCCTGTCAGTGTCATTATTACAGTAACAGTGCCTATTTTTAGCACTGATTACTGTAGTAATGTCACTGGTCCCCCCAAAAGTGTCAAAAATGTCAGTTAGGGGTCCGATCTGTCCGCCACAATGTCGCAGTCCCGCTAAAAATTGCAGATCGCCGCCATTACTAGTAAAAATAAAGAGGACATAAATCTTTGCCCTAGTTAGTAGACGTGATAACTTTTGCGCAAACAAATCAAAATACGCTTGAGATTTTTTTTTTTTACAAAAAATATGTAGCAGAATACTAATTGGCCTAAAAAAAAAAAATCGATTTTCACATCTTTTCTTTTTTTTTTGGGTATGTTATATAGCAGAATGTTAAAAATATATATATTTTTTTCCAGAATTAACAGAGCAAAAAATAAAAAAAAAAATAAAAAATCGCACAGGTGATCAAATACCACCAAAAGAAAGCTCTATTTGTGGGGGGGGGGGGGGGGGGGAGACATCAATTTTCTTTTGGTATGGTGTCGCAAGACCGGGCAATTTTCGGTTATAGTAACGCAGTGCCGAACCACAAAAAATAGCCGGTTATTAAGGGGGCAAATCCTTCCGATCTAGAACTGGTTAAAAAGCACTGATAGTTTACACACACACACACACACATATATATATATATATATATTTATATGTTTTATTTTAATTTATATTTTCCAGTGTGTATATACACACACACATACATACTCACACTATACGTATGTACTAGGATTTGCACTGTTATTACAGGTTCATTTGTGGATTTATTTCATTAATGTATTCTATATTTTGCAATTCACATTAAAGCGGAGTTCCACTTTTGGGTGGAACTCCGCTTTAATGTAAAGTGCATAATATAGAATATATGCTTCCTCCCCCCCTCCGGTGCCACATTTGGCACCTTTCGGGGGGGGGGGGGGGCAGGTACCTGTTTTTGACAGGTACCCTTCCCCACTTTCCGGAGACAGTGCCACGGCGCTGTCCCTCGGAAGTTCGGCCCCCTCCTTTTTCCTCCGCTGCCAGGCCAAATACAAAGCACAGCACACTTTGCGCATGCACAGTAGGTAACCAGCAGTGAAGCCAATTCCCTTACCCTGCTTGGCAGCGGCAGCACCCGAGAGCCGATACGAAAATCGGCTTTGGACAGGCAAGTTCTACCCTTTAAAAGGCAGCAGCTACAGTATTTGTAGGTGCTGACTTTTAATTTTTTCATGGGGGGGCAGAATTAATTTGTATATGCATTTACACAGGGTAGCACAGCTATTTTATAATTCACAAAGACTGTGTACTTTGCAAGCGCAGTTGCTCCGGAGCTTAGTAAATGAGATGAAGCTTCACTTTGCAAAGAATACCCAAGCACATGCAAGGAAAATGAAAAAAAAATACAGAGCTTCCCCACATTTGCTAAGCTCTAGAATAACTACACTTGAAAAATGCATTCTATTTGCCTTTAGTAAATCAACCCCAATACGCTACATTTTGTTTCATGGTAAATGTAATTACAAGACACATCAAGCTTGGAAATTATGGGGATTTTTAAAAACAAATATATCAAAAGGTATTAGCCTTTTTATTAAAATGTACATAAGATTAATGTAACATTTTAATCTAATTAAATTTAAATTTGCAAGCTCTAAGCTGTTTGGTTCTTCCAGTCATAGGAAAACATCTAACTCAGCTTATCTACAAAAAGGTCCACAGAGATATATGGCAGGTGCTACAACTCAGCGCATGCTGGAATCACAACAAATTTGATAAACGCGCTTATACATCACGTTTATCTAATCAAATTCTAAGCTTACCTTTAATGCAGAAATTATGTTATGTGGTAATACACGTTTATAATGCAAAATCCCTCAGTTGCTTATATATAAAAGACAGACTATAGGGGAACATTTAACTACCCAACTGCTGTCCCTAGAAGCCTGAAAAAAAGTTTGTAAATAATTTACTATTTTATATGAAGATTAAAAAGGTTCAGATTCAGAGAAAAAAAAAAAGTTATAACATCCCCGTAACTTATAATATGAATGAGTTATGCTGCTTTTTCTTCTTTGGCAATAACATAGTATGCATTAAAATAAAAATAGAGAGATAAATAACACTTTCGGTCACTGTATATATGATTATTGTATAGGTTTGGAATGTACATTATTCGCCTATTTTTTGCCAGGATATCTCACAGATGTTAAGGTGATTATGAATTTTGGCTTTTACTTTATAAGCCTTTTTCTTAAACTATAATAAACAGATTGAATTACAAATATAAAATGAAAATAGACTCCAAGCTGCAATACAACACGAAATATTGAAATAAATATTGTGTAGCATTTCGTACAACCAGAGATTGAAGCCCTCAGCCTATGAATATTTTCTTCTGAGAGTGAAGCCCTCAGCCTATGAACGAATATTTTTTTCTATCTCCTTACCATCTGTTGTAAAATGTTCAGGGGAGGACTGGGCCAGGAGGCAGGGGGGCAATTGCCCCACGGGCCACTCTGATGCCCTGCAAAAAGGCAGCACCACTTCTGCCACAGACATGCCTAAAGGATTCCTGGTGAAGAGAAGTAAAAAGTCTCCACTGCTGACCTACTGAGTGCGGGATGAAGACAAGGACAGAGCCAAAGATGGTGTAAACTGTTTCTACAACCCCCAGAATGGATGGTGTAAACTGTGTCTGAGCAGAGGCCGGTTCCATGCCCCACTGCAGACTCTCTTCCCCCAGGCAGCCCCGACTGTGCTCCCCCCAACTGCCCCCTGCTGGACAGATCGGGAACCTGGACCTGGAGTACCTGAAGTGGAGCTTCAGCCCAGAATGGGGGTCAAGAGGAGGCGTGGAAGAGGGAGAGTGGGAGGGGGGCCGAGTTACTGCACCATGCCTCTCTGGTTTGTACTTGCCCCCTGGGCCGAAAGTTGCCAGTCAGCCCCTGAAAACGTTCTATGTTTACTGAACTCAATAAACTAAGCTGACATTTACATTGTGAATGAGTCAAACAAGTGACTTAATCAGTTTTCAATTAGACAAAGCAAGCCAAAAGGCAGACAGCATCCATTATGCCCTTGCTTTAGATAAACCATAGCGCTCTGTAAATTCCTTTTCATACTAAATGTTTATTTGTAAAACATAAATAGATAAAAATAAAAGGTCAATATAAAAAATGATGAACCCACGCACCGCTTCTCTAATACTGTCATAAAGACAAGATTTTTCAGAACACAAACCAAGCACAAATATGCTGTATATTTAATTTTAAATCTTGATTGTGCACAGAGTAATAATTAATAGAAAAAAACAAGCTTTTTGCATCTACTTAATGCCAAGGTTAAAAGATACATTGATAAATACAGTGAGCAAATCTTGAACACTGGCAAAACAATTAAAAATAATTGCTTTACAAAACATGATGTTGTCGAACACAAATTTAAGGGTCGCTGAGCTTTTTTGTATTATGAACCTCTATATAAAAATCACCAGACACTTCTAAAAGTCACAAAACTATGTCTTAATTCTGCTCTTGCTTAAACCTTATAAACCTCTTCTATTCCGCATGAATTAATACAACACCCACAATCGTCCAGCAGATTAAACCCACTGAACCATAACAGGAACTACTCTGCATTTCTTGGAATTGGGGATGCTATAACAAGGGCCACTCAATGTAACTGACTGCTTTCCACGCTACAAGGGGCAACCTCCTACTGTTGTCAAAAGCTTAACCACAATGCACAGTCATGGAAAATGATGCAAATTTTCATTTATAAATAATTCATGGTCACATTTGAAATAAAAGGTCCCCTGATTATCCTTATCTGTCACAGGAATTCAAAAAATCTGAGCACCATTAATGTGTATGTCAAGTCAAAACTTTTTCTCTTCGTTTTTGATGGGATTTCTTAGTTGTTGAGCAGATAGTATCTGCCCCTAGGTTAATAGTTATACAAATTAACCACTTCCATACCGAGTCATGTAAAATTACGTCGGCAAAGTGGTTGTCTAGATCCGGGCCGCCGTCATATGACGTCGGCCCGTTCTAGCTGCTACTGCGCGCCCCCGGCGGCGCGATCAGGGATGAGGCTCGTCCCTCGGACATAGCCCATCCCTGATCAAGGTAAACAGCCAATAGAAATTGGCTGTTTACCACGTGATCGGCTGTGTCAATCACAGCCGATCACATGAGCGGCTCCAGCACGAGCCGCTCGTTCTCTCTGCAATGCGCGCCCCCGGGGGCGCGCAGAGCAGCGATCGGGGACGAGGCTCGTCCCTCGGACAGAGTCAATCCCCGATCTAGGTAAAGAGCCAATGAAATTGGCTCTTTACCACGTGACCGGCTGTGTCCAATCACAGCCGGTCACAAATGTCAACAGAGAACACGGTAACAAGCTGTCACCGTGTTCTCCTCCTCACACACTGATCCTGTGTGAGGAGGAGATTGTGGTAACAGCTAGTTACCAACTACAGTGCACCCCAAACACACTGATTGCCCCCCCCCCCAATAAAGAGCACCTGTCACTAGCCCATCAAAATACCCGAGTACCTGTCACCAGCCCATCAGGTACTCAGATGACAGGTACTTGATACAGGTACTTGATACAGGTACAGGTACAGGTACTCTGATGGGCTGGTGACAGGTACTCAGGTACTCTGATGACGGATACTCTGATGACAGGTACTCGGGTACTCTGATGACAGGTACTCGGGTACTCTGACGGGTACTCGGGTACTCTGATGACAGGTACTCGGGTACTCTGATGACAGGTACTCGGGTACTCTGATGACAGGTACTCGGGTACTCTGATGACGGGTACTCGGGTACTCTGATGACGTGTACTCTGATGACTGGTACTCGGGTACTCTGATGACAGGTACTCGGGTACTCTGATGACAGGTACTCGGGTACTTTGAGTACCTGTCAACGGAGTACCCGTCATCAGAGTACCTGAGTACCTGTCACCTACCCATCAGAGTACCCGAGTACCTTCCACCTGCTCATCCGAGTACCTGACGCCTGAAGTACCCGAGTACTTGCCACCTGCTCATCAGTACCCATCACTACTCATCAGTACTCATCAGTACCTATCACGTATCAGTGCTGATCATCAGTACCCATCAGTACAGTATCACCTATCACCTATCAGTCAGTGAGTACTACTCATCAGTACCTATCACCTGCCTGTCACCTGCCCATCAGAGTACCCGAGTACCTGTCACCTGCCTATCGGAGTACCCGAGTACCTGCCACCTGCTCATCAGTACCCGAGTACCAGTCACCCTTCATACAGCCACCATGTCCAAGTCCAAAAAGGTTTATATACGTCCTCCGTTTAAACCTAAATACCGGTGTTATGGCAGCAGATAGCTGCCATAACCCTGGTATTTTTTTAAACGGTGGACGGTTGGCTTTCCGATAAGGGTGGTCCCAGCGGCGGATTCGCCGTGGGATCACCCTTCCGGGATGGCGGAAGAGGCGCCCCCCCCCCTCCCGACGCGTTCCGGTCCTTTTCCCCGCTTACCGGACCCGCCGGCAGCGGGGAAAACGATTCGGTCCCGAATCCTCATAGACAGGATGTCGAGTGAGGGCAAGCTTGCCCTCACTTGACTCTATGGTCTTGGAGGACCGGAGCTACGGAAAATGTTGTTGCCTAGCAACCGGTTTAAAGGTCCTTTTTTTTTTTTTTTCATTTTATATTATAATTATTATTTTTTTTTTTTTTCTATCTTTTAGTGTACTTGTGAGATCTGAGGACTTTTTGACCCCAGATCTCATAAAAAAGAGGTCCTGTCGTGCCTATTTCTATTACGAGGAATATTTACATTTCTTTTAATAGAAATAAAAATGATCAATTTTTTTTTTTTTTTAAACGGTGTAAAAATAAAAAATAATAAATAAAATAAATAGTAAAAAAAAAAAAAAAAAAATTTAAGCGCCCTGTCCCCGTTAGCTCGCGTGCAGAAGCGAATGCATACAGAAACCCCGCCCACATATGTAAACGGTGTTCAAACCACACATGTGAGGTATCGCCGCGATCGTTAGAGCAAGGGGAATAATTTGAGCCCTAGACCTCCTCTGTAACTCAAAGATGGCAAACTGTAGAAATTTTTAAATTGTCGCCTATGGGGATTTTTAAGTACCAAAGTTTGTCACCATTCCGTGAGCGTGCGCAATTTTGAAACATGACATGTTGGGTATCTATTTACTCGGCGTAACATTATCTTTCACATTATGGAAAAAAATTGGGCTAACTTTACTGGTTTCTTATTTTTTAATTTAAAAAAGTGAATTTTTTCCAAAAAAATTGCGTTTGGAAGACCGCTACGCAAATACGGTGTGATAAAAAATATTGCAATAATCTCCATTTTATTCTCTAGGGTCTCTGCTAAAAAAAAATATATAATGTTTGGGGGTTCTAAGCAGTTTTCTAGCAAAACAACTGATTTTAGCTTGTAAACACCAAATGTCAAAAATAGGCCTAGGCAAGTGGCTAGGATGCATGATGGTGCGCCTTGGATGTTGGGCCCCTCTATATGGCTAGGCTGTGAAAAAGTCTCACATATGTGGTATTGCCATACTCAGGAGGAGTGGCAGAATGTATTTTGGGGTGTCATTTTTGCTGTGTACATGCTATGTGTTAGGAATATCCTATAAATTGACAACTTTGTGTAAAAAAAAAAAGTTTTCATTTTTTTTCCCACATTTTCCAAAAACCTGTGGAAAAAAATGATATGTTCAAACGACCCATAATGCCTCATAGAATATACGTTGGAGTGTTTGCTTTCCAAAATGGGGTCATTTTGTGGACTTTTCCATTGTATTGGTGCTCTAGGGCCTTGAAAAGTGTGATAGGTAGTAAGAAAGTTTTATGTGTATTTATGCTCCTAGAACGCCTGAATGTGCTTCTTGGACGTGGAGTCTCTTTTTGTGGCCAGGCTGTGTAAAAGTCTCACACATGTGGTATCGCCATCCTCGGAAGGAGTAGCAGAATGTATTTTTGGGTGTAATTTTTGCTTTGTACATGCTATGTGTTAGAAATAGCTTATAAATTGACAACTTTGTGGGAAAAAAAAAGAAAAAAAAAATTTTTCTTCATTTTCCCAAGAATTGTGGGAAAAAATTACAACTTCAAAAAACTCACCATGCCTCTTACTAAATACCTTGGACTGTCTACTTTACAAAAAGGGGTCATTTGGTCGGTATTTGTACTGTCCTGACATTTCAGGGCCTCAAGAAAGGAGATAGGCAGTCAGTACATCTGGTGTGATCAATTTTCAGTAATTGGTACCATAGCTTCTAGACTCAATAACTTTCACACAGACTAAATAATATACACTAATTTGGGTTAATTTTACCAGAGACATGTAGCAGTATACATTTTGGCCCAAATGTATGAAGAAAACTTTATTTTTTGCAAAATTTCATAATTGAAACTAAAAAAAAGTGTTTTTTTTTCAAAATTTTTGCTCTTTTTTTGCATATATCACGAAAAAAAAAAACCCCAGTTGTGATCAAATACCACCAAAAGAAAGCTCTATTTGTGTGAAAAAAATGATAAAAATTTTGTTTGGTTACAGTGTAGCATGACTGAGCAATTGTCATTCAAATGGTGAGAGTGCTGAAAGCTGAAAATTGGTCTGGGCAGGAAGGGTGTCTAACTGCTCTGTATGGAAGCGGTTAAATAATTAATGCTAGCAAAACATACCACTAAAAGGGAAACATTTTCTCAAAAAAGGAGAGGCTTTCGAAAGAAACGTCATATAATGTGAAATCAACGTGCTACAAAGCATTTGCATAAATCCCCATGTTTACGTGCACTGCATTAGGTCAATTCTTTAAAAGTTGCTACCTAATACACCAAAAAGGTGCATGCAGCATTTTTTTCAGGTAATGCATGGTGGGGGTGTGCATTACTACAGCACAAGCGTTAATGTAGCTTAAAAATTTAGCAAAAACGTCAAAATCTTTCAATTCAATCTGCAATTCAAATATGTAATCCACTGCCTTTACTTGGCACAGAGGCTGGATTTATACATACTACCTTGCTAGGCCATTTTTATTGCGCTGGTGATGTCTTCCCCACTGTTAGAATACACCTATCAGCGTTTGCAGTCATTGGCTGCAGACTGCTGATGGAAAAAGGTTTTCCGGTATGACTGCTGTTCAGCTTCGGTCAAACAAGGAGGACCACAGACACACAGATTAAAATTCAGCTGGTTCCTGCTCTACCGGATGAATTTCAATCTGTGCGCACTCGGCTTTAGTCACATTACATCCTCAGACATCATGACCACACAAGCCACATCAAGACTAGGGGCAGGAAATCTTAAGGAAGCAGTTTGTCCATTCTGTGTCAGTACAATAAAACTGATGAGAAGGGTCGTGGGGCAGGCAGTAAGCCAATTCTGCTTTAGATATTTGGACCTGGAGGAGGTGAACTGCGAGTATATAGTATAATATAGGAGGTGCAAATCGCACTGATCTAGTGTGAACTAGGCATTAGACACGTTTTTAACTTTCGAGTTCCTTATATATTTACTAGAAATTAAACAATGTTATCCTAACGTGTAAATTTAGCCCTTCTCCCCTTCTGTTTGAGGAATGTATGAACACAAAGATGGCCGCAAGCAGAAGGTAAAAGTTCCAGTGTGGAAACAAAAACTATTTAATTCTGAGGTCCCTGTGTATATGGCAATTATTTTTCCAATTACCAAGTCAACAAAAACATTACAGAACCCATGGGGATGGGCTACGTACAGCTTTCTGTACAGTGCAATGATAAGCAGACATTAGGAGCTATAAAGGAATATGCTACTGTTGGAGAGAACAAAGATTTAGAACAAACAAAGAATAAAGCCAGACTGAAGACTGTGCATTGCTGAATTGTGGGGCAACAATATTAAGGCTACATATCTGTGTACATTGTCAGTGCACATCTGGAAACCACAGGGGAGCTTCTCGAAATTACAAAATCAAAGCAAACTGCTTATTTCAAATATTTATCTGTTTCAGCAGAACAGGCTGCACTGTCAAACAAAAACAATTCCTATTTAAAAAATAGTAAAAAGAAAAAAAAAAAAAAAAACGTAACTTTATGCAGATTTACCATAACTGTTGGAAAAGTTGGATTAAATTGGAAAAATTGTATTTTTGACTTACCGTAAAATCCATTTCTCTGACATTCATTGACTGACACAGCTCCTGATCTTCTTAACCATTGGGTTATACTGCCCCCTACAGAAGTAGGACACTAGGCAGAAAAAAAAGTCTGGCTACACCTACAGTGGGTACGGAGAGTATTCAGACCCCCTTAAATTTTTCACTCTTTGTTATATTGCAGCCATTTGCTAAAATCATTTAGGTTCATTCTTCTTCCTCATGAATGTACACATAGCACCCCATACTGACAGAAAAACACAGAATTGTTGACATTGTTGCAGATTTATTAAAAAAGAAAAACTGAAATATCACATGGTCCTAAGTATTCAGACCCTTTGCTGTGACACTCATATATTTAACTCAGGTGCTTTCCATTTCTTCTGATCATCCTTGAGATGGTTCTACACCTTCATTTGAGTCCAGCTGTGTTTGATTATACTGATTGGACTTGATTAGGAAAGCCACACACCTGTCTATATAAGACCTTCCAGATCACAATGCATGTCAGAGCAAATGAGAATCATGAGGTCAAAGGAACTGCCTGAAGAGCTCAGAGACAGAATTGTGGCAAGGCACAGATCTGGCCAAGGTTACAAAAAGATTTCTGCTGCACTTAAGGTTCCTAAGAGCACAGTGGCCTCCATAATCCTCAAATGGAAGATGTTTGGGACGACCAGAACCCTTCCTAGAGCTGGCCGTCCTGCCAAACTGAGCTATCGGGGGAGAAGAGCCTTGGTGAGAGAGGTAAAGAAGAACCCAAAGATCACTGTGGCTGAGCTCCAGAGATGCAGTCAGGAGATGGGAGAAAGTTGTAGAAAGTCAACCATCACTGCAGCCCTCCACCAGTCGGGGCTTTATGGCAGAGTGGCCCTACGGAAGCCTCTCCTCAGTGTAAGACACATGAAAGCCCGCATGGAGTTTGCTAAAAAAAACACCTGAATGACTCCAAGATGGTGAGAAATAAGATTCTCTGGTCTGATGAGACCAAAATAGAACTTTTTGGCCTTAATTCTAAGCGGTATGTGTGGAGAAAACCAGGCACTGCTCATCACCTGTCCAATACAGTCCCAACAGTGAAGCATGGTGGTGGCAGCATCATGCTTTGGGGGTGTTTTTCAGCTGCAGGGACAGGACGACTGGTTGCAATCGAGGGAAAGATGAATGCGGCAAAGTACAGGGATATCCTGGACAAAAACCTTCTCCAGAGTGCTCTGGACCTTAGACTGGGCCGAAGGTTTACCTTCCAACAAGACAATGACCCTAAGCACACAGGTAAAATAACGAAGGAGTGGCTCCACAACAACTCCGTGACTGTTCTTGAATGGCCCAGCCAGAGCCCTGACTTAAACCCAATTCAGCATCTCTGGAGAGACCTAAAAATGGCTGTCCACCAACGTTTACCATCCAACCTGACAGAACTGGAGAGGATCCGCAATGAGGAATGGCAGAGGATCCCCAAATCCAGGTGTGAAAGACTTGTTGCATCTTTCCCAAAAAGACTCCTGGCTGTATTAGATCAAAAGGGGGCTTCTACTAAATACTGAGCAAAGGGTCTTAATACTTAGGACCATGTGATATTTCAGTTTTTCTTTTTTAATAAATCTGCAACAATGTCAATTCTGTGTTTTTCTGTCAGTATGGGGTGCTATGTGTACATTCATGAGGAGGAAGAATGAACTTAAATGATTTTAGCAAATGGCTGCAATATAACAAAGAGTGAAAAATTTAAGGGGGTCTGAATACTTTCCGTACCCACTGTATGGGCAGTCCCAGGGAATATACAACCTTTCTCTGCTAAAGAAAATAAAATTACCTACTGATTGGGACTATAACGACCTACATACAAAGTATGTAAAGTGTAGAAAAATTGTATAAAAATGTAAATTTTTATTATTAAATAACGATAAAAACGTGTGTGTATATTCAACAACAAACTGAACGTGGTTGCTCATACAGCAAAGACAAACATGTCTAGTACAAAAAATGCAAAACAAAACAAGTAGTGTTTGGTTTGAAGAAGGTTAGCAGGGTACCAACATCCCAATTGTAAATGAACAATGTTAGTAGGAAAAGAAAACCTACAAGAGAAACTGGGAAATGGCTCCAGGTGTCAAAGACCCAGAAAAGAAAGAAAACAAAAAGGAGGAGGAAAAGCAGAAAAAGATGTGGGGAAGAGGGGAAGAAAAAAGAAAAAATGGGTAAGAAACACGGGAATGGGGGAGAGGAAGAAAGAAGGGGGAAAAGAAAGGGGGGACATAAAAAAGGAGAGGAGAGGGAGAAAAAAAGTGCAAAAAGCAGATAGGATAGGAAAACAAACAAAACAGTGAGCAGAGGGGGAGGGGATAGAACAAGAGACAATGGAGGGCTGGTGGGATTTTACAGGTACCGTAGATCAAAAGTGACAACAAAAAGTAAAATATAAATATTTATTTATACATATTAAAAACAAATACTGAGCAAATACATAGATACAACAGACAATAATACAATGCAGAGGTTCGAGAATAGGCAACATAGGTGAATGTACAACTCATCCGATGTAAAGATGCATCGGAGATTAACCCGACATGTTTCGCGGACTCTGAAAAGGCCGCTTCTTCAGGGGTCTATGTCAAGGTATACAATTTGAGCCTTTATTGACCTGCATAATGTGAATGGAAAAAATAAAGACATAATTATACATAGTTATAGGGACCAGTCAAGCATGCAACTGTGACACCCCTGTGCATACACCACGTGTCACATCCACAAACATCACCCGGAGAGCACACCGGGGGGGGGGGGGGAAGGAAAAACCAGACATGCACCCCCACATGTACGCCTCACCCACGGATGTGGAGGGAGAACAGGGAAGGGACACCTGAGAGCAGAAATTCCATGACCCGAGGAGATATCCTGGTTGACTTCCCATCGGCAGGAGTAGCTAGGCATATAGACTTAGTCAAAAGACAAAAGGCATTAGCATATACACACCCATGGGGGCTGTGATCTACCAGCGCAGGTATTAATTTAGTTTTTTCACAGGTTGAAGTACCACTTTATCTTTGTGGACCACCAGATAAGGTGAACAGCAGGACAGCTCCGCCAATTTAGATATTCTGAAGGCAGAAGTATTAGCCACCAAAAAGGCAACCTTCTGAGACAGTGTAAGCAGAGGAATCTCCCTAGTGTTCTCAAAAGGAGGTTTTTTGAAGAACCGACAATACCAAAGTAAGATCCCACGGAGGTAACGGGGATCGCCTCGGAGGAGCCATATGGCCACACCTTGTATAAAAGTGTGAATCAAGGCATGCATAGCTAAAGGACGTTGGAAAAACACAGCCAAAGCAGACACTTGGCCTTTAATAGTGTCCAAAGCTAACCGTTGTTAAACCCCTTTTTGAAGAAAGGTCAAAATCAAACCTTACCAGAATCCCTTCCATCTCTATTCTGCGCAGAAGCCTCAGCAGGAGTTTCAGCGGAGGGAACGCATAGATCAGCCAATATTGACCCCAAGAAGCCACAAGTGCGTCTGTGGCTTCAGCCAGAGGATCCTGCGACCTGGCTACAAACCTCTAAACCTTCTTGTTGAGGTCAAGAAGCTAACAGGTCCACGTTGGGTGTCCCACACCGGACACATAGGAGGTGAAACACCTCCGGACACAGAGACCATTCCCTCTGATCCAACACCTGACGACTCAGGTAATCCGCCTGACAGTTTTCCACACCTGGGATGTGCACTGCAGAAAGGGCTGGAACAAAATTTTGGAATCCGGACTGAACAACCCTCTAAACAATTTGTCCAGTGACTCAGGCAAAGCTTGATTGCTCTGAGTTCCAGAATACTGATCAGAAGTCTGGACTCTTCTACTGTCCAGGACCCCTGGACACACAGCTTCTCCAGCACTCCTCTTCACCTGGACAGGCTGGCATCTGTGGTTACCACAGTCCAATACAGTGGGAGGAAAGATTTGCCCTGGCGTAGTACTAACAAGTGAAGCCACCATAGAAGAGCAGTCTGTGTTGTGATTCACCGAATCATAGTGTCCAAGGACTTTGGATCTTTGTTCCATTTGACAAGAATCTCTCATTGTAAGGTTCTTGTGTGGAACTGCACAAACGGAACCGCCTCAAAGGTTGACACCATCAGACCCAAGGCCCGCATGCCAGTCTGCAGAGAGGACAGATTGCTGGATAACAGCAGACAAATTGCCCTCTGCAATTTTTTCCGCCGAAGCGGAGTCCAGCGTCAGGCCCAGATAATGCAGTTTTAGGCATGGTACCAGGTCAGATTTTTTAAAATTGATGTTCCAACCAAACTCTTGCAGAGTACAGTGATTGTCGAGTCGCCCAACAGGGCTGAATGTGAGTCTGCTCTTAGGAGATCGTCCAGGTATCCCAGTACCGTAATCCCCCGTTGTCACAGTAACGTCAATACTGGAGCAAAAACTTTGGTGAAGATCCAGGAGGCAGAGGCAAGACTAAAGGGTAATGCCAGGAATTGATAATGCTCCATGCTCGAATTGAAAACCCTGGTGTCCAGTGTAAAGAAGGATGTGTAGATATGCATCCTTGATATCTATGGAGGCCAAAAAGTCTCCTTGGTGTAGAGACTAGAGATCGACCGATATGCACTTTCCCCGATATATCGGAATCGACCACCAGTGACCGATATTGCCGATATTTCGGAAAGTGCTTGTACCGGAGTGATGCCTGAGAAGCCGCTCGGCTGTCATTACAAGGAGGGGAGGGGACATCCACGTCCCGTCCCCCCTCCCGCGGCTCGCCTGGGTCTCCCATCCCACCGGGAGATCCGGGCAACCAGCCTGCACAACCGCCGAAGACCCGATCAAAGCCGCATTCGGCCCTGATCAGGTCTCTATGCAAAAACCCGGAAGTGATGTCATGAGTGACATAACTTCCGGATACTGTCTGGTGTCAGATGAAAAAAAATGACAGCATTCAAAACAGCCAAACTTGGCGTTTTGAATGCTTTTAAGTGCAGAGGAGGGGTTTGGGGTTTTAGACCCTTAGAGCCCTCCACAAGAGTACCTGTAAAGTAGAAAAAAAAAAAATGTCTTCAGTGTACAAAAATATCGGCACAGTAAACAGGTTTGAATAGAACCCCTGAAAGTGTTCCGGAGAAGGAACCGGCACAATCACCCCTTGAGACAGATCATCTTGTCCCTCCTCTCGTAGATCCCTTAACCGTTATGGAAATAGGCGTAGATTGGATGGGAAGAACATGTCTGACGGTCGAGATCGGAATTCGATCTTGTAACCCGATCGTATAAGTTCATGGACCCATTTAGCCTGAATCAAGGAAGTCTATGGGTCCAGAAAGAAGCAAAGTTATCCCCCCACCCCAGTTATGGGTGAGGGCACCCCTTTCATGCAGACGGGGATTTGTCTGCAGGTCTGGATTGGCCTGTTCTTGGCTTACCCGACCATGTCTTCTTGGAACCCCCAGAAGACCTAAATGGCTTAGATCCTTTCTCCTGCGTTCCAGGGGCACGAGAGGGCTGTCAAATAAGGCCCCCATCAATTACGCAGTGACTTGCCTTTGGTGGATTGAGGGAGAAGAGCACTCTTCTTTGACAATTTTGTCAAAAAGTTCAAGACAAGGGAAAAACCTTGCCCGACTTCTGGGATTTGCAGGTGCCAAAAGACGCCTGCATCCCTGACGCTGCAGAATCATCCACCATTTTTAGAGTTTCCCGCACTGACACTATAAGTGCCTCCACCAGCGCGCTTTCCCACGCGGCTGCAGGCGAGGATATATCTTCCTCGCCATCTGAGTGCAATGACGCAGATCCCTCAGGATGGAATGCGTCCGTGGCAGCCTTATCAAAATCACTATCTGAGAATACAGGGGAGGGCATACTAGTGGTGTTTTTGATAATCACATCTACTTTTGACACCAGTTTTTTCAAAACTGTCATTAAGGCAGACGGGTTGCGACCCGGAGTTCCCCGCAACCTTCAAGGAGGGGATCAGTAGGTGAAATTTGTTCCTGGTACTCCACTATGAACCCTGGAATAACGCAGTATCACTTTAAGAAAACTGCACAAAAATGGACCGCACCGCTGCACCAGCGGTACTACAAGTCCCAGCCACTAGCACTACCAATAGCAGGGTGAGTGAGGAAGACCTACAGGATCCCCAATAAACATACCACCAATCGATATGGAGGAGAACACAATCTTTCTTCTGTGTAGAAAAACGATCTTCAGGAAGAGGAAGTACCTGGGTCATTCACTAGAGTAAAGGCCTAGCTGCTCCTTGCTGTCCAGCAATCGTGGCCTCCAAGAAAATGGCCACCCAAAGCATTCCTATGGGGAAACCAAAAATTTCAATGGGGGAAACCTGCAAAATGAGGCTGAACGATTCCACAGCAAAATGGCGGCCCCCACGGCACGCCATGCAGTCTCCAGGACCTCCCAAGGGGTCCAAAAGATGAGTGGCATCGGGGGGGGTCCCGGTAGGGACCCTTACTAGGATTAACCCCTCCCCAAGCGGATCCGCTAAAGTGGCCTCGGTGCCTACACCCTCCGAGGACCCCCATCGCTGACTGATGTAGGTACCTCTGTGACTGGTGGGGAGGGAGGCATTGGGGGAGCCTGGTACCTACCAAGAGGCAAGAGGAAATGAGTGGTACCCGAGGGTCAGATTTTCCCAAGGAGGGGCCCACGTCCAACCCAAGACCACCAGAGTTTTAGGGGGTCACTACTCACCATACCAACGATATCGGGTGGACACCATTCCGGACAGACTGCCTCTCCACTCGGGGTGGGGGTGCTGACGGCCAAGGGGTATTGCTGCGACTTAGGCTGAACCAAGTCGTGTGCATCCCGATGAGGTGTTTCACTCTCGGGCCAGCCCCCCGTTCATTGGTGCTGTCGTGGCAAGGCCTAGCACTGGGCTATAACCTGCACACACTTGCTGGTCAGGCTGGGAGACCTTAAGGATCTAGGATATCCAGTCTGAAACCCAGGCCGGCTGTTGATTGCAGTTCGCTCAGGAACATAACTAGCTAAATTATTTAAATTTTAAATAAAGGCTCCCTTTAAAATAAAAAAGCAAGCTAAGACCAAAGTCCCAGCTGGGAACTAGGTCTTACTCCTAAACTAGGCAGAAACAAACTAAAGCCTATAGCAGTGTGTGTCGGTGTATGCCTGCTGGGACTGCTCCATAGGCATGGTAAAGATTTTTCCTGCCTAGTGTCCTACTCCTGTAGGGGGCAGCATAACCCAATGGTCAAGAAGAATATGTAGCTGCGTCTTTCAATGAACGATAGAGAAAGTGGATTTTTTGGTAGCCATTACTTCTGCACGCAGGGTTTCTGAACTGGCCGCGTTGTCCTGTCGGTCGCCTTACCTGGTGGTTCACAGGGACAAAGTGGTGCTACGTCTTAGTCAGTCATTCCTTCCTAAGGTCATTTCGGGGTTTCACTTCAATGAAGACATTGTGTTGCCTTAGTTATGTTCTAAGCCAAAGCATCCGAAAGAGGTTGCTTTGCATTTTTTGGATGTGGTTCGAGCCATCAGGATTTACTTGATGGCGACTGAGTCTATTCGCAAATCAGATTCCTTGTTTATCCTCATGGACGGCCCTCCTAAAGGGCAGGCTGCATCCGCCATGACCATTTCCAGATGGATCAGGCAAACAGTGGTGCAGGCCTATTCATTTAAGGGTCAGGTCCCTCCTTTCCCTGTAGAGGCACATTTCACAAGGGCGCTTAGTGAGTGGCTCCTGGCTCTTTCGGCATCAGTGGTCCAGATTTGCAAAGCAGCCACCTGGGCATCTGTATACATGTTCACCAAGTTTTACAAGGTGGATATTTTTGCATCTGCTAATGCTGCCTTTGGCCGCAACGTTTTGCAGGCCGCTGTGGCAGAGTCCTCTGCCTCTTAAGGGTGTTTTTTTCTGGTAAGTGAGCTCCAGTTCATGGTTGAGCTCCTGATTTATCTGGTTGGCAAAGTTTAGCCCTTTCTTTTGCAAAATATGTCTATAGCTGTGTTTTTTCCCACCCCTCATACTGATTATGCTTTGGGACGTCCCTTCTGTCTAATGAAGATATGAAGCGGTGTCCGTAAATTAACGAAAGAGAAAACTTGATTTTGTCTCACTGTAAAATCCTTTCTCTGATGTTCATTGGCGGACACAGCACCCACTCCTCTGTGGAGTTGGGGTATGTATTTTTCTGACACTGCTTGTTACAAAACTGAGATCCTAGAACAGGAAGTGTGAGAATACCACCTGGGACTGCTCCATGGGCGTAGTTCAGCCTTGTTAATTTTTGTTAACTCTTTTCCACATAAGAGCCCTACTCATAGGAAGCACAGAATAACCCGTCTAAAAAAGATATGAAGCTGTGTCCGTCAATGAACATCAGAGAAAAAGATTTTACGGTAAGCCTTTGACGGACACAGCTCCTGATCTTCTTAACCATTGGGACGTCCCAAAATAGTGTTAAACATGAGGGGTGAGAACAGTAAAAAAGAAATTTCCAAGGCTAACTAACTATAGCTAACCAGGTAAACAGGAATTCAACCAAAACAGGAGCTCATCTGAAAAAAAAAAAAAACAATACACCCTCAAAGAGGACCAGATTCTCTAAACCGCAGCCTGCAAACCTTGCGGCCAAAGGAAGCATCCGCAGATGCCAACACGTCCACTTTATAGAACATTGTGAAAGTATGCACTGACGAACAGGAGGCAACTTTGCAAACCTGCACCACTGATGCCTGATGACAGAAAACCCAGAAGGCACTGAGTAGAATGTGCCTTGACAAGGAAAGGAGAAACCTGACCCTGGAATAGACCTGAACAACCGTCTGTCTGATCCATCTGGAAATGGTAGCAGAGGAAACGGACAACCCTTTCCGAGGCCCATCTGTGAGCACAAATAGTGAGTCTGACTTTCTAAAAGACTCCGTAGCTGCCAGGTACACCCTTATTGCCCGGTCCATTTCCAAGGCATGCAAAGCAATTTCCTTCAGAAGTGTTGGCATGGGAACACAGGGAAGGCAAAACCATGTCTTCATTCAAATGAAAAACAGACAACCTGAGGAAGGAACGACGGACAGGGGGCGAAGAACCACCTAACTGTGAATCACCAGTAAGGTGAACGACAGGATAACGCCGCCAAGTCCGTTGCCCTGTGCCGAGAGGTGAAAGCTAACCAAAAAGGCCACCTTCTGGGACAGCGTAAGCAGGGGAATCTCCCAAAGATTCTCAAAAAGAGGCTTCTGGAAGACAGAGCACCAAATTGAGGTGCCAAGACGGCAACAGAGACGCACTGGAGGGTTCAAGTGCCTAACTCCGTTAGTGCCGCTAAGGTCAACACCTGAACCTTGATAGTACTCAAGGCCAGTTTCAGCTCAACCCCCCATTGAAGGAAGGTCAAGATCCGAGCCACCGAACAAGATTAAGGATGTAATGTACATTTTTCAAGTACTACAGCAGATCTTCCTAGAAGTAGGTTTCCTAGCTTTTAACAGTGTTGGAAACACCTACTCACGACTGTAAAGCAAGACAGAAGATTGGTTCTTGGGACAGCAGATCCTCCCTGAGAGGAAGCTTCCAAGGAAAGTCGGCGACCAGCCGCATCAGATCGGCGTACCAAGCAAGGCTAGGTCAGTCCGGGCCACTAAAATGACCAGAATCCCTTTTGCCTCGATCATGCGTAAAAGTCTTTGCAGAAGCTTGAGAGGAGGGAAAGTGAAAATCAGATGATACTGACCCCATGGGGCCACCATGCATCTGTGGCGTCCGCCAGAGGATCCCATGACTGAGCCACAAACCTCTACACCTTTCTGTTGAGCAGAGAAGCTAACAGATCCACCTCAGGGATGCCCCACAGGAGACACAACTAATGAAACCCCTCCGGATGAAGGGACAACTCCCCTTGGTCCAACGCCTGCTCACTGAGGTAATCCGCCTGCCAGTTTTCCGCCCTGGGAATGTACAGTGGGGATCGAAAGTTTGGGCACCCCAGGTAAACATTTTTATTAATGTACATAAAGAAGCCAAGGAAAGATGGAAAAATCTCCTAAAGGCATCAAATTACAGATTAGACATTCTTATAATATGTCAAAAAAAGTTAGATTTTATTTCCATCATTGACAATTTCAAAATTACAAAAAACAAAAAATGGTGTCTGCAAAAGTTTGGGCACCCTGCAGAAATTATAGCATGCACTGTCCCCTTTGCAAGGCTGAGACCTGCCAGTGTCATGGATTGTTCTCAATCATCGTCTGGGAAGACCAGGTGATGCCAATCTCAAAGGTTTTAAATGCCCAGACTCATCTGACCTTGCCCCAACAATCAGCACCATGGGATCTTCTAAGCAGCTGTCTAGAAAACTGAAAATAGTTGATGCTCACAAAGCTGGAGAAGGCTATAAGAAGATGGCAAAGCGTTTTCAGATGCCAATATCCTCTGTTCGGAATGTAATTAAGAAATGGCAGTCATCAGGAAGAGTGGAAGTTAAAGCAAGATCTGGAAGACCAAGAAAAATATCAGACAGAACAGCTCACAGGATTGTGAGAAAAACAATTCAAAGCCCACGTTTGACTGCACGATCCCTCCAGAAAGATCTGGCAGACACTGGAGTTGTGGTACACTATTACACTATAAAGAGATACTTGTACAAATATGGTCTTCATGGAAAAGTCATCAGAAGAAAACATCTTCTACGTCCTGACCACAAATATCAGCGTTTGAACTTTGCAAATGAACATATAGACAAGCCTGATGCATTTTGGAAACAAGTTATGTGGACCGATGAGCAAAGGTACGTTTGGAGAAGAAGGGGCACAGAATTTAATGAAAAGAACCTCTGTCCAACTGTTAAGCATTGGGGTGGATCAATCATGCTTTGGGGTTGTATTGCAGCCAGTAGCACAGGGAACATCTCACGAGTAGAAGGAAAAATAGATTCAATAAAACTTCAGCAAATTTTGGATAGTAACTTGACGCCATCTGTGAAAAAGCTGAAGTTAAAGAGGATGGCTTCTACAAATGGATAATGATCCTAAACACACCTCAAAATCCACGTTGGATTACACCAAGAGGCGTAAACTGAAGGTTTTGCCATGGCCTTTACAATCTCCTGACCTCAATATAAATTGAAAATCTATGGATAGACCTTAAAAGAGCAGTGTGTGACAGACAGCCCAGAAATCTCAAAGAACTGGAAGACTTTTGTAAGGAAGAATGAGCAAAGATACCTCAAACAAGAATTGAAACACTCTTGGCTGGCTACAAAAAGCTTTTACAAGCTGTGATACTTGCCAAAGGGGGCAGTACAAGATATTAACTCTGCAGGGTGCCCAAACTTTTGCAGACGCCATTTTTTTGTTTTCTGTTATTTTGAAAGTGTAAATGATGGAAAAAAAATCTAACTTTTGTTGACATATTATAAGAATGTCTAATCTGTAATTTGATGCCTTTTGGAGATTTTTCCATCTTTCCTTGGCTTCTTTATGCACATTAATACAAATTTTTACCTGGGGTGCCCAAACTTTCGATCCCCACTGTATACGGCGGAGAGGGCTGGAAAGAACCATTCTGCCCACATTAGAATGCCGGCTACCTCCAGAGCCTCCAGGACACTTCTTGTGCCCCCTGGTGACTGTCCGATTTAATACACACTTGACATCCCTGAAGATCCGTCCAATGTTCCAGTCTGATCGCTCAGAGTTCCAAAACATTGATTAGTAGTCTTGACTCTTCCAGTGTCCAGATCCCCTGAGCAGAATATTTGCAGAGGGCGCCTGTCCAATACAAGGGGAGGAACCAGAGACTGGATTCTTGTCCTATTTGGTCAGAATCGCCCTTGCATAGGCCTCATATGAAACTGTGCAAACGGAACCGCCTCGAAGGTAGACACCTTAAGGCCCAGCACCCACATGCAAGTCTGGAGGGATGACCAGCTGCTGGACAGCAGGAGACGAATTGCAGCCTGTAGTTTCTGGAGTTTGCCCAGAGGAAGGAGAACTCTGGCTAAGGCTGAGTCCAGAGTCAGACCCAGATAGTCCAGCTTGTGGACAGAACCAGAGCAGACTTCTGAAAAATTCAAAATTCAGCCAAACTCCCTCAAGCTCGTATGGTGATTTCCAGGTTTTCCACCAGAACAGTAGGAGACTCTGCTCACAGAAGGAGGACGTCCAAGTAGCTGGCCAAAATGAGGTGACCACTGGATCTAGATTATCCAGTCCATCTCGCCAAGTCCGGCAGTTAATTGTAGAGCTCACAGGAAAAAAGTAAGAGAAAAAATTTCTGTTGCAAAAGGAAAAAATTGCCAGGACCAGAGATCCCAGCAAGGAACTAGGTCTTTACTCCTGACTAGACAGAAAAAAACTGGGCACCTATAGCAGAGAGAGGGAGTATACCCCCTGGGACTACCCATAGGCGTAGCCAGACTTTTTTTCTGCCTAGTGTCGTACTCCTGTAGGGGGCAGTATAACCCAATGGTTAAGAAGATCAGGAGCTGTGTCAGTCAATGAACGAAAGGGAAAAGAAAATTTACAACAAGTAACAGGTAGCCTTACATGATAATTGGTAATATTTTTAGTATTCCAAATTCTGCTAGGTGGCTGAAACAAAGGCAAAGCTGTGAACCGCAATATTTTTTTTTTCAATTCCCATTTATTATTATTTGAAAAAAAAAAAGAAATAACGGTTTGCCTATGTAGAGGCTTCAAGTTAGGTAAACGTGTGAAGGTCACAAATACTGTTTAAAAATTCAGTGTAACAATGTCCCAGGGCAAATGCCTATAGGGTCTACTACAGTGCTAAAGATTTGCATGCTGAAAGAATCGCACCAAGAACCAAGGGGCTCAGAAAAAAGCAAGAGGTGAAAATCAGACAGAAATGGGAGGGCAAGAAAAAGAAGACAGAAGGAGGAGGAGAGGAGTTCATCCCCCACAGACTTGTGTCAAGAGGCCAGGTTCAGGGACAGTTTGCGAGTCATTAAAGAAACTGGACATTCACTAAAACCAGGTTTGTGCGGTCCTTCACATATTGAAAAGGGCCTAAGGACTACTTCCAGGCTCTGGCTATTGTTTGCTTTGCTCCCAAAAACAGGCCAATCTGCTGGTATGAAAAAAGACCCTAGGGACTAATAAAAAAAATAGGATTTGAAGCAGCCCAAATGTTCTGGACCAGAATGCAGTTCGTTTTGAACAGGACCACCACATATGGACTATGGCTCGGGCAATCTAGGCTGGTACCCAATATCACCAAAGCAGAACATTATATGCAGTTTCCTGTGATTGAAGCATTAATAGAACATTTGGTTATACTTATTTAAGATCCTTACTAATATTTTAATATATTTTTAGACAAAGCAAGGATTGGATTTCAAGACCAGTTCACAAATCCCACCATTGCATTTCATGATCCGTTCACAAATCCCACCATCTGGACCAACAAGTGACCAATCTGTGAAAATGTGTTAGAAATTCTAACATTATATTCAGGATAAAAGATAATGTGCATCCATTATTGTTATACAGCTGTAACTTCAACCCAATCTGGACCAACGAGTAACCAATCTGTGAAACTGTGTTACGGTAGAAATCCTAACATTATTTTCAGGATAAAAGATAATGTTCATCCATTAATGTTATACAGCTGTAACTTCAAGCCAACTTCTCTAGACAGTGCAGAAATTGAATAATGGCACTTATATATTGCAAATGAAAGCAAAATGACTACAATTTCAAAATAGCAATTAGGTTATGCTACAGGTGTAATCTATAATCTTGTCTTTCAATATTTCAAGCTCTGAACACAAATGTGCATCAAAGCAGGAAATCTTGTATTCCTAACAACCCTTCAGTTGTCACTTATGTTTATGTGCATAATGTCACAATGTATTGTACTCTGAGTTCTCTGAGTAAGGCTGATGTCCCACTAACGATCCTGTTGCTGGTGACTTCTCACTAGAGACTGGATCCCTAAAATGTGCAGGGAGAACATTCACCTTTCTGTATTTGTGGCTCTATCTCTAGCTTGGATCAGCGAGGCATTGCTCCCTAATTTCTGAAAATGCTGCAGAATGTAAGTCGTCATTGAGACTCTCAGAATCGCTCATCCAGCCAATCAAGGGAGCAACACATGCAAACTGGTTAAGGTCAGGTTTCACCTACCTGTTGTGCCCCCCATAACAATCCTGCCTCTGGAGCAGCATTTCTCTGGAGCAGCATAAATTATAGTGTTACATAAGTCTAAATGTGCTACTGAGCCTTCAGCCTGAACCACAGACCCATTTGTTGAGGCAGAGTTCCACAAACAGTACATCTTCTTTCAAGAACACATAAAGCACCCATGTGAATTATTGGTCCTTACACTTGCCCCTTAAGGTTGCAGCCTTTGAGTAATGTTGTTTATATTGGTCAGGCAACGTACTGACACCTTTGCTGCCATTGTGCAATGTGCTGGGAGTTCAGTGTGACCCTGTGCCTTTAAGGAGAGGTGGGCTTTCTCCAGTCACCTGTCCTCCATCTATCCATTATAATACATGTGCTCCCACTGTGGAGACTATTTAAAAGGTAGGAGTTAGGGTCTGCAGATATCAGGGTGCCTTGCTGGGGCCTGCAGCTTACGCATGTATTTGCAAGTGTGTGCAACTAAACCCCTGTTTTTAACGCATACTGTTAGTCAGGTTTATTGGGTTGGTCGCTGGCTGGTTGCTAAGTAGTGACTGGAAACCCCCTGGCTTCTTTGATTTGAGAATCCATGCATGCAAGCCCTAACAGTGCTCAATTCACTAAGAATACCCTTCTCTTTATAAATAATTTGAAGTATACCTGCAACGGTTAATCCTGGAGTGCAGAATTTCTGCTTTTCCCTTAATGTCCAAAGTACATAAGAGAGATTAGGTCTACGAAACAGCCCAATCTAGACTTTAAACCCCTGTCATCCTCTAGGAATACCCTCCCAATTGGATACAGAAGAGCCATTCATAGACCGGTTGGGTGAATAAAACAAAGCTTTCTGCAGCTTGTTGGTACCCTTTGATATCAAGTGTTTTATTGGTCATTCTATGCCTATTGGGAGCTGTTATGGGAGATATGGCTCAAAGCTACACTTAACTTTTAAGAGAAGCAATTAAAATGACAAATTCAGTAATGTAAGTAGTGCTGTGAGTTTCTGTTCAAAGCGCAAAAATAATGATACACTATAAAATGGAACCAATCCTCGTTACCAATGCAAGGTCACACTATCTATGAATATTCACTTTTATAAATAGCAATTAACATTAGGTACTGATCCCTTCAATTACTGTCATTATAAACAGTAAAATTATTGTTGCATAAAAAGCTAAAGAAATCCAGTAGCAAACTTATGGGAAACATTTGACAGTTAGTTAATGAGGGAAGGCACACTGCCGCGAGATGTATTCATTATGCCAACTGTCATGAACAATGCTAACAAAATTATATAACGTTTAGCCAATTACACAAATTACTAATGTGGTTTTTGTCAGCCACTTCTCAGCATCTCTGTGAGTGAAGGAGAGAGGAAAGACTGTCTGATACATAATAATAATGAGCTATTTGCCACGTCTTAAAAAAAAAAAAAAAAAAAAGTTCTATTACTTTAGTAGAGCTTTAGTTGGTGCGTCAGGATCACTAATGGAGTTGACAACATGCTAATTTTTATACATACTGTGCAGTGCAACAATAAATGTTTTATTTAAAAAATATATAAAATGTATGAAGAAAATAAGGATGTGATAAAGGTAAAAAAATAAATAAATATACATTTTAATGTGCCAAATAAACACAAAATAAATCCAAAGTCCCATCCACTAGTAACACCTCCTAGCAATGACATCACTAGGGGAGTGTTGCTACTGGGTGGGACTTTGGGTTTATTGTCTGTTCACTTCCATATTTTAGTGTCTTGAGAAAGATGCCTAAGCACCATTGAAGCATTGACAATAAAATGCTGTTGCTTTGATTGTTTTCTGCTGCAAGACCTCTCTATACCTATATATATTAGAGCTGCACGATTAATCGTATGAAAATCGCGATCTCGATTCACCCCCCCTGACGATCTAAACCTGACATATTCTCGATTCTTTGCATAGCTGAGGGAGCAGAGAAAACAGCTGTGGAAAACTCCCAGTAACTATAAACAAAATGATTACATTGTATCTTTCCTCCCGCAAACGCCTATCAGCATTAAGGCCTCATGCACACTGGACGTTTTTACAGCTTCTGTTAGCAGCGTCAGACGTTTTTTTTTGCAGCTGCAGAACGCCCATCCATGTTATTCTATGGCCTCATGCACACATAGAGCTTTTAGGAGCTCCAAGTGGCATAGGCGTTTTACAGCTCCAAAAAAAACCCAGGAACTGTGGGTTCAGGAGCTCCAGCGTCAAGCTGCAAAAAACGTCTGACGCTGCTAAAGGCTCCATAAGGCTCCATAACGTTGCTTAACGTGCGTTAAGCCACGTTATACGTTTTTTTTCTTCCATTCAAAATCAATGGCTCCCTATGGGAGCCTATTGATTTGAATGGAAGTCACACCGCAGGTCGGATCAGGGTGATCCGACTTGCGGTGCGACCTGCACTGTGAGAATCTTGAGGGGGAACTCCACGCCAAAATGGGGAAAAAAAACGGCGTGGGGTTCCCCCCCAGGTTCCAAACCAGGCCCTTCGGGTCTGGTATGGAATTTGAGGGTAGCCCCGCGCCGAAAAAACGGCGTGGGGTCCCCCCCAAAATCCATACCAAACCCTTATCCGAGCATGCAGTCCGGCATGCCAGGAAAGGGAAGGGGACGAGCGAGCGGCCCCACCCCCCCTGGATCATACCAGGCCACACACCCTCAACATGGGGGGGTGTGGGTGCTTTGGGGCAGGGGGGGCTCTGCACCCCGCACCTCAAAGCACCTTGTCCCCATGTTGATGAGGACAAGGGCTTCATCCCCACAACCCTGGCCGGTGGTTGTGGGGGTCTGCGGGCAGGGGGCTCATCGGAATCTGGAAGCCCCCTTTAACAAGGGGGCTCCCCCAGATCCCGGACCCCCTCCCTATGTGAATGGGTATGGGGTACACTGTACCCCTACTCATTCACCCCATAAAATGCAGTGTATGGAAATGACAGGAGACGTTTTGGAAAATTTATTAAAAATCTTCATCCGGCTCTTGTCCTCTCCGGGGGTCTTCTGCTGTCTTCTCCTCTCCGAGGGTCTTCTGCTCTTTTGCTGTCCGCCCTTCTTGTCTTCTCCTCTCCGGGGGTCTTCTGCTGTCTTCTCTCCAAGGGTCTTCTGCTCTTTTGCTGTCCGCCCTTCTTGTATTCTCCTCTCCGGTGGTCTTCTGCTGTCTTCTCCTCTCCGAGGGTCTTCTGCTGTCCGCCCTTCTGCTGTCCAATCTTCTTGTCTTCTCCTCTCCGGTCTTCTGCTCTTTTGCTGTCGGCTGTCCTTCTTCCTCCGGTCCTCCGACGACGACGTCTCCAGCGATTATGCCGGCCTCTGGTCTCTGCAGCTTATTATATAGCCATTAGGGGCGTGGCCGCCAGATGACGTCATCGGGAGACCACGCCCCATTGTGTCACAGCTGACGTCATCTGTGACACAAGGGGGCGTGGTCTCCCGATGACGTCATCTGGCGGCCACGCCCCTAATGGCTATATAATAAGCTGCAGAGACCAGAGGCCGGCATAATCGCTGGAGACGTCGTCGGAGGAGGACCGGAGGAAGAAGGACAGCCGACAGCAAAAGAGCAGAAGACCGGAGAGGAGAAGACAAGAAGATTGGACAGCAGAAGGGTGGACAGCAGAAGACCCTCGGAGAGGAGAAGACAGCAGAAGACCCCGGAGAGAAGAAGGGCGGACAGCAAAAGAGCAGAAGACCCTTGGAGAGAAGACAGCAGAAGACCCCCGGAGAGGAGAAGACAAGAAGGGCGGACAGCAAAAGAGCAGAAGACCCTCGGAGAGGAGAAGACAGCAGAAGACCCCCGGAGAGGACAAGAGCCGGATGAAGATTTTTAATAAATTTTCCAAAATGTCTCCTGTCGTTATTTCCATACACTGCATTTTATGGGGTGAATGAGTAGGGGTACAGTGTACCCCATACCCATTCACATAGGGAGGGGGTCCGGGATCTGGGGGAGCCCCCTTGTTAAAGGGGGCTTCCAGATTCCGATGAGCCCCCTGCCCGCAGACCCCCACAACCACCGGCCAGGGTTGTGGGGATGAGGCCCTTGTCCTCATCAACATGGGGACAAGGTGCTTTGAGGTGCGGGGTGCAGAGCCCCCCCTGCCCCAAAGCACCCACACCCCCCCATGTTGAGGGCGTGTGGCCTGGTATGATCCAGGGGGGGGTGGGGCCGCTCGCTCGTCCCCTCCCCTTTCCTGGCATGCCGGACTGCATGCTCGGATAAGGGTTTGGTATGGATTTTGGGGGGGAACCCATGCCGTTTTTACGGCGCGGGGCTACCCTCAAATTCCATACCAGACCCGAAGGGCCTGGTTTGGAACCTGGGGGGGAACCCCACGCCGTTTTTTTCCCCATTTTGGCGTGGAGTTCCCCCTCAAGATTCTCACAGTGCAGGTCGCACCGCAAGTCGGATCACCCTGATCCGACCTGCGGTGTGACTTCCATTCAAATCAATAGGCTCCCATATGGAACCATTGATTTTGAATGGAGGCAGAAAAAACGCTGCTAACAGCTACTGTGGCCAAACGTGCAATAACGCTAGTAGAAAAAGCTACTGAAAGCACGTTTTTACAGCTGCTGTTTCCCGGCGTTATGTAAACAGCTTTGGAGCACGTTTTTATGACGCCCTGTGTGCATGGAGCCTAAGTCTCCCAGTAACTATAAACAAAATGATTCCATTGTATCTTTTCCTTCCCTCTGCCAGGGAGAAAGGAAGTTTAACCTCTTAAAGACTAGACCTTTCTCTGACACTTGTTGCTTGCAAGTTAAAATCAGTTTTTTTTGCTAGAAAAGCACTTCGAACCCCCAAACATTTTATATATTTTTTTAGCAGAGACCCTACAGAATAAAATGGCGATTGTTGTAATATTTTATGTCACACTGTATTTGCGCAGCAGTCTTTCAAACGCAATTAATAAACTTTAATGAATAAAAAAAAAACGTAACAGTAAAGTTATCCCAATTTTTTTTTGTTACACAGAGAATCGTGAGAGAATCGTGATCTTTATTCCAAGCTAAAAAATCGTGATTCTCATTTTGGCCAGAATCGTGCAGCTCTAATATATATATATATATATATATATATATATATATATATATATGTGTGTGTGTATATATACACACACACACATACACACACACATATACATACATATACATACACATACACAGTTGTGCGCATAAGTTTACATACCCTGGTGGAATTTATGATTTCTTGGCCATTTTTCTTGAGAAAATAAATAACACCACTTTTCTTTCACTCGTGGTTAGTGTTTGGCTGAAGCCATTTATTATCTATCAACTGTGTTTACTCTTTTTAAATCATAATGACCACAGAAACTACCCAAATTACCCTGATCAAAAGTTTACATACCCTGGTGATTTTGGCCTTATAACATGCACACAAGTTGACACAAACGGTTTTGAATGGCTATTAAAGGTAGCCATTCTCACCTGTGATCTGTTTGCTTGTAATTAGTGTGTGTGTGTATAAAAGCTCAACGAGTTTCTGGACTCCTGACAGACCCTTGCATCTTTCATCCAGTTCTGCACTGACGTTTCTGGATTATGAGTCATGGGGAAAGCAAAAGAATTGTCAAAGGATCTGCGAGAAAAAGTAGTAGAACTGTGTAAAACAGGAAAGAGATATCCAAGGAATTGAGAATGTCAATCTGCAGTGTTCAAACTCTAATCAAGAAGTGGAAAGGGTCTGTTGAAACCAAACCACGGTCAGGTAGACCAACTAAAATGACAGCCAAAACTGGCAGGAAAATTGTTTGGGATTCAAAGAAAAACCCACAAATAACTTCAGGTGAAATACAGGACTCTCTGAAAAAATGTGGTGTGGCTGTTTCAAGATGCATAATAAGGAGGCACTTGAAGAAAGATGGGCTGCATGGTCGAGTCACCAGAAGAAAGCCAAACAGCACAGAGATAAGCCTCAAACCTTCAGGCACAAAGTCACTTGGAGTGATGAGACCAAAATTGAGCTTTTTGGCCACAACCGAAAATGCTACATTTGGAAAGGAGTCAACAAGGCCTATGATGAAAGGTACACCATTCCTACTGTGAAACATGGAGGTGGATCGCTGATGTTTTGGGAATGTGTGAGCTACAAAAAGGCACAGGAAATTTGGTCAGAATTGATGGCAAGATGAATGCAGTATGTTATCAAAAAATACTGGAGGAAAATTTGCCTTCATCACCCGGAAGCTGCGCATGTGACATACTTGGACATTCCAACATGACAATGATCCTAAACACAAGGTCAAGTCAACCTGTCATTGGCTACAGCAGAATGAAGTGAATGTTCTGGAGTGGCCATCTCAGTCTCCTGACCTCAATATCATTGAGCCACTCTGGGGAGATCTCAAACGTGCAGTTCATGCAAGAACAGCCCAAGAATTTACAGGAACTGGAGGCTTTTTGCCAGACGGAATGGGCAGCTTTACCATCTGAGAAGATAAAGAGCCTCATCCACAAATACCACAAAAGACTTCAAGCTGTTATTAATGTTAAAGGGGGCAATACACAGTATTAAGAACTGGGTTATGTAAACTTTTGATCAGGGTCATTTGGGTAGTTTCTGCTGTCATTAGGATTTAAAAAGAGTAAACACAGTTTATTGATGATAAATGGCTTTAGCCCAACACTGAACGAAAAGTTTTTGTGTTATTCAACTTCTCTGAAAAATGGCCAACGGAAAAACTTATGAACACAACTGTACATACATACACACATATATACACACACACCCCTCCAAAAACCTATTGGTCTAAGAAACACACAGAAGTTATAAAGGGAAACTGGATGAATTAACAATTTTCAAGTTTGCTACTCAAAAGTATGTAGGGTTTTTTTACATCACTTTTTAATATGCAAGGGCTTGGGGTTTTGTAAACAGTTTAATTAACTGTGGAACAGAGTACCTAGCACATTACTTTTTGTTATGTTCTTGTGGCAGTAAGCACTTTACCACATGCTCAAAATAAAAGTCAGCTTCGCTGCACTAGCTCAAAATGTGAGAAAGAAAAATAGCCAGGCCCGGGGCATTCAGAGGCCATGTCCCTCCCAAACCATCAAAGGCAAAAGAGAAAAAAAGCCCTTTGTAAATGGTGTTGGCTGTAACTACACAGAATCAAATACGGTGCTCTGACTTTATTGTAAAAGGTCCTGAATTTGTAAAGCAGGAGTGAAGTTTAAAAGAGAAGTTCAGGAATTAGAAAAAAAAATCATACTTACCTAGATGGCGGCAGCACTAATCCGAGCTGCAGTCGCCTCCTGCCAGCTCTGCAGTGAGAATTGAGCAATCAAAAACCAATGATCGCTCAGTTCCCAGTACTCCATTTGCAAAGAGAGCTGGTAAATGTCAATCACAGGCTCTGTGCCCTGCCCCTCCAGCGCTCACTGGAGGGCCGGTCTGTGCAGGGGGTGAGGGTGACTGGCTCAGGTTCTCAGTGGCAAGCTGACAGGTGGAGCCAGCTGTCGGTCCAGGCATCTGGGTAGATCCTGACTGTAAAGTTGTAATTTTTCCAGAGCCTGGACAGGCTGAGTGATGTAAGCTGACAGTGGGCTTTAACACGCTGTCAGCTGAAAACGGCTCACAGGAGTGCAAAACGAAGTACACTCCTGTGATCTATAGGAGAAATAGGACAAAAAAAGTTCTGTCCATAATTCTCTTTTAATAACCACTTACCGCATACCAACGTACCCATATGTCGGGTAACTTTGCAGGGTTATACCGGGATGATGCCTCTAGCTAGAGGCATCATCCCGGTACCGTGGTTTGAAGCCGACGGTCGGCTTTCCGTCGGTAACGACCGATGCGGCTCGGGAGCCACTCGATCGTTACCCGGGTGAGCGGGAGGGGACGTCCCCCCCCCTCCCGCCGCCTTCCGTGGCTTTGCTCGGGGCTCCCGTCCCATCGATCGGGTCTCCGATGACGTAACCCGGAGGCGGCGTCCATGACGTCACTTCCGGGTTACTGTGCTGCAAAAGGCGGCAAATTTGAAAAACTGCTTTATGCAAAAACGCAGTTTTCGGCGTTTTGCATACATGGAAGTGTAGTGGAGGGGTCTAGGGTCTTTTAGACCCTCGATCCCTCCATAAAGTGTACGTGTCACCATATATTGGTGTCACAAGGGATGTTTACATTGCTTGTGACAGCAATAAAAGTGATCAGATTTTTTTTTTAAAAAAAAAACCTGTAATAAAGAAAAAAAAAAGAAAAAATAAATAGAAAAAAAAAATGTAGCCGCCCCCGTCACCGTTAGCTCGCGCACAAAAAAAAGCGTATACGCAAGTCGAGCCGCGAATTAAATCGTTGTTCAAACCACACGTGAGGTATCGCCGCGATCGCCAGAGCGTGAGCAATAATTTAAAAAAAGAGCTACACTCTAACTCTAAACTGGTAACCGTTAAATTTAAAGCGTCGCCAATTGAGATCTCTATTGACCGTAGTTTGTCGCCATCCCACAGGGGGGCGCAATTTCGAACCGTAACATGTTGGGTATCCATTTACTCGGCGTGACATCATCTTTCACAATATAGAAAAATGGGCTAACTTTACTGTTTAGTATTTTTTAAATGCAGTGAAATATGATTTTTCAAATTTTTTCCAAAAAAATTGCGTTTTAAAGACCGCTGCGCAAATACCACGTGACAAAAATTTTTGCAATGACCGACATTTTATTCTTCAGAGTCTTTGCTAAAAAAATATATATAATGTTTGGGGGTTCTAAGTAGTTTTCTAGGAAAAAATACTGGTTTTAACTTGTAAACAAAAAGTGTCCGAAATAGGGCTGGGGCTTAAGTGGTTAACTAAGAACGCTACAATTGCTACCATGAAATAACTAACATGTGTGAAATTAAGGAGACCAGAATTAGCTTTGCTAGCCAATGAGTAGCTCAGAATTTCTTGTTCAATATTTTTTTAATTTCTGCAGAGAAAAGGATAAGCCAGAACTATTGGTTACAATCTCTCTGCAGTAAAAGGGAGGGATCTCAACAAGCAATAAATAGGGAATGGCAGTTGAGAAGATCAGAAACAGTGTATGTTCATAGACAATTCGTGGGGCATGGCCAACCCCTGTTGCAGCAAAACATAATGCATCCACCAACCCCTTAAAGCCCAAATTAACTTTTAGTTAAGCTACAGTCTAATTAAAAATGCCTATCCCCTACCAGCAGCTACTCAATGGGTCCCTTGATCTCTCTGAAGAAGTCCATTTCACCCTGGCTAAGTGAGACATATAGCTTTGCAATCAGCATAGCTTGTGCGGATTGGTGAACTCTGACCCAGCAGAGGGCATGTCAGACCTCTGCAGACAGGTAGCTGCATCACCATACAAGGGTCCCATCTCTGCAGCTGCTTACAGACTTTTCTTCTCTGACCAAAGTAGTAGCCACTACTCTGACGAAATTTAACTGCAAGACTGCACATATTTTGTCTTGAAAGCACATGGAATGTTTTTGCTTGAATTAGAAAAAAAGTTTAACTAAGCTTCAAAGAATTTTCCTTCTGTCTACAGTATAAAAAGAAAAGACTACAAAGAAAGTAAACTGAAAGTTCAGGCCACTGCAGATATCCAACAGGAGGACAGATGTGGACATGGGAGTCATGCACAGTCCTGATAAGGGTTAAACTCCCACCCACCAAACAAAAGGGAAGAGTTCCAGTTTAATAACACAATGCCTGTCTCTCCAAACCAAATTCTTTTTCAGAAGGTGGAAGTAAGCAGGCACAGCATTACAATCACCATAGGTAAAAAGTGCTCCATTGACAAGGAGTCATCTCTAATCAAAGGCAATGCGAAGACCCTGAAAAACATTGATTAGAGAAGCTCTGACAAAGGGCCGAGCAATAAAAGCATCCTCAGTGGCAACGGCGTCACTGCACGTTGTTTATGTATATACTGGTGAGTAATTAAGAGACCTGGTTCTCATTAGGTACATTTCTTGTTTCATTCTGTCTTGCAGTTCCTCCCAGTTTACCACCAATTATTTCAATGACTGAGCTTTTGACACCTGATATCTATTTCCAGCACTGGCAAAGGCATGACTGCCACTCACTGTAATGAGCCGTGCTGCACTAAAACACCACTCCGCATTAATTCCATATGTTATAACAACACCCTTGAAAGACAAAGGAAGATAAAAAAAAAATTTAAAAAAGACACTTGAGGATACAGCTGCTACAGTAGAATCATTCCTTTAATAAACATGTATATACTTGTAAAGAAGGATAAATTCCTCCTGAAGAGGTTAGCTTAACCAGCAGCATAATACATGTAATTGCCCAAAAAGCCCTTATCCACATTCAACATGTTCTGCCTTTGTTATAATGCATGTGCTGCACATTATTTCCATATTTCAATGACTATTTTCAGGGCTGGGTGCACCTAGCTTTCCCCCACTTTGTGGCCTCTCTGGTTGCTCTGGCAACTAAACTCACCTTAACCTACCTATAACTGCCAGTCATGCACAACATATTGTAGCATGCAACAGCCTAAGGAGAGACAATGTATGCAGGAAATAAACATAGGTAGTTTGGCACTAATACATAGAGAAAATTACATAATACTTTTATATCGAAAAGGGCCCTTTGAACATTAAAGAGACCTGTTCAACTGAATTGTTTGCACCCTCCCAACGTTGACCCTGTTTATTATGAGATGAACAATTAAAAGAAGATAGAAGCTAGTTGCATATTTTGGCTGCACCAGAACATACAGAGGCAGCCTAGCTGATATTTATTTTCCATTGAATTTTCTTGCCAATATACAGGTTAACATGAACTTTAATGCCACCCCAGTCTTAGTTCGTAGGGTTCAATATTGAGTTGGCCCACCCTTTGCAGCTATGACAGCTTCAACTCTTCTGGGAAGGATGTCCACAAGGTTTAGAAGTGTGTCTATGGGAATGGTTGGACCATTCTTCCAGAAGCGCATTGTGAGGTCAGGCACGGATCTTGGACTAGAAGGCCTGGCTTGCAGTTTCTGCTCTAATTCATCCCAGGTGTTCTATCGGGTTGAGGTCAGAACTCTGTGCAGGCCAGTTAAATTCCTCCTCCCCAAACTCGCAGTGGTCCAAATCATTTGTTGGAGAGGGCATTTCCTTTGGAAATCATATAATGGAGCGATCATTTTTTTTTGTTTCAATGTTTTTATTAAAGTTTTTCATATTACAACAACTGACATGTAATCAATAAAAATGTCAACAATGAGAAGCATTAGAACCATGACAACAGTAAAAAACCAATTACCTTAAAGGAAAATACAGTGAAGGGTCATACGCAAGTGGAGTGAGATACAATCATTGCTGAAATCCACAAACCGTACAAAGGAGACCTTCTCAGGACCCCACTCCACTTATTGCAGAGCTCTGTCCTAGTTGGGATCCATGTAGACAATGGAATCCCCAGGAGGGCACAAGGTGGGCCGATAAGGACCACCCACCCAAAAGTGGAAAGATAAGCAGTACAGAGAAAAGATAGCAGAGAGAAAAATAAAGAAAATAAAAAACACCTCAGGACCGTGAGTAGCTAGCGCACGGTACCAAGCATGCTAGTGGACCGACACAAGTCGTGTCCAGGACCCCACCCCATCCAGAGCGATCATTTTTTTATGCGCAGAAATTAAATTTTTGCTTTTCTGTGCCTCCTCTGCCACTAAAGTATCAAGGTATTTAGAATGAGGCTGAAATCTGTGTCGCAACATCTCGATCATTGGCTGGAGAGATTGGTGATATAACATCAAGCAGGATGTCTGCTAGACTTGGGCTGCCATAATCTCTTAAATGCCAAAATGAATGGTTTCCATTTCCATACTTTACATAGCTGGTTGGCCAAATCACATTATTCTGTTTGAATAACTTTTTTTTTTTTTTTCCCAACAACATCAGCCCTGGAAGGTTTTACCCCCTTGATGAAAAGGCCATTTTTTGTGATAGGTGTGACGTTATGCGAGGTGAGATAGTGGATAATCGCTATATTTCACCTCGCATACGTTCTGTGGTGAGAGACTGAACCGGAATCCGGCCTGGGTTTTTTCCAGCCTCTGTGACAGGCTAGGTTCCGGTCCAGAGATTGTGAGTTACCTGAGTCCATGCTCAGGTGGACTTTAAATTAACATGAAAAGAGCACAGAAATGCTCTGGCCTGCCTGAGACTCAGGAGGGAATCAGAGAGGAGCTCTGTGTGGACTTTCAAAAGAACAGGTTTGCTTTACTATGTGATTTTGTGGGTGATGGGGACCAGCCCCACACTGAATAGTGAGGAAAACCGTTGTTTAGTTTAGCGCCGGACGGCAAGGATTTATTTTATTGTTTTGTTGTTTTTGTATCTGCGTGCTGGCCTTAAGTTCCTGTGAAAGGTGATCCCTGTGAGCTAATCTCCCACATAGGGCACTGCGTTGCTTTAACTGACAATTGTGCGGTTGTGCAATGCTGAATACAACAGAAAACTATTGCCCACAAAAAGAGCTTTCTTTTGGTAGCATTTGATCACCTCTGCGGTTTTTATTTTTTGCGATATAAACAAAAAATACTGACAATTTGCTCTACATAACACCAGGAAGTCTGCAATGTTATAAAAAATTAACCCTTTCCTAAACTCAATTTCAAAATAGATAACCAAACTCCAAAAAACAGAGCCATACCATCTATTTGTTCACATCCTTGGTACAAGAATGGTTTGATGCACCATAGTTCAGTGTACTTACTACTAAGTCTTCGTCTTGCAGCAAATTTAGAATTGCTTCATACAGCGATGGTCTTAAATCTGCTTTGAATTTTACAGAGACCCATTGTCCAATTAGCCAAATTACTCTGCGACGTAACAACTTATACCTATAGAATGATAGAAAAAGGAATACATGAAAATACATTTAATACATTCTAGAACTTTATATACCGTATATACAGTACACAATTAAAATAATAAAAAAATCATGAATGGGCTTATGAATATAAAAGCTTATACTGTCTTAGGTATGAAGTATTAACATTTTTCATTTGTTCGCTTTGCTGACATTTTAACTGGAGCATCGGGAACAACTGTTGCCTACCATCTGCCTCACCTGAAATACTGCACAGAAGTTGAAGATAGGAGACAGTCAGTGAGGTCAAGCAGTTTTTTTTTTTTTAAAAGCCCGTGGTGTGTGAACACACTCAGACTAGCACCCGGTGCATAAAAAAGTGCACACACGCAAACGTGAAAAACACAAAAAGTGCACAGGGTGTGTGAAATGGTCCACCTCTGAAGAGGAGGGACCCTGACCTTGATCCCCCGGGGCGCAAGACTCCTGACAGGGACTGAGGTACTTGCTATGGTCTGCCCAGCCGAAACCAGGCAAACCCAGTTCTCTGGGAGGACTGCCGAAACAGCCCAACCCCAAGTACTAGGTGGGGCTTCCCCGAAGGGAGACCCCATGAGAGAGGGCGAACTAAGCCAGAAGGCCATATCCGCCCCCTCCCAAGATTTTAAAGGTAGGCCCGAGGACCCACACCCTACTCATCGTGTGAAGAAAAAGGTGTAAGTGAAGTGACACACAACAAATAAACAACACACAAACAAAAAAGGTGAGGAAAGGGGAAGTGCTTAGTGTGCCATAGTGAAATACCACGGCAGGCCTTCCGGCCAGGAATAAAAAATTCCTCTGGTCCCGGCCAAAAGGCCTGTCCCAAGAGGCAGGTTGCGAAAAGAGTGTCTAATGCAGTGACCAAGGTGCCGAAATACTAAAGATGAGCTGTGAGATTAAGGCACCCCTAGGCTGCCACCCTAGGGGCACATACACCATGGGCTTTTTCAGGTCCCGGTCTCTTAGATAGAAAAGGGAATACATGAAAATACATTTAATACATTTTAGAACAACTTTATATACAGTATATACAGTACACAATTAAAATAATTTAAAAATTCATGAATGGGCTTATGAATTAATATTAAAGCTTATACTGTCTTAGGTATGAAGTATTCAAATTTTTCATTTGTTCGCTTTGCTGACATTTTAACTGGAGCGTCGGGAAAAAACTGTTGCCTACCATCTGCCTCACCTGACATACTGCACAGAAGATGAAGCTAGGAGACAGTCAGTGAGGTCAAGCAGTTGACAAGGCAGCTACTGCTAGACTTTAGGTGACTTCACCACTTATTCTAAACAATTTGGAGATGTGAAACACATCTTTAGAAAACACTGGGAAGTCCTTAAAAATGACAAGGTGTTGGGCCCGCAACTACCTGAGGCCCCCCTAGTTGTTTTCAGAGGTGTCGAACCATTACATTTGCACATTGCTCCAAACACTTTAGATAAACTCAATCGAGTCCCTTTCTTTCACAATCTCACTGGTTTCTTTCCATGTAGATGTGCCGTATGTCGGGTTAACACTAACTGGTAGAAGGTTCTGTGAGGTCCGTTCTACAGCCACCCCCAAAGACCACTTGATAAAACCCTTCATCAGCTGCTCATCTACTAATGTAGTCTACCACCTTCAATGTCCTTGCGGCCTTACAATATATTGGCCGCATCATCAGGACATTGACAGTAAGAGTGAGAGAGCACCTAAAAAATTAGGAAGGGTTTTCCTAATCATAGTGTGTCATAACACTATGCCTTATGCCATAATATAGATGCTGCAGGCACTAAAATTTGGGGCATTGACAAGTTCATCCCCCACTGGAGAGGTAGTCATGTCCGGCGTGAAATCTCTAGACTGGAAACCCGCTGGATCTTTGACATGAAGACCTACTCTCTGTGGGGTATGACCATCGAATGGGATGTCAATTGCCATATAAATAACAGTTGATGGGTTAGGTGATATTCGGTTTTTGACATTATCCTTATTGATCATATATGCTCACATTAACATTGTTGATATTGAATTTAGCGTTCAGGGGAATATTATATTTTCTCTGTTTTTTTTTACTATATATTTTTTTTTTTATTATATGTTTTTATTATTCTTTGTGGCTGGCCATGGCTATCAATTTATAATCTGATTTTTTTTGTTGATTTTTTGATTATATATGTATTTTATGAATATCCCTTTTTAAATACCTACATATATGTTATTTGCTTTTATATATATTGGTTCTACATCAGAACGATTGTTCTGTTACATTAGTTGCTCCTTGCTGGCGCTATCAGCTGACTTCAGTGCTCCTGTTTTGATTTCAGCCGTCTGCAGCATCCGATATGTCCGGGCTTTGAGCTTTGTATCAGCCTGGCTGACGGCAACTTCTGGGGTTTCTGGTTCTCAGTTGTAGCCCAGTGGAGTGCAGATGTTGGTTACTTCCGCATCTGTAACATCCGGTTTTGTGCTATTTATATGCGTGCTGACGTTCAGATAGCCACGCCTCTGACGATGTCAGCCTTATGACGATACACGTAAGGCGGACTTGGACACCGGACGTCTAGCACGCTTTATGCCGCGGCTTTCAAAATCTTTTACATGCCTTTATCGTCTAAACAAATGTAAGTGTACTACCTTTTGATTAAATTATTATTTGTGCAATCTACACTATTGCCTTGTTCATTGCTCTGAGGTATTGCTGGGGAACTGAGGTCACACATACCTGGGACTGTTCAGCCTTATGAGTGTGGGAATGCCTTTTTGATCGATAGTTTTGTGGAGGTTCGTGTCATCTCACTCTTCCGGATGATCCTTTGCCTCGGTTGATTTTCTGCCTGGTTTGACCTCTCTGTCATAGGAGGGTCAATTGCTTCTGGTAAGCATTCCTTTTGGCTGTCACTACTGGGTGCCTATCCATTCATACTGAATCACCGATGCTTGGAGACCTCGGATTGTTTTCCTCCCTTTCCCTCTTAAGGATTCTGGGACTGTTTTATAGTTTACTCTTTACACATATTTTCTAGGTTTGTAATCTACCTATGTAGCTGGCTGCCTTATTTTTACAGTTTATGATTTTTCTAAGCGCAGATATGACTCCTTCATGTTTAGGTGACTTCTGACCTTCTGAATCAGCAATTTATCCTATTTATTTTTTGCTTATTGACGGACATAGCTCTCCATATTCAGAACCATAGGGTTACCATATTTTCCGGCACATAAGACAACTTTTTCACCTCCATTATTGAATACAAAGACTGCTCGGATTGGCGTCAGAGAGAGTAAGCCCATCGCTCTGACTCTGCCAATCCAAGCAGGCTTTGTATTCAATAATAGTATACATCGCTCACCGTGATTGGCCCAGCGCAGTATACTGTATGTAGCAGAAGCTACGGTACATATACCGGTACAGTATTCCCGCATAGACATAGTTAGTCAGGTTGAAAAAAGACACAAGTCCATCTGGTTCAACCAAAAAAAAAAAACAAACAGTATTTAAAACCCAACTATACAATACCATATACACAATCCTATACCTGCAGTTGATCCAGAGGAAGGTGAAAAAACCCCAGCAAAGCATTATCCAATTTGCTACAGCAGGGGAAAAAAATTCCTTCCTGATACCCCGAGAGGCAATCGGATATTCCCTGGATCAACTTTACCTTAAAAAAAAATGTAGTACCCAAAATTGGGCAGGGCAATAGCTGCACAGCATGATGCAGATATCCTACAGAATGACCTGGACAAAATAACAGAGCGAGCAACGACATGGCAAATGAGGTTTAATGTGGAGAAGTGTAAGGTTTTGCACTTGGGGACTAAAAACATAAAAGTACAATACACGTTATGGGGGGAACCCTTGGGGGAATCAAAAATGGAGAAAGATCTGGGAGTCTTGGTAGAGGATAGACTAGGCAATAGCATGCAATGTCAAGCGGCAGCAAAAGCCAGCAGAATATTAGCATGCATAAAGAAAGGGATGTATTCCAGAAATAAGACTATAATCCTTCCACTTTATAAAACTCTGGTCCGACCACAACTGGAGTATTCTGTCCAGTTCTGGTCGCCAGTCCTCAGGGGGGATGTGTTGGAGCTGGAGAGAGTCCAGAGAAGGGCAACTAAACTAATTAGGGGATTGGAGGACCTTCATTATGAAGAGCGTCTGCAATCGCTTGATTTATTCTCCCTGGAGAAGAGAAGCCTGAGAGGGGACATGATAGCAATTTATAAATATCTCAATGGTGATCTCGGCTATTCAATCGGAGGGATTGCATGAGGACTCAAGGGCATACAATGCGATTAGAGGAGAAGTGTTTTAACCTCAGGCAACGTGGGGGGGTTCTTTACTGTTAGGGCTAAGATTGTGGAATTCTCTACCACAAGAGGTGGTTTCTGCGGGAAGTATGGTGGCTTTCAAAAGACTCTTAGACGTACATCTCAAAGATCAGAACATTCAGGGGTATGTGAGAGGATTACGGCCACACACACCTACACAGGTTGAACTGGATGGACTATTGTCTTTATTCAACCTCACCTACTATGTAACTATATTATGTACATCTAGGAAAGAATCAAGGCCTTTTTTAAAGCAATCTAGTGAGCTGGCCAGAACCACCTCTGGAGGGAATCTATTCCACATTTTCAAAGCTCTTATGGTGAAGAAACCTTTCCGTATTTGGAGACTAAATCGGTTTTACTCTAGATGTAAAGAGTGCCCCCTTGTCCTCTGTGTTGACCTGAAAGTAAACAACTCAACACCGAGTTCACTATATGGACCCCTTATGTATTTATACATGTTGATCATATCCCCCCTTAATCTCCTCTTCTCAAGAGAGAATGAATTCAGTTCCTCTAATCCTTTCTCATAGCTGAGCTCCTCCATGCCTCTTATCAGTTTGGTTGCCCTTCTCTGCACTTTCTCCAGTTCCCCCGATATCCTTTTTAAAGAACTGGTGCCCAAAACTGAACTTCATATTCCAGATGAGGTCTTACTAATGATTTGTACAGGGGCAAAATTATATCTCTCTCTGGAATCCATGCCTCTGTTAATACAAGAAAGGACTTTGCTTGCTTTGGAAACTGCAGCTTGGCATTGCATGCTATTATTAAGCTTATAATCTATCAGAACACCCAGATCCTTCTCCGCTATGGATTCCCCCAGTTCTACTCCACCTAGTATGTATGATGCATGCATATTCTTAGCCCCCAAGTGCATAACTTTACATTTATCAACATTAAACCTCATTTGCCACATAGTTGCCCGATAAAACAGTGCATTGAGCTCAGCTTGTAAATTGGAGACATCCTGTAAAGAAGTTATTCCACTGCAAAGCTTGGTGTCATCTGCAAAGACAGAAATGGTACTTTTAATCCCAGACCCTAAATCATTTATAAAGATATTAAAAAGTAAGGGTCCTAACAATGAACCTTGAGGTACACCACTGATAACTTTAGACCATTCGGAGTAAGAATCATTAACCACTATTCTCTGAATTCAATCTTTTAGCCAATTTTCTATCCAATTACAAACAGATCTTTCCAAGCCAGTAGACTTTACCTTACACATTAGCCGTGTGTGGGGAACTGTGTCAAACGCTTTTGCAAAATCCAAGTATACTACATCCACAGCCACCCCTCTGTCCAAGGTTTTATTTACCTCTTCAGACAGCCAGCGCTTTGAGAGATTACATCTAATACTTACTTACAGTACCTTGGAGATATTTGAAAGATTACACTTATGGTACTTGCTTTGGAGATTAATAGGGCACATCCAGCTTTGAGAGATTATGGTACACCTACCCTACTTCCTCACCTTGGAGATATTAGAGAGAATACACCTACGGTACTTAGGGGGGGGGGGGGTAGTCTTATATGGCGAGTGCAGCCCAAAACCTGTGTTTTGACTTGAAAATCAGGGGGGTCATTTTATATGCTGGAAAATACGGTATATTGCCCCCTACAGGAGTAGAAAACTAGGCAAAAAAAAGACTTGGCTACACTTATGGCCAGTCCTAGGTGCTATACATCCCCCTCTCTGCTATTGGTCTTCAGTTTTTTTCATCCTGGTCAGGAGTAAGGGCATTGTTCCCTGCTGGGATCTTTGGTCCTGGCATTTTTACCATTTACGTGGATTTTTTCTCCTGTTCTTTTCCTGTGAGATCTACAATCAACTGCCGGGCTGGGCGACGGGCTGGATAGCTAGATCCAGTGGTCCGATCAGTCTGGCCAGCAAAGGAGCACAGAGCAGAGCTTTGTGCTAGGTCGGTCATGACATAGCCCCACTGTAGGGGTGCTGGCCTGAAAATTAAATGCCTTGTGAGGTCGCATACGGCCGGGTCTTGGCCCAAGTTGCAGTGTTCCTCCTGGTGGACAGCCCCCCATTACGATGGCAAGGAGGTTCCGTCTGCAGTGGTGCCCGCCTAGTGTTTGTTATGGTGAGCTGTACCCCCTCCCCCCTAGTTGTGGTTTGGGGGGGGGACGCGGCCCCTCCCTGGGATGGTCTGACCTGCGGGTTCCCCTCCTTTCCAGACACCCCCGTTTGTTTGGTGGGCCATCTTGGTACCCCACTCTGGGGTAGCGCGTCAGGTTGGCAGATGGTAGGGGAAGGTGTGCTGCACTGTACTGTTGAGGAGAGGGGTGAGCACGCCGTCCTGCAGACGGACTTCACAGCTAGGGGGGTGGCGGGGGGCTGGCTGCTGTTGGTGGTCTTGTTCCCGGATCCCCCCTCTCCATAGTGGTTATTGCCTGGGCTCGGGGGATTTCTCCTGGGTCCCTGGGAGCCTCCTGGATGCCGACTGGTGGCAATTCCGCCATGGTCACCACCATTACTTTGGGGCCTGTGTATATCTATTTGCAAGCGGCCATGTTTGGTTGGCTTGGCATGCATTGGGAGCGGCAGCCATGACAGTGGAGCCTCTGGGCGGCAATTTTGGCTGTAGGAGCTCCTCCTTTTCCCCTGGTGTTGACTTCTGGGTTTCCTTTTCTCCTGGACATCGCATGTGGATACTGACCTATCTATGGTGCAGACCAGTGCTACTCTGGTGGGGTGGTGAGTCTGGTGGGGTCCCTCCCTCTCTCTGCTGCAGGTTGTAGGATACTCTAATTTCAGGTGCCCCTGTGGTGATACAGGTGCAGTGGGGGAGTCCCATAGCAGTGCTAAACACTTTTTGTGGTGGGTTCCCCTTTACCTTATGGAGTCTCAGGAGCATGTTTCCCCACCAGACCCCCCCCCCTCTCTGAAGCAGCAGGTCCCTCAGAGTCTCAGCCCTCCATTGATGCACTGATGGCGGTCCTTGAGTCCCTTGTTTCACAGGTGGAGGTGGCATTTGGGTGGCGGGCTAGCAAAAAGAATCCCCCAAACTCCCCTGCCTCACCCTAAATCTGACTCTGCCGCAGTGGACGTGGCCCACCCTGCGGGGTTTGTTGCCAAACTCCCCGATCTATCAGATAGTGAGGATGATTCCTCCACACCTGTAGCTGTGCACGAGAAGGCACTGGTTGAGGCACTGATTACATCTGTAATGGAGGATTCAGCTGAGAGTGTGGCGGAGGTGGCTGTCCCCTTTGGCAACCACAAGCCATCTTGCATGGCAAAAGTGTTTCCTTATCCCTCCTATTATGCCAAGTTTGTCTATAGAGATTGGGAGTGCCCAAAATGCCCCTTTTTTGGCTCCTAAACGCTTTGCTGTGAGGTACCCCTTTGAAGAGTCACCTCTGAAGAAGTGGACTGTCCCACCAGAGGTGGACCCTCCTGTCTACAGGTTGAACAAGGCTATAATGATTCCGGTAGAGTAATCTCTGGCTTTTAAGGATCTGGCTGACAGAAAGGCAGAGTCTGTGGCCCGCAATATGTTCAGTATTGTTGGTCCGGCACTGAGTCTGGTCCTGGCCATTGCCCTGGTGTCGCAAATCACTGAGTGGCCTAAACTTTTGCGCCTTTACCTAGAGGGCGAGCAGATTCCCCCTGCCTTTGCTGAGTTGGCAGACCAGTTGGTTCAGGAGCTGCAGTTTTTCTGCAATGCCTCTTTGGACACGGCTCCTTGATTTCTAAGTTATCTGTTTTGGCAGTGGTGCTTAGGTAGGCGTGTGCTGTGGCTTAAATGTTGATCTGAGGACCAGACTTTTAAAAAAAGTTCAGATTCATTTACCCTATCAAGGCAATCGCCTGTTTGGGACTACCCTGGATGACATCATTAAGAGTCCCACAGGGGGGAATAGTACAGTCTGGGAAGGGAAAAAAACCTTGTCGCAGATGCTGCCCGTCTTTCTCGGCTCACAAAGTTTATTTTTCCCTCAGGGTCCACTGACAAGGGTTCAAAACCTTTCAAGTCCTCCTTGGGAGGTTCCAAGCGGCCCTGGTCTGGAAAGTTGAGAGCAGGATTCTCTAGACCCGCAGGTGAGGCTCCTACAGCATGAAGGTGCGCCCTCACCCATGCCTGGGGTAGAGGGATGTCCTTGCTGGTTCTGGGCCCTCCTTGGTAAACGACAAGATGAGTCCATGAAATGATACTGTCCAGATACAAGATAGAGTTCCAGTCTTGCCTTCTTTCCTTGCAATGAATGTTTGTCCTCGGACCGTGTTATACCTGAAGGGTTTCACATGTACTGTCACTTTAAGGCTGGCTCCACCCAGGAGTGATGACAAGGGTCAAGGGGCAGAGTGGCCATCTTTAGACACATGTAGAGATGTATTGATATGCAGAGCTGTCCTGTAATGCTGTACAGTGTGTCCTGAATAAACAACCGTTGTTCCAGACCAGAGTCCTGTGTCTCTCACACCACGGAGAATATAACAGTGGCGACGAGGATGGGATTTACAAGGCTACTATCCGTGTGAGAAAAGAAAGGAGGAAAAAAACTCTGGATTGTCAGGAATACAAACACCCACAGAGCCCAGCAGGAAAATGTCATTGATCGGGACATTAAGTGAATTTGATGGCGAACAGACAACGTGGATTTCCTGGATTGAAAGACTAGAACAATATTTCTGTGCAAATGCCATCCCAGACGACAGGCAAGTAGCAGTATTTCTGACAGTGGTTGGTGCTAGGACATATGACACTCTTAGGGATCTCCTTTTCCCTGAAAAACCAGCAACTAAGACTTTGGCAGAGCTCCTGACACTGTTAGGGAATCACTTCCAGCCTAAACCACTAGAGATTGCAGAAAGATTCAGGTTTTATCAGCGGCAGCAGCAGCCAGGTGAAGAGATTAAGGCTTATGTGCTCGCCCTTCGCAGACTAGCCTCAACCTGTTCTTTTGGGGAGTACTTACCAACTGCACTGAGGGATAAGTTTGTCATGGGACTGAATAGTGAGTCTAGCCAAAAGAGACTGTTAACAGAGAAAGACCTTACCCTTACAAAGGCAATTGAGATAGCTTCAGTGATGGAAATGGCTGTGAAAGATACAGAGGCATTGAACCCCCAGAGCAGATTGAACCCCCAGGTTAAAGAGGAAGTTTTCAGAACAGCAGTCAAGCAAACTGCAGCTAACAGTAAATATAGAACCTCACCAGCCCGGAAGTCAGCTTGCTACCGTTGTGGGAATACAGACCATGATCACAAAGTCTGCCGGTTTAAGGATCAGCTCTGTCATAACTGTGGTAAGGCAGGACATCTGAAACGAGTCTGCCGTAGTAAGAAGGTGCGAAATAAACAACCTCTGAACCCCAGGACAAAGGCATATATGGTGGGAAGATATACATCATCATCTGAATCAGAGGATGAGGAAGTGCTCCACAGATTGGACATACATCATATGCATTCAGCACCCTCAGCAATGACTGTAAAGGTAACCGTGGAAGGAAAGAAACTCAAGATGGATGTAGACACAGGAGCAGCAGTTTCAGTTATCACCCAGAAACAATGGAGAAAACTTCTGATCCAAACAACTGTCCGTCCAACACCAATCAAACTGCAGACATACTCAAAGCAGATACTCCACCCACTGGGGTACGTGAAAGTACAGGTATCCTACAAGGGTCAGACGAAAAGAATGCCATTGTATATCCTAGAACATGGGGGACCCCCTCTTTTTGGGAGAGACTGGATTGCTCACTTTGGCATGCCAGACATCGCCATTAACCCCTGCAACACTGTGACCATCCCATCAAGAGATAACGAGGGATGGGTGGAATCCCTGAAACAGCGATTCCCACAAGTCTTTGATAACCATTTGGGAAAAATAAAGCATGACTGTGTGAGACTCAGGCTGAAACCCAATGCCCAGCCTAGGTTCTTCAAAGCTCGGACGGTACCTTTTGCACTCCGAGCAGGTGTGGAAGCTGAACTAAGCCGGCTGGAGGAACAAGGTGTCATCTCAAAGGTAGAGCACAGCGAGTGGGCATCACCAGTTGTACCAGTAAAGAAAGCGAATGGGGACTTACGCATTTGTGGCGATTTCCGCATGGCACTAAATTCTCAACTGGAGATAGACCAGTATCCCCTACCTAGAGTAGATGACATTTTTGCCTCTCTTGCAGGAGGTCAAAAGTTCACCAAGCTTGATCTCAGGCAAGCTTATTTACAGTTTGAGGTCCACCCTTCGTCCCGCAAGTTTCTAACCATCAACACTCACAAGGGACTGTATGAATACAATCGGATGGTGTTTGGGGTAGCCTCCGCCCCAGCCATTTGGCAACGCAAAATGGATGAGATTTTGGCGGACATTCCTTTCACACAGTGCCTGTTAGATGACATGCTCATCACGGGCCTGACGGACCAGGAACACAAGCATAACGTGGAGCTTGTGTTGGCGAGACTGCAAGAGCAGGGTCTAAAAGTGAACTTGGCGAAATACCAATTCATGGTACCTAAATTGGAGTTTTGTGGCCACCTTGTGGATTCAGAGGGTATACACACCACGGAAGCCAAAGTTGATGCTTTAGTAAAAGCTCCAGCCCCGACCAACGTCCAGCAGCTGCGATCATACCTGGGCTTGCTGAACTATTACCACAAATTCCTGCCGGATCTAGCACACACTTTGTTTCCATTAAACAAGCTTTTGGAGAAACACTCCAGATGGAACTGGTCGGCTGCATGCCAACGTGCTTTTGAAGTTTCTAAGCGAAAGCTGTTGGCGTCACGCATGCTCGTGCACTATGACCTCCAAAGGCCTCTCACCTTGGCTTGTGATATCTCACCCTATGGTCTAGGGGCTGTACTATCTCACGTTTTGCCAGATGGGTCAGAGAAACCAGTGGCATTCGCCTCCAGGTCCTTGACAAAAGCAGAAAGCAATTACTCTCACATTGACAAAGAGGCTCTGGCGCTCATATGGGCAATAAGAAGTTTCATCTTTACCTGTATGGTAGGGAATTCACCATACTGACTGATCATAAACCACTCCTTCAGATCTTTAGCCCTGACAAAGGCATCTCCCAGACGACTGCGGCCCGTCTTCAACGCTATGCCCTATTCTTGGGAGCATATAGCTACAAAATCCAGTATTGCAGCCATGATGCCAATGCTAATGCAGACGCCATGTCCCGTCTGACAAGGACATTAACAGACTCTTCTCCACCTGTCAAGAGTTGTCGTTACACCAGCCTGTCCTTTCTGTCTTCCGGGGAAGTAGCAGCCCATACAGCCAAGGATACCTTCCTTAAGACAATACTCTCCTGGGTACGGTACGGTTGGCCTACAACTGTCACACAGGATTATGAACCTTACTTCCGTAGGCGTCTGGAATTAACTGTGTCTGGCAACTGTGTTTTATGGGGAGACCGAGTGATCATTCCACAGACCCTCCGGAGACACATTCTGGACTTGCTACATACTGGTCATCCTGGAGGCACACGTATGAAACAAAAGGCCCGAGGCTATGTGTGGTGGTTGAACCTCGACTCCGATATCACGACATATGTGAATGCGTGTGCTGGATGTGCACAAACTGCAAGAGACCCTCCTCGAGGGTGCGTCCAGCCCTGGACTTGGCCCACGGTTCCCTGGTTTCGCCTACACTTGGACTTTGCAGGCCCGATCAGAGGACACACCTTTTTGATCATTATTGATGCCCATTCAAAGTGGCCTGAGGTCATTCCTGTTACTCAGCCAACGACTAAGGCGACGATTTCCATACAGTTACATCTCGCTGCTACGTTTGGATACCCCAGAGAAATTGTCACAGACAACGGTGCACAATTCACAAGCCAGGAGTTTCAGGGTTTCCTGACTGCCCACATCAAACACAAGTTGACCGCACCTTACCACCCGGCTACAAATGGTCAAGCAGAAAGGTTTGTACAGACCTTCAAACGCTATTTCAAAGCTACTGTGGCTACAAGTAAACAACAGTCCCTGTCACCCCAGCAGCTGGACTCCTTCCTTTCTGCTTACAGAACCACACCACATGCAACCACTGGGAAAACTCCAGCTGGACTTTTTTTGGGTCGGCAGCCATGGACTGTTTTGGATATGCTCCGCCCTCAAACGGTCCAGGAACATGTACGGCAGTCCCAAGACAAGAGGGTCGAACACGACGAGATTCCCCGGTTTACAGCCCAGCAAAAGGTATGGGCCCGATCTTATGGCGCTTCCAACACTCGTTGGCTTCCTGCTATCGTCGCAGAGACTTTGGGACCCAAAATGTATAGGGTATGCCTGGAAGATGGTTCCATTTGCAGAAGGCATGCGGATCAATTGCGTCCTCGTTCTCAGCTGCCCGACTCCCTGACATCGGCTGCACCTCCAGTGTCTCAAGGATCTGCTCCTACCGGATCAGGAGGCATTGAGACTGATGCTTGGGAGGACTCTGAAATTTTGAACTCAGCTCCAACAGAGCCCACCAGCCCTGGTCCAGAGGTCTGCTCACCCTCTCAGCTAGGGGATCCCCTCTTGGCCCCGCCGGTGTCCATTCCGGCCAGCCCTGCTTCCTCCAGCCCCGAGTCGCTGGGTGCCCGTCCTCAACGACACTGTCGCCCTCCTGATCGGTTTCAAATGCAAGACCGGTTACGAGACTTCCGACGAGCCCGCCGAAAGTGATCCGCTGCCATTTTCTACCCGGAGCGTCCCTGGAAGTTGTTCTCACATCCGGACGTGGAAGAAACCATGTAAATCTCCTGAGTTGGAGGACTGTATTGGACAATTATGAGTTACTGTTTTATGCCTGTTCTCGTTTTGTTGTTTTTTTTTTTGTTTTTTTTAGGTATGGATGGAAGGTGTTATACCTGAAGGGTTTCACATGTACTGTCACTTTAAGGCTGGCTCCACCCAGGAGTGATGACAAGGGTCAAGGGGCAGAGTGGCCATCTTTAGACACATGTAGAGATGTATTGATATGCAGAGCTGTCCTGTAATGCTGTACAGTGTGTCCTGAATAAACAACTGTAGTTCCAGACCAGAGTCCTGTGTCTCTCACAACACGGAGAATATAACAGACCGATTGCAAGCTCTCTTCAGGGCAGTGCAAGACCTGTTGCTTCAGGGTGTCCCAGGACCAGTAACAGAATGTTTTCAAGGTTTATTTTCGAACCTTCAAGGTCCCAAAGGAGGAGGGCAAATGTACGTCCAATTCTGGACCTCAAGGCCCTGAACTTCTTTGTGCTGGTACAGAAATTTAGAATGGAGTCCATTAGCACAGTGGTGGCATCCCTACATCAGAGGGATTTTCTTGCCTCTATCGACATCAAGGATGCTTACCTGCACATTGCAATATGTGTCCGATACCAGCGCTTCCTCCGTTTTTCTGTGGGAGAGGAGCACTATCAGTTTGTGGCGTTACTCTTTGGTCCCGCCTCTGCTCCTTGGGTCTTCACATAACTGTTGGTTCTGGCATTGCTGAGTCAGCGGGGGTTTGCGGTACTGGGCTACCTGGACGACCTCTTCTTGCAAATGGAGTCCTCTTCTGCCTTACTGGATGAGGTGGAGACCACTATACAGACCCTGAATTCAGTTGTCTTCTAAATTACCAGAAGTCTGCTTATTATTATTATGCTTATGATTATCTGGGTCTGACTCTGGATTTAGCTCTAGCCAGCAGGTGGTCCTCCATCTGGACTTTTATGCGGGTGATGGGCCTGATAGTGTCTACCTTCGAGGCAGTCCTGTTTGCTTAGTTCCATACGAGGTCTCTTCAAAGGGAGAAACAAGTGAAATGGGACAAGTGTCTGAGGTCTCTAGACAATCAGATTCGGCTGAGCATGGAAACCAGGGGATCCCTGGTTTGGTGGCTTTGCTCTCCGTTTCTTTTGCAGGGAAAATCCTTTCTCCTCTTGTATTGAACCGTGGTCCCCACGGATGCCAGTCTGTTTGGGTGGGAAGGTGTCCTGGGACGGAGCTCCACTCAGGGTTTTTTGACGCTGGAGAAGCCCAGACTACCAATCAATGTCTTGGATCTTCAGGTGATCAGGCTGTGCCTGGATCACTGGACAGATTTGCCTCGGGGGTTCCAGGTGCGGATCCAGTCGGACAATACCACGGCGGTGGCTTATGTCAATCACTAGGGCGGAACAAAGTGTGTTGGCAGCCCTGGAAGTAGCTGGCATCCTCTGGTGTGCAGAAAGCTTAGTTCTGGCTTTCTCCACTCTAAACATTCCAGGAGTGGAAAACTGGCAGGTGGACTCTCTCAGTCAGCAGGCGTTGGACCAAGGGGAGTGGTCCCTTCATCAGGACGTGTTTCATCAGGTAGGTCTATGGTGGGGCACTCCTGAGGTGGATGTGTTGGCGTCTCGGCTCAACAGAAAGGTACCGAGGTTTGTGGCAAGGTCACAGGATCCTTTGGAGGATGCCACAGATGCTCTGGTGGCCCCTTGGGGACAGTATTGTCTGATCTACGCCTTCCCTCTTCTCAAACTTCTGCTGCAGCTTTTGTGCAGGATCGAGGCTAAAGGGATTCCGGTCATTTTAGTAGCCCCCGACTGGTCTGACTGGTCGCCAACATCCCTAAGAGACTTCCTCACAGAGAGAATCTGATGTCCCAAGGGCCGATCCTCCACCCTGCCTTACAGTCGCTTGCTTTGACGGCTTGAAATCCAGGTGCTGAGGGATAGAGGTTTGCCTGGGTCGGTGAGTCAGACATTGCTGAAGGCTAAGAAGTCTATCTCTAGGAATATTTACCATCTTAGTGGGAAAGCGTACATTTTATGGTGTGAGTCGATTGGTGTTCACCCTCGTTCATTTTCAGTGGCTCGGATTTTGACCTTCCTTCAATGAGGTGTTGAGCAGAAATAGGCATTGGGTACCATCAAGGGCCAGATGTTGGCCTTGGTGGTCTTCTTTCAGCAACCTCTGGCCAGGCACTCCTTGGAGCCTACTTTTATTCAAGAGGTTCGACATCTGACTCCACCGGTGCGGTCTTCTCTACCCACCATTTGAAAATATTCAGAAGATTCCCCTGCTTACGCTGTCTCAGAAGGTAGCCTTTTTGGTAGCCAACACCTCTGCTCGCATATTATCAGAACTGACGGTGTTAGCTTGTGGTACCCCCTATCTGGTGGTCCACAAAGAGAAGATGGTTCTTCGTCTACGTCCGTCATTCTCTCCTAAGGTTGTCTCTGGCTTCCATTTGAATGAAGACATTGCGTTGCCTTCCCTGTGTCCAAGGCACAAGCATCCTAAGGAATTTGCATTGCATGCCCTGGATGTTGTTCGCGTGATTTTGGTTTATCTGGCAGCCAAGGAATCTTTTCCGAGGTCAGACTCACTATTTGTGATCACAAATGGGCCAAAAAAAGTGCTGTCTGCTTCTTCTGCGACCATTTCCAGATGAATCAGACAGTGACTCAGGCCTATTCTATCAAGGGTCAGGTTCCTTCTTTCCCTGCAACAGTGCACTCTACTCGGGCGCTCAGTGCTTCTTGAGCCTTCCGTCATCAGGGGTCAATGGTGCAGCTTTGCAAGGAGGCCACTTGGTCGTCCGTGCACACTTTCACTAAGTTCTACAAAGTGGATGTGTTGGCATCTGCGGACGCTTCCTTTGGCCGCAAGGTTTTGCAGGCTGCTGTTTAGAGGGTCTATTCCTTCTTTGGGGGTGTATTGTTCAGGTTGGGCTCCAGTAGTATTTTGTTGAGCTCCTGTTTGCCTGCCTGGCTATTGTGTTTAGCCTTGGGATTTTTTGTTGTCGCACCCCTCATGTTTGGCACTGCTTGGGGGACGTCACTATGGTGCTGATTATGGAGAGCTGTGTCTGTCAATGAACAAACGAAAATAGGATTTTTGTACTTACCATAAAATCCATTTTTTTGAGTTTATTGAAGAACACAGCACCCACTCCTCTATGAAGTTTTGATACTTCTTTTTTTTTTTTTTTATAAAATTCAATGTTTATTAGGAAAAGGAAAAGGCATACACATCAGGCAAAAGCAATGGTAACGGTCCATATACAAAATCATAGACAAAAAACAAACAGCTCCAGCGAATACCAGAAATCGTAGTACATAAGACCATATAGTAAAATGCATTGCCCAAAAAGTCAGGGAAAATTGCTATGGGAAGCCCGGCCCCCGAAGAGGCCACGCCCTCACCCGGCATCTTCATATGGCCGGAGTACTGTGAAGAAGAGACCCACCCCGGGCAGGCCAAGCCCCAACAGTCGTCTAGTATGAACAAGTGTAAGTATGCCCAAGGGGAGTGATAAACATAAGAGAAACAGAGAGTGATTGACAATCCCCTTCATCTCCTCTTCACTTCTTTTGTATGAAAGTGGGGAAGGACTCACCAAGTGAGGGGAAAACACAAAACAAACAGACAAATAAAAATAAAAAAGGGGGGGGGACAAGAGGAAAGGGGGAGAAGGAATGGAGGGGGGAAGGGGGGGGAAGAGACGGCCAACCGGTCCGCATATGCCTAACTAGGCCACCAATTCTTTGTATTCTTCGGAGAAACTGAACTCATGCCAGTAGTACCACCTTTTGAGGAACTTCTCCCTATTGCCCCGGTCAGCAGCCACAAGATCCTCCATTTCGTTGATGCTGGCCACCTTCCGCAGCCACATAGCCACTGTGGGAGGCTGCGACTGCTTCCAGAGAAGAGGGATACAGCTCTTGACCGCCGTGAAAAGGAGCGGCAGTATTGATTTTTTATAGGATGCTCGCGGGAATTCGTTGTGGTGGAGAAGAAAAAGGGCAGGACACAGAGTGAAAGCATGGTCCGTGAACTTTTGTGCGATGCGCAGTACCTCCGCCCAGAAGGGTTGCAGACGGCTGCAAGACCAAAAGATGTGAAGGGAGCTCACCTCCTCTCCACACCTCCAGCAAAGATCGGAGCAAGAAGGAAACATTTTGCGCAACCGGGCCGGAGTGTAGTACCACCTGGTCAATAACTTATACCCCGCCTCCTGATATTTGGAACAGGTGGAAGTTTTATAAGTGAAGAAGAAAATCCTTTCGATTTGGTGGTCCGAAAAAGAAAGGCCCAGGTCCCGCTCCCTACAGTATATACAGTGGTCTGGAGGAGGGATCAGGTCCCGTCAGAAGACGATAGATCAGAGATATGGTATGGCGTAATGGAGAGTCCGAGACACACAGCTCCTCAAAAGGCATAAGGCGTCTAGCAAAGGAGGTCGCAGGCGGCAGGGACTGCAGAAAGTGAGCCAGCTGCACTTTTTGCCAGAAGGACAATGCCGCATAGGAAATACTGGAGAAGAGGGTTTGCCTAGAAACCCACTGCCCCCCAACGACGAAGTGTCTGGCCTGATGGAAACTTATGGACTTCAGTGTACGGAAACCCTGATCCAGCAGACCTGGGGAGAAGTCCTGGTTCTCAATTACTGGGAACAGAGGAGAAGGTAGAGAGGCAATCAGGCCCTCACCGCAGAACCTGCGGCCCAGTCTCAGGGTAGCCCCCACGGTCGGGTGGTCGGACACGCGTTTCAGCAAATCGGAAGCGCCCCACAAGAGGGATTCCGGAGGAGCAGCCCCCACACTCTGCTCAATCCTGATCCATTGTTTTAGGTGGCCATGGACGTGCCAGTCCACGATCCTGGTAAGGTGACAAGCAGCGTAATACAGGGTCGCATCTGGAAAGGCCATGCCGAGAACCTTAAGCGAAAGGCGGGGGGGCCCCTCACCCAAAGAAACCTACGAAAGGTTTTGTTTATTTTACGCAGGAAAACCGGGGGAACCGCGATTGGAAGGGCTTGCAGTACATAGAGCAGACGAGGTATGATATTCATCTTGATAATGTTGCAACGCCCAAACCAGGAGAACATCCCGTTCTACCACCCCTCCAAATCTTTCCGAATACGAGACAGAAGAGGAGGGAAGTTGCATTCAAAGATGCGGTCGGGGCAGTTGGGGAGGAAAATACCCAAGTATTGTATTTGGGATTTGATACTTCTGACACTGCTTGCTACAAAACTGAAGGCCTATAGCAGAGAGGGGGGTGTATACCACCTAGGACTTCTCATAGGTATAGCCAAGTTTTTTTTTTCTGGCTAGTGTCCTACTCCTGTAGGGGGCAATATAACCCTATGGTTCTGAATATGGAGAGCGTTGTCCATCAATGAACTAGGAGAAATGGATTTTATATTAAGTACAAAAATCCTATTTTTCTTTCTCGACCATTGAAGTCTTGTAGTGTTTCAGGACATCCAAAAGCAGTCCAACTCCAGCAGCAAAGAAAAACATGAGAGGGCCAAAAATTCCTAAAGCTGGAATCATGAAAAAGGTGGCACTGAATCCTTAAAGGGATTTTAAAGGCAGAAGGTTTTTTTTTTTTATCTTCAAGAATTCTAAGCATGAAGATAAAAAAAAAACATTTGTGTGCAGCAGCCCCCCTCAGCCCTCCTAATACTTACCTGAGCCCATCTTTATCCAGCGATGTTGCAGGAGTTTCTCAGCTGCCCGGGACTCCCCTCCTCGTTGGCGGAGACAGCAGCGGGGCATGATTCTCTCCCGCTGCTGTCAAAGTCAGTCAGCCAATCAGGAAAGAGAGGGGTTGGGGCAGAGCCGTGGTTCTGTGTTTGAATAGACACAGGGAGCGGTGACTTGGCTTGGGTGCCCCCATAGCAAGCTGCTTGATGTGGGGGCATTCAATAGGAGGGAGAAGAGGGACCTAAGAAGAGGAGGATCTGGGCCCCTCTGTGCAAAACCAACTGCACAGAGCAGATAAGTATAACATGTTTGTTATATTTTAATTTTTTTTTTTTTTTTTAAAGAGGCTTAATCTCTTTAAAGTGCAAGTTCACCTTTAGCAACATTTTACAAAAAGCCCCCTATGCAATTCCAGGTCCCCTGAATAATACATTACTAGCACTTCTCATTTTCAGATGTCGATTCTGCTTGTCATTACATCTGCAACCCTGGAGGTTTACCCCTCTATCCCCCTCTGCCCTGAGCTCAGCCACTGCAGCTAGAGGAGAAGAGAACATCCTGAAGCAGCTGCTAGGTAACACACACTTGTACTGTCCAACCTGTCCTGCAAAATGTAAGAAGCAATGGCTGCAATAGATAATATTCCAAAACACAATTCCTCCCACAAAATTTCTAGGGATGAAAGTTTCTGGTCTTCCACTAAACAAAGTATATCTTCCATGTCTTGTTACAGACCTTGCATTAAAGTAGACTTCCTAGCGTTTAGCATTGTGGAAATAACCAATTCAGTGATGTCTGTTTCTTAGAACCTGGGTTCAGCAATTATGCCATCTAAGCCTGTAACTGTGGAACAGAGTAAATCAGTACTAGAGACAGAAGATGCAAGCAATCCGGAGTCCACAGAGGAGGAGTCCTATCAAGTTGGAGTACTCCTTTCTGCAAAGGCTAGTTATAGGTTGGGGTGGCTGCCATTTGTTTGTACTGTTGGTAATTAGTGAGGTGATGCACTGGATACCTACACTGCCATTGTGCTATTACTGGGTGTCCAGGGGTCCCTATACCTTTAAGGAGCGGTGGTCTCCCTCCAGGCATACCTGCCGTTAATCTATCCATTATTATACACTGTTCAAAATAATTAAAGGAACACTTTGAAAACACATCAGATATCAAATGGGGAAAAATATCGCCTCATGCTTCCAGTAGTGACACTGACCCTAGCCGAATGCAAAACTAGTGAAAAATTGTCAAAAAAGAGAAGTAGGGAAAAAAATGGCAGTGGCCTCCACCAGTAAAGCCATTTCTGTTTTGGAGGTTGTCTCATTGTTGCCCATCTAGTGCACCTGTTGATTTCATTAACACAAAAGCAACTGAAACTGATTAACAACCCCTTCTGCTACTTAACCGATCAGATCAATATCCCAGGAGTTTAACGTGATGCTATATTCTAAATAAAAAGTGTTCCTTTAATTTTTTTGTTATCAGTGTATATGTGCTTCAACTTTGGAGACTCTCAAATTATAGAGTTAGGACTGTAGTACACTGGGGTGCCGTGCTGTGACCGCTGCAGCTTTCGCATTTATTTGCAAATGTGTGCAAACTAAACTGCAAAAGAAAGGAAGGGCAACACCACTCCAGGTGATAATGATCCTCTCCTTGATGACCAGGTGCTGGTTTGGTCTGTGTTCTGACCAGATGATCCAAGAAAGAAAAAGAGTGACCGAACTACAGGATACAAGAAAAAATGCTTCATTCCATAAAAATCATCCAAAAAACTGAATTTTTGTAAAATCTTACCGTAAAATTCCTTTCTCTGAGTCCTCCGACAGTCGCCGCCCCTTCATAATCTTCACCAATGGATATTGACCTTTGATCCGTAGGAGTAGCTAGGCAACAAGATTTGTTAATACAAAAGCTTTTAGCATAATCACACCCATAGGGGGCGGTCCCCTCAGTCAATACCTCCCTGCTTCCAGCATCCTCAACTCAGTTTGGTAGCATAGCAGTAGAGTACATAAACAAAACCCCAAAAGAGGGGCGGGGGCGGCGACTGTCGGAGGACTCAGAGAAAGGAATTTTACGGTAAGATTTTACAAAAATTCCGTTTTCTCTTACGTCCTCCGACAGTCGCCGCCCCTTCATAATCTTCACCAATGGGACGTCCCAGAGCAGTGCAGACATGAGGGGTGGGAAACGCAGCAGCGCACAAAGCAACGCAGTACCCACATCAGAGACAGGAACCTTACCAAAGTAAGAGAACTAACTGGGCAACAGGAAAACATGCTCAACAGGAGCAACAACCCAGGAAAGAACAAGTAACCCAGGGGTAAGACACCCCAACAGCCCAAAAACAAGGGTCCCTAAGGCACCGCCGCACTAATAACCTTGCGGCCAAAGGAAGCATCAGCCGATGCCTGAACATCCACTTTGTAAAATTTTGAGAAAGTGTGAACGGACGATCAGGTCGCCGCCTTACACACTTGATGATGACAGGCCCAAGACGTACTCAGAGATCTGGTAGAGTGCGCCTTCACAGGGAAAGGAGGAACCTTCCCCCTCAAAGCATATGCCTGCTCAATGGTCTGTCTGATCCATTTGGCGATGGTCGCAGCCGACGCCGCCATGCCCTTCCGAGGTCCCTCAGGAAGGACGAATAGGGAATCAGACTTGCGAAAGGATTTAGTCGACAAAAGGTAAACCCTGATCGCCCGAACAACATCCAAGGAATGCAGGGCAACTTCCTTTGGATGCTTAGGCTTCGCGCAAAGCGAAGGCAAGACAATGTCCTCATTAAGGTGAAACTCCGAGATCCTTTTCGGAAGAAATGAAGGGTTAGGTCGAAGGACCACCTTATCCAAGTGAATCACCAAGTAAGGAGAGCTGCAGGACAAAGCCGCCAGCTCCGACACCCTGCGAGCCGAAGTGATCACCACCAAAAAGGCAACCTTCTTGGACAACAGAGACAACGAGATCTCCCTGATCTTTTCAAAAGGAGCCTGTTGCAACACGGACAGAACAAGGTTCAAGTCCCATGGAGGTAAAGGTTCCCTCCTAGGAGGGACCAAATGTCGCACCCCCTGAACAAAGGTGCGAATCAACGAATTGGACGCCACCGGGCGTTGGAAAAGAATGGCCAGCGTAGAAATCTGACCCTTAATCGTGGCCAGCGCCAAACGCTGGTCCACACCAGTTTGGAGGAAAGCCAACACTCTCGATACCGAGTATGAGCGAGGGGAATACCCCCTGGACTCACACCAGGCAAAGTACGCTTTCCAGGTACGGTAGTAAATTTTTCCTGAAGAGGCTTTTCTAGCCTTGATCAAAGTGGGAATGACCTCAGGGGAGAGACCCCTATCCTTCAGGACCTGGCTTTCAACAGCCAGGCCGTCAAAGCCAGCGACTGTAAAGCAAGATGGAATATCGGCCCTTGAGACAGAAGGTCGTCTCGAAGCGGCAGATGCCACGGAGCGTCGACTGCCAGATTGACGAGGTCCGCGTACCAAGACCGGCGAGGCCAGTCCGGTGCCACCAGAATCACCGTATGCGGTTCCGAAGCCAGTCTGCGAAGGAACCTGGACAAGAGTTGAATCGGGGGAAAGGCATACATCAGACGATACTGACGCCAGGGCGCCACCAACGCGTCCGAGGCGTCCGCCCGCGGATCGCGCGTTCTTGCCACGAACCTTTCCACCTTGTTGTTTAGACGAGACATGAACAGGTCCACATCTGGAAGACCCCACTTCGTGCACAACATTTGGAAGACATCCGGGTGAAGGGACGATTCTCCCTGGTCCAGGGTCTGGCGACTCAGATAGTCCGCCTGCCAGTTCTCCACCCCCGGAATGTGTACATGACAGAATGTCGGCCACTTCCCGAGCCGCTCGGGCACTCCTGGTGCCCCCTTGATGGTTGATGTAGGCCACCGCCATGGCATTGTCTGTCTGAACCCGAACTGGACGGCCCTGAAGCCGTTCCGACCATTGCAGAAGGCAAAGCTTTATTGCCCTCAATTCCAGAATGTTGATCGGAAGAGACGACTCCTCCTCCGACCAAGTTCCCTGGGCGGACAGAACGCCCAGAACACCACCCCAGCCCGACAAGCTGGCATCCGTGGTGATCACCGTCCACAAAAATGGACGAAAAGACTTGCCCCCCGACACCGCTGGGGACTGGAGCCACCACAGAAGACCCCTTCTGGTGCGATGGCTCAATGAAATCCGTAGATCCAGAGATTGCGGTCGCCCGTCCCACTCGGCCAGAATCTCCGCTTGAAGACCCCGCGTGTGAAACTGGGCAAAGGGAATCGCCTCGAAAGCCGATACCATCAAACCCAGACATCTCATGCATGTCCGGAGAGACGAGTATTGAGTGTCCCTGAGGGACCTGACCTCGTCCTGAAGCATCCTGAGCTTGTCTTCCGGCAGGAAGACCTTCGCCTGAACAGAGTCCAGAATCATCCCCAGGTAGGGAAGACGAACCGACGGACACAGCGTCGATTTCGGAATGTTTATCGTCCAACCGAACTCCTGCAGAGTCTGCATTGTGGCGGACAGGTCGGTTACCAGATCCTGACTGGCAGGGGACCGAAGTAGGATATCGTCCAGATACCACAAGACAGAGATGCCCTGAGCTCGCAATAGAGCCAGGACCGGCGCTAGCACCTTGGTGAATACCCGCGGAGCTGAAGCGAGACCGAAAGGCAACGCCACAAATAGGTAATGATCCTCCCCAACGGCGAATCGAAGGTACTTCTGGTGACCCTCGAAAATGGGGATGTGTAGGTACGCATCCTTCAAATCGATGGAGGCCATGAATTCCCCCGGAACCAGGGCAGCCACCACCGAGTGCAGGGATTCCATGTGGAACTTGAGAACCCGCACAAAGTGGTTCAGAGCTTTTAAGTCCAGAATCGGACGCACCTTGCCCTCCTTTCTGGGCACAGTGAACAGATTGGAATAAAACCCCCGAAACCTGTCCCGATGAGGCACCGGAACCACCACTCCTTGGGCCCGCAGGTCCCGCACCGCCAGGGTGCAGATCCTGCAAGTGCTCCGGAGATAGCTGAAGATTTGAGGGAAAAAATCCGCCCGCCGGCCGAGAAACTCGATCTTGTAACCAGATCGAACGACTTCCTGAACCCATCTGTCCCGAATGCGGGCCACCCAGGGCTGCAGAAAACCGCGCAAACGTCCCCCCACCCCAGAATCGGGTGAGGGCGCCCCTTCAGGCTGAGTTGGCGTGGGAAGCGGAACCGGACTGGCCGGACTTCTGCTTACCCGCCCACGGCTTCTTCTGGGAGCCTTGGCCTTTGAAAGGCTTGCCTTTGGATTGCGACCGAAAGGCACGAAAAGAACCCTGAGCGGGCCTAAACGAGGAATTCCTTTTACCGCGAAAAGACTTATTCTTGTGAGAGTGGGGCAAGAGAGTGCTCTTACCCCCTGAAACACCTTTTATCAGTGAATCCAACGCCTCGCCAAAAAGGCGAGACCCCACGTAAGGAAAATTAGCCAGCGTCTTGCGAGAAGTTTGGTCAACCGACCAACTCTTCAGCCATATCAGACGACGGTTCAACACCGCTACACTGGATAGGCGCGCCGCCAAGGGGACCAAATCCAAGTCCGCATCACACAAATACATGACACCCTGATGAATTTGATCCACCATAGCCAACGTGGTCGGCGGAGCTGAATCAGTCACCAGGGTGCGCCTGAGCACCTGTTTACAATCTGCAATAGCTTGGGCTGCCATAATGGAAGCAAAAATAGGCTTCAGCATAGAACCAGCAACCGTATAAGCATGACGGGCAAGGGACTCCGATCTCCTGTCCGTAGGGTTCCGGAACACCGGGGTATCCTCAGCAGGAATCGCAGTAGACTTATTCAAAACGGCCACCGCGTGATCCACCTGAGGCGGTACACACCAACGCTCTTCGGTGGAGGGTGGAAATGGATAATGCAGTTTGAACCTATTTGACACAGAAAAGGGCTTCTTTAAATTGCACCATTGCTCATCAACAGCGTGTTGAAATTCCGCAGGGCAGGGAAAAACCTGCGCTGATTTGCGTTTCCTTTGCGTCCCATAAGAGGACATCAGAGCAGGAGGACTCGGTTCATCATGCAGGCGCAGCGTTTCTTTAATAGAAGTAATCAACTCATCCATGAGTGCAAGCTCTTCAGGCGAGCCAGTGGGAGAAGTATCAACCCCCTCCACCTCAGCCTCCACCTCAGACCCCATAAGGTCCAGAGAGGAGCGAGACCCTGAGAAGGGCACTCCAGCCATAGCAGCCCCATCGCCCTCTGAATCAGAGGAGACAGATAACCTGGGCCGTTTTGCGGATCGATCAGCCATCAGCATCTGCACCTGAGAAGCCAAGTTCGCTACAACAGCAGCCAGATCAGCCCCCTCGGGGGGTGCTGCAGCCCCTTGGCCCCCCACCAGGGCGGGAGGAAACTTGCAATCCTGAGAATCCATGCCCCAGTAATAAACTGAAATAAAGGAACTGCCCCTTTAACACCGCGGCGAGCGCAGCCCACCGCACACTACTGATGTACCAACCCCGCAGGGAAAATGAGCACTGAGCAAGGAAATGCAGGATAAGGAAGGTAAAAACCTGGAGAGACCACACAGGCTGCTGCCACCGATCTGTTCCAGTGAAAAAGGAAGTGATGCAATGGCTGACCGACCTATATAGCCTATGAAGGCTCCACAAACATAGCTGCTCGGCCGAGGGATTCAGGCCACAAGAAAATGGCGCCGACATGTGCTTGCTCGATCGTTCGTCGGCAAAATGGCGGTGGTTCGGCGCCAAAACACAGCGCTGTACTAGACAGGGCCGGTCACCACACATTATCCGAAAAAATGGCGGGCCGCATTAGCGGCCGCCACACAGCATGTCTGAGCCCAGTCTGCCCCATACATTACACACAGCAGAGCGGGAGAGCCCCCCCCCCCCCCCCCCCCGCAGCCCACAGAAAGGCAGCTACACAGGGATCTTAGGGAGCCCGCACTTACACAGACATGTGGGTCACACAGTCACAGACCGACACCCATACAGACAAGTCCCCCCATAGAAAGTTACTTACCCACAGGATGGCGTGGGGAGCGAACAAACCGCTATACAGATGACAGGGAGTGTCGCAGCCAGGACGCAGCGGACTGTGGTGCGAAACCGCAAAAATGGCGTCCAGTGAGGTAGCCACCTCACAGGCAGCATCCCTGCAGCGAACAGGGATGGGTCGTTCAATATGCCAGGGAAACCTGAGCTGAACGCTCGATGGCAGGCTGGGGAACCTTCTGGCTCTCAGCCCTGGGATCCAGGGCGGCCAGTCCGAGACCCAGCTCCGCACAATCATCTTCATCCGAAGAAAACTAAACTAAGGCTGATAAAATAACAGCTAAGTAAAAGAAAGAGAAAAATACTTAAAATAAAATCAAAAAAGGATAGAAGGCTGAGACTGAAAGCCCCAGCACAGGAAAAGCCATCTACTCCTAAGCTAGGCAAATTCAAACTGAGTTGAGGATGCTGGAAGCAGGGAGGTATTGACTGAGGGGACCGCCCAATAGGGGTGTGATTATGCTAAAAGATTTTGTATTAACAAATCTTGTTGCCTAGCTACTCCTACGGAGCAAAGGTCAATACCCATTGGTGAAGATTATGAAGGGGCGGCGACTGAAGGAGGACATAAGAGAAAAATGAAATTCACGATAGCATCATGACATACACGGAGGAGAGCACAGTTAACGAGTTTCACAAATTTATTTCCTTTATCATAACCCAATTAAGTTATTGGGTTATGATTAAGCGAATAAATTTGTGAAAGACGGTAACCATGCTCTCCTCCATGTATGTCATGATGCTAACGTGAATTTTGTTTATTGGATGTTGGAGGATTTTTATGGAATTAAGTATTTTTCCTTGTTATCCGGGAGAGGGACCCGGGAGAGTCTTTTTTTCCTTGTGCAAACTAAACTCCTTGGTTTTATTGTGAACTGTTAGACAGGACAAATCGTTTGCTGCAGGCTGGCTGGGAATTTTTGTTTATTGTTCTTTGGGGTACCACATCTGCCTAGGTCTCTCTGGAGCTAAAAGGATCACCAGAATGCCCTCAATCTTGATCCCAAAAAGCAAAAAGAGGAAGGAACTTAAGAGGAAGGAACCTCAAAGGAGGAAAGGGTGATCAGATCCCAAGGAGTCTCAAGAGAAATCACTGCTTCTGCTAGAAAATCCCGTAGCTTGGCTGGCCCACATTTGTGGGAAACAATTAAATCGGTGGATTTAGTTGGCTTTAGAGTTTATCTTTAACAGTTTCCCAAAAGTTACATTCAAGGCATGTCATAAACAAAACTCTCACAGTTGCTTGTGCTCTCAACCAAACTGTCAACTCATCAAGTGGCTAGGGTCATAAGAGATCAGATGTGCTGCACCATGGCAACTGCAGATTAATAGAGACTAAGATACAGCTTCTTTGGCTATAATGAATAGGAGTGTCCAAAGTCCAACATCATTGCTCTGCAGTCAGTGTTCTTGTTGTTTCAGGTAAATCTCAAGCCTGAATCTGGGTAACAGTTACTATAGCTTATATTAAGTTGCGGTTATTTATCCACTATCAGTAGCAATTGGCTGCTCAGGCACCAAATGTTCAATTGTGGGAGGCTGGGGAGACATATATTATCTGTCAATAATAACATATGAGTTAAAATGCTTAGGTTGGTAATGTGTAAGGGGCGGAGCCGACGATGTAGGATTTTGGTTAACATCTAGCTGAAGTCTAATCTTAGGCGGTACCTGTCATATGCTACCTGGACAAGTGAAGTGAAGAGCCACAGGTGATAGACATAGCTGAAACAAATCCTCCTACATAGATTTTTTTTAGTTTATCTGCAGTCTTCTCAAAAGAGCTTAAAAACGTTTTAAAAATATTTCTTTATCTGTCTCAGCACCTCATTGTCATTCACCGACAAGCTGCAGCCTCCATTGGTGATGTCCCACACTGTGGATTGTACAACTACATATGCTTTTTTTCACCAGCTCATAGTGCAATTTTAAATGTGAGTGGTTTTATTGATGCCATTTGAATACATGAAATAGTTTGTAAGGAAAGCACTATGATGGTCTGTATGCTTCATCTCTCGGTATATAATGGTAGAATTAGTGAATATCATATGCAGAGGGAATGGATGTGAAAGAAAGTTTCATAACCGCTTGCCGACTGCGCACAGTATATTTACTGCGGCAGTCAGCCCCGGCCAGGCAGAGTGACGTAGATCTACATCGCTAGCCTGTCACCGGATTTAGAGCCAATAGCGGGCGAGCGCGCGCCCGCCTCGTTCACAGAGGAGTCCGCGCGTGTGACCGGCGGACCCGATGTCCGCCGGTCACACTACGATCGTCGGTAGAGCGGGAGAAAGGCGGGCGGCTTATGTAAACAAGCCGCTTGTCATTCTCCCCTGTGTAAAAATGGAGATCAGACGGTTCTACTAGAAGAACCGTTGATCTCTGTTTTTACAATAGGAGACATGTCCCATCACAGTTAGAAACACGCCCCTAGGACACACTTAACCCCTCCCTCTCCAATACAGTTAACCCCTTCCCTGCCAGTGTCATTTTTACAGTAACAGTGCATATATATATATATATATATATATATATATATATATATATATAGCACTGATTACTGCAGTAATGTCACTGGTACCCCCAAAAGTGTCAAAAATGTCAGTCAAGGGTCCGATCTGTCCGCCGCAATGTCGCAGTACCGCAAAAAAAAAAAACGCAGATCGCCGCCATTACTCGTTAAAAAAAAAAAAAAAAGACAAAAATCTTTCCCTTTGTTAGTAAACGCGATAACTTTTGCGCAAACCAATCAAAATACGCTTTTTGCGATTTTTTTTTACCAAAACATATGTAGCATAAAACAAATTGGCCGAAAATGTTAAAAAAATTTTGAATTTTACATTTTTTTTTTGGGGGGGGGGGATTTCATGTAAAAAAAAGTGAAAAATATTGTTATTTTTGCTAAATTTACACTCTTTTTTTGTTTATAGCGCATGATCAAAAAATCGCACAGGTGATCAAATACCACCAAAAAAAAGCTCTGTTTGTGGGGAAAAAAAGGATGTGAAATGTGTTTAGGTACAGCGTCGCACGACCGCGCAATTGTCCGTTAAACTCACGCAGTAAAAAATCGCAAAAAACCCCTGGTCAGGAAGGGGGTAAAATCTTCCGGGGCTTAAGTGGTTAAAGAATACGGCCATAGATAACCCTTTAAGGGACAGGCGCATAAGACCTATTGCCCCAAGGTCAAATTAGGAGGTTAGCTGCTAATGGTGGTGGGATCATTCGCAAATGGTGTGTACAATAGAAGCAGAAATCTGGTAAATAATCACAGAGAAGTGAACCTTTGGTGAAATATAAAACATGTATTCTTTTTTTCTCAACTTTTTTACATGTATTGATCGGATGTTGGACTTACATGAGGACCGATTTAAGTTTTCACATTTACTATAGCATTGTAGCTTGTTTTACACAAACATAAGATATACAAATGCGGCGCTGTTCAAGTTGTAGTATTTTTTTTTTTTTAATTCAAAGTCTTTATTGAAAAAAAAAAAAAAAAAGGGAAACACATTTACAAGGAAAATACGTGCTCGTTGGAAAGAACAAAATGAAGCAACCGCATATCACAGAAATACAGTAGGTCATACACAGCAATGGGACAAGGTATAATACAACATCTCATCTGTGGTGGAGAAGGCCTCGGGAGGCGACTTTATTACACAGAGGTCATGGGCAACGCACCAAACATATGTGAAATTAAGCGCAGCTACCAGAACTTGAGGGCAGCGGCGAAGTGTACACCACGCATAATGAACAAGTAGGGGAACGCCATGGCAATTCTAGACACGCGTCTCCGGGGCCAGCACCCATCTATCCCATATCTTGTTATACTTGGACGGACAGCCTCGGTGGGTGTAGATCCGTTTTTTATAGGGCAAGGCAGAATTGACTTCCCTGAGCCAGTCATGAAAAGAAGAAGGCGTAGCTCGCATCCATTGTCTGGAGATACACTTTCTGGTAAGAAACAAAGTTTCATGTATAAACTGGGTGGTAAATCTATTCATGCTGACATCCGGAAAGATTCCGAGCAGGCATGGCTTCGGGGCCAGCGTTAGAGGGGAGCCCATGGTGTCATGGAGAAACCTAACCACCTGTGTCCAAAAGCCCTAAAATACGGGGCAGTTCCAAAGGAGGTGATAAAATGTTCCCGGTTCCCTTCCACACAAGGGGCATAAGTCTGAGGCATCACTTCGGTATTTGGCCGTTATGATGGGCGTCAAGTAGGCTCTGTGGAGTATATACAGCTGAGTTAAGCGGTCTGACAATTTTGGGGAAACCATTTTGCAGTTGTCAAGTGCATCTTCCTACTCCTCATCATCCATAGCCCCCACATCTCCCTCCCACTTAGTTTTAATGGCATAGGCAAGCACTGTAGAAGCCAGTAGAAGGAGTGCATTGTAAAGGTGTGAAATGAGCTGTTTGGGCTCAGATCCCCTGACTACCTCTATTATAGAGATCGGTGCTATATCTTGCACTGGTTGGGGGAATTGGGAGGAGAAAGCATGGCGGATTTGCAGGTACCTGAAAAACATATAGTTATGAAGGTCGTGCTGGTGTTTCAGGGCATCGAACGTTTTAAGGGTGCCATTGGTTAGCAATTGGGCGAGGAAGTGTACTCCATGCTGGGTCCAGACATGTGCATCAGGGTTGGAGGCAAATTCAGGCAGGCGAGGATTGTGCCACAAGGGCGTGTGTTCGTGGAGTGAGGGAAGGTCCAGTTTAGTGGACACCACATCCCATATTCGTCTGTACTGATACAACAGACGCTATAGCTGTTCGGCGCTCAGTCCCCCATACACCGGTCAGGATCAATGACAGAGGGTTCAGCAGTTGCGTGGGCCCAGCATGGAGTCAGAAGGGCCAGAAATCTCTCCCTATCCGAGTTATGGAGATGGAAAAAATGGGACAGTTGTGATGCTAGATAATACAAGTTGAAGTCTGGAAGTGCCAGGCCTCCCAGATCCGTGGGGTTTTTGAGCTTCCGCCAGGCAAGTTTATGTCGACTGGAACCCCAGACAAAGGGCTTGAGGATGGAATCAATTTGCAGGAAGTACTTAAGAGGTAGATAGATGGGGGAGTGCCAAGGTATATATAGCAGTTTGGGCAGTAAAACCATTTTAACCAGGTTAACTCAGCCTCGAACTCCTAACGGAAGGCGAGCCCAGGTCTGGGTTTTACACTTGAGCAGGGCAAGGAGAGGTTGTATATTGTCTGATAGGTAATTCCTCGGGGAGTTGGTGACCTGAATCCCTAGATATTTAACACGCTCCACCTGTTGTAGGGGGAAGCAAGGGTCTACACGGTAGAGGGAAACATCTATAGGCAAAATTTGGGATTTGTCCCAGTTTATCGTTAAACCCGAGTAACATCCAAAATGTTCAATAAGGGTCAAGGCGGTGTGAAGGGAGTCACCAGGATCAGCCAGGTACAGCAGAGTGTCATCCGCATACATGCCAATCTTTTCCTCCAGGGCGCCAGCTCGGAGCCCATGTACATCAGGGTGTGCTCTAATGGCTATTGCCAGAGGCTCAGCGACCAGGGCATAAAGGAGGGGTGAGAGGGGGCAGCCTTGTCTGGTTCCCCTGGTAAGGGGGAACCCGGCCGACGTCCTCCCATTAGCCAGGACTTTGGCAATTGGGGCCTGATAAAGCACACAAACCCACTTGATAAAATTGGAGCCAAAGCCATATCCCTCGAGGCAGCGCCATAGGAACCCCCATTCAACCGAGTCAAATGAATTTGCCGTATCCAAGGCCACTACAACTCTAGAGCCAGAATTGTCATGGCATGCTTGTAAGTTCATAAACAGGCGTCTCAATTTGAATGAGGTGTTCCTACCAGGCATAAAACCCGACTGATCCGAATGAATCAAGGACAGGATGACTTTATTGAGTCAAATCGAGAGTGCTTTGGCCAGGATCTTAACGTCCACTTGTAGGAGGGAGATGGGCCGATAGGAGGCCGGGAGGTAGGGGTCCTTACCAGGCTTAGGTATAAGCACAATGAGGGCTTCTTGCATGGAGGGAGGTAACGAGGAGGTTTCAAATGCAGTCTCGAACACATGCAGAAGATGGGGAACCAACACGTCTGAGTATGTGGAGTGGAATTCGATGGGCAAGCCATCCAGTCCCGGTGACTTAGACCTGGGAAATTTAGCTACAGCCTCCATGATCTCCTCCTGCGTGAATGGGGCCTCCAATTGCGTTATTTGTTCCTCCATCAATTGCGGGAGCACATCCCTCCTGCCTCAGTAGAAGTCCGCTCGGAGGAAACACGCCGTCACTAACTACATCCGCGGTCCGTACTGCAGGCGGCCACGGATCTACAGGGTTCCAGCAAGCTTATTATATCGTCTTAACTGTAAGTGCATCTTTGAGTATCAGCAATAAAAGTTATAAGGATAATGCACTATTAGTCCCCCCTTGTCTATTTTTGGGAAATCACCTGTGAACACCTGGATGAAGTTTCACTTCCAAGGGACAACAGGGAGCCGTAAGCTTGGGGGACGGTCATTACCATTGAGCTGAAAGATATCCAGAAGTTATCCATACACCTTAAGTTTTATGTCATCTGGTACTTCGCTATGGTCTGATTTTGTGTTTGTGAGATACACGTGGAAGCCCTCACCTGTGACAGCAGAGAGTAACACCCAGAATAAGAGTGGACCGGGATTGGGTTGAGACACCGAGAGATTAGTGAGACAGTTGCCTTCTGGTCTGAGCGATATGGTAAGAGGCCATACTTACTATCTGATTATTTCACGGTGACCTCCTGGAATTCCCAAGACACTACTGGGTTGACTATCCGCCCTTAACCTCTTTCTCTATGGTAAGGGGCTAATCCCCATTAAGGTGGTGGAACCCATCTGCACCCCACGGACCTAGAGGAACCCACTGAGTGGATTCTATTTTAGCCTGTGTGGGGACAATTGGGACTTTATGCACTTTTTTATATGTTTATGGACTATACACTGAGGTGGCAATCACTGAAATATTGGACACTTTTCTTTGAATCATTTGTGCACCTTGTTGGTTTATGTTGATACCACATTACCCATTCATCACTACCTATTTACCATAATACACCTATGTTTATGCACTAGGATACATAGTAATCACTATACACCCGTTTAAGTGCACATCAACCCTGGAACACATCACAGGTATATGGGGGACACTCATTATAGTGTCACCTTTTTCCTGATTTGTGACATTAGTGAATTTTAGCGCACCTGATTTCTTTTCTACAATTGCGGGAGCACGTCTGGGGACAAATAGATGGGGATTGGGAGTCATCGCCCAGGGCGGTGGAGGTATAGAGGTCTTGGAAGAAGTCCCTGAAAGTCTCCGTTACTAGGCCAGGGTCCGAAATAGGGGTGCCTCTGGGGGGGTGTAAGGTGATTACTACCTGGGGCCTGTTATTACTGTGAACTAAATAGGTCAAAAGCTTACCCGCTCGCTCACCGTGCTCATATAGTTTTTGTTTTTGAAAGAAGAGGGCCCGCCGAGCCTTTTCGTAATCCAGTTGTTCCACTACTAAACTAAGGAGTTTGAGCTGATCAGCCCCAGGGGGCGTTGGGTCAGCCACGAAGGCCTCCTCCGCCGTGGCCAGGGCCCGAGTAGCCTGAACATAGGCCCGTGCGGAGTCGGACTTGATGGCATTAAGAGTGGAGGTCAGGGCTGCCCTGGCGTGCAGTTTGAAAGTCTCCCAGACCACCAGAGGGGAAGCCGAGTCATCATTGTCAGCAAAATAATTGCTGCCAACCGGCGGCCATATTCCTCTCCTCAGGAATAGGAGAAAGCCAAAAAGAATTCAGTCACCAGGCTGGCCTGGCGCGATCACCCTGGAGTCCAATAGTCACCCAGTAGGGTCTGTGGTAAGAAAGGCCGTGGGCATGAAAGCCTGCATCTAGTAATCTAGGGAGTAGGGAAGGGGAAATAAGGATGAGATCGATACGGGACATCGAGCGATGAGTGGGGGAGTAGCAGGAGTAGGCTTTAAGAGAAGGGTACTTAACTCTCCAATTGTCCAACATGTTAAATTCCGCCATCAAACGGGCGAACCTAGTGGTTGTGGGCTGAGGCTGTACAGTCCCGGACACGTGTAGTCTAACCATACTGGGGTTCATGGTGTTGTTGAAGTCCCCCATCCAAATCACAGGAATGCGAGGATGCAACATCGAGAAATCCAGGCCCTCAAGGAGGATAACTGAAGAGAAGGGAGGGGGGACATAGAACGCCATGAGTAAGTAAGGGTCACCATACAGTAGTACCTCCAGAAACACATACCTGCCCATGGGGTCTACTAGGGATCCCCGAGGCTCAAAATGTACAGATTTTGCAATTAAGACCGCCACCCCCTGAGAGTGGGAGGTAAACATGGAGTGGGACATCCATCCTAGCCAGGGGCCCTTCAGTGCCTGTTGAAGAGTGCCATCCAGATGGGTCTCCAACAGGACCACAACGTCCGCCCTGTGGCACTTTATCACATCAAAAACTGCTGAATGTTTGACTTTGTCTCTAAGGCCACGGACGTTCCATGTTAAAAACTTAAGGCACACAACAAAATGTACGGGAGCTCCAGGGGTTCCGTTCGACCCACACATCCACCACAAAGCAGTAGTATATCGAGATAAAATGCATCAGCATATAGAACGACTGTATTCCCAACAATAAAGGAGAGCACTAGCACTACAGAAGTGTTAACACTTTTCAGATATCTATAGAAATGAAAAAAAAGAACAATATATTGTGACAATAAAGACGGCACACCCACCCACCCCGCCCACACCCCAACTTGTGCAGGCTTGCAGTAACTCATCCCAACCATAGAACCTGCGGGGTTTAAAAATCCCCTGAGAGTAATAAAAAATGGAAAAGGTCCAGCACAGCAGGAAAAATTGCAGAGAGAGAACAAAAACAGGAGAGTCCAGGGGCCTTGTAGAAAAACAGGTCCTGTCACCTACCGCGGTGACAGAGGGATAATTGGCAGGAGTGCCTAACATAGGCAATCTTGGAGAGCGAAACTTCGCTGGGTAGCATGGCATGCGAGTAGGACTGAGCATGGGCAAATAAGGGGAAACAGAGACAAGGGGGGAGGGGGAAGTTGAACAAAGTGTAGGGGGTATAATCATGCAGGTCTGTGAGGATAGCAGATCCCTTGCCAGGTGGGGGTTGTTAGAGTAGAGGGGGCAAGGTAAAGCAAATGTACCCAGCAAGAGGAAAAACCAGAGGTTAACAGGCCTCCCTGCGGGGGAGCCAGAGCAGCGGCAGACATCAAACAGCAGTACAGGTGACTGCAGTCCCGATCCAGGGGAGTAGAGAGGCATTAAGGGCAATGCGATGAGATAATAGCAGTCAAGCAGGAGAAATGTTTCAAGGGAGCAAAGGTCAGGTCTCATGAGGCACTACAGGGAGCTTTTCAAGTGGCTAGGCGTGAGGTGCAGTCAGCCCCGTGCCTCAAGGTGTTCCAGCCAGGAGATGGCAGCATCAGGGTGATCAAAAAAGTGCACTCTGTCTTCACCTTCCACACGAAGGCGGGCTGGAAACAGCATGGCATACTTTACATTCTTAATGCGGGGTCTGCGTTTAGCTTCAAGGAAGGTCTTGCGTTTTTTCCAGACTTCCGCTGAGAAGTCAGGGAAGAAAGCAAGTCTCCCATTGCCAAAGGGGATGTTTCCTTTTTCTCTGGTGAGCCTGAGGATCGTGTCTCTATCGCTGAAGTTAGGGACCTTGGCTACAAAGGTGCAGGGGGGGGGTGCCCCCTGAGGCGGCGGTCTGCCAGATAAGCGGTGTGCCCTCTCCACTACAAAGGTGGGGGAGAAAGCTTCATGGCCAGATGTATCAATCAGCAGTTGTTCCAAAAAGTCTGACGCATGAGACCCCTCAGCTCCCTCAGGCAGGCCTATCAGCCTAATATTACACCTCCGCATCCTGTTCTCCATATCATCCTGTTTTAACAGAAGCTGACTGACTTGCAGCTGGAGATGGTCTGAGGCATGCTGTAAGGGGGGCAGGGAATCTTCCACTCCACTAATCCTCTGCTCTGTGTCCGTGACTCTCTCCCTCAGTTTCTGTAAATCCTAGCAAACTAAGGATATGTCTATCTTCACCTCCTCTATTTTGGAGATGAGTAATGCCTGGCACTGGGAGATAGCCTCCAGGACCCGTGCTGTCTCGGCTCCCGCCGCGCTTACCTCCCCCCCCCTCCCCCGCCATCTTGGGACAAGGAGTCCTTATCCATGCGGCGGAATTTATCCAGTTATGTGGCCGTGTCCGCTGATTTTTTGAGCGGCGACATGATGCGGGGTATCTAGGGGGGGGTCCGGAGGTGCAGGGGAGGCAAACAAGGATGTCGGGGTACAGGATAAACGAAGTTAGGAGTAAAGGCCGGCGGAGCTCCTCTCACACACGTCCTACTGCATGCCTCTCCAGGCCACGACCCCAAGTTGTAGTATTTTAGTACATCAAAGTGGGTGGTATAGATCCCAGAAGCAACACAATTTTATTTTATTTTTCACTTTATTTGTACTTGTTTACTAATTTGTTTACAATGGTGTGCGCAAAAGTTTTGTTAGTAAATATTTTAGGTTAGTAGTTTAGTTACCAAGAGCCAAAAAATATTCACAATATGAAAGAGTTATAGCTGCAACTTTGTCACTTTGAGATCAAACAGTACGGTATTCTAAAGCCATCTAATTTTATGAGAGGGGAGCAATATTCTACTTTACTGTACCATACACTGCACAAGGCTTCCAATGTAATATAAATCACAGAACACAAGAGAAATGTAGCTAGAACACAACATAATGAAAGTGGTTTCACATCACAGGAGGATAAAATGTTCTCACCTATCATGGGTAATTTGCAGTTCTCCTAGCAGCTGATTGTTAAACCACTCATTGAAGTCAACACTGTCAAATAATTCATATGCAGCCAGTCCCACGGCATTGTAAACTGAAGGAAGATAAATGATAGGAATTAGTCACTGGTAACTGCAGAAAAAAAGGTCTACAACAGTAAAATCAAAAAACCTATTGAAATAAACACAAGGGCTTTGGCAAATCTGCAGGACAGCGAATGCGCTTTGTGTGCCTTATGAAATGAGTTAGGATGGGGCTTACCCAAAAACCCAGTTCAGAGAACCAAGAGGTGCTGACATGCTTAGAAACCAATAAGACAACATCTTTAGAGTGAATCTAATTCCAATTTTTAGTTTAGTAAGAAATGGTATAAAATCCCTATTAGGTTCTTAATGCGGTCTATATCCCTGCTACTCCCTGCTACCCCCTCTCTCTCTATCTATTTGTCCTACTGACCACTGTCATTGAGACTTAAAGTGAGACAACTTTAAAAAATGTTCCCTTATCACCAGAAAAAGAATGGATGAGAGAATCTTCCAATAGGAGTACTTGTTCTCTCACTTTTATGATTTCCCCTCATTCCTGTGTCTAGGGGAGAGAAAATGAGGGCAAACTCCTCAACGTGAGACAGATGGCAAAAAAAGCTGGTTTTAGGCTTAAGTTAATATAATTCAAACATTTTTAAGAAGTAGGGCTTCGTTTTTATACCTACTTTAAGTAGGAAGCTAGAATGTGAAGATGCATAACTTCCTTATGTATAACTGCTAGTACACTGGAAACTAACAGTCAAAATCTCCAAAGACAATATCTTAAAAGAGAAGTATGGTAATCCGTTTTTTGTAGAATCCTACTTACCTAGCTGGATGCAGCATCGATCCGATCCCAGGCCAGCTCTAACACTGAGTACCGATTGACCAAATACTAACGACCGCTCAGTTCTCAGGGCTCCCTAAGCAGAGAGCTGGGGACTGCCAACTGCAGCAGAAGTACACCCCAACAAGCTTTGGCTGTAGTTCTGCTTTAAGACTTAAAAAAACCCTTAAAGTGTATGTAAAACCGAAACGTTCTTTATAGTTTTGTATGGAGTGGTTCGGTGTTAAAAGCTCCATCAAGTTTTTATTTGGTCTGCATCCCTGCAGGACAGACACACAAGATCATAAAATGAGTGAAAATTCAACATTTTGTAGTTTTAAACTAGAAAAAGTTTTTCCACTATTCTTGTTCTGAGATAACTGACTAAAAGAAGATTTCAGCTCACTCGCTGCTGTGTTCCTAGAGACTGAAATCACCTTAATGGGACACAGGAAAACAGGGGGTGATAACTACTTCTCACTGATAAAATGTATTTAGATATATTAACCTACCAGGTAATTGAAAGATAATCAATAAAAAGAAATGGGGTTAGGGTACACAGATGATTTCTTTCTGGCAGTAAGTTGCATGAAATTAAGATGAATGCAAAAAGTAAGACATTAATATAGAAAATTCCTATTATTGCCCTGACTTAACCCGCTAGTCTAAAGTTCCTTCTTACTATAAAACACACACTTTGATTTATAACAGAAGACATTATGATACAGTTATTTCTTCTTAAGGAGTCACACTAGAGATCCAATATAGAGGTGTTTCCAGTCATATAAACATTACTAAGAATTAGGAACATTCTGTCACTAATGTAAAAATGCTTCTGGGCAGTGATCGTGCTTTAAATGACAGTTTCTTAGAGGCGTGCATGCCATTACATATTAAAGTGTCTAAGTGAATTAGCACTGTGACTTTTGGAGAAAGCCAGCTCATAGAGATAAAATAAAAGTTCAGAACAATATCTATTAGTGTTGCCGCTCTGTGGGAGTGGGACAATCTGAAAAGCTAGATGAGCGTGTAAGTGTAACAAATCAGTCAGTCAACTGCACCACCACAACTTTACTAAAGTTGGAATGTCCAGTCAATCATTCATCCTGAGCTTTGCAGATTCTCCACCAATTGTGATGCAACCCTCCAAATAAAGAGAGAGTGGAGCTTCGAACCTAGGAACACTTTATTTGTATTTTCTCAGAATTGGGGCCATTTACAGAAACCTCAAGGACTTAAAGAGGAACTTCACCCAAAAGGGCATTTCCCATCACACACACACAATCACGATGCCACATTAGGCACTTTGGGGGGTAGCGGATAACTGGTTTTGACCGGTACCCAATCCCACTTCTGGTGAGATGCACCCTGGCAATCTGAGCCGGAAGTTTGACACCCCCCTCCTTTCCCCACAGTCTTCTGGGACACGTCGCAGAAGACTGCGGGATCATTCATAAAGCGCTGCTTGTGGATTTTTAGTCATCAATGGAACACGAGAGCACTGATCACTATACTTGTAGTCCAGTGACACTTCCTCCAGCTTTCTCAATAAAAGTCCATACCTCAGTACAAACAGAGCTAGAGGAACAGTCATTAGCCTGGAATTGCATCCACTGATCAGGCTGCAATGCTTTGCAAGCTGATTTGAAAAAAAAAAAAAAAAAAAATGAAAAGACTAAATGCACATTGTTTTGCTAAAAATATAAATGCATTTATTATTTTTTTTTGTAAAAGATGGACTTAGACTTTATGGTGAAGCTCACATCCATGCATCTAAGCATAGTGTGTTCAAAAATGTGTGCTTGCTGCTTTATAACTGCAATTTGAAACAGCAACATCCTTCATGAAAATGATGACTAGTATCACAAGTATAATGAATAAAAAACACGCCACAGAAAAAGACGACAATCCATATGAATCTCTGTATCACATCATAAAGAGAACAATATGCTTATTTTTAACTGCAATAAAAAAGGAAAAAATACACAAAATAGAAGCTTCACCTTTAAGACTCCATTCACACTAGTAAGACTTGTCAGACGACTTGTGTGCCCTCAAGTCGCCCCAAGTCGCTTGTCATAACAAATGCAATGTAAATGAATTAGAGCCCTCTTAATATGCACTACTGAAGTCGCTCCGACTTCAGAAAAGGGTCCTATACTACTTCAAGGCGACTTGTATCGGACTTGTGCCAATAGACTTCAATAGGAGTCGCCTCCAAGTCGGATCCTTATCTTTTGTCAAGCGGCTGTGATCCGACTTTCCAGGAAGAAGAAGGAAAATTAGCCAGGCATTCCCCACATTGCAGCCATGCCTACAGTTCCTATATACCATTATCTCTGCCTGGTCTGTGTGAGTGGCACCGGTAGACACAGATAAGTAGCACTGGTGGGCAGTGGCACTGGTGGACACTGACACGTGGCACTGGTGGACACTGACACGTGGCACTGGTGGACACGGATTCGTGGCACTGATACGTGGCACTGGTGGACACTGATTTGCGGCACCGATACGTAGCACTGATATGTGGCACTGGTGGACACTGATTTGTGGCACTGATACGTGGCACTGGTGGACACTGATTTGTGGCACTGGTGGGCACTGATTCATGGCACTATGTGGCACTGGTGGACACTGATTCGTGGCACTGGTGGACACTGATTCGTGGCACTGATATGTGGCACTGGTGGGCAGTGGCACTGGTGGACACTGATACGTGCCGCTGGTGGGCAGTGGCACTGGTGGACACTGATACGTGCCGCTGGTGGGCAGTGGCACTGGTGGACACTGATACGTGGCACTGGTGGACACTGATATGTGGCACTGGTGGACACTGATATGTGGCACTGGTGGACACTGATACGTGGCACTGGTGGACACTGATACGTGGCACTGGTGGGCAGTGGCACTGGTGGACACTGATACGTTGGCACTGGTGGGCAGTGGCACTGGTGGACACTGATATGTGGCACTGGTGGACACCGATACGTGGCACTGGTGGATACTGATACGTGGCACTGGTGGGCAATGAGGAAATGAGTAAAAAAAAAAAAAAACAGAAAAGGGGAATTAGGTCACAACACATCATATTCTGATTGGCCAAATACAAAGTCGTCTTTCATATACGTCGCTTTAAATAATTCACAAGTCGCGCTGAAGTCGCGGTAAAGTCACGGTAAAGTCACGGTAAAGTCGCGGTAAAGTCACGGTAAAGTCACGGTAAAGTCGCGGTAAAGTCGCGGTAAAGTCGCGGTAAAGTCGCGGTAAAGTCGCGGTAAAAAGACGCTCTATCATGGGGTGACTTATGGTCGCGGTAGTGTGAACCGAGTCTTATTATATGGGAAACAAAATGTAAATAAACGGTCTGGTTGACAGGACATCAGTTTTAGTGGACTAACAGGTTTGGTTTAGTTTATTCAAGTTACATACCTGTTTCTTTAATTAATAGGGCATTCAAATCTTCTATTGGTGTTGGACCTGAAACACAGAACAAAATTCTCCATTGGCAAAATGACTAGATTTACACTAAACAATATGCTGCAAAAGGAGAGAGGACAAGCATTCCATAGGAAAGTTTTAGAAGGTTATGTTGTGGAAGAGTTAAAGCAATAACAAAGCCTTGTTTTTTTGTTTTAAATAAAAAACATGTTATTCTTACCTGCTCTGTGTAATGGTTTTGCACAGAGCAGCTCAGATCGTCCTCTTCTTGGGTGCGTTCACACACAGAGCTGCGGCTCGGCCCACCCCCTCCGTCTCCTTATTGGCTTTGATTTACAGAAGCCACAAGCCAAATCAGGAGTGCGAGTCCCCGGAGGTAAGGCTCTCGTGGACATTGCTGGATCGAGAGGAGGTTCAGGCAAGTATGGGGGGGGGGGGGGGGCTGCACACAGGTTTTTTACTTTCATGCATAGAATGCATGAATGTAAAAAAAAATCTTGTGCCTTTACAACCACTGTAACTTGCGGTAAAGTGAAATACCTCTAACATTTATTTTACCCCTTAAAATGCTCAGCTATAAGGGCTTTTGACTGGCCTTTCCTCCTTTTTCTATAGCAAAGACATTTCTTTGCAATGGTAAGCAGAGAGAAGTTTGTTAGACACTGAAGGCTAGACACTGTGCTGTGCATTTTAAGAATAGGATGTAATATGAAGATGGCGCATTGTTGTGTTCAGTGTGGTACAGTATGTACTCTCACCTATAAACCATTTATTTTTTTTCATTCAGTTAGCAGGCTTAATGAAAAAAACTCTCTCTTGCATTCACCTCATCCCCCCAGGACACTGCATTCCGAAAGTGGCAACCAATGTTGTCAGTATAAACTGATCAGAGGCTGCAGCTGCTGATTGAGAAAAATATTCCAGCATGTGCCCATGAGTTCTTTTGAGCGGGGATGGCCACACAATTTTCGAATGACTGAGGATGACCCCTAAAACTAAAGCAAACCTTAGATTATGCTATTTTCTTTCTTTCAACCATGGAAAGAAAATTGCTAGATTCCCTCATCAACACAGTCAGTGATGATAGGGGAATCCCTCCTGCTGTGCTATTGTATTCTGACAGTGAGAGGTTTCTCCGTTATCAAAATACAACGATCATTGCTGGCGGCTACAGTCACCGGCAGTGATTGCACAAGAAAAACCCAGACAGCCTGGTTGTACTCAAGTCGATTGATAGATCGACTTCAGTATGACCAGCCTGCCCATACATTTTGATCTGTCTATGGCCAGCCTTAGAGTAACTGGTCACCTGACTCATGATCTTAACACATGCTGTATTCTGTTCACAATTCTATCTACAGGGCTCTGCTATGTGATACTGCCGTGCATACTCAGGAGACAACAAGAACAACCACTGTTATACTTCAGGTGACCTTTCAACTCTTCCTCCCCGGGTCAAAAGACATCCTTAGTAAGTTAAACAAAATAATAAAGCAAAAAATCTGCAAAAGGTTCGCTTACACAAACATGATTCTTTAAGAAATTTGGATACTTGTATAAGTCCATTTATAACAGGTTTTCTTCAACTCCCATCAACATATTTATCTAGTAGTGCTGCTACATACAAATAGCATGATATGAAATAGCAAAACCAAATTATAACTTTCCTCATAGCTTTCCAAATTATTTACAAGTAAAAAAATAAAAGGCGTTGATTGCATAAGTATTCACCGTGTTTGCTGCAAATCATAGAACAAGAATTGCCTTCAGTCACATAAGTTGAAAAGAGTCCACCTGTGTACATTCAAAGTGCTAATGATCTTGAAAAAAATACTCCTTTTTTTCTAGAAGACAAGTATTTGATAGAGAATATATCTAAACAGCATCATGATAATCAAGAGGCTATCAAAACAAGTCTGGGAAGCAATTTTGAAGCATCAAGCAGAATTTGGTTAAAAAAAACTTTAAACCCAAAACCAAAATGAAAAATATTGCAGCTTATCAATCATATGAGGTAGCTGAATTTGTTTTTTGTTTTTTTAGGCTTTTTCCTTTGTTTTCCGCTGGCGACACACCTCATGTAATAAGAGTGCCCCCATTATGGATGAAGGACCACAGGGGGCACTTTTGCACATCAGCATTGTCAGTTTAGGAGGAGGGGAGCATTAGATGTACTAGAAGATTTAAATACACCAAAAAATTTAAGCCAAACTCCTGCTAATACTTTGTAAGCAGCTAACTGTTTTTTTTTTTTTTTTCTTTTGGGAAAAAGGTTTTACATAACTAAAAAAAGGTGACCATTGTAAGCACTGTTGTCAGTGACAAATGGTTTGTCTTATCCCTGAAACTGGTGCACACATTAAATTACCAAAAGTATTTTGACACACACATGAACTTTAACCTTCCTAGCGGTATTCCTGAGTGTGGCTCGGGGTTAATATTCAGTGCCAAAAGCGGTAACCCTGAGCCACACTCTGGATTACCTCAGAATGATACTCACCTTCCCCTGCGATCCCCCGCCGTCCTCCCCAGCCTGCCTCCCACCGTCCTCTCGCTGTGTGTTTGGCCGATGCAGGCACCTTCTTCCAGTTCCCTTCCCTGCGAGCACCGAATCACAGAGGGGGTGGAACCGGTGGGAGATTAAAGGCTTTTCCAGTGCCCTGCCTGTACTTTTTGCTGTGCTTTGTGCCTGGAAAATTGAGAACGTCCATGGCGTCCAAAAAGCATTCTTTTAGCTCAAAAACGCTTTTGGACGAACTGGAAAACAGCGACGGTGAATTGGAAATATTTGAAGAACTGAGTGATAGTGATTTGTGGGAAAATTCATCATCAGGTACTAAAAGTGACAACAGCAATGATTCTGTGACTGAGCTCAGCGATGTGCGGACTTGGTGCTCTATCGACTGTGGTACGGATCAGGCAGCACCCCCAAGTTTCCCATTTACCGGAGCACCTGGTATGAAAGTTGACGTTGACCATGACAACCCCTTGGCATACCTACAATTATTTCTAACCGATGCGGTTATTGAAAAAATAGTTACCGAGACCATCCGGTACAAAGAGCAACAATTGGCTACACATCGGAAGTTTGCAAGATGCAGAAAGTGGGAACCAGTGACCAAAGATGACATTGATACATTTCTGGGCCTAATAATTCTTCAGGGAGTGGTGGGGAAACACCTGCAGAAGTGGTATTGGACAACCAATACATTACTTGCCACTCCATTCTTTGGCACAGTCATGTCAGAGTACAGATTCTCCCTCATAATGAAATATCTCCACTTCAAAAATAATGAATTTGATGAAAATTATTATTATTATATTATAATTTATGATTCCGTGTTTTAAACTTTATCAAAACCAAGATGTCTACTAGACTCTTGTTTGGACAGATTTAAGTGCGTTATTCCTAAGAATTACAGGCCTAAAATATAAAACATATTTCCATGCAAAAAAATGTACCGCTTTTAGCACAAAATATTCTGACATAATCAGACCGCCAGGGAGGTTCCAGGAGTAAAGTCTTGAAGGTTTATCTTAATGCATTCTATGCATTAAAATAAAAAGCCTTCTGTGTGTAGCAGCCTCCCCAGCTACCCCTAATACTTACCTAAGCCCCATCTCTGTTCAGCGATGTCCACGAGTCCCTCGGCCATCCTGGGACTCTCCTTCCTGATTCATGCTTGTTATTTTTATTTTCTTTTAAAACAAGACTTAACAATCACTAATTATATCCCAGTCTTAATCCGTAGGGTTCAATATCGACTTGGGCCATTCTTTGCAGCTATAACAGCTTCAACTCTTCTGGGAAGGCTGTCCACAAGATTTAGGAGTGTGTCTATGGAAATGTTTGACCATTCTTTCAGAAACACATTTGTGTAGTTAGGCACTGATGTTAAGACGAGAAGGCCTGGCTCTCAGTGTCCGCTCTAATTCATCCCAAAAGATGTTCTATCAGGATGAGGTCTCCCCAAACTCACTCGTTCATGTCTTTATGGACATTACTTTGTGCACTCATCCAAATCATTTGGTGGAGGGGGATTGTGGTGTGGGGTTGTTTTCCAGGGGTTGGGCTTGGTCCCTTAGTTCCAGTGAAGGGAACTCTCAAGGCGTCAGCATACCAAGACAATTTCATGCTCCCAACTTTGTGGGAACAGTTTGGAGATGGCCCCTTTCTGTTCCAACATGACTGCGCACCAGTGAACAAACAAGGTCTATAAAGACATGGATGAGTGAGTTTGGCGTGGAGACTTGACTGGCCTGCACAGAGTCCTGACCTCAACCTGATAGAATATCTTTGGGATGAATTAGAGCAGAGACTGCGAGCCAGGCCTTCTCGTTCAACATCAGTGCCTGATGTCACAAATACGCTTCTGGAAGAATAAATAAACATTCCCATAGACACACTCCTAAACTTTGTGGACAGCCTTCCCAGAAGAGTAGAAGCTGTTATAGCTGCAAAGGGTTCGACCAACTTAATACTGAACCCTACGAACTGGGATGCCATTAAAGTTCATGTGTGTGTAAAGGCAGGCATACCAATACTTTTGGTAATATAGTGTATGCAGTGTAGTGTATAGTGTCTTGCATAGGCAAGATAGCTTGTTCTTTTGAAGTACAACAGACTTACTACTGTCTGGGCCACCAGGTAAACAACAAAAGAAAAAAAAAAGTTTGAAAAAAGAAAACTAATATAGCCATCACATCTAGGAACTGGTAAGCCGCAATATAATAAAATGTTTGCTTTTGGGCTCTTTCACACGGGCGGTCCGATCAGATCCGCCTATCAGTTTTTTAGGCGGATCTGATCGGATCCTCCATGCAGCTCTATGGGGCAGCGGGTGTCAGCGGAGGTCACCTCCGCTGACACCCGCTGCCATCCGCATCTGATCCTGTGCTGAAATCTGGACGGATGGAAACCCTATTTTTCCATCCGTTCAGTAATCGGAGCGGAGCGGATCTGATGAGAGCGGACAAGCGGTCCGCTCTCCTCCGATCCCCCATAGAGGGCAGCGGGTGCTGAGACACCTCCCTCTCCGCTCTGCAAGCGGAGACGGAGCTGTCATCCGCCCGGCTCAGCGGGGATCGCAGATCGATCCCCGCTGAGCAACACGGATCCGCCTGCGGAGGCGGACCGTGTGAAAGAAGCCTTTGGGTTTAGTACCAATATAAACACTCAAAGTCCTCCAAAGCACAATAACTCTTTAAAAAATGGAAACAATATGACACAATGTATACTACTTACAGAAGGTTGGCCAATAAAATTTAGTGATTGGGTAAGAAGTGCATTGCTCCCAAAGGGTAGGTAGCAGAGAAAGACTAAACCATCCATGAAGCCCCTTGTATTCTTGATGATCCACAAAACTGGAGTTTATAGAAAACCGATCTTCTCAAACTATATAGTAGGTCAGGACCCAGACTGGGGGTCATGGACCTGTTTTGATGAGTACTCACTTGATTGTGTAGCCTAGTTAGTCATTGATATTTGACATATGACTTTACTGACATTTTGGTAATTATTTTTCTTGGGTTCTGGTACAGTAAGAATTTTTAGGAGTCCCGAGATTAAAATGTTTAAGAACCCCTGTGATAGAGGGATGAAAAGAAAGCCATTGCTGTCATGTAGGTGGCAAACAGGTGCTATTGAACACAATGAATATTTGCTTGTCTATGAATTGTGTTGCTCTTTTGAGAAGCAGTAATAAGAATGATAATTTGTCCAGTGTAAAAAGTCCTACAAAATCTTTGTGATTAATAAAAGGTTTAGAATAAGTTAAAGCTAGTCTTACTGCTTATAATGTAACACAGCCAGTGTCAATAGAACTAGTGCAATGTGTCTATATGAAAAGCATATTATTCATAAGTGTTGGAGCTGGAGAGGGTCCAGAGAAGGGCAACTAAACTAATTAGGGGATTGGAGGACCTTGATTATGAGGAGCGTCTGCAATCGCTTGATTTATTCTCCCTGGAGAAGAGACGCCTGAGGGGGGACATGATAGCAATTTTTAAATATCTCAATGGGGATCTAGGCTTAGAAGAAAAGCTGTTCAGTCGCAGGGATTGCATGAGGACTCGGGGGCATACAATGCGATTAGAGGAGAAGCGTTTTAACCTCAGGCAACGTGGGGGGTTCTTTACTGTTAGGGCTACAAGATTGTGGAATTCTCTACCACAAGAGGTGGTTTCTGCAGGTAATATGGTGGCTTTCAAAAGACTTCTAGACATACATCTCAAGGATCAGAACATTCAGGGGTATGCAAGATGATTACAGCCACACACACCTACACAGGTTGAACTGGATGGACTATTGTCTTTATTCAACCTCACCTACTATGTAACTATGTACTATGTAACTATATAAGAGTCCAAAGCGGCCGTACACTATGTAAATTTCAGCCAGTTCCTCATGAACTGGCTGAAATTCAATTTGTGGGTGGCCCTGTCACTACCCTCCCCCCCGAGATCCTTGGATTGAAAAATAGACAGAGCCAGACAGAAAATTGTCAGTCCAACAGTGGCTACTGTGTAGGCTGTAAGAACACAATAGCGGCAGCAAGACTTTCTTCTATGTGTGCTGTATAATATGGATGGAGCAATCTGTTGCACATTTTCCATTCAGCCTGAATGAAAAGAAGCCTGTGTTATACCTGCTTTATTTGGTAAAAAAAAAAAAAACACAGCACGTTACATGAGAGGGAAAGGCTCTTACCTTGAAGAGTATGAACCATGTCTAAGAGTACAGGCATCAGAGTCTGGCTATATTCATGAAAGATGTCGATAAACAACCCCTCCGAACATGGCTGCCGAAAGAAACAAAAAATAATTAGAATGTACAATAGTTTCAATAAAGTTAAAGTGACATTAAAGTCTATTTTTTTTATAAAACCGATAAAATAATTTATATGCATTTGTTTTTTTCTAAAAAAAAAAAAAAAAAAAAAATTCCTCCTCTGCGTTTACTTTTGAAACTGTCCCCCCACAGTTGCATCGACACACTCCCCGTTCTATACCTTCCCCTGCCACAGAGACCTGTAAAGGCCCCTTGTTGATTGACAAAGGCCACGGCCATGGCATTGTCCGATTGAATCCATATCGGACATCCCTAGAGACGAACTGTCCAATGATCCAGGCAAAGCCTGATCGCTCGGAGCTCCAGCACATTAATCAGTAGCCTGGACTCGTTCAATGTCCGGACCCCTTGAGCACAATTCGTACTGAGGACGACTCCCCAGCTGGATAGGCTGGCATCCATGGTGACAACCATCCAGTACAGGGGAAGAAAAGATTTTCCCTGAAGAAGTGCCGGATGCGAAGTCACCAAACCAGGAACCCCCTTGTTCTTTGGCTCAACATGATCAGATTGTCCAGAGACTGAGGATCCTTGACCCACTTCACCAGAATCTCCTTTTGCAGAGATCTCGTGTGGAACTGTGCAAACTGAACCACCTCAAAAAGGTAGATTCCATCAGGACCAGCACCCGCATGCAAGTCCAAAGAGATAACCGTCTGCTGGACAGCAGAAGCCGAATCACCTCCTGCAACTTCTGAAGTTTTGCCAGAGGGAGAAACACTCTGGCAGAGGCCTAGTCCACAGCCAGTCCCAAATATTCCATGCTTGTGGAAGGGATCAGAGCAGACTTCTGAAGATTCAGAATCCAACCGACCTCCACTCGTTTGCAGAGTGATCTCCAAGTTGGCCAACAAAGCAGGCAAAGAGACTGCTCACAAAAGCAGATCGTCCAGGTACTCCAGTATCATGATCCCCCGCTGAGGCAGTATTGCTGGAACTCAAGCCAGCACTTTTGAGAGGACCTGAGGAGCAAACGCGAGACCAAAGGGTAACTCTACAAATTGATAATGCTCCTTGCCCATGGGAAATCGGAGGAAGCGCTGATGGGCGATACGAATGGGCATGTGAAGATCAAGTGTCCTTGATGTCGAAGGAAAGTGAGAAAGTCCCCCTGATGTAGGGATACTACCACTGTGCGAATGGGCTCTATTTGAAACTTCTGTACCCGCACAAAGGAGTTCCACACATTGAGATCCAGAATTATACGCACCTTACCCTGCTTCATTAGAACCGTAAACAGGTTTGAATAGAAACCTTGAAAGCATTCTGACATCGGAACAGGGACAATCACTCCTTGAGACAACAAGTCTTGCACTGCCCCATAGAGATCATGTAAGCGATCTGGGGATAAGTGTAGGTTCAGTGGTGGCTGGTGCATATGAGGCGCAAGGGCGTCGCCCCCCCTATCCATGCATCCGGCCCCCTAATCTACATGTGTGGTGCCGGAAGCATGGACTTCAATGGACGCTTTTTTTTTTTTAGCCATGTGATTAGAGCCAGAGGCTCTAATAGGCTAAAAAAAAGGTGAGCTTGGGGCGCAGAGCACTGCGCCCCAAGCCAACCCAGTTGTGTGACTAAAGCGAATGAAAATTCGTTATTGTCAGACGGATCCTCCTCCTGGCCAATCAGTAAGCGGATTCTGAGACCCTTTTCCTGAATTGGCCAAAAGGAGAAGCCATGCCATTGGGCATGGAGGAAGAGGAGACACAGAAGACGGGGAAGAAGCCGCTGCCGCCGTTCACCTGCTGCAGATAGGTGAGTGAGTCAGGGGGGGGGGTTCTGTACTGTACTGTCATGTCATACTATGCTGTGGGTCCTGTACTGTAATGCTGTTTGTGGCCTGGATTGGCCTAGGGCGGGGGGTGCTTGTATGGTGTGGTCCATATGACGCCCCCGGCCCACGGTGCACCAGCTGCCACTGTGTAGGTTGGAAGGAAAGAAACTTGCCAGCAGATATGTTTGAAACTCGATTTTGTAGCTGTATCGAAGGACTTAGTGGACTCACAGTGAAGAAGTCCCCCCTCTCCCCTGGTACGGGTGAGGGCGCTCTCTCATGCGGATGCGTTTTTGTCCGCAGGCCTGTCAGACCCCACTCTTGGTTTGCCTGACCAAGACTTCTTGGAACCCCCATTGGAGGCCCTGAAGGGTTTAGATCCCTTGTCCTGAGATACTGAGGAACGAAAAGGCCACCTGTGAGCAGAAAAATAGGGTCCCCGTCTGCGACGGGACTCCTTACCCTTGGAACCCTAAGGAAGAAGAGTACTCTTTCCCCCTGTGAGGGCTTTGATGATGTCATTCAAGGAAGCTCCAAACAGGCGATATACCACAAATGGAAGATCGGACAATGCCTTCTTAGAAGCCTGGTCCGCAGACGAGCACTTCAGGCAGATCTTGCGCCGCAGGACGACCGCTGAGACAGTCTAGAAAGCAAGGGAGCGGCATCCAAAAAGGTGTCACAGACGAACTATAGCCCTTGCACCAATTTATCCGCCAGCTCCACAAACTCAGGAGGGAGCTGTTTCTCCTCTAAGTCCCGGTGTAAAACTTTTGCCCATTCAGTCATGGCTTGTGACACCAGGGTGGTGGTAAACACCGGCCTAAGTGCCGACCAAGCCACAGTGAACATATGGCAAGTCAAGGCCTCTGACCTCCTATCAGCCGGATCAGAGAAGACCGGAGACTCTTCTACCGGTATTGCCATGGCTTTATTCAACCTGGAAACCAGATAGTCTACTACAGGGAGGTACCGTCAATTTTTTGAGGAGGGAATAGAATAAATATAAAATACAGAATTGCAAAGGTGCCTTTTGGGAACACTCACTATTTTGAGGCAATATCGTCAAAGAAGGTGGGAAAGGTGCAACACCCTTATCACTTTGCAGGACCTGTGGGTGGCAAAGGTGACCAAAGCCTCTGATGCCGCATTAGTCACATCTTTCATATGTAAGATTTCCCACACTGATACAATTAGTGCATCCACTAGCGCATTTTCATGTGCAGCTAGAGGAACAGAGGAATCGTCCTCACTATTGGAGCACGCAGGATGCAACGACGCTGACCCCGAAGGGTAAATGGCATCCGCAGAGGGCGATTCAGACCCTGGATCTGAAGAGACAGAGGAAGCAGGTGAAGGTGGGGGAACGCTTTTTGGTAGCCCATTTGCCCAGGACCAAATCCACTTTGGACACCAAGAACTCCAGGACCGCTGTCAATGCAGCCAGTTGTGGGGCCCTGGAGGGCCCGGCAGCCTCAGAGTGGATCAGGCGGTGAAACATTTTTCAGTGACTCCATGAATGGAGAGGGGAATATGCACCACTGTAAAAACACACTAAGGGACACCCCACAACTGTCCGCATCACAAAGCCCAGCACAGCACTACCGATGTATAGCAGCAAGAGGGAGAGGGAGCCCCAGGCAATAACTACCACCGGTCAACTCAGAGTAAGCTTCTGCACACCGTGTGGCGATCAATAAAAGCTATGTCTGGCTATTAGCACTAGGGGCCGAGGATTTCCCACCGCCCATCTGAGTTCCAAAGAGCCACCGTTATTTTCAATGGGAAACTATAGGAAAATGGCTACCGAGGCTACACAAACATGGCAGCCGATCTGTAGCAAACCAGGCTACAAGAAAATGGTGGTGTCACGTGGCTCCCGGGGGGGGGGGGGGGTCCAAAGAAAGAAAGGATGGTCCCAACAGGAAGGGGGGCCCAGACCGGCACCCCCACCAGGCCCATTCCCCTCAAGGAGCAATTGTTTTGGGCACTAGCGGCGCGTATACCCCCCCACCCCCATCGCCAGTACTGCACCCCGATTCACCTAAGAAAGAGCAGATGAGGGGCACAGGCCGCAATAGACCACCAAGCTTCAGTGGAGACACTTTTTTTCCCATGCAAACTCTTACACAGGAGTGAATTTCCCTTCCTAGGGGAAGGTTTCCTCTCAATTCTTATTGTCTCCCTCTGTAAGTATGACTCGTATGCAAGTCGGATGTTTGTACTTTGGGGACTGCCTGTATCTGCAGAAAGCAACACAAATACTTTTACTTCCTATCAGACCCATTATTTCTACTAATCCATACAATGTACTAAAATACCTTTGCATCGGGGCAGGTACATAAGTTTTATGAGAAAATGTTACAGAAAATGTTAAAACCATTTTTCTAGTGGTTATACAGATTATATTCCTTACTTGACTTGTTCCAATAATTCCATAAATCTATTTTAAGATATTAAGATGCTACAGATTACATTGTCCCCTGAAGTTATACAACACAGTGGTATCTTTATTAAATCTGAAAAGGGTAAATCTTACATAGCATAAGAAGATCTGCTTGAATCTGAGAAGTGTTCGCAACCTATAAAAATAACCACTCTTCAAATGTACTATCTGAAAGGGGTACCACCAGTCTCAGCTAATATTTAAAGCAGTTCTTTACTCACTTTTTATGTTTAATCCATTTTTTTTTTTTTTTGCAAAGTAGAACAGTGTGGTACATATAGAAAATTCCAGTACAAAAAGGACAAGCTGAAAAAGCTCATGAAATAAAGAAAACAAACAGGGCCCTACAGAGAAAGATAAAGAGTCTGCACAGCATATCTTGGGAGGCAACAATACAGGCCTTACAGCACAGAAACCTATAGAAATGTAATGACGGCCACATCCAGTGAAATACTGTTAATTAAATTAGGAGGCGAAGTTGGAAGAGTACCTAAAATAAGTCCATACGGTCCAGGTTAAATTATAGGGATTCAAAGTCAGAGATGGGGCAAAGGAGTGCCTCTCGTGGATGTATAGATTGAAGATGGTGATGCAGTTGGGAATATTCAAGCAATGCGGTTGAAGGGTTGTGATAGGGGTAAAAGCCTAGCAAGAGGTTGCAGGGTACCCTGGTATAGGGTATTTGGAAGGAAGGTGCCCATGTGGTTGGTCCATGATAAGTTAGAGAGACGATATTTGGGGATACCGCCTTCTCCCCAGCCTAACGATGTCATCTTCAAGTGTAGTACAATTTTTAGTTGATTTGCCATGGAACCAATCTACAAGGCGGATCAAAGATGCTGGTTCAGCTCCTCACTTCTGGCTCACCAGGCCGACTGCCTGTGACAGTACACCAACCACTGCAGAAGAGGAGGCAGCCGCCACCCTCCATCCGGGACTCTGCTCATCAGCCAAAGACCCCAAGCACATGTGTCCCTGGCTTTTATACTACACCCCACAATGCACTGAGACAGCAGTCTGTGCCAATCACTGGGGCTCTATCAAAGCCTGTGTGCCCATTGGTCAGGTTTCCTCCACTATCTAATGTGCCTCCCCATTAGACCAGTGGGGACACTCCCCCAGACCACATGATTTACACGCTGAGCACATTGAGCAGACCTAACTCACAGATCCTGCTCTCTGTTAAGCAGAGTGCAATATAGAATTTACCTGCTGCTCCTCTGATAGGCAGGCAGAGCCAAAAACTATACTCTCTAGCACCTACCTAGGAGGGTGCTAAACGCATAGAGAGAAAATTAGTACGGATGTCCTACCTCTTTCCCCCCAATTGAAGGGTTGTAACGGATTTCAACCGCAAGATGTTCTATTGTCAGAATATGTAAACGGTGGGATAGGGTGTATCCCTGTCGGGCACCATTGTGAATCAAGATAGGGCAGGAAAGAAGTCCATTAGACCACACATGAGCAGGCAGAGTCTGATGTAAAGCTAGGATATTCTGTAAAATCCCACTTGTTGAAGTGTTACTTGTAGGTACTCCAAATTCACCCAATCAAACACCTTTTCTGCATGGACCGAGATAAGGCATGCAGGCAGTTTATGCTTCTGAGCGTAATCTATCAGAGATATCATTTTTAATGTCTTATTGCAAGCCTCGATATAGAGGGGGGTAAAACCTACTTGGTGAAGGTGGATATGTTTTGTAACAAGAGGAGTTAGACGGGTAGCAATTAATTTAATGTATAAATAGTAGTGTTGAGCGAACACGGACTGTATTATTCGTGTTCGTACCGAATAATTGGATTTTTTGTACCCGAACACGGACACGGACACTTTACTGTATGTTCGGGTAAAAATCCGTGTTCGGTCGTTTTATTTCCGGGTTTTGCATGCTTTGGCGCTCTTTTCATGGCGGGCTTTCAACAGCCAATCAACAATCGTTTAACTGGTGTGCCTTAAGCCATCCCAGCCATGCCTGCAAATGTCTCAGTAGCTGTGATTGGCCGTCTGAAGCATGTGACCAAGTCTTTATAAGTTCGAGGCAGCCGCAGCGGCGTCATTATGCTGCTTAGATTCAGGGACAGAGCACACATCAACGTGCTGGCTGCTGATTAGGGAAAGATAGGCAGGAAAAAACCATTTGTGTCCGGATAGAATTGAGGGACAGGTCGGAGTGTTTAGGCAGGGCGAGTTGTAGGCATTTTAGGGATAGAGTCTGCTGAATTATAGGGTCAGTGTCTTCTACAAACTACAATCGATATTGCTGTGTGGGGGGTGGGGTCTGCACTCAATCCTGATCTACGATCTCTTCTCAATCCTGTTAGGGACAGAGTCTGCTGAATTTTAGGGAAACTGTGTTCTACAAACTACAATCGATATTGCTGTGTGGTGTGGGATTGGAGATAGGCAGGTGTCAGTGATCCACATCCATTTTTCTGTGTGTGAGCTGCAGTGAACACAATCTTTTTGGGCTGCAGTGAACACAATCTTTTTGGGCTGCAGTGAACACAATCTTTTTGGGCTGCAGTGAACACAATCTTTTTGGGCTGCAGTGAACACAATCTTTTTGGGGTGCAGTGAACAAAATCTTTTTGGGGTGCAGTGAACACAATCCTTTTTGGTGTGCAGTGAACACAATCTTTGTGGGGTGCAGTGAACAAAATCCTTTGTGGGGTGCAGTGAACACAATCTTTTTGGGGTGCAGTGAACAAAATCCTTTTTGGGGTGCAGTGAACAACATCCTTTTTGGGGTGCAGTGAACACAATCTTTTTGGGGTGCAGTGAACAAAATCCTTTGTGGGGTGCAGTGAACACAATCTTTTTGGGGTGCAGTGAACACAATCTTTTTGGGGTGGAGTGAACAACATCCTTTTTGGGGTGCAGTGAACAAAATCCTTTTTGGGGTGCAGTGAACAAAATCATTTTTGGGGTGCAGTGAACACAATCTTTTTGGGGTGCAGTGAACACAATCTTTGTGGGGTGCAGTGAACACAATCTTTTTGGGGTTGAGTGAACATCCTTTTTGGGGTGCAGTGAACAACATCCTTTTTGGGGTGCAGTGAACACAATCTTTTTGGGGTGCAGTGAACACAATCTTTGTGGGGTACAGTGAACAGAATCTTTGTGGGGTGCAGTGAACACAATCTTTGGGGGGTACAGTGAACACAATCTTTGTGAGGTGCAGTGAACACAATCTTTGTGGGGTGCAGTGAACACAATCATTGTGGGGTGCAGTGAACTCAATCTTTGTGGGGTACAGTGAACACAATCTCATACTTCTGAAGGTTTGAGGGTGCTGCCTGTTCCATACTCCCCCTACTCCTCATCTAGCCTTTTAGGGGTACAAACAATAGTAATTGGGGCCTAGTGTGGTTGTGTACGTGTGATATACATACACTTTTTTGGGATCATATTTTCTATTCCGCTATTTAATCAAAAACCTTTGGGGATCAGTTAAATTGGGGGATAGTCTGTGTTGGTACGTGTGAGAGAGATCCACCTTTCCAAGTTGTTGGGGTTCATCTCATACTTCTGAAGGTTTGAGGGTGCTGCCTGTTCCATACTCCCCCTACTCCTAGCCTTTTAGGGGTACAAACAATAGTAATTGGGGCCTAGTGTGGTTGTGTACGTGTGATATACATACACTTTTTTGGGATCATATTTTCTATTCCGCTATTTAATCAAAAACCTTTGGGGATCAGTTAAATTGGGGGATAGTCTGTGTTGGTACGTGTGAGAGAGATCCACCTTTCCAAGTTGTTGGGGTTCATCTCATACTTCTGAAGGTTTGAGGGTGCTGCCTGTTCCATACTCCCCCTACTCCTCATCTAGCCTTTTAGGGGTACAAACAATAGTAATTGGGGCCTAGTGTGGTTGTGTACGTGCGAGATACATACACTTTTTTTGATCATATTTCCTATTCCGCTATTCAATAAAAACCTTTGAGGATCAATTGAATTGCGGGATAGTCTGTGTCGGTACGTGTGAGAGAGATCCACCTTTCCAAGTTGTTGGGGTTCATCTCATACTTCTGAAGGTTTGAGGGTGCTGCCTGTTCCATACCCCCCCTACTCCTCATCTAGCCTTTTAGGGGTACAAACAATAGTAATTGGGGCCTAGTGTGGTTGTGTACGTGCGAGATACATACACTTTTTTTGATCATATTTCCTATTCCGCTATTCAATAAAAACCTTTGAGGATCAATTGAATTGCGGGATAGTCTGTGTCGGTACGTGTGAGAGAGATCCACCTTTCCAAGTTGTTGGGGTTCATCTCATACTTCTGAAGGTTTGAGGGTGCTGCCTGTTCCATACTCCCCCTACTCCTCATCTAGCCTTTTAGGGGTACAAACAATAGTAATTGGGGCCTAGTGTGGTTGTGTACGTGTGATATACATACACTTTTTTTGGATCATATTTTCTATTCCGCTATTTAATCAAAAACCTTTGGGGATCAGTTAAATTGGGGGATAGTCTGTGTTGGTACGTGTGAGAGAGATCCACCTTTCCAAGTTGTTGGGGTTCATCTCATACTTCTGAAGGTTTGAGGGTGCTGCCTGTTCCATACTCCCCCTACTCCTCATCTAGCCTTTTAGGGGTACAAACAATAGTAATTGGGGCCTAGTGTGGTTGTGTACGTGCGAGATACATACACTTTTTTTGATCATATTTCCTATTCCGCTATTCAATAAAAACCTTTGAGGATCAATTGAATTGCGGGATAGTCTGTGTCGGTACGTGTGAGAGAGATCCACCTTTCCAAGTTGTTGGGGTTCATCTCATACTTCTGAAGGTTTGAGGGTGCTGCCTGTTCCATACCCCCCCTACTCCTCATCTAGCCTTTTAGGGGTACAAACAATAGTAATTGGGGCCTAGTGTGGTTGTGTACGTGCGAGATACATACACTTTTTTTGATCATATTTCCTATTCCGCTATTCAATAAAAACCTTTGAGGATCAATTGAATTGCGGGATAGTCTGTGTCGGTACGTGTGAGAGAGATCCACCTTTCCAAGTTGTTGGGGTTCATCTCATACTTCTGAAGGTTTGAGGGTGCTGCCTGTTCCATACCCCCCCTACTCCTCATCTAGCCTTTTAGGGGTACAAACAATAGTAATTGGGGCCTAGTGTGGTTGTGTACGTGCGAGATACATACACTTTTTTTGATCATATTTCCTATTCCGCTATTCAATAAAAACCTTTGAGGATCAATTGAATTGCGGGATAGTCTGTGTCGGTACGTGTGAGAGAGATCCACCTTTCCAAGTTGTTGGGGTTCATCTCATACTTCTGAAGGTTTGAGGGTGCTGCCTGTTCCATACTCCCCCTACTCCTCATCTAGCCTTTTAGGGGTACAAACAATAGTAATTGGGGCCTAGTGTGGTTGTGTACGTGTGATATACATACACTTTTTTTGATCATATTTCCTATTCCGCTATTCAATAAAAACCTTTGAGGATCAATTGAATTGCGGGATAGTCTGTGTCGGTACGTGTGAGAGAGATCCACCTTTCCAAGTTGTTGGGGTTCATCTCATACTTCTGAAGGTTTGAGGGTGCTGCCTGTTCCATACCCCCCCTACTCCTCATCTAGCCTTTTAGGGGTACAAACAATAGTAATTGGGGCCTAGTGTGGTTGTGTACGTGCGAGATACATACACTTTTTTTGATCATATTTCCTATTCCGCTATTCAATAAAAACCTTTGAGGATCAATTGAATTGCGGGATAGTCTGTGTCGGTACGTGTGAGAGAGATCCACCTTTCCAAGTTGTTGGGGTTCATCTCATACTTCTGAAGGTTTGAGGGTGCTGCCTGTTCCATACCCCCCCTACTCCTCATCTAGCCTTTTAGGGGTACAAACAATAGTAATTGGGGCCTAGTGTGGTTGTGTACGTGCGAGATACATACACTTTTTTTGATCATATTTCCTATTCCGCTATTCAATAAAAACCTTTGAGGATCAATTGAATTGCGGGATAGTCTGTGTCGGTACGTGTGAGAGAGATCCACCTTTCCAAGTTGTTGGGGTTCATCTCATACTTCTGAAGGTTTGAGGGTGCTGCCTGTTCCATACTCCCCCTACTCCTCATCTAGCCTTTTAGGGGTACAAACAATAGTAATTGGGGCCTAGTGTGGTTGTGTACGTGTGATATACATACACTTTTTTTGGATCATATTTTCTATTCCGCTATTCAATAAAAACCTTTCTAGGGCAAGATCTTAAATTACAGAAATATGAGGAGACCGTCAAATAAGGGCCGTGGCCTGGGTCGTGGTGCTGCTGGTAGAGCTCCTGTTGCAAGGAGAGGACATGGTCGATCTGTGCCAGCTACACGCACAAGTGAAACACCTTCCTCAAGTGTGAGTAGGCGACAGAACCTGCATCAGTATTTGGTAGGGCATCAAACGCCCCTAGAAGTGATGAGGCCAGAACAAGTTGAGGCGATAGTAGATTGGTTTGCTGCTGACAGTGCCTCCAGTTCCTTCACATTGTCTCCCACCCAGTCTACTGCAGAAAGGTCAGAGTTGGCACCTGCAGCCAATGTCCAACCGTCTTTCACCTCACCCCCTTGCAAATCAGGCCAGCAGTCTGAGCCCCAAGCCATACAGCAGTCTCTTATTCTTTTTGAGGACTCTGTCAGCAGGGTTTCCCAGGGCCATCCACCTAGCCCTGCCCCAGAAGTGGAAGAGATTGAGTGCAGCGATGCCCAACCACTTATTTCTCAAGATGAGTACATGCAAGGATCATCGCAGCACGTCTCCGATGATGACGAAACGCAGGTGCCAACTGCTGCGGCGTTCAGCATTGTGGAGACCGACAAGGAGGGCAGGGGTGAAGACTGGGTGGAAGATGATGTGGAGGACGATGAGGTCCTCGACCCCACATGGAATGAACGTCATGCAGGTGACCTGAGTAGTTTGGAGGAAGAGGCGGTGGTCGCACAGAGCCACCAGCACAGCAGAAGAGGGAGCAGGGTGCAGAAGCGGAGCGGCCGTGCCCTAGACACTACGCCCGCTACTGCCCAACGCAGCAAGGGAACGAGCGCACCAAAGTCAGCTCAAAGGAGTTCTCTAGCGTGGAAGTTCTTTAGAAAATGTGCTGATGACAGGACACGAGTGGTTTGCACCCTGTGCAATCAGAGCTTGAAGCGAGGCATGAACCTTCTCAACCTGAGCACAACCTGCATGATCAGGCATCTAAGTGCAAAGCACGAGCTGCAGTGGAGTACACACCTTCAAAACCAAGAAACGTCTCTGGCTCATCCTGCTTCCTCTTCTGCTGCAGTCTCGGCCGCTCCAGCCACATCTGTAGTGATACCGGCACCTGCCACCCCGCAAACAGACGATCTGTCAGCAACACCACCACCTGGGTCACCAACAACCATCTCCACAATGTCCCGTGGAAGCGTTCAGCTTTCCATCTCCCAAACACTTGAGAGGAAGAGGAAGTACCCCCCTACCCACCCGCGATCCCTGGCCCTGAATGCCAGCATTTCAAAATTATTGGCCTTTGAAATGCTGTCATTCCGTCTGGTGGAGACGCACAGTTTTAAAAACCTTATGTCGGTGGCTGTCCCACAGTACGTCGTGCCCAGCCGCCACTACTTTTCCAGGCAAGCCATCCCTTCCCTGCACAACCAAGTGGGGGAAAATATCAGGTGTGCACTGCGCAACGCCATCTGTGCCAAGGTCCACCTAACTACGGATACGTGGACCAGTAAGCACGGTCAGGGGCGTTATATCTCCCTAACGGCACACTGGGTAAATGCAGTGGCGGATGGGCCTGAGGCGGATAGCAATTTGGCGCATGTCCTTCCACCACCGAGGATTGCAGGGCGCTTCAGTTTGCCTCCTGTTCGTAACTCCTCCTACTCCGCTTCCTCATCCTCTACCGCCTCCTCATCCGGACAGCGTAACACCTTCACCACCAACTTCAGCACGGCCAGGGGTAAACGACAGCAGGCAGTTTTACAACTTGCCTGTTTGGGGGACAAACCACACACCGCGCAGGAGTTGTGGAGGAGCATGGAACAGCAGACAAATGAGTGGTTGCTGCCAGCGAGCCTCAAGCCCGGCCTGGTGGTGTGTGATAACGGGCGAAATCTCATAGCAGCTCTGGGCCTAGCCGGTTTGACGCACATCCCTTGCCTGGCGCATGTGCTGAATTTGGTGGTGCAGAGGTTCCTTAAAAACTACCCCGATATGTCAGAGCTGCTGCAGAAAGTGCGGGCCGTTTGTGCGCACTTTCGGCGTTCTCACCCTGCTGCTGCTCGCCTGGCAGCGCTGCAGCGTAACTTCGGCCTTCCCGCTCACCGCCTCATATGTGACGTGCCCACAAGGTGGAACTCCACCTTGCACATGCTGGAAAGACTGTGCGAGCAGCAGCAGGCCATAGTGGAGTTTCAGCTGCAGCACGCACGCGTGAGTCGCTCTGCGGAACAGCACCACTTCACCACCAATAACTGGGCCTCCATGCGAGACCTGTGTGCCTTGTTGCGCTGTTTTGAGTACTCCACCAACATGGCCAGTGGCAATGACGCCGTTCTCAGCTTAACTATCCCACTTCTATGCCTCCTTGAAAAAACAATTCGGGCGATGATGGAAGAGGATGTGGCACAGGATGAGGAGGAGGAGGAGGATGAAGAAGTAACATTTCCAAGGCTTTCAGGGCAGTCATTCGCAAGGGGCTCCGAGGGTGGGTTCCTGCACACGCAAACGCCAGGGACGCAATTGTCCAGCAGGGGCACAGTTCTGGAGGATGAGGAGGATGAGGAGGAGGAGGAGCTGGAGGAGGAGATGGAACCATGTTCACAGCAGGGTGGCACCCAGGCCAGCTCATGGCCATCACTGGTGCGTGGCTGGGGGGATACAGAGGACACGGACGATACACCTCCCACAGAGGACAGCCTTTCGTCGCCTCTGGGCAGCCTGGCACACATGAGCGATTACATGCTGCAGTGTCTCCACAACGACCGCCGAGTTGCCCACATTCTAACTTGTGCTGATTACTGGGTGGCCACGCTGCTGGATCCCCGTTACAAGGACAACGTACCGTCCTTAATTCACTCACTGGAGCGCGATCGCAAGATGCGCGAGTACAAGCGCACGCTGGTAGACGCCATGCTGCTGGCATTCCCATCTGACAGCGGGGCCACAGTGGAAGCACAAGGCAGAGGAGGAGGAGGAGGAGGTCGCCAACGCAACCAGGGCACCGCCAGCACCTCAGAAGGCAGGGTTAGCATGGCCGAAATGTGGAAAAGCTTTGTCAGCACGCCACAACAAACAGCAGCACCAGCAGCTCAGATGGAACGTCTTAGCAGGAGGCAGCATTTTACCAACATGGTGGAGCAGTATGTGTGCACACGCCTACATGTAGTGAATGACGGGTCTGCCCCCTTCAACTTCTGGGTCTCCAAATTGGGCACATGGCCTGAGCTTGCCCTTTACGCCTTGGAGGTGCTGGCGTGCCCTGCAGCCAGTGTATTATCTGAACGGGTATTTAGCACGGCTGGGGGCGTTATAACAGACAAGCGCAGCCGCCTGTCCAGAGACAATGTGGACAAGCTCACGTTCATTAAAATGAACCAGGCATGGATCCCACGGGACTTTTCCGTACCTTATGCAGAATAGCAATGGATACCGACCTTACCCACCCATTGTTCCATTTTTGCTCTTTCTCACTCTTTTGGGGTGTACCCTCATTTAAAATTTTTGAAAAGAAGCAGTGTTGGCTACCTCGTCCTCCTCCTCAGGGCCAGATTAATGTAGGGGCTATTGGAGCTGCAGCTCCAGGCCCCTACCTTTTATATAGGCCCCGGGTTGGCCATATTCACTGTTACCGCTCTTCTGTCACTTGTAAACACAGAAGTCTGGCTTCTATGCTCGCTTCCCCAGGCAGCACCCTCAGAACCTCCCCACACAGCGTGAAGGCCGGACAAGGAGGGACAGTTGGCGATGCATGGATGTGTTTATGGGCTTCAGAGACAGCATCCCATGTTGAATTAGGCATGCATGGCTGCACCCTTCCTCCTCTGGGTGCATGGCAAGGCACGGCCCTTAAGGCCCTTCAAAATCCTCAGCACCAAGCCCATGATGCTGTTAATCCGGCCCTGGTCCTCCTCCACCGCCGCTTCCACCTACACCGCCCATAGGTGTGCGCAGCCTATTGCATTAAGGTGTGCACCCCAAAGTTGAAATACACATGCATGTGTTTGCCAGCAGGGAGAGTAATGTATCGGGGCCATGTACCTGTAGGCAAGGAGAAATAGAGCAGAGCAGGTCCCAGGGAGATCTTTCCCATCTCCTCACTGGCAATGCTATGTGCCCTAGGTGATTAGGGTGTGCCCAGGCACACCCAGCACACCCTGTGCGCACGCCTATGTCACCGCCACATCCACCACCACCTCAACCTCCCTCCTACTCCATATGGGCCTCGTCCTTCAGAGATGAAGAAGAACATTGTTTTATTTTTCTGTTTTTTTTTTGTTGTTTTAAGTTATTTCCCTATCCACATTTGTTTGCAGAGCACTTGCCATGCTCTTAATTACGTTTTGCTGCCATTTGCAGCACTCTAGCCCTTTCCTTTGGTGTTTTAGAGCCATTTTAGTGCCTTAAAGTTCGGGTCCCCATTGACTTCAATGGGGTTCGGTGTCCGGGAAAAGTTCGGTAAAAGTCCGGGACACGGACCCGGACTTTTTTTTAAAGTTCGGCCGAACCCGTCGAACACGGACATCTAGGTGTTCGCTCAACCCTAATAAATAGAGATCTATATTGGTAGGGGAGATAGGGTGATAACTGCCAAAATAAGTGGTATCTTATCCAGGTTTGGGCAAGACCGCAATATTAGCCTCCAATGTTGGAATTGGAAAGCAAATGTCCAAGGAAATGGCATTGTACATTTTAATAAGGAAGGGGGTAAGAGAGTCACGAAAGAGCTGTTAAAAGCGGGTAGTAAAGCCATCTGGGCCTGGACTTTTATTTGCCTTAATCCCTTCATGCCCAAGCCTTTTTCTGACATTTGTTGCTTACAAGTTACAATCAGTATTTGTTTGCTAGAAAATTATTTAGAACCCCCAAACATGATATATTTTTTTAGCAGAGACCCTAGAGAATAAAACGGCGATCGTTACAATATTTTATGGCACACGGTATTTGAGCAGCAGTCTTTCAAATACAATTTTTTTTTTGTGATGCTATCTGTCATTGTTTCTAATGTTGATGCTTTAAAATTTTCAATAAAAACAATTGAAATATATTAAAAAAAAAAAAACGAAAGCTATCAAATAGGCATTTGTGGCATACATCTACTTACCAAAAATAAATAAATAAAATAAAATGATACAATTTTTTGGAAGAAATACACATTACTTAATAAAAAAAAAAAAAAAAAAAAAAAAAACAGTAAAGCTAGCCTCATTTTTTTGTATAATGTGAAGGATGATGTTAGGCCGAGTAAAAAGATGCCTACCATGTCAAGCTTTAAATTTGTGCACACTTGTGGAATGGCGACAAACTACGGTCCTTAAAAATCTCCATAGGCGACGCTTTAACATTTTAATAGTTACCTGTTTGGAGTTACAGAGGAGAACTTGTGCTAGAATTATTGCTCTCTCACTATCAACCGTGGCGATACCCCAACATGTGGTTTGAACACCGTTTACACATGCGGGCGCGGCTTATGCATGCGTTCGCTTCTGCGCGCAAACACCGAGGGACGGGGCACTTTAAAAAAAAAATTCTTATTTTACTTTTACACGGTCCCTGTAAAAAAAAAAATTAAACATTTTTGATCACTTTTATTGCTGTCACAAGGAATGTAAACATCCCTTGTGACAGTAATAGGCAATGACAGGTACTCTTTATGGAGGGACCTGGGGGTCTATAAGACCCTAAACCCCTCCTCTGCACTTAAAAGCATTCAAAAACGCCAAGGTTGGCTTTTGGTTTTGCATACTGTCATTTGTTGTTTTTGCATACTGTCATTTTTTTTTTTAAATCTGGCACCTTTAAGGCTCCAGTAACTGGAAGCGATGTAACAAATCCGGCTTTCTTCGGGTCTTCGGCCAGCCAGCGGATGTACTGGCTGGTTACAGACTTCTTCCAGTGGGACAGGAGACCCGAGCGAGCTGTGGAAGGTGGCAGGGGGAGGGAACATCTCCTCCTGTTCCTTGTAAAAAAAACAACTGAGCGGCTACTTAGCCACACTTGTTTTCTATTACAAGAAAGCTGGCCATTGGCTCTAAAAACGGTATCAGGGTGATGCCTCTAGCTGCAGGCATCACCCCAGTACAACCCCTTGAAGACAAGGCCACATATTTGCATTTTGTCAGCATGAAGGGATTAAGGGAGGATATTGTCCTTATGAATTTCTCCTCCTGAAAGGGTTGCTCTTCAATCTAAGAGGTTAATAAGAGTAGAAAAGCCTGTCCACTGTACATATTCCCTGATTTTAGGAGTTCAGTCATAACTTTGGTCAACCGTGGATGTGTTAGGAATGTTATAAAGGCGTTCATGAAAGGCTTGAAACGCTTTAACTTCTTGAGGGTGATAGGTCAAGTGACCATTAGATAGCTTGATTTTTGGGATAGAGGACATTCCATTTTTTGGGTGGTGAGCCCTAGCCAACAATCTGCAGGGTTTGTCCCCTTCAATATAGAGCTTAGATTGATAGTGATCTCGAATAGAGTCTTCTGATTGATCAAGTTAGTTCACTTACTTTTTAAACATATGCTCACCCTAAGGGCCAACCACAGGTTTTTTAATAATTGGAAATTACATTTTTTTTTATATTCTGTGAAAGTACTTTTTTTTGTGTAGGTTTCCCTGCACATCCGTTTGTGGCCGCCTAGGCGTAATTAGGCTATCCCGGTGACTCCTGGGATATCTACATTATCGATCCCAGGAGTCTTTAGGCAGCCTTTTAATGTGTGCCGAGCTGTGTCATTTCTTTGCAGGATAATAGCACTTTAATCTGCTATTACAGGCTCTGGATGGAATTTTACTGCCGATTTAGAAATGGCTAGCAGAGTTGTGTTAATTGTTCATTTTTATGTCAATTTTCGATTTCGTTTTAGTCAGTATTTTGACTAGAATATAATTTTACATCTGGACCCTCCCCCTCATTACCTAGCTTAAAAGCCCCTCTAACTTTTCAGCCATCTTCTCTCCCAGTAGGGCTGCACCATCCCCATTTAGGTGCAGTCTGTCCCTACTAAAGAGCTGGTAGCCAAATGCGAAATTGGCACAGTTCTCCAGGAACCTGAACCCCTCCTTTCCACACAAGCTCCTCAGCCATTTGCTAACTTCCCTAATCTCCCGCTGCCTCTCTAACGTGGCTCGAGGCACAGGGTAGTATTTCTGAGAAAAATAACCAAGGAATTTCCAGTCAAAACTTACCAACCAGCCTGCGACCAACCGAATGAACCTAACAGTATGCGTTAAAACCAGGGGTTTAGTTGCACACATTTGCAAATACATGCGTAAGCTGCAGGTCCCGGCAAGGCACCCTGATATCTGTAGTCCCTAACTCTACCTTTAAAGAGTCTCCAGTCTAGTATTTCTGAGAATACTAGCTTGGAGGTCCTACTCCTCAATTTAGCTCCCAAGTCTCTGAAATCGTATATTTAGGACTTTCCATCTTTTTCTAACTTTGTCATTGGTACCCACCTGTACCATGACAACTGGGATTCCCCAGCCCCACCCAATAATCTGTCCACCAGATCCGTGATGTGCCAAACCCGAGCGCCCAGTAAACCGCTTACAGTTCGTCGCTAACAGTCTTTATGACAGATTGCCCTCTTTGTCCTTCTAATAATTAAGTCCCCTACCACCAGAATATGTCTATCCTTAACCTTAGCCCCACTCCCACCACTCTCACTGGAGGAGCTCTTCCCTTGGCAGCGAGGGGCATCGCTTTGTTCCAGCAATGCTGGCCCCTGACTGGTTTCTCCAACACAACAGGCTGTATTTATTGAGATGTTCCAGCCCAGGGCCGGCCTCCTTGACTCTTTCCCCTCTACCCCTCCTGTAACCCAACTACTCTGCTCTGGTGCCTGCACCCTTGTATTTTCACTCGCCTCTGTGCTGGCCCCTGCAGGCACCTGCCGGGTACGTTCCCAATTCTCCTTTAGTATGGAGATTCTTATCAGTGTTGCCAGTTGCGTCCCTAGATTCAGGACCTGGGCTTCCAGGGAAGCACAGAGCTTACCTTTTGTGCAGTTGTACTCGCCCTTGATTAGATGATCGAGGAACGGATACTATTAAGCAACTTTATAGCTAAGAATTAGAATTTAAAAATTAAGCTATTCTAGCAATCCTCTGAATGTGGCCATTTTAATTGTGGGCAAGTGAGGCCAGTGCTGCTCTACTCCGGGTATTCTGCCAGTTTCTGTGCCCTGCATTCAATCTGAAATATTGCAAATGCGAGCCAAGGGCACATCACGGCTGCGTCTGTGCACAAAGCACAACACTTCCAGCCCTTGTGTACATGTTGCTATAGCAGTTCAATGCTGTTGCTATAGTATCTTTTACACAAAGGGCAGGAAGCGCATGCATGCTAAGGACACAGCACACCCACGCCTGTGCACCAAAGATCCTGTTTTTTCAGCCTTTTGTGGACATGTTGCTAAAGCAGCAGCAGTTTGCTGCTGTAGATATGGTGACTTTTACACAAAGGGTTTGAAAGCCATGTGCATCACCAACCCCCTCCACCCGTCTCTGCCCTCCCCCAGCCCCCCTGCACTCTCCTCCGCCCTCATCCCCTCACATGTAATCTCATGGGTGAAAAAAAAGCACAAAGACTCCTGGGATTTGTGACATCATCCCAGGAGTCAACAGGACTAGAGCGTACTATGAGGAGGAACACCAGACCTACTAAAAAAAGGTGTTTGGAAATAGAAAGATTAAATGTTTTAATCCATTTGTATTACATTGGGGGAGAGAATTCAAATAGAAATAACTTGCCAAAGAGAAGGAGAATATCCGCTTTAAGTTGAAAAAGTGCAATAAAAAATACAACCTAGCACAAAAGAAGCCCTAAATGGCACTAAAGTCCTCTGTTATGTTAATAAAGATGGAAAGATTTGTTTCAGTCAATAGTTCAATACTGCATGTCAGCAAAACCCATATGATTGTCCACCCATGAGTAAAGTAAAGGGAAATTTAGTAACCAGATATATTGCTAATTTCTATGATAGCGCAAGTATGCATTCTTTTAGACCATACCTTTTCTTAGTAATGGTCAAGCTTTGTGTAACCACATTTGTGTTTGAACTGGTTCTTTATGGAGTTCATATCCTTCCACTTAAAACACTGACTATCTGCAGATTACATGACCCTGCATTTACTTTCAGAATTCTATGAAACATGATATTGATTGAGCTACATAAAGCAGTAGTTGGTTAGGTTTAGGGTGTCATTTAGCCTTACTGAGCATGTGAGAGAGGGAGAGATAAAGGAATTAAAAACATGTACAGAAAGTGGAACAAATTATATAAACATCACAAATGTGTATGTATATATGTATATATATATATATATATATATATATATATATATATATATATATATATATATACACACACACACACACACACACACACACACACACACACACATGCACACACACATCACAAAAATGAAAAATCCATGTAAAAAAAATAAAGAAGGTATTGTGAAAAGGTCACTTTACTGGAGAACAGATGAGAACTAAGAGAGATGACATTCTAAAGAAAAGACCCTAAGGACCTAAACCATGTAACTCTGTAACATTTTCCTGTTTAAACGCATGAGTGACAATGATACCTATTTTGAGAATTCAAAGAAAGGCCAAAGCTGAATAATTTAGAAAACATACCCTCAGACTGTATTTCCACGAGTCTCCACCGCTCTCCTCCACTGCTACGAAATAAAAAACACATACTATTAATCATATTTACCGTAAAACTGTCTTATTGTTTATCAACTCATGCAGCATGGTAAAGGGCCAGTTCACCCCAAAAAGTGTATTCCTGCTAGGAGTAATTCCTGACAGAGTGAAAAAAAAATAGAATTTTGGGACTCGGTTTCACCCAAAATGAGTTCAACGTTTATATTGCAATCTGACTGAACCATCTCTTTTTGATCTCCCAACAATTACGTAGAGCAAAGGCCTGCTTGGCCGAATACAAATTGATTGGATAGTATAGGTGGGTCTCCAGTTGATAGTTTTGAAAATCTAACAGAGATCCTACAAAGATTGCCAGATTATGTGTGTGCGAAGCTAAAAAAAAAATACACACATTATATATATATATATATATATATATATATATATATATACACATACATACATATACACACACATATGTATATATACATACACACACAGTATCTCACAAAAGTGAGTACACCCCTCTCATTTTTGTAAATATTTTTTTTATATCTTTTCATGTGACAAAAAAATCTAAGGTATGTAGCACCAAAGGATATGATAAATAAATTCAAACAAAGTGAATAACTAATTCCAAAAAATATATAAAAATGAATGAATATATATTCATGTGCTCTTTATTATGATAGCAATCATCCATTAGGTTATATCTCATTTATCACGGATATTCGTTTTTTATCACCTGGATCATTTTTATTATCACTTTATTTTAGAGCACATGCACCTTGATTGTGAAATATATTCATATATTTATTAATATATATTCATTTTTATATCTTTTTTGGCATTTGTTATTCACTTTGTTTGAATTTATTTATCATACCCTTTGGCGCTACATACCTTATACTTTTTTGAACATTTCTGGAGTTAGGTGAATGCACTTTATGTTTGCAGCCTTTGGTCCCCTTATCTAGCTATTTAGCAATTAATGGGGGTTATCAGTTGATAAAAACTGAAAAAATGACACTTTACATTGAAGTAAAGTAGTGAGTATACAGCTTGTATAACAATGTAAAGTTGCTGTTCCCTCAAAATAACTCAACACACAGCCATTAATGTCTAAACCATTGGCAACAAAAGTGAGTACACCCCTATGTGACAATGTCTAAATTGAGCCCATTTGCCATTTTCCCTCCCTGGTGTCATGTGACTCGTTAGTGTTACAAGGTCCCAGGTGTGAATGCGGAGCAAGTGTGTTAAATTTGGTGTTATTGCTCTCACTCTCTCATACTGGTCACTGGAAGTTCAACATGGCACCTCATGGCAAATAACTCGCTGAGGATGTGAAAAAAAATGTGTTGCTCTACATAAAGATGGCCTAGGCTATAAGAAGATTGCCAAGACCCTGAAACTATGCTGCAGCATGGTGGCCAAGACTATACAGTGGTTTAACAGGACAGGTTCCACTCAGAACAGGACTCACCATGGTCGACCAAAGGATTTGAGTGCACATGCTCAGCGTCATATCCCAAGGTTGTCTTTTGGAAATAAACGTATGAGTGCTGCCAGCATTGCGGCAGAGGTTGAAGGGGTGGGGGGTCAGCCTGTCAGTGCTCAGACCATATGCTGCACACTGCATCAAAATTGGTCTGCATGGCTGTTGTTCCAGAAGGAAGCCTCTTCTAAAGATGATGCACAAGAAAACCCACAAACAGTTTGCTGAAGACAAGCAGACTAAGGACATGGATTACTGGAGCCATGTCCTGTGGTCTGATGAGACCAAGATAAACTTATTTGGTTCAGATGGTGTCAAGCGTGTGTGGTGGTAACCAGGTGAGGAGTACAAAGACAAGTGTGTCTTGCCTACAGTCAAGTATGGTGGTGGGAATATCATGGTCTGGGGCTGCATGAGTGTTGCTGACACTGGGGAGCTACAGTTCATTGAGGGAACCATGAATGCCAACATGTACTGTGACATACTGAAGCAGAGCATGATCCCCCCGCCCCTTCAGAGACTGGGCCCGCAGGGCAGTATTCCAACATAACGACTCCAAACACCTCCAAGATGACCATTGCCTTGCTAAAGAAACTGAGGGTAAAGGTGATGGACTGGCCAAGCATGTCTCCAGACCTAAACCTTATTGAGCATCTGTGGGGCATCCTCAATGCAGAAGGTGGACGAGTGCAAGATCTCTAACATCCACCAGCTCCGTGATATCATCATGGAGGAGTAGAAGAGGACCACAGTGGCAACCTGTGAAGCTCTGGTGAGCTTCATACCCAAGAGGGTTAAGGTAGTGCCGGAAAGTAATGGTGGCTACACAAAATATTGAAACTTTGGGCCCAATTTCGACATTGTCACTTAGGGGTGTACTAACTTTTGTTGCCAGTGGTTTAGACATTAATGGCTGTGTTGAGTTCTTTTGAGGGGACAGGAAATGTACACTGTTCTAAAAGCTGTACACTCACTACTTCATTGTAGCAAAATGTCATTTTTTTCAGTGTTGTCAAATGAAAAGATATAATAAAATATTCATATCAAATTTCCATGTTGGACTGAGATAACTTGAGAGTACTTGAGAATGTTATATTTTTGTTTACTTTACGTGATACCATTATTTGTCATGTTAATGTACCAATCCTCTTTGTACCACCATTTTCTGTTTCCTTTCAATAAAAGTTTGTATACCAAAAAAAAAGAAAAAAGATATAATAAAATATTTACAAAAATGTGAGGGGTGTACTCACTTTTATGAGATACTGAGTACATATATATATATATATATATACACACACACACACATATACATATATATATATATATATATATATACACACATACATATATATACACACATATACATATATACACACACATATATATATATATATATATATATATATATATATACACACATATATACACACACTCACGCATACGTAGCTGGTAAAAATAGAGTTTTTGTAAGAACTTACAGTAAAACTCTTTTCTCTGAGTCCTCCGACAGTCACAGCCCCTAATACAGCCTTCACGAGTGGGTAATGGTGCCCTCTGCAGGAGCAAGCTAGGCAGTTTGAAATGTTAATAAAAAACTTTCTACACTTACACGCACCTCCAGGGGACCGTCACTCAGCCATTATCCTGACCCAGTTACCACTGTCCTTCAGTTTTGTAGCAAGCAGTACCAGAAGGCAACAGCCCCCAAGATCCAAAAACCAGAGGGGCGGGGGCTGCGACTGTCCGAGGACTACGAGAAAAGAGTTTTACAGTAAGTTCTTACAAAAACTCTATTTTCTCTTACGTCCTCCGACAGTCGCAGGCCCTCAAACAGCCTTCACAAGTGGGACGTCCTAAAGCAGTGCAGGTGTAAGGGGTGGGAAGACACAACCTACTGAACAGGCAACGTGTCAACCAGGCCAGAGAAACAGCTGAGCCAACAGGGCTACAAAAGCTCAACAGGAGCTAACCCAGAATAAGAAAGAACCCCACCAGGAAGAGACAGTAAAAAACACGTCTCTTCAAACAACCGCCGCACTCAAAACTCTGCGGCCAAAGGAAGCATCCGAGGATGCCATCACATCAAGTTCGTAAAACTTTGTGAAAGTGTGCACAGACGACCAGGTCGCCTCTTTGCACACCTGAGCCACAGAAGTCTGATGGCGAAACGCCCAAGAGGCACTGACGGCTCTAGTAGAATGTGCCTTTACAGGGAAAGGAGGAACCTGACCCTTGATTGAATAGGCCCGAACAATCGTCTGTCTGATCCATTTAGAAATGGTAGCTGCGGACGCAGCCAAACCCTTCCGAGGTCCCTCAGGAAGGACAAACAGGGAATCAGACTTCCCAAAAGACTATGTGGCAGACAGGTAAACCCTGACCGCCCGGACCACATCCAAGAAAAGCAAGGCAAATTCCTTGGGATGCTTGGGCTTCGCACAAAGCGAAGGTAACACAATATCTTCATTGAGGTGTAAAGCCGACACCACCTTAGGGAGAAAAGACTGATTGGGTCGCAGGACCACTTTGTCCCTATTAACAACTAGATAAGGCGAACGGCAAGACAGAGCCGCCAACTCAGACACTCTGTGAGCAGATGTGATAGCTACCAGAAAGGCAACTTTCTGGGACAACACAGGCAGAGGTATTTCCCCTATGTTCTCAAAGGGAGGCCATTGCAAAACGAATAAAAATGGATTTTTGTAAAATCTTACCGTAAAATCCTTTTCTCTTAAGCTCATTGACAGACGTAGTCCTCGTTGATTAATAACAACTCAGGTGATACTGCCCTCTACAGGAGTAGGACTAGACAGGAAAGAAAACGTTCTGGCCACACCCTAGGGGCAGTCCCAGAGGGTATATCCTCTCACTTCCTGCTACAGCAGATCAGTTTTTTTCTGTCTAGTTAGGAGTAAGGACCTAGATGCCTTGCTGGGATCTTCGGTCCTGGCAGGATTTTTTTCTTAGAAAGATTTTTTAGACAGCTCTTTTCTCCAGTTTCCTGTGAGATCTTCACTTCCTGCTACAGCAAATCAGTTATGTCACAAAGCAGTGTTTAGAGAATTTAACCCAACCCAACTCAAAACCAGAGGGGCGGGTACTACGTCTGTCAATGAGCTTAAGAGAAAAGGATTTTACGGTAAGATTTTACAAAAATCCATTTTTCTCTGTCGCTCATTGACAGACGTAGTCCTCGTTGATTAATAACAACTCGGGACATCCCAAAGCAGTACCACAAATGAGGGGTGGGATAACAGAAATCAAAATCCAGAAGGCCCAACCGGAGCTAACCAGAAGCATCAAGGACTCATCGAGCAAAAAGATGAGACCTAAGTGAAAAACCCAACAAACCCTTGAGGTAGACCAACAGTCTCCTCAGATTGCGGCCTGCAGAACCTTGCGGCCAAAAGAGGCATCTGACGATGCCATCACATCAACTTTATAAAATGATGAAAAGGTATGAACCGACGATCAAGTCATCGCCTTGAAAACCTGGATCGCTGACGCCTGATGGCGGAAGACCCAGGAAACACTAGGCGCCCGAGTAGAGTGCGCCTTAACAGGGAACGGAGGATTCCGACCCTTAATAGAATAAGCCTGTACCACCGTCTGACTGGTCCATTTAGATATGGTCGCGGCAGACACAGGCAACCCCCTTCAAGGGCTATCCGTGATCACAAAAAGTGAGTCCGTCTTACGAAACAAGTTCGTAGTAGTCAAGTGTACCCTGATTGTCTGAACCCCATCCAAGGAGTGTAATGCAAACTCCCAAGGATGGCTAGTCTTAGGACACGGGGAAGGTAACACAATATTTTTATTCAGATGAAAACCATTTTAGGAAGGAAGGATGGATTCGGAAGAAGAACCACCTTATCCCTATGAACCACCAGATATGGGGAACGACAAGATAATGCGGCCAGTTCTGACACCCTGCGTGCAGAAGTAATGGCCACCAAGAAGGCCACCTTCTGGGATAATGTAAGCAAGGGAATCTCCCTAATATCTTCAAAGAGAAGTTTCTGAAGAACCGACCACACTAAATTAAGATCCCAGGCGGTAAGGGTGCACGCGGAGCCAGATGTCGCACCCCCTGGATGAAATTCCACACCAAGGAATGATTAGCCAAAAGTTTTTGAAAGAAGATTGCTAATCCTGAAACCTGACCCTTGATAGTGCTCAAGGTCAGTTTCTGCTCAACCCCTTGTTGCAGACAGACCAAGATTCGGGTCACCGAATAGGTATGTGGGGGAAATCCAAGAGATTCACACCACGCAATATAAGACTTCCATGTGCTGGAAGTGGCTTTCCTTGCTTTAACTAGAGGTAGGAATAACTGAAGCGGACACTCCCTTGTCCTTCAGTACCTGGGTCTCAATGGCCAGGCCATTAAGCCAGCGATTGTAAAGCAAGATGGAAGATCGGTCCCTGAGACCGCAAATCCTGCCTGAGAGGAAGTCTCCAAGGAGCGTCCGCGACTAGCCTCACCAAGTCGGCGTACCAGGCTCGACGAGGTCAGTCCGGAATTTCCAGAATAACTGGAATTCCCTCCATCTCTATTCTGCGAAGAAGTTCTCGCAGTAACTTGAGAGGATGGAAGGCATGCCGTAGCTGATACTGCCCCCACGGGGCGATCAGCGTTTCTGCTGCGTCCGCTAGAGGATCGCGGGTGCGAGCTACAAACCTCCACACCTTCCTGTTTAGCCAAGGTGCCAACAGATCCACATCCGGGGTGCCCCAATGAAGGGACAGCTAGTGAAAAACCTCTGGATGAAGAGGCCATACCCCTTGATCCAGAATCTGACGGCTGAAATAATCTGCCTGCCGATTTTCCACCCCCGGAGTGAACACTGCGGGGAGATCCGGAACAAACCGTTCCGTCCAACAAAAGATGCTAGTCGTTTCGATGGCCACCAGGACACTCTAAGTGCCCCTTTCTTGACATAATTCACGACCGTGGCATAGTGCGATTGGATCCGAATCGGGCTGCTCTAGAGCTGCTCGGTCCAGAAAATCAGACAAAATCTGATCGCTCTCAGTTCCGATACCCTATTGGTAACCTGGATGCTATCGGAAGGAATGACTTCCCCTGGTTGAGCATCGGAGACTTCCTGGTCCGCTCGCTCAACCGGATCCGATTGTCCAGGAAATCGGAATTCTGATTCCATTAGAAAAAAATCTCCTTCAGGAGAATTTGGGTATGAGACTGGGTATACGGTACTGCCTCTAAGAAGGCCACCATCAGTCCCAGCCAATTGACGGACAGCAACATCCGAATCGTTGACTGAACCTTCTGGAGTTTCTCCGCAAGGAGAAACTTTCTCGCCCAGAATGTATCCAACATTAGGCCCAGATAGTTCAGTCTCCTGGTGGGAACCAGGGATGATCTTTGGGAAAGCGAAGAAAACGCTGATGTCCTGCGATGATGGGGATATAAGGATAGGCATCCTAAATGTCTATGGACGTCAGGAAATCCCCCTAATGCAGGGAGGCCACCACTGTTCGGATGGACTCCATTTCCCCAAGTCCAGAAATTGGACGCACCTTGCCCTCTTTCCTGGACATTGTGAACAGGTTCGAATAGAACCCCTGAAACCGTTCAATGTTAGAAGGGAAGAATCGCACCGGTGGAAGTGATCGAAAACTCGATCCTGTATCCTGACCGTATGACCTCGCGAACCCCTTAGTCCGGGGTTCTGGCAATCCATGGATCCGGAAACCGGTGAAGACATCCCCCCACCCCAAAGATGGGTAGGGGCGCATCAGGCTGTATTCTTCAGGCTTGGCTGAGCCAGACTTTTTGTTTAGCCGACCAGTGCCCTTTGAAAACCCTCTGAAGGGGGGTTGGAGGGTTTCGCCTTATCGCCCGCCCTCGCGGAACGAACAAACTCTTTATGAGCAGAAAAGGAAGGTCCTCGTTAGTTGCGAGGTCCTTTTATCCTAACAGTCTGTGGCAAGACCATGCTCTTGCCCCTAGTGAGATCCTTTATAATCTCAACCAAACTAAATGGCAACCACTGGCCTAAGGGTTGACCCTATCAGGGAAAAAATGACGCGGGATTCCGCTTCCACTTTTTCGATCCACCGGATCCCTAAAGGACGCAGCGTCCTCCAACGGGATAACGGTGGCTTTATTTGGAAATTGGTGAGTCCACTACAGGTGGTACCGTCTATCCTTTAAAGAGGGATTCCTCAAACGGATAGCGCCTAGCCATGCGTTTGGAAATAGCAGGGGTTCATTTCAAAACGACCCCATTTGGGTAAAGGAAAATCCTTCGCCCTTTTTGGTAGGCTAACAAGTACCAAAAAGGAATCTCAGTCTTAGCTACCTCTGCCGGTGTAACCTCAAGACTAAAGGTTTCCCGGACGGACACAACTAGTGCATCCACCACTCTAGTGCTATGGCGGAGGCAGAAACGTTCTCCTCACTGCTGAGGAGACATTACCTGAGACAACAGCCCCATAAGAAGGACCTGCAGCTGCATTAACCAGCTCCGAATCCGTATCTGAAGTATCAGATAAAAAATAGGGGTAGGCGGGGGTCGCTTCTTGACCCCCGTCCCTGACAGGCCACCTCCACCCGGGATACCAAAGACTCCAAAACTGCCGAAAATGCATTAAAACAAGTGGGGTACTGGAGGGTCCTGCGGCCACCTTGAGGGGATCAGGTGGGGATACATATGTGGCAGGGTCAATGATTATACAAGACATTTGCCAGCGACAAAAAAAAAAAAATGACAAAGTAAAGGCAGTGTTACCTGCCTTTTTGGACCCCACAGAGAGAGAGAGAGACCCCAAGGCTCATCCCTGATGCACAGAAGTTTTCTATCAGCCTGCTCAGTGCTGTCCTGTTACAGACAGGAAGTCTTTGGCCCTTTTTCCTGGGTAAAGGAGGCAGCTCCGCCCCTTAACACGCCTTCCGGCGCCTCCCCCTGCCTCCACGAGGTGTTTGGTCACCTCAAACATGGCCGCCCCCATGCAGGAGACACGAGGCTACGCCAATATGGCGGCCTCGTGTGATCTGCAAGACAATGGCGGCGGCCTGTTAGGATAGCGGCGGCTAGCAGCAGCCTGCGGGATGCTGTATTCGGCCTAGCGGCCTGCGGGAGTGCATCGGCCCCACAAACTTCACCCTGGATGGTGATAAGCCTGGCCGACGGTACAGGACCCTGGCGGGCCGTATGCGGTCCGTGGGTCGTCGGGAGATGCCACAAAACAGTGCTGTGCAGCCCGTGGAAGCTGGAGGAATGGCGATCTGGACTGCAGTACTCAGGCATAGGCATCAGCCTGTGTACCTCTGACAGGTAGGATACCTTTTACTTCAATAGTAACGCCCCTTTTAGTGCTGCCACTGACTTCAGTCATCCTTACAGACTTACAATGACTTTAGATCGTCAGCTCCCAAACCAAGCCTCCTGGTTATTTTTCACAAAAATCACACTCAAATTGGGGGATCTGTGACTTCTTATAGGATAGAGGGGAGATCCATCCTACCATCCCAGAGAGGGGCCCGCGTCCACCACAAACCCGACAGGGGGAGAGGGGGAACATACTACTCACCATACCGGAACCAGGCGGGCGCCAACTCCTGACAGAACCCCTCTCCACCGGGGTGGGGGGGATGTCGACCAATATGGATGCCGTGACTCTGTTGGTCATTGGCGTCCAGGCGAGACGTTTAACTCGCAGGGTTAGTCCCTGTCCAGTGGGACTATGTCGCGGCCGACCCAGCGCAGAGCTATGGCCTGCACGCGCTCGTAGGCTGAACTGGGGTGACCAGTGGATCTCAACATCCAGCCCGTCGCCCAGTTCCAGCTTACTTGCTTGAAGATCTCACAGGAAACTGGAGAAAAGAGCTGTCTAAAAAATCTTTCTAAGAAAAAAATCCTGCCAGGACCGAAGATCCCAGCAAGGCATCTAGGTCCTTACTCCTAACTAGACAGAAAAAAACTGATCTGCTGTAGCAGGAAGTGAGAGGATATACCCTCTGGGACTGCCCCTAGGGTGTGGCCAGAACGTTTTCTTTCCTGTCTAGTCCTACTCCTGTAGAGGGCAGTATAACCCGAGTTGTTATTAATCAACGAGGACTACGTCTGTCAATGAGCGACAGAGAAAACCAAATTCAGGTCCCAGGAAGGCAAAGGAGCCTTCCTCGGTGGAGCCAGATGTCGCACTCCCCGAATAAAGGTGTGACTCAAGTAACTCGTTGCCAAGAGACGCTGGAAAAGAATGGCTAAGGCCGACAACAGACCTTTTATCATGGTCAGCACCAAGCGTTTATCCACACCTTCCTGCAGGAAGGCCAAAACCCTCGCCACCGAAAAGGAGCGGGATGAAACCCTTGTGACTCGCACCAGACAATATATGCCTTCCAGGTGCGATGATACATTTTTTTAGATGTAGCTTTCCGAGCCTTCAATAAAGGTAGGAAGGACAGCATTGGGGAGACCCTTATCTCTCAAGACTTGGCCTTCAACAGCCAGTCGTCAAAGCAAAAGACTTAAAGCAGGATGGAAGATCGGCCCTTGAGACAGAAGATCGTCTCTGAGCGGAAGCCACCAGGGAGGCTCGACGATCATCTGCACGATGTCTGCGTACCAAGACGGATGCGGCCAGTCTTGGGCCACCAGAATGACCTGCATCCGTTCTGACGCCAACCTGCGGAGGAACCTGGATAACAGGTGAATCGGAGGGAAGGCATAAATCAGCCAATACTGGTGCCAAGGCACCACTAACGCGTCCGTGGCATCCGCCAGAGGATTGCGGGTTCTGGCCACGAACCTTCCCACCTTTTTGTTTAGACGGGACACACAGGAGGCGAAACACCTCCGGATGCAGGGACCATTCTCCCTGGTCCAGGGGCTGGCGACTCAGTGCGCCTGCCAGTTCTCCACTCCTGGAATGTGCACGGCCAAAATCGCCGGAAATGTGCGTCTCGGCCCAAGATAGGATCTCGGCCACTTCCTTGGCCGCCCGGGCACTCTTATTGCCCCTTTGGTGATTGATGTAAGCCACAGCCATGGCGTGGTCCGTCTGTACCTGAACCAGGCAACCCTGAAGCCGAGTTGACCAACGGAACAGGCAGAGCTTGATTACTTGGAGCTCCAAGATGTTTATCGGTAAGGAGGCCTCCTCCGCCGACCATGTCCCCTGAGCACAAAGCATGCCCAGAACTCCGTCCCAGCAGGACAGGCTGGCATCTGTGGTGAGAACCGTCCACAGCAGAGGCCGGAAGGGCTTACTTGTGTCAGAGTTGGTGACAGGAGCCACCACAAAAGATCCGATCTCGCGAGGTGGCTCAGAGAAATCCTCCTGTCCAACGACTGAGGCATTCTGTCCCACCTGGCAATAATCTCTGCTTGCAGAGTTCTCGTGTGAAATTGAACAAATGGGATGGCTTTGAAGGCCGAAACCATCAGACCCAAGGACCGCATACAGGCCCGTCGAGAAGAGAGATATTTGTCCCTGAGGGACCTGATCCCGCCCTGCAGGGTCCGGAGTTTGTCCTCCGGGAGAAAGACTTTCACCTGAGCGGAGTCCAGGACCATCCCCAGGTACAGAAGGCGAACCAAAGGAGTCAGAGCCAACTTCTGAAAGTTGACAGTCCACCTGAACTCCTGGAGTGTCAGAACCGTGACCGACAGATCGCTCGTCAAAGTGGCACATGAACTCGACCTTAAAAGGAGGTTGTCCAGATAACCAAGAACCGCAATCCTTTTTAAACGCAGTGAAGCCAGCACCAGAGCCAAAACCTTGGTGAATACCCTGGGAGCTGAAGGGAGACCCCACAAACCGAAAATGCTCCTCTGCCGCCGCAAAGCGGAGATACCTCTGATGACCCTCGTAGATAGGGATGTGCAGATACGCAGCCTTCAAGTCGATGGAGGCCAGGAAGACCCCTGGACTCAACGACGCCACCACCGACCGGATGGATACCATCCAGAACTTCTGTACCCTCACAAAGCAGTTCAGAGACTTTAGGTCCAGAATCGGATGCACTTTGCCCTCTTTTCTGGGCACTGTGAACAGATTGGGAAAAAACCCGCAAAACCTAGCCCACCAGTCCTGAATGCGGCACAACCAGGTGTGACAGGAAGTCAGGTAAATCTGGGAATGTAGTCACTGAGAGGAGACCCATTCCCACCTGCTTTGAAAGTTCACTGATACTATAGGGTGTTGGCTGCAGAGAGAGCCAGCAGGAAGTTGAAAACCATTCAGCTGTTCAGAATGAGGAGATCAAGGACTCTATAATTTGTCCAGAGAAAATCTATTGAGTGCTGCCTCCTGTCGCTGTGTGAGCTGGGAAGAGGAGGACAGACATACGTGTACCTCCCGACGCCGTGTGGGCATGGGAGAAGGACTGCTGCCGCCTGTCGCCGTGTGGGCTGGGAGAGGGGGACAGTCGGATGTGTGCCTCCCGACAAGCTGGTGAGCATGGGAGAAGACCCCCTACAGCGATGTGAAGCTAAGGAGGGTAACCACGAGTGAAGACGTCTCAAAGGTGAGAAGACAAAGTGTTCCATGTGAAGAGTGTGAAGAGTAAAGGATCCTGTTATAAATGAACATGTGCTGTGTGAAAGAAAACAAAGGGACATGTTCAATGGACAATGTTTGTGCTGTGTGAAAAGCAAACAAATGGACATTTGAGTGTCTGCTGTAGGATCAGCAGTGTCGGCCCAACAGTAGGTTGGGAAGACTTCTTAGGTAGGTTCCAGCGTGAGAAGGTAGCCGCCCACAGAGGCAAGGATTTATTTTGTCTTTTATTTTATTTTGGCTGTTTTGACGCTTGCAATTATGTGAAGTAAATTGCATGAATAAATCAGTCTTGTTTTCAACCTCTGCTCGGCTATCTCTCTGTGAAAACGCACCCCCAAAGGGGTCACCCATACGCCTACCACCGAGCTAATCCCTCACATATGGTGGAGGTATGCAGTGGGCATAAGCAGAGATCCCTGCAAGGAAGTGCAAATGTTTGATGAACTTTGTCTGGTGCATGAGATTGCACAATCTATGTGTGCAGGAGAGAAGATCCTGACAGAAAAAAAAAAAAAAAAAAAAAAAAAGTGTTTTAAAGAGACAGCGGTCTCAAAATTATTTGATGAACTTTGTTGTGTCTGGTGCAAGTGACTGCACAAACTGTGTGTGCAGGAAAAGAGATCTTGCAAGAGAGAGAGAAAAACTACATGTGTTAAAGAGACAGTGGTCTGAAAAATTTTTGCTGGACTGTGAAAAATTTGTTTGTGGAGTTATTGAAGATGGGGCGTTCAAAACGCCTGAAGAATGCAAAGATAGATGAAATGAGAGACCGGATTCTATGGATGGAGGGGATGTTGCCGTCTGAACCAGCCCCATCCATGCCTAAAGAGAGTCTACTAAAGAGGAAGGTTGTTGTCCCTAGCAACACTGATGAAACCGCTATGGAGACGCAGTGTGCTCAGATGAAAAGTAAACTCAAAATGGAGGAGATGTTGAAACATCTGATTATATCAAATGCAGCTCAACAGCAAGCAAATGCAGCTCAACAGCAGGCAAATGCGGATTTTCAGCAGAGCTTTGCAGCTCAACAAAAGGCTCATCAAGAGAGCATGGCAGGCTGGAAACAGAGACGCCAGCAGCCAATGGAGGCCATCGGTTTGGAGGAAACCGAGTATGTGTGCAGGGCTGAGTTGGATGCCTTGCAACGGAAAATGGAAGAAAAGGAACAAGCCTTGGAATTGCTTAAAATGGAGCATAGAAACTTGCAGGAAATGAATGAACTACTCAAGTCTCATGTGTTACAGTGGGAAGAATCCACTGCTCTTCTTTTGGTCGAGTTGCAAAAATGTCAAGACACTATAAAGGAGAAAGATACCATCCTCATGGAAAAGGAAATTGAAATTCAGACTTTGCAGAAGCAAAGTATGTGTGAAATGTTGGAGTTGCGTAATCAGCTGGAAAAAAGTCTTCAGTGTTTGGAAGTTACAAAAATAGACCTGCAGGAGTCGCAGGAACAGAATGTCGCTCTGAAAACGACATTGTCTCTCAGCGACAACGAGAAAAGTGAAAGAGAGGCTAAATTACTGAGTACTGTGTATGAGCTCACCACTTTGAGCAATGTGGTAGATGAATTACGTGCAGACTGTGAAAGTTGGAAAGGTGAAGCCCAACGTTTCCAGCAGCAGTTAAAGGAGAAAGAAGCCTGTGTGGCAGAATTACAGTCTCATTCCCAGAAACTAGCCAATGAGGTGAAGGCTCTTATGCAGGGAAAAGGAGATTGTGAACATAAGAGGGAAAAAGTAGAGGCACAGCTTCTGGAATCGCAAGTCAAGGTGTCAGAAGGTGACCGATTGTGTGCTAAGCTGTCAGAGAAGGCAAACCGACTGCAGGTTGAGTTGGACAATGTTACAAATCAGCTTTCTCAAGCAGACAGCAAATCTAGAGAAATTGCGGAAGATTTTTCTATCTTGGAATCGCAGCTGCAAGACACGCAGGAACTCTTACAGGAAGAGAGGTGTCAAAGGCTGAGTTTTAGCACAAAGCTCAAACAAATGGAAGATGAGAAAAATGGCTTCCTGGAACAATTAAAAGAGGAGGCGGAAGCAAAGAAAAACCTATCAGAGCAAGTCGCAACATTGCAAGCTCAGATAGCGGATATGAAAAAACGCATGGAAGAAAGCGTTGGTTCATTACAGTGTGTTGAAGATGTGAAAAAGAAGTTTGATCAGATGCTTGGTGAAGAGAAGACTGTGTCTGCAAAATATGCAGAAGAACGCGCACGTGAAGAAACGGAGGTGCTTGATAACGAGAGCAAAGCCCTGTTCTTGGCTCGCTCTTTGGAGGAAGCTCTAGAGTGTAAGGCTGAACTAGAAAGAGTTAACCAACAGCTGTGTACAGAAATGGAAGATTTGGTCCGCTCCAAGGATGATGTTGTGAAAAGAGTTCAGGAGCTAGAAAAGTCTAAGCGAGCCTTAGAACAGCAAGTAGAAGAGATGAAGATTCCGTTGCAGGAACTGGAAGAGGAATTCCAGGCAACAGAGGATCTGTCCCAAAGAGGGGATAGTGTGCCTGATGCAGTTTTTAAAAGGATCAGTGTTTTGGGGTCTGTCCTGAGTGAGCCTCAGAAATGTGATGACACGTGGCTTGAATCACCCCTTTGGAATAAACCGTTCCTTCAAAAACTTCAAGCATTGGAAAATGTATCATTAGAGCTTCAGCAAACAAAAGAGTTGTGTAAGAAATGTGATGATTTCTCAGTTCAGGCTGAAAACCTAGTGGAGAAAACTAAAGCGGAGAAAACTAAAGCAAGTGATATAAATCTGGGAGAAAAAAGCAAACGCCACCTAGTGGAGAAAACTAAGGCTGTTGGTGAAAACGTGAAGCAAATGAATAAGTGCCTTTCAGGGAGTGTTTCCAAAATGGAACTGGTGAAAGACGGGTGGCAGAAGTTTGATCGTGATCTTGAGATGCATTCCATGTGGAATTCAGATAGAGAAAAAGAACTAGGTGACCTTGAGCGGTCAAATAGTTCAGCAGAAAGTGCATTGAAGAAACCTGTAAAAGAATGTGTTGCAGTTCCATGCTTCTTCACTGATGCAGAGAGGAGGTCTATAATGGATACCACCCAGATCGCTGGGTTCAACTGTGTTGTTGCCTTTGACCCCTATGTTGGTGGAAGGAAAGTTGATGATGTTCTGGTTGGCTACTTCTGTGAAGAGTTTGGCAAGAAATATAAACTGAATATCAAATCAAATAGTAGGCCTTTACTGCGACTCGCTCAGGAGGGCGAAAAGTTTAAGAAGTTGATGAGTGCAAATGCTTCAGATCTGCCTATGAATATGAAATGTTTGAATGATATTGATATCTCTGGGAAAAGGAACAGGGGTCACTTTGAAGAAATGTGTGACAGCCTGTTGTCTCAATTGGAAAATCCTCTGCACAGCATCTTAGAGCAAGCAAAGCTCAAGAAGGAAGATCATTCCCTTTTACAACAAAAAGTCAATGATTGTGTACAGCTGTATGGAGAGGCAACTCAAGTCACAGAGGGATGTCAAGAGTCCCTACTTGGAACAAAGCTTAGTGAAGCAAAGGTTCTCAAAGTTTTGTGGAAAACATTTATGGATTGCAGAGAGAGGCGTCTTAAGAATGTTGAAGACATTAAGACTAGCCCAATTGAGTTGCCTATGGATCACGGTCCTCCATGGTGGATTGGACAGACGGTTATGAGGGACAAGCTGTCTGACATTTATGAGAAAGCTGTCAATGAAGATGACAGAAACGAGAAGGAGCGAAATGATGCCAAAAGTGCAGTTGAAGAATGTGTATATGAGATGAGAGACAAACTGTGTGGCATTTATGAGAAATCTGTCAATGAAGATGACAAAACAGTTTCATCCGGAAGCTTGAGGATAATAGGAGGCTTATCAGTGAGTCAGCAGTGCCTGACACATGCGTGCCTGGAAATATGTGTCCCAACCCTAGGGTTGAAACAAGAGGGGGGGGTATGTGACAGGAAGTCAGGTAAATCTGGGAATGTAGTCACTGAGAGGAGACCCATTCCCACCTGCTTTGAAAGTTCACTGATACTATAGGGTGTTGGCTGCAGAGAGAGCCAGCAGGAAGTTGAAAACCATTCAGCTGTTCAGAATGAGGAGATCAAGGACTCTATAATTTGTCCAGAGAAAATCTATTGAGTGCTGCCTCCTGTCGCTGTGTGAGCTGGGAAGAGGAGGACAGACATACGTGTACCTCCCGACGCCGTGTGGGCATGGGAGAAGGACTGCTGCCGCCTGTCGCCGTGTGGGCTGGGAGAGGGGGACAGTCGGATGTGTGCCTCCCGACAAGCTGGTGAGCATGGGAGAAGACCCCCTACAGCGATGTGAAGCTAAGGAGGGTAACCACGAGTGAAGACGTCTCAAAGGTGAGAAGACAAAGTGTTCCATGTGAAGAGTGTGAAGAGTAAAGGATCCTGTTATAAATGAACATGTGCTGTGTGAAAGAAAACAAAGGGACATGTTCAATGGACAATGTTTGTGCTGTGTGAAAAGCAAACAAATGGACATTTGAGTGTCTGCTGTAGGATCAGCAGTGTCGGCCCAACAGTAGGTTGGGAAGACTTCTTAGGTAGGTTCCAGCGTGAGAAGGTAGCCGCCCACAGAGGCAAGGATTTATTTTGTCTTTTATTTTATTTTGGCTGTTTTGACGCTTGCAATTATGTGAAGTAAATTGCATGAATAAATCAGTCTTGTTTTCAACCTCTGCTCGGCTATCTCTCTGTGAAAACGCACCCCCAAAGGGGTCACCCATACGCCTACCACCGAGCTAATCCCTCACACAGGGTTCCTGAAAACAACGCAAAAGTTCCCCCACCCCTGAAAAGGGTGAGGGCGTCCCTTCAGGAAGAGGTGGACTGGGCCGCCGAACCGGCCTGACTAGCTTTGGGCTTACCCGACCACGGCTTCTTGTGACCACCCGAGGTCTTGAAGGATTTTCCTTTATAATGTGCCCCGAAGGCACAAAAGGACCCCCAATGAGCCTTAAAAGAAGGGCCCCGCCTAGTGCTGGGGGATTATCCCTTAGAGGCTTGGGGCAAAAGGACACTCTTACCCCTGTAAGCCCCTTGATCACCTCATTCAGAGTGTCCCCAAAAAGACGACTATCCCCATAAGGGACATCAGACACAGTCTTTTTCGAAGTGTGGTCAGCCGACCAGCTTTTCAGCCAAATAATGCGGTGGATTGCAACCCCAACTGCAGACAACTGTGCGACCAAGGGAGCCTCATCCAAGGCCAAGTCACACAGGTACATCACGGCCTGGGTCACTTGATCCACCATGTCTAGGACAGCCAGAGAGACCGAAGTGCGCCTAAGCACCTTGAACCATTCAATGAGAGCTTGAGAGACCATCACCGAAGTGAACACAGGCTTGAGCAGGGAGCCCGCCACCAAATAATTGTGGCGGGAAAACATTTCCACACGTCTATCCGCCAGATCCTTATACACCGGGGAGTCCTCCATGGCCATCAAGGTGGATTTATTCAGTCTAGAAACAGTGTGGTCTACCTTAGGTGACTGTCCAACGATTGTCAACAGGATCCGCAAAGAGATAATGGTATTTAAACCGCTTAGGCACCACCAGCATATGCTTAAAGCGACGCCATTGGTCGTTCATGATATCGTGAAACTCCTCGGGGCAGGGGAAAACCTGACCCGACATCTGGGCTTTGTGGGACCCGAAGGAAACCCGTTTACTCAACAGGGAAGGCTCATCATCAAGATTTAAAAAGTCTCCTTAAAGGAGTTAATAAGTGCATCCACCGCAGCGCGTTCCTGCTAGAGGAAAACTCTGCCTCCTCCCCATCTGAATGTGAGGACTGGGACCCCCCCTGGGGGGACGTTGTCCATTGCAACCAAATCAGGCTCAGAAGACAGAGGGCATAGGCCGTTTTTGGGAAGTGTGTTCAGACATCAGCAGATCCACTTTGGACGCCAAAGTCGCAAGAGCAGCAGATAATGAGGCCATGGAAGAGGATTCAGGAGTTCCTGGAGCACCAACCAGGTCTGTGGGGTATTTGCTATCCTGGGACTCCATTTTAGCATAGAAACTTTTTTTTAGGACGCTGGCCCTTTAAAACGGCGGTTCTTGTGAACTCCCACCACAAAATGAACTACCTGTGGAGACCCCATAGAAACAGCTATAGCCACAAGAAGAAAACTGTTTTTGCAGGAAAATGCCAGAGAAAACAGGTAAAATCACCCCACAGTGTCTGTACTTGCCACACTCTGCTGCAGTGAAGAGGAGAGAAAAGAGGAAGTGACCTCACGCACAAAGGCTATGCCCGCCTTGAGCCACAAAAAAACGGTGCCTGATAAAAGTCTATGGGAGGAAGCACTGGCAAAATGGCCGCCCCCCTTACTAGGCGGATGCCCACACCATCGGCGCCAAAACGAGGCGCTAAAATGGCTGCTGCCCACACGAGGCCCAAACAGCCTGCCCTCACCCAAAATGGCGGCCGCGTGAACATCGCCAAGTAAAGCACAATACACATAAGCAAGCCACCACGGGGAACCCCAGAGAGCGCCCCCAGTATATAGCAAGCCCTCACACCCCCCAGCCACAGCAGTGTGTGCCGCAGAGCGCGCCCAGCAGGGGCAGAGAGAAAGGGAACCGCACCAAAATGGCCAGGAGGGGGGATACCACAGAAGCCACCTAGTACTGCCATCCCCTAAGAGTGGGCCCACAGAACACCCCCACAGAACATAGTCCCAGGGACAGGTGGGTAGTAGCACTCACCAGTCCAGAGAACACAGGCCCCGCTCTGAAACAGAATACCTCCCACCCTGAGTGGGGGTGCAGTCAGCCAGGAAGGATGCTAGCAACACACGGGCGTTCCGTAGTTGACATCCCGGCGAAGATGGATCTCCGCAGGCTTGTCCCCGTCTCAAGGGGCACTGTCGTTGCGAGGCCTGAGCGCACCAATGACCTGTGACGCTCGGTGGTAGGCTGGGACTCTATAAGGATCTATATTATCAAGTGTGAGGCCCAGCTCTGCTGTCGCTTGTAGTCCTCCAGGAATTCCCCTGACTAACTAGCGATAGTGAGTGAAATAAAAAAAAAAAAAAAAACATTTTCAAAGAAAAAAACACTTTTCAAGAACAAAATATAAAGAAACAGACACTAGGTCCCAGCAGGGAAGACCTAGCCTACTCCTGACGCTAGGCAGCATAAAACTGAAGGACAGTGGTAACTGGGTCAGGATAATGGCTGAAGGATGGTCCCCTGGAGGTGTGTCTAAGTGTAGTGTGTCTAATATTTCAAACTGCCTAGCTTGTGCCTGCAGAGGGCGTCATTACCCACTCGTGAAGGCTGTATGAGGAGCTGCAGCTATTGGAGGACGTAAGAGAAATAAGTATTGAATACACCACCATTTTAAATATATTTCTAAGGGTGCTATTGACATGAAATATTCACCACCTCAGTAACACCCTATTCAATCCATACTGTAGATACAAAGAAACCAAAACAAAAAAATTCAGAAATTAAAAAAAAAAAAAGGAAACAGGACACAGGGAAATAATACTGAACACATGAAGGGAGGTAAACTGAAATCTATCAGTAATTAGAAAGTATTCCCGCCCTTTGTCAGTGCAAATTAATCAGCTGATTTAGTCTCAACTGACAGCCTATAAGAAGGTGTCACACAGGATACATCTCAATGGGTAAAAGCAAAAAGCTCTCCCAAGACCTTGGCAACCTTATTGTTGCAAATCAAACTTATAGCATTGGTTACAGATTTTTAAAATTCGAAATGTTCCAGTGCGCATATTCCAGAACTGGAAAGAACATAATTTCACCATAAGTGGGCGACGACCAGGTGCTCCTCACAAGATTTCTGACAGAGGAGTGAAAACAATTATCAGAAGATTGTCTAAGAGTCAATGTCCACTTGTGGAGAGCTTCAGAAAGACCTGAAATTAGCAGGTAAAATTGTTTCATCACAAAAAGTGATGCACTCGACCACCATAGCCTGTATGCATGCTCACCATGCAAGACTCCATTTCTGAAGAAAAAGCATGTTAAAGTTTGTTTAAAGTTTGCTGCATAACAATTAGACAAGCCTGTGAAATACTGGGAGAATATTTTCTGGTCAGGTGAGACCAAAACTGAACTCTTTGGATACTATAATACACACCATGGTCAAATGGCACTGCACATCACCCCAAAAACACTATACCAGCAGTGAAGTTTGGAGGTGGGGCTGTTTTTCAGCATACAGTACTGGCAAACTTAATTTCATTGAAGGAAGGATGAATGGAAAAAAACGGGCCAAGACATTCTCAATACAAATCTACTGCCATCTACCAGGATGATGAAGATGAAATTAGGTTGGACATTTCAGCAAGACAATGATCCCAAACTCAAATCAGAGAAACTCTCAATTGGTTTCAAAGAAAAAAATAAAGCTTCTAGAATGGCTCAGCCAATCACCTGACTTGAATTCAGTAGAAAATCTATGGAAAGAACTAAAGATCAAAATTCATAGAAGAAGCCCACGGAACCTTCAAGATTTGAAGATGTCTTTGTGGGCAAAAAATTGGATTTTTGACTTACTGTAAAATCCATTTTTCTGATGTTCATTGACAGACACAGCTCCTGATCTTCTTAACCATTGGGTTATACTGCCTACTACAGGAGTGGGACACAAGGCAGAAAAAAAAAGTCTGGCTACGCCTATGGGCAGTCCCAGGGGGTATACTTACGCTCTTTGCTACAGGTACTCAGTTTTGTTACAAGCAGTGTCAGAAGAAAATCAACTCCAGAGAGGGGTGGGTGCTGTGTTCATTAATGAACATAGGAGAAATGTAAGTCAAAAATAACATTTTTGTTCATTGACAGACACAGCTCCTGATCTTCTTAACCATTAAGACGTCCCAAAGCAGTGTTAAAGCGGAGTTCCACCCGAAATTTATACTTACCTCCATCTTCTCGCTCCCGGTCACCTGAAAAACAAATGGATAATCGCAATTTTTTTTTTTTTTTCACTTACCTTTTAGAGAAAATATACTCACCTTACTTCCTTCTTCCTCCCCTCGGCGGCCACGGCGATTCGTCACTTCCTGGCTTTTGCAATGATTCCTGGGAGCTGAACGTCATAGCTCCCAGGAATCATTGCGCCTGCACCGGCCCCGACGTCAGTTCCGGGGCGCGCGCGTCATCCCCTTCTAAACAGCTTCTGGGCATGCCCAGAAGCTGTGGAGGGATGACGCGCGCGACCCGGAAGTGACGTCGGGGCCGGTGCAGTGCATCGTGGGACCGAAGAAGGAGGAAGAGGACCGAAGAGGACGCGGAAGAGGATCGTGCTGGCTTCAAGCTGCCCACACCTGAGATGGCAGCGCTGGAGAAGACAATTTCAAGGTAAGTATATCTCCTGAAAGGTAAGTGCAACCCGGGACAGATCAGAGGCTAGCCATTGTGGAATGTGCTAGCCCTGACTGTCCCGGGGGTATTTTTGTAAAAAAATGTATAACCAGGGTGGAACTCCGCTTTAAGCATGAGGGCTGGGAACAACGAAAAAGAAATTCCCAAGGCTAAACTATAGCCAACCAGGTAAACAGGAGCTCAACCAAAACAGGAGCTCGAGTAAAAAAGACTAGTGCGCTAAAGGTGTATACACATGTACAAATGATGGTACAGTGATGTGACAGACAAAAACTTCTCTTGCAAATTATCTCATAAAAAAACATGTGCAAACATGATCAACAGTGCAATGATATAACAAATATAATAAATTCCCCTAAAAGTGCAGGAAAGTGAACCTCAATTGGTTCTTTGAATACAAATGCAAAAAAGTCTTAGTTAAAAAATGACCACATAAATTAGGAATAAGCTCCAATGAATGATTCCTTGTTGTAAAGTGACTTCACACAACTTGTATTCCAACCTGCTGCATACAGACCCACCGTGATCAAACTATGGAATAGATGGCTGCTTACCAGAGAGACACACAAAAAGCCTGTAATTATCATGCGCTTTGGACAAACACTGGTCCCAGCAGATATGATCTCTTTAGGTAACGGCACTTCGTGGTTCAAGATACTTTGTATATATTCAGGGGTTCCAGAACTCGCATACAAGTGAATAAGAGACTGATAGTGCATTACCTTTAAACCTTCTTTTATTATTAAAAAATAGTTGCACTTACATTTAGATGGACCAAAGACAGCATACAACAAATGTGCATGGCGGCCTGCAGTGCGGACCATGCGTGGTAATGACACGGGCGCGCCACCCGATGCGTTTCCCCTCAGAAGCTGTCAACTGGGATTGGAGAACTAGAGCTCACCTGATAAAAACAATACAACCTCAAAGAGGACCAGATCCTCTAAACAGCAGCCTGCAAAAACCTTGTGGCCACAAAAAGCATCCGCAGATGCCAACACATCTACTTAGAACACTGGAAAGTGTGCACCGACGACAAGGAGGCCGCCTTGTAAACCTGCGTCACTGATGCCTAATGATGGAAAACCCAGGAGGCATTGAGCGCCCGAGTAGAATGCGCCTTGACAGGGAAAAGAGAAACCGGACCCTGGATAAAATAGACCTGAACCCCGTCTCTCTGATCCATGGAAATGGCTGCAGAAGAAATCGGCAACCCTTTCCGAGGCTCATCGGTGAGCAGATATAGTAAGTGTGACTTTCTAAAAGACTCCGAAGCTGCCAGGTACACCAAAATTGCCCAGTCCACATCTAAGGCTTGCAAAGCAATTTCCTTCGGATGTGCTGACCTGGGACACAGAAGGCAACACAATGTATTAATTAAAATAAAAACCAGAGACAACCTGAGGAAAGAACGACAGACAGGGGCGAAGAACCACCTAAACACTGTGAACCAACAGTAAGGTGAACGACAGGATAAGGCCGCCAATTCTGACACCCTGCGCGCAGAGGTAAAAGCCACCAAAAAGGCCACCTTCTGGAACAGCGTAAGCAGGGGAATCTCCCAAAGATTCTCAAAAAGAGGCTTCTGGAGGACTGAGCATCAAATTGAGGTCCCAAGATGGCAACAGAGACCAAACTAGAAGTGTCAAGTGCCTAACTCCCTGAAGAAAAGTACGCACCAGAGAGTATGTGGCCAAAAGCCGTTGAAATAGGACCGCTAAGGTCAAAACCTGACCCTTGATAGTACTCAAGCCAGCTCCTGCTCAACCCACCGTTGAACGAAGGTCAAAATCTGAGCCACCAAACAAAAGCGAGAATGAACCCCATGTGGCTCACACCACGCAATGTGTACATATAGTTATATTAGTTACATCTGGCTCAACCAATAAAAAATAAAACAGTAAAGAAAACTCAACCATACAATCCCATATACACAATCCTATACCCGCAGTTGATCCAGAGGATGGCGTAAAACCCCAGCAACGCATGATCCAATTTGCTATAGCAGGGGAAATAAATTCCTTCCTGATCCCCCGAGAGGCAATCGGATATTCCCTGGATCAACTTTACCTATAAATATTCGTACCCATTTATATTACTCACACCCAGGAAAGAATCCAGGCCTTTTTTAAAGCAATCTAGTGAGCTGGCCAGAACCACCTCTGGAGGGAATCTATTCCACATTTTCAAAGCTCTTATGGTGAAGAAACCTTTCCATATTTGGAGACTAAATCGGTTTTCCTCTAGACATAAAGAGTGCCCCCTTGTCCTCTGTGTTGACCTTAAAGTGAACAATCAACACCAAGTTCACTATATGGACCCCTTATGTATTTATACATGTTGATCATATCTCCCCTTAAGAGAGAATCATTTCAGTTCCTCTAATCATTTTTCATAGCTGAGCTCCTCCATGCCTCTTATCAGTTTGGTTGCCCTTCTCTGCACTTTCTCCAGTTCCCTGATATCCTTTTTAAGAACTGGTCCCAAAACTGAACTGAATATTCCAGATGAGGTCTTACTAATGATTTGCACAGGGGCAAAATTATATCTCTCTCTCTGAAGTCCATGCCTCTGTTAATACAAGAAGGGACTTTGCTTGCTTTGGCAACGGAAGCTTGGCATTGCATGCTATTAATAAGTTTAGGATCTACCAGAACACCCAGATCCTTCTCTGCTATGGATTCCCCCAGTTCTACTTCCCCTAGTATGTATGCTGCATGCATATTCTTAGCCCCCAAGTGCATAACTTTACATTTATCAACATTAAACTTAATTTGCCACATAGTTGCCCAATGAAGCTTTATTGCATTGAGGTCAGCTTGTAAGTTGGAGACATCCTGTATGGAAGTTATTCCACTGCAAAGCTTGGTGTCATCTGCAAAGACTGAAATGGTATTTTTAATCCTAGACCCTATATCATTTATAAAAGATATTAAAAAGTTAGGGTCCCAACACTGAACCTTGGGGTACACCACTAATAACCTTAGACCATTCAGAGTAAGAATCATTAACCACTACTCTCTGAATTCGATCTTTTAGCCATCTTTCTATTAACTTACAAACTGATTCCAAGCCTGTAGACTTTACCTTACACATGAGCCGTGTGTGCGGAACTGTGCCAAACGCTTTTGCAAAATCCAAATATACTACGTCCACAGTCACCCCTCTGTCCAAGGTTTTACTTCCCTCCCTTTTAAAAATAAATCAGGTTTGTTTGACAACTTCGGTTTTTCATGAATCTATGCTGTCTGTTGCTTAAAATATTTTTTTCCAGCAAGAACACATCTATGTGGTCTTTTATTAAACTCTCCAGTATCTTCCCGACTATAGAACTTTAACAAGTCTGTAGTTACTTGGCAAAGACTTTGATCCCTTTTTAAATATAGGCACCACATTGGCCCTATGCCAATCCAGTGGTACTATTCCAGTCCTTAACAAGTCCATAAAAATTAGAAACAAAGGCTTTGAAATTAGAGTGCTCAATTCTTTTAGGATGCGTGGGTGGATGCTATCTGGTCCAGGCGCTTTATCTACCCTTATTCTGTCTAAATATTTCTGGACCATATCACTTTGGAGCCATTGTGGATCAGTCTTTGAAAATTTCCCATTTCTGTTCTGTGCTCATCTATGCCAAAATTTCCTCCCAGTTTAAATCCTGGAGAGCAGCCCTCATCCTTGGAAAATTTTCTCTCTTAAAGTTAAGTGTTTTTGTATTTCATGCATGCGTTATTAATAAGCTCTGCATGGTTTGAGATTACCAGGTCCAACAGAGCATAATTTCCAGTGGGGGCCTCAAACTGTATCATAAAATTGTCTTGTAATAGATTTATAAATTTTTTGCCTTTTAACTGTTCCAGCAGTGCCATTACTCCAGTCAATGTCTGGGTAGTTAAAATCCCCCATTATTATCACTGTCCCAGCCCTTTCTATCTGTGCCAGGAGCTGAGTCTCCACCTCCTCATTATTACTGGGAGGTTTATAACAAACTCCAATGATAATCTGTGTATTACGCACACCCATGTACATTTCCACCCATACTGCTTCAGACTCATCACACTCTTCATCAACTAGGTCATCTTTCACACTCACTTTGAGATCACTTCTCACAGAGACAGACACTACACCTCTGTTTTACCGTCTTTCCGAAAGAGAGCATAGCCAGGAATTCACGTTCTATGGTAGATCTTCCTAGAAATAGGTTTCCTAGCTTTTATCAACGTTGGAAACACCGACTCACGACTGTAAAGCAGGACGGAAGATTGGTCCTTGGGACAGCAGATCCTCTCTGAGAGGAAGCTTCCGAGGAACGTCGGCGACAAGCCACTCCAGATCGGCGTACCAAGTCCGGAGAGGCCAGTCTGGGGCTACTAAGATGACCGGAATCCTTTCTGCCTCGATCCTGGTAGAAGTCTTGGCAGAAGCTTGAGGGGAGGGAAGGTGAAAATCAGATGATACTGACCCCACGGGGCCACCAGCGCATCTGTGGTGTCCACCAGTGGATCCTGTAAAGGTGTCTGATTGAATATGCACTGGACATCCCTGAAGATGATTCGTCCAATGTTCCAGGCACAGACTGATCGCTCGGAGTTCCAAGACATTGATTAGTAGCCTTGACTCTTCCAGTGTCCAGATCCCCTGAGCAGAATATTTGCAGAGAATGCAGCCCCAACCGGACAGGCTGGCATCTGTGGTGACCACTAATACAAGGGGAGGAGCTAGGGACTGCAAAATCTTGTCCCATTTGGCCAAAATCTCCCTTGCAGAGACCTCGTATGGAACTGTGCAAATGTAACTGCCTCAAAGGTAGACACCATCAGGACCAGGACCCGCATGCAAGTCCAGAGGGATGACCATCTGCTGGACAGCAGGAGAATTCCACACCCACACCCCCCCCCCCCCGGCTCTCTCCGCTTCGTTTCCTGCTGAGGCGGAGCATGCTGCTGCAAGGATAGTTACTAATCATCTGATTGGGCAGCACTTGGGCAGGGTGTGTGGTCAGCTGGTCAATGGGAGAAGTGGCCCTGACCCTTTCAGGTGCATGGAGTGGATATGAGATAGCAGCGTGGAGAGTAAGTCACCGACCACATACCACAAAGCTCATCCCGGCAGCCGAAGGAGGAGGTAGGGAGCGGTGTGTTGGGGAGGGATATGAGGTGATTGGCAGCAAGAGCTCTCCCTGACACGCCCCTCCAGTCATCAGCATGCAATGACAGGGCTCCCTTCTACCTCTTTTCTGCATGGATGTGCTGGCTCCTCCTCCCTGTTGCTGGTGAGTGGCTGTGTTTAGGCACATGTACTAAGCAGGACTTTATGTCACAGGTAGTGCCTGGATTACTCTGATATCTCACAATTAATGTCTCTCCCCTTAAGTAACTTTTCATGTGGGTCTGCTAATTATAGAATCTGTCCAGTCATTGCTTTGTGTCTATGGTCTTCATGCTCCCATCTAATCTCCCTTCACTATGCCTGCTGCTATGCTTATAATCTATGTAAGCTTTATTCAGTATTTTGGTCACTACAGAATGTTGCACAAATATTCCATCAAGGATACAGAATCCCTAAAATCAAGTCTGGATGATATCACAGTGATTGCCTCATGTCTAATGGAGGGACTGTGATGCTTATAGATGGCTGTATTTTACCAATTTTCAATGCATTTCTGTCACATACAAACCAAAACCCTCCAGGGGGAGAGGGGGGACAGCTACTCACCATACCAGGAACCAGGTGGGCACCGCTCCAGACAGAACCCCTCCCCACTGGAATTGGGGGGCTCTCGGCCAGGAGGAACACTTTGACTCGAGCCGACGAGACCCAGTCGTATGCGACCTCGCGAGGCGTTTAACTCGCAGGCCAGCCCCCGTCCAGTGGGGCTATGTCGTGGCCAACCTAGCGTGGAGCTGAGGTCTGCGCGCGTTCGCTGGTCAGACTGGGGTGACCACTGGATCTAGATTAACTAGCCAGTCACCCAGTCCAGCACTTGATTGTAGATCTCACAGGAAAAAAAACCATGAGAAAAATTTCTATCTAAAAAGAAAATATTGCCAAAATCAGAGATCCCAGCAAGGAACTAGGTCCTTACTCCTGACTAGGCAGAAAAAAAACTGAGTACCTATAGCAGAGAGAGGGAGCATATCCCCTGGGACTACTTGCCAGTTTTTATGGAAAGTGTTCATTCCAAACAGGGAAAAAATATGCTGTTGTAACTCTAAGAAAATGTTAGCTAGGGGAGATCTTTAGCCTACATTCATACCCAAAGTAGGTGCTTATATGCAAGCTCTTACACAGGCTTGTTTTTTTTAGTGTTTTTGAATGCTTATACACATTTAAGTGTTTGGCATAAGTGCTTGTGTATGCCAGCTATTGAATGGGAGGAAAAGAGGATGAAAACATAAGAGAACAGTTGTTTAAGCGCAAAAACGTATGAAAATGCTCTGCAGCTTCCGGGTACAACCTAATTGCCCGGACCACATCCCAGACATGCAAGGCAATTTCCTTCAGATGTTTAGGCCTGGGACACAGGAAAGGCAACACAATGTCTTCATTCAAATGACAGTCAGAGACCACCACCTTAGGAAGGAATGACGGACAGAGGCAAAGCACCACCTTTTCTTTGTGAAGCACCATAAGGTGAACGACAGGATAATGCCAACAGTTCTGACACCCTGCATGCAGAGATGATAGCCACCAAAGAAGGCCTCCTTCTGGGGCAACGTAAGCAGGGAAACCTCCCGAATATTTTTAAAAAGAAGCTTCCGTAGAGCTGAAAGCACCACATGAATATTCAAGGGTGGCAACGGAGACCGCACTGAAGAAACCAAATGTTGGAACACCTGAAGAAAAGGTAAGCGCACAAGGGAGTGTGTGGCCAAAGGTCATTGGAAAAAAACGCCAAAACCGGACACCAGGCCCTTGATGGTGCTCAAGGCTAATTTTTGTTCAACCCCCTGTTGGAGGAAGGTTAAGATCCAATCCACCGAGAAGGAGCAAGGATGAACCCCAAGAGACTCATACCACGCAATTTACATCTTCCACGTATGATGGTAGATCTTCCTAGAGGCAGATTTCCAAGCATTTAACAGCATAGGAATCATAGATTCAAACAAACCTTCACACTTCAGCACCTGGCATTTAACAGCCAAGCCGTTAAAACCAGTGACTGTAAAGCAGGATGGAAGATTGTTTCTTGGAAAAGCAGATCCTCCCTGAGAGGAAGTCCCTAAGGAGAATCGATGACCAGCCGTACCATATCAGCATACCAAGACCGGTGAGACAAGTCTGGGGCCAATAGAATAACCAGGATCCCTTTTGCCCGAATCTGCACAGGAGTCATGGCAAAAGTTTGAGAGGGCTGGAACGAATCAGTCCGCCCACCTAAGAATGCCGGCTACGTGATGTCGTCCTGAAGGAGTGGAAGAGGACTCCAGTGGCAACCTGAGAAGCTCTGGTGAACTCCATGCCCAAGATGGTTAAGGCAGTGCTGGAAAATAACCGTGGCCACACAAAATATTGACAATTTGGGCCCAATTTAGATATTTTCACTTAGGGGTGTACTCACATTTGTTGCCAGAGGTTTAGACATTAATGGCTGTGTGTTGAGTTATTTTGAGGGGCCAGCAAATTTACACTGTTATACAAGCTGTGCGCTCACTACTTTACATTGTAGCAAAGTTTCATTTCTTCAGTGTTGCCACATGAAAAGATATAATAAAATATTTACAAAAGTGTGATGGGTGTACTCACTTTTGTGAGATACTGTGTGTGTATAAGTATGTGTATATATATATATATATATATATACATACATACATACATACACATACACAGTATATATATCCGGTGACTTCCGCATGGACCTGTGAGGACGTTTTGAGCTCCAGCGGAGGTTCTCAATCTGCTCAAACCCGATATCATATACCGCTTCGAGTCGGCTACAGGATTGGTACATTTACGGGGAGATTCCTGCCTACCAAGTCCTCTAATTTAAGCTCCATTAAACGGTTCCTGGCTACGGAACCGCAGGATTCCTTAGACACCGGAAACATAGGCCACTCCCCACATGGCGCTGGCTCCTCCTCCCAGCACAGGCAACTGTCCAGACAGAGCCCGTCTGCCTCCTCTTACTGCTCTGGGTGGGACGGCACACCACCTAGGCGCTCTCGGGTGGCGACCATGGTGAGCGATCTTCCTACAACCTAGAGAGGGCCATAAAGAAGCAGGTCTCCGCAGTCCGCTCCGATCTCTCTCAAGTCCTCTCCCACGTTGAGGAATTGGAGCGCCGCCTCGACCTGCACTCTTCGGCCATTAAAGATCTTCAGGCCAACCACAGGCGCCTGGCCATAGCACACAGGATGGCCATGTACAGATTGGAGGACCAAGAGAATCAAAGCAGGAGAAACAAACGCATAAACGCATCAGGGGACTGCCGGAATTGCCTCGGGATGTCATCTGCAGAGTGCATTACTATGAGGAGAAAGAGCAAATAATGCGCAAAGCACAAGAGGATGCCACCCTGGAAATTGATGGGGTGAATCGCTCGTTTTTCCCTGACCTTGCTAAAGATACACTGGATCGTCCTCATGCTCTGAAAGCCCTCACAGATAAGCTCCGCAGCAATGCCATTGCCTATCGCTGGGGCTTTCCATCCTGCCTTATTGCTCACAGAGATGGCCGAACAGCAACCCTGCGTTTTCCCGAGGAATTGGAAACTTTTTGCATGGACCTTAACATCACCCCACCGGAGCTTCAGGATTCCCAGTCTTGGAACCCACCACGGAGCCCCAATGGCAGAAGCCCTCCAAGAAACACCGCATCTCTGCTGCGGGTTCCTCCTCTAAACCAGGTTAATCCATCCTCGCTAACAGCAACACCATGATATATCACTTTATTCTAGTTTTATTTCTGCTTTTGTCATTGTTTCAAAGTACTTCAATGACAATGAGCCACTCCAGTCACCCACAGTGAACATGGTCGTCAATGCATAGCCTAAGACCGCTCATACTAATTACACATGGTTTCCCAAGCTCCAGAGACCAATCCGAATGGACCAGGTGATATATTGGCACTAGCCTTATTATGCTGTTGACAGAATGTATGTCGGTATTGTTGTGTTTTCTTTCTTTGTGTTGTGGTTTTCATTGGTTCCTTACCAGGGTTTGATATTTTGTCATACAGACCTCCAGGGAGCTCATTCCCAAATATTTCTCCCCTACTTGTTGAGGTCTCAGGAGCTGTTCTTGGGTAGGTGTGAGGCTGCGGGGGGGGGGGGGGGGCTGGGGGTTTTATCCCTACTTTGGGGGTCCCTAGGGGGAGTGTGGGGTATGAAAGATCCCCAGCTGAGCACGGCACTTTTGTGCATGCAGACTACTGGCCTCCCAGGAATTGATGACTCCCCTCCTCTTTTCTTTTCTCTCTCCTCTTTCCGCCTACTTCCTCCTACTGTTGTCTCTTCCCCTCCACCACCCTCCACTTCCTCCTCCCGAGCAGACCTCTGTGTGTTCTTAGCAATATTTGTTCTATTGTTACCTACCATGTTGGAAACCCATGGCGACAATTAATTTCACTTCTCTCAATGTGAGAGGACATCATACCCCTAGTAAAAGACACAACATGTTTAGGGAACTGAAGCTACTGAAGGGGGTTGTGGTGTTTCTTCAGGAAACACATCTGACGCATGTCTCTAAAACTAGACTCTCATCCCCTGATTTTCCGACATGGTTTTACAGTTTATCTGATATTCGCAAAGCAAAGGGTGAAGCCATTGATTTCCATAGGGTTACTCTTTTCCAGATGGATTCTATGTTAGCTGGTAACATGGGCAGGTATCTATTTTTGAGGGGCACCCTGGGCAACATGCAATGTACTCTAGCCAATATATATGCTCCCAACCATGACCAGGAGGGCTTTATCTCCTCTACTATTCATAAATTACTGAAATTCGCTCACGGTTGTATCATTATGGTGGGTGACCTCAATGTCCCATTAGAGTCCCCTTTGGACACTTCCCAGGGTACATCGTCCCTTCCGCACAAAAGCTTAACATTTATTTAAAAAGATTACACGACGCCCAGCTCATGGACACCTGGTGTATACTGCACCCTTCTGATCGGGACTACTCCCAATTCTCACACATTTACAACACTCCTATTCTGGGATAGATTATATCTTCATAACGCATCATCAGCTCCATCTCCTCACCTACTCCTCTATAGGAGGTCTCCACTTTCTCTGATCCCTCACCAGTTTGTACTAGGTTGCACATTCCTTCTATTCCCATTAAAAACAATAATTGGAAACTTAACGACTTCCTTCTGGAGGAGGAAATAGATAGGTCACATTTAGAGAAGGACTGCATACCTGAAATCAAACCTGGAGTGCTATGGGAATCTCATAAATCACACTTTTGGGGCAAGTTGATTGAACTGGGCTCTAGGAAGAAAAAAAGAGCCTGGCCAACCAACTTGCCTTATTACGAGAGATTACGACTCTGGAAGGCAATCACAAACTGTCGTTCTCCAAACCCCTTTTGACCCAACTATCAAAAAAAAGGTGTTCAAAGCCCTTTTCCATGCTGATTTTAAACGTAAACTTTGCCTGATTTCCCAGCAAGCTTATGAATGGGAGGACAAACTAAGTATGGTATTAGCCAGGTCCCTTGGACATAAAAAGTCTTCCTCTTTTATTGTGAAAATTAAAAATGAAAGGGACTCCTTAGTTCATGAAACTAAATCTATAGCAAAAGTGTTCCGATCCTTTTACCAACACTTACACCAAGTTAACAAACCCACTGCAGACTCGGAGGCCAGATGGTCCAGGACCCTTGAATATCTAGCTCAAGCCAACCTTCCTAAACTCCCCCTGGATGAATTACAGGCTGTAAGGGAAACCCCAAAACTTATGGATTTCAGTAACATTTTGACTGTTGAAGCCTTGGAGTCCAAATTCACCTCTGCAGAATATTCTACAGCTTTGGACTCTATAGCCAGCGGATGGCCTCTTGGCCACGAACTATCGAACTCGCAACCACCTACTCCCTGCCCTGACTACATACGCTAACTCACTACATAACGGTGATCCTATCAGGCCGGAGACACTACATGCTCACATCACCATACTTCCCAAACCGGGCAAAGACCCTACCCAATGTGTTAGCTATAGACCATTATCCCTTTTAAACATCAATGTAAAAAAAGAAATGCTAAAGCCCTAGCGCTCACACTTCTTCCTCTAATACCTCACTGGATTGCCAATGATCAGACAGGTTTCATTCCGGGGTGGGAAGCACAGGACAATTCTCTCAGAACCTTGTCTCTAATAGCGTATGTTCGCAAAACTTCCCAGCCCACCCTGCTCTCCACAGACGCTGAGAAGGTGTTTGATAGGTGTTTAAATCAGCATCACCATAAAGCTCAGCAGAGGGAAGCATGAAGTGCTCTAGAATTTGCTGGTAGGGGGCTGCGATGACTTTGGACTTGATAAAAGACAGTTGACCAACACCAGCAGATGACATGGGCTCCCCAAACCATTACTGACTGTAGAAACTTCAACACTGGACCTCCTACAACTTGAATTCTGTGCCTGTCCACTCTTCCTCCAGACTGTGGAACTTTGATTTCAAAACGACATGCAAAATTTTCCAAAGTCCGTGATGATTTGGGGAGCCATGTCATCTGCTGGTGTTGGTCCACTGTGTTTTATCAGGTCCAAAGTGAGCGCATGAACTTTGTTGATATTCTAATTTTACGAGATGCACCTGTATATGGCCACCTGTTCCCTGCTCCCTCCCCAACAGAAGCCCCACATTGATGCAACTTCCTTTTTTAGTTTGTTGCCTGTATGTAGGTGAAGAAAGCCCTATGTCAATCAGTTTCCCTGGTCTGTTGTATCAAAAAAAAAAGTAAACATCAAACTCGGTTTCATGATTACACACATCTCAAAAGCACATTGTATTACAAAGTGGACTAAATGAGTTTGTTCATTTTTTTTTTCAGAATATGAAAAAACTGAGAACCAGAGCGCAAGCCACCAATAAATAAGACAGGGTTAAACATTAAAGAAAAAAGGTACACTGGAAATTAAACATACCAGAATATTTCCTTCGTATAGATGGAAGCAGCATCGATCATCAAGAATAAAGCAAGAAACAGCACACAAGAAGACAGGCCCCACAGAAACAGTCGTAGACAATTTATAACACGCTGAAAGCAATTAACTCTTGGTCAGGAAACATGATAGTGAAACGTTGGAGCTCATTTCTCTGGAGACCAGTGTGGAATGTAAATGTACACTGTATGATGTTCTGTGGTGTGCAGCTTATGCTTGCTCAGCAATAATACTGTGTAAATAGGTAGCACGTGTGTGATTAATGAAGTAGAGACTCCCTAAGCTGACTTTACCTCTATTTATTGTGGAGCACATCTCCCAAGAAGACATCCCGTATGTGAAAAGATAGGCATCACTGAAATACAATGGCAACCCCCATACATTGGAGGAGCAGAGTAGCTCTAAATCTATGTATACATTTTCACTTCTCTACAAAGTTGTGAAGGTAGAGCTAGCATAGCAAAATACTTGAGGTATGTACTTACCAAAACCCTCTGGGTCCTCCTCCCACATTGCGCGCTCTTCCTCATTGAGGACAAAATAATGGGTGACAAGCCTGCGGCATATCTCTGTTAGAGTGGGGTAAGTGAAGAATGACATCTTTATCTGGTGAGCATTGATTGTTTCTGGCTTGCTGTCTGGAACACATTTCAAGCAATACAAAAACATTAAAGAACTACTGTTGGCAACTCCACACTGTATTACATTGCAACATGACTATATTTATTACAGGTATTTGCAGTATATAGCGCTGAAAATTTACACAACACTTTACAAATATAGTGTACATTTACATCAGTCCCTGCCCTCAAAGAGCGGATTAATCCAAGGTCTCTAACTCACATTCATACATACACATACTAGGGACAATTTAGACAAGGGCCATTATGCTACCAGCATATCTTTAGAGTGTGGTAGGAAACCAGAGTACCTGGAGGAAATTCACACAGGCACAGGGAGAACATGCAAACTCCATGCAGGTAGTGTCGCTATTGGGATTCATAGTTACATAGTAGGTGAGGTTGAATAAAGACAATAGTCCATCCAGTTCAACCTGTGTGGGTGTGTGTGGCTGTAATCATCTCACATAGCCCTTAATGTCCTGATCCTTGAGATGTATGTCTAAGAGTCTTTTGAAAGCCACCATACTACCTGCAGAAACCACCTCTTGTGGTAGAGAATTCCACAATCTTGTAGCCCTAACAGTAAAGAACACCCCTCGTTGCCTGAGGTTAAAACGCTTCTCCTCTAATCGCATGGTATGCCCTCTTGTCCTCATGCAATCCCTTCGAATGAACAGCTTTTTTTCTAAGCTGAGATCCCCATTGTGAAATGTATAAATTGCTATCATGTCCCCCCTCAGGCGTCTCTTCTCCAGGGAGAATAAATCGAGCGCTTGCAGCCGCTCTTCATAGTTAAGGTCCTCCAATCCCCTAATCAGTTTAGTTGCCCTTCTCTGGACTTTCTCAAGCTCCAACACATCCCTCCTGAGGCCTGGCGACCAGAACTGGACAGAATACTCCAGATGCGGTCGGACCAGAGTTTTATAAAGTGGAAGGATTATAGTCTTATTTTTGGAATACATCCCTTTCTTTATGCATGCTAATATTCTGCTGGCTTTGGCAGCTGCCGCTTGACATTGCATGCTGTTGCCTAATCGATCATCAACCAAGACTCCCAGATCCTTCTCCATTTTTGATTCCCCCAAGGGTTCCCCTCCTAACGTGTATTGTGTTTTTATGTTTTTAGTCCCCAAGTGCAAAACCTTACACTTCTCCACATTAAACCTCATTTGCCATGTCGTTGCCCACTCCGTTATTTTGTCCAGGTCATTCTGTAGGATATCTGCTTCATGCTGTGCAGTTATTGCCCTGCCCAATTTTGTGTCATCTGCAAAAACTAATAACGAACTACTGATTCCGTCCTCAATGCGGTTTATGAATAAATTGAACAAGGTTGGTCCCAGGACTGAGCCCTGGGGCACCCCGCTTACTACCTCAGACCAGTCTGAGTATGCGCGGTTTATTACCACCCTTTGGACACGCCCTTTTAGCCAGCTCCGTATCCAAGAGCAAACCCTGCTGTCGATACCTGCAGACCTTATTTTATAATTCGATTCGAACCGACGACTAGTGCTGTTTGGTAGAAGTGCTATCCACCTGCATAGCAGAAGTATGGCCACCTGTACCAGCAACCAGCCAGTGCAGAAAGTTGAAGGAACCACGAACGGGGCCAGACCAAAGGTTTGGATTAGATAACTGCACCTTATTTATTCTCCAATAGGACTACTCCACCCTACCATCTTCAATATGTGTATAAGAGATGGAATAGTTACTGAGAGCTCATTGTTTGTTGTTGCCAGTGGATATGAAACATATCGCAAAGCTCCTCAGAGGCAGAAGGCTATCATTGCTGATCATAGAACAAGGTGAAACATATCAAGATCTTAATATGTACAGTCTTGGGGAAAAGGAGACATGTTTGAAAACCGTAAACACATTATAGGTGTAACTATGTTGAGGAGGCCAGTATTTTTAATACTAAGTTAAGATCAAGCAGATAGAGACAACATCAAACTAGCAGGAGAAAAAGTAAAAAAAAAAAACTAATGTTAAAAAGTATTTTAACCACTTGACCTCCGGAAGATTTACCCCCCTTCATGACTAGGCCATTTTTTGCAAAAGGGCACTGCGTTACTTTAACTGACAGTTATGCGGTCGTGCAGCACTGTAAATAAAATGTATGCCTTTTTTCCCCACAAATAGAGCTTTCTTTTGGTGGTATTTGATCACAGCTGCATTTTTTTATTTTTTGCGCTATAAACAAAAAAAAAAAAAAATGTACGTTTTGACCAAAAAATAAAATATATTTATATATATATATATATATATATATATATATATATATATATATATATTAAAAAAAAAAATATATATATATATATATATATATATATATATATATATATATATATATATATATATATATATATATATATATATATAAAATATTGATCTGGTCATTTAAGTAGTGGAGGGGTTGGGAATCAGTTTCAACTGCATTGGCATTAATGAAATTAACAGGTGCATTAGATGGGCAACAATGAGACAAACCCCAAAACAGGAATGGTTTTACAGGTGGAGGCCACTGACATTTTTTTCCCTACTCATCTTTTCTGACTGTTTTTCACTAGGTTTTGCATTAGGCATGGGTCAGTGTCACCACTGATAGCATGAGGCGATACCTGGACCCTACAGAGGTTGCACAAGCAGTCCAACTCCCTCAGGATGACACATCAATACGTGCCTTTGCCAGAAGGTTTGCTGTGTCTCCCAGCAGTCTCAATAGCGTGGAGGAGATTCTAGGAGACAGGCAGTTAACTCTAGGAGAGCTGGACAGGGCCGTAGAAGGTCCTTAACCCATGAGCAGGACCAGTATCGGTTTCTTTGTGTATGGAGGAGCACTGCCAGAGCCCTACAAAATGACCTCCAGTAGGCTACTGGTGTAAAGGTCTCTGACCAAACAATTAGAAACAGACTTCATGAGGGTGGCCTGAGGGCCCAATGTCCTCAGGTGGGACCCGTGCTCACTGCCTGGAACCTTGGAGATCAATTTGCTTTTGCTATTGAACACCAGAATTGGCAGGTCTGCCACTGGCGCCCTGTGCTTTTTACAGACGAGAGCAGGTTCACCCTGAACACATTTGACAGACTTAAAAGGGTCTGGAGAAGACATGGACAATCGGACACTGGCACTTCTTTAGGAACCGGTGACACCAAGAGTGGTCAGTGCTAAAAAAATGGATTTTTGTAAAATCTTACCGTAAAATCCTTTTCTCTTAGCTCATCGACAGACGTAGTCCTCGGTGATACACCACCTTCGGGTTATGTTACCTCCGCAGGAGCAGGACTAGACAGGAAATTAAAAAGCTCTGGCCACACCCTAGGGGCAGTCCCAGAGGGTATATCCTCTCTCTCTCTGCCTCAGCAAATCAGTTATGTGAAAAAGCAGTGCTTAGAGAATTTAACCCAACCCAACTCCAAAACAGAGGGGCGGGGACTACGTCTGTCGATGAGCTAAGAGAAAAGGATTTTACGGTAAGATTTTACAAAAATCCATTTTTCTCTAGCGCTCATCGACAGACGTAGTCCTCGGTGATACACCACCTTCGGGACGTCCCAGAGCAGTATCACAACTGAGGGGTAGGAAAATGGAAATCAAATCCCAATCTAGAAGGCCCAACCGGTGCCAACTAGAAGTTTACAATGCTCATCCTTTATGATGAGACTTAACAAAAAAGGAGAAAACAAAATTTTTTTTTTTTTTTTTTCAAACAGAAAAAAACCCTCGAGGTAGACCACCGGTCTCCTCAAATTGCGGCCTGCAAAACCTTGCGGCCAAATGAGGCATCCGCCGATGCCGTCACATCAATTTTATAGAATTTTGTAAAGGTATGTACCGACGACCAGGTGGCCGCCTTACATACCTGGACCACTGACGCCTGATGGCGAAAGGCCCAGGAAGTACTGAGCGCTCGAGTGGAGTGCGCCCTAACAGGGAACGGAGGACTCTGACCCTTAATAGAATAAGCCTGTACCACCGTTTGTCTAATCCATTTGGCAATGGTCGCGGCAGATGCAGGCAAACCCTTTCTGGGGCCATCCGTGATCACAAAAAGTGAATCCGTCTTACGGAATGATTCCGTAGATTTCAGGTATACCCTGATTGCCCGAACCACATCTAAGGAATGCAACGCATGTTCCCGATGATGCTTGGGCTGAGGACACAAGGAAGGTAGTACAATATCTTCATTCAGATGAAAATCTGAAACCACCTTGGGAAGAAAAGATGGCTTAGGATGAAGTACTACCTTATCCCTATGAATCACTAGGTATGGTGACTGGCATGATAATGCAGCCTGTCAGACCACAGACACTCCCTGAGACGAAGTTCCCACGGAACGTCTGCGACTAACATGTCCAAGTCGGCCAGGCCGGCTTGAGGAGGCCAGCCTAGAATTTCTAGGACCACTGGCGCTGATTGGATCTGAACCAGGCGTCCCTAGAGCTATCTGGCCCCGACCATCCGAGAAAGTCTGGTCGTTTTCTGTTCCCACACATTTATCAAATACCTGATAGTTATCAGGAAAGGTGATCTTTTCTGGTTGAACCTCAGGGACCGAAGTCACCCGACTAGAGGCTACTTGGCCTATCTGGTCAACCAGATCCGATTCCTGTGAGGTATCGGGACTAATCTTAGGAAAAGGTAAAGGAAAAGATCTTTTCAGGGAACGGTAACTACCGCTTCCTGTGGTACTTAAATGTTGGAAGGGAGGAATCGCACCGGTAGTAGTGGTAGATGCTCGATCTAATGTCCTGAATACCGGTGAAAACGTCCCCCCACCCTGAAACCGGGTGGGGGCGCACCTTCAGGCTGTGTACTCCTTTGCTTCGGGTTTGGCTGGGTTGGTCCCCTTCTTGAACCCTCCTGGAGGAGTCTTGCCTTTCCCGCTAGTACCAGCCGGGCGCCCTTTATGGGCGGTAAAGAAAGGTCCTCGCTTGTTGCGAGGTCCCTTAGCTTTTGCAGCCTGTGGCAAAAAAGTGCTCTTGCCCCCAGTGGCATCCTTAATGATTTCATCTAGGTTGGCTCCAAATAGACGATTCCCCTGAAAGGGGAGATTGGTCAAGGTCTTTTTGGAACCTAGGTCAGCTGACCAGCATTTTAACCACAGCACACGTCTGAGGATCACTGCTAACTTAGATGCATGCCCTAATAAGGGAGTAGTGTCCAAGGCTGCGTCACAGATAAACCGTAGCCCTTGTATGATCTGTTCCATCAAATCAGATGTCTCCTGGGGAATATCTTTTCCCCTAAGATCTTGGCGTACCATTTTCGCCCATTCCGTAAGTGTCTGGGAAACTAGACCAATAACGATTACTGGTCTAAATGCTGACCCTATCAGAGAAAAGATAGTGCGGGACTCTGCTTCTATCTTTCGATCCACCGGATCCTTAAAGGACGAAGTGTCCTCCACTGGAATAACCGTGGCTTTATTCAGCCTGGAAATAGGCGGATCCACGACTGGTGGTACCGTCCATTTCTTAATGATGGATTCCTCAAACGGATAGCGTCTAGCAATACGCTTGGAAATAGTAAAGGTACGTTTAGAATGCTCCCATTCTCCTTTAATCTGATTACCAAAACATTTAGGTACAGGAAAGGCCTTCGCCGTCTTGATGGGCTTATTAGTCCCAAAAGGCCTCTCTGTTTCAGTTGCCTCTGCCGGTAAAGCCTCAAGTTTTAAGGTTTCTTGCACTGCCAAAAACTAGTGCGTCCACCAATGCTTCTTCCTGAATTATAGCAAGAGAAGAAGCGTCCTCCTCACTGTCTGAGGGGGCTTTACCTGGGATAACAGCCCTTGCAGAGGAACCTGCAACTGCCGTGACCATCTCTGAATCTGAGTCAGAGGTGTCAGATGGTATAGGGGTAGGCGGGGGTCGCTTCCTTGACCCCCGTCCCTGACAGGCCGCCTCCACCCGAGCCACCATAGACTCCAAAATTGCTGTAAATGACTCTATACTCTGTGCACCGGCGGGTCCCGAGGCCCCCTCGAGGGAAACAGGTGGGGGAATATGTGTGGCAGGGTCCATAATAACTCCAGTTACTTCCTGGATAATATAATTCAAAAGTAAAGAAAAAAACTTTTTTTTTTTTTTTTTTTTCTGACCCCCGGCGCCACAAAAAAGCCCCTTAGTGTTACCTGCTTAGGGATCCCTATCGATCGAGAGAGAGAGAGATAGACCCCCAGGCTCACCACTTGATGCTCAGAGTTAAACTGCAACAGCTTACAGCGCTGTCTTGACAAACAGGAAGTCTTTTGGCTGGCTGCCCAGGAAGAAAGGAGGCGGCTCCGCCCCTCTGCACGCCTTCCGGCGCCTCCCCCAAGCTCCACGAGGTGTAGGATCACCTCAAACATGGCCGCCCCCATGCTGGAGACACGAGGCTACGCCAAAATGGCGGCTCGTGCGATCCTGCAAGAAAAAATGGCGGCGGCCTGCTGAATGGCGGTGTGCTGCAGGGCACACAACACTGTCTCTGCCTGGGGATATGGCGTGGTTGGCGGTATCGGCCCCTGGCGGACCGCATGGCCGTTCGGGAGGCCTGCTAATAGCTGGAGATCTGATTTGGAAGGCAGTCTACATGTCCGTGGCTTCTGACTGGTAGGTAGCTTATACTAAACCCATAAGATTCCCAGAATGCCACAGATTACATCTTTTAAACATGTATACAATAGATTGTTAGCTCCCAAACCAAGCCTCCTGGCTTTTTGTACACAAAAAATCACACTCAAAGTAGGAGGATCTGTGACATGTTATAGGACAGAAAGGACTCTTTCTTACCATACAGAGAGGGGCCCGCGTTCACCACAAAACCCGTCAGGGGGAAAGGGGGAACATACTACTCACCATACCGGAACCAGGCGGGCACCAACTCCTGACAGTACCCCTCTCCACCGGGGCGGGAGGGCTGTCGACCGATACGAACGCCGTGACTCATGGTCTTTGGCGTTTCAGCGAGACGTTTAACTCGCGGGTTCAGTCCTTTTAACGGGACTTTGTCGCGGCCGACCCAGCGCGGAGCTATGGCCTGCACGCGCTCGTAGGCTGAACTGGGGTGACCACCGGATCTCAACATCCAGCCCGTCGCCCAGTTCAGCTTTCTTGCTTGAAGATCTCACAGGAACACTGGAGAAAAAGCTGTCTAAAAAAATCCTTTAAGAAAAAATTCTTGCCAGGACCTAAGATCCCAGCAAGGTGTCTAGGTCCTTACTCCTAACTAGACAGAAAATAACTGATTTGCTGAGGCAGAGAGAGAGAGGATATACCCTCTGGGACTGCCCCTAGGGTGTGGCCAGAGCTTTTTAATTTCCTGTCTAGTCCTGCTCCTGCGGAGGTAACATAACCCGAAGGTGGTGTATCACCGAGGACTACGTCTGTCGATGAGCGCTAGAGAAATATAAACTGTCACTGTACTGACACTGGCTGGGAGGGGGTTAAACATTAGGGGCGATCAAAGGGTTAAATGTGTGCCACGCTGGTGTTTTCTTACTGTGGGGGATGTGCTTGTACTAGGGGAAGGCATGGATACGTGTCCCTGCTTTGCAGGAACATAGGATCCATGTCTTCCCTACTGACAGAATGGCAATCTGCCGTTCTGCCCGTGTATTGGGTGATCAGTAGGTGCCAGCTACCCAAAAGTTCAGGATCATATATATTGTGACAGGTTGAGACTGTCACTGTGAAAATGGTGATTTAAAGGACAGAGTGTGCACATTGGCTCCATGCAGGACTACAGAGCGTAGATGTGCTGTGGATAAAACTGCTTTTGCAGTTTTCTTCAGGTTTTGGTATACCTGGATGGGGCTCTGTAGTTTGGAGATTCCACAGTGTTTTGGGTGGGATGGAATCTCCAACCCTGTGTCCATGTCTTGTGAATGACCAGCAGGGTGTGTGCTCAGGTGCACACAGCCCTTATAATGGAGATGAAGGAATACCTCAGAGCTCCCAGTTGGGAGACGGCTCCATGTAAGAGAGACAGGAGGTCTCTAGGAGTCAGAGGCTGCAGGTGGCAGCAAGAGCACGTGTGTGTCTACAAGGGCAGTGTGCAGCAGTCAGCTTCTGAGAATTTATGGTCTGGGGGACCAGCATAAAGAGCAGAGGTACTGCAAGTGAAAAGCTGAGTGAGAGCTTTAGACCCAGGCGGGCTAACATTTTCTGTTCATCCTATATTGACTGGAGTAGAACATCTGCGTGAGAAACTCTATGTTATTATGTTATGGACTTTCTTTATGCCTGTAAATAAAAATGGGCTGCCATGCCCTAAAATCAAACTGCAGACTGACGGGAATGCCTTGAAAACCTCATCTACCACTAGAGCTAATGGCCCCCATGTTACAATATATATACACACACACACACAGTATCTCACATTTTTGTAAATATTTTATTATATCTTTTCATGGGGCAACACTGAAGAAATGACACTTTGCTAGAATGTAAAGTGGTGAGTATTCTGCTTGTGTAACAGCGTAAATTTGCTTTCCCCTCAAAATAACTCAACACGCATTAATGTCAAAAACGCTGGCAACAAGTGATAACACCCCTAAGTGGAAATGTCCAAATTGGGCCCAAATAGCCATTTTCCTTCCCCGGTGTCATGCAACTCGTTAGTGTTACAAGGTCTCAGATGTGAATGGGCAGCAGGTATGTTAAATTTGGTGTTATCACTTTCATTTTCTCATACTGGTCACTTGAAGTTCAACATGTTACCTCATGGAAAAGAACTGAAAAAAAAAGAACTGTTGCTCCACATAAAGATGGCCTAGGCTATAGGAAGATTGCCAAGGCCCTGAAACTCAGCTGCAGCACGGTGGCCACAACCATACAGCGGTTTAACAGGCCTCTCCATGGTCGACCCAAGTTGAGTGCACATGCTCAGCGTCATATCCAACTATGCAAAACAATTCCTTGGGATGAGCCGGCTTTGGACAAAAGGAAGGCAACACAATGTCCTCCTTCAAATGAAAGTCAGAGACAACGTTGGGCAGGAATGATGGACAGGGATAGGGACTGGGACAGGGATAGGAACTGGGACAGGATAATGCCGCAAATTCTGATACCCTGTGGGAAAAGGTAATAGCCACCAAGAATGTCACCTTCTGGGATAACGTAGGCAAGGGAATCTCCTGAATATTCTCAAATGGAGGTTTCTGAAGAACCGAAAGTACTTAATTTGAATCTCATGGCGGCAAAAGAGACTGTATAAGTGAAACCACATGTCAAACCCCCTGAATGAAGGTACAAACCAAAGAGTGCACAGCTAGGGGCTGCTGATAGAAGATTGCCAGGGCAGACACCTGGCCCTTGATGGTACTTAAGGCCAACTTCTGATCAATGCCCTGTTGAAGAAAGTTTAAGAACCGAGCCACAGAAAAGGATCAAGGATGAGCGCCAATCGACTCACACCAAGAAATGTGAGCTTTCCACGTACAATGGTATATCTTGCTGGAAGATGACTTCCTCGCCTTCACAGTAGGAATCACTGATCCAGACAGACCTCTATCCCTCAGTACCTGACTTTCAATAGAGAAGCCATAAAAACCAGCAACTGTAAAGCAGGATAGTAGATCAGCCCTTGGGATAACTGGTCTTCTCTGAGAGGAAGCCCCCAAGGGACGTTTATGGCCACCAGACTGATTGGAAGATCCTCGTCCTTGATTCCTCACAGGTTATTGTGGAAGAAGACTGAGCGGAGGATGATACTAGCCTTAACGTGGCCCTTGGGCACCTGTGGTGTCTGCCAGAGGAAACCGTAATCTCGCCACGAAGCTCTGTATCCTCCTGTGGAGCCGAACATGCTAAAGTAGCTGCATGTAGTACTGTGCAAACAAAACTGTCTTGAAGGTGGATACCACCAGACTCAGAACCTGTATGCAAAATGGGAGAGAGAACTATCTGTGTGACTGCAGCCAGTGAATCACGGCCTGTGGTTCCTGAAGTTTTTCCAGAGGAAGGACCCCCCTGGTCAGAATTAAAATCAGACCTAAGTAAACCAATTCCCTGGACAGGGATAGTGGGGACCTTAGGTAGTTTGGACATCACCTGAATATTTGCTGGAATTAAATCCGCAGAAGGAGACTCAGGGCCTAAAAAAACCTGAAAAGGACAAGCTTTGTGGGTACTCCCAAAAGAATCATTTCGTGGGTCCCCTTGACGTTCATGAAGGAGGTCCATGAGGCCCGAAACCAGCGAAGATGTCCCCCACCCCAATAATGGGTGAGGGTAGACCTTGATGCTGAAGGTATCTTGTCTGCTGGTCCAGAGAAGCTAGCTCTAGGCTTACCAGACCAAGGATGCTTGGAACCTCCCAGGGAAGATTTGAAAGCTCTATTTCCCTTATTATCCATTCCAGAAGGACACAATTATTTTCTATGTGCTGAGAAGGAGGGCCCCGATCTGTGACGAGGCTCCTTCCCTTTCCTGGGCTATGAAAAGAAGGTACTCTTCCCCCTCGTGATACCCTTAATGATGTCATCCAGGGTAGCCCCAAACAGGCGATAGCCTTGAAAGGGCAGATCAATGAGAGCCTTCTTAGAGGCTTGGTCTGCGGACCAATTCTTAAGCCACAGCACACGCCTAATCACCACCGCTGAAAAAGAAAGGCTTGACAGCACAGGAGTGTATCCAAAGCTGCATCACAAATAAACTGCAGCCCATGGACCAACTGGCCTGCTAAATCAACTTAAGCAGCGGGGACCTGCTCACCCCCCAGGCCCTGGTGCAGAAGCTTGGCCTATTCAGTTAGGGTCTGAGACACCAGGGCTGAGGCAGACTGGCCGCAATTCCGAACCAGACATCATAAATATGCTGCGTGCCACAGCCTTCGCTTTCTTGTCAGCCGGGTCCTTAAAGGATGGGGATTCCTCTACAGGGATCATGGTTGCTTTATTCAACCTGGAAACAGGAGGGTCCACCACCAGTGAGCTAGCCCACTTTTTTTTTTTTAAAGCAACTCCTCAAAAGGGTAACGTACAGAAAAAAATGTTTGGGGAAAACAAAGGACAATTTTGATTGTTCCCATTCCTTACAGGAAAACCTGGAGGTGGAGGAGCGCAAGGTCTCTAACATCCACCAGCATCATGATGTCGTCATGGAGGAATGGAAGAGGACTCGACTGGCAACCTATGAAGCTCTGGTGAACTCCATGCCCAAGAGGGTTAAGGCAGTGATGGAAAATAATGGTGGCCACACAAAATGGTGAAAAAGCAAGTATAAATCAGCGCTACACTCTCAATGAGGGGGACCACTCCTTCTACCTACAACCGATGATCTCAAAGACTGTGGATAACATTAATTACATAGTGAATAAATGTGTAGGTGTGTGGGTGGATGACTAATCAAGATTGTGCAAAATAAGAAAAGAATATTGATAGTAGAAAAAAATCCTCAAAAAATCATCAAATTGTGAACAATCTACTGAATCCAGATCTGAGTGATCATAAACAAACACAAGTGACCAGCAATAAAAAACAATTGATATGTGAATAGTTGCTACTCATATAAATGATGCACATCAATAAACAATATAAAATAGTGCAAATGGCGGTATGAAGTGATATAAACAATTCAAAAACAGTGCAGGAGTGCTAAATCAGACGTGCATAAATAGTCCATGAAATAAACTCTTAGGTTAATAATAGTCCAATAAAAATTAATTCATGAAGTGCAAAGTGCCCATAGATATGTGGTGATATCTTCCAATGTGATTTAAAAGGTGAAATAAGTTTTCAAACACATCAAATCAAAGTGAGTGTGTCCCGGTGAGCTCGCAATCCCACACCGAATGCAGTGGCCGCTCACCTCCACAACAATCAAAAAGAGTGTTAAGTATAAATCTCCAGGCTCCTCACAATCTTCTGACGTGTATAGATTATCCTCCAGCTGTTATGGATTAAATACTATCCTCCGGTTGTTATGGGTTAAGTGATTTCAAATCGGTCCACGTAAGTATCTCCCTGTGTCTAGTGCTTAAACAAGAGAGGCTCTCATGGTGCAGTACATAGGGTATACTTTATTAATAAAGTTACAGACTACTCACAAAGAAGCAGATCAAAGCGTGCAGACAATCTCCAATGTAGCCGCCGATGCGGTGAGATCCGAAGCTTCCGGTCTCGGCCGAAGACCGAAAGTGACGTCAATACGGCTTATCCCTGACGCGTTGCGCTACGAACACCCGTAGCTTTCTCAAAAAGAGTGAAGCGCTGATTTATACTTGCTTTTTATATTGTGATACTTGGGGACACTATCTAAATCAGCTGCTAGCTCCGAGGAGTTCCACGTTCATCACTAGTTTCTCATTTATAGCATTCATCGGGTCGCTTACCCCATTTTAGCGCATAAGTTTACTCTTTTTACATTTTTTTTCTTTTCACACAAAATGGTGACAATTTGGGCCCAATTTGGACAATTTTCACTTAGGGGTGTACTCACTTTTGTTGCCAGCGGTTTAGACATTAATGGCTGTGTGTTGAGTTATTTTGAGGGAACAGCAAATCTACACTGTTCTACAAGCTGTACACTCACTACTATACATTGTAGCAAAGTGTAATTTTTTTTCAATGTTGTCACATAAAAAGATATAATAAAATATTTACAAAAATGTGAGGGGTGTACTCACTTTTGTGAGATACTGTATATCCCATGCACACCATAGCACATGGGCTAATTTGTATTGCGTTGACGGGTGCATTTTTGCGTCAACGTGAATGGCAAAATACATGTTGACAAACCCAAAATTTCTCCACCCATACACTTGTTTGCACCCTCCACTGCCACATTTAGCACATTTTTGGGGGCCTGGGTACCTTGTTTTGACAGGTATCCAGGCCCCCAAAAATGTGCTATGGGTAAGATCGCCACACAGCGATCTACAAAATTTCCTCCTTCTTCCCCTGCTGCCTTATAGGAGACACACAGGTCCAAGGTGATAGCGGGACAATTTAGAAAGCACAGCACGACTCCTGCATGCGCAGTAGAAAACAGGGTGTGAAGCCGCAAGGCTTCACTTCCGGTTTTCTTTAGTAAAGATGCTGGCGCCTGCACCCCGAACCGATGGACGAATCGGCTTGGGGTGCCGACATTGCTTTAACAATTTAGCTTTAACATTTTGCCCTAACAATGCAAAATATTGCTATGAACAGGCTATACTGAAACCAATTTACTTTCTCTTGTTCATGCTCTTTGCCAGTGCTAGAAGATATAGCAATATAAATGAAAAGGGATCCAGCACAAATGAGCCTTCACATGTGCAGATGAACTGGTGATACATCCCCTCTGCTACACCTTGGAGGCTAAATGCACATTTTTTCTAACACTTCCTTGGGCCAGTTTAAACAAAAAAATATATCTTTTGTCAATAACTACAGTTCTTCATTAAAAATAAAAAAAAATGTCAAAAAGCAGCTAAAGAAAAGTATTTATGCTCACCTGTTGCTTGTTCCTTTAATCTTTACTCTGCATGTTTCTCACAGGTTTAAGCTTGTATAAGAGCAGTGTGAACAGCAAGCTTTTATTCTAAACAAGCTTCAAGAAGTGATGAAGCCTACTAGCAGCTCTTTTAGGTGCTGGGTTCACAACTTCACACATGTGAATTGGATGCGTTTGAACCGCATCCAATTTGCATGACATGTGAAAGAACATTGCTTTCTACTGTGCTTGTTCACATATGCCTGGTGCAGCCGGAGTGCAGATTCAGTGCCAATTGAAAAAGAGTCCTGTCAATTTTCTGAGCAGTGAGGTGTGCCTCAGGTGTAAATTCAGGCCCATTGACTTCTATGGGAATGCTTCTGAATCACACAGGTCATTCAGTTTTGAACAGGATAAAAGCCTGACCTGATTCGGATGTAGACCTGACCTTAAACTGATGCAATCCTGACCTGATCTTGATCAAAAACTGACCTGAACTACTTTGTCAATTAGCTGTGAAAATGGAGCTTCAATTTGCACGGCACATGTGTGAACCCAGCCTAAAGAGAAAATCAACACTCCCATTAGGATCTGTATTCAACATTTACAAACTGCAGTTGATTGGTTCTTTAACACTTTAACAAAGCTTGATGAAAGCCCTGCAAATGCTTTGTCAAAGCTTGCTGATCACATTGTTATTATACAAGATGAAGCCCGTGTGAAACAGGCCTTCAAGAGCTGCCTGAAGAATCTTCACACCTGACACTTCTGGAAGTATGGGTTGTCTGCGCTACTTACCAAGCACAGTGATTCTTTCCGTTGACCACCTATGTCAGTATTTCACAATAGGGCACGGTGAAAGATCAGGTATCCAAAATATCATGAAGTGTGGTAGTGAGTAAAAAGTGTAGAGAGTATAATCACTGACCTTCCTGTTTTAAATACACACTCTCTGCAATTGTTACAAAACCAGCAACTATAAGGCCCTGTTCACACCTGAATGTTTTTCAGCTTATAAAACGCTCATCTCTGAAGTCTCAAAAATGCCCAACAAGCAAATTCCCATTTGTTTCAATGGCTCCTGTTCACATATGAGCATTTTGTTGCCTGAAACAAAATGTCGGAAGCTCAAAAAAGTACACGAGCTTCTTTTTTGGCAGATTACAAGCGTTTTTTTTAGATGTCAAAGCCTGCCTCCAAACACCTGAAAAAAAAAAAAAAACACCTGAAAAAACGCCTGAAAATGGATAAGCTCAGGTGTGAATGGAGCCTAAAATCGTATACCTATTAATAACACGAATAAAGGGAATGGTTTTCAAGAAGCCTATCCATAACATACATTTAAATCAAGAAGTAACAAAACACATTCTACAAGTGTAAAAGGATAAACTGCATTGGATCACAGACAGAAACTGTGCAATAATCTCCCAAGCAAACAAAATCCCCCCCCCCCCCCATATCCACTTCCATATTATCTAAACCATCTCTTGTTTTTTACTATAATTCCAAACAAGAGAAAGAGTCCTAAGTACACAGCAGTGAGTGTGACACTAATTGCAGGTACATGCTGTTGAAATTAAAGCAGCAACTGTTTGGCAAATGTAACATACATGGCTATTATATATACAAACCCAAATCCAAAAAAGCTGGGACACTGTACAAATTGTGAGTAAAAAAGGAATGGACTAATTTACAAATCTCATAAACTTATATTTTATTTACAATAGAATATAAATAACATATCAAATGCTGAAAGTGAGACATTTTGAAATGTCATGCCAAATATTGGCTCATTTTGGATTCCATGAGAGCGAAACATTCCAAAAAAGTTGGGGCAGGTAGCAATAAGAGGTCAGAAAAGTTAAATGTACATATATAGAACAGTTGGAGGACCAATTTGCAACTTATTAGGTCAAATAGCAACATGAATGGGTATAAAAAGAGCCTCTCAGAGTGACAGTGTCACTCAGAAGTCAAGATGGTCAGAGGATCACCAATTCCCCCAATGCTGCGGCGAAAAATATTTGAGCAATATCAGAAAGGAGTTTCTCAGAGAAAAATTGCAAAGTGTTTGAAGTTATCATGCACAGTGCATAATATCATCCAAAGATTCAGAGAACCTGGAACAATCTCTGTGCGTAAGGGTCAAGGCTGAAAAACCATACTGGATGCCTGTCATCTTCAGGCCCTTAGACGGCACTGCATCGCATACAGGAATGCTACTGTAATGGAAATCACAACATGGGCTCAGGAATACTTTCAGAAAACATTGTCGGTGAACACAATCCACCGTGCCATTCGCCGTTGCCCGCTAAAACTCTATAGGTCAAAAAAGAAGCCATATCTAAACATGATCCAGAAGCGCAGGCGTTTACTCTGGGCCAAGACTCATTTAAAATGGACTGTGGCAAAGTGGAAAACTGTTCTGTGGTCAGACGATTCAAAATTTGAAGTTCTTTTTGGAAAACTGGGACGCCATGTCATCCGGACTAAAGAGGACAAGGACAACCCAAGTTGTTATCAGCGCTCAGTTCAGAAGCCTGCATCTCTGATGGTATGGGGTTGCATAAGTGCGTGTGGCATGGGCAGCTTACACATCTGGAAAGGCACCATCAATGCTGAAAGGTATATCCAAGTTCTAGAACAACATATGCTCCCATCCAGACATCGTCTCTTTCAGGGAAGACTTTGCATTTTCCACTATGACAATGCAAGGCCACATACTGCATCAATTACAACATCATGGCTGCGTAGAAGGAGGATCCGGGTACTGACATGGCCAGCCTGCAGTCAAGATCATTCTCCCACAGAAAACATTTGGCGCATCATAAAGAGGAAGATGCGACAAAGAAGACCTAAGACAGTTGAGAAACTAGAAGCCTTTATTAGACAAGAATGGGACAACATTCCTATTCCTAAACTTGAGCAACTTGTCTCATCAGTCCCCAGACATTTGCAGACTGTTATAAAAAGAAGAGGGGATGTCACACAGTGGTAAACATGCGTTGATGCCATGAAATTTAGAATCAACTTATTTTTCCCTTAAAATTATACATTTTTTTCAGTTTAAACATTTGATATGTCATCTATGTTGTTTTCTGAATAAAATATTGAAATTTGAAACTTCCACATCATTGCATTCTGTTTTTATTCACATTTTGTACACTGTCCCAACTTTTTTGTAATCGTGTCTGTACACACAAACATTCATCTAAATAAAAAGTAAAATGGTACCTTCATAGTTTTTTGATGGTTTAAAGGAATCATTCTTCACAATCATCTTAATGAGTCTCATGCAATGAACTATGAAACGTTCAAACACAACTCCATCTCCAGCCTCTGTGAAGACATAGCTCACAGCAAACTCCAATGCTTTCTGGATTAACGGAATGAAAGAGAATGGATGCTGGTCCAGGAAATCTAAGAGCTGCCAAAAAGTAAAAAAAATAAAAATAAAAAAAGGTTTATAAAGTTTTCATACTGTTCAAGATGCACTTTCTTTTATGAGTTATAGATAGACTTTAAAGAAGACTTTTTTTTCTATCTGAAAGGAATTTTAATTTTTAGATAGAGTAGTTACAACCATTAGGTTTCTATCTCTGGATCCTGGAGGTAAATAGTTCCACAGAAAAACGAATTCCCAATTTCAAAAAAATCCCCAAGGCGGGAAAAAGATCGGAGAAACAGCATTGACTTTGGACTATAGCAGTGAAAGAAACAATATATTAAAAGAGCTTTAGGTGTCAGTGCCAGTAAAATTCGATATCACATGTATGGAAGTCCAGGGGTTGGAAAACTGGACCTCAATAATGAGCAAATCAATCAGGCTTTTATGTAGTAGAGTTCCCTTAGATTACACAATTGGCATCTTTGGATCTCACATAACAGATACAATTAGGATAAATCAGTTATACACATCAATATATGCACTAATAATATGAATTCATACAGGCACACTCCAAGATATTCAGAAAACCACAGATGAACGTGCAAAGTTTTTTTTTTTTGTCACTGTCTGTGTCCCTTTAGGGGAGATAAACTCTATGAATATGCCCTTGTTTCCATTGTCATCAGGACTGAAAGTGAGGGAAACTCCAGACTTTTGAGTTGTCACCATTAAAAACTATAGAAATCATGAACAAAGTTTGGTCAGTTGAAGAAAACTGGCAGAACAAACACACTAGCCTTGATGCTGAAGACTGGAAAAAAAGACCATGTGTCTTAAGAAGTTAAAACATGACATGCTGTATTTTATCGTTGTGTGTTAACCTTGGAAAGGCAATAAATATTGTTAACTAGAATTCCATTCGGTCACCAAAAGATGCATTGGAATGGCATTTATTTTGCAGACCGCTTTGATTAGTCTCAGAATTCTAAAGAAATTCTTGCAACATTTGGGAGTCCTCATTTTATATCTTTTCAGTGAACTGCATCACATGTGTATATTGCTAAATAAATTCTGATCCTTGCTATTTCTGAGAAAAGCCAGCAACTGGTGAAGTGGCAAACTTCCTTCTACAAATAATTTTGGAGTGGAGTCACCTTTTAACTTCCACTAAACAAACAGCCAATTTAAAAGAAAACTACCTGCCTATAAAAAAACAGAATCAATTAAATAGCTTACCGCTACTTATTTTGTTTAACCCTTTCTACGGAATTTGGAAAGTTTACAGAAAACCAAACTTTTTTTTTCAATAAATCACAAAGTGTATCAAGGTAGAAAAATTCAAACGGCTATTAAACTTTTCTTTAGCATACTACACCCCCAATGTCCACATGGTACGCATCTGTTTTTTGCAAGGTGTATTACGGGCTATTCAACCATTTAAAATGAATGAAACCATGGTTTATGGTACAATGCAGTTAAAAGAAAAACACACAGGTAAGGGTTTTTTTTTTTTTTTTTTTGCCAAACCCCTGAACTCAACTCAGTAAAAGCCTGTGTGTCCATGCACACGTTTTTACCAGAGATTAAGAGCAGCAGAGTTTAGAAGCAGTCAAAGCTCCTCTCCTGAACACAGAAGAATCGCTTTTAGGAGAGGAGCTTATGGGCATAAAAAATGCCAAATAAGCATAAACGCTAGGTGTGTTAAGCACTTCAGCATTTATTAATTTCAATTGCCAAGATAAATTACCGTTCTGGTCAATGATATAAACTCCCAAACACCAAATGCTGCTAAACTCTGCTAAAGTCGTCTAAACTGATTTGAAACAAATGCAGCTTAGGTAAGTTTTTAACGCTAATCGTCTCCTGTCAGGAGAAACAGCATTTACAAGAAACAGATACAGATACAGATCTCGACTAAGTATAGGAAACAAAGAAGGTACGTAGGCCTAGTGCATTATCCTCAAAACATGTTTTATTCAATTAAATAATTATTAAGAGCCTAAAGAACATGCCCATTCCATATCTTATTAAACAAATTAGGCCACCCTGTATAGTTGGGGTTGACCTATATAGAGTTATTACTAAAGGTGATTCATCACGATGTATAATAAGATATGGAATGGGCATAATCTTTAGGCTCTGAAGAAAAGGGGGTAAACTCAAAACGCGTTAGCCAATGTGTCTACTTGCATTGTGAATTTACATATATGGACTTAAGCAGATGATGTTATGTCTTAGCTATGATGCAAGCATTGGCTTCTGAGTACATTTACCTCTGTTTTATATCATTTAATAAAACACGTTTTGAGGATAATGCACTAGTCATATCGGACGTCCCCAATCTTTTGAGGGCAGCGAGGAGCACATTATCCATGTGCAGTAATAGGTCAAGATAGGAGTTTGGCACCACGTTGTGACTTATCGCACAGCGCAGGAGAGTAAACATAGCGACATTTTCAGAAGTACACATCTCGACTAATCCTGAGTGGAAACATCAGCTGTGTCCTGGATCCTATGTAATCCTCTTTGCACATCCTGACACCCGCTCCTTTGGATGTTGCTCAAAGTAAATAAAAGAGATTCATAGCGCAATAATGCTAGTATATATGCATTTTTATTATTTAAAAAATGCCTACTCACATTTGGAACATCTTGGGAAAACACTTCACAATGTTTAAACATAAAGAGCTCGCCTCCTCACCGTTGCTTCCAGGTATACGAAGCACCGGAAGTGACGTCACTGGGGAGGAGCCGCTGAGATCTTTATGCTTAAGGCATGATCTGACCCTTGGGGGTCTTTTGTGGAGGTGAGGAGGCATTTCAACTAGAGGTGGTGGTGATGGTCTTTGAAACACTCAGTAGACTATCGTGCTGTGACATGCTTTGGAGTGAATTTCTTCTAACAGAAGGGATCGCAACTTTATACAATTTTTACCCTTTGGACTATTATTTGGACTTTTGTTTTTATGTACTATTATTTTACATTTGATTGTTGATGTTACATCCTCTCAGTGGCAAGCGAATATTAAATATTTATTTAATACTATTTATATAGTAGCTTGGTGATCAAGGGGTTAAATGTAAGCCTAGGGGAGTGATTTTAACTGTGGGGAGGGCGTGGCTTGTGAAATTATCACAGAGACATGTGATCCTACATAGCAGGATCACATAGTCTCTGTGATCATTGCAGGGAGAAAGACGGATGGCTGTGTTTACATCAGCCGACCGTCCTTCTCGGTCAGCGGGGAGAGATCGAGAGTGTCAGACGGCAATCGGAGCAGCCTGACACACGCGCCAGCTTCCCCGCTGACGAGCGGGAGGGCGATGCTGTGCGCTCGCCCCCTAACTGCCTGCGAGCGACCGACGTAGAGCTACGTCGGTTTGCCCAGGAGCGGCTGCCTGCCACAGTAAATCTGCGGTAGGCGGTCGAAAAGTAGTTAAACACGCAAGTTTTTTAACTTATTTTTTTTAGCAAAACTGTACCCCCACAAAAGCTTATTGCTCAAAAATGCTCAAACAACGAATAGCTGCGTTTTTTAGCCTTTTTAAAGTTATAGCATTTTTCCACTCTGAAAACCCCTCTGCCAAAAAACCCTGATAAAAGCCTGTGTGTGCATGGACACATAGGATAGCATGCTGGGGAGTTTACTGGCTGCAGGATAAAAACGCCTCAAGCCAAAAACAGCAGCTGTAAAAACGTCCTGTGTGCATGAAGCCAAAGTATTAAAAACAGTGGCAGCCAGGTAGTATTTTTGTCAGTAGGTCAGTAATGTCAGTTCCCGTGTGTTCAACTTTACAGATTCACTTTATAGTGATTGTAAAGGCAGAAGTTTTTTTTATCTTATTGCATGCTATGCAATAAGATAAAAAAAACTTTCTGTGTGCAGCAGCCCCCTTCAGCCCTGCTAATACTTACCTCAGCCCCATCTCGATTCAGCAATGTTGCACAAGTGCCTCAGCCATTGGGACTCTCCCTCCTGATTGTCTAAGACACAGCAGTGGCACAATTGGCTCCTGCTGCTGGCAAAGTCAGTTAGCCAATTAGGAGACAGGGGTTGGGGCCGAACCTCGGCTCCATGTCTGAATGGACACACAGAGCTGTGGCTCCCATTGGGTGCCCCCATAGCAAAGTGCTTACTGTGTGGGCACTCGACAGGAGGGAGGGGCCAGAAGCACCAGCCCGGAACCCGAGTAGAGGAGGATTCAGGCTGCTCTGTGCAGAACCACTCCACAGAGCAGCCAAGTATAACATGTTTGTTATTTTTAACAAAAAATAAAAAAAAAAATGAGACTTTAGTATCGCTTTAAGGCCTCATTCACACTGAGCAGCTGCTGTTTTTGGCTTCAAATGTCTTTTTCTGCAGCCAGTAAGCTCCCCAGCATGTTATCCTATGTGTCCATGCATCAGCATTTTTTGGCAGGGGCGTTTTCTGGGTGGAAAAAAAAAACCCAGAACTAGTGGGTTTTAAGAGGAGTTTTTCAGCTGTAAAAATGCTTAAAGGCTAAAGTCAACTTTGTTTCCATTTTTTTTCCCCAAAATTGCAGCTCCCCTATGCACCAATATAGCAATATTGTACTTATTTTTCAAACATAAAACAACTAATTCCATTAATTCTACACTAACAAACTTTTGATGCACTCTCTTCGTAGCGGTTTAAACACACTGCTCGATTACTTCTGCCTTGCTTCCTGGTCACACTAAGTCATGACACAGGAAGGAGTTGACCAGCTGATCTTATAAGAACACACCCTGCATCATCTACCCTCAGCTGGTCAACTCCTTCCTGTGACATGACCTAAAGTTTCACCAGAAAGTAAAGCAGAAGTAATCAGGCAATGTGCTTAAACAGCTATGAAGAAAGTTAGGTTAGCCAGCAAGAATTAATGGAATGCGGTTTTATTTTGGCAAAATAAGTACATTAATGCTATATTGGTACTTAGGGGAGTGGCAATCTTGAAAAAAGTGAACAAAGGTGAACCTAGCCTTTAAAAACGTGGCTATTCTGCGTTTATTAGTGTTTTTGAGCAGTAAGCTTTTGTGGGGAGTATAATTTTTCAAAAAAAAAAAGCTAAAAAACGCAACAGCTAAAAAAAACACTGAAAAACGCCACTGCAAAACTCATTCTACATCTACACCTTTCTAAAGCTAACACTACTGACTTTTTCAAAGCATCGAGTGCACATGAGGCCTAATGCTGGCCATACACTAGCCAAAAAATCGTTGGAACATCTGTCATTTGGTCCGATCGTTCGTTTTTCTTCCAGTTAATGGGCACAAATAGAAAAACGTTTTTAACTTTTCATAGCCGAAAAATCGAAGGAACAGTTTGGAAAATTCTGCCGAACTAATGAAAAATTGAAGGGTTAATGTGTTTCTCAGCTGAACTGTTTGCATTAGGCATATGTGACCAACTGAACAAAAAACGTCCATTGAACGATCGTTCGAAATGCGGTCATTCCATGATGGCACGATTGTCTGCTCTCACGGCCGATTTTTTGTTTTTCGAAAAGGAGTTTGATTTTTTGGTTAGTGTATGGCCAGCTTAAGTGTGTCTGAAATAGGTGACTAGTCTGCTATACACCCAAACACTGAAGCAGGAAGTTTATCTTGAACAGTGAATAATAGATGTAAAGCAGAAGTATGAATTATGTGCCCACGGAAGAAAAAAGGAAAGAGCTCTTGGTAATTGTTCCTCTCCCACTCCATATCTCAGCCTATTAGATTTGCAATGTAATGGAGATAAAGCACAGACCGTTAACACTGCAACATCAAAGTAGACAGTATTTCTAGCATCGGCTGCACCTCCCCCATCCTCTCCAAGCCACAGGCCGTTTTTATTGCCGATTGAACTCTAGAAAATAAAAAATCTAATAGAAAGCACAGGTGCCCGCTGTAAAGCTTATCACTGACACTTCAGCTGAAATAGACAGAGATGGGAGAAAAGAAATCAGCATAATGATATGGAACAGAAAGCTAAACAGACGCTGATCAATCAGAACGCAGCTGGAGATCACATGAGATCACTGACATGAAATCAACAACTTCTTCAACTATAAATGCTGACGTTATCTTACCACTTTGGCAAATAGTATGATAATCTTCTCAATCCTTTCCCTGCAAACATGTTCAGCTCCAATACCTCTGCCTGGAAAACAAATCATCAGTTAACACAATGTAATTAGGGTCATTGTTAAAGAAGCTTCAAGTTGGAGGACAACTATAATGTATTTATTATGAATTTTAAATCATATGTGCAGGAAAAATACATGTCTAGTAAACAATATGGTAATATATTTTTTTTTTTTCTAAAGTACTTTACAACAAAGGTTCCCACTTTACAGCAATTCTTTGTGTGTCAGTTTGACCAGTAATACTTTTAATGCTTTGAATTAAAGGTATTGTAAAGTCTTGTGTTTTTCTATTAAAATAACAAACATGTTATACTTGCCTGCCCTGTGCAGTGGTTTTGCACAGAGCAGCCCAGATCCTCCTCTTCTCAGGTCCCTGACTGAAGCTCCTAGCCTCTCCCTCCTGTTGAGTGCCCCCAAAGCAAGCAGCTTGCTATGGGGGCACCCAAGCTAAGCTGCAGCTCTGTGTATCCATTAAGACATGAAGCTGCCGACCTGATGGACTCCCCACGGAGTTCTACACAACCAACTTGGAGCTACTTGGCCCCCATTATCTTGCACTGATTAGTAATGCTCTGGATTTGTACTCTCTTCCGCCATCCATGGCAGAGACGGGTATTGTTGTTTAACCTAAACCCGGGAAGGACCCGAACTACGCTCCTCCAATAGACCGATATCCCTCCTTAATGTGGACGCAAAAATCCTGACTAAAATATTGGCCAAACGTCTGACCTCGGTGATCCTTTCTCTGGTGCATGGCGACCAAACCGGCTTTATGCGGATATAAATACACGCTGTCTCCACAGCAACATAGACCACTACCGGACGCAGAAAGAACCCGGGGTGGTTACCTCCCTTGACGCGGAAAAAGCCTTTGATTCAGTGGAATGGGAGTATTTGTGGCAGGTTCTTGCTCGTTTCGGCTTTGGCCCTAAGTTTATTGCCTGGATCAAACTGATATATTTGGCCCCCGTGACTCAGGTAAGCACTAATGGGATACTATCTACCCCCTTCCAGCTTGGTAGGGGGACAAGGCAGGGCTGCCCCTTGTCGCCGGGGTTGTTTGCGTTGGGCTATGGAACCCATGGCGATCTTACTTTGCTCTGTGGATGCCGCGGGTGGGCTGAAGGTGGGCCCCCTGGTGGAACGTATATCTCTGTATGCCGACGACACTCTTTTGTATTTGACGCGGGGACTCCCTTGCTGCAGCCTTGTCGATTATTGACAGATTGGGTGTGTTCTCTGGGGTGAGAATTAACTGGAGTAAATAGAGCGTATCCACTCTTGCTGACTAGGCTGCCTCTCCTCCCCGGGGCTCCCCCTGCAGTGGATTTCCCAGTTCATTACGCCCCCCCTCCCTATTTAGATTGGCTCTCTGTGTCTCTGTCAATCAGAAAAGAGCCCTGGACGGCTGAGGAACTTGTGGACATCTCTGGATAGAGAGGGGTCTCAGGTAATTATTTGGGGGCGGGGCTGCTACACACAGAAGGCTTTTTAAAAAACCTTCTGACTTTACAATCACTTTAAATCTAAACCCAAACAATACAAACTGGCATTAGCTTTAACAAGTTAATGACATTCAAACAAAAGAATTCTGACTTACCGATATATTCCATATCTTCGAGTACAGTATTGTACACAGGCAAATTATTCATACACCATGGGTTATAGGCTCATACCATACAGGTGATTAGACATTAAAACTTTTGGACGACACAGTCCTCCCCCCACCCCCACAGGGGCACCTTCACTATAACCCTACCCCACTCTGTGAATCCTCAGTTTTGTAGAAAGCAATACAGAGTAACAAGGAGAAATTAGAAAGGGGTGGCCTGTGTCTTGTACTGTACTCTAAGATGGGATTTACAGGCAAGTCAAAATTCCTCTGGTCTTCATCATACAATATAGGACCCATGCAACTTATTCATACAACATGGGACATCCCCTAACAATAAACCCAAGAGTGTAACTCAGAACCGTGCGCCTGAAAGCTGCATCCACAGAACATTGGACATCCACCTTGCAAAACTTTGAAAAAGCATGTAAAGACCACTGGAAGCCAGCCTTACAGAGTAGGATGACAAAGGTTGGTGCCTAAAGGCCTTAGTTCCTCCAACAGATCTGGTAGAGTGGGCAAATAACAGCACAGGAGGAGGTTTTTGTTTTTGAGTATAGGTTCATGTAATAACATTTCTAATCCACCATGCAACAGTGGATTTTGAAAGTGCCCCTTCCAAGGTACCAAGGTAAGAACAAACAGGGAATCCGTTTGTCTGAAGGAAGCAATAGCTTTTATGTAAACTCTAATATCACTGACTATATCTAAGCAACATAAAGAGACTTCCCTCTGGATGCTCAGATGCACAGCACAAAGTTGGAAGAACAATGTCCTAAATGAGACGAATTGCTGAAATCACTTTTGGAATAAAGATCTAGGCCCGCAGGGGTGTCAAACTGGTGGCCCTCCAGCTGTTGCCTAACTACAAGTCCCGTCAAGCCGCTAGCTGTGGGAGTCATGCTTGTAATGGTCAGCCTTGCAATGCCTCGTGGGACTTATATTAACACAACTGCTGTAGGGCTGCCAGTTTGACAACTGTGATCTAGGGTATAATACAACCTTGTCATTGTAAAGTATAGGGGGGCTCCCTACAAGAAAAGGCCCACAGTTCAGAGACATGTCTGACAGATGTAAAATTTAAATAATGTGCATCACTTATCTACTATACCTCTACTACCTCCTTAATCAGTGCTGGATACCATTTCAGACAGTTGGTGTTACATAAAGCTCACCAGAAACGTTATACCTCTTCTTTATAGGATGCCAATATTAGCCTCACCAGCATTCCAGAATGAACATCTGACAGATGTGATGGCCAGCAGAAAGGTTACTTTGCTGCAAAGACTCTGCAAGGCGATATCCCTTGTGGATACAAAGGAAGGTTTTAAGGAAGCACAGGGTGCTGCGAAGGGGGCCTGCCATGGGAAACACCTAGAATAAAGGTTTGTATAAAGCCAAAGGCCTTTGGAAACTGATGGATAAGACTGAAACCTGACCATTTAGGGTGCCAAGAGCTAGATTCTAGTCAAGACCTGTTCGCATGTAGATCAGAATGCAAGGCACAGAATGCACGTAATCTCTGGGACTGAATTGACTGCACTCACGCAAGAAGTAGGAGAAGATTTCCAGGTAAGATAATACATTTTCTTGGAAGTACCTTTTCTTGCTTTTAGCAAGGTAGGAATCACAGACTCAGAAACCCCTCTATCTTTTAAAGTGGAATTCAAGGCTAAATCCAACGTAGCTTAAAATAGCTCCCACTCCCCTCCTAACTCCTATACCTACTACCCTGTAAAAGGAAGATGCTTATAATTAACTATTCTCAGGGTACTCTGGTTAGATCAACTCCCAGCAGCCAGCTTCAGAGGAAAGAAGGGGCAGCCAACAACAGATGAACTGCAGTAATCCTATTGATGACATCACCACCCAGGTATTTCTTCCGCTGTTGGGCCTCATAACTCTCCCCTGAAGTTGGCTACAAGGAAGATCCCATGAATGGACCGGAGCACGCTGAGAATAGGAAAGTATAAACATCTTCCTTTTACAGGCTAGCTAGTGCAGGAATTAGGAGGTGGGTGGGAGCCATTTTTAAGCTTAGCTAGATCTAGTCTGTAATTCCACTTTAAGACTTGGGTTGCAACAGCCATACTGTTTAAGTCAGAGACTGTAAAGCAGAGTGGATAAGAGAGCCTTGAGATAGCATATGGAAATACAAATGTGGCGCTAATCTTGTAAGATTAATCAAAGAAAAATCTTTGATATTAGTGGATAATAGTCAACAGTTCAAATTCTTTCCCATGGATAAATAAAAACTTCAAAAAGAAGGGGAGAGATGTGAAGATCCTCAGCGAGGGAAACCACCACCAGGCACCCGCACACACTGATCCTTACCAGATCCCAATGACCCTCATCACAAAGGTCAAAAACGCTAATGGCACAAGCCCTGGAAAGCCGGGATCCTTCACTCCTCCTCATTAGATATTATCCACCAAGCGGGCAGTCGTTAAGGAGGAGTGAAGGATCCCGGCTTTCCAGGGCTTGTGCCATTAGCGTTTTTGACCTTTGTGATGAGGGTCATTGGGATCTGGTAAGGATCAGTGTGTGCGGGTGCCTGGTGGTGGTTTCCCTCGCTGAGGATCTTCACATCTCTCCCCTTCTTTTTGAAGTTTTTATTTATCCATGGGAAAGAATTTGAACTGTTGCCTATTATCCACTAATATCAAAAGATTTTTCTTTGATTAATCTTACAAGATTAGCGCCACATTTGTATTTCTATTGTTATTGATCTTTCTGTTTCCAAAGATTTGTGTTGGCTGCTTTTCGCATATTGAATGTTTTATAGTATATTCTAGCGCAGCAATATTATGTTTTTTAGTTGAGATAGCATATGTAGCCTGTTGGGAAGAGGCCATGGGTTTTCTGCAAAAAAGTCTTAGTATTTCTGTTAACCAGGTCCTTCTGGGCCATTTTGGTGCTAGAAGAACTGACGTGTTCCTCTCTTCCTCCATTTTATGGAGCAGGTGAAGCAGAATGCTCAGTGGGAGGAAAGGCATAGACTAGCCTAAACTGAGATGAGCGAAAAACTAGAACATCTAAAGCAGATGTTCTGGTTAGTTGTATTTGGAGGCTAGAATGTCCACATCTGGAGTCCCCCATTTTTGGCATATCAGATTGAACACATATGGATGAAGAGTCTATTCCCCTTATTCCAAGCAGTGGTGGCTGAGATAATCCATTTGCCAGTTGTCCACACCTGGGACATGGATGTGGCCCAGAGAGCTTGCTGGACAATGAGCTTCTGTCCATGATAGAATCTGGTTGGTTTCCTCAGAGCAGCCAGGCTTCTTGTGCCCCCATGATGATTGATATATGCCACTGGTGTTGCACTGTCTTTAGAGGAGGGTCCAGTGCTTGAGGGACAACCTGACAGCTCTGTGCTCCAAAATGTTGATGGGAAGTTTGGCCTCTTCTCTTGACCATGTCCTCTGAACTGTCAAGAATTGAAAGACTCCTCCCCAGCACTACAGACTTGCGTCTGTTGTAATAATTTTCCAATTGTTGGGAAGGAAAGATTTCCCCACTGTCAGAGTTGAATTGGTGATCCACCAGGACAAGGACTTTGTTTGGGAGGATAGGAGCATTGGTAGATTTAGTGAAACAGTATACTTTTTCCAAGCTCAGAAAATGTTTATGGTTATGTTATTTGGAGAGTTCTTGAATGGAATTGGGTTTAAAGTGCTACCTCAAAAGGAGGCCTCCATTAGACTCAGAACTCTCATAGCAAATCTCATTGTGGGATTTAGTTTCTCAATTGTCCATCATGAGCTCTTAGAGAAACAACTTTCCTTTCTGGAAAAAAGTATTTTGTCTTAAATGTAGCCAGGATCAGACCCCAGTATTTAAGGCAAAGGGAAGGCTGAAGAGCAGATTTTCCCAGCCAAAGGACTGAAGTAGCTGGATTGTCATATATACTTGTAAGAGTTATAAGGGAGAGGACTCCTTCAGGAGAAGGTCATCTAGATAGCCTGTAACCTGGACATCCTGGGTTTTGAGAAGGGCATGCAAGGGTGCCAAGATCCTTGGCAATGTGAGAGGTTCAGGGCCTTGTGCAAATATTATTCTGGTTGATTTAAAAAAAGAAAGCGGTGAGGCAGTAGAGTTTTTAACGCCATCTTGTGTCCTTTTGCAAACTCTACTGGGTTCAGCAAAGATTTTGGGAAAGTAAAAATCATTTTAGGATTGCATACTCTATTCTAGTAGATTCTAGCTATTCATGAACAAAGAATGTTTTTCAAGTTTTTGTAGGTCTCTTTGTGCACAAAAAGGTATACCGAGAGTCAACCTGCACAATGCCAAGGCTTTCTCCAACACTTCCTCAATGTCCTCTTCATTCCCCTCTGGTTCAGTATCCTCCGACATATCAGAGTACGACTCCAGTTGAGAAACAGAAGTAGGGGGAAGAGGAGGGATGTTTCTGAGCTGTGGACAAAGATGGCCGAATTAGGATCACAATCTGTCCAGGAAATTGTGAAATGGATGCAGTAAATTCTGCCTTAAAACATAACTACAATTGGATCCCGAGACCTGCTTTAAATCTGGGTCTTGCTCGGGTGCAAAGCATGCATCATCACTGAGTTTGAGTGGTTTGTTAGCTTTCGGCAGAGTAAATGTTTGCCTGCTGTTTAGAATTATCTCCCTTTTGCCTGGTCTCTGCCATAGCTACAAATGAGGATGTTCCTTTCTGGGGTACACACAGAGTAAAGTGTGGGAGATAGAGTGTGTCCAGTGCAACAAATTTTCACGACGAAAGTACATATAGATGGGATTTGGGCAGAAGTGGCCTTAAGGTGTGTGACCAGTGGTGTGATATATCACCTAGTCTTCCACCTGAGACTGAGCTCTGAGTGTTTGAATTTTAGTACCAAGTTTGAAAAGTTTACACTGTTAAGTAAATACGTTCTAAACAGACCTGTTTTACTGTTTACACATTAAGGGTCAAAGATACAAGGTGACCCTATCTTAACTGTCAAGGATGTTTGACTGTACATAATGTGCAGGCTTCACCTGTCACAGCGGACATACCCCAGAAGAGGTCCTTAGGAAATGGACTACAGCCCTGGACCTGTATATATTACTCTGCGAATAGCTCAACGCATTGCACCAAGTGTCAAGGTGAGCACCCCACGCAGGTCCAGTGCTGAAAGTATAATTACAGGCCATCCCCAGAGTGTGGGGTCCAAGAACATCTCCCAAGGTTTTACCGAGATTGCACCCATCCGGATACACTGCTTCTGTGTGGAGAGTATTAGACAGTGAGGGCTGACTGAAAATAATGGAGAACATTAATAAAGAAATATAATTAACTAGGGAAGCTGGTTTCTCTGTAAAGGAAAAGAGGTCCATTCAACTACAGACTTAGTGGGGTAGGGTTAGATAGGAGATTCCCCCGGGGGCATTTCCTCAAAAGCTTGCCATTAAGTCACCTGAAGTTATGAGCCTACAACCCATCTGGGGTTATTTACTAGAATGCAAAATCTGGTGCAACTCTGCATAGAAATCAACTAGCATCCAGTTTTTTTTTTTTTTCAAAGCTTAAACAAGCTAAAGTTAGAAGCTAATTGGCTACAATTCAGAGCTGCTCCAGATTCTGAGTGCACCAGCTTTAGTAAATCTAAACCATGTTGTATGACTAAGTTACCTGTGTCCTGTACTGTGCAATTAGGATAAATATTTTATATCTACAGCTTTTTATTAAAATAATCTCTATCAATCCTGCTATGAAGGTCCTTGTTCAGTCACTTCCTGTTAAAGGGTGACAACTGTTCTCTTTTTTCAGCCCTTTTCTTGGTTTATTCCATCCATTGGTGATTACCTGTTTCCTGGTTCCAAATTCTTCCTCCCTATAGCCTATACTGTTAGAAGAACCATATAGGTACAGTGCCTTGCGAAAGTATTCGGCCCCCTTGAACTTTTTGACCTTATGCCACATTTCAGGCTTCAAACAAAGATATAAAACTGTAATTTTTTGTGAAGAATCAACAACAAGTGGGACACAATCGTGAGGTGGAACGAAATTTATTGGAAATTTCAAACTTTAACAAATAAAAAAACTGAAAAATTGGGCGTGCAAAATTATTCAGCCCCCTTAAGTTAATCCTTTGTAGCGCCACCTTTGGCTGCGATTACAGCTGTAAGTCGCTTGGGGTATGTCTCTATCAGTTTTGCATATCGAGAGACTGAAATTTTTGCCCATTCCTCCTTGCAAAACAGCTCGAGCTCAGCGAGGTTGGATGGAGAGCGTTTGTGAACAGCAGTTTTCAGTTCTTTCCACAGATTTTCGATTGGATTCAGGTCTGGACTTTGACTTGACCATTCTAACACCTGTATATGTTTATTTGTGAACCATTCCATTGTAGATTTTGCTTTATGTTTTGGATCATTGTCTTGTTGGAAGACAAATCTCCATCCCAGTTTCAGGTCTTTTGCAGACTCCATCAGGTTTTCTTCCAGAATGGTCCTGTATTTGGCTCCATCCATCTTCCCATCAATTTTAACCATCTTCCCTGTCCCTGCTGAAGAAAAGCAGGCCCAAACAATGATGCTGCCACCACCATGTTTGACAGTGGGGATGGTGTGTTCAGGGTGATGAGCCGTGTTGCTTTTACGCCAAACATAACTTTTTGCATTGTTGCCAAAAAGTTCGATTTTGGTTTAATCTGACCAGAGCACCTTCTTCCACATGTTTGGTGTGTCTCCCAGATGGCTTGTGGCAAACTTTAAACGACACTTTTTATGGATATCTTTAAGAAATGGCTTTCTTCTTGCCACTCTTCCATAAAGGCCAGATTTGTGCAGTATACAACTGATTGTTGTCCTATGGATAGAGTCTCCCACCTCAGCTGTAGATCTCTGCAGTTCATCCAGAGTGATCATGGGCCTCTTGGCTGCATCTCTGATCAGTCTTCTCCTTGTATGAGCTGAAAGTTTAGAGGGACGGCCAGGCCTTTGTAGATTTGCAGTGGTCTGATACTCCTTCCATTTCAATATTATCGCTTGCACAGTGCTCCTTGGGATGTTTAAAGCTTGGGAAATCTTTTTGTATCCAAATCCGGCTTTAAACTTCTCCACAACAGTATCTCGGACCTGGTGTGTTCCTTGTTCTTCATGAGGCTCTCTGCGCTTTACATGGACCTCTGAGACTATCACAGTGCAGGTGCATTTATACGGAGACTTGATTACACACAGGTGGATTCTATTTATCATCATTAGTCATTTAGGTCAACATTGGATCATTCAGAGATCCTCACTGAACTTCTGGAGAGAGTTTGCTGCACTGAAAGTAAAGGGGCTGAATAATTTTGCACGCCCAATTTTTCAGTTTTTTATTTGTTAACAAAGTTTGAAATATCCAATAAATTTCATTCCACTTCATGATTGTGTCCCACTTGTTGATTCTTCACAAAAAATTTAGATCTTTATGTTTGAAGCCTGAAATGTGGCAAAAGGTTGAAAAGTTCAAGGGGGCCGAATACTTTCGCAAGGCACTCTATGTTATTCTTACCTCTCCCTTTTCCCCTTCCCAGTGTGTTTGTTTCTTTTGTGGATTGTCTGTCTTATTTCATAGGGATAGGGGGTCACAAGTTTGTATTTATGATGTATGTATACAAGACATATTGACCTATTAGGTTTGTTTAACTGGTAATACCAGGCAACTTGTCAGATGAAGAGAATATGAAGCGGCTGTGACCATGAAACACGTAGGGAATTCTTCTAACCATCTGACCGTTGCCTCATTGAATTTATGTGATACATGGTGGAATTAGATTCCCCATTATGTGTATTATTTAAATGTTTTGCAATAAAGATAATAGAATTTTTGTAAAATCTTACCGTAAAATTCTTTTCTCTGTTTTCTCTGACAGTGGTCGCTGCTCTTAATTCAAGACGATTGGGTAATGGCTGTGCACTCTAGGAGTAAGCTAGGCAGTTATTAAACAGTTAATAACAGGTTTTTTAACCAGACACACCTCTAGGGGGCTGTTCTACAGACATTATCCCTCAACTACTTCCTGTATCTAATCAGTTACGTAGCAAGCAGTACCACAAGGCAAACAACCCCATACCTATAAAAATAGACACCAGAGGGGCGGGGGCGACGACTGTCAGAGCACTCAGAGAAAATAATTTTACGGCAAGATTTTACAAAAATTCTATTTTCTCTTACGTCCTCTGACAGTCGTCGCTGCTCTTAATTCAAGACAATTGGGATGTCCCAAAGCAGTACCAAGGTGTGAGGGGTGGGGAAAAATGCAACCATCAAGAGGTAACGAAGGCCACCCCAGGCAAAAAAAAACATTGCCCTTAAAATGAACTGGAAAAAAATCAGGACCACAAGAAAACCAAAGAGCCAAAAACTCTTCAAACAACTGCCGCACTTACAACCTTAGCGGCCAAAAGAAGCATCCGAGGATGTCAAAACATCAAGTTTGTAAAATTTTGCAAAGGTGTGCACAGACGACCAAGTCACCGCCTTACACACCTGAGCCACAGAAGCCTGACGGCGAAAAGCCCAATAGGCACCGAAAGCCAGAGTGGAATGAGCCTTTACAGGGAAAGGAGGAACCTGACCCTTAACGGAATAGGCCTGAACCACAATCTGTCTGATCCATTTTGAAATGGTCGCTGCGGACGCAGCCAAGCCCTTCAGAGTTCCCTCAGGAAAAACAAACAAGGAATCAGATTTTCTGATAGACTCCGTGACAGATGGGTAAAACCTAATAGCCCGTACACCAGCTAAAGAATGCAAGGCCACTTCTTTAGGATGCTCAGGCTTAGCACAGAGCGAAGGCAGAACAATATCTGCATTAAGGTGAAAGGAAGAGACCACCTTGGGCAAAAAACAACTAGTTTAGTCGCAAGATTACCTTGACCCCATGTAGCACCAGGTAAGGTGAATGGCAAGACAAGGCTGCCATCTAGGACACTCTGCGAGCAGATGTGATAGCGGCCAAGAAGGCAACCTTCTGGGATAAAACAGGCAGATGAATATCTCTGACATCCTCAAAGGGAGGTCTTTGCAAAACTGGCACCGGAGCCTTCCTTGGGGGAGCCAAATGACGCACCCCCTGAATGAAAGTCCAAAGCAACGGATAGGTCGCCAGGGGGCGCTGGAAAAGCACGGCCAAAGCCGACAACTGGCCCGCAATCTTGGCCAGCGTAAACGCTGATCTACCCCTTCCCGCAGGAAGGCCAAGACCTCTGCTACTGAGAAGGCACGCGGGTGAAAACCCCGCAAATCACACCAAGCAAAATAGGCTGTTCAGGTGCGACAATAAATCGTCCCGGAAACCGCTTTCCGAGCCTTCAGCAATGCAGGGATGACCGCAGTTGGAAGACCCCCATCCCTCAGGACGTGGCTTTCAACAGCCACGCCGGTAAAGCCAGCGACCGTAAAGCAGGATGGAAGATCTGCCCTTAAGACAGAAAATCGTCTCGCAATGGTAGGCGCCAAGGAGGTTCGACGGCCATTTGTATGATGTCTGCGCACCACGACCGACGTGGCCAGTCTGGGGCCAACAGAACCACCGAGATTTGTTCTGACGCCACTTGGCGAAGGAACCTGGATACCAGTTGAATCGGAGGGAGGCCATGCATCAGTCGATACTGATGCCAAGGAATCACCAACGCGTCCGTGGAGTCCGCCAGAGGATCGCGTGTTCTGTACACAAACCTTGTCAGTTTGTTGTTTGGACGGGACGTAAAACAGATCCACGTCCGGAGTCCCCCCACCAGATACAAAGGAGCCGGAATACTTCTGGATGTAGGGACCATTCTCCCCGGTCCAGGGCCTGGCGGCTCAGGCAGTCCGCCTGCCAATTTCCGACACCCGGAATGTTAAAGGCAGACATGCGTTTCGCCCAACTTTGAATCTCTACCACCTCCAAGGGCGCCCGGGCACTTCTGGCGCCCCCCTGGTGATTGATGTAAGCCACTGCCGTGGCGTTGTCCGTCTGTACTCGGACCGGACAGCCCCGAAGTCGGGAAGTCCACCGGAACAAGCAAAGCTTTGTCGCTCGAAGTTCCAACACGGTCAGAGGGAGTGAGGTCTCCCCATTGACCACCAACCGTAGGCAGACAAACCTACTCGGTATTCCACCCCAGCCCAAAAAAGGCTGGCTATTGGAGCCACCACAAAAGGTCTAGTCTCACGCGATGACTGAGAAAAAAAATTCACATGTCCAAGAACTGAGGAGTCTTGTCCCATCTGGCCAAGATCTCTGCTTGTAGAGATCTGGTGTGAAATTGAGCAAATGGAACGGCTTCGAAGGCCGACACCAGCAGACCCAGCGACCGCATACGGGTCCCCAGGGAGGAGAGATCCCCGTCTCTGAAGGACTTGACCTCTTCCTGTAGAACCCGAAGTTAGTCTTCCGGTAGAAACACACGAGCCCAGGAAGAGTACTGGATCATGCCCAGATACTGAATACGCACTGACGGTGTCAGAGTAGATTGTTGGAAGTTCACGGTCCACCCAATCTCCTGAAGCATTTGGAATGTCATTGGCAGATCCTGCGACAGGGTTGCAACTGAGCAGGACCCTAACCAGAGGTCGTCCAGATAACCAAGGACGGTAATCCCCTTTAAATGCATTAAAGCTAATACAGGGGCCAAAACTTTGGTGAAGGCTCTGGGGAGCCAAAGCGTGGCCGAAGGGCAACGCCACAAACTGAGAATGCTCCCCCGCTACTATGAAGCGGAGATATCCCTGGTGACCCTTGAAAATAGGGATGTGGAGATATGCATCCTGCAAGTCGATGGAGACTAGAAAGTCCCCTGGAATCCATGATGCCACCACAGATCTGATTGATTCCATTCTGAACTTCTGCACCCACACCTAGCGGTGTAGGGACGTCAGATCCAGAATAGGACGCACTTTCCCCTCTTTTCTGGGGACAGTGAATAGGTTGGAGTAAAAACCCCGAAACCTGTCCTGCACAGGTACTTGTATAAGGACTCCCTGGGCGAGCATGACTTGCACCGCCCCCCCGGAAACCTTCGAGGCGGTCTGACGACAACCTGAGGTTTGATAGAAAGAACCTGTCTGCAGGGAAGGATCGAAAACTCGAGCTTGCATCCCGAGCAAATCAGCTCGTGAACCCACTGATCCTGAATCGAGTACAACCGAGGTTCTTGGAACCACTCAGACGTCCCCTCACCCCTGGTACGGGTGAGGGTGTCCCTTCATGAAGAGGTGGATTGTGACGCCGAACCAAGTGAACTGGTCTCGGGCTTACGAAAGGACCCCTGGTTTGGTTTAAAAGAGGGACCCCGCTTGGCACGGGACGATTTTCCCCTAGCCACCTGGGGCAAAGGAGTGCTCTTACCCCCCGCGAGCCCCATGATCAGTTCATCCAGAGAGTCCCCAAAAAGACGACTCCCCGCATAAGGGATGTCAGTCACTATCTTTTTTTTTTTTTGGAAGACTGGTCGGCCGACCAGCTATTCAAAAAAAAATTGCGGCGGATTGCAACCGCGACACCGACAGCCGTGCGACTAAGGGGGCCTTGTCTCCACCCCCCTATCCGGCGGATCCTTAAACACCGGGGAATCCCCCACGGGCATTAAATTGACTTTATTTAACCTGGAAACAGTGTGGTCCACCTCAGGAGCCACAGTCCAGCAAGAATCCACCGGATCCGCAAACGTACAACGGTACTGAAATCTCTTGGGCACCACAAACATATGTTTGACAAGGCGCCATTGGTCATTCACTGTGTCGTGAAACTCCTCAGGACAAGGAAAAATCTGACCTGAATTTTGGGCTTTGTGGGTCCCGAAGGAAACACACTTACCCGACAGGGGGGGCTCATCAATCAAATTTAACGTTTCCTTAACCACTTGCCGACCGCCCACAGTATATTTACTGCTGCAGTCAGCCCCTCATAGGCAAAGCCACGTAGGTTTACGTCGCTCGCCTGTGAGGCTCTAGGGGGCGAGCGTGCGCAGCCGGAGAGCGATCCCGCCCCCGCTCGTTCACGGACCCCCCCCCCCCCCCCCCCGCGCGTGTGCCCGGCAGACTCTATTTCCGCTGGGCACTCGCGATTGTCCATTACAGCGGGAGAAAGGCAGGCGGTTAATGTAAACAAAGCCGCCTGTCATTCTCCCCTGTGTAAGAATAGAGATCATACGGTTCTGCTATGCAGAATCGCATAGCTCTGTTCTTACACCACAAGCCACATCCAATCACAGTTAGAAGCACGCCTCTAGGGACACACTTAACCCCTCCTTCTCAAATAAAGTTCGCCCCTTCCCTGCCAGTGTCATTTTTTACAGTAACAGTGAATATGTATAGCACTGATTACTGTAGTAATGTAACTGGTAACCCCAAAAGTGTCAAAAATGTCAGTCAAGGGTCCGATCTGTCTGCCGCAATGTCGCAGTCCCGCAAAAAAAAAAATAGCAGATCGCCGCCATTACTCGTTAAAAAAAAAAAACAACAAAAATGACAAAAATCTTTCCCTTAGTAAACGCAATAACTTTTGCGCAAACCAATCAAAATACGCTTTTTGCGGGTTTTTTTACCAAACATATGTTGCAGAAAACAAATTGGCCTAAAATGTTAAATTTTGATTTTTACATTTTTTGGGGGGGAATTTCATATAAAAAAATTTGAAAAATATTGTTATTTTTGCAAAATTGACGCTATTTTTTTGTTTATAGCGCATTATCAAAAAATCGCACAGGTGATCAAATACCACCAAAAGAAAGCTCGGTTTGTGGGAAAAAAAGGACGTCAAATTTGTTTAGGTACAGCAACGCACGACCGCGCAATTGTCCGTTAAAGTCACGCAGTGCCGAATCGCAAAATAGGCCCTGGTCAGAAAGGGGGTAAAATCTTCCGGGGCTTAAGTGGTTAAAAGAGCAGATGAGCGCGTCCACCGCAGCGCGGTCCCGCGCTGACCCAGAGGACGAATCTTCCTCCTCCACATCCAACTGAGAGAACAGGGACCCCTCAGGGGGGACGTTGTCTGTGGCAACCAAATCTGGCTCTGAATCAGAAGACTGAGAGGGCATAAGCCGTTTTTTAGAAAACCGGTCAGACATCAGCAAATCCACTTTTGATGCTAAAGTCGCAAGTGCAACAGATAGAGAGACTTATGGAAGCAGATTCAGAAGTAACTGAACCACCCACCAGGTCTGTGGGGAATTTACTATCCTAGGAACTCCATAATAGCAATACACAATTTAAGTGACGCTGGCCCTTTAAATCTGCGATTCCCGGGGCCCCCACCTGCACCGCAAATGGAGACCTTGTCCCTTGCTACAGGAGTCTGTAAAAATGAGTGCTAGGAATCCAGGCCAGAGAAACCAGTAAAAAGCCCCCCACAGTGTGTTAAAATTGCGTGCTGCTGAGGATCTGAAGGGAAGAAAGAGGAAGTGACCTCACGCCCCTAGAGGCAAAGCCAGCCCTGAGCCACAAGAAAATGGTTGCCAATAGAAGTCTATAGGAGAAAAGCCCTGGGAAAATGGCCGCTGCCCACAAAGGACATCATGCCCATACTAAAGATGGCGCCCGATCTGAACCAAAAGGATGACAGAAAATGGCTACTGCCCACACTATGAGGCCGAACTGCCTGCCCACACCCAAAATGGCGGCCGCGCGGAATAGCGCTAATTGCGGCCACAAAACACCTGCACTGGCCCCCACAGAGCACCACAAGCACCCCTGGGACGTAGGAGACCCTTGCACCCCCCACACCGTGGTCAAACCGCGACAACGCCCCCGCAGGGACAGGGAAGGGACACACAGGGGCCGCACCTACAGCCATGAGGGGGATATCACAGAACCCTTACCTGAACTGTCATCCCCAAACAGAGGGCCCACATACACACCCCCAACAAACATCGTTCAGAGACAGAGGGGTAGTCATGGTACTCACCGGTCCAGCGAACGTGGGCACTGCTCTGCGACAGGAAACCTCCCACCCTGAGTGGGGGTGCCGTCAGCCGAAGGGGACGCTAGCAACACGCGGGCGTACCGTAGTTGAGACATCCCAGCGAAGATGGCAACTTCGCAGGCTCATCCCTGACGCCAGGGACACTGTCTTTTGCGAGGCCTGGGCGTACCAATAACCGCAAGGTTCTATATCAACCAGTGCGAGGCCCAGCTCTGCAAACGCTGTAGTCTTCTAAAGTCAGACTAACTAAGCGAAGGAGAAAATAAAAAGCTATCTTTTTAAAAGAAAAACCCTTTTGTAGAGAGAAAACATAAAAAGAAGAAAAAAGCGGAGATCCAAGTCTCAGCCAGGGAAACCCAGCCTACTCCTGAGCTAGGCAGCAGAAAACCGATTAGATACAGGAAGTAGCTGAGGGATAATGTCTGTAGGACAGCCCCCTAGAGGTGTGTCTGGTTAAAAAACCTGTTGTTATTGACTGTTTAATAACTGCCTAGCTTACTCCTAGAGTGCACAGCCATTACCCAATCGTCTTGAATTAAGAGCGGCGACGACTGTCAGAGGACGTTAGAGAAATAAACATTTTAGATTATGTATGTTATTCGTTAAACTAGACATACTAAGAGGCTGTCCTTAAGCACCCATTTATTTCTTGTATTTGTCCTATTTTTGATTACACTACATTGGGTTGATGGTAATAAGTGGGATTAGCTACTGCCAATTCCATATTTAGGCTCCTAGCACAAGTTATTCTACCTTTTGTATTTTTCGCATTTTAAGGGTGGTTTATAATGTCATCTTTACAGCCATGGTGCCGATTCTATCCTAGAAAGCCTGCAAAAGTACTAGTTAGGAAGCTCAGACAATTTAGTTAAATGAGGGTTTTAAAAAATCCAGTGTGCTTCGATGCTACCAGAATCTTTTGTATGTTGCAAAGTAAGACAACACAATTCCATGCTGCACAACCTTTATTTCTGTAAGGGAAAAGCAAGGCACACACTGTGGGCATGAATGACAAAATGAGTTGTGCATTTGCCTGTGGCTCAGCAACAAGTAATCAACAAGTAAATCATCAAGGAGGAGCCGAAAATACCTGCCTGCACATTCACTTGCCTATGGGAACTTGCATTTGCAGGAAACTCAACCACTGGCAATAAGTAATAATGTTTTAAATAATAGGGAGGCCCATAGCACTACAACAATTCCAGGAGAAAAAAAAAAAATCAGGAACCTTTGACAGGTAGGTTGTGCAGGTAGGTTGTATCCCCAGTGTTAAATCCAGGGCTTACTATTTAATTCTGACTGGAGTGGATCTTTAATACAGAAGGATCAGCTCTGGTCAAAGTTGAATTTAGCCCAAAGAATAATACATGCAATGTCACACCCTGTTCTGAATTGTGTCTATTATGTGTCCCAATGATGGATTGTCTCTCCATTATTTTCTCTGTGCACGTGCAGAAGAAATGAGGGTCCAATTGTAGAGCAGCAGCTGTAGGGCAACCACTGGGCCCCATGGCATAAATCTCACAGGGGCATGGACAGGTGAATACAAGAGTATGGGGATGTATAGGTAATTAAAAGGGTGGATCTACAAAAGGGTAGTTATTCTTTAGGACACAAATACACACATTTGACTGGCGAAGACAGGTAATGAGGACCCACATTAAAAAAATCAACCTTGAGAGATTTTGTCATATAGATATAGATAGATAGATATATATATATATATATGTATATATATATATATATATATTATTTCAGGTACTTATATAGCGCTGTCAATTTATGCAGCGCTTTACATATATATCAGATACTTACTGCACTCCAAGAACTGCCTCAGGCGATCAAATACCGCATGAAGAAAACCCTAGGCAGAAAACAGCAAAATAAATAATAATGTAAATGACACCGCCATACATTTTCATCAAGCTATACCACATTCAGGTTGCAGGAGTGACACCGGGTGACATGAATTTGCTGGTGATTTGTTATCTTGTCTCATAAGTGCAACCTTTCCTGCACACAATTTTGATTCTCAGAACTCTAGAGGGTGAATGGCCAGCTGAGGACATAAAAAGAACAGCTGAGAAAATTCAGCTTAGGGACAAGCTTGTCAGCTGTTAAAATGAAAGACATCTAATCTAAGGCAAAAATCATTACAAAAATTTGAATGGATAATGTAGAGAATTGAAGTTTCTCAGTTATCTCAGATTTGTTAACCATATACGGCAGGGGCAGACATTACACAATTTATATGGACCATCGTGTAAAATGGATACATGGTAGATAGTAGTTCCAAATGAATGTAGCCCATACATGAAATAATCTATCTTTCTAGGACAGGTGTTTGGACAACATAGGGTCTTGGCCACACCTTGGCAATGAGTACTGTACCACGCTTTCAGTGCTAACAGTTTACATATTTGAGGTTTTATGTAGGGAAGCTTCTAAAACACATGAATGCTGCAATTTGCCAGAGTTTTCCCACAAGTATACCTTTCTTAAAGGATAAGTTCACCTTTGGGAGCACGTTACAGAGCTCTGTGTATGAATGAACCACAAGTCCCGACATCCTTTGCGGAAGTCGGCTTGTAGTTTTCAATTTAGCGCCGTGGTAGTTCATTGATTCTTCCTGTCAGTGTATCTGCTTGCCCGTACGGGAACACAGATACACTGACAGGTCTGCAGGAGACCTGCATGGCACCAGTGATCAGCAGAAATGCTTCAAAAATAAAAGCAAATTTTTTACCTGCAAAAAATGTGCATTTATTATTTTATTTTTTTAAAGTGAACTTATCCTTTAACATCTTCAGCTCTTGTACCCTTATACCCTTTATGGAACACAGCAATTTTAACATTTCCACTAGGAACCTGTTTATTCAGCTATAACTTAGGATTAAAAAAAAAGATAAAGCATTCTCTTTTAAAACGGATTGTTTTACTGTAAATAAAATGTATACACTTTATTCTATTCTATTTTATTCTATGTGTTCTCTAACAATAACACTAAAATAATGTTTCTGGTACAAAACATTGCAAAGTTATTTAGTTGTGCACCTTTTTATGCAACACTGTAAAAAAAAAACAAAAAAAAAAAAAAGAAAATGGAAATAGTAAACAGCAGAAAAAAACAGCTAAAAGGAGAAATTAGGAATGAGTTAATGGGGGCTGATTAAGCATTATTAAACCATATCGATGGCCAAAATTTAAAATCATATATTCCTTTCCACACTGTATTCCAATTATTTCTAGACTTCTCCTACTACTCTGAATGATCTTGAAGTGAAGTTTGTAAACTTTGTGGAGATCCCCATATACTTTGTTTAATTCTGTGACACGCATTGATTATGCCCCATCAGTAGGCACTGCTGTGCCACACAATTAAGAGAGCCTACCTTCTTAAAGCGGAGTTCCACCCATTTTTAATAGGTTGGAATACATAGATCTATGTAATCCCCTTTAAAACCGCTTTTACCAATGGAAACTTTTTTTTTTTTTTGCTAGTAAATACCTTAATTTCTGCTTTATTCCTTCTCTCCTCACTTCCGGGTCCGATCGGCGATGACGTCATTCGGTGATTCGCAGTGCCCCGCCTCCGCCCCGCCTCCTCTCATTGAGTTGTATTGTATGCAACGTATTAAGGCCGTTCTCTGCTCCGCCTCCGCCCCGCCTCCTCTCATTGAGTTGTATTGTATGCAACGTATTAAGGCCGTTCTCTGCCCCGCCTCCTCTCATTGAGTTGTATTGCATACAATACAACTCAATGAGAGGAGGCGGGGCGGAGGCGGGGCAGAGAACAGCCTTTATACATTGCATACAATACAACTCAATGAGAGGAGGCGGGGCGGAGGCGGGGCAGGCACGGCTCAGTACAGGTCAGCTACTGCGAGATTTCTGGAATAGAATACATCCCAGCAGACACTGCGAATCGCCGAATGACGTCATCGCCGATCGGACCCGGAAGTGAGGAGAGGTGGAATAAAGCAGAAATTAAGGTATTTACTAGCAAAAAAAAAAAGTTTCCATTGGTAAAAGCCATTTTAAAGGGGATTACATAGATCTAAAGTTCCAAAAATGGGTGGAACTCCACTTTAACTACAGAAGTGCTTGAAGGAGGTTTTGGGAGGCAGAGCCAGTACAGGAATCACTGCTTGCAGGCAGCAAGGTTCCATGGGATATGTAGTCATTAGTAATTAAAAGCAAACAGCAGTAGAGATACTGTAAAGCATGCAGGGAATCTAGGAAGTTGCCGAAAGAGATGGCCAGCAGACAGGCAGCACTCACAACATAAAAGGAGATTTTTCACTTAATTCTTTTATTCCAAATAAGCATAGGGTGCAAGATAAAAAAAAAAAACCTTCCTAGTTGTTTGTAGAGCTGCACGATTCTGGCAAAAAAGAATCACGATTTTTTTGCTTAGAATGAAGATCATGATTCCCTGAAGATTCTCAAAATTTTTTATTTTAAAGAAATTATATATATATATTTTTTTTTTTTACGATTTGAAATAAAGCTTTGACTAGGATTACCCCTCCCTCCTCTGTCATGGATTACCCCTGGGTACTGCTGTGAGTACTACTGGCTGGTGGGTACTGCTGGTTGGTGGATACTGTTGTGGGTACTGCTGGTTGGTGGGTACTGCTGTGGGTACTGCTGGTTGGTGGGTATGCTGTGGGTACTGCTGGCTGGAGGATACTGCTGTGGGTACTGCTGGCTGGCAGGTACTGCTGTAGGTACTGCTGGCTGGCAGGTACTGCTGTAGGTACTGCTGGCTGGCAGGTACTGCTGTAGGTACTGCTGGCTGGCAGGTACTGCTGTAGGTACTGCTGGCTGGCAGGTACTGCTGTAGGTACTGCTGGCTGGCAGGTACTGCTGGCTGGCAGGTACTGCTGTGGGTACTGCTGGCTGGCAGGTAATGCTATGGGTATGGCTGTAGGTACTGTTGGTAGGTGGGTACTGTTGTGGGTACTGCTGGCTGGTACTGCTGTGGGTACTGCTGGTGAAGTGTGAGGAGCAAATAATTAAGCTAGTGTAATTTTGCGCTACCTTAGGTAAAAAAAAAAAAAAAAAAAATAGATAACCAATGAAGCTGCTGCTTATCACCTAAATGTGTTCCCACATCTAGAAGGTAAAATTTGATACAGATCAACGTGAACCTAAAACGGGTCTTTTACAAAAAATTAAACATAAGCAGAATGATAAATATTATAACATATAAAGTGATAAATAAAATTCAAAGTGGGCACCTAAAACTTGATATAATCAGAGGCGGAGGTACTGCACTAATATTGCACTTTTAGGAGCTGCTAATCAAAGCGTGAGGAGCAGTGCAGAGATGATGCTTCCTGTAGCTCAGCTCTCCTCGGTCTACTCTCACAGGCGGAGTGCATTTGATATCACTCCGCCTGTGACAGAACGGAGTCGGAACTACACAGGAAGCATCGGCTCCGTTCTGCCAGCGGAGCTCTCACACAGACAGCCGGAGTATCTCCCGGGTGTCAGACAGCTGCAGCGCGCATGCCAGAGGACTTGGGATGTCTGGCTATGTGTCATACCCAGACACATATAACACTGAGAATCGTGAGAATTGGAGATTTGAGATTGTAGGGGAAGGGGGGGGGGATTATCATACGATTAATTGTGCAGCTCTAGTTGTTTGTAGCGGATACAGCATAATAACCTTTTTTTATATAAATCCAATGGATTGTTTAGGTGGACACGTGGGTCAGTACAAAAGCAGGCGGTGGATTGGCGGCTTAGTTTCAGACAGTCATTTTGATTTTCCTTGCAAGGTCCCGTGGCTCTCATCCACTCATAACTGCCTGTTCTTCCCCCAATTTAAAACAATGGGAGTGATTAAAAATCAGCTTGTATGCCTTCTGAGAGCTTACCAAGCACAATTTCGTTTCTTTACCATTTCATGTTTTCCATATACTTTGCCAGGCATTTTTAATAGCGGTCAACTGCATTTTGACTACATAATACATTTTAGACATTTGAAAAAACCAAGAAAACACTACAGACACTGGGTAAAAATGGCGGAAGGATGGGAGAGAAAAAGAAAGGGGAGATGAAAAGAAAAGAAAAATAGCTGAAGGTTAACATATATACTGGAGACACCACAATTGTATGGTCTTGTGTAAATTGGTGTTTTTTGTATCGTAATGTCAACCGCCTCCACACTGAAGCCGCCGCTGACAGATCAGTGCAGTGATTTTTGCTTTACAGGGTAAGACAGAATAGTCTTAGAATCTGGCAAAGAGCATGTTTAGCTTGTGTTCACTAAGAAACACATCTAAATGTTTTTTTTTTTTTTTTTTTTTTTTTTATCGGCTTTTCGCTGAGACCACCAACTGTGGGGAAGGGAGATTCACATCATTACTGCTCCAACGGTAAAGAACCCCTTACGCAGTTTAAGATTGAACCTATTCTTGTCCAACTTGATTCTGTGGCTGTGTGTGTTCTTTAGAGACCTCTGGTTAAATAGGTTCCTCCCAATACTAGAGGCACCAATCACAGATTTGTATATTTCGATCATATCCCCCCTTAAGCGTCTCTTCACTAGGGAGAATACGTTTATTTTTTTCATCTGCAACGTGGACCTATTAAGGAACCAGAAATGCTTCATTTGTTTGAGATCTGAGGCTATGCTGACTCAAAAATACCACTGAATTCCCAAAGATTTGTCAACTACACATTCATGATGCAAAGCTCTTTGTCATGGTCTGGAGTCTGGCTTGGAGGCCAGTAGCTATAGCAGTGGAGTAGAGCCCACCGACAAGCGGGACAGGTATACAAGCAGGTCACCCTGGCTAAAGACACGGGTTCATCAGAGGTGCGGAGTCTAAGTACTAACCGGTCTTCATCAGAGCTCCTCATGGTGGAGATGGGATTTTCTGCGTGTTAGTACCAAGCCGCAGTCCTCGGGATCGCTCTAACAGGAGGTGAGCAGGTAGGGATCAAGCAGAAGCGCAGTCAGTAACCATGCCAAAAGGTCAGTAAGGGATAGTTGCAGGTTGGAATCAAGCAGAAGCGTAGTCGAGGAACAAGCCAAAGGTCGGTAAAAAATGGAAGAGAAGATAATGACGGCAGCAGGAGAGACAAAAGTGTGATATTGGCTGGAGAGAGCACAATAATCTGGCAAACAGGAAGTGCAGAGACATGGCATAAAGAAAGGAAGTTCATGGGGGGAGCAAAGAGTTCAAGGTTCAAGACAAACAGGGTTCAAGGCAGGATCATTCAAGGAATTATCCAGGGAACTGTCCGGCATTCCAGGTGGCTCAGCAGGAAGAGTCTTTGCTAGACACAGCAGAGGCCCAGGTTCAAGTCCAGGCCCTGACACACTTATTCCACCTCATCCCAAATATGTTATGTTGAATTGCACTATAGGGAACTGTGTAGGCCACTGAAGCTTACAGCAATCTCATGTAAATACAGACTTTCTGAAAATATACATTTGCATGGGGCTACTCAGGCACTAACAACCACACTGTGGGAAGCTGAAGAAATGTGTACATGTGTGCACCATATCCTGATATATAGTTTCTTCATAGTAGGGCCTCCAGACAGCTCAGAAAATGGCCTAGCTGGCAGCTTATGGTGCCACCTTTACAGCAGCTTTGGTTAGTTTATCTAAAGTACAAGTGTGATGTTAGTCATCAAGGTTTCTCCCGTAGACCTTTGAAGCAGTGGACATTACATTCTAGCTCAATGACACAGCTGGCTTTAGATCAGATACTTAGCATTCTCTGAACACAGTGTGTTAATAGAAACTAATTATCCATGATAACATTTCATCATGTAGGTAGTGCTCTAATAGTCAATTAACAGTCTGTCACTCAGCTGTAAACTGACAAAAAATAATCACATTCCATCTTCCCTAACGATCATAACAGCAGGGAAAGATCACGGCAGGAAATCTCAGACAGAACTGTAAAAATAACCTGGGCAAGAGCTGAAATTGTGAGGACAACACATCCTATACAGCTGATCAATAAAACCGCTTTACAGGGTCATGTAGTTAATCTAACGCTGTATGAACTTTACAGGCAAGATCTATTGGGAGTGTGATGGGCAGATTCATTCTCACACATATATAAACACACCAGTGCAAGTACTCACTAGAGGAAACACAAAGTCAAATGTTCTGCTGAAAATCATTAGTTTATATGTGAAAAGGAGATAAGGGTTACTTTAATATTACTGATTGAACCTGGAAATTTCAGCATTTATCAAGCATGGGCCAAGCAGGAATAAGGCAGCATTATTTGTATTATTCTTGACAAATTCATTTTGATTTATGTAAAACATCGCTTGGGGAAAAAAATCAGAGGCAACCGACAACTTAACACATATATATTTATTAAAAAAGGGGTAACTTTTTTTAAATTTGCTTTACAAAATGACATATTTTAGAAAATCCGAGCGAAGTGAAGAAATTAACCCTATTCTCCCACATGTGCCAACATTCTAAACCTGCTCTATAAAAAAAGATATTGATAAAACTAGCAGAGGCTAAAAACAGTTCTGGATACATTTCTAAAGAACAATGATAAATTTACTGTGGCCTAGACATGTTGCAAAAGCACTGGCTCAAATATAGCCCAGGCCTTTCAGCAGAGTTGTCTCTTGATTATGCCAGCCTTGAATGAGGGAAACAGACAGGCATGTGATTTGCTACAAGGGCAGACAAATGCAGCACTGAAGCCATTCTCTCTCTCAGTTATCAGTTTATAAGAAAAGGGTGTTGTCATTATCCCATAACATGGATAGGAATATGCAACGTTTGCTAAATCCATTGGACTAGGTGTAGCTTTTTTCCCTTTTGGGATAAAGGTTTTACATTAATAAAAAAAAAGCTGATCATTGTAAATACCCATCAGTGGTAAATGGTTTGTCTCAACGCAAGATGATACAGTTACAGTGGAGACTATGTTGAAAAACTGCAGACTTACTGGCGGGATAATCAGATGAAAATAAAAAATAGAAAGTCAAAAAAAGAAACCTAATGCAGCCATCACATCTAAGAATTGTTAAGCTGCAATATAATAAATGTTTGCTTTTGGGTTTAATACAGTTTTAAACCAAATAAAAAATAAAATGGGATTTACTGTAAAATCCATTTCTCTGATGTTCATTGACAGACACAGCTCCAGATATTCATAACCCTTGGGTATACTGCCCCCTACAGGTATAAGACACTAGGCAGAAAAGAATTCTGGCTATACCTATGGGCAGTCCCAGGGTGTACACTTCCCTCTCTCTACTATAAGTACTCAGTTTTGTTACAAGCAGTGTCAGGAGAATTATAAATCCACAAAAGGGTGGGTGCTGTGTCCGTCAATGAACATCAGAGAAATTGATTTTAGGGTAAGTCTAAAATCCCATCTTCTCTTTCATTCACTAACGGACACAGCTCCTGGTCCTAATAACCACTGGGACGTCCCAAAGCAGTGTTAAACTTGAGGGATGGGAACAAAAAAATTCCCAAGGCTAAACATTAGCCAACCAGGCAACAGGAGCTCAACCAAACAACTGGAGACCACCTGAAAAAGCAACACACCCTCAAAGGGGAATCAGGTCCTCTTAAACAGCTGCCTGCAAAACCTTGCGGCCAAAAGAAGCATCCACAGATGCCAACACATACACTTTTTTAAACTTTGTAAAAGTGTGCGCCGACGACCAGATGACCGCCTTGCAAACCAGCGTCACTGACACCAGATGACGGAAAGCCCAGGAGGCACTAAGCGCCCTAGTAGAGTGCACCTTGACAGGGAAAGGAGGAACCTGACCCCTGATGGAATAGGCCTGAACCATTGTCTGTCTGATCCATCTGAAAAAGGTAGCAGAGGAAGAGGACAACCCTTTTCGAGGTCCATCCGTGAGCACAAAAAAAGAGTCTGACTTCCTGAAAGACTCCAAAGCTGCCAGGTACACCCTAATTGCCCAGACCACATCCAAGGCATGCAAGGTAATTTACTTCGGATATTTAGGGCTGGGACACAGGGAAGGCAACACAATGTCTTCAATCAAATGAAAATCAGAGACAACCTTTGGAAGGAACGACAGACAGGGGCGAAGAACTACCCTTACCACTGTGAATCACCAGGTAAGGTGAACGACAGGATAACGCCGCCAGTTCCGACAACCTGCGCGCAGAGGTGAAAGCCAATAAAAAGGCCACCTTCTGGGACAGCGTAAGCAGTGGAATCTCTCTAATATTTTCAAAGGGAGGCTTCTGTACAGCTGAAAGCACCAAATTTAGATCCCAATGAGGAAACAGAGCCTGCACTGGAGAAAGCAAATGTTGGACACCCTCAAAAAAAAGGTACATACCAGGGAAAGTGTGGCCAAAGTTGAAGGAAGGTCAAAACCTGAGCCACCTAGAAGGATCGAGAAAGAACCCCAAGAGACTCACACCACACAATGTACGTCTTCCACGTACAATGGTAGAGCTTCCTAGAGATAGATTTCCTAGCTTTCAACAGTGTAGGAATCACTGACTGGGAGAAACCCCTATCCTTCAGCACCTGGCGTTCAACAACAAAGCCGTCAAAAACAGTGACTGTAAAGCAAGATGGAAGATCGGTCCTTGGGACAGCAGATGCTGCCTGAGAGGCAGCTGCCAAGGAACATCTGCAACCAGCCGCAGCAGATCAGCGTAAAAAGCCTGGCAAGGCCAGTCTGGAGCCACTAAGATGACCAGAATCCCTTGTGCCTCGATCCTGCATAGAAGCCTTGGCAGAAGCTTGATAGGAGGGAAGGCGTAAATCAGATAATACTGACCCCACGGGGCCACCAGCGCATCTGTGGCGTCCACCAGAGGATCCCTTGACCGAGAAACAACCCTCTGCACCTTTCTGTTGAGCCGAGACGCCAACAGATCCCCCTCGGGGGTGCTCCACCTGAGACACAGCTGATGAAACCCCTCCAAATGAGGGGACCACCCCCCTTGGTCCAACGCTTGCCGACTGAGGTAATCCGCCTACCAATGTTTCACCCCGGGAATGTGTACCGTGGAGAGGGCTGGAACGAACCATATTGCCCACCTTAGAATGCCGCCTACCTCCAGAGCTGCCAGGACACTTCTTCTGCTCCCTTGGTGATTGACATAAGCCACGGCAATGACATTATCTGATTGAATTGGCACTAGACAACCCTAAAGACGATCCATCCAATGATCCAGACACAGTCTGATCGCTTATTGATCGGGAGTCTGGACTCTAGTGTCCAGATCCCCTAAGCAGAATGCTTGCTGAGGATTCTTCCACAGCTGGACAGGCTAGCATCCATGGAGACCACTGTCCAATACAAGGAGAGGAAGGAATTTCTCAGCCGAAGCGCTGGAGAACAAAGTCACCATATCAGAGACTTCTTCGTGCCCCAACTCAGCCATTTGTTGGACAGCAGGAGGCGAATTGCAGCCTGCAATTTCTGGCATTTGTCCAGAGGCAGGAGCACTCTGGCTAAGGCTGAGTCCAGAGTCAGGCCCAGATAGTCCAGCTTTGTGGATGGAACCAAAGCAGACTTCTGAAAATTTAGAATCCAGCCAAACTCCCGCAGAGTTCGCATTGTGATCTCCAGATTCTTGACCATAGCAGAGGGAGACTCTGTTCGCAGAAGGAGATCATTCAAGTAAACAAGTACTGCAATCGCCCGTTGGCGTAGCAAAGCTAGCACCTGGTCTAACACTTTTGTGAAGACTCGAGGAGCAGATGCGATACCAAAGGGTAACGCAACAAACTGATAATGCTCCTCTCCCACAGCAAAGCGGAGAAAACGCTGGTGACTGGCACATATTGGTATGTGAAGGTAGGCATCCTTGATATTGATAGAGGCAAGCAAAGCCCCCAGATGCAGGGATGCCACCACCATTCAAATGGACTCCATCCTGAACTTCTGTACCCACACTAAGCAGTTTAGCTCCTTGAGGTCCAGGATTGGACGCACTTTGCCTTCCTTCTTGGGAACTGTGAACAGGTAAAAGCCGTGAAAATGTTCTGAGGTTGGAACCATTCATTTGGATCCTCAAGAAGAGGCCCTGAAAGGCTTTCGAGCCCTTGTCAGTCGACCCTGGGGGATGAAAAAACTTCTTATGAGTGGAAAAGGAAGGCCCATGTCTACAACGAGGTTCCATGCCCTTAGTAGCCTGCGGAAGAAAAGTACTCTTCCTCGCATTCGGCTCTGATCGGGTCTCCATGCAAAAACCCGGAAGTGATGTCATGAGTGACATCACTTTCAGGTACTGTCTGGCACCAGATTAAAAAAAATTACAGCATTCAAAACAGCCAAACTTGGTGTTTTGAATGCTTTTAAGTGCAGAGGAGGGGTCTTTTAGACCCCCAGATCCCTCCACAAAAGTACATGTCAAAATTAAAAAAAAAAAAAATATTTTTTTAAGCTACAAAAATATCGTACAAAAATATCGGCCAATATCGGCCGATACCGATATGCATTGGGCAAAATATCGGTATGGGCAACAAAAAACCGATACCGGTCGATCACTAATCTAAATATAAACTTCCCTGGCCCAGTCACAAGGAGACGCTTGCTAAATTGGGGTTTCTCAAACGGGATTCTGCAAAACCCGAGGGATCCCTAAGAAGTCCCCAGGGGTTCTGCCCGACAGTCGCAGGCAGCCGACGGGTAGATTGCATCCCCTCTGCTGAAACATGCAGAGCTAGGCAGGGAAGCAGCTATAATAGTGCTAGCTGTGGCACGCTGTTCTCCACCAGTCCTTCCTCCCCTCCTGTCCAACTCAGGTGCTTTTATGAAACATCACATGGGATGGAGTGGAGGGGAAGAAAGAAGGGAAAGGGAGGAGGGACCGGTAGGGAACAGCATGCCACAAGAGGATAGATCACAGCTGCTTCCCTGCCTAGCTCTGCATATAAAGGAAACCGGTACCGTAATGTGCTTTATGTAATGTTCTGGGCTGTGTGCCCCATAATACAACCTGCTCCTACGTAATGTGACCTGTTGCCATGTAATGATGTAATGTGCCCTGCTCCCTCCCCTTCTTCCATGTAGTGTGCTCTCCTGACCCCCTGTAGCCTGCCCTGCTGCCCCCCCAGTACACGGTTTACCTCAAGTTGGACCCAGCATTGAGCTTCTGTGCAAAAAAAGCAAGCACAAGTTTCACTTTAAATAGGTACGTTTTATTATTGATTCAATTTTTTATTGTTCTTTCTAAAAAAAAATTGCTGTTATATCAACAGCTTGCTGATCACACCCATGTGTTGTGAGCTGTGGATGTAAATATTATTTCAGGGATTCCACAAGATCTCAAACTTTTTGCCAAGGTATCCTCCAATATAAAAAGTTTGAGAAACCCTTTGCTAAACTGATATTAAACCCTAAGCACTTCAGCAGCTAATTTAAAAGAGAAGTATGGGGGGGAAAAAAAAAAACTATTTGCAGAATCATACTTACCTAGGTGGATGCAGCATCGGTCCCCATGGTGCATCTGTCCCCCGCTGGCTCTAAGACTGAGAACCAAGCGCTCAAAGACCACTGATCGTTCGGTGCTCTGTGCTCCCTGAGCAGAAAGCTGGTGACGGTCAGTCCGCTTCAGCCCACTGCCTGCTGAAAACTGGTCACAGGAGTGCAGAACGAACTGCACTCCTGTGATCCACAGGAAAAGTACAGCAAAATTAGCTTTGGCTGCACTTCTTTAATCATGCTTTAATCAGCTGGCACAAGTTTCCTGTTTCAGGGTGGCTCCTTTCTTGTGCAGCATTCTTTGGGGCTACGTTTGCATACAGTAACTAGAAATGTATCTCCCTACACTGAGTGCATCAATAGAAACACACAATCCTGTAGCCTAGGAAGAGAAGCCACACCCCTGCTTCTCCCTTCCCCTCTCCAAGCCTACAGACTGACTTGAGACTGCAATGTCCACTGTTACAGCTTAGGTTTAGATAAAAATGTTTTAAAAAAATCAGCATCAGGGAAAACTTAATGCAAAGCATTCCTTGTGCTTGTGCCAGTTAGTTGTGCCAGTTAGTCCTCTGCCCCCTCCCTGCAGTCGTAATCTTCTGGTGCTGCAAAGGTTAATACCAGCCCTTGACCTGTGACTGATACTCAAGCCAGAGTGGCAATTATGTCTGCCCTTTCTTCACCCCTCCTCCATTCCTAAAGCTGTATTACAGTTTCCAAAATGATCTATAAATGGATCATGGGCAGATGAATAAAAGCTCCATCTCCTCCATTTCATGGATTGCTATTCATTCATACAAGCTATAATACAGTTTCTATGAATGGAGGAGGGGGGAAGGAGGAGGGGGGGGGGCATAATCAGCACTCTTGATTATGCTCTAGTATTCACTGCCCCAGCACCAGAAGAATAGAACTGTGAGGTATGGATTTTCAGCTGGCATCAGCACAAGGGACACGTCGTATTAAAATGTAATTAACGTCTCTGCTGATTTTATTTTGTTTTTTATGTACCTAAACTTAGGTTTAACACTTTCCTGTGACAACTGGAAGTTCCGGGAAGCACTGAAAGAACTGTTTTAAACGCATACTGTTAGACAGGTTAATTTCATTGGTAAGCAAACTGGTTGGTGAATTAAGCTGGGAATTTTTTCTGTTTTTGTCTCGCATTCGTTGCCCTTCCATGTGCTCTTTGCTGTGAAGGCCAGTTATAGGTGGGGGCAGAAGCCATTTTGTTTGCTGTTGATTTATACCGGCGAGTGTAAACACTCGATGCCCTTGCTGCCATTGTGCTATGAGCTGGGCATCCACTGTGTCCCCAAGTGCCTTTAAGGAGGGTTGGGCTACCTCCAGGCTCACCTGCCCCCTACCTATCCATTATAGTGCATGTGCTTCCACTGTGGAGACTCTCATAAATCTCATAAATGTACAGGAGTTAAGACTGCAGGTAATACAGGGTGCCATGAAGTAGCCCCTGAGCTTACACATGTGTTTGCAAATGCGTGCCAACTAAATCCCTGTTTTTAATGCATACTGTTAGACAGGTTAATTCGGTTGCTGAATTGAACTGGGATTTTTTTTCTGTTTTTGTCTCGCCTGTGTTGCCCTTCCATGTGCTCTTTGCTATGAAGGTCTTCCAAACATGTATCCCTTTGTTTTGTTAGCCGACATGCGCTAAATGCATATGTAAACTGCCTCTCCTATGTGAACATCTTTCTAGGAGCTGCTTGCGGTTTCTTTCCTTAAAGTAAACTTCTCATCTTGCCAAAGGCAACAACCATATTGTCATCACAATACCTATTTCAGCATAACAGAACTGCCTACAGCAAACTGGGTCAGTAACCCTTATGGTAGCTTCAGATTCTAAAACCGTAAGCTCATTGCTATCTCAACACCTGCAAACTTATCGGTACAATGAGTCTGGGAACTTCCTCATGTGATCAGCAGCTAAAAAGCCACAAATCACAATAGAAAATGGTGGCTGCAAATTTAGTATAAAGCTCTTTCATGAACAGGCTTATAGCTTGTTCCTAAAATGCCACTGGAAAACCATACCCCACCACCTTGCACAACCTATAAATAAAATAAAAAACATGCAAGACACTAAAGGAATTTATCAAAATTGTGGAATAATCAGCAGCTATGGTATGCAGCCCAACTGAATGCTAGGAAACCTGGAGTCTTCATCTAGCAGCGATCCGACAATTACCAAGCCTGTGTAGCTGTCAGCATGATCAGCCTTAGTGTGGTGAGCTGCGGGAGCTACCCTGATCTGTATACAATATTGATTCAAGCTGTTTTTATAATGTGAGTGCCGATTTAATGAATAAAGATTTTATTGATTGTAGGAAAAAGAGAGAAGCATTGTTGGTCCTTTATATTTTTTATGACTGTAACAAAATATATTCTCCTTGAGCAGACCCATAGGGATTTAGGATGCCTGAATCCTTCACTACAGCTGATGCCAGCTTTCTGACAAGGAGCCTGTCTGATCTGACCTTCTATACTTTAAAGGTCCACCTTGGAAGGTGAGTGTCTGCCCCAGCTTTCTGTGGTGATGGAGATCCGTATTTGGAAAGTGTAAAAAGTTACATTTTTTATGGAATTTCATGAATGAATTTAAAGACACCATACACTGGTTTTATGTTTATTTTTTGCTATGTAGTTTACCTTGGGAATCTTCACTGATATATTCACAATAATTTATTTATGTATATGGTTGGATTTGTGTTCATAGAATTTCGAGCTGCACACATTTTGGTATGAGTATACTACTGATGCTTATTCAGCAGTCTTGAATAATTCCTTTAGCATGGTGCATATTTTTATGTTTCATAGAAAGTTAACTAACTTTGAGTACTGCTGCTGCCGCCTTAGCTAGTCAGGTAAGGAGGCACCTCAGAACAAGCAGTCGGCCTTTTATTACCATCATACTCTGAATGCATTAAAGTTTGTTTACCAAACCCAGGACCCTGCATTCACTATATCTGGTCTCCCACAGTACACAGAATTTGGAAATGCTATTTTAGTAAAAAAAAAACTGCTAAATACCTTTTCTCATCAGTAGTATACAACAGTCTTGGGACTTCGATCAGTCTGGCCGAGCATTAGTTAAAGCTTGCAGGAGGAGATTTCATTCTCCTCTGAGAGTCCTATGAGGCTGCATGACTCCTGACCTGTTGTCTGGCCCTGTTCTGATCCCATAACCCCCCCCCCCCTCCACACCCAAAAAAAACTCTAGCAATACACACCAAACACCAGCATGTGCAGCCTGTTCCCTGGCTCTATATTATTAGGAAATATATTGGGGATAGTGGAAGATAGGCAGGATCAGAGAAGATAAAATCAAACAATCTTTTTACAAAATGCGGAGGATTAACCCCTTAGGTTCCACAGTGGGTATAACAGGCATGCTTTACTGCATATACATACTGATTTATACTGATACATACTGAAAAACAATGGGCTCCCGCTTCTGTCTCAGCCAATGAAGAGGGAGAGTCCCAGGACAGCCAAGGCTATAGTAAAAATTGCTGGATCGGAAGGAGCTTAGACAAGGAATGGGGGGGCTGCTGCACACAGGTTTTTTACCTTCATACATAGAATGTATGAAGGTAAAATATCTTCAGCCTTTAAAACCACTTTAAGGCGATTCTTCAGTGTGTGTTTTACCTTTATAAGTGGATAAACCTACTGAACCTAACAACAGAACCCCTCTCTGTAGTCAATTGAAAAGTGACAATTCTTATTAACAATGTTATGCCGATATTAGCAGGTTTGGCCGCAGTGTTCCTCTTGTGGTGGCCGGGGCTGCAACAAGGAGTCACTGGCGGCGCTGAGGGATTCCCCTGCCTCTTCTCACTGCTCGGAGAAGGGGTTGAACATGTTGAAGGCATCCTTACCGGTGAGTGGACAGGGAGTGTGGGCAGCTACCTGGAAAAGCCTCAGTTCCATTTACAACCCCACAAAGATGGAAACAGTTCATTTTTTTTTTTTACCCCAATAAAATTTATTTTTTATTATTTTTCTATTCTCTCCCTGTCATGCCACACAGCCGAAGGCCCCTTTTACATGGGCTGCCTGATCAGGTCCGCCTGTCAGTTTTTCAGGCAGACATGATAGACCCTCCAGCCTCCTCTATGGAGTGGCGGATGTCCGTTGACAACCGCCGCCATCCAATCCTGTTGGCCAAAACAGACAGATGGTGATCCTTCTTTCCATCCGTCCGACGGCTCGAATCAATTGGCATCGAATTGAAATGGACAGGCCGACTGCCCCATAGAGGAGAGCGGGACTGCGTCTATATTCGCTCTGCCCAGAGGAGCAGACAATACCTGTCATCAACATGCTAAGCGGGGATTAGCGGGAAAATTCCTGCTGAGCAACCAGATTCCGTTTAGCGGGGGTGCATGTGTGAAAGGGGCCTAAGGCGGCATGAGTTACTGGATCTCCGATCGCCTCCAACGTGCTGCACTGTCCTTCCCTAGTGAGCCACTGCCCATTACACCATCAAGCCAATTACACACGGGCTGAATGCCGGGCAACATTAGCCGGTTCATTAAAAATGTTGCCTGCCATTCGGACCGTGTGTATGGCAGCCAGTTCCACAGAAGCTGGCCATTCAGCATGTGTGGGAAAAAAAACTGGCTCCTTACTTTTTTAGCTGGCTCCTAGATTTCAAGCAGATTTGTCAAGCCCTGCAGTAGGTCAGTGCGAAAGTCCAAACAAAGTCCACATCATATGTGAAGATTATGAAGTGCTCTCCATGCAGAACCTTTACCTCGCCTCTTGGGTGCACGGTCACCTTAAAATGTCTGACTGTCATCACAAAGGTCAAATCATGCATGTCTTTTAAAGCAAAAGTCCAGTACTAGGGCTCCACATGCAGCACCTCCAGCAGGGATGAGTTCCACGCCAGAATGGGTTCACAGAATGCAATCCATGAATCAAATCAGCAGGTAGAAAGCCAGGCTCAGCCACTCTCATGACTAGGCTCAAGGAAGACAAATAATTAGATATAGTGTTCACCATGATTTTATTAATAAAAACACAGGAAAAGAATTGAACTTACATCCTCAATGGATAATAAACACTTAAATAGGGTAAGGAGCCGCTCGTCAGACAAGGGATTTGGACTTTCCTTGGACTTTTACACTAAAGGTATTGACTCTTTATTAAACAATCATATTTTTTTAGCAAATTCAAAGGCGCACTGCAAGCAAATCAAAAACCATTTATGGAAAGGAAAAACACTGCAAGTAAGCATCTAGAATAGTATATTTTGCAGTGCCTCTACCTGCAATTTCCTATTTAGTGGCAGGGTTTCTATAATGCCTTTAGCAAGAAGACAAGTGTATTTCAACTTCAACAATCTTATTACATTGCTTCTTTCCAGGAATTAGGTGGCAGTCCCCATTTCTTTGACACTGTTTAGGTAGCAACTATTTTATAGAGGGTCAGCTGTTTGATGGCCCAAAAAAATCCAAAGAATTACCATACTAAATTTTCTTACCATAATCTCTGCATTCTGGTGGGGTTCTGTAAAACCATGGACAGTCAGTTTACGAAGAACTGAAAATAAAAAACAACATTCTGAATTACCAATCAGAAAAAAGATTTGGCGAATAATGCTCTCTAAACATATTTGCATACGCAGATTTTAAAGGGTAACTACACTTTCATAGGGAAAAAAATAGCAAATAAATAAAAAATATTATAGTACAGAACAAATCTATATGTACTGAAAAAATATATGTACTGAACACACCCCAGAAAATGGGATTTATGACTGTAAAATAAATTTCTCTGATGTTAATTGACGGACACAACACCTGATCCTCATACCCTCTGTGTTATACTGCCCCCTACAGGAGTAGGACACTAGGCAGAAAAAGAATCCGGCTACGCCTATGGGCAGTCCAAGGGAGTATACTACTTCTCTGTGCTATAGGTACTCAGTTTAGTTACAAGCAGTGTAAGAAGTATTACAACTCCACAGAGGTGTGGGTGCTGTGTCCGTCAATGAACATCAGAGAAATGGATTTTACGGTTAAGTAAAAAATTCAATTTTCTCTTTCATTCATTGGTAGACACATCTCCCATGATCTTCATAACCATTGGGACATCCTAAAGCAGTGTTAAACATGAAGGGCAGAAACAGCAAAAAAATTCCCAAGGCTAAACAGTAGCCTACCAGGCAACATGAGCTGAACCAAAACTTGAGCTCACCTGAAAAAAACAATACACCCTCAAAGAGGACCAGATCCTCCAAACAGCAGCCTGAAAAACCTTGCAGCCAAAAGCAACATCCGCAAAAGCCAACACATCCACTTAAAAAAACGTTGTAAAAGTGTACACCGACAACAAGGTGGCTGCCTCGCAAACCTGCATCACTGAAGCCTGATGACGGAAGGCCCAGGAGGCACCAAGTGCCCAAGTAGAGTGCGCCTTGACAGGGAAAGGAGGAAACTGACCCCCTATGGAATAGGCCTCAATAACCATCTGTCTGATCCATCTTGAAATGGTCACAGACGAAGCGGACAACCCTTTCCGAGGCCCATCCGTGAGCACAAATAGTGAGTAAGACTTCCTGAAAGACTTCGTAGCTGCCGGGTACACCCTAATTGCCCGGACCACATCCAAGGCATGCAAGGCAATTTCCTTCGGATGTTTTAGCCTTGGACAACGGGAAGGCAACACAATGTCTTCATTCAAATGAAATTAGAGACAACTTTTGGAAAGGACGACGGACAGGGGTGAAGAAACACCTTATCTCAGTGAATCAGCAAGTAAGGTGAACGACAGGATAACGCCATCAATTTCGACACCCAGCGCACAAAGGTGATAGCTATCAAAAAAGCTACCTCCTGAGACAGCGTAAGCAAGGGAATCTCTCGAAGATTCTCAAAGGGAGGAACCAAATGTCAGACACCCTGAAAAAAGGTACGCATCAGGGAGTGTGTGGCCAAGGGTTGTTGGAGGAAGATGGCCAAGGGTCGTTGGAAGAAGACCGCCAAAGCTGACATCCGGCCCTTGGTGGTAACTCAAGGCCAATTTCTGTTCAACCCCCCGTTGAAGAAAGGTCAAGATCCGAGCCACCCAGAAGGAGCGAGAATGAACCTCAAGAGACTTACACCACACAATGTTAGTCTTCCACATACATTAATAGATCTTCCTTGAAGTAGATTTCCTAGCTTTTAACCGCGTTGGAATCACTGGCTCAGATAAACCTCTATCCATCAGCACCTGGCGTTCAACAGCAAAGCCATCAAAGCCAGCGACTGTAAAGCAGGATGAAAGATTGGTCCTTGGGACAGCAGATCCTACCTGAGAGGAAGCTTCCAAAGAATGTCGGCGACCAGCCGCACCAGATCAGCGTACCAAACCAGGCGAGGCCAGTCCAGAGCGCCTAAGATGACCGGAATCCCTTCTGCCTCGATCCTGCGTAACAGTCTTAGCAGAAACTTGAAAGGAGGGAAGGCGTAAATTAGACGATACTGATACCACGGGGCCACCAGCACGTCTGTGGCATCTGCCAGAGGATCCCTTGACCGAGCCACAAACCTCTGCACCTTTCTGTTGAGACGCCAACAGATCCACCTCGGGGATGCCCCACCAGAGACACAACTGATGAACCACCTCCATTCTTCCCACCTTAGAATGCCAGCTACCTCCAGAACCACCAGGACACTTTTTGTGCCCCCTTGATGATTGACATAAGCCACGGCCGTGGCATTGTCCAATTGAATGCGTACTGTACATCCCTGAAGACGATCTGTCCAATGATCCAGGCACAGTGTGATCGCTCGGAGTCCCAAGACATTGATCGGTAGTCTGGACTCTTCCAGTGTCCAGGATCCCATGAGCAAAGAGACTGCAGAGTCTTGTTCCATTTGGCCAGAATCTCCATTGCAGGGACCTTGTATGGAACTGTGCAAATGGAACCGCCTAAAAAAGGTAAACACCATCAGGCCCAGCACTTGCATGCAAGTCTGGAGGGATAACCATCTGCTGGACAGCAGGAGACGAATTGCAGCCTGCAATTTCCAGAGTTTGTCCAGAGGAAGGAGCACTCTGGCTAAAGCAGAGTCCAGAACCAGACCCAGATAGTCCAGCTTTAGGGACAGAACCAGAGCATTCTTCTGAAAATTCAGAATCCAGCCTAACTCCTCAGAGTTCATATGGTGAATTTCAGGTTTTCCACTAGAGCAGCAGGGGACTCTGCTCGCAGAAGGAGGTTGTCAAAGTAGCCCAGTACCGCGATCCCCCATTGGCGAAACCATGATCCCCCAGAGGCGAGACCAAAGGGTAACGCCACAAAATAATGCTCCTCGCCAATAGCAAATCGGAGGAAGCATTGTCGACTGGCACATATTAGAATGTGAAGTTAACCATCCTTGATGTCAATAGAGGTAAGAAAATCCCCCTGTTATATGTATTATATTATGAGTCACGCGCTGTCCAAGGAAATGTATAAAACAAATTAAATGAACACTTCCTAGATGCTGCATGTACCGTTACAGAAAACCATGCAGTAAAAAACTAATAGTGAGGAATGGGGGATACAGCGCTTCTGGGAAGTGATAAGACTAAAAATAAATACTAAAGTGAGACTCCAATAGGAGTGTAATTAATGTGGAAATAAAAATACAAAATAAAAATGTAAATCTCATTTATGTATCAATATACCTTGTGTAAAGTGCATTGGTGTATTCAATAAATAAAGTGGATAATACAATCTCCATCAAACAACATCAGGTGTAAAGTGCATTAGTGTAATCAATAAATAGATAATAAAATTAACACTCTTATCTCAATAAATACGATATAGGGATAAATATAATCAAGTGATAGATAAAGTGTTCAGTGCATTACAAAGTGCATTAATCCCAATCAATAGGGTATAAAACTAATTAAGTGACAGGTAAAGTGTTCAGTGCATTAAACAACAATGTGCATATAATCACACAGTCCTTTAAAAAATGCTGCAAGTGACCCAAATAGTTCAAAGGTGGGGAAAAAATATATTCCAATAATGTGTGCAGATAAAGGTAATTTCATATAGGGTATTAGCCCTCCACCTCACACCGTGTAGAGAAATGGGGTGCTTCTTCTCACTTGTGTACCCCTATGGGTGTGCTAATCGCTCACCTCCATATATCCAATTTTGCGCCTTGTAAACAATGACCAGGGCTCCTCTCCACTCCTTCCCTGTTTTTCAATGAATGGTAGTGATCAATCTGCCTCGGATGGATCAGGTTTCAATACTTTCCAAATGGCCAACGAATCTCAAGAATAAAGGGCTCACAATAGTGCAATATTGCCGTGTAAACTCAATTTTATTATAATGGATTAAAAAGACTTACATTTGTCTCTTAAAAAATGCGCCTTTGGTTGGCAAACAAGGAAGATTGCGGTCCTCACTTCCGCGTTCATACGTCACTTCCGGTATAGCGGCCCTATAGGCCATTTGGAAAGTATTGAAACCTGATCCATCCGAGGCAGATTGATCACTACCATTCATTGAAAAACAGGGAAGGAGTGGAGAGGAGCCCTGGTCATTGTTTACAAGGCGCATAATCTGATATATGGAGGTGAGCGATTAGCACACCCATAGGGGTACACAAGTGAGAAGAAGCACCCTATTTCTCTACACGGTGTGAGGTGGAGGGCTAATACCCTATATGAAATTACCTTTATCTGCACACATTATTGGAATATATTTTTTTCCCCACCTTTGAACTATTTGGGTCACTTGCAGCTTTTTTTAAAGGACTGTGTGATTATATGCACATTGTTGTTTAATGCACTGAACACTTTGCCTGTCACTTAATTAGTTTTATACCCTATTGATTGGGATTAATGCACTTTGTAATGCACTGAACACTTTATCTATCACTTGATTATATTTATCCCTATATCGTATTTATTGAGATAAGAGTGTTAATTTTATTATCTATTTATTGATTACACTAATGCACTTTACACCTGATGTTGTTTGATGGAGATTGTATTATCCACTTTATTGAATACACCAATGCACTTTACACAAGGTATATTGATACATAAATGAGATTTACATTTTTATTTTGTATTTTTATTTTCACATTAATTACACTACTATTGGAGTCTCACTTTAGTATTTATTTTTAGTCTTATCACTTCCCAGAAGCGCTGTATCCCCCATTCCTCACTATAAGAAAATCCCCCTGATGCAGTGATGCCACCACCGTTCGAATTGACTCCTTTGTGCGGGTGCAGAAGAACAGGATGAAGTTCAGCGCCTTGAGGTCCAAGATTGGATGCACCTTGCCTTCCTTTCTGGGAACTGTAAACAGGTTTGAGTAAAAACCCTAAAAACGTTGCAAAGTTGGAACTGGGACAATCACCCCTTGAAGCAACAGGTCTTGTATCGCCCCAAACAGACCCTGCAAGCGGTCTGGAGGCAGGTGCAAGTTGGAAGGGAAAAAAAAAACCTTGCCGGGGGACTGTCAGGGTGCCAGGAAACCAGACCACACGAACATAAAGTAAAATAAAGCAATTTATTTATGCAACAAAAATAATCGCACAGCAAGAGAGAGGAGCAAAATCAAGAACAGCCGGGGTCAAGTTCGGAAGCGGGTAGTCATCCAAGCCGGGATCAAGTCCAGGAACAGGTAGTGATCCAAACCGAGATGGAGTCCAGAAGTGGGTAGTCTGCGGAAGCCGGGCCGCCGTCTGATGCGGGGTCGCCGGCCGATGCGGAATCCAGAGCCAGGAAGGTGGTCAGCCAAGCTAAGTCATGCACGGAGAAACCACAGAGAGCAGAGGACTGCTAGCAGTGATGCACCTTGGAGCACAAATGCAAGGGCAAGGTCTGAAAGCCATCAAGCGATATGTATAGTCAGGTGTGTAACATCACTGAGCGACGCCCAGGCAGCAGACAGGTGATGATGCAAACAGAGCTAATAAGAGACAGCAGTCTTCACATGCCCAAGATGGCTGCCAACAGGAAAGCAAGGTAAGACCTTGACAGGGACAAAAGCAAAACTATCTTGTAGCGGGACCGAATGACTTTGTGGACCCACTTGTCTTGCACTAGGGAAGTCCACCGGTCAAGGAAACCAGCGAAGGCGTCCCCCCCACCTCTGATATGGTGAGGGCGCACCTTGATGCTGAAGGAGCCCTGTCCACGGGTCTGGAGAATCCCGATCTTGGATTGCCAGACCAGCTTCGTTTGGATCCTCCTGAAGAGGCCCTGAAAGGCTTTGAGCACTTGTCAGTCGACGCTGAGGGACAAAAAAACTTTTTATGAGCTGAGAAGGAAGGCCCACATCTACAACGAGGTTCCTTGCCCTTAGTAGCCTGCGGAAGAAAAGTACTCTTCCCCCCCGTGGGAGACCTTTATTGATGTCATCCAGGGTAACTCCAAACAGGCGATCTCCTTGGAAAGGAAGAGCCGTCAAGGCCTTTTTTGAAGTCTGATCCGCAGACCAGCACTTGAGCCAAAAGACACGTTTAAGGACCACTGCCAAAACAGAGATGCGAGCCATCAGGGGAGCCGCATCCAAAGAGGCATCACAGATAAACTGCAGCCCCTGGACCAGTTGGTCCGCCAGCTCGGCAAAGGCAGAGGGGAGCTGTTGCCCCTCCAGGTCACGGCGTAAGAGCTTAGCCCACTCAGTCAGAGTTTGCGACACTAGGGCAATGATGAATATCAGCCTCATTGCCGAACCAGCCAGAGTGTACATATGGCAGGCCACAGCCTCCACCTTCCAGTCAGCCGGATCCTTAAAGGCGGGGAATGTATAACCAGAATCATGGTTGCCTTGTTTAATCCGGAAACCAGAGGGTCCGCCAGCGGTGGCATAGTCCACTTCTTAAGAAGGAACTCTTCATAGGGGTAACATCTAGTAAAGCGCTTAGGGACCCCACAGGAACGCTTTGGTCTTTCCCATTCTTTAGTGACAATTCTGTTAAAATAGGCAGGGAAAGGAAACACCTTTGCCACTTTAGATGGCTTGTGAGTGCCAAAGGGTACCTGCGCCTCCGTAGCAGCTTCAGCTGCGTCCTCCATTTCCAGGGTCTCACGCGCAGATACAATCAGTGCATCCACCAGCGCCTTTTTGTGTGCAGTCGCAGACGTGGAGGAATAATCCTCACTATCAAATGATTCCAGGAGCATTTTGCAGACCCAGCAGGGTGACCCACGTCCGCAACGGCTGAATCAGATTCAGGATCTGATGAGAGAGATGAGGCAGGGGAAGGCGGGGGGGCGCCTTTTGCTAGAAAGCCACCTCCACCCGGGACACAAAGGATTCCTGGACAGCCGTCATTGCATGGATGGATGGTTGGGACCTGGAGGGCCCGCAGCCTCAGAAAGGGGATCAGGTGGGGAAATGTGCTCCTAAGACCCCATAAGTCACCAGGGGGACCCCACAAAAAAGTGTAAAACACTGCTAAGGGACAATCCTCACCACGCTCGGAGCACTACCTGGTTGCCAGGCACAAAGCACCAATCAATCCTCAGCAGAGAGGGCGCAGACCTCACTAGACTCGCCACCCGCAGAAACAAGCACCTGCAGCCACCAGAAAAATCTGCACTACACGTGCTGCAATCAGGAGGTAAAATGATCCAGGAGTTAGCACCAGGGGATGAGCCGAGACCCGGTCGTATGCGACCTAGCAAGGTGTTTAACTCACAGGCCAGCCCCCGTCTACCGTCTGAGGTCTGCGCACACTCACTGGCCAGACTGGGGTGATCACTGGATCTAGATTATCCAGCTTGTCGCCCAGTCCGGGAGTTGATTGTAGATTTCACAGTAAAAAAATCAGGAGAAAAAAAATTTCTATCTGAAAAGAAAAAATTGCCAGGACCAAAGAGCCCAGCAAGGAACTAAGTCCTTACTCCTGAGGAGGCAGAAAAAAACCTATATATACCTATGTCAGAGAGAGGGAGTATGCCCCATGGGACTGCCCATGGGTGTAGCCGGATTTTTTGTTCTGCCTAGTGTCCTACTCCTGTAGGGGGCCGTATAACCCAATGGTTATGAATGAATACGAGGAGCTGTGTCCATAAATGAACTAAAGAGAAACAATTTTCTGCTTGTGTGATTGGCTTACCAATTTTCCCAGAAGTCTGCCCAAGATTTCAGGCATCCCCTGCAACAAAAATATAATTTTTGGTGGGATAATCCCAATAGGAACACGTCTAAATGAATGCAGGCCCAGAAGACTTCCTCATTAGTGCTTTACAGTTGCACAGCTGACTGTTATTAAACCACTCCTATTGGACCCACTCAGCACAGAGGAACAAACAGTGATTTCTTCAGAATAACAAATGGTAGGAATCTGCAACAAGGGTTATTATAACCCTTGCAATGTACATATATCACCCACAGGGGAATGTTTTTTTTTTCAACAAAAGTGGAATTACAATTAAGACAGCACTGATTAACATTGCTTTTGTTATGTCAAGCTACCTGGGGCAACATAAGTTGCCTCACAAGTCGCGCTAGTGTGAATGGGCTCTTAAGGATATTGCTCTTATGGTGGTTAGAATTAAAACAAACTTTGTTAGTAAATATAAGAAACACCACATTAATATTTTGCTTTATAAGACACACCACATTAATATTTTGCGGTCTGCTTTTGAGGCAAAAGTTGGAGCTTTAGGTGGTTTAAAGGCTATATGTTTTCTCCTTTAATGAAAAAAAAAAAATGTTGTTTACACCATAATACAGTAATTCTCAACCTCTCAGTCACAGCACCCTTTAAGGCACCCCAGTCTAAAATGTAAAAATGTTAATGGTACTTATCAACAGGAAACATGAGCCTGGGACAAAGCAAACTGTCACATTAGAAGCCCTCCTTCACATCAGAAGTTGCCCCCATGAAATCAAATTCCCCCCATCACAGAGCCCACTCTTCACATAGGAGCCCTACTAGCAGCATGGCAGACAGGATGTGGTGAAGAAGTTCTAGAGGAGGCAGGCTTCTATCATCTTCTGAATGCTGGGGACAGCCCTGCATTTCCCTCCTGCCCTGAATCAGAGTCATGCTTTGCCATGATGCAGACGATCCGGCTGGCATCACCATAGCAATTAATTACACCATACATCTTAGCTCTAGAGCGTGACTGGTTGTTAGTTATGGTGCTGGCGCCCAACCTGCCCAAACCATGGCAACTCATGATGCTGATACACAGCACTCTGGTGGAGAAAAATGGATTTTTGTAAAATCTTACCGTAAAATCCTTTTCTCTTAGCTCATCGACAGACGTAGTCCTCGGTGATACACCACCTTCGGGTTATGTTACCTCCGCAGGAGCAGGACTAGACAGGAAATTAAAAAGCTCTGGCCACACCCTAGGGGCAGTCCCAGAGGGTATATCCTCTCTCTCTCTGCCTCAGCAAATCAGTTATGTGAAAAAGCAGTGCTTAGAGAATTTAACCCAACCCAACTCCAAAACAGAGGGGCGGGGACTACGTCTGTCGATGAGCTAAGAGAAAAGGATTTTACGGTAAGATTTTACAAAAATCCATTTTTCTCTAGCGCTCATCGACAGACGTAGTCCTCGGTGATACACCACCTTCGGGACGTCCCAGAGCAGTATCACAACTGAGGGGTGGGAAAATGGAAATCAAATCCCAATCTAGAAGGCCCAACCGGTGCCAACTAGAAGTTTACAATGCTCATCCTTAATGATGAGACTCAACAAAAAAATTTTTCAAACAGACCACCGGTCTCCTCAAATTGCGGCCTGCAAAACCTTGCGGCCAAATGAGGCATCCGCCGATGCCGTCACATCAATTTTATAGAATTTAGTAAAGGTATGTACCGACGACCAAGTGGCCGCCTTACATACCTGGACCACTGACGCCTGATGGCGAAAGGCCCAGGAAGTACTGAGCGCTCGAGTGGAGTGCGCCCTAACAGGGAACGGAGGACTCTGACCCTTAATAGAATAAGCCTGTACCACCGTTTGTCTAATCCATTTGGCAATGGTCGCGGCAGATGCAGGCAAACCCTTTCTGGGGCCATCCGTGATCACAAAAAGTGAATCCGTCTTACGGAATGATTCCGTAGCTTTCAGGTATACCCTGATTGCCCGAACCACATCCAAGGAATGCAACGCATGTTCCCGATGATGCTTGGGCTGAGGACACAAGGAAGGTAGTACAATATCTTCATTCAGATGAAAATCTGAAACCACCTTAGGAAGAAAAGATGGCTTAGGATGAAGTACTACCTTATCCCTATGAATCACTAGGTATGGGGACTGGCATGATAATGCAGCCAGTTCTGACACCCTGCGAGCAGAAGTAATAGCCACCAAGAAGACCACCTTCTGGGATAAAGTAAGCAAGGGAATCTCCCTGATGTTTTCAAAGGGAGGTTTCTGTAGAACCGACAAAACCAAATTAAGATCCCAGGGCGGTAAGGGCGCGCGGACTGGAGGAGCCAGGTGCCGCACCCCCTGGATGAAATTCCGCACCAAGGATTTGGTAGCTAAAGGTTTCTGAAAGAAGATTGCTAATGCTGAAACTTGACCCTTGATGGTGCTCAAGGCTAGCTTCTGCTCAACCCCTTGTTGCAAAAAGGCCAATATTCGAGACACCGAATAGGTACGTGGAGGAAATCCTAAAGATTCGCACCACGCAATATAAGTCTTCCATGTGTGATAATAGACTTTGCTGGAAGTCGCTTTCCTTGCTTTAATAAGGGTAGGAATGACTGAAGTAGACAAACCTCTGTCCTTCAGTACTTGGGTCTCAATGGCCAGGCCATTAAAACCAGCGACTGTAAAGCACGAAGGTAAATAGGTCCTTGAGACTACAGACACTCCCTGAGACGAAGTTCCCACGGAACGTCTGCGACTAACATGTCCAAGTCGGCCAGGCCGGCTTGAAGAGGCCAGCCTAGAATTTCTAGGACCACTGGCGCTGATTGGATCTGAACCAGGCGTCCCTAGAGCTATCTGGCCCCGACCATCCGAGAAAGTCTGGTCGTTTTCTGTTCCCACACATTTATCAGATACCTGATAGTTATCAGGAAAGGTGATCTTTTCTGGTTGAACCTCAGGGACCGAAGTCACCCGACTAGAGGCTACTTGGCCTATCTGGTCAATCAGATCCGATTCCTGTGAGGTATCGGGACTAATCTTAGGAAAAGGTAAAGGAAAAGATCTATACAGGGAACGGTAACTACCGCTTCCTGTACTTAAATGTTGGAAGGGAAGAATCGCACCGGTAGTAGTGGTTGATGCTCGATCTAATGTCCTGAATACCGGTGAAAACGTCCCCCCACCCTGAAATCGGGTGGGGGCGCACCTTCAGGCTGTGTACTCCTTTACTTCGGGTTTGGCTGGGTTGGTCCTCTGCTTGTCCGACCAGCCCTTCTTGAACCCTCCTGGAGGAGTCTTGCCTTTCCCGGGAGTACCAGCCGGGCGCCCTTTATGGGCGGTAAAGAAAGGTCCTCGCTTGTTGCGAGGTCCCTTAGCTTTTGCAGCCTGTGGCAAAAAAGTACTCTTGCCCCCGGTGGCATCCTTAATGATTTCATCTAGGTTGGCTCCAAATAGACGATTCCCCTGGAAAGGGAGATTGGTCAAAGTCTTTTTGGAACCTAGGTCAGCTGACCAGCATTTTAACCACAGCACACGTCTGAGGATCACTGCTAACTTAGATGCATGCCCTAACAAGGGAGTAGTGTCCAAGGCTGCGTCACAGATAAACCGTAGCCCTTGTATGATCTGTTCTATCAAATCAGATGTCTCCTGGGGAATATCTTTTCCCCTAAGATCTTGGCGTACCATTTTCGCCCATTCTGTAAGTGTCTGGGAAACTAGACCAATAACAATTACTGGTCTAAATGCTGACCCTATCAGAGAAAAGATAGTGCGGGACTCCGCTTCTATCTTTCGATCCACCGGATCCTTAAAGGACGAAGTGTCCTCCACTGGAATAACCGTGGCTTTATTCAGCCTGGAAATAGGCGGATCTGGTGGTACCGTCCATTTCTTAATGATGGATTCCTCAAACGGATAGCGTCTAGCAATACGCTTGGAAATAGTAAAGGTACGTTTAGAATGCTCCCATTCTCCTTTAATCTGATTACCAAAACATTTAGGTACAGGAAAAGCCTTCGCCGTCTTGATGGGCTTATTAGTACCAAAAGGCCTTTCTGTTTCAGTTGCCTCTGCCGGTAAAGCCTCAAGTTTTAAGGTTTCTTGCACTGCAACAACTAGTGCGTCCACCAATGCTTCTTCCTGAATTATAGCAGGAGAAGAAGAGTCCTCCTCACTGTCTGAGGGGGCTTTACCTGGGATAGCAGCCCTTGCAGAGGAACCTGCAACTGCAGTGACCATCTCTGAATCAGAGTCAGAGGTGTCAGATAGTATAGGGGTAGGCGGGGGTCGCTTCCTTGACCCCCGTCCCTGACAGGCCGCCTCCACCCGAGCCACCATAGACTCCAAAATTGCTGTAAATGACTCTATACTCTGTGCACCGGCGGGTCCCGAGGCCCCCTCGAGGGAAACAGGTGGGGGAATATGTGTGGCAGGGTCCATAATAACTCCAGTTACTTCCTGGATGATATAATTCAAAGAAAAGAAAAAACTTTTTTTTTTTTTTTTTTTTTGACCCTCAGCGCCACAAAAAAACCCCTTAGTGTTACCTGCTAGGGATCCCTATCGATCGAGAGAGAGAGAGAGAGATAGACCCCCAGGCTCACCACTTGATGTACAGAGTTGAACTGCAACAGCTTACAGCGCTGTCTTAGACAAACAGGAAGTCTTTTGGCTGGCTGCCCAGGAAGAAAGGAGGCGGCTCCGCCCCTCTGCACGCCTTCCGGCGCCTCCCCCAAGCTCCACGAGGTGTAGAATCACCTCAAACATGGCCGCCCCCATGCTGGAGACACGAGGCTACGCCAAAATGGCGGCTCGTGCGATCCAGCAAAAAAAATGGCGGCGGCCTGTGCTGACTAGCGGTGTGCTGCAGGCACACAACACTCTCTCTGCATGGGGATATGGCGTGGTTGGCGGTACCGGCCCTGGCGGACCGCATGGCCGTTCGGGAGGCCTGCTATTAGCTGGAGATCTGACTTGGAAGGCAGTCTACATGTCCATGGCTTCTGACTGGTAGGTAGCTTATACTTAACCCATAAGATTCCCAGAATGCCACAGATTACATCTTTAAAACATGTATACAATAGATTGTTAGCTCCCAAACCAAGCCTCCTGGCTTTTTGCACACATAAAATCACACTCAAAGTAGGAGGATTTGTGACATGTTATAGGATAGAAAGAAACTCTTTCTTACCATACAGAGAGGGGCCCGCGTTCACCACAAAACCCGTCAGGGAAAAAAGGGGGAACATACTACTCACCATACCGGAACCAGGCGGGCACCAACTCCTGACAGTACCCCTCTCCACCGGGGCGGGAGGGCTGTCGACCGATACGGATGCCGTGACTCATGGTCTTTGGCGTTTCAGCGAGACGTTTAACTCGCGGGTTCAGTCCTTTAATGGGACTTTGTCGCGGCCGACCCAGCGCGGAGCTATGGCCTGCACGCGCTCGTAGGCTGAACTGGGGTGACCACCGGATCTCAACATCCAGCCCGTCGCCCAGTTCAGCTTTCTTGCTTGAAGATCTCACAGGAACACTGGAGAAAAAAAGCTGTCCAAAAATCCTTTTAGAAAAAAATTCTTGCCAGGACCTAAGATCCCAGCAAGGTATCTAGGTCCTTACTCCTAACTAGACAGAAAATAACTGATTTGCTGAGGCAGAGAGAGAGAGGATATACCCTCTGGGACTGCCCCTAGGGTGTGGCCAGAGCTTTTTAATTTCCTGTCTAGTCCTGCTCCTGCGGAGGTAACATAACCCGAAGGTGGTGTATCACCGAGGACTACGTCTGTCGATGAGCGCTAGAGAAACACTGGTTTACACAAGTCAATGCCCCATCAGCAGTGACCTTATGAGCGGGCTTAGGCCATAAAATGTTTACTTCTGCAGCAAATAGTGTGTATGATGGTTTCCACATGTGTACAAGGTCCCAGTCCTGGGTGTGTCAAATTATAAAATAAATATTATAAACTTAAACAAAAAAAAAAAAACAACTATAAAAAAGTTACCTAAAACTATTATAGTTTTTCTATGATAAAAAAAAAACATTTAATTAGAATTCAATTTTTTACATTTATATATATACTTGTTGATTTTAAAAGTATATACTTGTTCTCCATCACTTCACATACATCAGTGGCCGGTTTAAAGTTTCAGGCATTATTTCATACTCTTGAGAGACATGATAAACTGTTATTCTGTATTGGAGAAATTATTCTCGTTGAAGTTCCTCCCAAAAGTGAAAGTTCAGCTTATCTGCTTCCTCCACCCCCCCCCCCCTTTCGGTGGCACCTTTCAGAGGGGAGAGGGGAATGGGTACCTGTTTTTGACAGGTACCCATCCCCTATTCTGTGGGACTTTGCTGCAGCTTTGCGCATGCGCAGTAGGAAACCAGCTGTGAAGCCAAAATATTAGGACATTGTCCTAATATTACAGCATTTGTAGCTGCTGACTTTAAATTCTTTCATTGTGTGTGTGTGTGTGTGTGTGTGTGGGGTGGGGGGGTTGCAGAACTCCACTTGAATGACTCAATGCCTTTAGGCAGCTTGAGATAACAGGTCTCATGGGTTATTCACTTTCCATTTCACTCTTCTGATGTCCAGAAAAACACCATCCGATCTCAAGAAGATGTTAAATACAGATTTTTCTGTCCTGCCCATCTATCTCATGCAACCTCCCATACTAAAAGTTAACTTAACCACTTAAGGACCAAGCCTATTTCTGACACATGTTTACAAGTTAAAATCAGTATTTTTTTCTAGAAAATTACTTAGAACCCCATATATATATATATATATATATATATATATATATATATATATTTTTAGTAAAGACTAAAATTGAATAAAATAGCAGTGGTCGCAATATTTTTTGTCACGCAGTATTTGTGCAGCGGTCTTTCAAGCGAAATTTTTTGGGAAAAAATAAACTTCACTGAATTTAAAAAAAAACGAAGCAGGAAAGTTGGCCTAATTTTTTTGTTTATTGTGAAAGACCTCACGCTGAGTAAATAGATACCCAACATGTTTTGGTTTAAAATTGCCCACACTTGTGGAATGGCGACAAACTATGTTACTTAAAAATTGCCATAGTCAAAGTTTAACAATTTTTAACGGTTACCAGTTTAGAGTTACAGAAGAGGTCTTTTGCTAGAATTATTGGTCTCACTCTGGCGGGCCGTGGTGATACCTCACATGTGTGATTTCAAAACAGTTTACATTTGCTGGCGCGACTTAAGGATGCATTTTCTTTGGTGCGCAAGCTCATGGGGGCGCTTAAAAACATTTTTTTACATTTTATATTTTATCTTTAACACTGTTCCTTAAAAAAAAAAAAAATCTGGTCACTTTTATTGCTGTCACAAGGAATGTACACATCCCTTGTGACATTAAAAGGCAGTGACAGGTACTCTTTAAGGAGGGATCGGAGGTCGAAAAGACCCCAGACCCCTCTACTGCGCTTCAAAGTATTCAAAACGCCTAAATTGGCATTTTTGAATACAGCTAGTTTTTAAAAATTGGCGAGCTGGCAGCTGAGTAAACCAGAAGTGATGTTGTGATGTCGCTTCCAGGTTACATGATTGGAGACCCGATCAAAGCCGAATCTGGCTTCGTTCCAGACTCTAACCAGCCGGAGGACATGATGACTGGTTGCTCGGGTCTCCCGGTGGGACGGGAGACCTGGGCGGCGCGGCGGAAGATGGCGTCCTGTCCCCCACACTGTAGTAATTGCCGAGCGGCTGCTGAGCTACTTTGGTTGTTGTCTCCAGAAAGCAAACCGCCAGCTCTAAAAAACAGTACCAGCTGCAGGCATCACCACAGTACAACCACTTCTTCAAGCCGACAAAGTTAGTTTGCGGGAAGTGGTTAAAGGGGTTGTAAAGTCAGAAGGTTTTTTATCTTAATGCATTCTATGTATTAGGATAAAAAGCCTTCTGTGTGCAGCAGCTCCCCTAATACTTACCTCAGCCCCCATTCTATTCAGCGATGTCCACAAGTGACTCAGCCATTTAGAACTCTCTCTCCTGATTAGCTGAAACACAGCAGCAGCGCCATTGGCTCCCACTGCTGTCAAACTTATTTAGCCAATCAGGAGAGAAAGGGGGCAGGGCCAAACCACAGCTCTGTATCTGAATGGTTTGAAGCTCGGTTTGGGCGCCCCCAAAGCAAGCTGCTTGCTCTGGTGGCACTCAACAGGAGGGAGGGGCCAAGAGCTCCAGCTGGGAACCTGATAACAGGAGGATCTGGGCTGCTGATCGAAAGTTTGGGCACCCCAGTTAAATATTTGTATTAATGTGCATAAAGAAGGTGGAAAAATATCCAAAATGCATCAAATTACAGATTAGACATTCTTATAATATGTCAACAAAAGTTAGATTTTATTTCCATCATTTACACTTTTAAAATAACAGAAAACAAAAAAATGGCATCTGAAAAAGTTTGGGCACCCTGCAGAGGTAATATCTTGTACTGCCCCCTTTGGCAAGTATCATAGCTTGTAAACACTTTTTGTAGCCAGCCAAGAGTCTTTCAATTCTTGTTTGAAGGTATCTTTGCCCATTCTTCCTTACAAAAGTCTTCCTGCTCTTTGAGATTTCTGGGCTGTCTGTCACGCACTGCTCTTGAGGTCTATCCATAGATTTTCAATTATGTTGAGGTCAGGAGATTGTGAAGGCCATGGCAAAACCTTCAGTTTACGCCTCTTGATTTAATCCCCCGTGGATTTGGAGGTGTGTTTAGGATCATTATCCATTTGTAGAAGCCATCCTCTCTTTAACCTCAGCTTTTTCACAGATGGCATCAAGTTACCATCCAAAATTTGCTGAAATTTTATTGAATCCATTTTTCCTTCTACTCGTGAGATGCTCCCTGTGCCACTGGCTGCAATACAACCCCAAAGCATGATTGATCCACCCCCATGCTTAACAGTTGGACAGAGGTTTTTTTCATTAAATTCTGTGCCCCTTCTTCTCCAAAACGTACCTTTGCTCATTCGGGCTAAAAAGTTCAATTTTAACCTCATCGTCCACAGAACTTGTTTCCAAAATGCATCAGGCTTGTCTATATGTTCATTTGCAAATTTTTGTGGTGAGCGCGTAGAAGAGGTTTTCTTCTGATGACTCTTCCATGAAGACCATATTTGTACAAGTATCTCTTTATAGTGGAATAGTGTACCACAATTCCAGTGTCTGCCAGATCTTTCTGGAGGGATCGTGCAGTCAAACGTGGGTTTTTAATTGTTTTTCTGACATTCCTGCGTGCTGTTCTCTCTGATATTTATCTTGGTCTTCCAGATCTTGCTTTAACTTCCACTGTTCCTGATGACTGCCATTTCTTAATTACATTCCGAACAGATAATATTGACATCTGAAAACGCTTTGCTATCTTCTTATAGCCTTATCCAGCTTTGTGAGCATCAACTATTTTCAGTTTGAGTTTTCTAGACAACTGCTTAGAAGATCCCATGGTGCTGATTGTTGGGGCAAGGTCAATTGAGTCTGGGCATTTAAAACCTTTGAGATTGACATCACCTGGTCTTCCCAAACGATGATTGAGAACAATCCATGACACTGGCAGGTCTCAGCCTTGCAAAGGGGGCAGTGCATGCTATAAATTCTGCAGGGTGCCCAAACTTTTGCAGACGCCATTTTTTTGTTTTCTGTAATTTTGAAAGTGTCAATGATGGAAATAAAATCAAACTTTTTTTTTTTTACATATTATAAGAATGTCTAATCTGTAATTTGATGCCTTTTGGAGATTTTTTCCATCTTTCCTTGGCTTCTTTATGCCCATTAATACAAATTTATACCTGGGGTGCCCAAACTTTCGATCACCACTGTAAGTATAACATGTTTGTTATTTTATTAGAATAAAAAAATGAGACTTTACAATCGCTTTAAACATAGCGTTGTTATTATTGTTCTATATGTAGAAAATATGCTCAGTATTGGTTACACAAAAAACATGAAAGCAGTGAAAACTCTGCCCAAAAGACCTTACAAACTAAAAACATAAAAGGCAAATAAAGTTTAGCAAAAGCAGTTGTGGCAGCAGTAGTTGTTTACTATTCCAGGTAACAATCTACAGGAAGGGCTTCCAATCTTTCTAAACGAAGGGCCAGTTTACTGTCCTTCAAACTTAAAAGGGGCTGGACTGGCCAGTGGGAGTAGAACATGTCTTGGTGTCCCAGCGTCTCCTCTTTGGTGTTCGGGGGAGGAATAGTGTCCCATCATTAGAATTAGGGGGTAGGACTAGTACCCCTCATCACTGATGTCAGTGAAAGGAATAGTGCCCCATCCTTGGTGTCAGTGGGAGGAATAGTGCCCCACCATTGGTATTAGTGGGAGGAATAGTGCCCCACCATTGGTATTATTGGGAGGAATAGTGCACCGTTGTCAGTGTCAGTGGCAAGAACTATGCTCCACTGTTGCTGACAGTGGAGGGAATATAGCAGCTCCAAGGGCTGGATAAGAACGAGCAAAGGGTCGCCGGCATCTGTCACCCAGGCCACAGTTTGGAGAGCATTGATCTACAGTACACAAATAGTTAGAATAAATACATGGGAACTGCTATAGCTGTGAAATGATTTGGAGTGCTGAGCAGTTAGTTTTGTGATTCAGAGAATCCTGCCAGAAAGCATAGTTAGGTACTCACTAATAAATTAGCTAACTCTGATCAACTCTGATCAACCACAGGTATAGAGAGCCAACAGATAATGTAAAATCTTCTGCAGCAGTTTTTAACCTTTCACCATGACCACATGACCAACCAAAGTCCAAGTTATGTAGTACACGTGACAAAAGCAAGCATTTATTTAGGAGGAACAGGATGTCCACCAAGGAAGTCACAAAGTGAGACACTTCGGTTTGTAAAAAAAAAAAAAAAAAAACACTGGCGATAAACAGGCAGTGCATTTTGGCCAATTCCATCAAGGTAATCCAAAGGGGTTAAAAGTAAAAGGTATCAATGTTTTAAATAAACCAAATAGAAGAGGTGACTTTGATACTACTCTCCTTCAGAAGGAGAAAATGTGGATACACAGACTTGGCACTTTAGCCCCTAATGGGTTGAATCACGAATGTAATCTACAGCCCTTTTTGGAGGCATAACTGATTGCTATATTAATATCCGCATTAAGTAGGTTTAAATAACCGCCTACTTTTTCCTGTAATGTTTTGACCCAATACGTTTATCTGTCTTAGCTACCCTTTATTATACCCATAATTGCCTCTCTTGGCCGAAATCGAATCTAGCTACTCACTCAGTTGTTAAGTGCAACTTTGTTTTTTATTTGCCCCCTTATTGACCAGGCCATTTTTTGCAAAATTCGGCACTGCGTTACTTTAACGGAAAATTGCCCGGTCGTGCAACGCTGTAACCAAATAAAATTGATGTCCTTTTTTCCCACAAATCGGGCTTTCTTTTGGTGGTAGTTGATCACCTGTGCGATATTTTTTTTTTGCTATAAAAGAAAAAAGTGACAATTCTGAAAAAAAAAAAAAAAGATTTTTGTAAGATCATACTGTAAAACCCTTTTCTCTGAAGTCCATTGACAGACGCAACCTCCATCTTCATTAGCTGAATGGGTTATGCTGCCCCCTGCAGGAGTAGTCTAGGCAGGAAAAATTTAAATGTACACACCCACGGGGCCGGCCCCACAGGCATAACCCATACACCCTCTGCTCAGCAAACCCGTTTAGTTGTAAGCAGTGAAGAAAAAAACATCCCCATATCAGAGGGGCAGGTGCTGCATCTGTCAATGGACTTCAGAGAAAAAGATTTTAGGGTAAGGTCTTACAAAAAATCTTGTTTTCTCTATCGTCCATTGACAGGCGCAGCCTCCATCTTCATTAGCTGAATGCATTGTAGGCATGAGGGGTGGGAAGAACGCAACCAGAAAGTAACGTAAACTCCAAAGGCTGAACTTAGCCCACTGGGTAACATGAAGAGAAACAAAAATACATTCTCTTACGAAACAGCAGCCTGCAAAACCTTGCGGGCCAAAAGAGGAATCAGAAGATGAAAAAAAATTCACCTTCTAGAATTTTGTAAAGGTGTGCACAGACGACCAAGTCGCTGCCTTACAAACTTGTACAACAGAGGCCTGATGGCAAAAAGCCTAAGAGGCACTCAGCGCTCTAGTAGAATGTGCCTTCAGAGGGAAAGGAGGAATCTGACCGTTGGGTGAATAAGGCTGAACAAGCGTCTGCCTGATCAACCTCGAAATGATCGCAGCAGACGCAGCTAAACCTTTTTTGACAGTTAGAGACAAATAAATAGAGAATCCGACTTTCTAAAGGACTCAGTAACCGTCAGATAAACTCTTATCGCCCGAACCACATCCAAACAGTGTAAGGCAAATTCTTTGGGATGCTTAGGTTTAAGACACAAGGAAGGCAACATGGTGTCTTCATTAAGATGAAAATCCGACACCACCTTAGGAAGAAAAGACGGATTAGGTCACAGAACCACTTTATCCCGGTGGACCACTAAATAAGGCAAATGACAGGACAACGCCACCAACTCAGATACTAAGCGAGAAAAAGTAATAGCCACTAGGAAGGCAACCTTCTGCGACAAAGAAAGCAGAGAAATCTCCCTAATATTCTCAAAAGGAGGCGTTTGAAGAACAGACAAAACCAGATTGAGATCCCATGGAGGTAACGGAGATCTCCTCGGAGGAGGCAGATGACGCACCCCCTGAATAAAAGTGTGAATTAAGCTATTAGTAGCCAATGGACGTTGGAAGTAAATAGCCAAGGCCGACAACTGACCCTTGATAGTGCCCAACGCTAGGTGCTGCTCAACCCATTTTTGTAAAAAAAGGCCAAAACCCTAGCTATAGAAAACAAGCGAGGGTGCAGCTGCAGCGATTTCCACGTACGATGATAGATCTTCCTAGATGTCGACTTCCTGGCCTTCAAGAGGGTAGAAATCACCAAAATCAGAAAGGCCTCTATCCCTCAACACCTTGCTTTCAAGAGCCAAGCTGTTAAAGCCAGCGACCGTAAAGCAGGATGAAAGATCGGTCCCTGAGACAGCAGATCTTCCCATAGAGGAAGTCTCAATGGAGGATCTACGACCATTTTTACCAGGTCTGAATACCAAGACTGCCGAGACCAGTCTGGTGCTACCAGAAGGACGGGAATGCCTTCCACCACCACCCAGTGAAGAAATCTCGGCAGGAGTACGAGCAGAGGTAAGGCATAAATCAGCCAATACTTGCTCCAAGGAACCACCAGAGCATCTGTGGCATCGACCAGAGGATCTCGAGATATGGCCACAAACCTCCGGACTATTCTGTTGAGGCGAGACGCAAACAGATCCACCTCCGGAGTCCCCCACCTGGCACACAGGAGGTGAAACACCTCCAGAAGAAGGGACCATTCCCACTTGATACAACACCTGATGACTCAGGTAATCCACTTGCCAATTCTCCACACCTGGGATGTGGACTGTGAAAAGAGATGGAACATTGGCTTCCGCCCAAACCAGAATCTCGGCCTCCTCCTTGGCCGCCAGGACACTCTTGGTGCACCTTTGATGAGATGATTGATGTAAGCCATAGTCGTGGCATTGTCCGACTGTATCCGAACCGGAGAACCGCGTAGTCGGCTCGTCCAGTGGAACAGGCAAAGCTTGATCACTCTTAGCTCCAGAATGTTGATCGTCAAGGAGGACAATTCTGACGCCAAAGTTCCCTGGGCACAAAGCTTCCCCAGCACTCCACCCCAGCCCGACAGGATGATATCCGTAGTCACCACAGTCCAGAACAACAGCAGGAAAGACATGCCCTGACACAAGGCAGGAGACTGGATCCACCAGGATAGAGCCGACTTTGTGAGAGGACTCAAATAAATCTTCTGGTCCAGTGACCGAGGGTCCCTATTCCATTTTGCCAAAATCTTTCTGCAGAGGCCTGGAATGAGACTGAGCAAATGGGACTGCTTCGAAGATCGACACCATCAGACCCAGGGCCCTCAAGCAGGCCCACATCGGTTTCTATCAGCAACCTGATTGCTCTTTGCAACTTCTGAAGCTTTTCCAAGGGGAGAAAGACCCTTGCAAGAGCGGAGTCAAGAGTCAGCCCCAGATAAGTAAACCATACAGATGGCGATAGAGCAGATTTCTTGAAAATGATCGTCCACCCGAATTCTTGAAGGGTCTGAACTGTAACAGAGATGCTGTACAACAGATCCGAATGAGAGTCTGCTCGCAACAGGAGATGGTTCAGATATCCCAAAATTGAGATTCCTCTCTGAAGTAACAAGGCCAGCACAGGGGCCAGGAACTTGGTAAAAACTCTGGGAGTGGAGGCCAGACCAAAGGGTAACGCAACAGATTGAAAATGCTTCTCTGCCACCACAAAGTGGAGGAATTGCTGATGTCCCTTGAATAGGGGGACATGGAGATACGCATCCTTGATATCGATGGAGGCTAGAAAATCCCCCTGATTCAAGGATGCCACCACCAACCAAATTGACTCCATTCGAGACTTGAGATCCAGGAGTGAATGCCCCTTGTCCTCTTTTCTGGGCACCATGAACAGGTTTGAATAGAAACCTTAAGAGCATTCCTGCGGAGGAACCGGCACAATCACTCCCTGAGTCAGAAGGTCCTGCAAAGCTTCCTGAAGATCTTTCAAACGCTCTGGAGACAGGTGAAGATTTGACTGAAAAAAGCAGACGTCCCCCCACCCCATAAATGGGTGCCCCTACATGCTGAAGAGGACTTGTCCGCAGCACTGGACTGACTGGTCTTGGACTTGCCCCAGTGCTTCTTAGACCCTCCAGAACCTCTGAACGGCTTACCTTTTTCTTGCACCCCAGGGGGCATGAAAAAACATCTATGAGCAGTAAAGGAAGGACCCCGCTTAGCACGGGGTGTTTTACCTTTGGAGGATTGAGGAAGAAGAGTACTCTTCCCACCAGTCAGACCCTTGATCAACTCATCCATTGAGTCGCCAAACGCTCTCCCAGAAAAGGGAGATCTGTCAGGGATTTGTTGGAAGCTTGGTCAGCCGACCAGCTCTTCAGCCAAACCATGCGCCGTAGGGCAATCCCCACAGCCGAAACTCTGGCCACCAGGGGAGCCGCATCCAGGGATGCATCCCACAGGAACACCAAGCCCTGGGCCATCTGGTCCACAAGTTCCATAAGTTCTGGGGGGAACTACTTCAGGGTCCAAGTTCCATTTCAGAACCCTAATCCATTCCCTGTCTGTGATGCCAAAACAGACACAAAGACCGATTTCAAAACGGAACCCGCCAACACGTGAATATGGCGGGAAAAGGATTAAACCCGCCTGTCCACCGGATCCGTAAAAGACAGGGAATCTTCCACAGGCACAATGGTAGATTTGTTAAACCTGGAAACAGGGTGGTCCACCTTAGGTGGCCCCATCTAACGGTTGGAGAATATATCAGCAAAAGGATATCGGCGTGTAAAGTGTTTTGGCACAACTAGCACGTGCTTAATGAGCCGCCATTAGTCATCCACAATATCATGAAAAGTTTCGGGACAGGGAAAAACCTTGCCAGACTTTTTGGGTCTTATGGGAGCCAAAGGCCACTCATGTTAGCGTGGGTTCATCAGCCAATTTTAAAGTTTCCCTCACTGAAACAATCAGCGTGTTCGCGAGCTGCAGCTGAAGAATACAGGTCCTCTTCACCATCCGATTGCGAGGACAGCGACCCTTCAGGTAGGGGGGCATCTGCGGCGACCACATCAGCCTCTGAATCAGAGGACTCCCCCAAAGATGGAGAAGGCAGCGGCCGTTTATGGCCATTAACCTTTTTCATGACAAAATCAACTTTTATTGCCAGGCTTTGCAGAGCTGCTGAAATTGCTGCCAGCGACCGAGATCTGGACTGTCCGGGAGTCACACAGAGTGGGTCTGAGGGTGAAATTACACCTGGGACTCCATATTCAAAGTTACAGAAAAACGGAGTACTGTCACTTTAAGAAGCGCCGATCGCCGGTTTCCACCGCAGAGTGCAGCGGTCTGCAGAGTCCCCCTTAACTATACACTAAAAGCAGAGTGTGCAGGGATATGCCCGCAAAGACCTCAGTACAGTACCACCTCCAGAGAAAATCCGCCTGAATGCCCTGCAGCAGAAAGAAGCACAGGAAGTGACCTCGGCCTGGATGTAAAAGGTCACGCTGATAGTGCAGTTCAATAGGACTACAGAAAAATGGTTGCCAATGCATTTTAATAGGAAGCTCAGGGAAAATGGTTGCCCCGTACAGGTCAATAGGAAAAATATGCACATTGCCCACACTCAAGATGGCAGCGCCCACAGCGTGCCATGCGGCCAGGGACCCCCACTTGAAGGTCTCAAGGATCTACAACAAGATCCAGTTAGGAACAAGGTACTAATTGCCACACCCCTCAGGACGCCAGGCTCCCCAGTTACATAGCCCCCCGTGGGAGTGGGAGAGGGAGACAGGGTGCAGAAGCAGGGTACCTGACAGGCCAGGGGGATCTTTTTAGGAGATAAAATCTTATTATCCCTAGGAGAGGGCCCACATCCCCCGAAGGCCACCAGGGGCAAGGGGGGTCACATTTACTCGCCATGCCATGGACGAGATGGGCTCCGCTCAGGGCAGACCTCCTCCAACCCAAAGTGGGGGTGCTGCCAGCTGAGGGGTATGCTGCGATTCAGGGCGTTCCAGGTCGTTGCGCCCTGGCGAGGTATCCGCTCGCAGGCTCATCCCCATCCGGAAAGGGGCAGCGTCGTGCGAGACCTAGTGCGGGACTATAACCTGCTAACGCTCGTAGGCCAGGCTGGGGGGACCATAAGGATCTAGATTATCCAGTGCGAAGCCCCAGCTGGCATTGCTTGCAAATCACCAGGAGGATCCCCCTGAACACTAGCTAGAAAAGTGAGTAAAGATAAATAAAACAAAATATTCTGAAAAAGATTAAAAAAAACTGAGAGTGAAGTCCCAGCAGGAAACCTAGGTCCTACTACTTCTATAAGCAGAAAAAAACTGGTTTGCAAAGCAGACCGGTTATGCCTGTGGGGACGGCCCGTGGGCGTGTACCTTTAAATTTTTCCTGCCTAGACTACTCCTGCAGGGAGCAGCATAACCCATTCAGCTAATGAAGATGGAGGCTGTGCCTGTCAATGGACGATTGAGATAACAATATTTATCACATTATTCTATACAACATTCCCCCCAAAAAAAAAAAAAAAAAACGTTTTCATCCTTTTAGGCCAATTTGTATTCTGCTACATATTTTTGGTAAAAAAAAATAAAAATAAATTGCAATAAGCGTATTTTAAATGGTTTGCGCAAAAGTTATCACGTCTACAAACTAGGGGAAAGATTTGTCATTTATTTTTAATTTTTTTACTAGTATTGGGGGCGATCTGCGATTTTTAGAGGGACTGTGACATTGCGGCGGTATTTTGTCTCCAAATACAAAAAGGTTTCTTCACTGTAAGAGCTGTGAAAATGTGGAATAGACTCCCTCCAGAGGTGGTTGTAGCCAATTCACTAGATTGCTTTAAAAAAGGCCTGGTCTCTTTTCTAGGTGTACATAATATAAATGGGTACTAATATTTATTGGTAAAGTTGATCCAGGGAATATCGGATTGCCTCTCGGGGGATCAAGAAGTAATTTTTTCCCCCTGCTGTAGCAAATTGGATCATGCTTTGCTTCGTTTTTTCACCTTCCTCTGGATCAACTGCAGGCATAGGATTGTGTATATGGAATTGTATGGTTGGGTTTTCTTTACTGTTTTTTGTTTATTGGTTGAGACAGATGGACTTGTGCCTTTTCAACCTGACTATGTAACTATGTAGGACGTTCCCACGGGGACTGCGACTGTGAGCATGCGCAATGGATGAGGCAATAGCGAATACCTGATGAACTAGTGGGTTACTTGGACAACGGTGCAAAGTGGAAGCGAGTCTCGAATACGGGAGATGTCTATATGCATGAGGCGTTGAGCATAACCCCTTCTGCTTATTCTTGTGAGGGACTTTCTGTTAAGCATATCACAGCATATATTGAATTCTTATCTGGGAACGGCAGCCAAGAAATCTCCCGTGTTTTATCCACTTGTCCGTTTCACACAGCCCTCGTCTTCCCACAGACTACCCAGCCAAAAGCCTGACACTTTAAATTCACCTCAGGGATGAACTGGAGTTCCATATATTTAAACCTTAGTTATGGTTACTTGGATCTGGGCATTTTATTATCTGATCTAGTGGTCTGATATGGGGGACTGTGTCTATGTATAAATGTATTGCATGCACAGCTGTTTATCCCACCTTTTTGACAACATGGTCATCATTTTAACCTTGGTGTGGTGATGGCTTATGCATTGCTGTCGTTTAATTTGATTTAATGTATTGCTCCAATAAAGCGGAACTTCCTATTTTGGGTAAAGTTCCGCTTTGGGAATACATAACTGCGTTACCTGCTGTCTTTTCAAATCTGTCTAGGGGTTAGATTTAACAACTAGATCAGAGATTATTAGATGTTTTTAATGTGTTTTTCTTGAAGGGAAGTGAATAGGGTGAGACAAGCAGAAGAAAGTTTAACATAATAGACAAGAAAATAGGTGCTGGAGGCTTGATTGAGAAATGGTGACCAGGGAGAAAGAACTGAGTTGTACAGAGCCAAAGTTCTAGATGGGTTTATTCTGTACATCGGACTGAAGTGATATAAGGATAAAAGGGCCAGACTGCAGAGTGTTTTACACATTTCAACAAGAAATTAAAATCTTATTATCAGGGTTGAATTTACAATAATTGCACCTGTGTAGTACTAATAAAATCAGTGTTAGGAGGTAGAGGAGCAATCCAGCTTTAAAATGTACTAATAGTATTGATTGGTGCCAACACAATGTGTTTAAACTTTGGGTCTCTTTAGAACAAGATAGCACATCTGTGCAACTAGCTGGAACATCAAAGGCAGGATGAGTGCCCAAATCTTTGCACAAACATCCATTAATAGGTCAAACCCTGCATAAAATAGACACAAATTATTTTTAAGTATTGGTGCAGAATGAGTAGTTTGAAAATAATGAAGAATTTGATTAAACTACTCATTCTGCACCAAAACTAAAATACATTTGGGAAGTATATCAAATGATTCTTCAGAATTTCCAAGAGAGCTATGTGCCAGAAACAGACTTCAGAATCGTCGCTGTCGTCACTTTCCGTACCTGATGAGAAATTTTCCCACGAATCGCTATCGCTCAGTTCTTCAAGTAACTCAGTTACTGTTTTCCAGTTCGTCTAAAAGCGCTTTTGCGCAAAAAGAACGCTTTTTGGACGCCATGGTTTTTCTCAATTTTCCAGGCACAAAGAACTGGAAAAGCCACCAGAGGAAATCCTGTGGTGAAATGGCATGATAGAGTGTAATCCATTAACAACTGTATCATGTCATTTGGTTTATTAAAATTTTTGAAAGGGAAGGGAACCGGAAGACAGGTACCGGCATCGGCCAAGCACACAGCGGGAGGACAGCGGGAGGATGGCTGGAGGACGGCGGGGGAGGATGGCTGGAAAACGGAGGGGGGATCGTAGGGGAAGGGGAGTTTTATTGTGGGGTAATCCTGAGTGTGGCTCGGGGTTACCGCTTTTAGCACTGTATATTAACCCCCAGCCACACTCGGGAATACCGCTAGGGAGGTTATTAGAATTTATGATTTTGGGTTTTAAACTTTATCATACCCAGGATGTCTACTAGACTCTTGTTTGGACAGATTAAAGTGGGTTATTCCTCAGAATTACAGGCCTAAAATATAAAAAATATTTCCATGCAAAACAATGTACCGCTTTTGGCACAAAAATTCTGACATAATCAGACCGCCAGGGAGGTTAGCAACCACAAGTCATCATCTGTCAGCGGGCTTCCCTACTGAGTAAGTAAAGAAAAGAATACCGGCATTGCCAGGCAATAGAAAAATGTTTAGAAAAAAATGGCATAGGGGTTCCCCCTCGCTCGTCCCCCGCCCCCCCCCCCCCCCATTTCCTGACCAGTCAGGCTGCATGCTCTTATAAGGGTCTGGTATGGAATTGGGGCAGGGACCTGACGGCTGGGTTTTGAGCAGCGCCTGGTATTGACTTGGGGGGGAACCCTACACCATTTTTTTTTTTTTTAACATTTATCTATTGCCAGGCAATGCAGCATTCTTTTCTTTACATTCATCTGTTAGTAGGGAAGCCCGCTGACAGATGACAACTGATAATTGTTAAGGACGCAGGCAGCCCGCCACCTAGGCCCGCTGCTTAACAACCAGCTATTTCTTCACACAAAAAAATAATTAGTGGATCCTTTTTAGACCAATCCGAATTCTAATCCTACTTGCAGTAAATGCCATTTCTCTAAAATTTGGTTTATTAATTTTCTAACAAATTCGAACTTTCCCTTTCATTCATCGACGGGCACAGCGCTCCATAAATAATAACTAGTGGGTTATGTTGCATCCTCCAGGAGTAGGACTAGGCAGAACAAGAAACAACTAGCTACGCCAACGGGCCATGCTCAGCTGGTATATAACCTCTCTCTGCTCTAGGTAATCAGTTTAGTAGCGAGCAGTATCAGATTTCCATAGAGGGGTGGGTGCTGTGTCTGTTGAACGGTAAGTACAAAAATCCCATTTTATCTTTCCTTCATCGACGGACACAGCGCTCCATAAATCATAACTACTGGGATGTCCAAAGCAGTGCCAAAAGGAAAATGAGGCGCGGGAAAAAAATAACCCAAAGCTAAACATAGGAGCCCTTAACCAGGACACAGGAGCCCCGTGTGTAAAAAAAAAAAAAAAAGGTTTAAAGAAAAAACACCCCTCAAGAGGGAACAGCCCCTCAAAAAGCAGCCTGAAAAACTTTACAGCCAACAGAAGCATCCGCAAATGCCAAAGTATCTACCTCATAGAATTTTGTGAAGGTTTGCACGGACGACCAGTGGCCGCCTTGCAAACTTGCGATATTGAACCCGATGACGGAAGGCCCAAGAAGCACTCAGCATCCGAGCAGAATGCCCCATGAAAAAGAAAGGTGAACATTGACCTTTACTGGAATAGGCCCGAGTCACCGTCCGTCTGATCCATCTGGAGATGGCAGCCAAAGAAGCGGCCAGCTCTTTTCTTGCCATGTCCGAAACCACAAAAAGCAAGTCTGACCTCCGAAAAGACTCAGTAGCTGCCAGATTACAACCGAATCGCACGAACCACATCCAAGGTATGCAAAGCAAGATCCTTGGGATGAGCCAGCTTGGGACACAAAGAAGGCAACACAATATCCTCATCCACATGGAAGTCAGAGACAACTTTAGCAAGGAATGATGGACAAGGACGAAGAACAACTTTATCCCTCCCTATGGACCACTAAATAGGGACTTTGACAGGATAATGCCGCAAATTCCGATACCCTGCGGGCCAAGGTAATAGCCCCCAAGAATGTCACCTTCTGGGATATCGTAGGAAAGGGAATCCCCCGAATATTCTCAAATGGAAGTTTCTGGAGAACCGAAAGTACTAAATTTAAATCCCATGGCAGCAAAAGAGACGGTACAGGTGGGGCACCATATCGAACCCCCTGAAGGAAGGTACGAACTAAAGAGACATCTGGCCCTTGATGGTACTCAAGGCCAACTTTTGATCATCGCCCTGTTGAAGAAAGGTTAAGATCCGAGCCACAGAAAAGGATCGAGGATGAGCGCCAATCGACACACACCAAGAAATGTAGGCTTTCCACGTACGATGGTTTATCTTGCTGGAAGACTACTTCCTTGCCTTCACCATAGTAGGGATCACTGATCCAGACCGACCTCTATCAGTACCTGGCTTTCAATAGCCAAGCCATTAAAACCAGCGACCGTAAAGCAGGATGGTGAATCAGCCCTTGGGACAACTGGTCTTCTCTGAGAGGAAGCTCCCAAGGGAAGTTTACAGCCACCAGGATGATTGGAAGATTCTCGCTCTTGATTCCTCAAAGGAACTGCGGGAGAAGCCTTAGCCGATGATACTGGCCTTACCGTGGCCCTTGGATGCCTGAGGCGTCTGTCAGAGGACCCCGTGACCTCGTCACAAACTTCGTTATCCTCCTGTGCAGCTGAAACCTGCTAAAGGAGCTGCATGTAAGACTGTGCAAACAGAGCTGTCTTGAAGGTGGATACCACCAGACTCAGAACCTGTATGCAAAATTAGAGCGAGAACTATATCTGTGTGAAAGCAGCCGGTGAATCACAACCTGTGGTCCCTGAGGTTTGTGCAGAGGAAGGACCATCCTGGTCAGAAATAGAATCAAATCTAGGTAAATCAATTCTCTGGACCAGGATAGTGTGGACCTTAGGTAGTTCAGACATCACCTGAACCTTGGCAGGAATTAAATCCGCACAGTCTCAGGACCTAAAAAACTTGAAAAGGACAAGCTTTTTGTCCCCCTTTCTGGGTACCCCCCAAAAGAAACAATTTTGCAAATCTCCTTAATGCTCACCAAAGAAGTCCACGGGGTCGGAAACCAGCAAAGATGTCCCCCCACCCCAATAATGGGTGAGGGCAGACCTTTGAGCTGAAACAGTCTTGTCTGCTGGTCCGGGGAAGTTAGCTCTATGCTAACCATACCAAGGCTGCTTAGAACCTCACGGGGAGGATTTAAAAGATCTATTTCGCTTATTCTCCATCCCAGAAGCACAAAGTAATTTTCTATGGGCTGAGAAGGGAGGCCCCCGCCTGCGGCGAGGCGCCTTCCCTTTCCTTGACTGTGGCAGGAAGGTACTCTTCCCCCCCCCCCCCCCGATACCGTTAATGTCGTCATCCAGGGTAGCCCCAAACAAGGGATCGCCTGGAATGGGCAGATTAATGAGAGCTTTCTTAGAGGCTTGGTCTGCAAACCAATTCTTAAGCTACAGCACACGCCTAATCACCACCGTAAAAACAAAGTTTTAAAAGCACAGGAGCTGTATCCAAAGCTGCATCACAAACTGCAGCCAATGGACTGATGGTCCGCAAAATAAACATAAGCAGCTGGGACCTGCTCACCGCCCTGGCGCAAAAGCTTAGCTCATTCAGTTACCGTCTGAGACACCAGGGCTGAGGCAAAGACTGGCTGCAATGTCGAACCAGCCATAGCAAACATGCCACAGCCTCCGCTTTCTTGTCAGACGGGTCCTTAAAGGATGGGGATTCCGCTCCTGGGATCATGATTTCTTTATTCAACCTGGAAACAGGAGGGTCCACCACTGGTGGGACTAGCCCACTTTTTTAAAAGTGACTCCTCAAAAGGGTAACGCACAGCAAAACTTTGGGGACCACAAATAGTAATAAGGCGCATGAGAAAACACCTTTGGAGTACGATGTGACTTGTGCATACCAAACGACACAGCCACGTCCGTGGCTACATCAGACGCATTCTTCATTTTTAAAGTTTCACGCACTGCAGTAATAAGTGCATCTACCAGCGAATTTTAATTCGCTGCTGCGACCATGAAGGAATCAATCTCACTATCGGATGAATCAGGGGGTGTGATATTAAACCCCGGGGAACAGCCGCGTCCACTGCGGCATCAGGTTCACAATCAGATGAGACTGTCTGAGCAGGGAAAGGCAGGGGACGCTTCCACCCGGGAAGCTAAGGACTGCAGGACCACTGTTAGTGCAACCATGGAAAGCTGGGGTTCTGAGGGACCTGCCACCTCCATCAGGGGGTCAGTGGGGGAGAGGAGACCCTGAGGCTCCATAAGGAAAGGAAGACCTTACAGTACAAAAATAATCTTTTGGCACCACTAAAGGATCCCCACAAGGATCAGGGTACCTATCAGCAGAGAGAGATAACAGGGACCCCCAAAGACTCACCCTATCAACCGGAGGAGCACCGAGAATTCGAACCCAGCATTATCATGGACGCTACCCCTGTTCATATGTTCTGGGCACAAGAAAAGGAAAACTAAGGAGGAAAAGGAAGAGCTTCGGCATCCCAACGAGATTTCAGTTGTCTCCAGCATCTCCCAGACAAAGGGAAAATGGTCCCTGTGACATCATCCGGCTACACAAATATGGCCGCCAACCGGAGACCAGCCAGAGTAAGGGAAAATGGCCCCCATCAGCTGCAAACACTGAAGCATGTTGCCAGGATCTTTCCTGCACCTCTGCAAGGGGACCCCCATCCCGAAGGTAGGACACACGTTTAGGGGAGACTCTGCTGAGCACTCTGCACCAGTCTCCGCAGTGGGACCGTACTATATTTACACTGCAAACAGCAGAGCATGCGCCTAAGGGTCTCCTACACTGGGACCCCTCTAGACTACCAGGGCAGGACACATACTATCCCAGGACCCTTACAGGGTGGGGATAGCGGGGGAGACCCCAGGGGTCTCTACTGCATTCTCTGCCCTGGGACCCCCACCAGACTCTAGGTCCAGGGGAATGGGAGTGGGGGAAGCCCAGCTCAGTGAGGGATTTAAAGATGGGAGGAGGGTACCTGTAGGCAGGTCCGACTGTCTCTGGAGGTTACCTGCGTCCACCCCAAGAAAAAAAACAAACAGGGGAGGGGGGGACTGTACTTACAGGCTGTCGGCCAAGGGACCGCTGCGACTCAGACCCAAGCCTGGTTGTATGGGACCCTGCAAAGCTTTTAACTCGTGGGCCAGCCTCTGTCCGTGAGGCTATGTCGTGTCTGACCTAGTGCATAGCTGCGGTCTGCACAAACTCGCTGGCTGGGCTGGGGGGACCACTGGATCTAGATTATCCAGCCTGTCGCCCAGCCCAGCAGTTGATTGTAGATCTCCCGAGAGAAAAAAACAAAAAGATGTAAGGAAAGAGAAAATTGCTAGGAACAGAGATCCCAGCTGGGAGCCTAGGTCCTTACTCCTGACTAGACAGATTAAAACTAATTACCTAGAGCAGAGAGGGAGGTTATATACAAGCTGAGGACAGCCCATGGGCGTAGACAGGTGTTTTTTTGTTCTACTCCTGGAGGAGGCAATATAACCCACTAGTTATGATTTATGGAGCTCTGTGTCCATCGATGAACCAAAGAGAAAGCTGGAAATTGTTAGAAAAAGAACAAAACAAATTTTTACGGATTTCAACAAAATTCAGTACAATTTTATCCAGAGATTCAGGTACATCCGAATCTCTGAATAACCAAAAATGTGTCAGAATTTGTATTCGGACCGAAACTAATCTAATATCCAAGATAAAGCAAGACTTTGTAATTTGGAAGAATAGCAGGTTTGGATCAACTGCACCAAAAGCTACAGAGCTAGTAGGGATAGTAGCGTGTTGATATAATGATACAAAAGTCATTAGATACCTCAGCATGTGCTATTTCTATGGAGTAATGGTGGTAGTGTATTATAAAAATGTTCTTTTCATGGTTGGATAATTATATATCACTATGTCTGTGGCCATCTTAAAATTGATTAAAGCAAAAATCAACCAGCAAACCTTTTAGCGACAGTGCAGCTCTTTCCAGTGAGCTAATAGCAGCCGGGTCCCCACCAGAGCAGATCTGTTGCAGGAACGTGTCAGCATGATGATTCCACAAGCAGCAGGCAAAAGTGTAGATCTCTGAAGCGAGCTGAAAAGTAAAAAAAAAAAATAATAATAATAATTAGGAGGTAAAAAATCTGAGACTATGGATTATCTCTTTTGTAGTGCAATTTAATTAACACTGTAATCGATGGGCCACGATTAACATAAACAATTGTTTTATGCCTACGTGCCCCATGAGCTAACAGAAATCCACAAGAAGAATTCAACAAGACAGCTCACTACAGAGTTCAAATAAGATTTAAAGGGACTAATCAAAAATGTCCAAGGAAAGATTATTAAACCAGATGTGACGCCATTATAGACCCAGAAGCAGGGACCGCCGCTTCCGGGTCTTACATGGCCTGACGTGCAGTTTTGGGATGGAGGCTTAGAACGCACGCCGATCAGTGAGAGTGATGCGGCAGGAGATTTGATTTAGTGATTTAGCACAAGCTGTATACACCTGTGCCAGTAAAAGGCACTGTAAAAATGGATTTTTGTAAAATCTTACCGTAAAATCCTTTTCTCTTAGCTCATTGACAGACGTAGTCCTCGGTGATACAGCACCTTCGGGTTATGTTGCCTCCACAGGAGCAGGACTAGACAGGAAATTAAAATGCTCTGGCCACACCCTAGGGGCAGTCCCAGAGGGTATATCCTCTCTCTCTCTGCCTCAGCAAATCAGTTATGTCAAAAAGCAGTCTTTAGAGATTTTAACCCAACCCAACTCCAAAACAGAGGGGCGGGGACTACGTCTGTCAATGAGCTAAGAGAAAAGGATTTTACGGTAAGATTTTACAAAAATCCATTTTTCTCTATCGCTCATTGACAGACGTAGTCCTCGGTGATACAGCACCTTCGGGACGTCCCAGAGCAGTATCACAAATGAGGGGTGGGAAAATGGAAATCAAATCCCAATCTAGAAGGCCCAACCGGTGCCAACTAGAAGTTTACAATGCTCATCCTTAATGATGAGACTCAACAAAAAAGAAATTTTTCAAACAGAAAAAAACTCTCGAGGTAGACCACCGGTCTCCTCAAATTGCGGCCTGCAAAACCTTGCGGCCAAATGAGGCATCCGCCGATGCCGTCACATCAATTTTATAGAATTTTGTAAAGGTATGTACCGACGACCAGGTGGCCGCCTTACATACCTGGACCACTGACGCCTGATGGCGAAAGGCCCGGGAAGTACTGAGCGCTCGAGTGGAGTGCGCCCTAACAGGGAACGGAGGACTCTGACCCTTAATAGAATAAGCCTGTACCACCGTCTGTCTAATCCATTTGGCAATGGTCGCGGCAGATGCAGGCAAACCCTTTCTGGGGCCATCCGTGATCACAAAAAGTGAATCCGTCTTACGGAATGATTCCATAGCTTTCAGGTATACTCTGATTGCCCGAACCACATCCAAGGAATGCAACGCATGTTCCCGATGATGCTTGGGCTGAGGACACAAGGAAGGTAGTACAATATCTTCATTCAGATGAAAATCTGAAACCACCTTAGGAAGAAAGGATGGCTTAGGATGAAGTACTACCTTATCCCTATGAATCACTAGGTATGGGGACTGGCATGATAATGCAGCCAGCTCTGACACCCTGCGAGCAGAAGTGATAGCCACCAAAAAGGCCACCTTCTGGGATAAAGTAAACAAGGGAATCTCCCTGATGTTTTCAAAGGGAGGTTTCTGTAGAACCGACAAAACTAAATTAAGATCCCAGGGCGGTAAGGGCGCGCGGACTGGTGGAGCCAGGTGCCGCACCCCCTGGATGAAATTCGGCACCAAGGACTTGGTAGCTAAAGGTTTCTGAAAGAAGATTGCTAATGCTGAAACTTGACCCTTGATGGTGCTCAAGGCTAGCTTCTGCTCAACCCCTTGTTGCAAAAAAGCCAATATTCGAGTCACCGAATAGGTACGTGGAGGAAATCCTAAAGATTCGCACCACGCAATATAAGTCTTCCATGTGTGATAATAGACCTTGCTGGAAGTCGCTTTCCTTGCTTTAATAAGGGTAGGAATGACTGAAGCTGACAAACCTCTGTCCTTCAGTACTTGGGTCTCAATGGCCAGGCCATTAAAACCAGCGACTGTAAAGCACGATGGTAAATTGGTCCTTGAGACCACAGACACTCCCTGAGACGAAGTTCCCACGGAACGTCTGCGACTAGCCTGTCCAAGTCGGCCAGGCCGGCTTGACGAGGCCAGCCTAGAATTTCTAGGACCACTGGTGCTGACTGGATCTGAACCAGGCGTCCCTAGAGCTATCTGGCCCCGACCATCCGAGAAAGTCTGGTCGTTTTCTGTTCCCACACATTTATCAGATACCTGATGGCTATCAGGAAGGGTGATCTTTTCTGGTTGAACCTCAGGGACCGAAGTCACCCGGCTAGAGGCTTCTTGGCCTGTCTGGTCAACCAGATCCGATTCCTGTGGGGAATTGAGACTAATCTTAGGAAAAGGTAAAGGAAAAGATCTATTCAGGGAACGGTGACTACCGCTCCCTGTAGTACTTAAATGTTGGAAGGGAAGAATCGCACCGGTAGTAGTAGTTGATGCTCGATCTAATGTCCTGAATACCGGTGAAAACGTCCCCCCACCCTCAAACCGGGTGGGGGCGCACCTTCAGGCTGTGTACTCCTTTGCTTCGGGTTTGGCTGAGTTGGTCCTCTGTTTGTCTGACCAGCCTTTCTTGAATCCTCCTGGAGGAGTCTTGCCTTTCCCGCTTGTTCCAGCCGGGCGTGCGAACCCTTTATGGGCGGTAAAGAAAGGTCCTCGCTTGTTGCGAGGTCCCTTAGCTTTAGCAGCCTGTGGCAAAAAAGTGCTCTTGCCCCCAGTGGCATCCTTAATGATTTCATCTAGGGTGGCCCCAAATAGACGATTCCCCTGAAAGGGGAGATTCGTCAAGGTCTTTTTGGAACCTAGGTCAGCTGACCAGCATTTTAACCACAGCACACGTCTGAGGATTACCGCTGACATAGATGCATGCCCTAATAGGGGAGTAGTGTCCAAGGCTGCATCACAGATAAACTGTAGCCCTTGTATAATCTGTTCCATCAAATCAGATGTTTCCTGGGGAATATCTTTTCCCCTAAGGTCTTGGCGTACCAATCTCGCCCATTCCGTAAGTGTCTGGGAAACTAGACCAATAACAATTACTGGTCTAAATGCTGACCCTATCAGAGAGAAGATGGTGCGGGACTCTGCTTCCATCTTTCGATCCACCGGATCCTTAAAGGACGAAGTGTCCTCCACTGGGATAACCGTGGCTTTATTCAGCCTGGAAATAGGTGGATCCACCACTGGTGGTACCGTCCATTTCTTAATGATGGATTCCTCAAACGGATAGCGTCTAGCAATACGCTTGGAAATAGTAAAGGTACGCTTAGAATGCTCCCATTCTCCTTTAATCTTATTACCAAAACACTTGGGTACAGGAAAAACCTTCACCGTTTTGATGGGCTTGTTAGTACCAAAAGGAATCTCTGTATCAGTTGCTTCTGCCGGTAAAACCTCAAGTTTTAAGGTTTCCTGCACTGCCACAACTAGTGCGTCCACCAATGCTTCCTGAATTATAGCGGGAGAAGAAACGTCCTCCTCACTGTCTGAGGGAGCTTTACCTGAGGTAACAGCCCTTGCCTCTACACTCTGTGCACCGGCGGGTCCCGTGGCCCCCTCGAGGGAAACAGGTGGGGGAATTTGTGTGGCAGGGTCCATGATTATTCCAGTAACTTCCCGGATAATATAATTCAAAAATAAAAAACTTTTTTTTTTTTTTTTTTTTTTCACAGACCCCCAGCGCCACAAAAGCCCCTTAGTGTTACCTGCTAGGGATCCCTATCGATCGAGAGAGAGAGAGAGAGAGAGACCCCCAGGCTCACCACTTGATGCTCAGAGTTTAACTGCAACAGGTTACAGCGCTGTCTTGACAAACAGGAAGTCTCTTGGCTGGCTGCCCAGGAAGAAAGGAGGCGGCTCCGCCCCTCTGCACGCCTTCCGGCGCCTCCCCTAGCTCCACGAGGTGTTTGGATCACCTCAAACATGGCCGCCCCCATGCTGGAGACACGAGGCTACGCCAAAATGGCGGCTCGTGCAATCCAGCAAAAAAAATGGCGGCGGCCTGTACCGAATAGCGGTGTGCTGCAGGGCACACAACACTATCTCTGCATGGGGATTTTTGGCGTGGTTGGCGGTACCGGCCCTGGCGGGCCTCATGGCCATTCGGAAGGCCTGCTATAGCTGGAGATTTGACTAGGAAGGCAGTCTACATGTCCGTGGCTTCTGACTGGTAGGTACCTTATTCTTATCACAGTAAGATTCCCAGACTGCCACTGATTACAATCTTTTAAACATGTATACAATTAGATTGTTAGCTCCCAAACCAAGCCTCCTGGCTTTTTGCACATAAAATCACACTCAAAGTAGGGGGATCTGTGCCATGTTATAGGATAGAGGGGGACTCTATCTTACCATACAGAGAGGGGCCCGCGTTCACCACAAGACCAATCAGGGGGAAAAGGGGGAACATACTACTCACCATACCGGAACCAGGCGGGCACCAACTCCTGACAGTACCCCTCTCCACCGGGGCGGGAGGGCTGTCGACCAATACGGACGCCGTGACTCATGGTCTTTGGCGTTTCAGCGAGACGTTTAACTCGCGGGGTCAGTCCCTTAATGGGACTTTGTCGCGGCCGACCCAGCGCGGAGCTATGGCCTGCACGCGCTCGTAGGCTGAACTGGGGTGACCACCGGATCTCAACATCCAGCCCGTCGCCCAGTTCAGCTTTCTTGCTTGAAGATCTCACAGGAACACTGGAGAAAAAAGCTGTCTAAAAAATCTTTTTAAGAAAAAAATCTTGCCAGGACCGAAGATCCCAGCAAGGTATCTAGGTCCTTACTCCTAACTAGACAGAAAATAACTGATTTGCTGAGGCAGAGAGAGAGAGGATATACCTTCTGGGACTGCCCCTAGGGTGTGGCCAGAGCATTTTAATTTCCTGTCTAGTCCTGCTCCTGTGGAGGCAACATAACCCGAAGGTGCTGTATCACCGAGGACTACGTCTGTCAATGAGCGATAGAGAAAATGAGTTTTATTCCTATTTTTTATATTGTATATCCTTTTAATAAATACTACACTATGATGCTTCTATTTGGTATTTTCCACATTTCTATTCCAATGAGACTGCTAACCAGTAGAACATAAGGATCAGGGGGGTAGAGCCTTAAGGGGGGGTACAGACGATGAGATAATCGGACGACTGATCATCTGTTTTTTTTTTTTTTTTGCTAGTCTCCATATCGAAAACGAATAGGTTACTAAAGTACGAAAGTTCTTGTACGACAGAACACAAATTCGGAAGGGTTGTAATGGATTTGTATTGTATTTTTGGACAAAAACTGTACTGATTAAACAAAAATCGTGCAAACTGGTATCATACGAGAAAACTTTTCGCGTCCCTTCGGAAAATTTCAGACAAAAGCTGTGTACTAACAATCAGATTATCGTACCATCGATTCGAAAGCAATATTTTTGTATGATATTTGGATCATGTGTATCCAGCTTTTTAAGAGGAACCACCTTGGATATCAAAAGTGAAATTTGACCTTCAATAAAAGGGGTCATAAAGGTCTGGTGAGTGTGCATTCTGGCTTTTTAAGCACAACTGGTGAAGAATTGTGAATAATTGGTTAAAGTGAACAGATGGCCCAACAACAATCCCTATAGTACACCACTGCTAACCCAAATATAATTTTATTAAATGATTTAAATATAGCATACTTTTATTAAATGATTTAAATATAGCAAGGGGGCAAAATGATGCCATAACAGTATCGGGCAGGTTAAGATTTAGGGCTTGTTCGCATTTGACTACATTTCTAATGCTTAAAATGGAACTCCACTTTTGTTGGGAAAAAAACATTCCCCTCTGGGTAATCTCTGTACATTGCAGGAATTTTAACAAACTTTATTGCAGATTCCTACCTTTTGTTATTCTGAAAAAATCAATGTTTGTTCCTCTGAGCTGAGTGGGTCAAATGGGAGTGGTTTCAAAATTATCTGTGAGCTGCAGGGCTCTAATGAGGAAATCTGCTGGGCCTGCATCCCTTTTAGATGTGTTCCTATTGGGAGTATCTCACCAAAAATGACATTTTTGTTGCAGGGGATGCCAGAAATCTTATGCCTCGTACACACGTACCGATTGTTGGCCGACCGATCGGCCGTCTTTTGTCCAGTGTTGTTGTGTTGGTTGAAATGTGCTCTAGACTGCACACAAATTTTGTCGGCCAACAACAACCAACTGCAGAAGTGATGTCATGTTCTGGTTTACTTTCCGTGTGTTTTTTCTTCTCTGAGCATGCCCACTCTTGCTCATCTGATTTTGTTTGCCGAAATCTGTACTGACTAACAAACAATCGGCCGTTCTGTTGACGGCCAACAAAAATTTTACAGCATGCACACCAGATTTTGTTCGGCCGAAAAGTCGCAGTTGGTTGTCGGAAGCATCATACTAACAAGCCGACAATCGGCCGATCGGACGTTGGCCGAAATTTCACGGGCCAACAATCGGTGCGTGTGTACGAGACTTTGGGCAGACTTCTGGGAAAATTGGTGAGACAATCACACAAGGAGAAAATTATGTTTCTGGGGTGTGGTCAGTAACATTCTGTGTACAGAACACCTCCAGGAAGCCATATTTCATTGCATTTTCAGAAAATTACAACAGCTGCAGATTGAAAAGGAAAGGTGATTTTTAATAACATTCAATTACAATAGGATTTGTGTCACAACTGTATACGCTGTATTGTTTTTTCTTTATTTGCTGATTTTTTTCCCCCACAAAAGTGGAGTAACCCTTTAACAAATGCTCCTATAGCGTTAGCATGGGTGTTAGACTTGCGGTAATGAGCTTCAATATGGGCATTAGACTGGCATTTTACAAGCATTAATGGCAAGTTGAAAATGCTCCTCAAATGCCCTATGGGCAGTTTTAAAGCATTTGATGAGCATTAAGGCACATTAAAACTGCTCCACAAATGCCTATTCGATTACAGAAAATTAACTAATCTTAACGCCCTGCAACCGCACCGCAACTGCCTGCCAGAGCATTTACGAGGCATCACCGCAGACTTGAATGGGAGGCATTGAAAGGCTTCAAACATATCCTGACTCGACATAAGGCTTCAATTTTGAAGCAACACCAATGCTTTATGTTTTGACAGTGTGAGCAGCACTGTGTGCAGTCTATTGTATCTTGTGCATTGGCATTTGAGGGGCGCTTTTAAATGCCAGTGTAAACATAGCCTTAAACATTCACTGTAAACAAAAACTGTGAATACAGCATAGATTTTCTTAGGGCCTACAGTACAAAGTTAAAAGTACAGAAAATACCAATAGTGTACTTCAGGCATTCCCTAAATCAAAGATAAATTGGCACTCAGCTTTAAGTCACCTTACATTTTCTAGAAGATAAATCTAATGGAAACACCAGCCAGTGGAATCTTTAAATGACTGACAGTGATACATTCCATGGAGTTCAAAGAATTAACCTGAAAAACTACCCTGTCCTTAAACCCCAGCAGAGTCTGTAAATTCTCCATGATTTAACAAGAAGTAGTCTCAGCGGGGAGGAAACCTCTTACGAGCAGCGCCCTGGAAATATCAGACAAAGTGCTACAGACTTTTCGGTTTTCATTAAAAGCAGAAAAAAGGTGACAAAGACAGATATCTAATAGATGCACTTTGGGGAATTAAATTGTCAGCTTAATCATAAATGTTCGTGTAGGAAAATTTTACTCCTAAGCAGAGGGGTGGCAACATGTGCAGGCAGCCAATCTAAATCTGAATTTCTGAGATGGACAGTTTATCAATAGCTCAAATACAATGATGTAAGTTACGTAAATTATTCTGGAAAAGATGGTAAACAAGAGGCTCATCTATCTAGATATCCTGACAGTAAGACATACAGGTATTTTATGCGCTTATGAACATTTTTCAACAGACAGCCTTCCTGGTGTTAAACAACAACTCAAGTACAATATATTGAAAATACACTTTGATTCTCTTATTATAATAATAGGTCGGATATACAGTGCTCAGCATAATTGAATACACTAACAGATTTGTCAGAAAACCTTTACTTTCCTTTCAGAATCAACATTTTCTATAGGACACTATACTACAAAACAATTCCACAAATGCGCGCCATGGATTACAACCAACATTTGTTAATTTGCACACAAAGTATTTTTCCTAACAAATTCCTTCAAGACTATTTTGCAAAAAATGAATACACCCCAATGAAAGTCCTAGGTGAGTAATTATTCATTTAACAGGAGTCCAGCAGACAGTGGATTATAAACGGGCATTATTTAAAGCGTAGTTCCACCCAAAAGTGGAAGCTCCACTTTTTTGCTCCCTCCAGTGCCACATTTCACACCTTTTGGAGGAGGGGGGGGGGGCGAGCAGATACCTGTCAAAAACAGGTACTTACTCCCACTTCCGTGTAAGGGTGCCGTGGCGAGCTACTTCATTTGCGGCCCCTCCTCCTTCCCTCCCGCTGCCTCCTGGCAGACACACACAGGTCTCAGAAGACAGCGGGACCATTAAGAAAGCCCGACTCGCGCATGCACAGTAGGAAACTGGCTGTGAAGCTGCAAGGCTTTACTTCCTGTTTCCCTTAGTAAGGATGGACGGGTGGGCTTCTGGTGCTGACATTGCTGGCTCCCTGGACAGGTAAGTGTCCTTAAAATAAAAGTCAGCAGCTACAGTATTTGTAGCTGCTGACTTTTAATTTTTTCCCCACAGGCTGTAAGAAACCCCCCTCCTATTTCATGCTGTCAGCAAATGCACCACATGGAAGAGAAATGTCACAAGGCGTGAGAAAGAAAATAATTTCTTTACAAAAAAAAGGTGAAGGCTACAAGAAGATCAGCAAAGCTTTACTTATCAGTCAGAATACTGTAGCAAAAGTGATACAAAATTTAACAAAGATGGAACTGCAACTATCTCACAGAGATGTCCAGGCCGTCCACAGAGATTAACACCTCGATAGGAGCATCTTCTGATGAGAAGGGTTGAAGAAAAATCACCATGCAGGTTCACTGTAGTTTGCTAAAGAAGTAGAAAGCCAAACAGGGGTAATTGTTTCCCCGTGACAAAATGCGACGTACACTGCAGAGGAATGGCATGCATGAGTGTCGTCCGCAAAGGAAGCCTCTCCTAAAAGCTCATGCACAGAAAAACCAGCCTAGAATTTGGGACTCGGTACTCTGGAGTGATTAGACCAAGATAAATGTTTTTGGAACTGATGGCTTCAAAACTGTATGGTGCCTACAGTGACACATGATGGTGGCAGTGTCCTCCTGTGGGGCTGCATGAGTGCTGCTGGTGTTGGGGAGCTGCATTTCATTGATGCTATAATGAATTCCCAAATGTACTGCTCTATATTGAAAGAGAAGATGCTACCATCACTCCGTGCCCTTGGTCGTCATGCACTTTTCCAACATGACAATGATTCAAAACACAAATCTAAGACCACTGTTGCATTTTTGAAGAACAGGGTGAAAGTGATTTAGTGGCCAAGTAGGTCTCCTGATCTGAACCCAATCGAACACCTATGGGGAATTCTTCAGAGACAAGTTGAGCATCACTCTCCATCCGGCATCCAGGCTTTAAAAGAGGTTGTTCGAGAAGAATGGAAAAAGATAGATGTTGCATTATATCACCAACCTGTTAATTCCATGCCTAGAAGACTTGGTGCTGTCCTTACAAATCACGGAGGTCATACAAAATACTAGATTATTGTGAGGAGTATTCATTTTTGCATCAACTAATTTCAGTAAAACTGAACATTTTGTAATATAAGTTGTAATATTAACCTTACTTTCATGTCAAAATACTAGATTATTGTGAGGAGTAAATGGATTTTTGTAAGAACTTACCGTAAAATCCTTTTCTCTTAAGCTCATTGACAGACGTAGTCTTCTTGATTCTCAAGAGCTGGGTTATGTTGTCTCCGCAGGAGTAGGACTAGGCAGAAAGACAAAACGTTCTGGCTCCACCTTAGGGGCAGTCCCTGAGGGTATATCCTCCCTCTCTCTGCTACAGGGAATCAGTTCTGTTTAAAGCAGTACAGAGAATTTAACCCAACCCAACTCAATGATAGAGGGGCGGGTACTACGTCTGTCAATGAGCTTAAGAGAAAAGTATTTTACGGTAAGTTCTTACAAAAATCCATTTTTCTCTATCGCTCATTGACAGACGTAGTCTTCTTGATTCTCAAGAGCTGGGACATCCAGAAGCAGTGCCACAAATGAGGGGTGGGATTGACAAAATCAAATCCAATCTAGAAGGCCCAACCGGTGCCAAACTAGAAGTTTTAAAGGCTCATTATAAACAAAGAATGAGACTAAAGAAAAATTTTCCAACGGAAAAAACCCTCGAGGTAGACCACTGGTCTCCTCAAATTGCGGCCTGCAAAACCTTGCGGCCAAACGAGGCATCAGACGATGCCATTACATCAACTTTATAATGTTTAGAAAAGGTATGCACCGACGACCAGGTAGCCGCCTTGCACACCTGGACCACTGACGCCTGATGGCGAAAGGCCCATGACGCACTAAGTGCCCGAGTGGAGTGCGCCTTAACAGGGAACGGGGGCTCCCGACCCTTAATAGAATAAGCCTGCACTACCGTCTGTCTGATTCATCTGGAAATGGTCGCGGCAGATGCAGGCAACCCCTTTTTGGGTCCATCTGGGATCACAAAAAGTGAATCCGTCTTGCGAAACGAGTCTGTCGTTTTCAAGTATACCCTGATTGCCCGGACCACATCCAAGGAGTGTAAAGCAAACTCCCGAGGATGACTGGGCTTAGGACACAGGGAAGGTAATACAATTTCTTCATTCAGATGAAATTCTGAAACCACTTTTGGTAGGAAGGATGGATTCGGACGAAGAACCACCTTATCTCTATGAACCACTAGATATGGTGAACGACAAGATAATGCGGCCAGTTCTGACACCCTGCGTGCAGAAGTAATAGCCACCAAGAAGGCCACCTTCTGGGACAACGTGGGTAGAGGAATCTCCCTAATATCTTCAAAGGGAGGTTTCTGAAGAACCGACAACACTAAATTAAGATCCCAGGGGGGTAACGGCGCGTGCACTGGCGGAGCCAGATGTCGCACCCCCTGGATGAAATTCCGCACCAAGGAATGAGTAGCCAAAGGCTTCTGAAAGAAGATGGCTAATGCTGAGACCTGACCCTTGATAGTACTCAAGGCCAGTTTCTGCTCAACCCCTTGTTGCAGAAAAGCCAATATTCGACTAATCGAATAAGACCGAGGACGGAACCCCAAAGGTTCACACCATGCAATGTAGGACTTCCATGTGCGATGATAAATCTTTCTGGAAGTCGCTTTCCTTGCTTCAACTAGAGTAGGAATAACTGAAGCTGACAAACCTTTGTCCTTCAGCACCTGGGTCTCAATAGCCAGGCCGTTAAAGCCAGCGATCGTAAAGCAGGATGGAAGATCGGTCCCTGAGACAGTAGATCCTCCCTGAGAGGAAGTCTCCATGGGACGTCTGCCACCAGTCTGACCATGTCGGCGTACCAAGCTCGACGAGGCCAGTCTGGAGCTACCAGGATTACTGGGATTCCTTCCTCCTCTATCCTGCGAAGAAGTCTTGGCAGTAACGCGAGAGGAGGGAAGGCATATATTAGCTGGTATTGCCCCCACGGGGCGATCAGTGCGTCTGCGGTTTCTGCTACAGGATCGTGGGAGCGAGCCACGAATCTCTGAACTTTCCTGTTGAATCGTGATGCCAACAGATCCACATCCGGGGTGCCCCACCGTAGGCACAACTGGTGGAAAACGTCTGGATGGAGGGACCATTCCCCCTGATCCAGGGTCTGACGGCTGAGATAATCTGCCTGCCAATTCTCCACCCCCGGAATGAACACCGCAGAGATTGCTGGAACAAATCGTTCCGCCCAGCGAAGAATGCAAGCCACTTCTTTGGCCGCTCGGACACTCTTGGTGCCCCCCTGGTGATTGACATAAGCCACGGCCGTGGCATTGTCCGACTGGATCCGAACCGGGCTGCCCTGGAGCTGCTCGGTCCAGTGAATCAGACAAAGTCTGATCGCTCTCAGTTCCAATACATTTATCGGTAACCTGGATTCTTCCGGGGACCAAAGTCCCTGGACAGATAACTGACCGAGAATTCCTCCCCATCCGGATAGACTGGCATCCGTGGTCACTATCGTCCAATATATTGGCAGAAATGACTTTCCCTGGCTGAGCATTGGAGACCGAAGCCACCAAACCAGAGACTCTTTGGTCTGTTTGCTCAATCGTATCTGATTGTCCAGGGATTCCGGATTCCGATTCCATCTGAGAAGAATCTCTTGCTGAAGAATTCGGGTATGGGACTGGGCAAATGGGACTGCTTCGAATGAAGCCACCATCAACCCCAGAACCCTCATGCAAGTCCGAAGGGAAGACCAGCTGTTGGACAGTAACAACTGGACTGCTGATTGAATCTTTCGGAGTTTCCCTACCGGAAGGAAAACTCTTGTCCTGACTGTGTCTAGAATTAGACCCAGATATTCGAGCCTCTGGGTGGGAACCAGAAATGACTTTTGCTGGTTCACCAGCCACCCGAATTCCTGTAAAGAAATCATAGTAATTTCTATGTTTTGTAGCAAGGTCTGAGGAGACTCTGCATGAAGCAGAAGATCGTCTAGGTAACCTAGAATCGATATACCTCTTTGGCGCAGAAGTGCCAACATTGGGGCCAACACCTTTGTGAAGACCCGCGGAGCCGTGGCGAGACCGAAAGGTAACGCCACAAAAACTGATAGTGGTTCTCCTCTACGGAAAAGCGTAGAAAACGCTGATGTCCTGCGAAAATGGGAATGTGAAGATAGGCGTCCTTGATGTCTATGGACGCTAGGACATCCCCTGGATGCAGGAAGGCTGCTAACCGTGCGAATGGACTCCATTCTGAATCTTCTTATGTTGACGAAAGAATTGAGTGCTCTTAAGTCCAGAATTGGACGCACTTTGCCCTCTTTCCTGGGTATTGTAAACAGGTTTGAATAAAACCCTTGAAACCGTTCTGTCCAAGGAACGTGGACTACCACTCCTTGTTGTAGTAAATCTGTGACTGCTCTCCGCAGATCTTCTAAACGATCTGCGGATAGTCGGATATTGGAAGGGAAGAATCGCGCCGGTGGGAGAGATCGAAACTTGATCTTGTACCCTGACCTTATGACTTCGCAAACCCATTTGTCCGGGATTCTGGAAAGCCATGGATCCGGGAACCGGCGAAGACGTCCCCCCACCCCAGTTATGGGTGGGGCGCACCTTCAGGCTTTGGATGGTTTATCTTCAGGTCTGGAGGGGGCGGGCTTTTGCTTGCCCGACCAACGACCCCTGACGCCTCCTGCAGGAGCTTTGGAGGACTTAGTTTTTTCACCCGCTGGACGAAAAAAACCTCTTGTGAGCAGAAAAAGAAGGCCCTCGTCTTTGACGAGTTCCTCTACCTTTAAAATTTTGCGGTAAAAAGGTGCTTTTTCCACCGGTGAGATCCTTAATGATCTCATCTAAGTTGGCTCCAAATAGACGCTCTCCTGAAAAGGGGATATTAGCCAATGCTTTTTTGGAACCTTGGTCGGCTAACCAACCTTTTAGCCACAGTGTACGCCTGAGAACCACTGCTGAGACTGATGCTCGCGCCATTAATGGAGTGGCGTCTAACGCCGCATCACATACAAACTGTAACCCCTGTATCATTTGTTCCAACAAATCTGATACCGCCTGAGGGACTTCTTCCAAGTCCCGGCGTAACCACTTGGTCCATTCAGTTACAGCCTGCGAAACCAGACCAATAGCAATTATTGGTCTGAAAGCTGATCCAATCAAGGAAAACATGGTGCGAGACATAGCTTCTATCTTGCGATCCACTGGATCTTTAAAAGACGGAGCGTCTTCTAAAGGAATAACCGTGGCTTTATTCAATCTAGCAATAGGTGAATCCACCACAGGTGGTTCTGTCCATTTCTTAATAAGGGTTTCCTCAAACGGATAACGCCTGTCAATGCGTTTAGAAATAATAAAAGTGCGTTTTGGCAGACGCCATTCTTCTTCGATTGGATTGCCAAAACATTTGGGCAATGGAAAAACCTTCGCCACTTTGATGCGTTTTTTAGTCCCAAAAGGGATCTCAGTTTCAGCTATTTCTGATGGAATACCCTGTAACCTTAAGGTCTCTTGAACAGATACAATGAGTGCGTTTACCAACGCTTCCTCTCGGGCTATGGCGGATGCCGAAACATCCTCCTCACTGTCTGAAGAGACAGGACCCGAGACACCAATACCAGATGAAGTACCTGCAACTGCAGAAATAGGCTCAGAGTCTGAATCCGAGGTTTCAGATAATAAGGGGTTAGGCGGGGGTCGCTTTCTTGCGCCCTGTCCCTGACAAGCCACTTCCACCCGGGACACAAAAGTTTCCATAATAGCTGACAAAGATTCAATTGTCAATGGGGTGCTGGAGGATCCCGCAGACCCCTCGAGGGGATCCGGAGGAGATACATGAGTGGCAGGGTCCATGTTAATACAGGACACCTTTGCCAGCAAAACAAAAAAACTTTTTCCCTTTTTTTTTTTGTGTGTCTCCCCCTAGCGCAATAGCGCCCCTCAGAGTACCTGCTTCTCGATCCCAGAGAGAGAGAGAGGGACCCCCAAGGCTCACCAACCAATGCAGTGCAGTTTCCAACAAACTGCAGTCAGCGTCTGTCTTACACAGACTGGAAGGAGCTGTTTGCTTTTTCCCGGGCAGAAGGCGTGGCTCCGCCCCCTGTGTACGCCTTCCGGCGTTCCCAGCTCTCCACGAGGTAGCTGGGCTCACAAAACATGGCCGCCCCCATAGAAGAGACATAAGACTCCAAAAACATGGCGGCCGGCGTGACCTGAGGACATACATGCATTCGGTCTACGGCAAAATGGCGGCGGACCGCCGATATCGTCTTCCCAGCACATCCACCTGCACTCTGCTAAGAGGTGACATATGGATCTACAGAGATACACTGCACATAAGGTAGGATTATACCTCCTATGTCTGCTGTAATGTTACAGTCTGCTGGGTAGAGTGTTAGCTCTTGAACCAAGTCCACTTCCCACAAACACATGCTGTATTACAAGGGGGACTTGTAAGTATCAGATATATACTGACCATATATGGAGGGGCCCATAATATATACTGCCTCATAATGAGGAAAAAAGGGAACGTTTACTCACCATACCGAACCGACAGGCACCCTCTCTTCACAATACCCTCTCCACCGGGGTGGGGGTTTGTGGACGCCTCGACTCTCTGGTACCTGGCGTCCAAGCGAGACTTTTAACTCGCAAAGTCAGTCCCTTCACTGGGACTCCGTCGCGGCTGACCCAGCGCGGAGCTCTGGTCTGCACGCGCTCGTAGGCAGAAACCGGGGTGACCACTGGATCTCAACATCCAGCCCGTCGCCCGGCCCCGCATACTTACTTGAATATGTCGCGGCCGACCAAGCGCAATGCCATGGTCTGCGCGCGCTCGTAGGCCGGCTGGGGTGACCACAAGTGTCGCCCAGTCCGGCATTTTTGCTTGAAGATCTCACAGGAAAAAACACTGGAGAAAACTACCTAAAAAATGTCTTTTTCTTAAAGAAAAAAGTCTTGCCAGGACCAAAAGATCCCAGCAAGGAACTTAGGTCCTTACTCCTGACTAGACAGAAAAAAACTGATTCCCTGTAGCAGAGAGAGGGAGGATATACCCTCAGGGACTGCCCCTAAGGTGGAGCCAGAACGTTTTGTCTTTCTGCCTAGTCCTACTCCTGCGGAGACAACATAACCCAGCTCTTGAGAATCAAGAAGACTACGTCTGTCAATGAGCGATAGAGAAATTCATTTTTGCATCAACTAATTTCAGTAAAACTGAACATTTTGTAATATAAGTTGTAATATTAACCTTACTTTCATGTAATAGGCTAAACAAATGTTCCATAAAACTAAATTTTGTCAATATTTTAGAAATTGTACTTGTGTTCATTGAGATATTGGTTAAAATCTTAATTTTCAAAAAGGGTGTACTCCGTTGTGCTGAGCACTGTATAAGGCAGCAAGTGAGCCTGTTAGCCCTGAAGTTGATGTGTTGTAAGCAGAAAAACGAGCAAGCAAAAGGACTTTGACAAGGGCAAAATTGCAACGGCTAGACAGCTATGTCATGGCATCTCCAAAACTGCAGCTCTTATGGGATGTTCCCGATCTGCAGTGGTCAAGACCTACCAAAAATGGGCCAAGGAATGAAAACCGCCAAAGTGGTTACAGGGTCATGGGCCACCGATTACTGAGGCACATGGGTAACTCATTGCTGAAAAAAAAGAAAGCTGGCCCTGATTTAAGTTGTCAAAACACACAGAGCATTGCAGTTTGTTGCATATGGCACTACACAGCCCCAGACCAGTCATGGTACCCATGCTGACCCATGTTCACAGCCAAGAGCACCTACAATGGGCATATGAGCATCAGAACTTGACCACACAGCAATGGAATAAGGTGGCCTGGTCTAACAAATTGAAAAATTGTTGATTTGGCATCCAATTCTCAAGCTCTCAATCCAATTGAACATCTGAGATGTGCTGGAAAAACAAGTTGGATCCATGGAGGCCTTATCTGGCAACTTGCAGGACTTAAAGGATCTGCAACTGACAGCTTGGTGCCAGATACCATAGCATACTTTTAGAGGCCTGGTGGACTTAATGCCTCCACAAGTTATGGTGGGTGGTCATTATGGAATGCAATGTTCAACTGTACTGCAATGTCATACTGCATTTTTTGTTCTCATGTCTTCTCTTTCTCAATAAAATAGGATTTGACTAAATTCACACAGTAAAATTACCTGAAATCCATCTTAACGAAATCCAGGAATTAAACAAGTTTGTAAAATGGCCTGGATTATATGAGGTCCAGTGCATGCCACTTCTTGGACTTAAAGCTTTAATTTACAATTGACACTTTTTACTGAGTGCTGATTGCTATACTTCCGGCACTCTGATGCTGGACCTTTTGGTCTGAGCTCAATGCAGCCGCTCTGCCTGCTCCCTTCTTCCTTCTGCCTAATAACAGAGTGCTTTGTATAATGCAAACTCAGTTACAAAATACAAAGGCATCAGTAGAGGAAAGGGTTGGGCTGTGATGCAGTGTGTGAGAAGATAGCGTCTCTCAGAGCACCAAGAGTATACTAATAGCTGTGCAACTCATGCTTCATAAAACTGTCAGATGTAAATTAAAGAGAGAAGGTGGCATGGACCTCTTCGGACTTAACTCATAGTAGTCTAGGAACAAGTCAAAGGTCGGTAACGTGGTAATGAAGATAAGCACAACAAGAAGAGCTACAGCTAGACACAGCAGAGGCCAAAGGTTCAGATCCAGACTGACGGTGTTGTAAAAAGCCATTTACAATCCTCTGTAGCTCAAGCTGAAATTTGCACACCAAACTGAAAGACTCATCCTTAATCAGATAGTTAGCCTAAAGCAACTATCAGATAAAACAAGCTATGTGGCAGGCTGCTTCCGCTTATTCTTTGATTAACTCCCAAGCTCGAGGAAACCTTTGTTATGCAATAAATATTTGTAAAGCAAAGATGGTATATTGTTCATAGAGTACAAACACAAATAAAAAAAAAATCAGTATAGACTTAAACTGGACTTGAACCCAAAAAGTGAAGATTTGCTATGTTATAGTTAACATTTAAAAGATGTTAACTGTGCCTAAGCAGTATCCTAAAAAAAGTATACCCTCACAGTTAAGTACCATAACAATTCTACTAAATACATATCGTTTAGACCTCTATAAACTAGTTTTATACTGCTTCTTGTAAAATAGTGTGTGCGCCTTCACATAAATCTCACACTACTTTTTGTCCCTATCTACAACATCCAAAACTAAAATTTGTAAATACAGCTAGATAAAACTAAAAAATTAATAAAATAAAAAAATGTGAACATGAGTCACTTATTTTAAAAATTCTTGCTCAAAACTCCTCCATATACTTTTTATTTCTTAATAGTTACAGAATGTGAAAGTTTCATGAAGGCATACACAAAATACATTCAAAAGAGCGAGATATATATTTAGTATAGTTGTTGCACTTACTGTATATGGGAGGTTTTACGTTTTGGGTGTCAACCAAATTATATATATATATATATATATATATATATTTTTTTTTTTTTTTTTTTTTTTTTTTTTTTTTAATATAACATGCATACATACACACAAATTGTGGATCCGGAAGGGATTCACAGCCCTTCACTTTTTCCACATTTTGTTATGTTACAGCCTTATTCCAAAATGGATTAAAATCCTTATTTTCCTCATAATTCTACAAACAATACCCCAGAATGACATAGTGAAATAAGTTTGCTTGAAATCTCTTCAAATTTATTAAAAATAAAAAAACAAAATCACACGTAAATAAGAATTCACAGCGTTTGCCATGACACTCAAAATTAAGCTCAGGTGCATCCTGTTTTCACTGATCATCCTTGAGCTATTTCTACAACTTGATTGTGGAGTCCACCTGTGGTAAATTTAGTTGACTGGATAGGATTTGGAAAGGCACACCACTGTCAATATAAGGTCCCACAGTTAACAGTGCATCTCAGAGCACAAACCAAGCTATGAAGTCAAAGAAATTGTCTGTAGACCTCCAAGACAGGATTGTATAGAGGCACAGACCTGGGGAAGGCTACACAAAAATTTCTGCAGAATTGAAGGTCCCAATGAGCATAGTAGCCTCCATCATTCATAAATGGAAGAAGTTGGCCACCACCAGAACTCTGTGTAGAGAGGAGAACCTTCCAGAAGAACAATCATCTCTACAGCACTCCACCAATCAGGCCTGTATGGTAGAGTGGCCAGATGGAAGCCACTCCTCAGTAAAAGGCACATGACAGCCCACCTGAAGTTTGCCAAAAGGCACCAGAGGGACTTTCAGACCATGAGAAACAAAATTCTCTGGTCTGATGAAAAAAGGACTGAACTCATTAGCCTGAATGGCAAGTGTCATGTCTGGAGGAAACCAGGCACTGCTCATCACCTGGTCAATACCATCCCTACAGTGAAGCATGGTGGTTGGCAGCAGCATGCTGTGAGGATGTTTTTCAGTGGCAGGAACTGGTAGACTAGTCAGGATCAGGGGGAAAGATGAATGCAGCAATGTTCGGAGATACCCTTGATGAAAACCTGTTCCAGAGTGCTCTAGACCTCAGACTGGCGCTAAGGTTCATCTTCCAACAGAACAACCACCCTAAGCACACAGCCAAGATTACAAAGGAGTGGCTATGGGACAACTCTGTGAATGTCCTTGAGTGGCCCAGCCAGAGCCCAGACTTGAACTTGATTGAACATCTCTGGAGAGATCCGAAAACGGCTATGCACTGACGCTCCCCATACATCCTGATGGAGCTTGAGAGGTCCAGCAAAGAAGAATGGGTGAAACTGTAAAAAAAATAAATAGGTGTGCCAAGCATGTAGCATCCTACCCAAAAAGACTTGAGGCTGTAATTAGTGCTAAAAGGTGCTTCAACAAAGTATTAAGCAAAGGCTGTGAATACTTATGTACATACGATTTTTTTTTTTAAATCGTAAGTTCAACATGGCACGTCATGGCAAAGAACTCTCTGAGGATTTTAAAAGAAGAATTGTTGCTCTACATAAAGATGGCCTAGGCTATAAAAAGATTGCCAAGACCCTGAAACTGAGCTGCAGCACTGTGACCAAGACCATACAGGGGTTTAACAGGACAGGTTGCACTCAGAGCAGGCCACGCCATGGTCAACCAAAGAAGTTGAGTGCACATGCTCAGCATCATATCAAGAGGTTGTCTTTAGGAAATAGACATATGAGTGCTGTCAGCATTGCTGCAGAGGTTAAAGAGGTGGGGGGTCAGCCTGTCAGTGCTCAGACCATACGCCCCACACTGCATCAAATTGGTCTGCATGGCTGTCCTCCCAGAAGGAAGCCTCTTCTAAAGATGATGCACAAGAAAGCCCGCAGTTTGCTTTAGACAAGCAGACTACATGGAATACTGGAACCATGTCCTGTGGTCTGATGAGACCAAGATAAACTTATTTGGATTAGATGGTGTCAAGCGAGTATGGCGGCAACCAGGTGAGGAGTACAAAGACAAGTGTCTTGCCTACAGTCAAGCAGAGAGGTGGGAGTGTCATGGTCTGGGGCTGCATGAGTGCTGCCTCCACTGGGGAGCTTCAGTTCATTAAGGGAACCATGAATTCCAACATGTACTGTGACATACTGAAGCAGAGCATGATCCCCCTCCCTTCGGAGACTGGGCCGCAGGGCAGTATTCCAACATAACGACCCCAAACACACCTCCAAGACGACCACTGCCTTGCTAAAGAAGCCGAGGGTAATGGGGGAGGACTGACCAAGCATGTCTCCAGACCTAAACCCTATTGAGCTTCTAAGGGGCATCCTCAAAACAGAAGGTGGAGGAGCGCAAGGTCTCTGGACGAGAACTCCAGTGGCAACCTGTGAAGCTCTGGTGAACTCCATGCCCAAGAGGGTTAAGGCAGTGCTGGAAAATAATGGTGGCCACACAAAATATTGACACTTTGGGCCCAATTTAGGCATTTTCACTTAGGGGTGTACTCACTTTTGTTGCCAGCAGTTTAGACATTAATTGCTGTGTGTTGAGTTATTTTGAGGGGACAGCTAATTAAGTTGGCTTGCAAAAGCCAACTTTCTAATATTGTATTTAAACTTATTATTATTCTTCTTCTTCTTATTTTTCTGAGCGGAAAAATTTTGGACACTAACTCCTCCTAGACCGTTCAAGCTACATACTCCAAACTCGGCACAGATCTTCATACTGTTCTGACTCGGTGTGCTATATCTTTTCAGACTGGTTTGAGTTACGGTTTTCCTAAAAATTAAAAACCCAAAAAATGCCCATAGACTTTCATTGACAGGATGTTCAGATGACTCAAGCTCCAAATCCCATTAGACTCAATGAAGCTTTGATGCTAATCAATGTAAACTCATTCAAACTCATCTAATCTATCCATCTATCTACTGATCGATCTTCAAACCTTTTCGATCGATCGATCGATCTTCCGACCTTTTCTATCGAACGATCGATCTTCAAACCTTTTCTATCGATCGATCGATCTTCAAACCTTTTCTATCGATCGATCGATCTTCAAACCTTTTCTATCTATCGATCGATCTTCAAACCTTTTCTTTCTATCGATCGATCTTCAAACCTTTTCTATCGATCGATCGATCTAAACTTTTCAAACTTTCTGGTAAAGCTTTCTCAAGCCAACTTAAAGTTTGTCTCGACGAACTTTTTTTTCTAGTTTAAACTGTTATACAAGCTGTACACTCACTACTTTACATTGTAGCAAAGTGTCACTTCTTCAGTGTTGTCACATGAAAAGATATAATAAAATATTTACAAAAATGTGAGGGGTTTACAACTTTTGTGAGATACTGTATATCCAATGCACACCATGGCACATGGGCTAATTTGTGTTGCGTTGACGGGTGCAATTTTGCATCAACATGAATGGCAAAATACATGTTGACAAACCCATATGTATATTATATATATATATAATATACATATACATACACACACACGCAATGGATAGATCAGATTATTGTTGCTAACCTGAAAATGTCCCTTTGGTCTTGAATCTCCCCTTGAAGCTCTAAAAGCACTGCTGTGTTGTTGTTAGTCTTGAGAGATTATCAGTGAGATTTAGTGAGGTCATTACTGTGCTGCTCACTGTTCTTTTCACTGGAGACTGACATTTAAAAGCAAAGCAATGCCTCCACCAAGATGGCTGCCGCCCAACACAGACGCAGTGCAGAATAAATCGTGGTAAGTAATTGAGAAAGTTCAGTGGCTGGATGGCCACAGGTAATGCCATTGAATAGTCCTTTGTCTTAATTTCTTTGGGCATAGCTTCCAGATTTTAGTTTTAAAAAAAACCTACACAAAACCATTAAGAGTTTACCTTTAACAATACATTTACTAAATAGTGGAAAATAATAGAAGCTAAAGAAACTTTCCATCTTATTTCCGAATGCTCTTGTGTAGAATTATGACTGCACGATGCATCAGTTACTAAACCTTGCACAGCAGATGAAAATAAACCCTTTAAATCAAAAATATGATTCACAGTAACAGGTGTACAGTAATTGTGAATGGCTTTTTGACCAGGTTTCAATACAGCCAATTTTCTTAGCATGCAGCAATTTACCCTTTTTAAGTTTCCTGTAACAAGTTTGATTACTGCATCATTGTTAGCAGCAATATTAGAATGAATGTATCTTCAATGAAAAAACAAATTGCGTAATAACTAAATAAAAATACTGTAAGAGCAGCGGCTTCTCAGAAGCACAGAAAATTTCTCATGAACCTGAAAAGAAAAACAGACACCATCAGAGTGGATATTACTCATCTAAACCCAAACGGCGTGGGTGTCGTCTTTATTCTCAGTTCTAGACTCCACTTTAATCTAAGCAGCGTAGAGGATAAACACTCCTCAAGCACTTAAAAGGCAGGCTGGGTTGCTGCAATCATCAACTCTTAGCTCTTTAAACATGTTGAGACACTGAAGTGTACCGAGAAGAAATATGATGAGTGGAATATAGGAGAAGAGCTTAGACCAATGGCTGCCGCGATCTTTAAGGCAGTAGGAACTGGAGGCTTCCATGCTGATATCCCAGATACTGTTGTGCTGCCCCACAATTACATATACTCCATGGGGTACCTAAAATCTGACTTTTGTAAATGAGTTCAACTCAAAAACCTTTTGCTAGAAGTATTGGTTTAAGTTCTATGATTAATGCGAAGTGATTCTGGTACATTTCAGATGTGCAAAGTCAGGTGGAAACTCATACAGGGCACTGAACAAAGTTAGTGGCTTATTATCACCAAACTTAATGATTCATGAAATTAATTGGACACAAGCTGGTCATCTTCATAAAGGAATCTGCAATGTCCTCCACATTACTTATCAAACTCTAGCCCATAAAATGAATCTGTGATTTACTTAGGTCTTCCCCCTATTGTTTATACTTCCTTTCCTTATGTTATCCCACCACTCCTTTCAATGAACAAAAAGAAGCTCCATGTGGATCTCGTGGAGCTTACACACCACTAAAGACTACCCATCCCTCCATGTAACAGTGCTCAGACAGGGTAATTGGCTGCTAGAGGACCAAGCACTAGGTCACGTGAGGAATGGGAGAAAGTCACATGTTCTTCCATATCTAGAAGTACTAGTTATCATATTTATCAGCTTATAACATGCACAGGTGTATGACGCGCACATTAATTTTATGAGGGAAGTTTCAGGGGAAAAAAACATACATTTTAAATAAAGAACCTTGAAGCAAAATAACGGTCACCGCCCATCAATGCAGCCTGATCTGTGCGAATACTAAAAAAGCACCACACCATAAAGTCCTACAAGGTACATAAAGGCCTTCCTCTTTGTCCTGAAGAGGGAGCTAATTCCACCAACACAAATACGCAATACACAGCCACCTCAGGACGGATTTAAACTCAACCTCCTCTCTATTGTTATAATAAATTCATTGAACGTTTTTAAAGGGGTACTTAAATATACATATAATACTAATATGATGTACTCTTACTCATAACTACCATCTGTGTATGCAAAAACATATCCTTTATTGTAAATATATAAAATCAACATACAACATTTATAAAAATGACCCCACATTTAAAAACTAAAAACCTGAAAACAGCTGCCCCATGCTGGACACTATTGGATATATCTCTATACGTAAATATTGATCGTATATTCCCACTTATACTTCTGTGGTGCATATGCGGCGTGCCCCCCCATCACGTCTAAGCCAAGAGGTATCCATGACATGTGACGCAAGGGCATACACATCCACACAGGACTGCTGATGCGATGTATTCAGTCCCATATATAACTCCTACATGACTGCAATTATGGAGGAAAAGAGGTTTTAAAAAGTTTCCTTGTTTGTACAGTCCATCCCTAATCAACGTCCATTGGATCCTATTCCATATGATTTGGGGATTGAAGTTTGTGAGAGTGAGTTAGGCCAATAAAGTGAAATTTCCATTAGTTTTGGAATGGAAATAAAGGATTTGTAAATAATGCCCATCAGGTTTTAAACAGAAATTGTGAGTCAGTCCCTTTAAATACAGAGAAGATAAGATGTATGTAACACCAAATTGGATATATATGACACTTGTGGTCTAGAGGAGGCTTTATTCATAGCATAAGAACTTATTAATAATTTGGATCTTCACCTCCCTCAAACAAAATGTCTGAGAACTAAATAGTCCCGTTCATGTAGGGATATCTTCAGTCACACACCCATTTAACCCCTGTATGTAGCGGGATACACCATTGTAGGGAACACGGAGACACCCTTCATAAATTAACCTTGGTTAGCCGATTTATATGCTTCTTCCTCTGCTCTGGCCTTTCACGAGCTAATGTGTAGCTCTAAATCAAAATGTACTGTCTCACTCCACATTTCAATTCTCTTAGCATATAAGCAAACATATCCTCCATTGTGGACAGGCTTTTATATGTGAATAAACATCCATAGAGTTACTCAGTACTTATCTTCTTGGTGTCACCACTCATATTCATGATTCCTGCAACTACCATCCAGTTTGCCAATGCTTCTCATATTCCTCTTGTGCAGACAAAGTTAAAGGTATTCCATCCTGACCGATCTAGCCATTTTTTTAAATTAGATTATGTGTGGGTACATACAATACTGATTGTTAGGTTGCGTTAAAAGTAGGAGCTGCTCTCCAGACCGTCTATCATTTTCATGTACTTTTTCAATCTGATGTACCTGATTGATCCTAAGAACCTAAAGCACAGGAGCAGATCTGTGTGATCATAGCCAGCTTTCATTCTATGGATGGCCATTCAGAGGTACAGGACACACTGAAGGCCTGTATTGGGTAGTATATTCAGCCACCACACTCTCAGACCTATCACAGTCTGCTTCTAGCAAACAACTCCTCCCAATAACAGCCTGCATCTTGAACAACCCCGCCCGCTTAAAGTGGTTATTCAGTCTGAAAAATAAAAATTTAAAGTTGGCGGCTACAAATACTGTAGCTGCTGACTTTTAATAAAGGGTCACTTACCTGTCCAGGGATCCAGCCCCATCCTCACCCAGGCTGATTCTTCACTGGTCTTCAGGTCCCCGGCGTTGGCATCTTTAGTGTGGGAAGCCGGCTGTGACTCCTTGTGGCTTTACAGCTGGCTTCCCACTGCGCATGCATGAGTAAAGCTGAGCTTTATGAATGGTCCTGCAGCCTTCTGGGATCCCTGACATGTCCCAAAAGGCTGCTGGCAGGCAGAGAGAGGTCCAACTGTAAAAACCAGGTACCTTTCCCCAAACAATTATAGAATGTGCCAAAAGTTGAAGAGAAGGGGGGAGAGGAGGCAGAAAAGTGGAACTTTCCCTTTTGGCATCTTGCCTCAGGCTAAAAAGACTAAGAAATAAAGGCATACTGCCTGTCTGCACAGCATCCTGTAACCCCGCCCCCACTATCAGGACAAAGAGGTGCATGGTCACATAACAGAACAATTTTAACCATGTAAAAAAATGTAAGAAAAAGAAAATTTCTGAAACTAAGCACAGGCACCTTATGGTGCCTATATCAATATAACTATAGAAAGTATCTATAACATAGCATGTTTACAGCTACTTTAACCCCATTACAAGGGTCTGTACACCAGGAGGCGGGAAGGATTGACTGATCACATGACCACTGTGAATGGCAGTCACATTAGTCACGACTCGGAGCTAAGAGGTTAACTTTTCCACTCCCTTGGCATGTTTTTCACACCAAATATACTGAAAAACAACAAGAGAAGGGCGCACCGACCTTGTGCATTACCACTTAAAGCTGGTTGATTATTATACACAGTGCTTTAACAAACTAACTTAAATATTTTTTTTTACATCAACTTTAAATTAGTTGTAAATCTTAGTAATAAAATATAAACAAAGCATATGCAATAGTGTGTATCTGCCTCTTTCCTCTATCTGCAGGAGTCACTTAGGACAAGTTTTCCTGACACCAAGAGGACAAAAAATGGTGACAGGGGAGGAATCTCCAGCTGATTAACAGCTTCAGCACTGTTCTTGTGTGTTGTGTGAAGAGGGGGGTGTGTCTCTCCCCTCCAATCAGCTCTTAGAGCTCTCCTCACTGAGCTCTGCAGAGTGTAACTTCAGCTATCTGCCCCTATTTTTGACAGCTCTACAAGCTTTATAAATTCAGCACTTTTAATAGATGTAGAGACGAGAAGCCTACAGATAAAGAGGTACAACCTATGCAGGAGGATTTGTTTCATCTCTGTGTATCACTACTTCACTGGGTATATCTAGGGGTTAAAACCACTTTAAGGTAAATTGTATTAACTTTCTAAACTACATCCACCAAAAGATGGTCTAGTTTTTTGAGGCAGAATGTCTTAAGGCCTGTACACACGTACCGATCGTCGGCATACAAACGTCGGCGGACGAAAGATCTGCCGATTGTACGCGTGTTAGTATGGTGCCTCCGACAGATGTCTGCGCACAATCCGCGGACAAAAGTCTTTCGTGCAAACATGAAAATTTTTGTCTGCGGACACCAGAACGGACGATTGTTCGCCTGTCAGTACAGAATTCGGCCGACAGACCGCAGATTTGCAAGACTGGGCATGCTCAGAAAATAAAAAACACAGGGAAAGTTAACCATTACATGACATCACTTCTGCAGTCAGCTGAAGTCTGCAGACAAAATTCTTGTGCTGTCCTTGTGCTGTCTTTGCACTTTTCAACAGACACCGACATCCCGGGGAGAAAAGACGAACATTTGTATGCCGACGATCGGTACGTGTGTACAGGGCTTTAAATATTACATTTCGCCTTTAAAATTCCCACAAGTGACTTTTCAGAAAATCCACAGATCATATTATCCGCAGATGCGTGTGTTGAGTAAACTTCTATTACGACTAACAACACAGCAGGTGTATGTCTCAGTAGGAGATGTTGCCTTGACGAGGAATTCAATTGCTGAAGCAAAATAATTATCATTATATATTCTAAAAGTGGATATGATTATGGTTTCTATCGTTTCTCTTCTCATCTATGGAAAAAACACAAAACAACAATAAAGAGTGCAACCCCGCTATCAGCAGAATCTTCTGAGAGGAATGGCTTAAAAGTAAAAAAATAAAAACTTCTTTAACCACCAACTCTAAAAATGTTAAAAAAAGATGCCAATTATCACCACATGCTTGAAAACCGCATGAAAACCTGATTGGGCTAATGGGCCACTTAAGTGTTGGCAAGTATCGCAGCATCTGCTCAAAGTATATTATGCAGACACAGCACAAAATAAAGAAACTAGTTATATTCTCAGACTCCTGCAAAGTGGGCCTTACTATATTGCCGCTGAATCTAACACGCAGTATAAAACATTCTGTAAATCAAATCAATCGTACAGAGGGACCAGAGGACGGACAGATCAATATCTAATTCTATTGCAAAATTTGGAAAGTTCACAGAGAATACAAATGAGGCAGACTGGTAGGTTATCCCCAAAAATGAGGTGCAAAACTCCTTTTTCTTGCTCCAAAGTGAAGATCTGAATTCCTCAAATAAAGAAAAAAAAAATTATATTATAATATATATATATATATATATATATATATATATATATATATATATATATATATATATATATTATACATGAAAATGAATAGAATCAAAACAGCACCCACAATATATATACAAAGTTAAAGTCAATTTTTATCTTTTTCATAGTGGTATTAAAGTATAACTAAAGGCAAAACGTATTTTTTAATTTTGGACAGAGTGGAGATAGATAAAATCTTTTATTCACCTTCTCTATTTTTCCTGTTTACCATCTCATTGAACGTGAAAGTAAAAGAAAATTACACATTTTGGGTTGTCCGAAGAAAAGTAATAGAGGAGAAATCTTCCAATGAGGACACTGGTTCTGCTGACCTGGGGGTCCCGAGAAATTTCCTTCATTTTCAGGGATTTTCTCTCAATTCCTAAGCAAAACACTGTGTTGCTCCAGGACAAAAAGCCTCCATTCAAAGTTCAGCCTCAGAGAAGAAATTCAGGTGCATGCCCTGGTTGCAACAGAAGCATATAGAAGAAATGGACTGGATGGCGGCACTCCAAAAAAAAAAAGTAGTTTATTGAAGAAAACACAAATACAAAAATACATGAAGGAAAATCATACCACAGCGGAGAGGACACTGGCAGCTAACGCGTTTCGCACCCAAGCTGGTGCTTAGTCATAGCTCATGCACAGGAGAACATCAATGTACGCCCTCCCGGAAATTTAGGTCCACCCTGTAGCCGTCATTCGGCTATAGCGCAGGCGCAATTTAGTTAAACACACAGGTGTGGGAGCACGGTCCCTAAAGCAGATACACAGACCAGAAAGGTAAGCAGACAGTCAGGGCATTAACCATTACTGCAGATTCAGGACAATAACCCTCACTTGCTCTATCAAAAGTGAAAAAGAAATGGTGAAATTCGATATAAAGCAGCATATTGCAGAACTATGTTTGCTCCTTGCTTTCTTGCTGCAGGCTGCCACTTGTTTGCATTCTGCCTTGGAGGTTCCTCTCTACTCCAGTTCCATCCTAAAGCTTGGTAGACACTATGAGGTCAGATCCGCTGTACTAACTATGCAAAATTAGTATAGCGATCTCCCCTGCTGTGCTGTTGTGTTCTAACAGGGGGAAAGCCCCCCGCCAGAACACTCCGATCAACGCTCTCCACCACTGGCAGGGAGCGCTGATCGGGAGCCGCTTGACTGCTGGTTTTCCAGTATGCTCAGCCAGCTTCTGCTGGATGGGGTGGCATACAAATGGGCCTGAATGTCAGCCTCCCCCCCCCCCCCAATATGATGGGCTTAAGGTTGGCTCCTGTACTTTGCAGGATCCTGTGGAGTTCCCCTTGCGTGAATGCTTCAGTGTTCTTGCGTGTGTGATGGGTGAGCATGAGCCTTGTTATTGTGCTGGGGATGGGGTGATCATGTGACATTGCATGAAACACTAGAGCAGGGTTTCTAAACCAGGGTTACTCCAGAACACTATACAGTATGTACAATACATACAGTATATGAATTAAAATGAGATGTAATAAAAAAAAATACATACATCCCTAATGGCTGCAGCATCAGTCTTATGCTGCATCGGTCCCTTGCCAGCTCTACACCAAGAACTGACAGATGAAAGACTGATTGCTGATTGTTTAGTTCCCTGGTAGGGTCTGTGCTCTGACTATCTAGCGCTCACTGGAGCACGGGGCTGTGGGGGGAAGGGGGCAGCAGTGGCTGGATTACGCTCTCAGCAGTGCACTGAGAGGCCGAGCCAGCTGCTGGTCAGGCATCTGGGTGGATCCTGACATTTTCAGGATTTCTGCAGAGCCCAGACTGGCAGCCAACAGCGGATAGTGCACTCCTGTGACCTACAGGAGAAGTATAGCCAAAATAGCTTTAGCCATACTTCTCCTTAAAGCGATGTATTTGCCTCCAGTTCAGCTTTAATCCAGCCTGTAATATGTACCTTGGCATGATACTGCCACAAGACTACACAAACTCCCTCCCTCCAAGGAATGTGTGTACCTCCATTGTTCATGGTGGTAAGTACCCCTTTGCTTCTGGATGGGATTTTCAGGGAGGGAAAGGTCTGGGTGTGGATCACTGAAGACCAGAGGCTAAAAAGCAACTTTCGGCCCAGGGGGGCAAGTACAAATCAGAGGCCCATAGTGAAGCGACTCGGCCCCCCTACCACTCTCCCTCTTCCTAGCCTCCCCTCCTGACCCCCATTCCAGGCTGAAGCTCCACTGAAGGTACTCTTACTCACCGGCCGGATCCATGTTCCCAACATGGCCAACAGGGGGCAGTTGGAGGTAGCTAGGTCGGGGCTGGCCAGCAGAGCAGAATATCCAGTGGGGCATAGAACCAGTCTTTGCTCAGACACAGTTTACACCAGCCATGCTGTGGGGGGGGGGGGGGGTGTTTGCGCTCTGTCCTTGTCTTCATCCCACACTCAGTAGGTCAGCATTAGGGACTTTTTACTTATCTTCACCAGGAATCCTTTAGGTTTGTCTGCGGCAGAAGCAGTGCAGCCTTTTTACAGGGCATCAAAGCGGCCCGGGGGGGGGGGGGGGGCAATTTCCCCCCTGCTGAAGACTGACTGAGAAGGTTCATTTCTCAGACTTTTTAAAAAAAAAAAAAATACACTCTGCTGTAAACTAACTACTGAAAATTAACTTTAAAGTGTAACTATAAACAAAACTTTTTTTTTTTTTTAAGTTTTGGAGTGTAGAGGGATTAGAACACCTGTCAGTTTTTATTGCTGTCTGTGCACATTAGGGAGATTTGCCCTCTATTTGTCCTGTTTACCATTATCATCATAAGTGAAAGTAAGAGAAAATCCCAAATTTTGGGTTGACACTAGAATAACAGAGGGGGAATCTTCCAATCGGAACACTAGTCATGGGGACGCTCCAGGATTTCCTCACATTGGAGGGATTTTCTCTCACTTCCTGTTTTGGCTATGGGACAGGTATTTAAAGGAAATCTCCCCAATGGGTCACACATGCCAAAAAAAAAAAAAAAACTGACAGGGGTTATAACCCTCCCTAACTATCCAAAATGAAAAAAAAAATGCCTTTAATTATACGTTAAAGGTGATTACCTCATTGATACCCCAGTCTCCCTAGTCATCTTGCTGCTTCTACTACTGTAAAATATATAAACAGATGTCAGGAGATAATCAAGAATACGAAGAACATTTTCAGCACATATTACACTCAGGAAAATCAAGAAATTCTGCAGGTCCTTTGTATGTTGTGTTATGACAGTAATCAAGACACCTAATGGCTAAATAATAGTGCAGACACCTCTGTAATGAAAGACATGACAGTTACGATCAGAAAAAGGCTAACTTCAAAAAAAAAAAATCCATTATTTCTTTTACAATGCTTGTTGAGTGCAACAATGCTCACAGCATTACTCAAATCACGGCACTGTAGACTTTAATGTATTTTAGTTTCAGCTAGCTGCCATATGTTTAAAAACAGCTTTGCAACGAGCAATGAATCTTGGGCACATGCTTTCACTTAAAAGTTATCATTCTTTGCATTCTCACTCTGAGCCGTTTCCTCATTGTTAAAGAACACACAAGCAACTACAAGTGACTATCACATTCAAGATCTAAAAAGAAGTTCCCAAGGAATTACAGCCTATGAAAGAAAAAGAGAAACTTAGCATTAATCTAGCAAAATATTAATAGATTAAAGTGTTTGTTACACCCCCCCCCCCCCCCACCACCAAAAAAAAAAAAGATTGATCCCATTCTCTTATAGCTGGTTAAACCACACAGTGCCAGTGCTGTCTAATCTGTCCCATTCTAAGCTGTAAAAAAAAACCCTGGCTAATCCTGCCGCTTCCTGTGCCCCCCCCCCCATGTCCTGACCACGATAATAATGGCTGCTGAGCCCTGATCACCGTGGTCCACCTGCGTGCCTCCGTCATCCACAACTCTTCTCTGTCCCTCTCACCCCAATGCCTGTCAGCTCCATATCTGTGTTTGTTTTTGCCTCCTCCCCTCCTGCCACTATAGTAGAGATACAAATATTACCAATTGTCACTGCCAGCCCTCTATTATTTCTAGGCATACTACACTGTATAAGTGTTTTATTAAAACAAAGCTTGCAAATACCTTTCTACAGCTATCTTCAGGTCAGTCACGTGACTCCTGGCCGTCTTCTACTCTGATCCAGGGCTACTGTGGGCGGGGCTGAGCGGCGACATGACCTCCCCGGCTGATGTCATTTGGAGCTCTCTGATGTCATTTGGAGCTCTAGCTCAGGAATCGGAAAAGTATACCGGCTGGGAGTCAAATGACCGGCCAAAAGATAGCTGTAAAAAGGTATTTACAAGCTTAATTTTTATAAAACACTTATACAGTGTGGTATGCCTGGATAGAATAGAGGGGCTGGCAGTAATATGAATTGTTGTGGTAACAACCACTTTAAATAATACGTGGGGCATAACTTCCTTTAAAGTGGATGGCCAAATTTTGAATGGAGTTCAGCAAGTTTGAACCCTCACTGCGAGTCTGAGAACAAATGTGTGCAGCCTTCATCCCCGTCGATGCCTTCTGAGAGGAAACACGTTGGATTAGAGCTAGCAAAGCGACGTCAACTACCGCATTGCAGGCGGCCGTGCAAGATTTTATCCCATATCACTTGAATTCATTATCCTTGATGTAAGTGCAATTTTTATTTAATAAACCAGCTTTACACGCATTAATGCACTATGAGCTTCTTCCATTATCTTTTATAACCACATGATGTGATTAACGAGATTAAGGAGCACCATAAGCCTGGAGCTGGCTGACCACTTGTCTTCAGAGGTGCTTCCACCCACACGCATATGATCTCTTGGTGGGATCATTTTATTCGATAAGCGGTCAACTTGTTGTATTTGCATGAGGGCAAGTTGGAGCATCATCTTTTCACAAAACACATTGAATTGCGGAGCACTGAACTATTTATAAACTTTTTGCAACATTTATTATTTGTCATTGTTTGTGATCAGATCGTGGCTACTTATTCTTATATATTTTTTTTTTTTAAATTCCCTTGTTATATCATTCTAGGCAGCAAAAGTTTCACTTATCTAGTGACACTTTGCCATTTGAACATTCACTATTGTTTGATTTTGCTTATTGCACATTGTTTATAGCATCTGTTAGCTAATCACTTTTAGGATAATATCTCAGTCAGTCAAAAACATTGCATCTTATTTATTTTACAAATGTGTGCAAGAGGCTGAGAAATCCTCTGAAAGCCAAGCTACTGTTGTCACAGACTGCACTCTATATATTTCAGCCATGTATTCTCCAGTGGTTTCACCATAGGAATATTTGGGGAACTCATAGGCACATAGCACAAGACTTCAGACATTAACCACTTGCCGACTGCTCACAGTAATCCTACTGCGGCAGTGCGGCTCTTCTGGGTCCAGAGACATAGACACAGCAGGAGCGGGAGTTGGGCCAGAGGAGGAGAGGCGGCAATTGCCACCTCCCTCCCCCCGATCGTCGTGGAAAAGGTGAGAAGACCTGCCTGCTTATGTAAACAAAGCAGGCGGATATTCTCAGTGACAGACAGGGAGAGATCACAGAATTCAGCATAGCTGAACCTGCAATTTCTGTCTGTCACAGAAACCCCCCCGCCCCCCACATGTCAGTAAGGATGAGGCATATATTTAACCCCTTGATCACCCAGTGTTAACCCCTTCCCTGCCAGTGTCATTATTACAGTAAGAGTGCATATTTTTAGCACTGATTACTGTAGTAATGTATCTGGTCCCCCCAAAAAGCGTCCAAAATGTCAGTTAGGGGTCCGATCTGTCCGCCGCAATGTCGCAGTCCCGCAAAAAAACAAATCGCTGTCATTACTAGTTAAAAAAAAATAACAAATCTTTCCCGTAGTTAGTAAACGCGATAACTTTTGCACAAACCAATCAAAATACGCTTTTTACGATTTTTTTTACCAAAAAATATGTAGCAGAAAACAAATTGGCCTAAAATGTTAGAAAATTTAGATTTTTAAAATATTTTGTTCGGGAATGTTATATAGCAGAATGTGAAAAAAAAACATAAATATATATATATATATATATATATATATTTTTTTTTTTTTCAAAATTGGCACTTTTTTTTTTTTAAAGCACAAAAAAAAAAAAAAAAAACTCACAGGTGATCAAATACCACCAAAAGAAAGCTCTATTTGTGGGGAAAAAAATAATTTGGGTACAGCGTCGCACGATTGCGTCGCGCAATTGTCCGTTAAAGTAAAGCAGTGCAGAATCTCAAAATAGAAGGAGAACACAGGCGCCACTCTAAGTGCAGTATTTGGAGATTTATTAGAATAAACCAAATGAAAGGTACTCACAAAAGTAAATGTAATAGAGGCATCATTATAAATGAAGACAACTGCTCCTGGTATCTTGATCAGGATGGCTGGAGCGGTTTCCTAGCAAAGGCTGTAACCGGTGGGTAACGGTACTTCCTGGTCGTGGGGACACACCGCTGCCGTCCCGCCGTCATTTCCGGGATGCGGGATGGCGTAATGGCGCCGGCGACGCGTTATCGGAGCATGCGCTCCTTCTTCAGGCCGATAATGTGCCATTTTGGGTATGGGATTAAATAGAATGGAAGTCCGGACCAGCTGGGTCCTAAAGTCCCAAAATGGCGCATTATCGGCCTGAAGGAGCGCATGCTCCGATAACGCGTTGCCGGCGCCATTAAGCAATCACGCATCCCGGAAGTGATGGCAGGATGGCAGCGGTGTGTCCCCGCGACCAGGAAGTACCGTTACCCACCGGTTACAGCCTTTGCTAGGAAACCGCTCCAGCCATCCTGATCAAGATACCGGGAGCAGTTGCCTTCATTTATAATGATGCCTCTTTTAAATTTGCTTTTGTGAGTACCTTTCATTTGGTTTATTCTAATAAATCTCCAAATACTGCACTTAGAGTGGCGCCTGTGTTCTCCTTCCAGTTGGCTCCAAGCACCTTCTACTTGTCACCAGAGCAGCCTACGGAGTGTTTTCTTTGGGATATTTTATATTTATATATTTTATAAACTATGGACTTTGCTATGGACTTTCAGTAAATTAACCATCTGCTGATGATTTTTTGACTGTATCCGTATCTGTCCCTTTGTCCATACCAGTGGAACTTGTGAGGTCTCCTAACTTCTTTTCCCCCGTTGTGCGCCAGTTTTTTAACACTTTGTTCGAATCTCAAAATAGGTGGTTAAAGAATAGATAAAGGCAAACAATTTTTTTTTTTCAGCTTTGGATAGAGTGGAGAGGGATTAGAACACCTGTCAGTTTTTTTTTTTTTATCTGTCTGTGCCCCCCATTAAGGAGTTTCAAACTCTCAATTTGTCCTGTTTACGGTTATCATTTAAAGTAAAAGAAAATCCCAAATTTTGGGTTGTCCCCACAAAATTAATAGAGGGGAAATCTTCCAATTGGAACACTAGTTCTGGTGACCTAGGGGTCCCCAAGGAATTCCCCTAATTTGCAGAGATTTCCTTTCACTTCCTGTTTTTCTATGGGACAGAAAGTGAAGGAAAATCTCTGCAACAAGACAAAGAAGGCAAAAATAAACCTTACAGGGTTTATAACCCTCCCTTACTTTATCCAAAACAGAAAAAATGCCTATAGTTCTACTTTAAACAAAGCTTGCAGCCAGTCAGTCATGTGAACAATGAGGTATATTTCCCTACCAAGAGACTGAATGCTGATTTGTTCACCCCAAATGCACTGTTATATAAAATTATTATATGTAAACATTGGGGTAATATTAGCATTTATTGGAGTTCTCCACTGGGTGATGTGCATTCCACTTCATACCATTCCCTTCTATACACTCCAATGTCTGGTCCATACTCCACAGGGCTCCACATTACTCACTACATACGCTTCTATTGCATACATACTACAGTTTAGCATTTACCCTGCCATCATATGTTATTCTATCTCAGAGACACCGGGCAGCAGATTACATTCAATAGCAGACTCTTCTGTGCTCAAATGGGCACACATTTGCTAATGTTGATTGTTTTGTAAATTGTGTTCTAGAAAGAATAAAATATGAAGTACGGAATTGGTGCCCATACACTAGACGAAAAATCCTTCCAAAATCTGTCATTTGGACAGTTAACTTGTTTTTGTCCAGTTAATGGGCACAAATCGAAAACTGGTTGTGAAGATTTTGAGCCAAAAAAAAAAATCAAATGAATAGTTTGGGAAACTGCTGCCAAACGGACGATAAATTAAAAAAAATCTATGTGTTTCTCACCCGTTAAAAACTGAAGTGTTGGTACCGTGCATAAGTGACCCAAAAATCAAAAAACAAACAAAAAACTGATTCATTTATGTTCATTGAATGATGTATCTTCAAAATCCAGTCACTAAATGGTGGCATTATTGTTTGCTCTCACAACGTGTTCATTTTTGAAAAAAAACGCATTGAAATTATTTTTTGACTGGTGTATGGCTAGCAGAAGGTGCAAAACCTCAAATATAAAAGGTAAACAACCATTTATTTATTCAATAAGGCTAGGTCGTCCCTTGTGTGTCTGCATTTTCATGTGTTTCTCTGATGCATTTTTATGCCTTTCCATTAGATTCTTTCAGGCCAAAAACACACATTGCTGCACCAAAAAATTGTGTACTTTCCTTCAAGATTCATACAAGAGTAATGCAGTGGAGTGAATGGCCCCTCTTACACACGATACTCCTGTTTGAGCATCTCCTTTTGGCCTCTTGCACACAATACTACTGTTTGAGCATCTATTTCCAGACATTTTTTTTTTGTATGTATTTGCGTGTATTTGTGCGTATTTGCGTGCATTGAGGCTTAAGTTACTGACCAAAAATGCAGATTTTTCTATTTTGTTCTTACTGAAGAATGCATAGCGCTTGTTTACGCGCCTGTGTGCACAGGCACATTACAATTAATGGGCTGTATTTTAGCTCAGAAAAAAAAAAGCTGTACTGCGCTTTTTCAAGCTGTGAGATGCTCAAACAGGAGTATCGTGTGCAAGAGGCCTAAAAGAAAAAAAAGGACACCACCAGGGAAAAAACATCCTTTTTTCAACAACATATTAAATGCAATGCCAATGATTGTTCTGTGGGGTTCTTTGCTGTTAAAAAACTCATTCAAATGCTCATTCAAAGTACCAGGATTTTTAAAATTCCCCACATTCTCATTGGGCCAACTGCAGTTAAAGTGACACCAAATAATAGCCTTATCCTCCAAACAATAGCCTTATTCTCCAAAAATAATTCATTTTCATCCACTACTTAATGGTCCTGTAATGTATTTTTCATTAAATTGTTCTGTGTTTTTTTGCCGCTTTATAATGTCCTCCGTGTGCTCCAGAACCTCTCCTTTTTGTCCTTAACCTCCGTTTGGAGCAGTGCAAGTTAGTTGCAGTCACATTTACTGCTGTATATTCTCTACAAATCCCATCGTCCATCTTGGAAGCGAGCAAGAAAGGGTGGCTACATTTCTACATACAGTGGGACCATGGAGAACAAATGTAGCCACCCAATAACTGGAAGTCAGATTACAGCAGCAAAAAAAGGCTGAGAGTAATAAAAGGGACTTTGAGTTAAGAATATGTACTTTAATAGATTTTTTTTTAAACAGAGTTTAGTGTCACTTTAATTTACAAAGGATATGCTTTTCACAATAAAATGCATAGAGGTAATGTTACAGAAATAGTGAAAGGGTTGAAGGTCCAAAGGGGCCTTTCCTCTATTTAACCAATACAGGAGAGAAGTCTAGGTGTATCCCCCAGCATGAGACTTTAAGAAGGAAGAGTCTCTCCTTTTTTCAGTACTATTTCTCTTAAACCACAGCAAAAAAAAAAAAAAAAAAACCAACTATTAGTACAGAAGAGATTATACTGTATTTTTGCTGCTGCTCTCTTGCTATGAGGATGTCAGCTGGTAGCTGGTTCACTGGTGTGTTCTAAAAAATAGTTTTACAGCTTTTTTTCTTTTTACATTTTAATTTTAAAAAGATTCTAGGATTGGTAGAAAAGCAGATATTTTTGGAGCAGCCTGAATCAAGTGGATCTGTTCATATTTACTGGACAATATGCCAGAATTGTGAAGCCCAGAAGAAGCAGCTGGCAAATATTTTACCCCTGCACATTAGAAAGCTTAGAAATAAATTCTGACGGGTAACTGAACAATACACTCACTTCTAGACATCTCAAGGATTTCAGCTCTTCCTCGCTAGCTACCCTTACAGAATTAAACTTGTAACACAGCTCCACCTACTGTGCACAGATACAAACTACAGCGATAACCAGCTCTGACTTGTTGCCCATTTGCTGTGGTTCTTTGCAATAGCAAACTTTAGGCAGAATTCTATTTCTCAGCTGGCATAAATCTGATTGTGGTTCTGTTCTCAATAAGATGTGTCTTTATTAGCAGGCTAATTCAGTTTTGGTTTGCTGCATCATCAGGAAAAAAAAAAAAATGTTAAAAAAGCTCCCTCTGCGTGCAATCAAGCCAGTCATACCGGTCATATCTGGCAGAGGCACTTTGTTATAAGTGGAGATTTTGATTCTTGCCACTTTCCAGCCTAGACTTCAATTACCTCAATGTTACAGATGGAGACATTACAAACTGTTGGGACACACTGTGCGGCAGGTAACATTTTAAGTGCATAACGGCGGCATTGGCTTTGCCATAGAAACGGCTTCCGATGGGGAGAAATATATTCATTACATCAAAAATTGATTCTGTCCTCTAAACTAGCTTGGGACTGGCACTGCAGGACTAGGAAATAATTTTTCCAACACAAAACGTAAAAGGCAATTACTTAATAGCAAAGAAATTAGGGGAAAAGAGGACAGCGGGTGACGATTGGGGGGCTTATTGCGTTCTGTCCCTGGATTTGATGACTCATATTTACAGAAGATAATAAACATTGGCAACCGGGTCACGGAAACAATCTGCAAACTCATTTCAACCAAATTAAGTTTTTATTTTTAAATAAAGAATGACATTTTTCACCGCTCGGTAAACAGCTTAAATTATTTAAAAGCAGAGCAGGGTTGTGCAGTTTTCTATTAATGAATTATTTTCTTACAAGACAAACAAGTTATTAGTTGAGTACAAAATGGGGAAACTGGCCAGATCCAAACTAAATAAGAAAAATGTACAAAACTGTGGCTTAACTATATTCCAGATGTGGTTGATTGAATTTTTATTTTTTCTGGTGATCCTGCCAGTAAAACTCTTCCTGACCTAGAGGAACACAATGCACACTGACAGCAGTATTAAAGTAGTTTGTAAAGCCTTTAAGGTTTTTCATCCTATGCATTAAGGTGAAAAACCTTCTGTGCTGAAGCTCCCCCCAGACCCCCCTTTTTCTTACCTGAGCCTGATCGGATCCAGCTATGTGCACGAGCGCAGAGGCTCAAGCCGCTGTCTCTCCTCATTGGACAGATTGATAGCAGCGGGAGCCATTAACTCCGGCTGCTGTCAATCAAATCCAGTGACATGGGAGAAGGGGGCGGGGCCCGAGTCCCACTGTCTGTGTCAATGGACGCAGCAGTGGGACTCGGGAGCAAGCCAGCACGGGAGCCTACAGAAACAGCAGCTTTCTGTGGGGGCACCCGTTGAAGAGGACCCCTTTGGACCCCAAACCAAAAATGTTAATTATTACAGCTTACATCATTAGATGTGGTGGCTGCATTGGTTTTCTTGCCTTTGGCTATTTCCCCCTCTGTTTTCACCTGGGGATCTCGCCAGTAACACACCTCCTGTATTAGTGAGAGACAACTCTGGATGAATGAGCAGCAGACAGCAGCCAGGGGGCCAGGTGCAACCCTTTGCTTGCTTTTATCCAGCTCTTGGGGCACCATTTCATCTACTGATACAAACAGTGTATAATTCCCCCCACTGACACCAATGAAGTGGCACAATTTCTCCCAATGACACCAATCATGGGGCACAATTCAGAGGTGGGGGACTTGAGTCACATGACTTGACTTAAGTCAGACTTAAGTCACCAGTTTGAGGACTTGAGACATGCTTGACTAAAATTAATAAAAGACTCGACTTGACTTTGACTTGGTATTCATGACTTGAGACTTGACTTTGACTTGAGACATAGGACTCAAAATGACTTAACTAAGTTATTAAATATTTGCATTTTCTCAAGATGTATCAAAGCAAAATGAATGTGCCTGTTATGTTTCAGACACCACAGTCACTTAAAACACCTCAGTGTGTTCAGATTTTTAGGACACTGGCTGTTTAACAATGGAAATACTTAACATGTTTTTAGTGACTGTGGTGTTAAAACATGACCGGACGAAGGATTTTGAGCTGTTTGGACTTTCAAAGTGTTTCTTTAATATGCCAAGAAAAAAGCACTAACCAGTTTTGTTAATGTTGAAAATAAAACAAAACCTTTCCTAACCACTGACTTAACTGATTTAAAGGTGAAAATTGGGGTAGATCAGTATTTTGAATTGATTTGTGACTTGACCAAAATAAATGACTTGACTTGCTTGACTTCTAGCAGGGACTCGACTTGACTTGCTTGATTTTCACCACAGTAACTTGGGACTTGCTTGAGACTTGGAAGGTTAAGACTTGTGACTTGCACATGTGTGACTTACTCCCATGTCTGGCACAATTACTACCAATCACTCCAACAATGAGGCACAATTCTTTACACGAACACCAATGACGGGGAATTGTTTTTTCCCACTGGCATCGGGACCTATCCTACTCTCAACAGCCACAGTCTGGCCCCCTACATCCTGAAGGACAGTAAACTGGCCCTTTGTTTAGACAGCATGGAGACCCCCCAAGATAGACTAACAAATTGAAGCCAAACTCCAGCTTACACTTTTTATCAGTTACAGTAAACTTGACTTTTTTTTTTCCTTTTAAAGTAAAGGTTTTACTTGAATAAATGGATTTTTGTAAAATCTTACCGTAAAATCCTTTTCTCTTAGCTCATCGACAGACGTAGTCCTCGGTGATACACCACCTTCGGGTTATGTTACCTCCGCAGGAGCAGGACTAGACAGGAAATTAAAAAGCTCTGGCCACACCCTAGGGGCAGTCCCAGAGGGTATATCCTCTCTCTCTCTGCCTCAGCAAATCAGTTATGTGAAAAAGCAGTGCTTAGAGAATTTAACCCAACCCAACTCCAAAACAGAGGGGCGGGGACTACGTCTGTCGATGAGCTAAGAGAAAAGGATTTTACGGTAAGATTTTACAAAAATCCATTTTTCTCTAGCGCTCATCGACAGACGTAGTCCTCGGTGATACACCACCTTCGGGACGTCCCAGAGCAGTATCACAACTGAGGGGTGGGAAAATGGAAATCAAATCCCAATCTAGAAGGCCCAACCGGTGCCAACTAGAAGTTTACAATGCTCATCCTTAATGATGAGACTCAACCAAAAAAAAAAAAGAGAAAACAATTTTTTTTTTTTTTTTTTTTTTCAAACAGAAAAAAACCCTCGAGGTAGACCACCGGTCTCCTCAAATTGCGGCCTGCAAAACCTTGCGGCCAAATGAGGCATCCGCCGATGCCGTCACATCAATTTTATAGAATTTTGTAAAGGTATGTACCGACGACCAGGTGGCCGCCTTACATACCTGGACCACTGACGCCTGATGGCGAAAGGCCCAGGAAGTACTGAGCGCTCGAGTGGAGTGCGCCCTAACAGGGAACGGAGGACTCTGACCCTTAATAGAATAAGCCTGTACCACCGTTTGTCTAATCCATTTGGCAATGGTCGCGGCAGATGCAGGCAAACCCTTTCTGGGGCCATCCGTGATCACAAAAAGTGAATCCGTCTTACGGAATGATTCCGTAGCTTTCAGGTATACCCTGATTGCCCGAACCACATCTAAGGAATGCAACGCATGTTCCCGATGATGCTTGGGCTGAGGACACAAGGAAGGTAGTACAATATCTTCATTCAGATGAAAATCTGAAACCACCTTGGGAAGAAAAGATGGCTTAGGATGAAGTACTACCTTATCCCTATGAATCACTAGGTATGGTGACTGGCATGATAATGCAGCCAGTTCTGACACCCTGCGAGCAGAAGTAATAGCCACCAAGAAGGCCACCTTCTGGGATAGAGTAAGCAAGGGAATCTCCCTGATGTTTTCAAAAGGAGGTTTCTGTAGAACCGACAAAACCAAATTAAGATCCCAGGGCGGTAAGGGCGCGCGGACTGGAGGAGCCAGGTGCCGCACCCCCTGGATGAAATTCCGCACCAAGGATTTGGTAGCTAAAGGCTTCTGAAAGAAGATTGCTAATGCTGAAACTTGACCCTTGATGGTGCTCAAGGCTAGCTTCTGCTCAACCCCTTGTTGCAAAAAAGCCAATATTCGAGTCACCGAATAGGTACGTGGAGGAAATCCTAAAGATTCGCACCACGCAATATAAGTCTTCCATGTGTGATAATAGACTTTGCTGGAAGTCGCTTTCCTTGCTTTAATAAGGGTAGGAATGACTGAAGTAGACAAACCTCTGTCCTTCAGTACTTGGGTCTCAATGGCCAGGCCATTAAAACCAGCGACTGTAAAGCACGAAGGTAAATTGGTCCTTGAGACCACAGACACTCCCTGAGACGAAGTTCCCACAGAACGTCTGCGACTAACATGTCCAAGTCGGCCAGGCCGGCTTGAGGAGGCCAGCCTAGAATTTCTAGGACCACTGGCGCTGATTGGATCTGAACCAGGCGTCCCTAGAGCTATCTGGCCCCGACCATCCGAGAAAGTCTGGTCGTTTTCTGTTCCCACACATTTATCAGATACCTGATAGTTATCAGGAAAAGTGATCTTTTCTGGTTGAACCTCAGGGACCGAAGTCACCCGACTAGAGGCTGCTTGGCCTATCTGGTCAACCAGATCCGATTCCTGTGAGGTATCGGGACTAATCTTAGGAAAAGGTAAAGGAAAAGATCTTTTCAGGGAACGGTAACTACCGCTTCCTGTGGTACTTAAATGTTGGAAGGGAAGAATCGCACCGGTAGTAGTGGTTGATGCTCGATCTAATGTCCTGAATACCGGTGAAAACGTCCCCCCACCCTGAAACCGGGTGGGGGCGCACCTTCAGGCTGTGTACTCCTTTGCTTCGGGTTTGGCTGGGTTGGTCCCCTTCTTGAACCCTCCTGGAGGAGTCTTGCCTTTCCCGCTAGTACCAGCCGGGCGCCCTTTATGGGCGGTAAAGAAAGGTCCTCGCTTGTTGCGAGGTCCCTTAGCTTTGCAGCCTGTGGCAAAAAAGTGCTCTTGCCCCCAGTGGCATCCTTAATGATTTCATCTAGGTTGGCTCCAAATAGACGATTCCCCTGAAAGGGGAGATTGGTCAAGGTCTTTTTGGAACCTAGGTCAGCTGACCAGCATTTTAACCACAGCACACGTCTGAGGATCACTGCTAACTTAGATGCATGCCCTAATAGGGGAGTAGTGTCCAAGGCTGCGTCACAGATAAACCGTAGCCCTTGTATGATCTGTTCCATCAAATCAGATGTCTCCTGGGGAATATCTTTTCCCCTAAGATCTTGGCGTACCATCTTCGCCCATTCCGTAAGTGTCTGGGAAACTAGACCAATAACGATTACTGGTCTAAATGCTGACCCTATCAGAGAAAAGATAGTGCGGGACTCTGCTTCTATCTTTCGATCCACCGGATCCTTAAAGGACGAAGTGTCCTCCACTGGAATAACCGTGGCTTTATTCAGCCTGGAAATAGGCGGATCCACGACTGGTGGTACCGTCCATTTCTTAATGATGGATTCCTCAAACGGATAGCGTCTAGCAATACGCTTGGAAATAGTAAAGGTACGTTTAGAATGCTCCCATTCTCCTTTAATCCACAACTAGTGCGTCCACCAATGCTTCTTCCTGAATTATAGCAAGAGAAGAAGCGTCCTCCTCACTGTCTGAGGGGGCTTTACCTGGGATAACAGCCCTTGCAGAGGAACCTGCAACTGCCGTGACCATCTCTGAATCTGAGTCAGAGGTGTCAGATGGTATAGGGGTAGGCGGGGGTCGCTTCCTTGACCCCCGTCCCTGACAGGCCGCCTCCACCCGAGCCACCATAGACTCCAAAATTGCTGTAAACGACTCTATACTCTGTGCACCGGCGGGTCCCGAGGCCCCCTCGAGGGAAACAGGTGGGGGAATATGTGTGGCAGGGTCCATAATAACTCCAGTTACTTCCTGGATAATATAATTCAAAAGTAAAGAAAAAAACTTTTTTTTTTTTTTTTTCTTTTCTGACCCCCAGCGCCACAAAAAAGCCCCTTAGTGTTACCTGCTTAGGGATCCCTATCGATCGAGAGAGAGAGAGATAGACCCCCAGGCTCACCACTTGATGCTCAGAGTTAAACTGCAACAGCTTACAGCGCTGTCTTGACAAACAGGAAGTCTTTTGGCTGGCTGCCCAGGAAGAAAGGAGGCATCTCCGCCCCTCTGCACGCCTTCCGGCGCCTCCCCCAAGCTTCACGAGGTGTAGGATCACCTCAAACATGGCCGCCCCCATGCTGGAGACACGAGGCTACGCCAAAATGGCGGCTCGTGCGATCCTGCAAGAAAAAATGGCGGCGGCCTGCTGAATGTCGGTGTGCTGCACACAACACTGTCTCTGCCTGGGGATATGGCGTGGTTGGCGGTATCGGCCCCTGGCGGACCGCATGGCCGTTCGGGAGGCCTGCTAATAGCTGGAGATCTGATTTGGAAGGCAGTCTACATGTCCGTGGCTTCTGACTGGTAGGTAGCTTATACTTAACCCATAAGATTCCCAGAATGCCACAGATTACATCTTTTAAACATGTATACAATAGATTGTTAGCTCCCAAACCAAGCCTCCTGGCTTTTTGTACACAAAAAATCACACTCAAAGTAGGAGGATCTGTGACATGTTATAGGATAGAAAGGACTCTTTCTTACCATACAGAGAGGGGCCCGCGTTCACCACAAAACCCGTCAGAGGGAAAGGGGGAACATACTACTCACCATACCGGAACCAGGCGGGCACCAACTCCTGACAGTACCCCTCTCCACCGGGGCGGGAGGGCTGTCGACCGATACGAACGCCGTGACTCATGGTCTTTGGCGTTTCAGCGAGACGTTTAACTCGCGGGTTCAGTCCTTTTAATGGGACTTTGTCGCGGCCGACCCAGCGCGGAGCTATGGCCTGCACGCGCTCGTAGGCTGAACTGGGGTGACCACCGGATCTCAACATCCAGCCCGTCGCCCAGTTCAGCTTTCTTGCTTGAAGATCTCACAGGAACACTGGAGAAAAAGCTGTCTAAAAAAATCCTTTAAGAAAAAATTCTTGCCAGGACCTAAGATCCCAGCAAGGTGTCTAGGTCCTTACTCCTAACTAGACAGAAAATAACTGATTTGCTGAGGCAGAGAGAGAGAGGATATACCCTCTGGGACTGCCCCTAGGGTGTGGCCAGAGCTTTTTAATTTCCTGTCTAGTCCTGCTCCTGCGGAGGTAACATAACCCGAAGGTGGTGTATCACCGAGGACTACGTCTGTCGATGAGCGCTAGAGAAAATAATTTTTAAAAACACCATTGCCAGTGTGAAGTGGTTAATCTCATCCCTGTATACAGATACATTCTGTTGGACAGCTTGTAATCTTGAAAAACATCAGACTTGCTGGCCAGATTACCAGATGGAAATAAAAAAGAAAGAAAGACTAAAAAAAGGAATATAAAGCAATCATTACATCTCTGAACTGGTAAGCTGCAATATAATTAATGTTTGCTTTTGGGTTTAATACCTCTTCAATTTACAATACCTACGATATGCTGATGGAGCAGCATTGTCCCCTTAAATTATCCCCTTATTATAGGCTTACCTATAGGGACTGTAAATATTTCCTATCAAGCACATCACCGGTGCATGCGCTCTGAAGGAATGGCCATCCGGCCACCTTCATCGCTGCTCCGACCAATCACACAGCCGGGGTCCGCGAACCCAGAGGTAAGACGGGTTAAGATGAAAGCCTTGTCAGCGTTGACAGCTAACCGCTGCAAGGGTTTCATTCTAAAGGTAAGTTTCACATAATGTGCTAGTATGCAATGCATACTAGCTCATTATAGCTTTACCTTGCCGATTCCTTAAAAGAAAAAAAAACACACAGTTTACTACTGCTGGATTCAAAATTGGTCATGCTGAAAACGCGGGCAAAATTGCATATTCTGCCAGCAATTTCAGAAATGTGGCAAAACACACAAGATGCTTCAGGTGTTATTGTTTCTTAATGGTACCCCAAACGCAGTGTGATTTTCTTTGGCCAAACGCACATTGCCAAATGTGGCTGAGCTTCTTTGGCTCATTTTAAGAGTTTGCTAACCCCAAAAAAAAAAAAAAAAAATTAATGAGAACCTGTTCCTTTAAGAGGTGAACAGCACAGTGCTTGTGCTGTTCAATTCTTCTCCTCCTAACTTGTAATAAACCTGGTTGATCCTGCCAGTTCCAGAGTCCCCCTGCCACTCCTGACCATGATATTCATGGCTGCTAAGCCCTGACTACCATGGTCAGGTTACATGTCTCCGTCATCCGCAGCCCTTGTCTTTTCTTTCCAGTGACAGTTTCTCCCCCCTCCCTCCTTGTCCACATGAGAGCGTTTCCTCCCCTCCCACCTTTATTCTGCTGCATAATGCAGCACATTTCAATGTATGTAATGCATATATCCAGCCATTACCAAAAATGTATGTGTTTGTTAGATATGAAAAGGATAAATACAGTTTCTGACACTGCAGCTGTGCGTTCACGTGATCCCCTGTGCTGGCCGGCCTCCATCTATGGAGAGAAGCAGGAGGAACAGAGATTCCCCTCTGCTGGCCAGCTGACGTCACAGGGGATTCTCGGCCCCTCCCACTTCTCTCCATAGATCGAGGGAATCCAGCACAGGGGATCACATGACCGCACAGCTGCGGCGTCAGAAACTGTATTTATCCTTTTCATATTTAACACACACAGTTTTGGAAATGGCTGGATATCTGCATTACATATATGTAAAGTCACTTAAGTGACTTTACAAACACTTTAAGTGAATGGGTGCCCTATGCGTGACATGCAGAAACACATGAAAAACACTAAACAAAACTTGAGTGGCAACGCTACGTGAAGTGGGGCTTTGGGACAGGAAATTTGCTAGGACTAAACCGCACTGGATTTCTGGCAACAGATCAGACAGACATTTTTTTTTTACTTTTCAAACCGCTATAACAAAATATTTTCAACTGAATATCTGAAGCAGAATTACATATCCACTGTGAAGTTTTAACTATAAAGTGCTAACATGCACAGCATATTAGCACATGATTGTAACTTATTTGGCTGGTGATCCCCCTCCAGCGCTGTGCTGTCAGCGATCCCGTTAGTCGTAGGCCTGGGCTTCCTTCTAGGTTCCAACTCTTCATTCAATTGGATAGCTGAGGTGCAGTGAAATCATCCCCATGCATGCGCAGAGCCGGACTGTAAATGTATGCTGGGCTTCACATGTGTAGGGCAGTGTGCGCAAACATTCACAGGCAGGAAGAAGGGTTTATGACAGGAGAGACGAAATCGGGCCAAAAGTACTTGGTGGTGTCGCTCCAGGCTGAGGTGTAGAGCCCCCATTGGCACTCAGGATAGTAGGGATGCCAGCGAACGTAAAATGCATCCATAGAGCAATGAACATTTTAGTTTGAAACCTTAATTCGCCTTAGGCGATCCTACTATGGATGTGTACATGTGAAAGCCTCAGTCAATGGCGCTCCTCGGGCCATGCCCCCTGATTGGTTTCGCCACTCCCACTGGGTCTCCCCACCCACTCCCACTGGGGTTCCCCACCCATATGATTAAGCCACGGTGGGTGGGGCAAAACATGTCAGGGGGCATGGTCCGAGGAGCGGCATTGACGGAGGCTTTCACATGTACACGTCCATACTAGGATCACCCAATCAAGGAAAAAAAAAAAAAAAAAAACACTTCAAAACTGTCAGTGTCTATTTTTTTTCATTTTGAAGAGGAGGTCCATGACCAAATACTGTAGCTGCTGACTGTTTATTTTAGGACACTTCCTGTCCTGGAATCCAGAGATGTTGACAACCCAGCCATTGTTTCCATCGGCTCTCGGGTGCTTCCGCCGCCATTGCCTTCAGAGCCAGTTCCCTACTGCACATGCGTGAAGCGCACTGTGCTCTGTGAATGGCCCAGCATCAGGGGAAGAGGGGGGGGGGAACATTTAGGGGAGGTTGCCCCAGCCAGGAAGTGGGAAGTCAAAAACGGGTACCTATTCCCCCACTCCCCCGTAAAGTGTAAAATGTGGCACTGGAGGGGACTAGGAAGCAGATAAGCGGAGCACCACTTTAAAAAGGTACATTCCACTCAAAATTGAGTAGCAGTAAGAAAAAAGTCTGTGGACAGATCCCAGCAGAATATGAAATGTGCTAGAAGCATGTGACTTAACATAATACATAGATTATATCAAACATGCTGAATATTGACACTGTTTTAAAGTACACTTACAACTTTAATTGAAAGTTATCCAGCCCCATTACCTAGCCCCTGCAATACATAGGTCTAGCTTCCCTTTCCAGCAGGTGCATAACTACCTCAACTGACAGCTGCGGCCACCCTCAATGTCAGTCTGCAGCCTGACCAGTGAAAATCTAGTGCCGGGCTAACTGCTACAGCCACAAAGACTTGAATAGGACATACCCTCATAGCAGGAGCAGTGTCTAATTCAGAAAGATGTTAATGTGCAGGAGGCTCTAAGGCCCTGTTCACACCTGAGCATTTTTACAAGCTGAAAAGCGCTTATCTCTGAAGACTCGAAAAACCCAACAAGCAAAATCCCATTCATTTCAATGGCCCCATGTTCACATATGAGCGTTTTGCCGCCTGAAGCAAAACGCCTGAAGCACAAAAAAGTACATGAGCTTCTGTTTGGCAGATTACAAGCATTTTTGTTAGATGTCAATGCCTACCTCCAAACACCTGAAACAAAAAAACACCTGAAAAAAACAGCCTGAAAAACACCCAAACGCCTGAAAATGATATGCTTAGGTGTGAATGGAGCCTTAACCACTAGGTCAATTCTGAAATTTCCCCTTATACATGTAAAATCTTATAACCTCCAAACATTATATATTTTTTAGCAGAGGCTCTAGAGAATAAAATGGTGGGTGTTGCAATTTTTTGTGTCACAAGGGTATTTGCGCAGCAGTTTTTGAAAAAATACACATATTATATTATACACTAAATTCATATAATTAGAGATGCACTGAAACTGCGGCAACAGAAATATATTGGCCAAAAATAATTTTTTCTGCATTTTGCTGATAAAGAAAAAGATGCCAATAATCGCGCCGAAAACACAAACGATTTTGCTACCTTTTTACCACGATTTTACTGTGCTCAAGAAAAGCATTAAAGCGTAACACGGGTGCGTTATTGATGCATTCTTGCTGCGTTTTCAATGCATTTTAATTAACAGGTGCATATTTGGTGCGGTTTTTTAACTGACCAAAAATGCAGCAAGCAAGATTTTTAAACCCACAACCCAAGCGCAACAGACCAGTGTGAAGACACACAGAGAATTTAAAGAGATGCACTTTTCTTGAGCTTTTCTTGCGCTAAAATTGCCGATATAGGCTGGAAATAAATTAATTAAAATTCATGACATTGATTAAAAATAGTCGAATAATACAATTATATATCAGAAAAAATGCTTTCGTTTTAAGGCATCTTGCATTTTCGTTTTCAGTTTCAGCACCAACATTTTAGTGCACCTCTATGGTCGATCAGATGCTTTCACAAGGCAGGAACAGCTTGTTTACAACAAACCAAAACCGGAAGTGAAAAAATGCTGGTCACTCCTGGTTTCTGACTTTACACAGTGGGAGGAACAACATAATTTCTTCTCAATTCCCAGGGAAGCCAGTTCTGTCAATTAAAACCTTACTGGGCTCCCCCAATAGGATGGGAGAGCCCAGTAAAGGTGGTGGTAAAGGTGGCGGCAGGAGAAAAGGAAAGGGGGGGGGGGGAGGAGGGGTTTGAATTATGCAGCTGCTGTATAGCTGCTTGCATTATATTAACTTTGTGCAGAATCAATGGCTGTAAAAAATGACACTGGGATTATGGTTGTAGCCTCAAACATGATCCTGGTATAACCACATCAATACGATGCTGGGGGGATGCAGGTACCGGGTTTAGACACGTACCCACTTCCCCTTCCGGTGGGATTGCCACGGTGGATCCACCGAAAGTTCTCCCCACCACTTCCAGCAACCTTCTGGGACACGTTACAGGTTCCAGAAGGCTGCAGGACAATTCACAAAGCGCACCACGGCTCGGGCATGTGCAGTGGGCAGCCGGCTGTGAAGCCACAAGAAATCCACAGAGACCAGGAAAGAACAGGTTCAGGTGAGAACAACGCTGAGCCACTGCACAGGTAAATTTTTTTTTTTTCCCCAAACAGGGCAAACAGCTTTCAGAAAAAGAAACTTCTGCGATGCAGGAACGCTGCGAATATGCAGCGTGTTCCCGCATCGCATCCGCACCTCTGGCAGTTCACACTACCATATGCGATACACAGGGGGTGTCAATTAAAAGTTAACGACACCCCCAGTTGTGATCGCATATCTCGGTGCGATCTGCAAGTTTGCACAGAATCGGATCGCACTAGTGTGAACCACCATGCGATCCGATTCTGCTGCGGATAAAAAAAAAAAAAGGGGTCATGTGCGTGTTTAGTGCGATTGCGGTGCTAATTCACCCATACAAATTGTATGGCTGAAATTTGCACCGCACAGAGATCGCATGTGATTTAGGAGCAGTGCGCTCCGAATTACATGCGATCTCTGTGATCGCACAAATGTGAATCGGCACTTAAACTGCAAACTCTGTGCCAGAAAAAAACAGCTCTCATATGTATTCCTACTGCAGTCACAGTAGATATAGTTAAGCCTTTACAATATCTCACCAAGTTTTACTTGGCATCATGCAATTTTAAATATTTTTTTTAAACCTAATGAGAAAATAGCACACACAGTTTTAAAACAGAAAGGAAGCCAGATGCTTAATACGTGGGTGGTGATGCAAGCAAAATGAGGTTGCTGCATATGGGGATTTTGGGAGACATTTGTTGTTTAAAAAAAAGTTGTAAACAGGAATATGCTTGCAGCCTGCAGAACTGGTCTCCATGCCCACATTTATAGTATACTTTAAAGAAAGCTGAGCATACAAGGAGAAAACACCTTACACACCGTGGGATGCTTCACTGCACTAATGTTTACATTTCTTTTTCTACATTAATTTCAAATGAGGCTAAATAAATCAAGAGGTGAGCAGCATTTTATATTAAACAGAATTCAGGAGAATTCAACCCTCCAGCCAAGAGACACTGTGAGATTCAGATTACTGTGACAAAGAAAGGGTAACTTGAAATTAAACTAAGCATATAATATGATGAAACAGTGTATATATATATATATCTATATCTCTATCTATATCTCTATCTATATCTCTATCTATATATATATATCTCTATATCTATATATATATATATACACACACACACACACACCAAACTATGATATAGACATCTATTTTCTAGGGAAGTCAAATTATTATACACTTTCTTGTTAAATCCACCCAATGAAGGGATGCTGGAAACTGTTTAGTCGGTAAATAGTGACATTTATTTAAAAAAACTTTTCATGAGGATCGAGCAAAAAACTTGCAGTGGATAAAAATGGATTTTTGTAAAATCTTACCGTAAAATCCTTTTCTCTTAAGCTCATTGACAGACGTAGTCCTCGTTGATTAATACCAACTCGGGTTATACTGCCCTCTACAGGAGTAGGACTAGACAGGAAAGAAAATGTTCTGGCCACACCCTAGGGGCAGTCCCAGAGGGTATATCCTCTCACTTCCTGCTACAGCAAATCAGTTATGTCACAAAGCAGTGTTTAGAGAATTTAACCCAACCCAACTCAAAACCAGAGGGGCGGGTACTACGTCTGTCAATGAGCTTAAGAGAAAAGGATTTTACGGTAAGATTTTACAAAAATCCATTTTTCTCTGTCGCTCATTGACAGACGTAGTCCTCGTTGATTAATAACAACTCGGGACGTCCCAAAGCAGTACCACAAATGAGGGGTGGGCTAACAGAAATCAAAATCCAGAAGGCCCAACCGGAGCCAACCAGAAGCATCAAGGACTCATCGAGCAAAAAGATGAGACCTAAGTGAAAAACCCAACAAACCCTTGAGATAGACCAACAGTCTCCTCAGATTGCGGCCTGCAGAACCTTGCGGCCAAAAGAGGCATCTGACGATGCCATCACATCAATCTTATAAAATGATGTAAAGGTATCAACCGACGATCAAGTCATCGCCTTGAAAACCTGGATCGCTGACGCCTGCTGGCGGAAGACCCAGGAAACACTAGGCGCCCGAGTAGAGCGCGCCTTAACAGGGAACGGAGGATTCCGACCCTTAATAGAATAAGCCTGTACCACCGTCTGACTGGTCCATCTAGATATGGTTGTGGCAGACATAGGCAACCCCCTTCTAGGGCTATCCGTGCTCACAAAAAGTGAGTTCGTCTTACGAAACAAGTTCGTAGTAGTCAAGTGTACCCTGATTGTCTGAACCCCATCCAAGGAGTGTAATCCCAAGGATGGCTAGTCTTAGGACATGGGGAAGGTAACACAATATTTTTATTCAGATGAAAACTCTGAAAACCACTTTAGGAAGGAAGGATGGATTCGGAAGAAGAACCACCTTATCCCTATGAACCACCAGATATGGGGAACCACAATATAATGCGGCCAGTTCTGACACCCTGCGTGCAGAAGTAATGGCCACCAAGAAGGCCACCTTCTGGGATAATGTAAGCAAGGGAATCTCCCTAATATCTTCAAAGAGAAGTTTCTGAAGAACCGACCACACTAACTTAAGATCCCAGGCGGTAAGAGTGCACGCACTGGCGGAGCCAGATGTCGCACCCCCTGGATGAAATTCCGCACCAAGGAATGATTAGCCAAAAGTTTCTGAAAAAAGATTGCTAACGCTGAAACCTGACCCTTGATGTGCTCAAGGACAGTTTCTGCTCAACCCCTTGTTGCAGACAGACCAAGATTCGGGTCACCGAATAGGTATGTGGGGGAAATCCAAGAGATTCACACCAAGCAATATAAGACTTCCATGTGCTGGAAGTTGCTTTCCTTGCTTTAACTAGAGGTAGGAATAACTGAAGCTGACACTCCCTTGTCCTTCAGTACCTGAGTCTCAATGGCCAGGCCATTAAGCCAGCGATAGTAAAACAAGATGGAAGATCAGTCCCTGAGACCGCAAATCCTCCCTGAGAGGAAGTCTCCAAGGAGCGTCCGCGACTAGCCTCACCAAGTCGGCGTACCAGGCTCGACGAAGTCAGTCCGGAATTTCCAGAATAACTGGAATTCCCTCCACCTCTATCCTGCGAAGAAATTCCCGCAGTAACTTGAGAGGATGGAAGGCATGCCGTAGCTGATACTGCCCCCACGGGGCGATCAGCGTTTCTGCTGCGTCCGCTAGAGGATCGCGGGTGCGAGCTACAAACCTCCGCACCTTCCTGTTGAGCCAAGGTGCCAACAGATCCACATCCAGGGTGCCCCAATGAAGGGACAGCTAGTGAAAAGCTCTGGATGAAGAGGCCATACCCCTTGATCCAGAATCTGATGGCTGAAATAATCTGCCTGCCGATTTCCCACCCCCGGAGTGAACACTGCGGGGAGATCCGGAACAAACCGTTCCGTCCAACGAAAGATGCTAGTCGTTTCGATGGCCACCAGGACACTCTAAGTGCCCCATTCTTGACATAAGTCACGACCGTGGCATAGTGTGATTGGATCCGAATCGGGCTGCTCTAGAGCTGCTCGGTCCAGTAAATCAGACAAAATCTGATCGCTCTCAGTTCCGATACCCTATTGGTAACCTGGATGCTATCGGAAGGAATGACTTCCCCTGGTTGAGCATCGGAGACTTCCTGGTCCGCTCGCTCAACCAGATCCGATTGTCCAGGAAATCGGAATTCTGATTCCATTAGAAAAAAATCTCCTTCAGGAGAATTCGGGTATGAGACTGGGTATACGGTACTGCCTCTAAGAAGGCCACCATCAGTCCCAGCCAATTGACGGACAGCAACATCCGAATCGTTGACTGAACCTTCTGGAGTTTCTCCGCAAGGAGAAACTTTCTTGCCCAGGATGTATCCAACATTAGGCCCAGATAGTTCAGTCTCCTGGTGGGAACCAGGGATGATCTTTGGGAAAGCGAAGAAAACGCTGATGTCCTGCGATGATGGGGATATAAGGATAAGCATCCTAAATGTCTATGGACGCCAGGAAATCCCCCTGATGCAGGGAGGCCACCACTGTTCGGATGGACTCCATCTTTCCCCAAGTCCAGAAATTGGACGCACCTTGCCCTCTTTCCTGGGCATTGTGAACAGGTTCGAATAGAACCTCTGAAACCGTTCAATGTTAGAAGGGAAGAATCGCACCGGTGGAAGTGATCGAAACTCGATCCTGTATCCTGACCGTATGACCTTCCTTTAAAGAGGGATTCCTCAAACGGATAGCGCCGAGCCATGCGTTTGGAAATAACAGGGGTTTGTTTCAAAACGACCACATTTGGGTAAAGGAAAATCCTTCGCCCTTTTGGTAGGCTAACAAGTACCAAAAAGGAATCTCAGTCTCAGCTACCTCTACCGGTGTAACCTCAAGACTAAAAGGTTTCCCGGACGGACACAACTAGTGCATCCACCACTCTTGTGCTATGGCGGAGGCAGAAACGTTTTCTTCACTGCTGAGGAGACATTACCTGAGACAACAGCCTCATAAGAGGGACCTGCAGCTGCATTGACCAGCTCCGAATCAGTATCTGAAGTATCAGATAAAAAATAGGGGTAGGCAGGGGTCACTTCTTGACCCCCGTCCCTGACAGGCCACCTCCACCCGGGATACCAAAGACTCCAAAACTGCCGAAAATGCATTAAAAACAAGTGGGGTACTGGAGGGTCCTGCGGCCACCTTGAGGGGATCAGGTGGGGATACCTATGCGGCAGAGTCAATGATTATACAAGACATTTGCCAGCGACAAAAAAAAAAATGACAAAGTAAAAAACTTTTTTTTTTTTTGTAATTTCCCAGCGCAACAGCGCCCCTCAGTGTTACCTGCCTTTTTGGACCCCACAGAGAGAGAGAGACCCCAAGGCTCATCCCTGATGCACAGAAGTTTTCTATCAGCTTGCTCAGTGCTGTCCTGTTACAGACAGGAAGTCTTTGGCCCTTTTTCCTGGGTAAAGGAGGCGGCTCCGCCCCTTAACACGCCTTCCAGCGCCTCCCCCTGGCTCCACGAGGTGTTTGGTCACCTCAAACATGGCCGCCCCCATGCTGGAGACACGAGGCTACGCCAATATGGCGGCCTCGTGCGATCTGCCAGACAATGGCGGCGGCCTGTACAGGATTCTATGTTCGCCTGCGGGAGTATCTCGGCCCCACAACCTTCACCCTGATGGTGATAAGCCTGGCCGGCGGTACCGGACCCTGGCGGGCCGCATGCGGTCCGTGGGCCGTCGGAAGGCAGCACTCTGCCCTTGCTGGAGGAATGGCAATCTGGACTGCAGTGATTCAGGCATAGGCATCGCCCTGTGAACACCTCTGACAGGTAAGATACCTCTTGCTTCATTAGTAATGCCCATTCTAGTACTGCCACTGACTTCAGTCACCTTTACAGTTTTAAAAAGACATTAGATAGTCAGCTCCCAAACCAAGCCTCCTGGTTTCTGTTCACAAAAATCACACTCAAATTGGGGGATCTGTGACCTGTTATAGGATAGAGGGGAAACCCATCCTACCATTCCAGAGAGGGGCCCGCGTCCACCACAAACCCGACAGGGGGGGAGGGGGAACATACTACTCACCATACCGGAACCAGGCGGGCGCCACTCCTGACAGAACCCCTCTCCACCGGGGTGGGGGGGCTGTCGACCAATACGGACGCCGTGACTCTTGGTCATTGGCGTTCAAGCGAGACGTTTAACTCGCAGGGTCAGTCCCCGTCCAGTGGGACTATGTCGCGGCCGACCCAGCGCGGAGCTATGGCCTGCACGCGCTCGTAGGCTGAACTGGGGTGACCACTGGATCTCAACATCCAGCCTGTCGCCCAGTTACAGCTTGCTTGCTTGAAGATCTCACAGGAACACTGAAGAAAAAAGCTGTCTAAAAAAAATCTAAGAAAAAAATCCTGCCAGGACCGAAGATCCTAGCAAGGCATCTAGGTCCTTACTCCTAACTAGACAGAAAAAAACTGATTTGCTGTAGCAGGAAGTGAGAGGATATACCCTCTGGGACTGCCCCTAGGGTGTGGCCAGAACGTTTTCTTTCCCGTCTAGTCCTACTCCTGTAGAGGGCAGTATAACCCGAGTTGTTATTAATCAACGAGGACTACGTCTGTCAATGAGCAACAGAGAAAATATATTTCAAAAGGGATAGATGCCACACAACCACAATTTGCAAATTGTTGGGATATACACGAAATATGAAGGTGCACAGAACAGTTTCAGACATCCCTGCCCTTTAACTCCAACTCAAGTCATATTTGTGTTTATTAATTCATCAGCTATAAAAACTGTAGCTGCTGACTTTATAAACAGACACTCACTTGTCCCAGGATCCAGCAATGTGCTCACCGCAGCTGTTCCTTCCATCGGCGCCAGGCCGGCATCTCAACTGTGGACACCGGGCTCTAACAGCTTGTGACTTCACAGCCTGATGCCAAGTCCCCATGCATGAGCCACCCTGCACATTGTGAATGGTCCCACAGTCTTCTGGGATCTGTGACGTATCCCAGAAGATTGCGGGGAGGCCTAGACAATCTGAGCGGAAGTGGGAGCGGGTACTTGTCAAAACCAGGCCTTTAAGATGAACTTCCCCCTTTTGAGTGAAGCTCCGCTTTGTCTGAGACCTCTAGAACAGTAAAACCAATGTTCTACTGTATACCTTCATGTCTACTGTATAACAGTTTAGTGAAAGTGAATACATTAATTCACATGTACAGTTCATGTGCAACAATCTCTTTTGATATTGCACAATCAGCAGTAAAGTGGAGCCCATGCAGTCCATCCTCTGCAGACATTTTCTACATTATCACATCTCATACATATTCCAAAAGACTTAAAAACATAAAGCAACATCCCAAGTTACGCTCATTTTTATGTACTACTAAAGCGGATTTCAAGTTAAAATAATAAAACACACCAAAAGAAAATACAAAAAGGATATCTAGAAAGGATAAACACCTACTGCCAGAGAACATTAACAGAAAAGCAACTGTCCCTGCAAAAGAAAAATGTACTGTGGAAAACTTAAACTAACATATCAGTATTATTATTAGCCAACCTGTGTGATGGCAAAGGCAGGGGACAGGTTCTCTTTATGAAGGCATCATGCCTCCCCTGCCTTCCAGTGCAAGTAATCAAGTACATATTTTCCTTGATTAGCTGCATCCTTGGTTACAGTAGCCAAGGAACGACAGCTCTGAAACTGGAAGTGATGAAACCATCATAGCTTGGAGGCTTATTAGAGGAGATCAGAAAATGGATGTTCCTCAATCCCCTTTGTATCTATTTCAGCCGTTCACCATGGTCCTGTGCTCCCTGAAGTAACGGAAAAGCCCTGAAACCACTGTGGGAAGAGGGTATGGGGCTGGATCTTCTCACTACTGTAAACATGATCAGCTGCCTGTAAAGCTGCCAGGATCAGTTGTACTGAACAACTGATCGGACACTGTAAAAAAAAAAAAAAAAAAAAAATTATACCAAGCTCACCACTACAGCCAAGAGCTTGTTTTAGCCACTTCAATTCCAGGACGTTTTAAAACATCCTAAGAATGTGAAATAGTTAGTCTTTTTTTTTTTTTAAACAACAAACATGTTATGCTTACCTCCTCTGTGCAGTAGTTTTGCACAGAGCAGCCCCGATCCTCCTCTTCTCGGGTCCCTCACCGGTGCTCCTGGCCCCTTTCCCCCACGGCAAGCAGTTTGCAATGGGGCACCAAAGTAGGTGCGCTCCCAATCAGCAGCTCTATGTGTTTATTCACACATGAAGCCGAAGCACAGCCCCGCCCCCTCCGTCTCCCGATTGGCTCACTGACTGATGGACAGCTGCCAAAAGCCAATGAGGAGTGTGAGTTCCAGCACTTAGGGACATTGCTGGAATGAGAGGGGGCTCAGATAAGTATTAGGCTGGGCTGCTGCACACAGAAGGTGTTTTTACCTTCCTGCATAGGTAAAAAAACCTTGTGCCTTTACAACCACTTTAACGTGCATGTCAAGGCAAACTGATAGAATTATACATATTGGAGAACATTTTCTGCAGTACATCATGCAGATCTCTGCATGTTTTATCCCCAAAAATTGTGGGTTGGTGAGTGTTTGTTTTAAAGCACATTTACTACTTTTAACCGCTTGCCGACCGCCTACAATATATTTACTGCGGCAGTCAGCCTCTCCTGGGCAAACCGACGTAGTACTACGTCGCTCGCCCCCACTCGTTCATGGCCATCCCCGCGCGAGTGACCGGGGGCTCAGATGTCCGCCGGTCACTCACGATCTCCCGCTGGAGAGGGAGAAAGGCAGACGGCTAATGTTATCGCAGCCGCCTATCATTCTCCCCGGTGTAACTGAAGAGATAATACGATCCTGCTATGTAGGATCGTATGTCTCTGTGGTTACATCACAAGCCACGCCCCTTGACAGTTAGAATCACGCCCCTAGGGACACACTTAACCCATTGATCACTAATAAAGTTAACCCCTTCCCTGCCAGTGTCATTTTTACAGTAACAGCGCATATGTATAGCACTGATTACTGTAGTAATGTCCCTGGTACCCCCAAAAGTGTCAAAAATGTCAGTTAAGGTTCCAATCTGGCCACGCAATGTCGCAGTCCCGCAAAAAAAAAACAAAAAAAATGCAGATCGCCGCGCCATTTCTAGTAAAAAAAAAAAAAAACAATAAAAATGACATCTTTCCCTTGGTTAGTAAACGCAATAACTTTTGCGCAAACCAATCAAAATACGTTTATTGCGATTTTTTTTTTACCAAAAAATATGTAGCAGAAAACAAATTGGCCTAAAATGTTAAAAACATTTTGATTTTTACATTTTTTGGGGGGGAATTTCATATAAAAAAAATTTGAAAAATATGGTTATTTTTTCAAAATTGACGCTCTTTTTTGTTTATAGCGCAAAAAAAATAAAAAAAAAAAATCGCACAGGTGATCAAATACCACCAAAAGAAAGCTCTCTGTTCGTAGGAAAAAAAGGACGTCAATTTAATTTGGGTACAGCGTCGCACGACCGCGCAATTGCCCATTAAAGTCACGCAGTGCCGAATCGCAAAATAGGCCCTGGTCTTTGAGCAGCCAAATCCTCCGGGGCTTAAGTGGTTAAAGAACGTGTAAATACCTGAATGTCCACAGCCTGGCTACAGGTTCACTTTAAGCCATAATCTGGCAAGCTAAACTATACACATAACATTTTAGGTTTTTAAAAGCTATTTGTGATGCTGGAGGTGATTTCACAGCCTAGGAAGAAAAAGACTGGATTATTCTCCAAAACACCAAGAGTAAAGGCGTCCCCTAATAAAGTATAATGTATTCCGTTCAGACATATCAAAACACATTCATCTTAAAAATGTGTTTATCAAAATAAAATGACTGTCTGCTGCACATGTAAATTATAGTCTGAGCGGTCCATGGAAACATTTGGAATAGAATTCAGTGAATTACAGCTGGGCTTTCATCAACAAAAAGACTATTGCGGTATTTGAGCGATGTGCCATTTTGTCTCCTATCAATGCTGTCATAAACGCCAATTTTTATCTATCACATAAGGGTGGAAAAGTTGATTAAAATCTGTTACCAGTTTTTATTATCCCTTTACATCTGTGAAAAACACTGAAGTAGAACACTGAGCAAATATAATAAATGTCCCCTCAGTACCATGATGTATTCCACATAAATTCTATGTTATACATTTGTTTAAGAACTGCTAGTATAATTATTTGATATTGAATTGTATGTAGCACCCTACAGGTAGGTGCTAGGTGAAGTATAGTGGGACTTGGCTGCTTAACAGCAGGGCCATGATTTCAGCTGGACTGTCATGTCTCCCAGGTGAGGTTACTGAGAGGGGAGGCTCCCCACTGGGAGGATTCTCATAGGGCAGTGGAGGAAACCCAATCAGTGGCTCAGTCAGGCTTGTATCTACCCCAGAAGGCAGATTCTGCCCCAGAGCATTCTGGGAGTGGGTATAAGTTTGAAGGGAACGCATGACGCAGCATCTTTGGCGATGAGCAGAGTTCCAGGAAGGAGAGTACGGCTCTCAGAGGAAGCGGATGTCGCGGGTGGCGGCCTGGGAATCCAAAGAGTGTGAAGCTGAGCTGCAGAGGGGATCCGGTGTGCCTGAAAGCAATGGAGAGAGAGAGAGAGGGGTACAGCTCCAGGAAAGCCTACAAAGGTCGTGAGTACTGTGGACTGCCCCTGGGGGTCTGCCTAGAGTCAGAGGGGACCATTCCCGAGAAGATTCTAAGGATCCAGGAGTCAGCTAGCTATTTAAGGGGGTGCCTGATCAGAGGACCCTGAAGTATTAGAGGGGGTACCTAGGTAGAGGACCCTGAAGTGTGAAAGGGGGCGCCTGTAGTTTGGGCCCTGAAGAGTCAGTGTTCAGTGGGAAGTGTACAAGGTTGAGAGTTGAAGCAGCACAAGTATCTACACAGAGCTACCTCAGCCAGTGCAGGGCTGGAGGGAGCTGTTCAGTGACTTGAGCTAAAGCAGTGTCAGGAGTCAAGTGTTCTACAATCCTGGATCTTCTGAAATAAAGTTGAGGTTCCAGCACAGTTTCAGTACTACAGTATCCATAAATAAATGAAAAAGTGTGCTGATAAATGTGAGTGTGCTGCTACCAAAGGTGTATGAATGAAATAATGTAAAAAAGTCTGGTGCGCTACTAAATTGCAATAAAATTAACAATGTCAATCGTGCATACAAAATAGTGTACAAACAATTTGAAACAAATGATAATGTGAGTAAACACAGTCTCTGGTTTCTCTTGCAAATCAATATCATGTGTTTTCCGTGAACAACTCCACCAGAAAAAAGCTAAATAGATGAATGTGCAAATAAAGTCCAGTGTTCATATAAATTCCAAAAATAATCACTGTTGGCCGTGAGAAAACCAAGTGCTGCTGCAAATCAACGAACGTGACGTGAAAATCCCATCACCTGGTGAATTCACGGCTTACCAGCTTTAAGTAGATTTAGGGCAGATAGACAGAATATGAATCCAAAGGGGCCTCTGCAGATAACCAAAAGGTAGTGCTGTGTTGCAATCCACCCTCGTGTGAGACAGGGGAGGGGGGGAGCTGCTTACCAGATCCCACTGTTTCCAAACATGTAATGGATGTAGACTCTCTCTGGATATGTAAATGAGGGACTCCTGGTGTTTCCTGGTTCTTCTCTCGGAATGACACTCATATAAGGTGCACCATGAAAATGAGGGAATAGACTAATAGTGCATTACCTTTTATCACATTTATTAGGAAAGTAAAGATTGCACTTACAGGAAAAAACGAAGATGCAAGTTCTGTCTGGAGAGCGGCGGCTGCCTGCAGTGCAAGCCGCGGCTGTTGTGACTGACGGCGTGACTCCTCCTTCGTTCTGACGCGTTTCCTCCCTATTGGGCTTCCACGGAGATAGGAGGGGAGTCAGCGCCATCATCTCTGCCCTTTTTATGATGACATGAAACATCACTTCCTGTGTCAATGGGACTCAAACACGAAGTAAAATACCAACTGCACCTCTCCATCCCCCCCCCTTTTCCTTTCCCCTTTTCTTCTTCCCCCCTCCTGTTCCCTTCTTTTTTCCCCCTTGCCCCTCCTTTTCTTTTTGTGAGCTGGCCAAATTTATATTTTACCTTTATAATAATTCTTCTTCTTAGAGGACATTCTGAACTTTGCAAGCGTTTTTTTTTTTTTTTAATTTCTTTTTTAAAGACTAAACTACTCGTCCATTTTATTTTTTTTTTTTACTTTTCATGTTGCTATCTGATGTGTTTCCCCACCTCTGCTTTTGTCCGTATGCATGTTGGTTATGGTCTGGGGATCTCGGGCACAGCAGTAATATAGAACTTCTTTGTTAAACCTATCTGTGCAATACCTTTCCACACTGTATAATATACTGTTTGTACATGAAATGTTTTTTGTATTTGAATATTTATGGATAGGTTTCTATTATAGAGAATTTGTACAAGCAAAACAGCTGAAGAAGTAAAATTCGGGGAAACATGCAGAGCTACTAGTCAATTTACTTCATATTCCACTCCGTGACAGGATAGGTTTTTTTAGCTTATTGTCACTGACTTTGTCAGAACCGGTTCACTATGTACATCGACATGTTGTTTACATTGTAATCGTATCATGTATACATGTGTTTTTTTGAAAATTTTTATCAATAAAATGAGAATTTTTTTTATAATTGTGCCTTTAAAGCCCATGTTTCCCAATCTTCTATGTATATACCTCAAGATTACATAGGCATTGCTTCAAGTCACGACTTTCAGGTTGCACAAGTGTGAAATGGGTCTAAACATCAATAACATAAATCGTACGCAAAAACTGTAAATATTAGTAAATCAGTGATCTGTTCAGGTGATCAGTAGCTAACTGATTTGGCAGTCAACAAGGCACTGGCCAGGATATGCCGCTAAGTCAAGGTGGATAGTGGGGTCTGTTTCAAGATGGAAACAAGAAAAGAGATCTCCATAGCAGGACATTTAAAGCATTTTCAATCAGCCTATGATCACAAAAACAATTTAACATACACATCACAGAAAACCACTATCAAAAAACAGATGGTTGTAGGTCGTCTTGTGTAAACGTTAACTAGGTTAGGCAAAAAGAAATAGGAACCACACAAACCTAAGCTTCATTGCAAACATTAAACAAATATCCACTGACCCCTGCTTGGCGTCCGTTCACATCTTGGCAACCCAGATCGTGCAAACAGAATCGCAGGACTCCTGTCGCCCAAAAGAAGTTCATGTACTTCTTTTGGGTGACAGGCATCTCGCAAATCTTTTTACAAGATTGTTCTGTGATTCGTCAGGCGACAATCGTGGCAAATTGTGCCGCGTTTGGGGTGCCATTTTAAGTGACAGGGGTGGCACGGGCATCCTGGGATTTGGTATGGTACGGACCATAGAGTTTGTTCTTAGATAGAAAACTGGTTACAGGGGCACATTTAAAGCGTGGGGATAAAAAAATGAGTACTCAGACTAGTCTGGATTGGTAAGTGGGGTACCCCAGGGCTCTGTACTGGGATCAACTCAGTTACATTTTTCATAAATGATATAGAGGTCGGTATAAAATAGCTTAATCTCAGTGTTTGCTGACAAAAAGAAAAAAAAGAAGTAGGGCAACGACATCACAGCAGGATATAGAAATCTTACAAGAGGACCTGAATCAGTTAATGGAGTGGGAAACTAGATGGCAAATGGCACTTGGTTAAAAATATACACTCACTAGGGGGGAGAACCTGGTGAATTCCAAGATGGAGAAGAATCTGAGGGTCCTAGTAGAAGACAGACAAGCAATATCATGCAATGTCAAGCTGCAGCAAGCAAAGCCAGCAGAAGGTTAGCATGCATTAAAAAGGGGATTTACTCCAGAGATAAAACAAGAACCCTGCCATTTTATAAAACTCTGGTCCGGCCACATCTGGAGTATTCCATCCAGTTCTGGCCACCAATCCTCAGGAAGAATGTGCTGGAGCAAGTCCAGAGAAGGGCAACAAAATTAATATGGGGACTGTACTAGGACCTCAATTACAGGGATCAACTGCAAGTACTAAACTTATTCTCCCTGGAGAAGAGAGGCTTGAGAGGAGACATGATTGGGATATACAAATACCTCAATGGTGATCCCAGGTTAAGTATGACACTAATCAGTCCCAGAGAATGTAAGAGGACACGGGGCCACACAATGAGACTGGAAGCTGTTTAACCTTAAGCTGTGTAGGGTATTTTTACTGTCAGGGCAGTAAGGATGAGTGGTGTCAGCAGGAAGTATTGATATTTTTTATAAACTCTTGGGCGTGCATCTTCGTAAACACAATATACAGGGATATGGTAAATGACTATCTACACTAACACACACTCGTTGAACATGGTAGACGATGGTCTTTATTCCACCTTATTAACTATGTAATCTGGAACCAGCTATGAGGTTTTGAAGATTTAGTACAAACATCCTATCTGAGATCACTAGGTAATATGCAGCAGCCAGCCTTTTCCATGCAATTGGAAAGATCAAGTGAGTGGCAACCCACGTTATTCTGTAAGGTAGAACAATCAAAATCTGAAATCAACTCTTGATCATAATAGGAGGGGTATTGGGGGGTTTGGACCAAGTTTTCTAGTTCTGGCCCCAGGAGCAGGAGAAAAATTCTCTCTTCATCTCCAAATTGACACTTATGTTTAATGCGGTTTGCTTGTATGTCTTACTTCTGTTTTTGTAACCTTTTTTAACCCTTTCTATGACTGCCTGCCTAAGGGTATTGTATATAAAAAATGATATGCTGGTTTATGGTTGCTTTAAAGAAGGCACAAGTCTGAAGAGACTGTTGTAGGAATGTGGTGTGTGTAGTTGTATTGTATTATCAGTGCCTATCAGCTAGATTGTAAATCATTACTAATCTGTGTGAGACTGCATTACAGGGCTGCCCTCTCACATTCCCTGTAACTGGAGCAAGTGGCTGGTAAAGAACAAGATGGTCAATCTGACTGCATGCAGATTAGTACCATTGTGTGGAAGTTATCATAGGCAGAGATATATGTGCCTGCATAAGCTGTGGTACATTGCATTAAGAAAAAATATGCATTAATTTTGATTATTCCGGTACACTGGCAGCCCGTACAAATTAACGGCTTACTTTTTTTTTCCAATTCGGGACAGTAAGGGGCCTCTCCCAGGTCCTCGCTCCACTGAGCCTTCAAATGATGCAGATGTCACCTCGCTCACATTGTTTCCAGCAAAGATTTGTAAGCTGGCTAGTACACAATATCATTCCAATACAACCATTTCTGGAGAAATTTCTCCCTGGTAACCTTCTCTGTCGCAATCAGGTCTTCTATTTTCTTGATTTAATCATTTTTCGCCAACCAGACGGTGATCAAGGGTGGTTGGTGCCTTTCTTTTTTTTTTTTTAAAAGAGAAGTATACAACTTTTTGCTGCACTTACCAATTACAATAGAATGCCAAAAAAAAGGCCTAATGGAAATCTTGTGATGGCGTAACAGAAAAAAAGTCAGATCCTGAGGGATCTCATAGTCCGTGAATACCTTCAACCAGAAGATTTGGAGCTTACCGTACTACAGGACCATAAAATATGCAGCATGTCTTCCACTACTTCTCTCCACCTCCAACACTTCTGTGCGAAAATTTTGTCGATCCTGTGGGGAGTATAGTACCATCTTGTAAGGATTTTAAATCCCGATTCTTGGTATCTAGAGCAAAGTAACATTTTGTACCTAAAGAGGAAGAGCCATTCCATCCGTTTATTGGAAGATATGCAAAAGGTCCCCTTTACCATTTGGCGGCTTAAAAACTGCCCTGGGGAGATCAAGTAAGCGGTAGGTCTGAGACACTGTAGGACGCTAAGGCATATGGCTGTCGCATAGCCTGTAGAAAATGTGTACGTTTACGAGTTAAAGATGAGGCTGTGGAAAGGGAGGACATAAAGTGAGAGAGTTGCATTTTGTTCCAAAATGACAAAGCAGAGAGAGCTGGATTTGCTGCTATCTATGCCCTGGAAGGCTAAAGGTCCAGAATGTAAACGGTCTTTGGAATAACTTCTGCTGCTGTAATATCTTAAAAGAAATGTAAAGTCAGAAGGTTTTTTTTATCTTAATGTACTCTATGCATTAAGATAAAAAACCTGTGTGCAGCAGCCCCCCTCACACTTACCTGAGGTCCCCCTCTGTCCAGCGATGTCCACGAGTGTCTCAGCCATCTAAGATTCTCCCTCCTGATTGGCTGCTGCCAAAGTCAGCTAGCCAATCAGGACAGAGGGGGCAAGGCCAGGGCAGGGCTCTGTGTCTGAATGGACACAGGGAGCTGTGACTCGGCTCGGGTGCCCCCATAGCAAGCTGCTTGCTGTGGAAGCACTTAACAGGAGAGAGGAGCCAGAAGAGGGGAAGAGGGACCCTTGGATCCAGGTTGCTCTGTGCAAATCCACTGCAACAGAGCAGGTAAGTATAACATGTTTTTCTTTATATGAAAAAAAAAAAAGATCACTTTAAAGCTCGGGTTTGACATTCCCAGGCTAAATGATGGGTTTTAAATGAGGAAAAGCAGGAATGGTTCTGGAGAAATCGGTTTATTCTGGAACACCTGAGTGCACATACTCCAGGCCTCACCTAAAGTGGGGTGCAGTCTGCGGAATCCTTCTCAAAACACCATGAAAGGTTCAACAATGGAATTTTAGAAACCACTTGTTATAAAGTTACCAACTGCTTTAAAGAACCATGGCGGCACCAGTCAATAATCCTGCTTTAATGGCAGGCTGCCTGGTAGGATGCTATATCCGAGAGCGCCATGCCCCCCCAGTGTCGAGAATTTTAGACTTTACTGGAACAAACGTGGTGGTTTTCGGGTTCAAAAGAAGTGTGAAAATGTGCGGTTGACTACTCTCAGATATGAGCTTGCAAAACGAACCGGCAAAGCCTGAAGTAGGTACAATAAAGGCAGAGTATTAATTGAATAATATATGAATAGGTTATTTGAAGGCAAGGCATGCTAGAACAATAACCCCAGCCATTAGATCAGCCAGGGGTCCTTAATCTTCCGTCTGTGTCCCACAGGTGAGCTTGTTTTTGAAGACACAACAGCAAGGAGAACCAAAGTCTCCTGTATGAGAAAAAAAAAAAGTCCCCTCGAAAATAATTTTCAGAGGAACAGGTGTCCCCATGAAACATTTTTACCTTTACTGCTTTTCTGGTAAGAACAGCCATCATTTTCTTTCTTAATGGCTATGGTCACTACCACAAATAGGTTGAACTGAATTGTTCCCTTCTCTAACTAAAACAAAAAAGCTTGAACTACACATATAGTAATATGCTAAATGGATTTAGCCTTAATTTTTATGGCTACATGTAAAAGATTTGGAACTCAAGGCGATGTTCTGGATCATTAGGAGGACAAAGAAAAAAAAAACAAAACTGAATTTACAGGGATGATGGATTTTTGCACTGGTCATAAGAACACCAATTTACCATTAATATAGCGTCAAAATTTGTCCCAAAGAAAAAAAATAATACTTTTGATTTAAATCTTCTTTAAACATACATAATACATTATATCAACTCAGCATTTCTTTGTTTTGGAAAGTGATCTCTATAAGTCTTTATACTGCCAGCTCAAGATTAAAACCCTCTGATCAGAAAACAGAACAAATAATAAATAAATAAAAATAAAGAATTCACTTACTCCTTGAAAGAGCTTCTTATCTGCTGCAAGTCTTTTGGAAGACAAAGTCTTGGTCACATGATAAAAAGTAAGCAATGCTCTGTGCTGACGAAGGTCATCTTGAACTTTTATGGATTCAATGAGAGTTGGGATAAGTTCAGGCCACTGCTTGGGACAATCAAGCCTTGCCACTTTAGCTATTAAAACAGCAATCTGAGTAGCAATCTGCAAAACATAAAAAAAAAAAACATGTAAAAAAAAATAATAATAAAGAGAAGTTGAATCAGGCAAGATTTGCCTGCCCTCGAGAAGCTAAAAAGACCAGAAATTATCTAAAGATAAACAAGGAGGTGTGCTACAGATACTTAAGCTGGCCAAAAACAGTTCAAATCTTGGCCGGTTCAGGAGGAACTGGCTGAGATTCGAACCATGTATGGGCAATGTACCCATTGTTAATTGATTGATCAACTTGGGTATAACCAGCCCGTCGGATTTTACATACGATGATTGCTAGCAGCTGTTATAGCTGCTATCAAAAATCACTGTGCTCTTCCCTCTCTCTCTCTCCGCTCCACCCCCCTCTGCCGTCAGGAGAACACAATAGCTCTGCAGAAGAAAATCCCCATCAACATAGTTGGGACAGGAAAGAAAGTCGATCTGTCTATGGCCGGAGAATTACCTCCCCCGTGAGAAAAACCTACCCTCGTCACTTCCGGCCAGGAACAGCTGAGCAGCGCAGCAGTGCGCATGCTCACAGCCCCGGATACCTAAGGGAACAGATGAGGAGCTGACTAGTGCGCATGCGCACTAGTATGAAAAGATCACAGTGTACCGTGAAAAAAACCTACCCACGCGGCGGTTACATTAAACAGCTGGGCTGCAATACGAGTCATCTCCGCTCCTGTCCCTGTCACTACCCTGATCTGGGCTAGTAAATATAAAAGCGGCTCTCGGCTCCGTCATTTATGTTTTCATACACCCGCCGCCGCTTTTATATTTACTTGCCGAGAGCAGGGAAGTGACAGGGACAGGAGCGGAGATGACTCGTATTGCAGCACAGCTGTTTTAATGTAACCACTGCATTACATACAGTGCCGTGCACCGGAAGTGACGAGGGGTAGGTTTTTCTCACGGGTAGGCGATTCTCACGGAACACCGGCCTTACAGCACCAGATTACTGGAGGAATAAAAAAAGTGATTAAAAAAAGGTTTTTAAGCCTGTCTGTTTGATTGATATTAAACACTTTAGGACCGAAGGATTTTCCTGCTTTACATCCAGGCCACTTTTTGTGATTCGGCACTGTGCGACTTTAACTGACAATTGCGCGGTCATGCAACGCCATACCCAAAAATAATTTAAGTCCTTTTTTTCCCACAAACAGAGCTTTCTTTTGATGGTATTTGATCACCTCTGCGCTTTTCATTTTTTGCGATATTAATAAAAAAAGAGCGACAATTTTGAAAAAATAACAATATTTTTCTACTTTGACAGTTAAAAAATATCCAATATATTCAATTTTTGTCATATATTTAGGCCAAAATGTATTTAGCTACATGTCTTTGACAAAAAAATTCTCAATGAGCGTATTTTAGACCTGTCTTCATCATTTGCTTGAAAAGGGTCCCATAGACAAAAGATTGCTACCCAATACTGCCCAAACTGGCTAAATCAGTAACATAAATCTGTTTATAGACTTATTTACCGACAAACCAAAAAAACGGCCAACTGAAAAAATTTAGCTAGAGCCTCTAAGGTCAGTCTGACAGGGACTGTATGCTGCTTCCCAAAGACATGAGAAACACCAGATCTGACTGCAATCATCATACATACCTTAACAAGACAGACTGAAATGTTCAGCACTAGGACAGCACTACACTGGTAATTAGAAAAAGGCATTGTGTAGAAAATAGTGAGGTTTTTTGTTTAGGACATACATGATATTACACCATGAATAACGTTTGCATCCTTATATTGCATGCTCAGAAAAGTATTGCATCTCCTAGCTATTTTGGTTCATTTAGGGTGTTAATGCAGAGGGTAATGGCTAGTTTTGTCAAGAGGAGGGGAGAAACAGTTTTGCTCTCCGAGTAGGCAGTGCTCCCCCATGATCCAGCGGTGGACTGTCCTTCGGCGGTCTCATGTACTGTGCAGGGATAAGGACTCTGCTCTGATCTTGATGACATCAGGACCCTAGACTGGTGGAGCTTGGGACAGCAGATGCTACGTGGGACTGATCTAACTGCAGGGAGCAGCAGAGGATCAAATAAGTAAATCTCCTTTTACTGTACCCTTAGGCATAAATCAACAATAAGCCCTCGCACTGTGGGCACATTCTCACTGCAAGAGATCGTTTTTTGTTTTTTTTTTTTTTGCTTTGGATAGAGTAGGGAATGAATAAACACGTTCGATTGTTATTTTTTTTTTTTTTTTTTTGTCCCTTTGGGGAAATTTGCACTTTTCGTTTATGTCCTGTAGATGCATTGAAAAGTGAGAGGAATCCTCTTGAGAGTGAAGCCGGAGGGATGTCACCAAGACAAATGTCCTAAATGAATAATTTTCTCTCTGAAAAAGGTCACCGGGAAAAAAAAAAAAGGGGGGATGAATATTTCAGCAAGGACATAGACAGCATAAAAAACGGACAGGGGCTTTAACCATCCCATGCTGTATCCAAAAGTAAGAAAAAAGTGTTGGCTTGAGATACAAAAGCTTGTCTATTTATAAAGGTATTCACACAACATTACTAAAGCTTTCTCCCTTTTTCTCTAACTGGATTTGATTGGAAAAATGTAAGAGTCATAGGAGAATATTGTGTGAAAACCTTTGTAAATAGATCCCCATTCTTTTTTCTGCCAGGGCAAGTACAACTTGAACCAGGAGGGAGTGCAGCAACAGTAATGAGATCTGTTCTCATTTATGTTAAAACAATAAAACCAAAGCAAACATTGCAATGTCCTCCAGCATAGCTTCTCAGTTCAATGCAGTTATCCAATAAGGAAATGAGTTGGTCACCAAGGAGCAATGTACATCTATTACTGAAGCTCATCATAATGTCAGAGTTCTTAGAATCCAGTCATCCCTATGGACAGGCGGGTGTAAATTTACTTGTGTCCGTTTACACCTGCCTACCACCAGGTCCGATCCATTTAATTTAATCCCAGCAGCTCATAGAGCAGAGTAGTTTCTGCAGAGCAGATACGGAGGAGTCATCCACCAGCTGTGCTCCAATCAGCAAGGGCTTCTGTGCAGATCCCCTGCTGATCAGAATAGAAGCGACCCCATGTGAAAGGGACCTATGAGGGCAGTCAAAATAGAATGAACCAATATACCTTTACCAAACATTTGGTTCCCCTCTGGAATCAAGCATGCTGCTCCTCTTTCCTGCTCCTTCCATCCCTATCCATGACATTCAGGCTACATTCACAACTGCGTTTATGCCTGACCCCAATTATATGTAAGAAAATCAGCTGTGGGGGTCCGGCGATTAGCTGCAATAGGCAGCCCCATTAAAAGCAATGGGAGGCTGCTGGCTCCTGCAGCTAATTGCAACACTCGTATGTAGATCGCTAGGTGGTGAATACCTGAGAGTGATTGGCTCTGCATGCAGGCTGTCTGCGTCCAATGCTGATCACTCACAGGGATTCCCCACCTAATGATTACTTGAGAGTGATGCAATTAGCTGCAAAAGTCAGTAGCCTCCACTTGCTTTCAATGGGACTGTCTCCCGCAGTTAATCGACATGACCCCCCCCCGCGATGATTTTCTCGCATATAATCAGGGTTGGCAAAAAAGCAGTCGTAAATGTGGCCTAAATGTGAACACCAGGCTTTCTATTGCGTAAGCACAGTTATTAAAATTTATTTCTGTCTAGGCATTTGTATAGCGACCAGCATTTATATTTCTCCTGTGCAGATAAGGCAGTGGATGCACAAAACCGGAAATATGAACATGATTATAACAACAGCATGCAAAAATAGTGGCTGCACACCAAAGAGCAGATTTGACCCAGATGAGCATTTGTACTCTCCATTGGGAGCAAAAATTAGAGACATTGATGTCATGTAAAGTACATGAACAAGGACTTTCATTGCAGGATCACCGGATATTTCAAGTGGTTGTATAGTCAAAGAAAGATTACTGCCAACTTCGCTGTTTTACTAAGCACTACTACACAGTGTAAATGTTTGTATAAAATTATGCCTCTAAATACCTTATTTCAGACTATTTCTATTTGGTCACATGACCTCCAACCGCTCTCCTCCCCCAATCAAAGGGGTACAGCAGGAGGGGCTGAGATCCCCCTTCTGACATCAGCCTGGAGGTCACGTGACCGCTGTGCTGTCCGCTCAGCCCCTCCCGCTGTAGCCCTTAGATTGGGGGAAGAGAGCAGCTGGAGGTCAGTTAACTGAACAGAAATGATCTGAAATAACGGAATTTTTGTAAAATCTTACCTGTAAAATTCCTCTCTGAGTCCTCCGACAGTCGCCGCCTCCTCTAAGTCATCACTATTGGGTATTGTCGTCATCTGCTCCGCAGGAGTAGCTAGGCATATAGACTTGGTTAAAAACAAAAAGGCATTTGCATGTATACACCCCTGGGGGCTGTCCCATCTGGTCAATACCCCCCTGCAGTGTCCACTCCCAACTCAGTTTGGTAGCATAGCAGTAAGAACAAGAACCCCAAAGAGGGGCGGGGGCGGCGACTGTCGGAGGACTCAGAGAAAGGAATTTTACAGGTAAGATTTTATAAAAATTCTGTTTTCTCTTACATCCTCCGACAGTCGCCGCCTCCTCGAAGTCATCACTATTGGGATGTCCCAAAGCAGTATAGACATGAGGGGTGGGATACGCAACCGTAGAAGAGGCAACGCCATACCCATATCAGAGAAAGGAACCTTACAAACACTGTAAGGGAACCCACTGGGCAACAGAAAAATGAACAATGCTCAACAGGAGCAACCGCCCAGAACAGCAAACACCAACAGCCAGGGACCCACAAAAAAACAAGGGTCCTTTATGGCACTGCCGCACTGAAAACTTTGCGGCCAAAGGAAGCATCAGCTGATGCCTGAACGTCTACTTTGTAGAATTTTGAGAAAGTGTGCACCGACGACCAGGTCGCAGCCTTGCACACCTGGGCCACCGAGGCCCTGTGCCAACAAGCCCAGGACGTACTCACAGATCTAGTAGAGTGCGCCTTAACAGGGAAGGGCGGCACCCGTTCCTTCAAAGCATAAGTCTGTTCAATGGTCTGTCTGATCCATTTGGCAATAGTTGCTGCGGACGCACCCATGCCCTTCAGAGATCCCTCAGGAAGAACAAACAGGGAATCCGTTTTACGAAAGGATTCAGTAGACGACAGGTAAACCCTGATCGCCCGAACAAAATCCAAAGAATGCAAGGCAATCTCCTTCGGATGCTTAGGCTTCGTGCAAAGCGAAGGCAGAACAATTTCCTCATTAAGGTGAAATTCAGTGACCACCTTGGGAAGAAAAGACGGAAGTGTCCTCAACACCACCTTATCCCTATGGATTACCAAGTAAGGGGAGCAGCAAGACAACGCCGCCAGCTCCGACATCCTACGAGCCGAAGTGATCGCCACCAAAAAGGCGACCTTCCTTGACAGCAGAGGTAAAGAGATCTCCATGATATTTTCAAAGGGAGCACGCTGTAGCACGGACAGAACCAAGTTCAAGTCCCATGGAGGTAAAGGCTCCTTCCTGGGAGGAACCACGTGTCGCACACCTTGAATGAAGGTGCAGACCAAAGAATTAGACGCCACCGGGCGTTGGAAGAGAATAGCCAGGGCAGACACCTGACCCTTGATTGTGGCCAGCGCCAATCGCTGATCCACTCCAGACTGAAGGAAAGCCAACACTCTAGACACCGAGTACGAGCGAGGGGAAAACACCCTGGACTCAAACCAGGCGAAATAAGCCTTCCAAGTGCGGTAATAGATCTTACCAGAAGAGGATTTCCTAGCCTTGATCAGCATAGGGAGAGAGACCCTTGTCCTTCAGGACCTGGGTTTCAGCAGCCAGGCCGTTAAAGCCAGCGACCGTAAAGCAGGATGGAAGATCGGTCCTTGAGACAGAAGATCTTCCCGCATGGGCAGCCGCCATGGAGGCGCCACTGGCAGGTAAACCACGTCGGCGTACCAGGACCGGCGAGGCCAGTCCGGCGCTATCAGAATCACCAGGTGTGGCTCCGAGACTAGCCTGCGGAGGAACCTGGACAGCAACTGAATCGGAGGAAAAGCATACATCAGACGATACTGATGCCAAGGGGCCACCAACGCATCCGAGGCGTCCGCCAACGGATCGCGCGTTCTTGCCACGAAACTTCCCACCTTTCGATTTAGCCGAGACGTGAACAGATCCACGTCCGGGGATCCCCACTTCGCACACAGCATTTGGAAGACCTCCGGGTGTAAGGACCATTCCCCCTGCTCCAGGGCCTGGGGACTCAGATAGTCCGCCTGCCAATTCTCCACACCCGGAATGTGAACTGCTGAGATTGCCGGGACATGAATCTCGGCCCAAGTCAGAATGTCGGACACCTCCCCGGCCGCTCGAGCACTCCTGGTGCCCCCTTGGTGGTTGATGTAAGCCACCGCTGTAGCATTGTCCGTCTGTACCCGGACAGGACGACCCCTTAGACGGTCCGACCACTGTAGAAGGCAGAGCTTGATCGCTCGCAATTCCAGGACGTTGATCGGAAGGGAGGACTCCTCTTCCGACCAAGTGCCCTGGGCAGACAGGGTGCCCAGGACCCCACCCTAGCCCAACAGGCTGGCATCCGTGGTGATCACCGTCCAAACCAACGGACGGAACGACTTGCCCCCCGTTACCGACGGGGACTGGAGCCACCACAGAAGAGCCAATCTCCTCCGACGACTCAAAGAGACATGCAGTTCTAGGGACTGAGCCTGTCCATCCCAGTTGGCCAGGACCTCCGTTTGGAGAGCCCGCATGTGGAACTGAGCAAAGGGTATCGCTTCGAAGGTCGACACCAACCCCAGGACCCGCATACAGGTCCTGAGTGACGATACTGGAACGTCCCTGAGGGACCCGATCTCGTCCCGCAATGCTCGGAGCTTGTCCTCTGGCAAGAACACCTTCGCCTGAGCAGAGTCCAGAATCATTCCCAGGTAGGGAAGGCGAACCAAGGGCACAATGACGACTTCTGAACATTGATGGTCCAACCGAACTACTGAAGCGTCCGGACCGTGATGGACAGATCGCGCACCAGATCCTGACTGACACTCAATCTGACGAGGAGGTCGTCCAGATACCCCAGGATCGCAATGCCCTGAGCCCTCAGTAGGCCCAGAAACGGCGCTAGGACCTTGGTAAAGACCCTGGGAGCCGAAGCGAGACCGAAAGGTAACGCCACAAACTGATAATGGTCTCTTGCGACTGCAAACCGAAGGTACCGCTGATGACCATCGAAGATGGGGACATGCAGGTACGCATCCTTGAGGTATATTGAAGCCAGGAACTCTCCCGGGCTCAGAGAAGCCACCACCGATCGGAGAGACTCCATACGGAATTTTCAAACTCGCACAAAGCGGTTCAGAGCTTTCAGGTCCAGGATAGGACGCACCTTGCCCTCATTTCTGGGCACAGTGAACAGATTGGAATAAAAACCCCGAAACCTGTCCCGATGAGGCATCGGGACGATCACCCCCTGAGCAAGGAGGTCCTGGACCGCACGGTGCAAGTCCTGCAGACGCTCCGGAGGCAAATGAAGATTCGAAGGGAAGAATCTGTCCGGGAAAGAAACTCGATCTTGTATCCCGACCGATCTCCTGAACCCACCTGTCCGAAATCCAGAGCAGCCATGGTTGAAGGAAACCGCGCAAACGTCCCCCCACCCCAGAGAGGGGTGAGGGCGCGCCTTCAGGCAGAAGTGGACTGACCCGACGTAGCGGTATTGCCTGACTTCTGCTTACCCACCCAGGGCTTCTTCTGTCCGCCCTGGGACTTGAAGGGCTTGCCCTTGGACTGGTTCCGAAAGGCACGAAAGGAACCCTGACTGGATCTAGGCGTAGAACCCCTCTTGCCCCGGAAGGGCTTGTGCTTCGGGTTCTGGGGTAGCATAGCACTCTTGCCCCCCGTGACGCCTTTTACCAGGGTATCCAACGCCTCGCCAAAAAGGCGAGAGCCAGCATAGGGAAAGTCCGCGAGGACTGGTCAGCCGACCAACTCTTCAGCCCTATCAGGCGGCGATTGAGCACCGCAACACTAGAGAGGCGTGCTACTAGCGGGGCCTCATTCAAGGCCGCATCACACAGATACATGATTCCCTGGTGGATCTGATCCACCATATCCACCCGGGCAGGTGGAACACCATCAGTCACAAGGCTGCTCCTAAGCACCTTAGACCAGTCAGCAACCGCCTGCGCCACTAATACAGACGCGAAAATCGGTTTGAGCAGAGAGCCCGCCACCGTATAGGAATGGCGGGCCAAGGACTCCAAATGTCGGTACTTGAAATCCTGGAAAACCGGGGAATCCTCCGTAGGAACCAAGGTAGCCTTATTCAGCACCGCGACCGTGTCATCCACCTGCGGCGGTACACACCAGCGCGATTCCGTAGCCGGTGCAAAGGGATAAAGCAATTTGAACCGACTAGGCACCACGGACGCTTTAACGTGTGCCATACTTCATTAACAGTGTAATGAAACTCAGTGGGACAGGGAAAAACCTGTGCCGACTTGCGGGTCCTGTGTGTCCCAAAGAAAGACACAACGCCCGGAGGGCTGGGCTCATCCTCCAAATGTAAAGTGTCCTTTACAGAAATAATTAATTCATGTATGGTCGCCCGTTCCTCGCCTCCGCCTCCCCTTCAGACCCCTGCAGGTCCACGGATGAGCGGGACCCCGAAAAGGGCACGCTCGCAGCAGCAGTAGCCATATCACCATCTGAATCAGAGGAGAAGGACAACCTGGGCCTCTTACGACCAGCACGTTCAGCCATCAGCATTTCCATATTCGACACCAAAGTCACCACTACCGCGGCCAAATCAGGTCTCAGAGGGGGCACTGGAGAACTGGGGGCCCCCACCAGGGCTGGTGGAAATTTGCTATCCTGAAAATCCATGCTCAGGTGAGAAAAATCAGGACAGTGCAAGAATCAGGTGCTGTCCCCTTAAAAGCGTTGCGAGTGCGCAGCCCACCGCTCCAGCTATAGAATAGAAAAAAGACCCCCAAACAGGAAGGAGACAAAACTGAGCCAGAAGCGACAGTACAGAGATATATTGAGAGCAATAACCTGCAGAGCCCCCGCAGAGTGTTGCCACCGCTGTCCTGCTTCAGAGGAAAGAGGAAGTGCTGTGAAAGTAGGCTGAACTATTCTGCTGCATGTCCCAGGGAAAATGGCTGCCCCATAGAAATGTATGGGAGGCTCCACCAAAATGGCCGCCGACATGAGGCTGGACCGACCGGTCACCGCAAACATGGCGGCGATTGGCGCCAATGTAGCATGTAGATTCGCCCATAGAGAAGCTCACATGCTTGCCCAGTGTGTAAAAAATGGCGGACCGCGCGGTATTACCCTGTCGCGGTCCATACACAGTCTGCACCCCCAAACACCTAAGTGACCCAGGGAAGGGGACCCCGCAAACACACACACAGCGCCGCAGCGCATGTACAAGCGAACCCCGTAGGGATCGCAGCAGGGGGTCACACAAGGCACAGACACGGGGAACACACAGCAACCAGGACTGCCACCCCACACAGAGGCCCCACACAGAAGCACTTACCTGCACCCGATGGCGTGGGGAGCCTCACAGAACGGAAAGCCGCTGTCCTCATCGGACAGGGAATGCCGTTTGCTAGGGACATTGCACTGCTGAGCCGCAGATGAGTCCGGTGAGGTAGCCACCTCACAGCTGCATCCCTGCAGCGAACAGGGATGGGTCGTTCATAGTGCCAGGGCGAACCATAGCTGAACGCTCAATGGCGGGCTGGGGGTCCATCTGACCATCTGTGCCCTGGAGACCCAGGGCGGCCAGTCCGAATCCCAGCACCGCATGATCATCTTCGTCCGAAGAGTCGACTAAAAACTAAAGCTGATCAAATAAACAGCTAGTAAAGAAAGAAAAAACTGACATTTTTCAATAAAATCAAATAAAAAGGAAGATAGGCTGAGACCAAAGCCCCAGCACAGGGAAAGCCTAACTACTCCTGATGCTAGGCAAATTAAAACTGAGTTGGGAGTGGACACTGCAGGGGGGTATTGACCAGATGGGACAGCCCCCAGGGGTGTATACATGCAAATGCCTTTTGTTTTTAACTAAGTCTATATGCCTAGCTACTCCTGCGGAGCAGATGACATTACCCAATAGTGACTGTCGGACGACTGTCGGAGGGCGCAAGAGAAAAGGTATTTTGAAGCATAATTTTATACAAATATTACACTATGTAGTACAGCTTGGTAGAACAGAGGGGCTGGCAGCAATCCTTCCTTGACTTTTCTGCCAGTAATTGCGTCAAAAGAGGAGGGGCAGGGAAGATATCGCTCTCACAGAAGCTGACAGGGGGAGAGAGAGAGGCAGGTAACCTGACCAGGGCATCATGGATCAACAGCCATGTTTATCATGGTTCGTTTACATAGGGGGACGCAGGAACTGGCAAGGTCAATCAGGTTTTTTACAGAATAGAAAGGGACAGATTAATTAGACAGCACAAGCACTATGCTGTTTAACTTACTATCAGGGAACAAGATCTCTATTTTTTTTTTTTTTTTTTTTTTTAGGGTTAAAACCCCTTTAATAAAAGCTGCAGGCTTTAAAAAATTGAAAATAAAATTTTAAATTACTTTTACATGGTACAGATTATATGCAATTTGTATATACTTTAACTGAAAGACAAAACGAAAATGATAAAACACTATATTCCCATCTCTTACGCTATACAATTAGCTAGAGCACAGAAGCAAATAGCATTTTGTATGCCCCCCTGCTAGTCCGGAACTTACTAAAAAGAATATAAAAGAATTAAGCAATTGTTTTTTTAAAGAATAAATAGAAGCTGACACCACTTTACTGATCGTATGAAAGAGGACTCCCGACCTGCACTGTTTATCTATTTCATTTTCAAAGTGTTTATTTAGATGGAAAATAGCACAATTCCATTCCCATAGGGACAGCAATAGAAGATGTAAGCGACTCATCAGTATTCAATTCTGCACTAACCTGATTTACTGGCTCATTGAAGTTGGTGATGAGTCCCACTCGCAGTGCTGATTTCTCCACCTCTGAAAGAGCACTGTGGAATCAGGGGAAAAAAAGAAAAACAACACTCAAAATCAAACAAGTTTGGAAAGTGTCATTTTTAATAACTCAATAATAAAGCAGGAGATTTTTTAAAAATTGTTGCTATCACTAAACATACATATAACCGCTGGATAAGATTACCTGCATCCTTTCAATACAATTCCAGCATCTGATACCCTCACAAACGATGGTCACCCACACTTACAAATATGCTAAAGAAAATACAATTGACTGCCCGATCCTGGAAGACCCCGTTGCTTAGTTTTGAGGCGGTCAAAAACCGTATGAACGAAAAATTGACAGCAATAGTCTCCGACTCCCATGATAAAGGTGTGGGACCCCTGGATCTCGAATCTCGAATGTTGCCCCTTTCAGGTTTCAGACCACTCTTCTTTCCCTTTAATGCCCCCCAGTCGCTCGCCCCACAGGGCCCGTTCTCCCTTCCTTTTCCCCATCCTCTCTTTAGTCTTCTTCTATTGTCGTCTGTTTGTCTCCTTTTCTCATTCCTTCTTTCCTCTCATTTTCCTTTGTCTCTTTGTGCCGCTTTCTCCTCTGGCTCGGTACTTTAACCACTTAAGCCCCAGAAGATTTTATCCCCTTCCTGACCAGGGGGTATTTTGCGATTCGGCACTGCGTGATTTTAACGGACAATTGGGCGGTCGTGCGACGCTGTACCAACACGAATTGGACGTCCTTTTTTTCCCACAGACAGAGCTTTCTTTTGGTGGTATTTGATCACCCGTGCGATTTTTTGATCATGCGCTATAAACAAGAAAAAGAGCACAATTTTGCAAAAATAACAATATTTTTCACATTTTTTTATATGAAATTCCCCCCCAAAAAAAATGTAAATATCAAATTTTTTTTAAATTTTTGGCCAATTTGTTTTCCGATACCCATGTATGGTAAAAAAAAATCACAATAAGCGAATTTTGATTGGTTTGCGCAAAAGTTATTGCGTTTACTAAGGGAAAGATTTTTGTCTTTTTGTTGTTTTTTTTTTTTAACGCGTAATGGCGGCGATCTGTGATTTTTTTTTGCGGTACTGCGACATTGCGGCGGACAGATCGGGCCCTTGACTGACATTTTTGACACTTTTGGGGGTACCAGTGACATTACTACAGTAATCAGTGCTATACATATGCACGGTTACTGTAAAAATGACACTGGGAGGGAAGGGGTTAACTTTATTGGAGAGGGAGGGGTTAAGTGTGTCCCTAGGGGCGTGTTTCTAACTGTCATTGGATGTGGCTAGTGGTGTAACAGCACAGGTCAACGGTCCTCCATAGCAGGACCGAGTGATCTGTGCTTTTACACCGGGGAGAATGACAGGCGGCTTTGTTTACATTAGCCACCTGCCTTTCTCCCTCTCTACCCGACGATCGCAAGTGACCGGCGGACATCGGGTCCGTCGGTCACACGTGCCGGCTTCATCGGGTACGAGCGGGGGCGCGCCTCCGGCGGCGCGCGCTCGCCCCCTATTCGCTCCCAGGCTAGTGACGTACCGGTACGTCACTTTGCCTGGGAGGGGCTGACCGCCGCCGTATATAGTCGGGCGGCGGTCGGCAAGTGGTTAAGACCATGCCTACATTTGCTCAATGGAACGCTCTAGGATTTCTTCTCCTGTTGTTTTTATTGCACTATATACAACTAGGGGGGACTTTTGGTACCCGTCTTAACAACTTTTTGCTGATAAACTTTATGTAGTCTACAATTTTTTAAGTTAGTCTTATGCCCTATGTTTATATCTTGTTTTGCTGCTACCTGTTTCATATGTTCCATTTTTTCGTATTGTACGCAAGTGCCTTGCTTTGATGTATGTTTATGCCTTTTCTTAAATAAAAACTTTTGTACAAGAAAATACAATGGACAATTCCAGGAAACGCAAAATAATCATACATCGTGAATAGGAAGATAACCAGATTGTGGGCTTTTTTTTGTTCAGGAGGGCTAGGCAGTTAGAGGATCTGTAGTATCTGTGAAAGTATTGTTATCTTTGAAAGCCCAAGGTCACTTTTCCAGAGCTGAAAAAAAAAAAAATGCTGACCTTGCTGCAATATTCATTCCCTCTCTGGCGCGGTTCTTGAAGACTCACCTGAGGTCAGTAATGATCTTTGGATCACCCAGCGCCAGAGAAGCCCATAGGCATGCAACTAATGCCTAAAGTAGAACTGCAGAAATGCCTTGGATATTCAAATATTCAGCAGTAAAAAGAAGCAGTGAAGCCACTGAAGTTGGGTCCAGGCAGTCTATTCTTAACCTTTTCCTGTGCACTTGTTCTTTGTTGCTTGCTAACAACTCACTGCTGGCAGGGGAGGTTGAGCTACGGAGTTAAAGTGAAAGCAAAACGAATGCTTCTGCTGCAAACTTACTGCATATGTAAATCTGCTGCAATTACTCCACAATGGGTGCAGCAACAGAAGTCAGTGAGCACCTGTTTTATAATGCATTTACTGCTTACAAAAGAAAATGCAAATATTTCAAATTTACATAGCTAGACCAAAGTTCTGCCTTAAGAACCTAGACTTTATTTAAAAAGGCCTTCTGTTGACACTTTTCGGTTTCAAATTGAAAATGAGGGGTTCTGTTGAAACCAAACTACGGTCAGGTAGACCAACTAAGATTTCAGCCACAACTGCCAGGAAAATTGTTCAGGATGCAAAGAAAAACCCACAAATAACTTCAGGTGAAATACAGGACTCTCTGAAAACATGTGGTGTGGCTGTTTCAAGATGCACAATAAGGAGGCACATGAAGAAAGATGGGCTGCATGGTCGAGTCCCCAGAAGAAAGCCAGTACTACGCAAATGCCACAAAGTATCCCGCTTACAATACACCAAACAGCACAGAGACAAGCCTCAAACCTTCTGGCACAAAGTCATTTAGAGTGATGAGACTAAAATTTAGCTTTTTGACCACAACCATAAATGCTACATTTGGAGAGGAGTCAACAAGGCCTATGATGAAAGGTACACCATTCCTACTGTGAAACACGGAGGTGGATCACTGATGTTTTGGGGATGTGTGAGCTACAAAAGGCACAGGACATTTGATCAGAATTGATGGCAAGATGAATGCAGTATGTTCTCAAAAAATGCTGGAGGAAAATTTGCCTTCACCAGCCCGGAAGCTGCGCATGGGATGTACTTGGACATTACAACATGACAATGATCCTAAACACAAGGCCAAGTCGACCTGTCGTTGGCTATAACAGAATAAAGTGAAGGTTCTGGAGTAGCCATCTCAGTCTCCTGACCTCAATATCATTGAGCCACTCTGGGGAGATCTCAAAACGTGCAGTTCATGCAAGACAGCCCAAGAATTTACAGGAACTGAAGGCTTTTTGCCAGGAAGAATGGGCAGCTTTACCATCTGAGAAGATAAAGAGCCTCATCCACAAATACTACAAAAGACTTCAAGCTGTCATCATTGATGTTAAAGAGGGCAATACACGGTATTAAGAACGGGGTATGTAAACTTATGAGCACAACTATATATATATATATATATATAGTGGGGATTTAGCTGGGTGGCGGGTATGGATGACCCCTTGAGGGGGTTTGTTACACAGGGAGATAGCCGAGAAGTGGTTGCAAACAGTTTGGTTTATTCATGCAATTTTCTTCACCAGACTGCAAGCGTCAAAAACATCAAAATAAAATAAAACACAAAATAAATCCTTGCCACTGTGGGCGGCTACCTTCTCACATACAGGAACCTACCTACGGAGTCTGTCTCCAACCTACTGTTGGGCAAACTTTGCTGATCCTACAGCAGACACTCAATAGTCCATGTTTTCTCTTCAAACAACAAATGTCCATTGAACATGTCCCTCTACTCTTCACATAGAACACATTCCTTTGTTCGTCTCTTCACATAGCAACCATTCCTTTGCTTGTCTCTTCACATAACAAACAGTTCATTTATTTCTTTTCACATAGAAATAGTCCAGACCTCACCTTGAGTAGTCTTCACACTTTTTACCCTCCTCAGCGCACATCACTTCAGGAGGTCTTCTCCCATGCTCACACAGCGTCGGGAGGAACACATCTGACTGTCCTCCTCTACCCACAGGGCGTCAGGAGGCAGCAATCCTTCTCCCATGCCCACACGGCGTCGGGAGGCACACATCTGACTGTCCTCTCCCCAGCTCACACAGCGTCAGGAGGCAGCAATCCTTCTCCCAGGCTTCACACAGCGTCGGGAGGCACACATCTGACTGTCCTCCTCTCCCCAGCTCACACAGCGTCAGGAGGCAGCAATCCTTAGACTTCCTTTGGACAAATTATAGAGGCCTTAACTTCCTCATTCCGAACAGCTGAAGGCCTTTCAACTTCCTTAAGCCGTCCTGGCTACCTTTGCAGCCGACACCCTATAGTAATTGGTGAATTTTCTAAACCCGGTGGAAATGTTTCTCCTGTCTGTGACTACATCCACAGATTTACCTGACTTCTTGTCACAATATATATATATATATATATATATATATATATATATATATATATATATATATACATACATATATACACACACACACACACACACACACACACACACACACACATATACAGTGGGGATCGAAAGTTTGGGCACCCTAGGTAAATATTTGTATTAATGTGCATAAAGAAGCCATGGAATGATGGAAAAATCTCCAAAATGCATCAAATTACAGATTAGACATTCTTGTAATATGTCAACAAACCATCATTGACACTTTCAAAATTACAGAAAACAAAAAATGGCATCTGCAAAAGTATGGGCACCCTGCAGAATTTATAGCATGCACTGCCCCCTTTGCAAGGCTGAGACCTGCCAGTGTCATGGATTGTTCTCAATCATCGTCTGGGAAGACCAGGTGATGTCAATCTCAAAGGTTTTAAATGCCCAGACTCATCTGACCTTGCCCCAACAATCAGCACCATGGGATCTTCTAAGCAGTTGTCTAGAAAACTGAAACTGAAAATAGTTGACGCTCACAAAGCTGGAGAAGGCTATAAGAAGAAAGCAAAGCATTTTCAGCTGTCAATATCCTCTGTTCGAAATGTAATTAAGAAATGGCAGTCATCAGGAACAGTGGAAGTTAAAGCAAGATCTGGAAGACCAAGAAAAGTATCAGACAGAACAGCTAACAGGATTGTGAGAAAAACAATTCAAAACCCACGTTTGACTACACAATCCCTCCAGAAAGATCTGGCAGACACTGGAGTTGTGGTACACTATTCCACTATAAAGAGATACTTGCACAAATATAGTCTTCATGGAAGAGTCATCAGAAGAAAACCTCTTCTACGTCCTCACCACAAAAATCAGCGTTTGAACTTTGCAAATGAACATATAGACAAGCCTGATGCATTTTGGAAACAAGTTCTGTGGGCCGATGAGGTTACAATTTAACTTTTTGGCCCGGAATGAGCAAAGGTACGTTTGGAGAAGAAGGGGCACAGAATTTAATGAAAAGAACCTCTGTCCAACTGTTAAGCATGGGGGTGGATCAATCATTCTTTGGGGTTGTATTGCAGCCAGTGGCACAGGGAACATCTCACGAGTAGAAGGAAAATGGATTCAATAAAATTTCAGCAAATTTTGGATGGTAACTTGATGCCATCTGTGAAAAAGCTGAAGTTAAAGAGAGGATGGCTTCTACAAATGGATAATGATCCTAAACACACCTCGAAATCCATGGGGGATTACATCAAGAGGCGTAAACTGAAGGTTTTGCCATGGCCTTCACAATCTCCTGACCTCAACATATTTGAAAATCTATGGATAGACCTTAACCACTTAAGCCCCGGAGGATTTGGCTGCTAAAGGACCAGGGGTTTTTTTGCGATTTTTTACTGCGTGACTTTAATGGACAATTGCGCGGTCGTGCGACGCTGTACCTAAACGAATTTGACGTCCTTTTTTTCCCCACAAACAGAGCTTTCTTTTGGTGGTATTTGATCACCTGTGCGATTTTTTGATCACGCGCTATAAACAAAAAAATAACAATATTTTTCACATTTTTTTTATATGAAATTCCCCAAAAAAATGTAAAAATCAAAATTTTTTAACATTTTTCGGCCAATTTGTTTTATGCTACCTATGTTTGGTAAAAAAAAAAATCGCAAAAAGCATATTTTGATCGGTTTGCACAAAAGTTATCGCGTTTACTAACAAAGGGAAAGATTTTTGTCATTTTTGGTGGTTTTTTTTTTAACGCGTAATGGCGGCGATCTGCGATTTTATTTTCGGTACTGCGACATACAGATCGGACCCTTGACTGACATTTTTGACACTATTGGGGGTACCAGTGACATTACTGCAGTAATCAGTGCTATACATATGCACTGTTACTGCAAAAATGACACTGGCAGGGAAGGGGTTAACTTTATTGGACAGGGAGGGGTTAAGTGTGTCCTAGGGGCGTGATTCTAACTGTGCAGGGACATTCCTATTGGTGTAAAAGCAAAGATCAACCGTTCTACATAGTAGAACGGACAGATCTTCACTTTTACACAGGGAGAACTGACAGGCAGCTTGTTTACACAAGCCGCTCTGTCTTTCTCCCTTCACAGGAGCGATCGCAGTGTGACTGGCGGACATAGAGTCCGCCGGTCACACGCACTGACTTGTCTGTGAACGAGCCGCGGCGGGCGCGCGCCCGCCCGCAATAGGCTCGCAAGTCAGTGACAGGCGAGTGACGTACCGATACGTCACTCTGCCTGGCCGGGGCTGACCGCCGCAGTATATAGTCGTGCGGCGGTCGGCAACCGGTTAAAAGAGCAGTGCGTGACAGACAGCCCAGAAATCTCAAAGAACTGGAAGAATGGGCAAGGATACCTCAAACAAGAATTGAAAGACTCTTGGCTGGCTACAAAAAGCATTTACAAGCTGTGATACTTGCCAAAGGGGGCAGTACAAGATATTAACTCTGCAGGGTGCCCAAACTTTTGCAGACGCAATTTTTTTGTTTTCTGTTATTTTGAAAGTGTAAATGATGGAAATAAAATCTAACTTTTGTTGACTTATTATAAGAATGTCTAATCTGAAAATTTGATGCCTTTTGGAAATTTTTCCAACTTTCCTTGGCTTCTTTATGCACATTAATACAAATTTTTACCTGGGGTGCCCAAACTTTCGATCCCCACTGTGTGTATATTATATATATATATATAATTAAAGGAACACTTTAAAAATCAGAGTATAGCATCAAGTCAGGTAAACTCCTGGGATATTGATCTGTAGCAGAGGGGGTTGTTAATCAGTTTCAGTTGCTTTGGTGTTGATGAAATTAACAGGTGCACTAGATGGGCAACAAGGAGACCACCTCCAAAAACAGGAATGGCTTCACAGGTGGAGGCCACTGAAATTTTTTTCCCCTACCCATTTTCTCTGACTGTTTTTCACTAGTTTTGCATATGGCAAGGATCAGTGTCACTACTGGTAGAATGAAGCGATACCTTGACCTCATAGAGGTTGCACAGGCAGTCCAACTCCTCCAGGATGGCAAATCAATACATGCCATTGCCAGAAGGTTTGCTGTGTCTCTCAGCTGTCTCAAGAGCATGGAAGAGATTCCAGGCAGTTCCTCTAGGAGAGCTGGACAGGGCTGAAGAAGATCCTCAACCCATAAGCAGGATCTGTATCTGCTCCATCGTGCAAGAAGGAACAGGATGAGCACTGCCCGAGCCCTACAAAATTTACCTCCAGCAGGCCACTGGTGTGAATATCTCAGACCAAACAATCAGAAGCAGACTTCATGAGGGTGGCCTGAGGGCCCAAAGTCCTCTGGTGGGCACTGTGCTCACTGCCCGGCACCGTGAAGCTCAATTGGCATTTGCCATTGAACACCAGAATAGGCAGGTCCGCCACTGGCGCCCTTCGCTTTTCACCGATGAGAGCAAGTTCACCCTGAGCACGTGACAGACATGAAAGGGTCTGGAGAAGCTGTGCAGAACGTTATGCTGCCTGTAACATTGTTCAGCATGACCGGTTTAGTGGTGGCTAAGTGTTGGTCTGGCGAAGCATATCCATGGAGGGACGTACAGACCTCTACAAGCTAGACAATGCCACCCTGACTGCCATTAAATAATAGAAAAAATCCCGCACCATGGAGATGTAAGGGGATGAAGGGGCTGCAGCCTCCCTAGAATATAGCAAATGCTATATCTGAATGATGAGTGTATAGAGAGGTAGGGAGTTGGCGCTGCCCAATAGGGATATTGTGATGGCGTCACTATAATGGATATTCAAATAAATGGAAGGTACATAAATGTATGGTACATATACACAAAATATCAAAATTATATATAGAAATATAAAATCTCCATTTTCAAAGTACGAATAAATATAAAGTGCTTAGTGATATGAAGTGCAATAAGGGTGATGTCTGAGGTATTGTGCGAAAGATTATAGTTAGTAAATTATATGTAACCACACATATAAACACAATGACAAAATAAATATATTAGACAAAGTGACAATAGTGAATAATTATTTAATTCCATGTAAATATTGTGCTAGAAGTGTGGTGCTCACCTCATAGTTATACACATTAAAGATGATCCCCTGATGACTTCAGCGCGGCTGACGAAACGTGCGTCGGGAGCGTGAGACCGTAGAGTTCCGGTGAGGTGGAGCGCAGAGCGCGAGCGGCGTCCCATCCACCAGACCAGCTGAATACATTGTACTTCCAGGCGTTGAAATACTGCTATGATGTAAGTGCAATCTATGTTATTAAAACCCAATATATGACGGTAATACACTATTGGAGTTTCCTTTATCTTTTTTGCATTATGATGCCCGGAGATCCGGAGCTTTGTAAAGGCATTGGGGCTAAAAATCCTTTGATGTGGTGACAGCGATGAGGACAGTCTTGAGCCTGTGTGGAGATATATGCCGGTTTTGACTCCCTGTAATTAAGGGGTCATCTTCTTCTGGTAAGGAGTATATTGTCTGACCACTGGGTGGAGGTATTTGGTGGAGGTTTCCCATCAAGTCCAAGTTTGCTGAAGACACAGTCTGCAGTTTGCACTGAGCACTTTAAGGACTTTTAGCTCACCCCATTATTTATTTATTCATCCACTAATTCATGTAATTACTTATTTATGCATTTACTGAATTTGTATATTGCAAGTTTGTGATCAATCACATATGCACTATAGCACTTTACAATGAGAACCGATTGCTGAGCGCAATACTCACCTTTGTTATCAATCTTTCAAGTTTTTACGTTTATATTGCGGCTCGCAGTGTGGAAGAAATTCCCGGAAACAATTTCACATACACTTGTTCATTTATTGGAAATTCCTGTTGTCAAATAATATCTTTTTTGCACAGGTTCTTTTTGGTTAGCACCAATTTTTTACATTACACATTAAAGTGCAACGTGGTTGGGGGATACAGATAAATGTGCAGTGTACACCTATCGGGTGTAAACACTAACAGGTGAAAAAGTGATTGGTGTATATTTACAATTATATATATTTGATAACAATGTATCAAATGAACAAGGAAAAAAGTGTGCAAGTTAATAAGTGCACATTAAAAGGACTCCTGGATAAAAAGACTGCAGCAACCCTACTGCACAGGCAGTGCCACGGAGCCCAGGTTGGCCTGAGATAGCCGGCCCCCACCACCCCTTCGCCGGGGGGGGGGCGGCGCGTAGTGCCGCTCGCCTCGGGGCCAGAGCGCGGACGGAAGTGGGCCGCCTCTCTCCCGGAGCACATCGCATGTTCGTTGGGAACCCGGTGCTAAATCATTCGTAGACGACCTCATTCTGGGTCAGGGTTTCATGCGTATCAGAGCAGCTACCTCGCTGCGATCTATTAAAAGTCATCCCTTGAGCCAAGCTTTTGTCTTCCGCGACCACCGCGCGTGCGAGGATGTGCGCGGGGGGCTCGGACGTCCGTCTCCACTGCAGGGGAGCGCGGGCGTCCGACTCCCCGCTGGAGGAGCACGGGCGGCCGCCTGCCTCCCAGTCACCCCATGCTCCGCTCACGCCCCGACAGACCGGAGAGCTTGGCGCGGGAGGGGCGCGCCGCCAGGGGCCCTGGGGGGGGGGTCCAGAGTCTTCGCCTGAGGTTGAAAGGGGCCTCCCCACCCCCCACGAGCGAGCCAAGTTCGGGGGCCCCCGAAAACCCAAGGCCACTGAGCGGTAGCCCACTAAAGCCGTTAAAACCCGGTCACCCTGGCGCAGAAAGCCGGTAGCCCTGACACGGCAGCCTCAAGCTCTGGTCACCAAGCTGCCCAGGGGGCTCGGCCCGCGGGCCCCCAGCGGCGCTCTGCGCCACTCCCCACACCTTCTCCCCCTATTCTGTCCTACCCACCCCTTGTGGGCTGGTCCCTCCTGGGCTTAAGCGTCGCTGGTCAGCTTGGGGTGGTGTGGGCCAGGTGGGGGGGGTCGCAGGGTACCCAGCTTAAGGGTCCAGGGGTCATCCGGTGAGCATGGTGGAAGTGTTCAAAAAGTTTTGGGACACGACATACAACTCTGAGTCCCTGGGTGACCTGAAGTTGGAGCTCCGCATTTTACGTCGCCAGGGGTTCGGGTGACCTCCCTGAAAAAGTTGGGGTCCCTAGCTGGAAGTGGTGGGGGAGAACTGACCCTGGCCAGGGACGCCGGGAGCACCCCGCAGCCCCGGCGGCATAAACTCGTCAAACTTGCAGGGCAAAAATCTCCGGAACCGTAGGTGGCAGGGGGTTGAAACTCGGTGGGCCTGGGGTCCGTGGACCCGTCGGGTCCCGAGATCAACCTTCTGGAAGTCACCCAGGAGGCTGTGCGTCAAGGTAACCTGCTGGCTCTGTCTCTCCGGGTCCATAAAAAAAGTTAAAGTCCAGATGTTCAAAAGTTTTGGGACACTGGCCATAACTCTGGCCCCTGGGGTGATCGGAGGTTCGAGCTCTGCATTTTACGTCGCCAGGGGGGCGAGCGACCTCCCTGAAAATTCAGGGGTCCCTAGCTGGAAGTGGCGTGGAGAACTGACCCTGGACGCGGGAGTGCCCGGTGGCCAGGGACGCCGCGAGCAGTCATCGGCGGGAGCACCTCGCAGCCCCGGTGGCAAAAACTCGAACTTATAGGGCAAAAATCTCCGGAACCGTGGGTGGCAGGGGGTTGAAACTCGGTGGGCCGGGGTTTTCGGAAACCCCTCTAGGTCTGGTGAAAGTTTGGGGTCTCTGGGAGCAACGGGCGGGGAGCAGCGGCCGCCCGAAGAAGCCCTGCAAATCGGGTCACCTTGACACGGCGGCCATCAAAAGCTGGTAATCCAGCCTCGGGGACGTCGCGAGTGGCATGCCGCGATTTAGGCTTCCTGCAGCCTCGGCGGATTGAACTTGCGTTTTTTTACCGGTCGATATCTCCGGGACCGTAGGCGGCAAGGACTTGAAATTCGGTGGGCCGGGGGTCGATGACCCTTTCTAGGTCTGGTAAAAGCTTGGGGTCTCTGGGAGCAACGGGCAGGGAGCAGGCACGGCACTCCCTCTCGGGGGAGAGAACAAATAGCCCGAGAGGGAGATACTGTATACGCTGTTATTTCTTCACACAAATGTGAGTACCTTTCTTTATGTGCCTAAATAAATTTAACAAAACGGAATTACACTATATGTCCCCCCTTGTTTATTTTACACACCACACCACCGGAGCATTAACCAAGGATAGCTGAATACCGGAGAACAGCACGGTCCCTTTCCTCTCCCTCTTACTCAGAGCAACAAGGAAGTAGAGGACCCTTAGGAATTTATATCCCCATGCTGAGGTATACAGCTATAAGATATCCTGCCTAATTATCCTGTGTGGGGCTGGGCACTCTGGTGAGTGCAATCTATTACACCAATTATTTTGAGCACCTTCCTTAGAGCACGAAGAGTTTGAACACTGCTATTAGAAGATCAAGCACTTTACTATATGGACTTTCTTGATTGTTGCTGCAGTCTTTTTATCCAGGAGTCCTAATAATGTGCACTTATTAACTTTTTTCCTTGTTCATTTGATACATTGTTATCAAATATATATATTGATATCAAATATATATATATAAATTTTAAATATACACCAATCACTTTTTCACCTGTTAGTGTTTACATCCGACAGGTGAACACTGCACATTTATCTGTATCCCCCAACCACTTTGCACTTTAAAGTGTATAATTATGAGGTAAGCACCACACTTCAAGCACAATATTTATATGGAATAAAATAATTATTCACTATTGTCACTTTGTCTAATATATTTATTATGTCATTGTGTTTATATGTGTGGTTACATATAATTTACTAACTATAATCTTCCGCACAATACCACATCACCCTTATTGCACTTTATAATCACAAAGCACTTTATATTTATTCATACTGTGAATACATTGGAGATTTTATATTTCTATATATAATTTTGATATTTTATGTGTATATGTACCATACATTTATGTACCTTCCATATTGTCTGATTTGGTATCACTAACAGGTATTTTGTACCTGAGTAAAATAGGAACAAAAGGATGTAAAATTATATTTGTGTGTGTGTGTGTGTGTGTGTGTGTGTGTGTGTGTGTGTGTGTGTGTATATATATATATATATATATATATATATATATATAAATATAAATAACGGAATTTTTGTAAAATCTTACCTGTAAAATTCCTTTCTCTGAGTCCTCCGACAGTCGCCGCCCACTTCATATTCGTCACAATGGGGTTATGACCTTTGCTCCGTAGGAGTAGCTAGGCAACAGAATATGTTAGTACAAAGGCTTTTAACATATCCCACCCCCAGGGGGTGGTCCCCTCAGTCTATAACCCTCCACTTCCTGTATCCAACTCAGTTTCAGTGGAATAGCAGTAGAGTATATAACCAACAACCCCAAAAGAGGGGCGGGGGCGGCGACTGTCGGAGGACTCAGAGAAAGGAATTTTACAGGTAAGATTTTACAAAAATTCCGTTTTCTCTTACGTCCTCCGACAGTCGCCGCCCACTTCATATTCGTCACAATGGGGACGTCCCAATGCAGTGTAAACATGAGGGGTGGGAAACGCAGCCGCGCCTAAGGCAACGCCGTCTCCACATCAGAGAAAGGAACCTTACCAAAGGAAGGAAACCAGTTGGGCAATGAGAAAAAAACACTCGCTCAACAGGAGCAAGAACCCAGGGAAAAAACAAATAATCCCAAACAGCCAAGGAGCCCACAACAAGGGCTCTAGGGAACTGCCGCACTAAGAACCTTGCGGCCAAAGGAAGCATCCGCCGATGCCTGAACATCTATTTTGTAGAATTTTGTGAAAGTGTGTACGGTTGATCAAGTCGCCGCCTTACACACCTGGGCCACAGAGGCCCCATGACGACAGGCCTAAGACGTACTCAGAGATCTGGTAAAGCGCGCCTTCACAGGCACAGGGGAAACTTTCCCCTTCAAAGCATAGGCCTGTTCAATGGTCTGTCTGATCCATTTGGCGATGGCAGAAGCCGACGCCGCCATGCCCTTCCGAGGACCCACCGGAAGAAACAAACAAGGAATCCGACTTGTGAAAAGATTCAGTCGATTTAGGTAAACCCTAATCGGCCGGACAACATCCAAAGAGTGCAGCTGCACCTCTTTCGGATGTTTAGGCTTCGCGCAGAGCAAAGGCAAGACAATGTCCTCAATGAGGGGAAAGTCCGAAACCCTCTTCGGGAGAAAAGAAGGGTTAGGTCGCAAGACCACCTTGTCCAAGTGCACGACCAGATACGGAGACCAGCAGGACAAGGCTGCCAGCTCCGACACTCTACGAGCCGAGGTGATTGCCACCAAAAAGGCGACCTTCTCGGACAACAAAGACAACGAGATTTCCCTGACCCTTTCAAAAGGAGCACGCTGCAACACGGACAGAACAAGATTCAAGTCCCAAGGGGGTAGAGGGTCCCTCCTAGGAGGGAGCAGATGTCGTACCCCTTGCACAAAAGTGCTAACCAAAGAGTCAGATGCCACAGGACGTTGAAAAAGAACGGCCAACGCAGACACCTGACCCTTGATCGTAGCCAGCGCCAAACGCTGGTCAACACCCGTTTGAAGGAAGGACAACACCCTAGACACCGAATAAGTGTGAGGTGAGAACCCCCTGGACTCGCACCAGGCAAAATACGCCTTCCAAGTACGGTAATAGAGGCCAGTCCGGTGCCACAAGAATCACCGTGGTTGGTTCCGGGTGCAACCTGCGAAGGAACCTGAACAGCAATTGAATCGGTGGAAACGCATACATCAGCTGGTACTGATGCCACGGGGCAACCAAAGCGTCTGACGCGTCCGCCCGAGGATCGCGCGTCCTTGCCACGAACCGTTTCACCTTGTAGTTCAGACGAGACGCGAACAGGTCCACCTCCGGGAGACCCCACTTCGTGCACAACATCTGGAAGACATCCGGGTGGAGGGACCATTCCCCCTGGTCCAGGGTCTGACGGCTCAGATAATCCGCCAATGTGAACTGCCGATATCGCCGGGACGTGCGTCTTGGTCGAAGACAGAATGTCGGTCACTTCTCGAGCCGCTCGGGCACTCCTGGTGCCCCCTTGGTGATTGATGTAAGCCACCGTCGTGGCATTGTCCGTCTGCACTCGAACCGGACAGCCCTGTAGCCTGTCCGTCCAACGTCGAAGGCAGAGGTGTATCGCTCGCAGTTCCAGAATGTTGATCGGAAGGGAGGACTCCTCCTCCGACCAAGTACCCTGGGCAGACAGAACGCCCAGAACACCACCCCAGCCCGACAGGCTGGCGTCCGTGGTGATCACCGTCCACGAGAAAGGATGAAAGACTTGCCCCCCGACACCGACGGGGACTGGAGCCACCACAGAAGATCCCTTCTGGTCCGATGACTCAACGAGATCCGAAGATCCAGAGATAGCGGTCGCCCGTCCCATCTGGACAGAATCTCCGCTTGGAGACCCCGCGTGTGAAACTGGGCGAAGGGAATCGCCTCGAAAGCCGAGACCATCAATTCCAGACACCGCATGCACGTCCGAGTGGACGAGGACGGAGCGTCCCTGAGGGACCTGACTTCCTTCCTGAAGAGTCCTGAGTTTGTCGTCCGGTAGGAAGACCTTCGCCTGGACAGAGTCCAGAACCATTCCCAGGTAAGGGAGACGAACCGATGGGCACAGTGCTGACTTTGGAAAAGTTATCGTCCAACCAAACTCCTGCAGAGACTGCATCGTAACGGACAGAGCCTTCTCCAGACCCTGGCTGGTCGCAGACCGAACCAGAGTATCGTCCAGATACCCTAGGACAGAGATGCCCTGGGCTCTCAACAAAGCCAAAGCCGGTGCCAGCACCTTGGTGAACACCCGTGGAGCCGAGGCGAGACCAAAGGGCAACGCCACAAATTGGTAGTGATCCTCCGCTATGGCGAATCGAAGGTACCTCTGGTGACCCTCGAAATTCGGGATGTGAAGATACGCATCCTTCAAGTCGATGGAAGCCATGAACTCCCCCGGAACCAGGGCAGCCACCACCGACCGCAGAGATTCCATGCGGAACTTGCGCACCCGCACAAAGCGGTTCAGCGCCTTTAAGTCCAGAATCGGACGTACCTTGCCCTCCTTCCCGGGCACGGTGAACAGATTGGAATAAAACCCCCGAAATCTGTCCCGATGAGGCACCGGGACCACCACTCCCTGAGCCCTCAGGTCCTGCACCGCTAGATGCAGATCCCGCAAACGCTCCGGGGACAGTAGAAGATTTGAGGGAAAAAATCTGCGCTCCGGCCTATAGAGAAACTCGATCTTGTAGCCAGATCGAACGATTTCCTGAACCCACCTGTCCCGAATCCGGGACAGCCATGGCTGAAGGAAACCGAGCAGCCGTCCCCCCACCCCAGAGTCGGGTGAGGGCGCCCCTTCAGGCCGCACTGTTGTGGGCAGCTGAACCGGACTGGCCGGACTTTTGCTTACCAGTCCACGGCTTCTTACCAGGAGCCGTCTTAGCCTTGTGGGATTGGGGTAAGAGCGTGCTCTTACCACCCGTGATCCCCTTAATTAATGTATCTAGGCATACACCAAAAAGGCGAGAACCATCACAGGGCAGATTAGCCAAGGTCTTACGTGAAGATTGGTCCACCGACCAACACTTCAACCAAACCAAAACGGCGAGACAATACCGCCACACCAGGTACACGTGCAGCCAACGGAACCATATCCAGGTCTGCATCACACAAATACATGACACCCTGGTGGATTTGATCCACCATATCCAAAGTCGCCTGGGGGGCAGAATCAGCCACCAGGACGCGATTAAGCACCTGCGTCCAGCTCGCGACAGCCTGGGCCGCCATAAGTGAAGCAAATAAAGCTTTCAGCATAGAACCCATAATAGAATAGGTATGACGGGCAAGGGACTCCGTCCGTTTGTCCGTGGCGTCCCCGAACACCGGGGTATCCTCAGCAGGAATCGCAGTGGGCTTATTCAGAACCGCTATCGCGTGATCCACCGGAGGTGGGACACACCAACGCTCATCAGTAGCAGGCGCAAAAAGATAGCGCAGCTTAAACCTACTTGGTATAGCAAAAGGCTTGCGTATACTACGCCAATGTTCCTTTTACAGCGCATTGAAAATCATCAGTGCAGGGAAATACCTGCTATGTTTTGCGTCTTTTCTGCGTCCCATAAGCCGCCAAGGCAGCAGGAGGACATGGTTCATCCTGTAAACGCAGTGTTTGCTTGATAGAAGCAACCAATTCATCCATGAGTGCAAGCTCTTCAGACGAGCCAGGGGGAGAAATATCAACCCCCTCAACCTCAGCCTCCATTTCTGACCCTACAAGGTCCAGGGAGGACGGGACCCCGAAAAGGAGACCCCAGCAAACAGCAGCCCCATCACCAACACCCTCTGAATCAGAGGAAATTGAAAACTCTGGGCCTTTTTGAGGATTGAGCAGCCATCAGCATTTGCACCTGAGTCGCAAGGCTAGCCACAATCGCAGCCAAATCCCCCCCCCCCCCCCCCCGAGGGGGAAACCGCAGTCCCCTGGCTTCCCACCAATGTGACAGGAAATTTGCTTTCCTGAGAATCCATGCCCCAAAATGAGTAAAATAAAATGGGTGACCGCCCCTTTAAATAAGGCGCTGCGAACGTAGCCCACCGCCACACAAGCACACCCACACCAGGGACCCCCACAGGGAGAAGTTATACTCAGGCAAGGATACAGGGAATAAAGGGAAAAAACCTGGAGAGACCGCTGCTGCTGCTGGCCAGATCGGTGCTCCTGTAGAAAAGGAATTGCGGATATACAGGGCGCTCCAGTAAAGCCTATGGGAGGCTACAAGAAAATGGCCGCCATGCATGTGTACCATGCGGCCGGAGCGAGTACAGCCTAAATGGCGCCGTTTGGCGCCGAAACCGCCGCTCCCCCACCTCATGAAGGTGGAATAAAAATACACCACATAGTTATAAAGAACATGGTGGACCGCCGCAGCGGCGCTGTAATGTGCCCCAAACATGATAGCATCAAGTTCCACAGCACACAGCCGTTCACACACTCAGACTGACACAGAAGTGCAGCACAGCCCCCCCTCCTTGCAGCCCACAGCATGCAGTGTGAGAGATAGGGAAACATCAATAGTGTGAACACAGGGCAAGGTAACACAGTCCCAGACAGACAGGTCCCCACATGAATACACTTACCTCTTACATGGCGTGGGGGACCCGCACAGGCGAACAAGCCGCTGTACATGAGACAGGGAGAGTCGCATCCAGGACGCAGCAGAAGGTGGGTTGAGAAACCGCACAGCGTCCAGTGAGGTAGCCACCTCACCCTAGCATCCCTGCAAGGAACAGGGATGGGTCGTTCAGAAAACTCAGGAGCGGTACCTGACTGAACGCTCGATGGCGGGCTGAGAAGCCACTGACCCACAACCTGCGACCAGGGGAGTCAGCCCGAGACGCAGCCCGCATTATCCTCTTCATCCGAAGATCTAACTAATGCTGGTAAAAATAACAGCTAAATAACGAGAGAGAGAAGGCTGAGACAAAATGCCCCAGCATAGAGACATCCAGCTACTCCTGACAAGCTAGACATTGAAACTGAGTTGGATACAGGAAGTGGAGGGTTATAGACTGAGGGGACCACCCCCTGGGGGTGGGATATGTTAAAAGCCTTTGTACTAACATATTCTGTTGCCTAGCTACTCCTACGGAGCAAAGGTCATAACCCCATTGTGACGAATATGAAGTGGGCGGCGACTGTCGGAGGACGTAAGAGAAATATATATATATATATATATATATATATATATATATATATATATATATATATATATACACATATACATAGTATCAGTACACACCTCACATTTTTGTCAATATTTTATTATATCTTTTCATGTAACACTCAAGAAATTATGCTACAATGTAAAGTAGTGAGAGTACAGCTTGTATAACCGTGTCAATTTGCTGCCCCTTCAAAATAACTCAACACACAGCCATTAATGTCTAAACCGTTGGCAACAAAAGTGAGTACACCCCTAAGTAAAAATGTCTAATTTGGGCCCAAAGTGTCAATATTTTGTGTGGCCACCATAAATTTCCAGCACTGCCTTAACCCTCCCTAACCCTCTTGGGCATGGAGAACACCAGAGCTTCACAGGTTGCCACTGGAGTCCGATTCCATTCCTCCATGACGACATCACGGAGCTAGTGGATGTTAGAGACCTTGCGCTCCTCCACCTTCCGTCTGAGGATGCCCCACAGATTCTCAATAGGGTTTAGGTCTGGAGACAAGGCAGTGGTCCTCTTGGAGGTGTGTTTGGGGTCATTATGTTGGAATATTGCCCTGCAGCCCAGTCTCTGAAGGGAGGGGGATCTTGCTCTGCATAAGTATGTCGCAGTACATGTTGGCATTCATGGTTCCCTCAATGAACTGTAGCTCCCCAGTGTCTGCAGCACTCATGCAGCCCCAGACAATGACACACCTATCACCATGCTTGACTGTAGGCAAGACACACTTGTCATTGTACACCTCACCTGGTTGCAGCCACACGCTTGACACCATATGAACCAAATAACTTTATCTTGGTTTCATCACAGGACATGGTTCCAGTAATCCATATCCTTCGTCTGCTTGTCTTCAGCAAACTGTTAGCAGGCTTTGTGCATCATCTTTAGAAGAGGCATCTGAGACGACAGCCATGCAGACCCATTTTATGCAGTGTGTGGCGTATGGTCTGAGCACCGACAGGCTGCCCCCCCCCCTCCCCCACACACACACACACCCCTTCAACCTCTGCAGCAATGCTGGCAATACTCATATGTCTAATTCCCAAAGACAACCTCTGGATATGACACTGAGCACGTGCACTCATCTTCTTTGGTCGACCATGGCGAGGCCTGTTCTAAGTGGAACCTGTCCTGTTAAACCGCTGTATGGTCTTGGCCACTGTGCTGCAGCTCAGTGTCAGGGTCTTGGCAATCTTCTTATAGCCTAGGCCATCTTTATGTAGAACAACCATTCTTTTTTCAGATCCTCAGAGAGTTCTTTGCCATGAGGTGCCATGTTGAACTTCTAGTGACCAGTATGAGAGCGATAACACCAAATTTAAACACACCTGCTCCCCATTCACACCTGAGACCTAATAACACACACAGTGGATATAAAAAAAAGTCTACACACCCCTGTTAAAATGTCAGGTTTTTGCGATGTAAAAAACTGAGACAAAAGATACATTTAAGAACTTTTTCCACCCTTAGCATGACCTATAAACTGTACAACTCAGTTGAACAACAAACTGAAATCTTTTAGGTGGAGGGAAGTAAGAAAAAAACTAAAATATGGTTGCATAAGTGTGCACACCCTTAAACTAATACTTTGTTGAAGCACCTTTTGATTTTATTACAGCACTCAGTCTTTTTGTGTATGAGTCCATCAGCATGGCACATCTAGACTTTGCAATATTTGCCCACACTTCTTTGCAAAAACACTCCAAATCTGTCAGATTGCGAGGGCATCTCCTGTGCACAGTCCTCTTCAGATCCTCCACAAATTTTCAATCAGATTCAGGTCTGGGCTCTGGCTGGGCCAATCCAAAACTTTAATCTTCTTCTGGTGAAGCCATTCCTGTGTTGATTAGGACGTATGCTTTGGGTCTTTGTTATGCTGAAAGATGAAGTTCCTCTTCATGTTCAGCTTTCTAACAGAAGCCTGAAGATTTTGTGCCAACATTGACCGGTATTTGGAACTGTTCATAAATCCCTCTACCTTGACTAAGGCCCCTGTTTCAGCTGAAGAAAAACAGCCCCAAAGCATGATGCTACCACCACCATGCTTAACTGTGGGTATGGCGTTCTTTTGGTGATGTGCAGTGTTATTTTTGCGTCAAACATATCATTTGGAATTATGGCCAAAAAGTTCGACCTTGGTTAAATCAGACCAGAACACATTTACCCACATGCTTTTGGGAGACTTGTCGTGTGTTTTTGCAAAAAATTTAGCCGTGCTTGGTGTTTTTCTTCGTAAGAAAAGACTTCTGTCTTGCCACTCTACCCCATAGCCCAGACATATGAAGAATATGGGAGATTGTGGTCACATGTACCACAAAGTCAGTACTTGCCAGATATTCCTGCAGCTCCTTTATTGTTGCTGTAGGTCTCTTGGCAGCCTCCCTGACCAGTTTTCTTCTTGTTTTTTCATCTATTTTGAAGGGACAACCAGTTCTTGGTAATGTCACTATTGTGTCATATTTTGTCCACTTGATGATGACTGTCTTCACTGTGTTCCATGGTATATCTAATGCCTTGGAAATTCTTTTGTACCCTTCTCCTGAGTCCTGACTGATCTATTTTAACAAGGAGATCCCTCTAAAGCTTTTGCTTTTGTAGGATGTGACTAAAAATTTAAGGAAAGACCTACTAGAACAGCTGAACTTTATTTGGGGTTAACCAGAGGCACTTCATAGGATGGCAGGTGTGTACTGACTTCTATTTAACATGTGGTTGCCTAATACTGAACACTATATGCCCAGGTATAAGAGGGTGTGCACACTTATGCATCCACATTTTATTTTTTATTTCTCCCCCCCCCCCCCCCCCCCAATTGTTTTTCAATTGAGTCATACAGTGTAGACTTTTTATATCATGTTGTGTGTGTGTGTAAAAACACAGGTCAACTGTGGCAAACAACTGAAATAATGAAATAATGTACCGACTGAATAAAATATTTTAACATGAAAAATGGGGAACGATTTGCCGTTGACAGAAATAATGGATATTACCCGCATAAGTCCAATTTAGCACTAACAGCAATAGGCCAAATTTATGACTGTAATTACAAAGTTGGCTTGCAAATGAATTTCAGCGTTAAAGGTGTTAAGTGAGGAGATTAATATATTTCATGGTTCAGGACTATGTGCACTTAGAACTTCTGTGTTCCTGGCTAATGTGTCTAAACAGCTTTATAGACAGCAGCAGCAAAATTCATTGCAAACACGCCCTTCCTATGAAAATGTATCAATACGTCACCAGCCTGACACCGTACACAAATGTAATATTTTATTTTAAGGTTTGGCAAGGTACAAAGTTAAAGGAGGAACATTATCTTTCAGAATGCCCTGGAAACCCTTGAACCATGGCATCAAAAATGCTAGGGCTGCTTCCAACTAAACTATAAAGCTCTATCACACTATTCCCCAATCACCCCCCCCCCCCAATGCAGGGAGTTAGTGCACTGTGAGGGGGTGGGGTAAATCACTTACCATGCCACCACTTTGTGTCCCTTTTCATTTCTTTGAGTGAGCATTTAATGTTTTAGTTTACTATAATTACACATTAATTCAACAGAAAGTTGAAATCCAGGCATGGATTTATTGCATACTGTAGTTACATTGGTTTAGCTTGGTCCAATGTTCTGTAAGTATGCACATACCATACCTATGGAAGATACTACAGTGAACGACAATGTCTTCCATGTCCTGTTCTTGGCAATTTTCTCCATGAATGCAAAACTTTCTCCGACAGGACGAGGTGAATATCATGCCATCACCACCTCATCTAAACAGGGAATGTCTTGCACTCACTGAAAAAAAAAATGCAAGAGTTCTGTGAATGGGTCCATCACCAAACATTCCCCTTTGGTCACTAAGTAGTTGTGCAGCCAACTGGCAAAGGACCCCGAGGTGATCGCTGTAGTAGCAGCAACTACTACAGTGATTCTCTACTTGCACAGCAGTTCTACAGGTATGAACTATGCATACATACATTTGTCTAAGCTTGACCAAGGTAACTATGCAAAACAATCCATGCCTGGAGTTCAGCTCTAAAGGGACTCCATCATGAAAAATACCTAGCAAAACTCCTGTAAAAGAAAACTGTAAATACTTAGGTTTTATGGTGTCTGTGGCACTGACCACTGCTCCCTTCTCTTTTTCTCATTCCCCAAAGTCCACTGGGAAACTGACAGATAAAGAAGTGTTGATCTTCTACGTCACCTACTTTCATTGCGCTTTGCAGATCATAGAAAGCAACTCTATCACTAATTAGATGGACAGAGACATAGTGCAATAATTGTACAGGTTTTTCCTGTGTTCCAGCGTTGTATACCGTATTCCAGGCTCCCGATTAGGAGATTACCATCTAACGCTGCTGTATTCCTCACAAGGGAGGTAGGTGCTATATGCAAGAAGCTATAATGAGCAGCATGTAGGTGGATCTTGAGGAATGCTTTGTCCTTTTGTGACCGGTCCTTGTTAGGACACATTTACATCCTATACACCAGGGGTCTTCAAACTATGGCCCTCCAGTTGTTCAGGAACTACAATTCCCATCGTGCCTAGTCAGGTCTGTGAATGTCAGACTTTTACAATGACTCATGGGATGTGTAGTTCCGCAACAGCTGGAGGGCCGTAGTTAAAGAATCCTTGCTATACACAAAGGAATATATATATATATATATATATATATATATATATATATATATATATATATATATATTCCCCTCATCGCCATGCCACAGCCACACAACCGAAGGCCCCTTTGCTGTCTGATCAGGTCCGCCTGTCAGTTTTTCAGGCAGACCTGATCGGACCCTTCAGTCTCCTCTATGGAGCGGTAATCTGCCGCCATCTGATCCTGTCCGCCAAAAACAGACGGATGGTTCTATTTTCTATCCATCCCGTGGATCGGATCAGATGGAAACAGACAGTCTGTTTCCATCCGATTGCACTATAGAGGAGAGTGGGGTTCTAGGCGTCTTTATGTGTAAGAGCCCATTCACACTAGCACGACTTGTGAAGCGACTTGTGTAGCCCCAGGTCGCTTGACATAACAAAAGCAATGTTAATCAATCAGTGCCGTCTTAATTGGCACTACTGAAGTTGCTCCGACTTCAGAAAAGGGTCCTGTACCACTTTGAGGCGACCTGTGATCCAACTGTCCCATATACTTCAATGGGAGTCGCCTCCTTATCTTAATTGACACAAATTGTTATCAGACTTTCCAGGAAGAAGAAAGATTAGCCAGGCATTCCCACAGACAAAGTCACCTGTCTCTTCAAAGTAGTGCACAAGTCTCTTCACAAGTCTCTTCACAAGTCTCTTCACCAGTCTCTTCACCAGTCTCTTCACCAGTCTCTTCACCAGTCTCTTCACCAGTCTCTTCACCAGTCTCTTCACCAGTCTTTAAACAAGTCTCTAAACAAGTCTCTAAACAAGTCTCTAAACAAGTCTCTAAACAAGTCTCTAAACAAGTCTCTAAACAAGTCTCTAAACAAGTCTCTAAACAAGTCTCTAAACAAGTCACGGGGCGACTTTCTGGTCGTGGTAGTGTGAACCGGCTCTAAATTTAGTATGTTTTTTTTTGGAAATAAAGCTTGATTGTTTAAAAAAGAAAAAAAAAACAACAACAACAACAACTGTCTCCTAACTTTTTTTAGCTGGCTCCTAGATTTCAGGCAAATTTGTCAAGCCCTGATATATATATATATATATATATATATATATATATATATATATATACATACACACACACACACGTGATATAGCTCTTCCAGGAAGTGTGAGTGAACGCGGGCCGCCAGTGGCTTGTTCCAGCTGTGATTATACACAGCGGGAGCCGATCATTCAGTACAAAGGGCAGAACAGCGATCTGCTTATGTAAACAAGGCAGCTCGCAGTTCTGTCAGTAGGGAAATCATGGATCCTGTGCTCCTTCAAAGCAGGGACATGGATCCAGGCCTTCCCCTAGTAAAAGCCCATCCTACAGTACACAGAAACACAGGCTAGGCCCACAGTTAACCCTTTGATCGCCCTTGATGTTAACCCTCTTCCCAGCCTGTGTAATTAGTACAGTGACAGCGCATCTTCTTTAGCTCTGAAAACTGTATTGGGGTCCCTAGTCCCCCAAAAAAGTGTAAAAAAAAAAACCAGTATGTCAGTGTCAATATCCACCGCAATATCGAAATCACGCTATAAGTCACTGCTTGCTTCTATTACTAGTTAAAAAAATAAAATAATATCCCATAGTTTGTAGACGCTATAAACTTTTGCGCAAACCAATCAATATACGCTTTTTAAAATTAACAAAAAATATTTAGCAGAATACATATTGACTTTTTACATTTTTTATTGGATATGTTTTAAAAGCAGAAAGTAAAATATATATATTTTTTTTTTTTTCAAAATTGTCGGTTTTTTTGTTTATAGGGCATAAAATAAAAAATGCAGTGGTGATCAAATACTACCAAAAGAAAGCTCTATGTGTGGAGGGAATAAAGGACATCAATTTTATTTGAATGGCCAATTTTCCAGAGGTCAAGTGGATAAGGTAAAATTTCCACACCTGTGCCTATTACTTAAATCATTCAATAGAAAGGCTATGTGTAGTAATGTCATAACACCAGATTTTGTGCCTTTTAGAAAATACGAGTGTAGTAAAGTTCTCTAATAATGTCAATAACGTTATTCTAGGTCACTTGTTTCCTGCTTGAATTTACGTACTGTGGACGACAATTCAACACAGGGTTTTTAAAATGCATTTTGAAGTAAAAATCCCCTGCACAGAAACACTGAAACCTTGAACAGTGAAATTTAGACCACTGGGGCACACATTTAACAAGGAGCAGAGGGATGGCAACAACCCAGAGCAAAGAATGCTGTAAGCTCACTTTTCTCTAGATTGTGATAGATCAAAGGAACAAGGATTGACAACTACATCACATTGCTTTTAAAGATTTGGTGCAAACATATCAAACATCTTAGCAAATGGTCTTTTCTAATCCTACTCTTTATGATTTGACATATTCCTTCAACATTAAAATGCTTGTGTAACCAAATAGAGTGGGGTCTATAGAGTGGGTTTAAAAAAAATAAAATTAAATAAGTGCACATATTTTTTTCAGGTAGAAAAATGTGCATTTATTTATTTTTTCACTGCAGCCAGATTGCAGGTGCAATGCCAGGCTCCTACAGACTCTCAGTCAGCTGTTTGCCCATACCTCACATACGGGCAGAAAGTTACTGAACTGAAGGAAGAATCAATTAAAGCAGAATTCCAGGCAATTTTAGTTAAGGTCTTTTTTCGTTCTAGGGTCACCACCATGTATATATCACATCCCTGAGGAGACCCCCATACACTGCCATGTATATATCACATCCTGGATATCCCTGAGGAGACCCCCATACACCGCCATGTATATATATATCACATCCCCGATATCCCTGTGGAGACCCCCATACACCGCCATGTATATATCACATCCCCGATATCCCTGAGGAGACCCCCATACACCGCCATGTATATATCACATCCCCGATATCCCTGAGGAGACCCCCATACACCGCCATGTATATATCACATCCTGGATATCCCTGAGGAGACCCCCATACACCGCCATGTATATATCACATCCTGGATATCCCTGAGGAGACCCCCATACACCGCCATGTATATATCACATCCCCGATATCCCTGAGGAGACCCCCATACACCGCCATGTATATATCACATCCTGGATATCCCTGAGGAGACCCCCATACACCGCCATGTATATATCACATCCTGGATATCCCTGAGGAGACCCCCATACACCGCCATGTATATATCACATCCCCGATATCCCTGAGGAGACCTCCATACACCGCCATGTATTTATCACAACCCTGAGGAGACCTCCATACACCACCTTGTATATATCACATCCCCGATATCCCTGAGGAGACCTCCATACACCGCCATGTATATATCACATCCCCGATATCCCTGAGGAGACCTCCATACACCGCCATGTATATATCACATCCCCGATATCGCTGAGGAGACCCCCATACACCGCCATGTATTTATCACAACCCTGAGGAGACCTCCATACACCGCCATGTATACATCACATCCCTGAGGAGACCTCCATACACCGCCATGTATTTATCACAACCCTGAGGAGACCTCCATACACCGCCATGTATACATCACATCCCTGAGGAGACCCCATACAACGCCATGCATATATCACAACCCTGAGGAGACCTCCTATATGTTTGCAGTGCACTATGGGCTGGGCATGGGCATTGGGCAGTAATCGTGATGCATCGCGGAATCGAATCGCCCTAATAATCGTAATCTAATTGAATCGTGAGGTAAGTGAAGATGCGCAGCCCTAATGTAGACGTGTGTACCAAACAATGGTACAGATTCATTGTTGCTAGATCATAACTTGTTGGGGTTGAATCATAGTTTTTGGGAGGGCCAACGCAAAAGGTACAATTCTATATCTACAATAAAAACAAAGATCTAAAGTCAAAATATAGACTCTTGCTGCAAACATTAAGACCCCGTTCACATTAGGTCGCTCCGACTTCGGGGGCGACCTGAAGTCGCGTGCACCGCGACTTCGGCGTGACTTCATATAATTGAAGTCAATGCAAGTCGCCTCCAGGTCGCCCCGAAGTAGTACAGGACCCTTTTCTAAGTCGGAGCGACTTGGGTCGCTCCTATTAGAACGGGTCCTGTACTACTCAATGGACCCGACGGTGCGCAACTTGCCAGGCTGACCAAGTCGCCTGGCAAGTCGTAATAGTGTGAACCGGCTCTTACAAATCCTTTGTTGTATGTTTTGAGAACAGTTTTTAACAATTTTTGGATATTACAGCATACAAAGAACTTTAAAAGCCTAGGTTACAGACACAAACGTTTTTTAATCACATTCGGACTAATTTTTCTTGAAGGAAAGATAAATTCTGCAACGCAGGGAGAATCCTTAACTAGAATAATAAACAGGACTGGAAAAGATTACACACCTAGTAGTGTAAATACTGTGCGAGAGGATCATTTTATATTTGTATCATTACCTACCTCAGGTCGATTGAAACAACTAAGGCATCTTTCACACTTGTAAGACCTGAAAACCGCGCAACTTTACTACACGACTTGAAGCAATGCCTGTGTGATCTTGAGGTTTATGGACCTCAAGTGGCATCAAAGTCGGACCAAAGTAGTGCAGGGACTACTTTGAAGTCACTGCGACTTGCAGACATCACAGAGATATGAATGGTACTCTTTGGAGATTATGGTTTTTGGATTTAATACCCATCTTGGATAATTAGCTCTAATTAAAAGCAAGTGAACATACAAAACGCTTTGTCATTTCAAAATCAGCAAATAAATGCTCCAGCAAACATTCTGCCTATGCGAGTCTTCAGAACGTTTGTGCTTTTTGTACACAGCAACTGTCATGCAAAATAAATTATCTATTTAGAAGGTTTCACGCAAAGAAAAAAAAAAAAAATCTCTTTAAGCTCAGCTTGACACATCCTTAATGCAGAAATTACTATGTGAGGAGTTTAGGGAAGTTTGGTTCATTTCTGACTGAGTCAGCGGGATACACAGCTCATGATTAATGCCCCGTATCAGAGAGGATTATTGAAAGTCTTTGATGACAGCCCTGCGCTGCTACCCTGACTTCAGATGGTATAAAGTTCAATAGCACTCATTTTAAATAATACCATAGTGTCACTTCATATTATAAAAGACAAAAAAAAAAAAACATCAAATCCATATATAAATTGGTAACAAGTTAAAGGTTCACTTTACAAAGTTATTCATCAACAATGGAGAATTAAAGAGGTTGTCAAGCTGTACTGCAGAAGTTCCCAACCTTTATCAGCTTGTGAGCCACATTCAGATACAGACAAAAGCAGCGAGCTACACTAAGCTAAAAAAACAAAAGAAACAAACCAAAGCTTACAAGCCTATGTTCTGGGGGATGTTTAGCTCTCGTGATCGATGCCTTTTTTTTAAGTGAGCTCACGTCAGTCCCAAATGTTTTTAGGGGACTGGTCGCCCACTTTTTTTAAACAGAAAAACAAAGTTCTAGTCCAACAAAAACGGGTTGCCCAGGCAGGGATTAAATGTTAATGGTTAACCTAAGTGCGGGTAGCAGGCGCGCATCTGCCACACGCCAAACCCCAAAGAGGGTTGTAAAAGACGCACCACAAAAAAAAAAAAAAAGTTCTGGAGCTTCTTTTGGCCCTCCTATGCAGGACAAGCGTAAATTAAATGATCAAAAACACCCACAAAAAAGCACATGGGAACGAGAGTTACCTAAAAGCAGAGATGTGAAATAGACCTGAAAGCTGAGTGTTTCCACTCCCTCCTACGTAAATGTAAAAAGATGGTCATACACTTTGCAATCTGATTTTTTCTAAAACTATGGGATATCAGATTGTAAAGTGTATGGTCACCCTAAGGGTAGAAATTAAACAAGAGGTGGTGTAGTAATGAGAGAGGTGTGGTCCAGAGTGGTAATACACGCCTATTCTGTTATGGAACAGGAAGGGCCCCCCCCAAACGAGGCAGTGCATGATGGGATATGATCTACCGGAAGTGATGGAAGTAGAAAGCATTTAACATTTTAAACAAATGTAAAATTTTAAAAGCTGCCTTGGATGAGGTAAGTGAGAGAGAAGCATAAATGGCTTGGCTTGAAAAGGTTGTAAACCCCTCATTTTTTTATTTTTCAACCTGAAAGAGAAACACATAATGAGCTAGTATGCATTGCATACTAGCTCATTATGAAATACCTTAGAACGAGCCCCCGCCATGCCGCCCGCTTACCTGTATGACGGGCGACATGTTCAGTCACCTGTCTTCCGGGATCGCGGCATCCGGCCATCTGATTGGCCGGAGCTGAGGTGACGTCACTCCCGCGCATGTGCGCGGGAGCCGACGGTCACGGCACGGGGCTCTGAAGGAACGGCACCAGCGCCCGTTCCTTCAGAGCGCATGCGCCAGTGACGTCACTGGCTGCATGTAAGGTAAATATCTCCTAAACGGTGCATGTTTAGGAGATATTTACAGTACCTATAGGTAAGCCTTCTCATAGGCTTACCTATAGGTAAAAGTTGCAGAGGAGGGTTTACTTCCTCTTTAAGCAGGAAAGACATAAAAAAGAAAAGAAAAAAAAAAGCTTCTATTTTATGAAAAATGTAATTCTGCCTGAAAAGATGACTTTCGCCTTTAAGCCCGGCTTAGAACAACCCTGCACATCTGTGCACTCACGCAGGCTGCAGGCAACTAGCAAGGACCAAACACACAGGATTGAAGGATTTGTCCCACCCCTAAAGCACCTTAGAACCTTTAAGCTCCAGGTCCCAATCCGGAACTACAAAATCCGGTTAAAAACATGAGCGCACAGCTTTTTTCCATTCACAATAAACATGCCAGAGCTTCTCAAGCTGCATCTTTGAGAATCCAGTGTCCTTTTTTTTACCAATTTGTTAAACTCATACACTCATACCGTGGCAGAGCCTCACACGGTCACAACCCCAATAACTAAAACCACATATAATGTATATCGGGGTATAGAAATTCAAACGTAGTTTATTTTTAAATCTGCAGGTGATCCCGCCAGGAATTCATTTTTTAGTTCCTATTAAGGAGAGGTGGGCTCCATCCAGGCTCACCTGCCCTCTGCCTAACCATTAAAAGGATTATGCTTCCACTGTGGAGGCTTTCAAAATTTAGAGTTATGACAGCAGATAATACTGGGGTGCCATAAGGGGCTCTGCAGCTTATGCGTGTATTTGCAAATGTGTGAAAACTAAACCCCTGTTTTTAACATATACTTAGACAGGATAATTTGGTTGGTTGCAGGGTGGTTGGTAAGCTGAGCTGGGAATTTTCTTTGGTTTTGTTTTACATTCGTCTCCCTTTTATGTGCTCCTTGCTGCAAAGGCCACTTATAGGTGGGAGCAGTGACCATGTGGTGGTATTTTTAGTCCCTGTTCAGGCACTAAAAAGGAAAGGTCACCTTATCAGTAAATGGCCCATGAAGACGAGGGAAGCCCCATATATTACAACATAATGTCTTTTTTTTTTTTTAATACAGTGTAATGTCATGCACAGCTGCACCAAATTCTGAGTGTTCCAGTTTTAGTGAATATCCCCCCCCCCCCCATACCGTCTATAAGAGACTGTCGCCAACACTTAGGCTACATTCACAAGTGTGGTCCAGGACGCATTGTTTGCTGCTAACTGCCGCCTCTGCGCGGGGTAATTCTCTGTCCAATGGCCGCATATAAACTGGCCAATTGGTAGCGACCACTTTATGGCAGGCCAGAGCGCCGCAGAAATGCAGACCTTGGATGTCAACATCCAGGGTCCGTTGGAGGCTTTATTCGCATGTAACCGCTTAGATGAGTGGTTACATGGAAACAGTGGTTCCTTGATCTGTACAGAGTAAGAATCTAACAGCTGCTACTGTTCATACACAGTGTGCAGGCAGTGTTTAAAACCACCGCCATGAATCTACCAATTTTCACCAGCAGCTGCCCCTGAATGGCCGCGTGAACAACAAATTCTTTAACTGCAAAAAGGTCAGAATTTCCTTTGTATACGTTGGGATAAGTATACATATTTTTCTCTTTAAAATGTTGACGGGTTTGCTCAAGTTTGGTGTCCCTACCCTACATCAATATCTTCCTATGGATAAACTTCATATCTACACTATATTACCAAAAGTAATGGGAAGCCTGACTTTACACGTACATGAGCTTTAATGGCATCCCAGTCTTAATCTGTAAAGTTCAATATTGGGTTGGCCCACTCTTTGCAGCTGTAACAGTTTCAACTCTTCTGGGAAGGCTGTCCATGAGGTTTAAGAGTGTGTCTATGGGAAAGTTTGACAATTCTTCCAGAAGCGCATTTGTGAAGTCAGGCACTTTTGTGGACAAGAAGGCCTGGGCTCAGAGTCTCTGCTCTAGTTCACCCCAAAGTTTTTCTATCGGGTTGAGGCAGGAATCTGTGCAGGCCAGTCAAGTTCCTCCAACCCAAACTTTCTCATCCATTTCTTTATGGACCTTGCTTTGTGCACTTGTTCAAATCACTTGGTGGAGGGGGGGGGGGGGTATTATGGTGTGGGGTTGTTTTTCAGGGGTTGGGCTTGGCCCTTTAGTTCCAGTGAAGGGAACTCTTAGGGCGTCAGCAAATCAAGAAATTCTGGAGAATTTCATGCTCCCAACTCTGTGGGAACAGTTTGGGGGTGACCCCTTCCTGTTCCAATATGACTGTGCAAGAGTGCACAAACAAGGTCCATAAAGACATGAATTAGCAAGTTTGGGGTGGAGGAATGAATTTTGGGATAAATTAGAGTGGAGACTGCGAGCCAGGCCTTTTCATCAACATCAGTGCCTGATCTCACAAATGTGCTTCTGGAAAACCTTCCCATAGACACACTCCTAAACCTTGTGAACAGCCTTCCCAGAAGACTTGAAGCTGTTATAGCTGCAAAGGGTGGGCCAACTCAATATTGAACCCTACGGACTAAAGGCCCGTACACACGATAAGAAAATCTGTAGGGAAAATTCGTCCGATGACCGATCTGTCGATTTTCGGACTGTTAGTATGGTGCTTACGACAGCTGACAACGACTTTTCGGCTGACAAAATCCTGATGTGCAGGCTATATCATTTTTGTAGTCCGTCAAAAAAACGTCAGATTTTTCGTCTCATTAGTACAGATTTAGACGGAAAAAAATCTTAAGAGCAAGACTAGGCATGCTCAGAGACGAAAGAACACATACAAAGCAATCCAGCACGTGACATCACTTCTGAAGTAGAATTCTGTGGTACGGGAAAATTCGTATGAAAATAACCTCTTCACTTTCCACATCAGACTAGCATGCCACAAAAAACGGACGACAGATCGTTCGATAATATGATCGTGTGTACGGGGCTTAAGACTGGGATGCCATTAAAGTTCATGTGCGTGTAAAGGCAGGCGTCCCAATTCTTTAGGTAATATAGTGTATATTTCATAATGTAATGTAATTTACAGTGTGCAGGTCTAGCAGCAGATTCCCAAGTGTTCACAATGTAAAGGCACAAAATTATTTTCTTTTCACAGAAACATTCACTTGTAAGCAAATCAATGCTCTTTCCCCCCACACCAAATGGGAAAAAAAAAATTCCTCTCCTCTTACCCATTTTAAATTGACCTCCACCATCGATCACTATTTCTGCTTGATTTCAGCATTGTGTCGTATTAGACAAAACCGAGTATTAAAGACATGTTCAGCTCACCATGGGAATCTCAGCAGCATAAATCATTGAGCTAAATCACCCCAGTTTGTAAAGTAACTGGTTTCAATGTCACAAGGAAAGCATAAAATAAATAGAATGCCATGGTCCAGCCTAGTCATAGATTAGGCGTATCTATAGTGACATCTACTGGATAAAAGGATCTATGAGATAAGAAACTTCCAAATCCTTATTGTAAAAGAAGAATACACCCAGCTATGTCCAATATTCGTTACCCTGCCTACCACACAGGTGTCAAACACAAGGCCCGCAGGCAGAATGCGGCCCCCCAGGCCATTTCATGTGGCCCTCGTACCTCTCCTGCAGCTGTGGCACCCCCCTTGTTTTTGCCCCCACCTTGCCTCAGTAGTCGGCAGCAAAAAACAGAACTCCTTTGCCAGATCCTGTGCTTCTCTATGCTACTGCAGAAAGGCCTGTCTTTGCCCACCGCCCTGCCCCCTCCAACCCTTCTCATCAGTCAGAGGAGGGCAGAGTTCCTCCTACAGATCCTGCACCTCTGTGCAGCCATAACACGAGCTTGTCTCTTCCTCCCCTGGTCTCGGCATTCAGAAGACTCTGTAAGCGGACTCCAGCCCTCCTCTGGTCCCCCTCCAGAACTTGCACTTTCTTCTTCCCAGACCCACCCGCATCTTCTCCCTGGCAGTAGAACCAGGTAAGGGGCTGCAATTTGATGTAAGGAAAGGGTGGGTGACTGACATATGATGGTGCGGGGCTCTTGACATCTCATGTAAGGGGGGCGTGGGGTGCTCTGGACATCTAACCTTACAGAAATAACTGGCCCTTTGAGGGCGAGCATAAAGCTGATGCGGCCCGCAATGTAATTGAGTTTGACACCCCTGCACTATCACTATGGCCCCCATGTCACTAATGTCCTGGAATTTCCAGGGGTTAAACTCCAAAATTAAATGGGTCTTGGTCTTTATGCAGAGGAGACCTCTTGGTCTTTAACTTTCTTAAAAAATACAGTCCAGATATCTGTATCTTGCAAGCAACACACTTGGTTGGCAGCAGGATACTTAGCCTTAGGAAGCCATGGGTAGGCCATCAGTATCACGCCATCTATACCACACATGCCAGAGGGGTTTGTATACTTATTTGTAAAAATCTGCCTTTTGCTCTTCTGGACCTGCCTCTGGATCGCTAGGGTAAATTTGTAGTGTTACATGCTGTAATTGACAACCTGCCAATGGTACTGGTGGGCTTGTATATTCCTCCACTGGCCACAGTTGCTCTCCTCACCAAGGTGACACAGCTGATAGCAGCTTATTCCTCCACTGCGGTCATTTTGGCTGGGGATTTCAACATGGTCACCTGCCCCAGTGTTGACAAGTTAACCCAGATGTGGCCACAGACTCCCCACTCTCCCGTTGGGCCGCCGCATTTGGTCTTATTGATGTGTGGAGGTAGAAACACCCCCGATCTTGTGGATATACATATAACTCTGCCACGTATGCAGCCATGTCACGTATTGATCTCATATAGCAGGGTAAGCAGACCGGGCGCCTGTTGGCCTGGCTCTCCAGAGAACAGGTGGTATCTGTACATGTGAAATGTGCAAAAGGGGTTGAAACGGCGCTACCTGAAAAGTGATTGAGTGCTAATTATAGTGCAATAATGTGCAAATGCCTTTTAAAAAAGAAAAGTGACACCGGCAAATAATAAATATGTGAAAACTGATTATATTTCCAAAGGGTTAAAAACTACACATATCCTTATCAGTAACCACAACCGATATGATCTGTTGGTGTGTGGTGAATTTTATCTGTAAAATAATAATAATAGTGCCAACAAGTGAGCAGATATTGTAGTGGGTTTATTCCAATAGTGATACAGTGTAAATCAAACAATATATATATATAAATCCCTGGTGGTGAAGTGATGGATATATGTGACCAAGGTGAATACTGAAGTGCTGTATTCCTTAGAGGTGTAGGTGCTGTAGTACCCCCGATGACCAATAGGTGAGGTATATACGACCTGCTCACATGAAGTGGTCCCAAGAGGGGTGGATCGTGGGGTCCTCTCTTTATCCCGCAAGGCACCGGCTGGTAATCTCACGGGAAGAAAGGAAAGGGGAGCCCCATCAAGTAGTATGCGAAGTTATACCAATGTAGAAAGTAGTAAAAACTCACGGTGAAGCTGCCTCGGATCAGTGTAGAGAGACGCCGGGAAGCTTCCGCGTTCCACGGCTCCCAAGTCCGAGACCGGAAGTGACGTAATGACGCAATGGACCCGCCCGGGCTTGATGGGGCTCCCCTTTCCTTTCTTCCCGTGAGATTACCAGCCGGTGCCTTGCGGGATAAAGAGAGGACCCCACGATCCACCCCTCTTGGGACCACTTCATGTGAACAGGTCGTATATACCTCACCTAGTGGTCATCGGGGGTACTACAGCACCTACACCTCTAAGGAATACAGCACTTCAGTATTCACCTTGGTCACATATATCCATCACTTCACCACCAGGGATTTATATATATATATTGTTTGATTTACACTGTATCACTATTGGAATAAACCCACTACAATATCTGCTCACTTGTTGGCACTATTATTATTTTACAGATAAAATTCACCACACACCAACAGATCATATCGGTTGTGGTTACTGATAAGGATATGTGTGGTTTTTAACCCTTTGGAAATATAATCAGTTTTCACATATTTATTATTTGCCGGTGTCACTTTTCTTTTTTAAAAGGCATTTGCACATTATTGCACTATAATTAGCACTCAATCACTTTTCAGGTAGCGCCGTTTCAACCCCTTTTGCACATTTCACTTTATCCTTAACCCTTCTGGGTTTGGTTGTTGGCTGCTTACACCTTTACACCCGTTTTACACTGTTCTACCTCATACTCCATAGCGCTGGTCACCCTTGCCTTTTACTTATATCTGTACATGTGGTGAATATCAAAGGTGATATGGGGAGACTACTCTCTGGCCCTGGGGAAATTACTCCCATTTTGCCTCGTATTAAGTGGATTTGTATTCCTCCAGGGTCGGATATACCCCAGCCGAACTACACTCCTTTTTGGAACCTATTCAGTTTCCTGAACTTTGAGGGGGCCCTGTGAGAGACTGGACGCTCCGCTCACGCTGAAAGAACAAATTGCAATTGCCTCTATGCAGGCAAGACCCCAGGTGAGGTTGGCCTTCCAGCCGTATTTTTAAAGACTCACAGCACTTCTATTGCTACTAGACTTCATGAGGTGCTGATGACATCTCTTAAGGACTCTTCACTGCCGCCCTCAATGTCCAGAGTTGTTATTGCAGTTATACCCATACCAGTGAAGGATCCGGAGATCTGCTCATCATATAGACCTATGTTCAAATTCCTACTAAAGTTCTGGCACTCCGACTTAAAGTGATTCTTTCCTTGATACATGGGGATCAAACTGTTTTTTTGCCAAGTAAGGGCACCGATGTCAATCTGAGACAATGGTTTACTGTGGTTGACAGGGTGGATCGGAGATGGTGGCTTCCCTAGATGCCGAAAAAGCTTTTGACTCAGTGGAGTGGGACCATTTGTGGCTGGGTCCAACACAAATTCGGATTTGGGGTTATTTTTATCTTGGTTGCAGATGTTAAACTCGAACCCGACAGCCAGGGTGCATACAAATGGGAACCTTTATGAATCTTTCCTGCTCCACCAAGGCACTAGACAGGGCTGCCCCCTCCCCCCTGCCCTCTTTGCCCTAGCACTTGAACCCCTGGCGATAATGCTTCGAGCCTCCTCTGCAGTCGTCGGCATATCGGTGCCCCCCTTGGTAGAAAAGGTGTCTAAGTACACAGATGATACCCTCAATCTTAATGATGCCCGCCAATCCTCGACAGCTGCCCTAGAGATCAATTTATTTGGCTCATTTTCTGGTATCAGAATCAATTGGGATAAGTCCGTTTCATTCCTATTGACCCGAGCTCCGTGCCCCCCCCTCTCCCCTTTCCTAATTTACCTGCCCCTCTTCAATGGGTCAACTGGTTCAAATATCTTGGTATGTATATTCAAAAGAATTTACTGAAATATCTGGAAGACAATTTATACCCGGTTCTCCAACGCTTCCTACAGAAGTGTGCAATATGGAAAAGCCTACCACTTACACCATTTGGCAGTGTCAATCTGATCAAAATGTCTTTTCTTCCCAAATTCTTATACGTATTTAAACACACTGTGGTACGCATCCCTAATTCATTTTTCGTCAAGTTAGTTCAAGCCATCAGTTCCTTCATTTGGGCTGGCTCTGTCCCTAGAGTTGCTAGGTCCACACTGCAAATTTCGTTGTCTGAGGGGGGGCCTGACGTTGCCAAATTTTAAGAAATATTATTGGGCGGCTGTCTTGGTGTCAGTACGATGGTGGTTTGTACAGGATCAATCCAATCCTGCAGTAAACCTAGTAGCGGCGATATTTGAGTCCTACTCAGAACATAGCAACCTGGTTTATAGAGGGCCTAGGTCCAACCCACAAGCTACCACCTCTAAGAAAACCACGGCACTGGTATACAGACAGGTCTTGGGGCCGCAAACATTCTCCCCCTACACACCTCTATGGGGTAATCATCAATTGCCTCACCTGCAGGCTGTGCCTGACCCACAGGTCTGTGCTTAACATGGAGTTAGGACTCTGCGAGATATTATGCCTGATGAGCATCTTCTTCCCTTTGCTGTGTTGAAGACTGTTCCTGCTTCCTCCTTGGGTGTACTTCAGGTTCTGGCAGATTCGGCATGCTGTTTGTGCGCAGTTTCCCGACTCCATTCTTGCACCACACTCCATTGATCGGCTTCCTATTGCCCGTAATATAGACAAGACGCTATCCTCCATCTATCTTAGGCTCAACTTTGCGGGTAATACTGATGCAAAGAGGGCGTTTCAGGCTTGGCAACGAGATGTGCCCAGCCTGACTGATGAGGATTGGACTGAGAGCCTTCAACAATATACTCCCCTTATGATCTCTGCAAGAGATCAGTTTATACAGTTAAAGTTACTTCACAGAGTATATTACACGCCACAGAAATTGTTTGCCATCTACCGCAACTCATTATGCCTGCGATGCTGTAGGGAGATGGGAAACTTCATTCACATGGTATGGTCATGGCCGTCCCTTCAAAGCTTTTGGAGGGCAGTGGTTACTGACAGCACGATTAGCAGGGTATCCCTTAAGCTTGATCCCCTGTTTCTCTTACTTGGGTTGTCAGACACCCTGTCTACTAATACACACACTAAACTGTTTATATTTTATACAACATATTACGTGAGGAAAATTATATTGTCTAGCTGAAAGGCACCTGACACTCCCACGATTTCTGCATGGAAAGCAATGGTAAATGGTAAATGCCACCTCACCAATGTACTGACATATATGGGCCGCAACTGCCCTAAGTTGTTTCACAAAATTTGGTCCGCCTGGGTGGAGGATAGAAATTTTACAGTGTAGTATCATGATGTACTTATTTGTCACCTACCCCCCTTTTCTCCTATCCTTTTCCCTTCCCCCCCCCTTTTTTTTTCTCCTGTCTCTGATCTGCTATGACACTACCATATCCCATGTATTAAATTTCTGCCATGGCTGAGTTGATTTATTTTTTATATATAAAGGAGACCTCTCCTGAATATATACTATGTCTATAGCTCTTTCATCTGAATACCTCTGAACACCTTAATGATGTTTATACAATGTGTATCCCTGGATGATGAATATTTCTTTTTTTTTTTGTGATCTCTGGTACTAAGCACATGTACACTATTGTTTTAGTTCAATAACAACATTCCTTCTAGAAAAAAAAAAAAAAAAAAAAGAATACAGAAAGTAAAAAAGTAAAATGGAGTTTTCGTTTCAGCCCGATATAGAGATTGCATATTCTAAATAATAAGCCCACATTTACAGGGGCCTTAGTCAAGGTAGCGATTTTTTAACAGTTCCAATCCAAATACCAGTCAGTCAATATTGGCACAAAACCTTCAGGCTTCTGCTAGAAAGCTGAACATGAAGAGGAATTTCATCTTTCAGCATGACAACGACCCAAAGCATACATCCAAATCAACAAAGGAATGACTTCACTAGAATATTGATTGATTGATTAAAGTTTCGGAATGGCCCAGCCAGAGCCCAGACCTGAATCGGATTGAAAAATTTGTAGGGCGATTTATAGAGGGTTGTGCACAGGAGATGCCCTTGCAAGCTGAAAGATTTGGAGTGATTTTGCAAAAAAAAGTGGGCAAATATTGCCAACCGAAAAAGACTGAGTGCTGTAATAAAATCAAAAGGTGCTTCAACAAAGTATTAGTTTAAGGGTGTGCACACTTATACAACCATATTCATTTTATTTCTTTTTTCTTCTTCTCTGCACCTTAAAGATTTCAGTTTGTTGTTCAACTTAGTTGTACTGTTTATAGGTCACATTAAAGCTGGAAAAAGCTTACATAAAACCTATACACACACACACACAGATTACATACAGTATCTCACAAAAGTGAGTACACCCGTCACATTTTTGTAAATATTTTATTATATCTTTTCATGTGACAACTCTGACGAAATTACACTTTGCTAACAATGTAAAGTAGTGAGTGTACAACTTGTATAAAAGTGTAAAATTTGCTGTCCCCTCAAAATAACTCAACACAGCCATTAATGTCTAAACCGCTGGCAACAAAAGTGAGTACACCCCTAAGTGAAAAATGTCCAAATTGGGCCCAAAGTGTCAATATTTTGCGTGGCCAACATTTTCCAGCACTGCCTTAACCCTTTTAGGCATGGAGTTCACCAGAGCTTCACAGGTTGCCACTGGAGTCCTCTTCCGCTCCTCCATGAAGACATCACGGAGCTGGCGGATGTTAGAGACCTTGCGCTCCTCCACCTTTCATTTGAGGATGCCCCACAGATGCTCAATACGGTTTAGCTCTGGAGACATGCTTGGCCAGTCCATCACATTTACCCTCAGCTTCTTTAGCAAGGCAGTGGAGGCGTGCTTTGGGTGGTTATGTTGGAATACTGCCCTGCGGCTCAGTTTCCGAAGGGAGGGGGATCATGCTCTGCTTCAGTATGTCACACTACATGTTGGCATTAATGGTTCCCTCAATGAACTGTAGCTCCCCAGTGCCAGTAGCACTCATGCAGCCCCAGACCATGACGCTCCCACCACCATGCTTGACTGTAGGCAAGACACACTTGTCTTTGTACTCCTCACCTGGTTGCCACCACACACGCTTGACACCATCTGAACCAAATTAGTTTATCTTGGTCTCATCAGACCACAGGACATGGTTCCAGTAATCCATGTCCTTAATATGCTTGTCTTCAGAAAACTGTTTGTGGGCTTTCTTGTGCATCATCTTTACAAGAGGCTTCCTTCTGGGACGACAGCAATGCAGACCAATTTGATGCAGTGTGCGGCGTATGGTCTAACAGGCTGACCCCCCCCACCCCTTTAACCTCTGTAGCAATGCTGGCAGCACTCATACGTCTATTTCCCAAAGAAACTTCTGGATATGATGCTGAGCACATACACTCAACTCCTTTGGTCGACCATGGGAGACCTGTTCTGAGTGGAACCTGTCCTGTTAAACCGCAGTATGGTCTTGGCCGCCATGCTGCAGCTCAGTTTCAGGGTCTTGGTAATCTTCTTATAGCCTAAGTCATCTTTAAGCAGAGCAATAATTCGTTTTTTCAAATCTTCAGAGAGTTCTTTGCCATGGTATAGAACTTCCAGTGACCAGTATGAGAGAGTAAAAGCGATAACACCAAATTTAATACACCTGTGGCCCATTCAAACCTGAGACCTTGTAACACTAACAAGTCACACAACACCGGGGATGGAAAATGGCTAATTGAGCCCAATTTGGACATTTTAAATTATGGGGTGTACTCCCTTTTGTTGCCAGTGGTTTGGACATTAATGGCTGTGTGTTGAGTTATTTTGAGGGGACAGCAAATTTACACTGTTATACAAGCTGTACACTCACTACTTTGCTACAATTTAAAGTGTAATTTCTTCAGTGTCGTCACATGAAAAGATAGAATAAAATTTGTGAGGGGTGTACTCATTTTTGTGAGATACTGTATGTGGGAATCAGACATGAAGCTATATGAAGTGTGGAGGGGGATATAAAGTACTACTAAATGCTAAAAAAATTTTGCATGGATATATTCACAATACAATGCTGGTAAACTTTTACTTTAAATTTAAAGTGGTTGTAAACCTCAGGCATTAAAATATGAACAAAGGATATCCCTCTATAGTGTGTACCAAGTGTCATTTCTGTATGTGTTTAACCCGCAGGACAGCCTCTGTCCTTGAGGCTATGTCGCTGCCGAACTAGCGCTTAGCTGCGGTCTGGCCGCACTCGCTGGCCGGGCTGGGGGGGAATCACTGGATCTAGATTATCCAGCCTGTTGCCCAGCAGTTGATTGTAGATCTCCCAAGAGAAATAAACAAAACAAATGTAAGGAAGGAGAAAAAATTGCAAGGACCAGGAGATACCAGCCGGGAGCCTAGGTCCTTACTCCTGACTAGACAGATTAAAACTGATTACCTAGAGCAGAGAGGGGGGGTTATATACCAGCTGAGGACGGCCCATGGGCATAGCCAGGTGTATTTTATTCTGCCTAGTCCTAATCCTGGAGGAGGCAATATAACCAAGTAGTTATGATTTATGGAGCGCTGAACGAAAGGGAAAACAGTATTTTTGCTAGAAAATTATTTAGAACCCCCAAACATTATGTATATTTTTTTAGCAGAGACCGTAGAAAATAAAATGGCAGTCATTGCAACCCTTTTATGTTACACTGGCCTTTTTATATGGAGACTTTTGGGACACCCTGTACTTACAAATTAGAGCCGGTTCACATACAGGCGACCCGACTTCCCGGGGCGACCTGTGAAGTCGCGGTGCACAGTGCGCACTGCGACCTCGGAGCGACATGCACGGACTTCATATCATTGAAGTCAATGCAGGTCGCCCCAAAGTAGTACAGGACCCTTTTTCTAAGTCGGAGCGACTTGTGTCGCTCCTATTAGAACGGGTCTTGTGCTAATCTATGGCAGGCGACCCGCGGCGACTTGTCAGGTGACCAAGTCGTCTGACAAGTCGCCCCAATGTGAACCGGCTCTTAAAGTGATTGTAAAGTCTCGTTTTAAAAAAAAATAACAAACATGTTATACTTACCTGCTCTATGCAGCTGCTTTTGCACAGAGCAGCCTGGATCCTCCTCTTCTCTGGTCCCTCTTCGGCTCTTTTGGCCCCTCCCTTCTGTTGAGTGATCCCACAGCAAGACGCTTGCTATGGGGGCACCCCAAGCTGAGTCACAGCTACTTATGTCCATTCAGACAGAGAGCCACGACCTGAATGCATGAAGATAAAAAAAAAAAAAAAAAACACCTTCTGCCTTTACAATCCCTTTAAAGTTTGGAGGGGTGGTACGACGGCTCATTTAAAACTTGAAACCCTGCAATATCCTAAGGATAGGGGTGGGATGGCTCTCCCTCATACACAGATGTATTTTTTTGCGTCGCAGCACTTCACGGGTTGGGATCTCCCTACTTGTGCGGATCCTTCCTGGGATTTGCTCATGCTGCCTGATTCGGGGTATACCTCCTTCTCTCAGATGGAGATGGGGTTTTCTGGGCTACCTCCCCACTGCCCTACTTCACAACTTCTTATCCGACTGTGGAAGGCGGTGAAACAAACACTGGGTCTTTCTAGCTTCTTTGCTTGCACCCCTTTGTGGAATAACTTTTTATGGAGAACTAGCTAGATTGGGTACCTTCCCTGATTGGATCCGAACTGGGTCTAAATATTTTTCCCAGCTGTGGGGCCAAGCTATTAAGCCCTTGGCTCAGTTGATGGCGGAATTCCCGCAGCTTGGAAATTGTAGATATCAACAATCCCTTTAAAGTGAATTAAATATGCATAAGAGCAATAGATCCTGCTGTTTTCTGTATTCAACTGAGGGAGAAAACAAGTTTCATGTGGCTGAGTCCTGTCCCTGGGAATTAGGAGTAACAACTATATAGATCAATATTGTGGTGGAAGGTGTGATTGATCTGTGTATGGTGTGCTGCTTAAGAGGAATAATTGGAGCTGAGCAGTCGTGACCACCTATGATAAAGAAAACTCTTGTCAGGTGAGCGAAACCTCTAGAACATGGTGTGGCGATGAAGGAACAGATTAATTCTGATGCATGTTTTTTCAACCACTTAGGAAGTTGTTTACATCTTTTTCATCATTGGATTGTACATACTGGAGTGTGTGGTGGATGGCATTAATTATTTATTAACTGGACTTGAATTGTTAAGCAAATATTTAATAACAATCCACTTTAATTTGTACATACAGTACGTCACAGAATGAGTAGATTGTGAATTAATAAAAGAGGTTGTAAACCTCAGATATGAAATATGAACAAAGCATATTCCTCTCTATAGTGTGTACTTGTCTGAAATAAAAGAACTTGCCAAGGTTCACACTGAGGCCGGTTTAAAATTGTGCGAGTTCAGATTTTAAACCAGCATTTTCAGTTCGACTTCGGGGGCCATTTTACAGATATCTGTGCAGGTTCCCGCACATCCGTCTATTGAAATCACCCCCACGGAGTCGCCAAAAGTAGTACAGAAACAACTTTTGGGAATCGGTACGGCGCCGCAAAGTTGGCGTCGCACTGATTCAGACGGTGCCATTGCCGACAATCGGCCCCCGATTTGACATGTCTAATAACATGTCAAAACGGACCAATGTTAATGTGGTCTAAGTGTCATTTCCGTCTGGTGATTCGTTCCTCTGCTTCCTGCATGAATCATTTCTGACAAGTTTTCCGGACACCAAGAGAAAAAAGGTGATGGGGAGGGAGCTCCAGCACACAGCCTGTGATTGACAGCCTCAGCTCTGTTTCTATATGCTGTGTGAAGGGGGGGGGCCTTTCCACCCATCAGCTCTGCAATGTGTGATTTCAGCTCTCCCCAATTATCTGACATATCAGATACGCTTTATAGTTATCTATGTATCCTCAATAAAGTCAAAGTTATTGCTAAATCAATAGACCCATAGCAACAAAAATTCACTGGATTATGGAGATATACAGGGCTGGAGAGCTGAAATGGTTACAAAAAAATAAATAACACATGGAATGCCTCTTTTTTTTGTGTCTGTATATATTCCTGGTTAGAGTTGGTGTTTTACTAGTAGTATCTCCCACAAGGCAGGCATATAGATACAATTCATATATAGCTCACTCTCAGAGGAGTGTATATAAAAGAGTGACGTATAATCATGTAGACCCAAGAAATGACAGAGTGCAGAAATCACTTTCCACTTTTCTGCCGATTTGACCTGTTCATGTAATTACCCAGCCAATGCAACCTTCTGAATTTGGCAGCTGAAATGATAAACTTAGTGTCAAACCAATTTATACAACATCACTCTGTGGCATATCTCCAAATCAAGCATTTAAAAATTAACAAGAATTAGATTTCCCACTACAAAGTTGCCACTAATAAATAAGTCATCACCTGCATTATGTATGAGACAGTGAAAATGAGGACAGGCTTTGGTCTTAATGGTAACACGTAATAAAACAAGTCGGCATGAATAAGTGAGATGTACATAGAAAATAAAGACACAATAAAAACTATTTGAAATAGAAAATAAAGACACAAAGAACAAATGATTAAAAATAATCCAACTGAGCATCGCAGTCCGTAATTATACAGTATCTTATGAACCTAAGATATAAGATCAACATTGTTTTCTGTGTTTTCTCACTTTCATTATCCTTTTCATTGTGTTACGTCATTCTAGCCTCACCCACTTAAAGCGGTAGTATCCCGCTTTTTGACACTTTTATCTACAGGTAAGCCTATAAGGCTTACCTGTAGGTACAATTAATATCTCCTAAACCGGCACGGTTTAGGAGATATTTGCAGTGCATGCAGCCGCTCACGCGAGCGGCGCATGCCCTCTGAAGGTCCGGGGGGGACCTTCAGTTTTCCTTGCCGATGTAACGTTAGAAAAGCATACCCCGTGAAAATTGCATACCCACATCACTTCCTGTCCAGAACAGCTGAGCAGCGTAGCAGTGCGCATGCTCACAGCCCCGGATAAGTAATTGAACAGCTGAGGAGCTGACAAGTGCGCATGCAGGGAGGGTATGAAATTATCACGGCAGTGTGTGTAACGTTACACCGAATCAGCTGTTGCGGCGGTTACATTAAAACAGCTCGGTTGCAATACGAGTCATCTCCGCTCCTATCCCTGTCACTTCCCTGATCTTGGCTAGTAAATATAAAAGCGGCGTAGGTGCACCGGGAGCGGCGTAGGTGCACCGGAGGCGTAAGTGACGTAGGTGCACCGGAGGCGACGAGGGTATGAAATTTTCACGGGTAGGTTTTTTTCACGGAACACCGGGAGCTTGCCGGAAAATCACTACAGCGTGCATGCGCGGGAGTGACGTCATCGCAGTGCAGGAGCCGCGATGCATACTAGCTCATTATGCCTTTGTCTTGCAGGTTTTTTTTTTTTTTTTTTTTTTTCGGGTTTACAACCGCTTTAAAGTGATTGTAAACCTAAATTTTCCCTTTTTTTTTTTTTTTTTTTTTTTTTTTTTTAAATAGCAAACATGCTATACCTAATTGCTCTGTGCAATGGATTTCCACAGAGCAGCCCCGAGCCTTCTCTTCCCGAGGCCCCTGGAGCAGCCAGCGTTCCTGGCTCCTCCCTCAAGCCACTTGCTATGGGGCACACCTGCAGGTCTGATTTCAAATTGCACCCTGTGTGTCCATTGACAAGCAGAGCACCGATTGGCCCCACCCCCAGCTCTCTGCTCAATGGCTGTGATGGATAGCAACAGGAGCCAGTGGCTCCCACTAATGCCTCTCTGTACAGTAAGGTGAAAGAAAGTCGCTGCTCTCTTACACATCTCTGGATTGGGATTGGGCTCAGGTAAGTATGGGGAGTGGCTGAAGGGTAGATGCTGCATACAGAAGGGGTTTTTTTTTTTTTACCTTAAAGTGGTTGTAAAGGCTGAAGGTTTTTTACCTTCATGCATTCTATGCATGAAGGTAAAAATCCTTCTGTGTGCTGCTCCCCCCACAGCCCCTCCCTTATATCCACCTGAGCCCCCTTCTCAATCCAGAAATGTGCGGGAACCTCAGCTGTCCGGGCTTGGGATCTTTCTCCCCTCAATGGCTGAGACACGGCAGACAGTGAGCCAATTAGGAGAGAGTGGGGGGCAGTGCCAAGCCGTGCCGAGCATCCACCAGTGTCGTCCCACCCCCCCCCCCCACCACCCCAACTGCATGCGGCTTGATATTGGGGGCGCTGATCAAGGGGGACAGGAGCCAGGAGTTCCAGCGGGGGACCTGAGAGGAGGAGGATCCAGCACAAAAGTGTACAAAACATTTTTTAAAACCACATGATCGTGCAGCAGCGCTAGTGTGGAGAACACTAGAGGATTCTCCTTCAGACCTCTCTGGTGTACAATGGACAATCCAGCTGTAGGAGCTCTTTTCAAAGAAGTACAGCTGTGGGCTCCAGTCTACAGTATAACTCTAGCAAACAGTAATTTTACATAGTATCTTTCATGATAGCATTTAATATAAAGAGTTGTGGATACTAGAGGGTTTTGAAAGTGAAACATAGTCCACACTGTGCACATCCCCCATCCCAATCTCTATAGACAGAGGTGGCAATGGTCTTTACAATGAGCTAAAGGCAGGCATCTATTGTGACATCCATACTCGGGTAGAACAGATTGCTTCTATAATAAGCAAAAACTCCAAAACCCAATAGCTTCTAAGGAGGGAAGGTTTTCTTCAAGACCATGTTAAAATAACCAATGAGAGACATACTAACTTCTACTGCTACCTGCTTTCATAGCTCTCACTCAAGCAGTTTGTAAACCAATATACACACCTCATTTATGAAACTCAACATAACTTAACTTAAACCTAACCAACCCCAAAATGTAACTCAATAGTGGGCACTTTTACCCCCTTCCTGCCCAGGCCAATTTTCAGTGCTGCTGCACTTTAAATGACAATTGCGTGGTTTGCTACACTGTACTTAGACTAATACTGTCACCAGTGCAGTACAGCGTTACCTCACGAAAAAGTCCCGAAAAAAAAATTCAATTTTGTAACACTGACTAGAGAAAAGGTTACCATAGTACTATTTTCTTTTACACATTATGATTGCTTAGAACAGTGCATTATTACATTGCTATAAGCAAGCATTTTACTGAATGAATCGGATTTGGTTAGCTGTGATTGGCCAGAGCCAATTCCATGGTACAGATGGGCTTTGATTGGCCCTGCCTGTACCATGTGATCACACTGACCATTCATAGCTAGCAACACAATTGTACACATTGGATGGCATAAAAGAAAGCTGTCCATTGTGTACAACTGTCATGTGACCTGCTGTGATTGGTACCAGCAGCGAATCGGTGCAGTGATCAGTCATTGGTGGACGCAGCCAGTGACAAATTATGCCGCTGTGTTGCCCCGCGTCCGTGCACGATCTGAGAGGACTTCATATGACGACCACCTGGATCGACGAGAGGCCCGCCCAGCCAGTATTTTGCTATAGGCTGGGTGGAAAGTTGTTAAAGGAAAGACCTATGAATTGTCGTTGGAAGCGCTCATTCCCACCAGCAGCTATGTTAGAACGCAGCCGCTGGTGTTGAGTGAAAAGGCTGTGGTGACGATGTGCTGCAACAAAGCATCACACAGCAATTATAAATTACAGTGATTTGACCTGAGCTGATTGAAAGAAGGGCTCTTTTAGACAGGTGGTCTAAAAACAGGTGGCCGATCAGCTGTTTTACCACCCCTTGGCCACCTACCTGAACTGTAAAATAACAGCTGGACGGGGCTGTACACATGTAGCTGTCGCAGAACTTATAACTCAGGGTGCAGAATTTAACAGGCATCACTGCCTGTCAAACTTACCCACTGAACTCAATGGTGCTGCGCCGCAGCCATGAGCAATACATGCAATTGCGCCGTGGTAGAGCGACATTACAGGGTGCGAGTGTAAAAAGAGGCAAACTGCCTTGTGCTGCATTAAGACTGTGCTGGGCAAAGCTGTGCTGCACAGTCACAGGATCCCAAAGACGTGGAGCTGTAAGTGTAATGTGTTAAATTACCTGCGTGTCTTTGTTTAGGAGATACAGGACAGCAGTACGGTTCGCTCAATGCTTCTGGTCCATTGGCCTTCCATTTACCTTCCCTGCAATCCTTCCAATGAAATGAGTTGCAGCAATAGAAGTCTATAGGGGCAGTATCTGCAGCATCTAATTCTATTATGAAGATAGCTGGCATAGGATGTGAAAAAAGAACAGGTACAAGAAACCCTGAGATAATGGTACCCCTGTACTTTTGTCAAATTCTTATGTGAATCCTCCCACTGCCCTATTCAGAGATAATTTATGGTGCTCTCCTGTAAAATGGAGATCAAATTCTAATTAAAATGCCCCAAAGCCCCCCACCCCCTCCTTTTTCCTCTTCAACATTTTAAATCAAGAAGAAATGCAGAGACCGTGAACTGGATGTGTTTAAATCTCTAACCCATCCAGCTAAGGTCAGTGCTATAGCTGCACTGGTGTGCTACATAGATTTATATGAGCTATCCAAACATTGGCCACTGAACCCTTCACTTATATGAAAATACTGTATAAGACAAGTATGAAGAAATTAAGAGTTATTTCTTTACAATTTTTTTTAAGTATCTATGGAAACTTAAATAAAAAAATTGATTAGTGTTAACCCCAACCATAAATGGATTACATAATGTGCTGCACTTCCTTTTTGTTACCTGGTAACAAAAATCAGTCAAAAATGTCATTTCCACAGAGGACACTGATCAGGCAAGAATGGAGAATGAACATAGCCAAATGGTATTTCTGAAGAAAATATCCAATGTGACCATTTTGTTTGGCCGTCGCAACACAAATGGATGGGATCTTGGACATAACCAAAGGACCCCCATTGTCTTCTGAAACCATGACAGGAGGCCCGGGTGCACTTAGGCTGGCTATAGGCGGTTTGAATCTGGGCCGGTTCAGCAGGCCATCCTCCGATTCGAACCATGTATGGGCAGGCTGAATGTATGCAAGTTGATCTATCGATCAAATTGGGTGCAACCAACTTGCCAGATATTACATGCATTTATCTTTAGCGGCTGGTATATCATGCAATAATCATAATGACTCGGCAGGAGGGATTCCCCTGTCAGCACAGTCTGTGTCGAGGGAAGAATCTAGCAAATTTATTTTCGGCAACCACAAAAGCCTCATGTATGCCTTAGAAGAACATTACCAGAAATGAAATTAAGAATGAGAACTCTGGGCCCTTTTATGGCTAAGAGCCTTTGCACACAGGAGGAGTACTGGATATTTTTTTTTTTTTTTTATCAAAACAAAAGGTTTATTGTACATATGCATAAGGCCCCTTTCACACATGCAGACCGTTCAGATCCGCCTTTCAGTTTTTCAGGCAGATCTGAACGGATGCCTCATGCATCTCTATGGGGCACCGGATATCAGCGGAGACAAGTCCGCTGACATCCGATCGTGTCCGGCAAATCCGGACGGATGGAAACCCTATTTTCCATCCGTCTGGCGGATCGGATAAGAAAGGACAGACGGTCCTTCTCATCCGATTCCCCATAGAGAAGAGCTCCGCTGAGAAAAACGGAGTCCGCCGATGGACTCCAAGTGTGAAAGGGGCCTAAGGATTTGCACAAACAGTAAGCGCAAAGTGCACTACAAGCCAAAAAAAAAGGGAAACGAGTACAATTTCATAATCATACAGAGTTTGGCATTACAGATTTTCAATGTTTTCCCCCATTTTGTAGTGTTTGGCATAAAACATGTAATATGAAGTGAATCAACAAAGTTCGTCGAATGCTAGAAATGGAGTGTACAGGGAGAACGCCCTTTTTTTTCGGTACACGTAAACAAAAACCATAAGTATTCGGGTAAAAGTCTACTTGAAAACACTTCTGTGAGGGTTTACCATATAACAGTGCTGTGATATAAACCGTGTGCAGTAGAGGGGTCATTCCAAGGCAGGACAGGTGGAAACCTCTCCCAAATTTTATGATATTTACCAGGACAGCCCCTGTGCATGTAAAGTACCTTTTTATAGGGAAGGGTATTGTTGATGGCCCCGATACACTGCTGGAGGGTCGGGGACGACTCTTTGATACAAGTTTTAGCAATTTGCATTCTAGCTATGAAAAGTGATTCTTGTAAAAAGGTGTTCAGATATTTGTCCTCCTCAGAGGTGGGTAGGAGACCTAGTATGTATTGCCGTGGGCACAGGGACAAAGGGGGAACCCATTCGGTTGTGGAGAAATTTGACCTCCTGTATCCAGTAACCTTGGATGGAGGGGCAGGGCCATAACAAGTGATAGAATGTGCCTCCAGGGTCCCCTCATTTAGGGCATGCTGGGTTGCGGTTAGGCCTGTACTTGGATAGACAAATAGGTGTCAGGTAGGACCGATGTAGGATGTTTAAGTGTGTGAGGCGGTCTGATAGCTTGGGGGATTCAGATCTGCACGCTCCCAAAACCTCCTCCTCGTCATTCATTTCCCCTACATACCCCATCTACTGGGACTTAACTGGAAGGCTAGAGCGGTGACAGCAGCTAACAGGAGGTGATTATAAAATAAGTTTCTTAGGGTCTTGGTTGGTGATTATTTCAACTAAGTATAGAGATTCTAACCTGGGGATGGAGTTGTGAAACTGGGAGTGGAGAGGGTGCCAGAGTTGGAGGTACCGAAAGAACATGTGGTTGGGCACTCCAAATCCCTCAATGTCTTGCAATGATTTAACCGCACCATTTGCTAGCATTTGAGAGAGGTATAGGATCCCTTTGTCTATCCATAGTGCATAATCTGGGATGGAGAACAGCTCAGGTAGGTGCAGGCTATCCCAGATGGGTGTATGAGCAGGGAATAAGGGAGCTTTAGTAATGTTCATGGCCAGCTGCTAGAATTTCAGCTCGCGGGTTCCTCGGAAAATAGTTTGGAGGGGGTGAATGACTGGGTGGGGGTGGGGGGGGGTCCTTGAGAGCACACTAGGGTAGTATATCTGTCTTTATCCTCCTGATTAAAGTAAAAGAAGTGAGAGAGTTGGAATGCGATATAGTACAGGGCAAGATCAGGTAAACAGTGCCACTGAAGTTTTGGTACATTTCAGAGTTCGCCATGACAGTTTGTGATGGGACGTACCCCAAACAAATGTATGGATAATGGGTTCCATGTATTTAAAGATGCGAGGTAGGATATATAGAGAGGCATGGCAGAAGGCGTACAGGAGTTTGGGTAGGATTATTATATTTACTAGGTTAATGAGCCCCATGGCTCCAAGGGGGAAGCGAGACCATGACTGTGTTTTGGTCTTTAAAGTATAATAAAGGAGTTTGAGACTAAGGCTGGTATATTCCAACAAAGAACGAGAAGTACTGGATATTTAGAAGCACATTAATCATCCCAACTAATTCCTCAGCGCTGTAAGACATGCATAACAAAAGTCTTCAGCAGGCATTAAAAATAATGGTAAAACACTATTTGTAATACACACCGGAAACGCATACAAGGACACAATCGTATTCTATAGAAGTTAAGGGTAAAGAATTTCCGCGCTTTTGGACAAGGAAAAAGAAGAGAAGGCTGCAGCCAACCCCAAAATATAGCCCGAAAGCTATATCTAGATATATAAGAGAAGGTGAGGTAAGGTGGCGCTGCCTAATTAGTGTAATGGATAAAATGAGATGCTCACAAGAATAAAAATAAATATAAAGTGCTAGACTGTGGACTTGCATATAATTGGTTAATCCAAGATTTGAAAGTGCATATGTGCGAGAGCAAAACAAAATTTAATAACCGGGGTGGATCCCCTAGTTAAGGTGTTGTTAAGTGTTAAAAGTAAAAAGTAAATAAATAAATGCTGTATTGAACCCGTGAGAAAATATTGAAAAGCACACTAAATAAGTGTGGGTGATATGTACCCTGAATACAAAAATATAATCAGTGCAAAATACTGCAATAATAAAATATATATCAGAATTGGTGCCAATCAAGGTGATCAGTGCAAAATGATGCAATAAATAAATATTTAATCACAATTTGTGCCAATCAAAGCAAATAATAAATAAATGTTGAAAAAATGTATAAAAATATATAAATATTGTTCATGCAAAAGACATATGATGATCCAATAAATAAATTAGCAGTCCTTTAGTTGCTAGGTGAGTAAGTGATATAAAAACGTGGTATTCTCTAGGCAGTGACAAAGCAGTTTGTAAAAATGCTGGTGAGGTGATCCCAGTGATCCAAAACTTGTTTAGGCGATGGGTGACACACACAGGTGCACCCCTCCGATTGATCCCGCACTCACCGGAGGTATATACCCCTACAGGGGTAACAAGCCTTAGTGTAGTATCCTCTTAGCCAAGGTTATACCGGATATTAGGATCTCCTCTTATTACTCAGTCAGACGATGATATGGAAAGAAGAAGCGCTAATATAGTGATGTACCATTAAAATTGCTTTATTAAATAAATAAGACAGGTACTCGCATAAAAACAATGTTCGTAGGCATCCAAAGCAGTAGGGGCCGCGAATCGGTTATTAAATTTGTTTTGCTCTCTCACATATGCACTTTAAAATCTTGGATTAACCAATTATATGCAAGTCAACACTCTAGCACTTTATATTTATTTTTATTTTTTATTCTTGTGAGCATCACATTTTATCCATTACACTAATTAGGCAGCGCCACCTTACCTCACCTTCTCTTATGTATTCTATAGAAGAACATTTTAATCTGAGCTGTGCTGCACAATCCTATGTACTGTGCTACGATTGGCTATGTGTCTGGTGTGGATTAGTTATGTGAATGCAACATTCAAATAAGCGCTCATTTACACTTGTGTTTGGGGGGTGATTTTTACTGCAAAGGCAGTGGACATGGCTGTACATGCCGCGGCAAGATACTTTGCTTCAAGGCCACAGCAAGAATCAAACCCCCTGTTGCGTTTAGTGGGAGCTGCAAGTTAATGTGGCCATGCCGCAACCGCCCCATTATTGCACTGCGTGCAATGTGTGCAGTTGCAGCACAGTGGTGTGGGCTTTTAAGGGTTAGAAGAGGAATTACACCAAGTCCCCCTGCCTGTAAAATGCCCTTTGAAGAGCAATCCACCACTGATCACTCTTCAGAGGCCTAGCGCTAGTGTAAAGAAGGCCTGACTGCAGCATCATGCTGGGTAACATGAAAAAGCAAGGGAAACACAGAAGCACCTCTAAGGCCCCTTTCACACATACGGTCCTTTTGTCCGTTTAATGGACATCAATGCTTCTCTATGTAAAAACGGATGACAACGGATGATCATCTATTAACATCCGTTTTCATCCGCTTCAGTCAAAGTCCGTTTTTTGGAACGGATGAATGCCCCATTTTTCATCCGTCAGAAAAACGGATCGGACGAAAAACGGATGTAAACAGACAAACGGTCCTGTTTTTGCATTGGTAGTGGATGTAAAAAAAAAAAAAAAAAAAAAAAAAAAGGATGAAAAAAACTAATGAAAAAAAACCGGATGGGAAAAAAAAACGGATGTGAAAAAAAAAAACGGATGGAAAAAACGATAAATTTTGATGGGACTGAACTGATGAACTGAAGGACCGTATGTGTGAAAGGGGTCTTAGTGTAGACTGTAGGTTATTAAAAAACAAATGTATCAAAGCAAATTTTGCAGATTAAAAACAGGCACAAAAGACTATCCCCAGTGAGATCAGTCCCTCATGATGTTTGTGTGTCAGCTGCCGCTCGGTCTGCCACTCATCCGAGTCCCAGGAGCCGGCCGTATGGGGTTTCCTTTTTAGTTGGAATTATACTTACATAGATTGATGCAGCATTGGTCCATTGCTGCATCTGTCCCCTGCTGACTCTAACACTGAGAATTTTCCTGTACACGCATATTAGCTGCATGAATATGAACATACCTGAATGTATTTTTTAAAAAAAAAACCTCCTTGGGACTTCTAAGTTCTGTTACAGATTTGAGGTTGATTTATGTTGCACAATAAGTCACTGTTGCAAGAGAGACTCGAAGATTATTGCTAACAATTTTTCATACAAAATGCACAAGATTTGATACACAATTGGCTTAATAAATGTTCCCCATTTCGAAAAGTAATAAAGGGACACTATAAAGTCCATTAAAGCTTAACTCCAGGCAGGTATAAAAGAATATATTGCAACGCTTTTATCACTAAAAGATCATTTAATATATCTTTTGAAAGCAAGCAATAAAATGTACCTTAATCTGACTTGGTATGCGCCTCTTGGAATCTACTGTAAAATCTGGACAGCAGAACTCAGAAGGGAAGGGAGAAGCAGCCTAAGGAGTCAATCAGGATTGTTACAGTGCAAGCAGCATGCAATAAATGCAGAGAGCAGGGGGACCAAGAGGTAAGATCTTTGGTGTGTTTCTTAGAAGGGACCGATAAGTGAACCTGCAGCACTGAAAGATAAAGTCCCCTCCCCTGCTATACAGAGATGTGCAAATCTCAGAACTGTATGAACAGAAAAATGTTTAGGCAAATAAAGTGCTTATATATGCATTTCATCTGTGTATTTGGCCATTTTAGCTCTAACTTCATATAAATCTGTCACCAAGATAAAATGACATCACACAAGAGTTAAGAACTGCTAACAAACACGACTACTAGCAGAGAGGAAATACTGAATGACTTACTTTGGTGCCACCCTCCTCCAGTAGCGATCAATCCCATTCTTAAAATATAAGACGGCCAACCACCTCACATTTACATCCAAGGAATGATTTGTGAAAATATTCTGAAAAATGAAAGACATATATTTACATTTGTCTTGAAATTTTCTCATAATAAAAAATCTGCCTACAGAGTTCCCCCTTCTGTGAAGTCACATGTAGTGGGCCTCCTATCACCCCTCTCTGCAGATTACTATACCGGGGTGGCCCCTATTGCACGTCCATGTAGAAAAACCTTAGTCTTACCGGTAACGGTATTTGCAGGAATCTTCCAGAACAGCAAAACAGAGATTATTGGCTCCGCCTTTAACAGTAAACACAAACAATAAAGAGATTAAAAGGCCCTTCCCTCCGCTTATTCCTCAGTAGATGTAAAGAACCTCCACCAATGTGCACAAGGGGAAAGGAAAATTTAGAAACCAACATCCACTGCAAAACATGCAAGAGACCCGGGTGGCAATATAGATGCTGTCCCGGAATATCTTTGGAAATACTGTTACCAGTAGGACTCACTGAGGTCTTCCCCAAATATCTTCCAGGACAGCTCACGAGAGGACAAACAAGAAATCCTACCTTAGGGTGGGGGGCCTGTAAAACTTTCTTTCCAAAAGAACAGATCTTGGCTGGATAACATCTCTACCCAGAAGTGCTTGATTAGTGCATGGGAGGAGACCACACCGCCACCCAGGAAATCTCTTTCCATGAAGCACCTGCACTTTCAGGCCAAGAAGTGGATAGATCTTGTAGAGCGAGCTCTAATGTTGGCTGTCTGCATGCAATCTGAGTGTTTGTAGGCTAGGAAAGTAGTATCTCTAATCCACCTAGCAATGGTACTCTTAGAGGCCCTAAACTCCTTCTTGGGACCACTATACAAGATAAGGAGTTGTGAGGATTTCCAAAAAGTTCAAGTGCACATTGGTGGAGGTTCTTCATGTCTAACAAGTGAAGAATAAGGGGAGGGAGGGCCTTTCAATCTTTTTCTCGGGTCATTTCACACAAGGTGGACTCCACTAGCAATCGGCTTGCTCATTGGGGGGATCTGTCTGTGTCCGTAGGGGAGGACCACAGTTTTGTATATATTGTTTTTACACTTCCATATTTTTTGTTATAAATAAAGATCGTGCATTTTTTTTATTCTACTACAATGTTATAGGCAGGGATACTTTTTTCCCCTTGTTGCCAGTTAGAGAGTCCCATTTATGAGGGTTTTCATTTTCATACATATGCACTTTAGGAATGTTGGCAATATTAAGCTACTACCAAATACCTCATAAAAGAAAACTAATGCAGTAATCATGAGAAAAAAAAAGGGGGGGAAGGAGAGAAAACCACACAAATAAGTGGGGTCTCTCACCCCCTTAAATATTTTGGGACTTTATAGGCAGGAAGAAAAAGATCCCGGTCCTGTGTGGAAAACCGTCAGCCTCTCCTCAGGAAGCTCACCCCGTCTGACCAGGTTCCACACAGGACCGGGATCTTTTTCTTCCTCTCTATGATCTCTAGGCATTCGTTTAAAAGTGAAGGGAGCCGTGGACAACCCGACCCCTCTGTAATAAATAGATGAGTCCCATGACCAAGTTCTTAGATCACTGATCTATCTGGGGGCTCAATAAAAAACAGATTGGTGGAGCCATACAGGACATATGTGCATTTAAACTGGACACCTTACTTTAACTGATGTGATAACCTAAATTGATCGTCTTTGAGACAACTCTTTAGGAATCGTCTGAGGAAGCGACTAAGCAAAACGCGTCGTGATTCCATATTTACCACGAGTGAACCCTACAATTTATTATACTAATATATCATGATTCATCATGACCTACCACATATCTATATGAATCACCTTGGATTCAGAGGCATTGGGGTTCCAATGGGGTAGGAGTTTGTCCTACGATTTATGTGTATGTAATGTTTTACTGAACACATGTCTACCATTGTATATTTGTATGTCTATGCTAATTAAAATTATATTTTTTTTATTAAATGACTGTTACATTTTCTTCTCACTGAGATCAGCAATTGCAAGTTGCCTATAAAGTCCCAAAATATTTGATGGGGTGAGAGACCCCACTTATTTGTGTGGTTTTCTCTCCTTTCCCCCCTCCCCCCCCCCCTTTTTTTTTTCTCGTACATAATAGGGATGTGGCAATAGCATGTTATAGAGAGTGTGTGTCTCACTCACCTTTTATCTAATGCAGTAATCATATTTAAGAACTGGTAAGCAGCAATATATTACATTTTTGCTCTTGGATTTAGTTATCTTGATAGGGCTGATGTCCTACCGTGTTGCTATATTTAGTCTGTGTTATTCCTAATATTCCTAGTATAAGGCTGGGTGGTAGTTATATTGGGGTGATCAAATGCAACCATTTTTTTTTCGGTTCTGTACTTTTGTCACTTTTAAGTTTAAGGTCTATTATACAAAAAAACAACAAATTACAAACAGACTGCTGGTCTTTTATCACACTACCCAGTGGAAGAACATTAGTTTATTGCTGAAAGAAATGTACGTTTTCACTTGTTTTCTAAAAGCAGCAGATGTAGAGAAGCCCCCATATTTCCATATGGTAGAGGTATCATTTGTCAGCATTATTGAAAAAGTGCCATCACAATCTACATCTATAACACAACATATTAAAACAAACCAGGCTTAACATCTCATGATCATTTGTATAATCTTGACATTTCACTCCCAGCTAAACATTCTGACAGAAGAAAAATGTTCACAGAGAGGCACTGCATACTTTTGTTATATGTGAAACTTTTTTTTTATAACAAGAAAAACATTTTTTAGTTTTCACATTATATTCCATTCATCTTTCAAGGGTTTGTTTCAACTTTTTGTACAATAAAGCCTCAGTAAAAGTCTAATGAATACTATTACTACTACTACTACCGCCTGTCCCAAAAAGCTACTCCATAAATTTAAAAAAGATTTATAAATCTTTTTATCAACAGTTGTATTCCTTTTAAGCCAAATTTACCGTTGTTGAATTGCAACAGTTTTTGGATCATATTAATCAGTCCATCTTTATTTCAAGAGATAAAAAACAGAATTTTTGTAAAATCTTACCGTAAAATTCCTTTCTCTGAGTCCTCCGACAGTCGCCGCCCACTCACACAGTCTTCACCAATGGGTATTGACCTTTGCTCCGCAGGAGTAGCTAGGCACAAGACTTGTTAGTAACAAAAGCTTTTAGCATAGACACACCCCTAGGGGCTGTCCCACTAGTCAATACCTCCCTGCACCAGCATTCCCAACTCAGTTTGGTAGCATAGCAGTAAGAGTACACAAAAACCCCAAAAGAGGGGCGGGGGGGCGGCGACTGTCGGAGGACTCAGAGAAAGGAATTTTACGGTAAGATTTTACAAAAATTCAGTTTTCTCTTACGTCCTCCGACAGTCGCCGCCCACTCACACAGTCTTCACCAATGGGATGTCCCAAAGTAGTGTAGACATGAGGGGTGGGAGACGCAGCCGCAGAAGAGCAACGCAGTACCCACATCAGAGAAGGGAACCTTACATACAGTAAGAGAACCAACTGGGCAACAGGAAAAGCGCTCAACAGGAGCAACAATCCAGGAAAACAAGTAACCCAGGGGTAAACACCCCAACAGCCAAAGACCCAAAAACAAGGGTCCCTATGGCACTGCCGCACTGAGAACCTTGCGGCCAAACGAGGCATCGGCCGATGCCTGAACGTCCACTTTATAAAACTTGGAGAAGGTGTGCACGGACGACCAAGTCGCCGCCTTACACACCTGGGCCACCGAAGCCTGATGCCGGAAAGCCCAAGACGCACTCAAAGACCTGGTAGAGTGCGCCTTCACAGGGAAGGGCGGAACCCTTTCCTTCAAGGCATAAGCCTGCACAATGGTTTGTCTGATCCATTTGGCGATGGTCGCAGCCGACGCCGCCATGCCCTTCCGAGGTCCCTCAGGAAGGACAAAGAGGGAATCCGACTTGCGAAAGGATTTAGTGGATGACAGGTAAACCCTGATCGCCCGGACAACATCCAAGGAATGCAAGGCAACCTCCTTAGGATGTTTTGGCTTCGCGCAGAGCGAAGGCAGGACAATGTCTTCATTAAGGTGAAAATCCGAGATCACTTTTGGAAGAAAGGACGGGTTAGGTCGCAAGACCACCTTATCCTTGTGAAGCACCAAATAGGGAGAGCTACAGGACAATGCCGCTAGCTCCGACACCCTGCGAGCCAAAGTGATCACCACCAAAAGGCAACCTTTTTGGACAGCAGAGGCAACGAGATCTCCCTGATCTTTTCAAAGGGAGCGTGCTGTAACACAGACCGAACTAAGGTCAAGTCCCACGGAGGTAAGGGCTACCTCCGAGGAGGGGCCAAATGACGCACCCCTTGAACAAAGGTGCGATTTAAGGAATTTGAGGCCACAGGGCGCTGAAAAAGAACAGCCAGTGCAGAAATCTGGCCCTTTATCGTGGCCAGCGCCAAACGCTGATCCACACCAGTTTGGAGGAAAGCCAGCACTCTCGACACCGAGTATGAGCGAGGGGAGTCCCCTCTGGACTCACACCAGGCAAAGTACGCTTTCCAAGTACGGTAATAAATCTTCCCCGAAGAGGCTTTTCTAGCCTTGATCAGAGTAGGAATGACCTCAGGGGAGAGACCCTTGTCCCTCAGGACCTGGGTTTCAACAGCCAGGCCGTTAAAGCCAGCGACTGTAAAGCAGGATGGAAGATCGGCCCTTGAGACAGAAGGTCTTCTTGGACCGGCAGGCGCCACGGAGGTCCGACTGCCATATGAACAAGGTCTGCGTACCAAGACCGGCGAGGCCAGTCTGGAGTCACCAGAATCACAGTGCGCGGTTCCCGAGGCCAACCTGCGAAGGAACCTGGACAGCAGCTGAATTGCAGGAAAGGCATATATCAGATGATACTGATGCCAAGGCGCCACCAACGCGTTCGAGGCGTCCGCCCGAGGATCGCGCGTCCTTGCCACGAACCTTTCCCCTTGTTGTTCAGACGAGACGCGAACAGGTCCACATCCGGTGAACCCCACCTCGCGCACAACATCTGGAACACATCCGGGTGTAAGGACCATTCCCCCTGTTCCAGGGTCTCGCGGCTCAGATAATCCGCCTGCCAGTTGTCCACCCCCGGTATGTGTACTGCCGTTATCGCCGGGACGTGCGTCTCGGCCCAAGACAGAATGTCTGTCACTTCCCGAGCCGCTCGGGCACTCCTGGTGCCCCCTTGTTGATTGATGTAGGCCACAGCGGTGGCATTGTCTGAACCCGAACCGGATGGCCCTGAAGCCGTCCCGACCACTGGAGAAGGCAAAGCTTTAACGCTCTCAATTCCAGAACGTTGATCGGAATGGAGGATTCCTCCTTCGACCAAGTTCCCTGGGCGGACAGGTTGCCCAGGACACCACCCCAGCCCGACAGGCTGGCATCCGTGGTGACCACCGTCCAGAATAATGGACGAAAAGACTTGCCCCCCCGACACCGCCGGGGACTGGAGCCACCACAGAAGACTCCTTCTGGTGCGGCGGCTCAACGAGACCTGCAGATCCAGAGACTGAGGTCGCCCGTCCCATTTGGCAAGAATCTCCGCTTGGAGACCCCGCGTGTGAAACTGGGCAAAGGGGATCGCCTCGAAGGTCGAGACCATCAACCCTAGACACCTCATGCATGTCCTGAGTGACGAGGATCTGTTGTCCCTGAGGGACCTGACTTCGTCCCGAAGCGTCCTGAGCTTGTCCTCCGGTAGGAAGTCCTTCGCCTGAACAGAGTCCAGAACCATCCCCAGATAGGGAAGGCGAACCGAAGGGCACAAAGTCAACTTCGGAACATTTATGGTCCAACCGAACTCCTGGAGCGTCTGCACCGTAGTGGACAGGTCGGTCAACAGGCTCTGGCTGGCACTCGATCTTAACAGGAGATCGTCCAGATATCCCAAGACCGCAATGCCCTGGGCTCTTAACAGGGCCAGAACAGGCGCCAGAACCTTGGTAAAAACCCGCGGAGCTGAAGCGAGACCGAAAGGTAATGCCACGAACTGGTAGTGTTCCTCCGCAATGGTGAATCGAAGGTACCTCTGGTGGCCCTCGAAAATGGGGATGTGCAGGTACGCATCCTTCAGATCGATGGAGGCCAGAAATTCCCCCGGGCTCAAGGCAGCCACCACTGAGCGCAGGGATTCCATGCGAAACTTCCGAACACGCACAAAGCGGTTCAGAGCTTTCAAGTCCAGGATCGGACGCACCTTGCCCTCCTTTCTGGGCACAGTGAACAGATTGGAGTAAAACCCCCGAAATCTGTCCCGATGAGGCACCGGAACCACCACCCCCTTGACCCGCAAGTCCCGCACGCCAGGTGCAGATCTCGCAAACGCTCCGGAGGCAGTTGAAGATTTGAGGCCGACCGAGAAAGGAATTTGATCTTGTAACCCGATCGAACGATTTCCTGAACCCTTCTGTCCTGGATGCGGAACAGCCAAGGTTGGAGGAAACCGTGCAAACGTCCCCCCACCCCAGAAACGGGTGAGGGCGTCCCTTCAGGCGGACGCGGAGTGGGTCGCAGAACCGACTTGGCCGGACTTCTGCTTACCTGCCCACGGCTTCTTCTGGGTGCCTTGGCCTTTGAAGGGCTTGCCCTTGGACTGCGACCTAAAGGCACGAAAGGACCCTTGAGAGGGCTTAAAGGAGGGGTTCCGCTTGCCACGAAAGGACTTGTTCTTGGGATTCTGGGGCAAGAGAGTACTCTTGCCCCCAGTAGCTCCTTTTACTAGAGTATCCAAAGCCTCGCCGAAAAGGCGAGAACCAGCGTAGGGAAAATCCGCTACCGTCTTGCGAGATGATTGGTCGGCCGACCAACTTTTCAGCCAGATCAGTCGACGGTTAAGCACCGCGACACTAGACAGGCGTGCAGCCAAAGGGGCCTCATTCAAGGCCGCATCGCACAAGTACATGACCCCCTGATGGATCTGGTCCACCATAGCCAGCGTAGTGGGCGGGGTTGAATCAGCTACCAGGGTGCGTCTGAGCACCTTCGTCCAATCCGCCACCGCCTGGGCTGCCATAACTGAAGCAAAAATAGGCTTGAGCATAGAGCCTGCCACCATATATGCGTGACGGGCAAGAGACTCCAACCTCCTGTCCGTAGGATCCCGGAAAACCGGGGTATCCTCAGTGGGAACCAGGGTAGCCTTGTTCAAAACGGCTACAGCGTGATCCACTTGGGGCGCTACACACCAGCGCTCGTCGGTGGAAGACGCAAAGGGATAAAGCAGTTTAAACCTACTGGGCACTGTAAAGGGCTTCTTTAAAGTGCGCCATTGCTCATTAACAGTGTGATGAAATTCCGCAGGGCAGGGGAAAACCTGTGCTGATTTGCGGGTTCTATGTGTCCCAAAGGAGGACCCCCTAGCTGGAGGAGTGGGCTCATCCTCCAGGTGCAGCGTATCTTTTATAGAAGCAATCAGCTCATCCATGAGTGCAAGCTCTTCAGGCGAGCCAGGGGGAGAAGTATCAACCCCTTCCACCTCCGCCTCCCCCTCAGACCCCATAAGGTCCAGAGATGAGCGAGACCCTGAAAAGGGCACGCCAGCCACAGCAGCCACATCGCCCTCTGAATCAGAGGAAATGGATAACCTGGCCCTCTTTGCAGAACGTTCAGCCATCAGCACCTGCATCTGTGACACCAAAGATGCTACTCCAGTGGCCAGATCAGACCCCTCGGGGGGTGCAGCAGTCCCCTGGTCCCCCACCAGGGCCGGGGGGAACTTGCTATCCTGGGAATCCATGCCAAAAAACAGGTATGGGATAATAAAGGTACTGGCCCTTTAAACACCACGGCGAGCGCAGCCCACCTTAAACTAACTGTATGCACCGACCCCCACAGGGACAGAAAACACTGAGTTAGGAAGGATAGCACAGAGAAAAACCTGGAGAGAGCACTGCAGACTGCTGCCACCGATCGCTGTCCAGAGAAAGAGGAAGTGATGCAAGAAAGGCTGAACTATATAACCCCTGAGGCTCAGGGAAAAATGGCTGCCCGGCAGGAGTGAATGGAGGCTACAGGAAAATGGCCGCCGACATGTGCACAGATCGATCGCACATGTCACCGCCAAAATGGCGCCGACTGGCGCCAAAAGCACACCGCACTGCACTCTGCATAAGGCCCAGGAACAGGCCGCAATAGCCCACAGTACACACAAAAAAATGGCGGACCGCGCGGCGCACAGCCCTAGCGGTCGCCGCCACACATGTCTGCACTCACATCACCCAAAGGGATACATCGGAGCGAGAGGGGTCCCCCAGCAGCACAAATAAAGACATTCAACCCCCGCAGGGATCACAGTAGGGAGCCCGCACATAACAGAAATGGGGGAAACACACAGCCACAGACTGACACCCCAGACAGATGGTCCCCACACAGAAGGTGCTTACCGTACCGGATGGCGTGGGGAACCGTCTTAAAAACGACAAACCGCTGTCCTAAATGACAGGGAGTGCCGCAGCCAGGACGCAGGAGACCGCAGCACACGACTGCAGAAGGCGTCCAGTGAGGTAGCCACCTCACATGGCAGCATCCCTGCAGCGAGCAGGGATGGGTCGTTCATGGCGCCAGGGCGAACCGTAGTTGAACGCTCGATGGCAGGCTGGGGATCCATCTGACCCTCAGCCCTGGGGATCCAAGGCGGCCAGTCCGATACCCAGCTCCGCATGATGCATCTTCATCCGAAGATCCTTAACTAAGAGCTGACAAAATAACAGCTAGTAAAGTAAAGAAAAAACACTGAAATAAAATCAAAAAAGGGTAGAAGGCTGAGACTGAAGCCCCAGCACAGGAAAGCCTGACTACTCCTGAGCTAGGCAAAATCAAACTGAGTTGGACATGCTGGTGCAGGGAGGTATTGACTAGTGGGACAGCCCCTAGGGGTGTGTCTATGCTAAAAGCTTTTGTTACTAACAAGTTTTGTGCCTAGCTACTCCTGCGGAGAAAAGGTCAATACCCATTGGTGAAGACTGTGTGAGTGGGCGGCGACTGTCGGAGGACGTAAGAGAAACATGCTTAATGCTCCTCCGACATTAGAGGAATTTGAGGTTGCAGTTGCAAATCTTCCTAATGGCAAAGCACCAGGTTTGGACGGGCTATCTTATGAAATCTATAAAACGTATGGCAAGATTATTCAGCCTGTTTTATTAAAGCGGAGCGCCACCCAAAAAAGGAAGCTCCACTCCACCAGGGGGGGTACCTGTTTTTGAGAGGTACCCATCCCCACTTCCGTAAGACTCCACCACGGCAAGGTCCTTCTGAAGTTTGTCCCCCCCTTCTCCTTCCTCAGCTGCCAGGCCAGTTAGAAAGCGCAGCATGCTTCGTGCATGGGCAGTAGGGAGAGGGGGGCGGAACTCTGCTTTAAATACCTTAAAAGCATTTAACTCCTAAAATGAAAAACCCATATATGTTTTTCAATTATGGCTACTGCTTAGTGAGTGTTGTCCGTAACTTTTTATTTAGCAGATTGCTGAAAAATATCTGCTCATTCTGCCAGTTCCCCGAGTTCCTGAGGACCACGTTAGCCATGATGGCAGATCCCTACTAGCATGGTCAGTTTACGTCCCTTGCATACCTGCTAGGAAATAAAGGGGCCGAACCTATGCTCGGCATAAGCAAATTGTGGCCCTCTAGCTGTTGCAAAACTACAAGTCCCATCATGCCTCTGCCTCAGGATGGATGTCATGCTTGCAGCTGTCGGAGTCTTGCTATGCCTCATTGGACTTGTAGTTCTGAAACATGTGGAGGGTTACAGATTGCATATCCCTGCTCTATCTACTGTAGTCTGTGTAGTGGCACACCCCCTCCTAGCCCTGCTGTGCTCATAGACAGTGAACACTCACCCTGCACACACAGGGAATGTTCTTCTCCTCTGCGTCTGACCTGTCAGCGAAGTAATCACACATCCGCCATCAGTAAAGAAGTTGAAAAGTGTAGAAAGTTGGTTTATACCGCATGTGAGAAGGTCTGCAGGAAGAGATTGAAGCTGTTGTTACAGATTCAGGAGGACTGCAGACTGGACAGACTCTCCATCGGAGGGAGTGTATTCAGGGCACTGTGCGAGGTGGAGATCAGCTGCAGGACAGGAGAGAGTAGCTGGCCAGCAAGTGATTATAGAAGGGCAGGAGAGCTGCATGTCGTGTGGAGTACATATACGAGACTGCTATGCAGACAGACAGTGAATGTACGTGCCATGCTGCGAGTGACATTAGATGCTGCCTGCCAACATACTAGTGGGACACACCCCCTCTAGGGGGAGAGAGAACCTAAAGTGGTTGTAAAGTCAGAAGGTTTTTTTTATCTTAATGCAATCTCTGCATGAAGATAAAGTCTTGTGTGCAGCCCCCACCTCTGCCCCCCTAAAACTTACCTGAGCCCATCTCTATCCAGCGATATAAACAAATGCCTCGGTCGTCCCAGGACTCTCCCTCCTGATTGGCTGAGACACAGCATCGGCACCATTGGCTCCTACTTCTGTCAATCAAAGTCAGTCAGCCAGCCAATGGGGAGAGAAAGGGGGTGGGACGGGTCAAAGTTCCGTGTCTGAATGGACACAAGGAGCTGTGACTGGGCTCGGTGCCCCTTATAGTAAGCTGCTTGCGGTGGGGGCACTCACCAGGAGGGAGGCGCCAGGAGAACAGAAGAGGGACCCAAGAGGAGGAGGATCTGAGCTGCTCTGTGCAAAACCAACTGCACAGAGGAGGTAGGTATAACATTTTTGTTCTTTTTATTTAAAAAACAAAAAAAAAAAAACTAGACTTTACAATCATTTGAAGAAGGACTGTGCAGTCACATGATCACAGGATAAACCCCCATAAAAAAGGTTCAAAACGCTTCATTTGATTAGGGTTTACACATGCAATTTCCTACATTAAAAATTACAGTGGTTGTACTGAGTTTACATATCCTTTAAAGCCGAACTCCAGCCTGTAAAAAAAAAAAAATTAAGTCAGCGGCTACAAATACGTTTGGTGCCCCAAGCCGATTCATCCATCGGCTTCAGGTGGAGGCGCCAGCATTGCAAGTAAGGGAAATCAGCAGTAAAGCCTTCAGGCTTCACAGCTGGTTTCTTACTGCACACGTGCGAGTCGTGCTGCGCTTTCTGAATGGTCCCGTCGTTTCTAGAACACATAGGCCTGAGAAGTCAGCGGGGGAGGGGATGAGGGGGGGCCAGAAATTACGCAGATCACAGTGTGGCGATCTTACCAGTAAGTGGAGGCAGGTACGTGTCAAAACCAGGTATCTGCTCACCCCCCCCCCCCCCCCCCCAAAAAGTGCCAAATGTGTCAGTGGAGGGTAGGAATGTGCCAACAAGGGGAGATTTCCCTTTGTCTCCACTTTAAAGAGGAAGTAAACTCTGGGTTTTTTTTTTTTTTTACCTTCAAAGTAAAGGCATAATGTGCTACTATGCACTGAATACTAGTACATTATGTGACACTTACCTGCAAACAAAGCCATTGTTGTCCCTGCTGGAGGACACCATCTTCGCCCATCTTCCTTCCGGGTCCACGGACTCCGGCTGTGTCACTGTCCAGAGCTGTGCGACGTCACTCCTGTTGATGCGCAGGAGCCACCAGCCACAGCACAGAGCTCTGAAGAAATGGCACGGGCGGCCGTTACTTCAGAGCGCATTCGCCGATGACGTCATTGGTGCAGTATAAAGTAAATATCTCCTAAACTATGCAAGTTTAGGAGATATTTACAGTACCGATAGGTACAAACAGAGGGAAGTGTACTTACTCTTTAAGGAAGGCTTTTCCTCTGGTTCTCTCCCTCCTTCCATGACAGAAACAACTATTGTGGCGATACCCAAAAAAGACAAAGATCCTTTATATCCAGACTCATTTAGACCAATATCACTGCTTAATGGCGATGTAAACTTTTTTGGAAAAGTTCTCGCTAATCGATTAAACAAAGTAGTTTCTAAAATAATACACCCAGATCAAACTGGCTTCATACCTAATCTCTCCACTGCAATTAACATGTGAACTTTCCTAAATATTCAGACTCCAGTTGATGCATATAATAGAGCTCTTCTTTTACTTGATGCTGCAAAGCATTTGACAGTACGAAGTGGTGTTATATGTGGGAAGTTCTAAAAAAAAATTTGGGTTTGGAGATGTTTTTTGTACCTGGGTTAAATTGTATACTTTTTCAAAGGTCTCGGCCCAGATTAATGGTGTGCAGTGCGCTCTTGTTCTGCCTTATCATGGAACAAGACAGGCCGGTCCTTTGTCGTTGCTCCTATGCAGTACCAATAGAGCCATCGGCGACTTTGTTAAGACAGACCGCGGAAGTGCGTGGCTTTTGTAGGGAAAAGCATGAGGAAAAAAAGGGTAGCTCTTTATGCTGACAATACACTTCTTTTTCTCTCGGATATGTACACATACCTCTCCGCTGCAATGTCTCTGATTATGGAGTTCAGTAGGCTTTCAGGGTTTAGAATTAACTCGGACAATCGTGTACTTCTTCCACTTGATCCACTCCCTGATTTAGCTTTTTCTCTATTGTCCCAGTACGAAATTGTTTCTCAGTTTAAATATCTAAAGGCCCATACACATGATCAGATTATCGAACGATCTGTCGTCCATTTTTTGTGGCATGCTAGTCTGATGTGGAAAGTGAAGAGGTTATTTTCATACGAATTTTCCTGTACGACAGAATTCTACTTCAGAAGTGATGTCATGTGTTGGATTGCGTTGCATGTGTTCTTCTCTGAGTCTCTGAACATGCCTAGTCTTGCTCTTAAGATTTCTGTACTAATGAGACGAAAATCGGACGTTGTATTACGGACGACAAAAATTTTATAGCCTGCACATCAGGATTTTGTCAGCCGAAAAGTCAGAGTTGGCTGTCAAAAGCACCATACTAACAATCCGAAAATCGGCAGATCGGTCGGACGAATTTTCCCTACAGATTTTCTTATCGTGTGTACGGGCCTTTAGGGTGCAGATTATCAGCCGGATACAGGATTACATCCCCCTAAATTTAAATCCATTACTTACTAGGTTTCACTCCCAATGTTCTGTATGGTGGAAATTACCATTATCTGTAGCCTGCCGCATTATTCTTCTCAAGATGGTCTGAATGCCCCAACTGTTATAGCTTTTACATAATTCACCCTGTTGAATCCCACTCAAGTATTTAGGGAAGAATAAAGTGAGTTTAAACCTGATTCATGAAATTTGACCTGGGCACGTCTAATCTGTAGTGTTTACTTATCGTTCTTCAAAGCCTTAAGTCCCTTGGCTTTCTCCTGCTTAGTTTGTCTGTTATCAGCATAATAACTTCTGACAAGTTCTCCGTTAATGTTCTCCGTCAACTGACATAAAACCAGGCGGAATTTTGTGTCAGGCGGTAGCTATAAACAGATTAGCAGAGAGCTAGTCTATTCACAGTACAGCTCTTCCTTCCTATGTGAAGAGGGGGCCTTTCCTCCAATCAGCTTTCTCACAGTGTATGGCCAAACATCCCTCACAGGTGAATTTAGGAAGAGAAAATGCTAACAGGAGGTGCACTTTCTAAACCGTATCAATAGCTGTGGTGTCTGTCTAGGTCCTGGGCAACGGTTTATGTAATAATTTTTTTGGACTCTGAATGAGGACTCTGCTTCTCCTTTATTAATGTGGGACTCCTTTAAGGTATAGGTCCTCTTCTTGGCCCAGAGGGTATTCGCATATGGGGACAAAAATGGGAAACTGCATCTTTGGCCAAGAGTCAAACTCTGACGATGAACATTGGTTGTATTAGCAGTGGAAGAGGTGGTTTGCTCTCCTCACCTGATCGTATTACTGTAATGCTCGTTTTCTGGAATTCTTTTAGGACCTTTACGCTTCTCTTGCTCATTTTCTTCCCTCTATTCTTGCTACCTACGATTTCCTTTCCTACCCTGGCTAACTCCGATAGGGACAGACTAGACGCAGATCTGACTTTACAGGAGGTCCAGGGGGCCATTGGTGGGTTGCAAAGTGGCAAAACCGCTGCAATTTACCGTCTTCTCATGGAATTTTACACACAATTTCAAGAAGTTCTTGCTCCTAATCTCACTGCTCTATTTAAGGAATTTTCTTCCACGTCTTCCTTGCCTCACACTATGGAAGAGGCGGTCATTGTGTTAGGGATCGCAGCTCTGTCGAAGCTTTGTTTTTTTGGAACCTTAAAATCTTTTCAACAATTGCGTTCGGAGTTACACTTGGAACAGCATTGGTTTTATCAATATTAACAATTACGTCATGCATTTTGTGTACAGGGCTTGATTCCATCCACCTTTTTTGCCCTAATGCCTTTGATAAACTTACTCAGGCTGAGACTTCCAAGGGGCTTATCTCATTTAGGTGCACACAGTTGTTGAGAAGAAACTTTGACAAGTTTCCTCCTCCATGTAAGCGCAGATGGGAGGAGGATTTTGGTCCCCACTCCAATGAACTTTGAGATGAGGTGCTGCAGAATAGTCAGACTAATTCACTTTCTCCATCCCACAGAGTAACACAGATCTTTATTTTGAGTGTCTCATACACCAGACTTTTTGTGTAAGGTAGGCTGCATGGAGAACTCACACTGTTAGATGTGGCCATCCACATGGTAATCTTATACATTTACTGTGCAGATGCCCAAAAGGTAGGCGTTACTGGCAGGGGCTCATCTCAACCTTATATGATTTATATGGCATTTCCCGAACTGTTGACCCCATTTTATGTATCCTGGGATAGGCTGGATTGCAATACATTGGATTGAAAGTAAACTCTTTCAGTTTTAAGATCTCTTTTTATTGCAAGAAAACGGATTGCTTCATGATGGGTAACCTCTACTCCTCCATCGATGGAATAGTGGAAATCTGAAGTGATTGAGAAATATACGTACCTCTCACAACGCTCCAGATAAAGTTTGCTGCAATATGATCTAGTTGGATAGAAACGAGGGACCTGTCAATTACTCTTGATTGAGAATGTTGTTCTTATTGGTACTTGTGGGATATTTATTAGTTTGCCAAGTATTTTAGAGGGGTAGAGGTGTTATATTGATATATTTAATGGTAACTAGTTGTCTTAGTGCTGTATTTTTATTTTTTTGCTATTGTTTACATTTTTTTCTTTTCTCCTATTTTTAGTTCTTTTATTCTATGTGACAGTTTGTCTCCATGTTATTCTGTACTTTAAAAAAAAAAAAGAAAAGTCTAATGAAGCATCCAGATACCCAAAAGCATCAGGTAAAGAGTATACTGAACATGGAAATGTAATTATGTTAGTACATATAAACTGCTAAATATCTTATCTCATCTCATCAGCAGTATGTTGTAGTTTTGCGATTTATATCAGTGTCCGGCCAAGAATGTGTTATAGCTTGTAGGGGAGTTTTAATTCTGTTCTGACTGTTCTATGAGGCTGCTTGTTCCCTGAATTTCTGTCTGGAGAGTGCAGATTGGCCCTCTGCTGATCACATGCACCCTCCCAAAAAAAAACAAACACAAACTCTCTACCAATACATTACACACCAAAGTGAGCATGTGCAGAGTGCACCCAAGGCTCTGTACTATCAGGAGATGGATTGGGGACTGTGGAAGAAGGGGAGGATGAGAAAAGAAAGGATCAAACAGCCTTTTCACACAATGCAGAGGGATTAACCCCTTAGGTTCCACCATGAGAATAACACGCATTCTTTACTGCATATACAGACTGCTTTTACAGTTGTCAGTTTAGTAACACTTTAAACCCAAAAGCAAACATTTATATTGCAACTTACCAATTCCTACATATGGTGGAACGGAAGTTGTGCAAAGAAATGGCGAGCAGACAGGCAGAACTTACAACACGAAAGGGGATTTAAAGTAAGCTTATATTGGATTGTCAAATATGTCGGTAAATCGCTATTCACAGCAGAGCTACACGATTAATAGTTAAAAAATCTCGATTCAACCCCATCAAGAGCTTACTTCGGCATTTCCACGATTCATACAGCGCAGAGCCGTTCTCTGCACACTCACAGCGGACAAAAAAAAAAGCCTCTGTCAAATGTTTATCAACATTGCTGATGCCGGGAGATAACTATAAACATGTTTTAAATTGTATCATTGCGTTTTTTTAGATCAAAGAAATGAACTTCAAGGAGTTGTAAAGTCTCAGTTTTTCACTTTAATGTATTCTATGTATTAGGGTGAAAAACCTTTTCTGCTTCAGCTGTCCCCCAGAGACCCCCCCTTCCCTTTGTCTTATCCGAATCCAATCGTTCCAGTGACGAGAACGAGCCCAGCAGCTCCAGCCACTGTCTCGGGTCCTCATTGGATAGACTGATAGCAGCAGGAGCCATTGGCTCCCGCTGCAGTCAATCAAATCCAGTGACACGGGAGCCAGAATCCTTGCTGTCTGTGTCAATAGACGCAGTAGCAGGACTCGGGAGCGCACCCGCATGCGTGCCCCCATGGAAAGCGTCTCTCCTTGGGGGCACCTGATTTAGAGGAGGGGCCAGGAGCGACCTTGGGGCACCCCAGAAAAGGAGGATCCGAACGGTTCTGTGCAAAACCCTTGCACAGAGCAAGTAGGTATAACATTTTTTTTTTTTTTAAAATAACAAAGTACCTTTAGAATTATTCAGTCTGGAAATGAGGGGAGTTTAACCACTTTAAGACTAAGCCTTTTTCTGACATTTGTTGCTTTTTTTTTTGGCAGAAACCCTAGAAAATAAATTGGCGATCGTTGCAATATTTTATGTCACATTGTTATTTTTAACAGGGGTCTTTCAAACTGTTTTTTTTTTTTGGGGGGGGGGGGGGGGGAATACACTTTAATGAATTTAAACAAAAAAAAAAAAAACTAAACCGTAAAGTTTGCCCATGTTTTTTTTTTTTTTTATATAATGTGAAAGATGTTACACCGAGAATCATCATTTTTATTCTGAGCAAAAAAATTGTGATTCTCATTTTATCTGTAATCATGCAGCTCTATTCCACTGTGCTGTCCTTAACATGCTAACAATAGCACTGTATTTTTATTTTTTTTTGTTAAGTATTGTGAATAGTGATTTACAGTATAAACAACTGCCTATAGTTTTTTTGTTGGGGTATTTGATGAACAGCTAGCAGTCTGGACTAACATATATGCTCTTCAAGTGATAGTGCTGTGGTAAAGTTATTAAAGTGGAGTTCCACCCTATTTTTATACTTACCTCCATCTTCTCGCTCCGGGTCACCTGAAAAAGAAATGGATAATCGCATATTTTTTTTTTTTTACTTACCTCGTAGCGAAGAAAAAATACTTACCTTACTTCCTTCTTCCTCGGCCGCGGCCCGTCGTCACTTCCTGGCTCTGCAATGATTCCTGGGAGCTGAACGTCATAGCTCCCAGGAATCATTGCGCATGCACCGGCCCCGACGTCAGTTCCGGGTCGCGCGCGCCATCCCCTTCTAAACAGCTTCTGGGCATGCCCAGAAGCTGTAGAGGGATGACGCGCGCGACCCGGAAGTGACGTCGGGGCCGGCGCAGAGCATCGTGGGACCAAAGAAGGCGGAAGAAGACGCCGAAGGGGATCTCGCTGGCTTCAAGCTGCCCACATCTGAGATGGCAGCGCTGGACAAGACGTTTGCAAGGTAAGTATTTGTCCTAACAGGTAAGTGCAACCCGGGACAGATCAGAGGCTAGCCATTGTGGAATGTACTAGCCCTGACTGTACCGGGGGCATTAAAAAAAAAAAATCCAGGGTGGAACTCTTTAAGATTGCAAAAAAAATAACTATTGTTTGTATTTTTATTACAATATTGATGTTCTAAAATAGGCGTATGCTGTGACTATACGACTTCTTTAAAGCCTCGTACACACGCACCGATTGTTGGCCGTAAATTTTCGGCCAACGCCCGATCGGCCGATTGTCGGCTTGTTAGTATGATGCTTCCGACAACCGACTGGGGACTTTTCGGCCGAACAAAATCTGGTGTGCATGCTATAAAATTTTTGTTGGCCGTCAACAGAACGGCCGATTGTTCGTCAGTCAGTACAGATTTCGGCAGACAAAAATCAGATGAGCAAGACTGGGCATGCTCAGAGAAGAAAAAACACACGGAAAGTAAACCATCACTTCTGAAGTTGGTTGTTGTTGGCCGAAAAAAATTTGTGTGCAGTCTAGAGCACATTTCAACCAACACAACCACACTGGACAAAAGTCGGCCAAACAGTCGGCCAACAATCGGTGCGTCTGTACGAGGCTTTAGACCAGTTGCTTATTACAATCTCAGCAACAGCATGCTGTCATTGCTGAAGGCGTATTATTCAATGAGTAGTAACATGGAAAAAAAAAAAAGTGTGAAACTTTTCTAATACTGCATTCAAAATACATTTAAAACACAAATTAGAAGAGGCTGTGCCTGACAAAAATACATAAAAAAAAAAAAAAGGGGAGCTTAGAAGAATGCAAATAAAAAAACAAAAGGAAATGTTACAATATGTCACTTGGACACAGATAGAATGTAACAGTTGAGCTGACAGGGAAAGAAAGGGCTGTCAATTTAAAATAAGATAAATGAACCAAGTGTGGCTCAGTGAAAGTCAAGTGAAAGGCAGAAATCTCAACGGATCCGGATGACAAAAGAAGAAAGCGCAAGAGATGAACAAAACAAATATTGTAAACTGGAGCAGTTTTTTAAATCCGTTTATTTCTGAATGAAAAGGAGATCATCTGTAAGGGCTTCATACATGACAGAGCATCAAATGTAAAAAACTTTTACAACATACTGTATGTCATTGGTGCCTGAAATTATTTAAATAGAGCAGAGGACAGTATAGGTTCACAGAAAAAGTTGAAGCTAAACTTCAGGCACAAAAACGGTCATTTAAATATATTTCTTCAAAGTCACAAATGATAGAAATCTACAGATGCAGATATCACCTCAAACGTAGCCGTGACAATCACTATGCTGTACGCTGCGCAGAGAACGGTGGGAGGGGCCTATCAGGCTCCACCCGCTACAGGTTTCAGGCAGAAAGTTACAGAAGGGGCGGATACAAGACCAGTCACCCTGCACAAGGATAGAGAGTAGCAGTGAGCGGTCTTTATTACAGGAACCTTCTGCACAGATCTGGAAGGAATATAAAAAGCACAGCAAGATTACAGTAAAAATACACATGGCTCTTGTATTTAGGTAATAGATCCTAGAGTTTATCCCAAAGTCCAGTCCCGCGTAGAAATTGACCCCGAACCCCACCCTATCCCATCTCACCCCCCCCCCCCCCACCTTGCTAAAACATCACATTCAAAAATGAACCAATTCTGGACTGGAAGATTTTCACCCTTAAAGCGGAGTTCCACCCTGGGAAAGCTTTTTTTAATAAAAATACCCCCGGGACAGTCAGGGCTAGTACATTCCACAATGGATAGCCTCTGATCTGTCCCAGGTCGCACTTACCTGCAAGAAGAAATACTTACCTTAAAAATGTATTGTCCAGCGCTGCCATCTCAGGTGTGGGCAGCTTGAAGCCAGCGTGATCCTCTTCTGCGTCCTCTTCGGTCCCACAATGCACTGCATCGGCCCCGCCGTCACTTCCGGGGCTGCAGCGTCATCCCTGCACAGCTTCTGGGCATGCCCAGAAGCTGTTTAGCAAGGTATGACGGCGCCTGCACCGGAACTGACGTCGGGGCCGGTGCAGGCGCATTGATTCCTGGGAGCGATGACGTTCAGCTCCCAGGAATCATTGCAAGCCAGGAAGTGATGAATCACCGTGGCCGCAGAGGGAGAAAGACGAAGTAAGGTGAGTGTATTTTCTTCTAAACCAGGTAAGTACAAAAAAAAAAAAAATTGCAATTATCCATTTGTTTTTCAGGTGACCCGGAGCAAGAAGATGGAAGCAAGTTTAATTTTAGCGTGGAACTCCGCTTTAATGACCAGGCCATTTTTTGCGAATTGGCACTGCAATACTTACACGGACAATTGCGCCGTTGTGCGACGCTGTACCCAAATAAAATTGTCCTTTTTTTCCCCACAAATAGAGCTTTCTTTTGGTGTTATTTGATCACCTCTGCGTTAAACAAAATAAGAGTGATAATTTAAAAAAAATATAACACCCCCCCCCCCAAAAAAAAAATCAAATTTTTTTCATAATTTTAGGCCAAATTTGTATTCGGCTACATATTTTTGGTAAAAAAAATAAAATTAAAAAAAATATATATTTTAATTGGTTTGCGCAAAAGTTATTATTACGTCCACAAACCAAACTAGGGAAAAGATTTGTCATTTTTATGGGGAGGGACTAGTGGAATCAACACAGAGAACTGTGATCCTAAATAGGAGGATCACAGGTGCTGTGTGTTCATTCTAGAGAGAACAACGGTCTGCTGTATTTACAACAGCAGGCCGCCGATCTCTCTTAACAGGGAGCGATAGCAAGTGCCCAGCGGCAATCGCGGCCGCTGGCCCAATGCTTTGGCTTCCCCGAGTGTTGAGTGGGCGTGGGCGCGCCCCCACAGGAGTGCGCTCCCGCGAACTGCTGTACAGGTACGGTGGTTCGCAGGAACCTGCAGCTGTATAACTGTGGCGGCTGGTCGGTAAGTGGTTAAGAAATCACCGGTGGGGGTTACAGAATATACTTACTATTCCCATGTAAAGTAGGACGTAAAATAAATGCATTTTATATCCTCCTGACTAAACAGACATTAAAGTGTTTCTAAAGGTTTCAAATTTTCCCCTAAAATAATAAACATGTCATAGTCATACATACCTGCTGTGTAATGGCTTTGCACAGAGCAGCCCCACTACTCCTCTTCTCAGGTCCCCCGCCAGCACTTCTGGCTCCTTCCCTTTGCTGAGTGCCCCCATAGCATACTGCTTTCTCGGAGGGAACTCGTGCATGCTCGCTCCCAAGCCACCTCTTTGTGAACATGGGACACAGAATGTGGCTCAGTCCTGTCCCCAGCTCTCCGCTGCTGTGTCTCAGCCAATGAGGAGGGAGAGAGCCCTGAAAGCCTCGGGTCTTGTGCACATTGCTGGAACAGAATCATGCACAGGTGAGTATTGGGGGGGGGGGGGCTGTAGGGGCAGCTGTACACAGGTTATTTCACCTTCGTAAAACAAAACAAAAACTTCCCCCCCTTACAACCACTTTAACCATTTGCCGACTGCCTAACAGTAGATATATGACATTACTTTGGACATTAAATATCGGGGTTATGGCAGCAGCTAGCTTTATTTACAGTAGGCGGCCGGCATTCATACAAAAGTGGTCCCAGCAGCAGATTCGCTCCCACTGCTTTCCGGTTCTCTTTGAGCTTACCGGAGCTGGCGGTAAGCCCGGAGCCCTTCCAATACATTGAATGCCTGGGCAGGAAGCCGAGTAGGAGCTTTATGTCCTTGGAGGACCAGAGCGACATCTGACGTCACTTCCGACTCTAGGGCTTAAAAGCGGGTTTTTGTTTTTTTTTTGCTTTTAAAAAAGGGAAAAGTGATCTGGGGTATTTTTGACCCCACAAATAAAGAGAACCTGTCATGCTTTTTTCTATTACAAGGGATGTTTACATTCCTTGTAATAGGAGTAAAAGTGATCCAAAAAAATAAAACACTTCTTATAGCCCTATTTGGCATAACCACACATACCCTGAGTTGGACAAACTGGATCAGGCTGGAAGGTGGTGGCCCTTTGGAGTATCCCACATTAAACACATCTTGCACAATGGGGCACTAGTGTACTTTGAGCAATTGCAACTTAGATTCTCCCTGCCAAATAATATGATGTACTACTACCTGCAGCTTTGGCATGCATTGCGGGCTCAGCCCTCCTTGTCCCACTCCAGTTTGTCCTCCACACTGGTATTTTTCCTTATGGAGCAATATACTTCTACTAAGGGTTTTATATCTGCTTGTTATGCAGCCCTGTTGGGTTGCATAACAAGCCAGTGGAGGTGACCAGTGGAGTGGGGATGTGGGGGAGATTCCTCCTGAGCAATGGGAGGAGGCCTTGGAGTCAGTTAGAAAATGTTCGCTCAATGTTTCCCATTAGGTGTCCCAGTTGTATATCCTCCTTCGTGTGCATCGTACCCCGGTGAAATTGCATGCTATGGGTATTCGCCCGGACAATATGTGCAATAGATGTGAGAGGGATGTGGGGGATCTAATACACTTGTTATGGAGATGCCCGAAGCTGCATCGGTATTGGACCTCTGTGACTTCCACTATAAACATAGTTCTGGGCTTGGCGATCCCATTGGATCCCAAGCACTGTCTCTTGGGTATACTGGATCACATTGTAGATAATAGATATCTCCGTGAGGCAGCTGCGCAAGCTCTGTTTCAGGCTCGGCTTCTTATTCTTAGACACTGGATTGATCGGGATCCTCCCACATGTAGGATGTGGCTGGAGCAACTGTGCGCCACCCTTCGCATGGAGAAATGTATCTACCTGCATAGGGGTGCTCCGGCTAAGTTCCAGAAGGTTTGGGGAGTCTGGCTGAGTTCTCCAGGGATGGCTCCTACGGATCTTATACTTGACCGACTGTTGCTAAAGTTGCTGGGGGTGGTGTGGGCCTCTGGTAGTCTGGTGTGGGGGAGCTGCTTTGATCCTTGATGCATGACTATTCTCTAGTATTGCAGTCTTGGGTTCCGGTAACTTTCTGTTTTCTACTGCATAATGGTTTGATGGCTGAGATCTGTAATCTGTTATGTGCCTTACTATGGCACTGTTTTTCTTTACCAGTTGCACGGTTTGTATAGGTGTGCCTTTTTTTTCAATAAACTTTTCTCTTGATTTTAAAAAAAAAAAAAAAAAAAAGGGACATTGTAGAAATAAAAAGTAAAATAAATAAATAAAAAAAATTTGAAGTGCCCCATTCCTCTGAGCTCACATGCAGAAGTTAACGCATACATAAATTGTGTCCATATATGTAAAATGGTGTTCAAATCACAAGTGAGGTATCACTGTGATTGTTAATAACGCTAGCACAAGACCTTCTCTGTAACTATAAACAGGTACCCTGTAAAAATGTTTAAAGCATCCCCTATGGAGGTATATATATATATTTTTTTTTTTTAGGTACCGTAGTTTGTCGCCATTCCATGAGCGCGTGCAATTTTAAAGCATGACATTAGGTATCCATTTACTCAGCGTAACATCCTCTTTCACATTATACAAAAAAATAAGGCTGACCACCGTTTTTTTTTTTTTTTTTTTTTCTTCAAAATTATTTTTTTTCAAAACAATTGTGTTTGAAAGACCGCTGCGCAAATACAGTGTGACATAAAATATTGCAGCCACTGCCATTTTATTCTCTAAGGTCTCTGCTAAAAGAAAATATATATCTCATATATCTATCTATCTATCTATATATATATATATATATATCTATCTATCTATCTATCTATCTCACACACACACACATATACATTACAGTATATATATATATATATATATATATATATATATATATATACATACACATACACATACACACAAGTGTCAGAAAGGGGCCTGGTCTTACAGTAGTTAAATCCTTTACCAGTTCATTTTTAGAATCTAAAAACTGCCTGGAATTGGGCTTAAAAAAAGGGAGAATAAAGTGATAATAAAAGCGAAAAAAAAAAAAAAAAAAAAAAAAATCAGACTTTCCTGCTCTGTGTAATGGTTTTGCACAGAGCAGACCCGATTCTCCTCTTCTCAGGTCTGTCCCCGACACTCCTGATCCCTCCCCTCCTGCTGAGTGCGTCTGAGCAGGCGCACTCCCAAGCCACTGCTTTCAGTTCCCAAATTACACGCAGAACTGTGGCTCAGCCCCACCCCTCTCTCTCTCTCTCCTTACTGGCTCACTGGCTGTGATTGACAGCAGCGGGAGCCAATGCCATCTCAGCCAATAAAGAGGAAAGAGACCCAGCAGAGTCAAAGCTCCCGTGCACAGCACTAGAGAAAGATCAGGCGCAGCAAAGTATTGGGGGGGGGGGGGGGAATCAGCACACAGAATGCTTTTTACCTTGCGCTTTTACAACCATTTTAAGCTCCGGGAAAAAAAATGAGACAAAAATTACCGTATTTAATCGGCGTATAACACGCACCTCAATATTTGGAGAGAAGTTTCAGGAAAAAAGCTTAAATTTAAAATAAACAGCTTTGAACTCAGAACATTTTTTTTTTCTCACCAGTGCCCATGAATGTAGCCTCATCAGCAGTGTCCATACTGTATAAGCAGCCTCATCAGCAGTCCGAGGAGAAGGGAGAATGAGCGAGCGCAATCATCGGAAGTCCCGCCTCCTCTGCCGAGACGTGTGACGTCTGTCATAGGCGGGACTTCCGATGACTGCGCTCGCTCGTTCTCCCTTCTCCTCGGCCCGCCCCCTTCTGCTCTTATGACAGCTCGTTCTTCCTTCTCCTCGGCCGGCCGCCCCTTCTGCTCTCGGCGCTGCTTCCTGGCCTTTTTTTTTTTTTTTAATATCGGCGTATAACACGCATTGCTGCTTTTTCCTCCATTTTTAGGAGGAAAAAGTGCGTGTTATACGCCAATAAATATGGTATATTAAAATATGTATTCTTAACATAAAGTCCCTTTTATCGCTCTCATACCATGATTTGACTTCCTGCTGAGGATGGCTATGTTCATTCTCCATGGTCCCACTCCATGCAGGAATATACTGTAGCCACCCTCTATTGCTCGCTCCCAAGATGGACTATGGGATATGTAGTGTGCATGGAGCAGTGCACAGGACTGCAACTAACATGCACTGCTCGTTCCAAACAAATGGAAGTGAGAGGGGAAAGCAGAGGCTACTACAAGGAGGCAGAGAAACAAAGTAAAAACAATTTTTTTTTTTTTTACATGAAAAAGGTCACAGGGCCAATAACTACTGGATGTGTATGGATTTTTCTTTTTGGAGAATAAGGCTATGGTTTAGTGTCACTTTATTATCATCCAACTCCTGACCGCCATATATACAAATGAGAGCGAATGGGATCACCTCTCGTTCTGGGCGGATGTCATATGACGTTGCAGGCTCACCATGATCATGGTGGGGGCAGGGGGGGGGGGGGGGGGGGCAGCACAGCTATTGCTAGTGTGCTGTGTCCCTGGGACACGGCACGACCCTGATCTCCATAAAGAGATTCTTTACCCGTGTGATTGGCTGTGTTCAATCCCAGCTGATCACATGTAAACACAAAAGTTTCGGTAATCGGCTTTCCTTGCCTCGCCTCACACCCATTTGTGCCCATCAGTGAGGCCATTCTGTGCCCATCAGTGATGTCAGTCAGTGCAGTCTCATCAGTGCCACCTATTTGTGCCCAGTGCCGCCTTTTAAGCGCACATTCGTGAAGGAGAAAAAGTACTTATTTACAAAATTTAAAAAAAGCTTTTTGAAGGAAAAAAAAAAAAAATTCGGTCTTAATTTTTTTTAGCAAAAAACAAAGCCCAGCAGTGATTAAACACTACCAAGAAAGCTCTACTTGTGGGGGGGAAAAAAATTATAAAAATTTGAATACAGCGTTGCATAACCGCTCAATTGTCATTCAAAATTGACAGCCCTGAAAGCTGAAAAAAAGCCTGGGCAGGAAGGGGGTGAAAGTGCCCCGTAGGCAAATGTTTAGAGAGTCAGCATTTCATGTAAAAAAGACTTAATCTGACTTCTAAAATGTCCTTTAAATATACAGCAACTTTTGAAACACTATCTGTAGAGTCTTCTGATTTAAACACATTCTAGAACAACCAAGCATTATTAGTTTATGTAACAATGAACCAGAGGATCACCCATATCACAGAAAGTGGAGTGTCTAGCATTAGGACTAATGAATAAAACGGCTTGCTGAATCAGCAATCCTCTGTAATTCACCTAATGCGCAGTATGGCCATGAGCCTAGAAAGAGGACGTGTTGTTAAAGGAACAATATAAAAATATCAAAGTATGTAACGGCGGGACATATGAAAATACATTCCCTAAAGAAAGTCACCACTTTTGCTGGGGGATGTATGCAAAATAGAGAGGCCAACTCTCTTGGATCAGGGTTGTTAATTATTGTCACTTTTCCACTGCAAGTACCGGCTCGGCTCTACTCGGCCCTGCTTGGCCCGGTTTGCTTTTCCACTGCTGGTACCGCATGGTACGGTGTTGGAACGGTTCGGTACGGTATAGGTTTGCTTTTCCACTAAAGTAGTACTAAAGTTAAGTGGGTGGGATTCTCTGACCAATCAGTGGCTAGTAGTGACTGCATGCAAAGGATTGTGGGATATGGTACCGGGTATGGTACCTCTTGGAACCACAATCGAGTAGGTACTGTTTTTGAGAGCCATACCGTTCGGTTCCATGCAGTGGAAAAGGGCTGCCGTACCGTACCGAACCGTTCCTACACCATACCATGCGGTACCAGCAGTGGAAAAGCACAAAAGCTAGCCGAACCGTTCGTTTCCATGCAGTGGAAAAGCGCCAAAAGTGGACCTAGAACCTAATCTATTTTTCCTTTTAAATACATGCATGCCAAGTGTATTTATTTTCCTTTTATCAAGATCATTGTACTCCCCCTGGGAAATTGAGCCATCTTTGTACAGGCATTGCACAGGATCAGCATCTACTTCCTAGATTGAGACACCAGGGCAAGGGCTGATTTATAAAAGTAAATTAGCATTAGGAAACCGCACCTTGCAAAATACATTTTCAAGACCGCTCACGAAGGCTTCTTTCACACGGTCCGGCTCTGTAGGCGGATCCGTGCTGTTCAGCAGGGGATCGATACACAGATCCCCGCTGAGCAGGTAGGTGACAGCTCCCTCGGCGCTCTGTGTGCGGAGAGGGAGGTGTCAGAGCCCCATGCATCTCTATGGGGGAATCGGATGAGAGCGGACCGACTGTCCGCTCTCATCCAATCCGATCCTCTGGACGGATGGAAAATAGGGTTTCCATCCGTCCGGATTTCACAGACAGGATCGGATGCGGATGGCAGCGGACATGTCTCCGCTGACATCCGCTGGCCCATAGGGACGCATGGAGGATCCGATCAGATCTGCCTAAAAATCTGAGAGGCGGATCTGATCGGATCGCTCGTGTGAAAGGACCCTGTGGTGGAATTTTACATTGCAAAAATATCCAATCCCATACAAAAAAAGTTACACAATCTGATAAATCCTGGTGCCTGTGCACTTATCACAGTATTAAATCTAAAGCAAAGACTTATTAGGCTGCATGGATATATTTAAGGGAAAGGTATAGTTTTATTTAGTATAAAGTAAAATGCACTTACAACAAATAAAACTATTTATACGGTATTACACTATGTAATGCCTCTTCATCTACATAACCCCGTGATGGGAGCCCCAAGTAATCTGGCATACTGTGGTGGAGGAGGAGACATATCGGCATTCTGGTTTACCTGTTGGTGTCTATGACCCCTGCAGGTTTTTTTTTCCTCTGGTGAGTGCGGACCTGAAAAGTGGGGGGGGGGGGAGCACAAGTGGATTCACGTTTCCAGTTCACCATCAGACTGCGTTTTTTGCACTTATCACTTTAACTTTTTATATGGACTTATACATTTTTAAAAATATATTTTTTTTTGTACTGCATTTTTCATTGCACTGTGAGCACCTTTTTAGCTTATAATTCATAGTGTGGGGTTGGTTATATACAGTATCTCTTAAAAGTGAGTACACCCCTCACATTTTTGTCAATATTTTATTATCTCTTTTCATGTGACAACACTGAAGAAATGACACTTTGCTACAATGTAAAGTAGTGAGTGCACAGCTTGTATAACAGTGTAAATTTGCTGTCCCCTCAAAACAACAACACACAGCCATTAATGTCTAAACCGCTGGCAACAAAAGCGAGTACACCCCTAGGTGAAAATGTCCAAACTGGACCCAATTAGCCATTTTCCCTCCCCGGTGTCATGTGACCCATTAGTGTTACAAGGTCTCAGGTGTGAACAGGGAGCAGGTGTGTTAAATTTGGTGTTATCGCTCTCATTTTCTCAAATGAGAATGTGTACAGCTTGTATAACAGTGTCAAATTTTCTGTCCCCTCAACATAACTCAACACACAGCCCTTAATGTCTAAACCGCTGTCAACAAAAGTGAGTACACCCCGAAGTCAAAATGTCCAAATTGGGCCCAAAGTGTCAATATTTTATGTGGCCACCATTATTTTCCAGCACTGCCTTAGCCCTCTTGGACATGGAGTTCACCAGCGCTTCACAGGTTGCCACTGAAGTCCTCTTCCACCCCTTCATGACAACATTACAGAGCTGGTGGATGTTAGAGACCTTGCGCTCCTCCACCTTGTGTTTGGGGATGCCCCACAAATGTGAGGTATAATCACTTTTGTTAGATATTGTACTTATGCGATAATTTGCTTAATGACATTTGTATTTTAGTTACTTTTTTTGCACTGTGAACACCTTACTATTGGATTCATATGATATAGTGTGTGGGATTTTGTTACATATGATTATTGTATTGCATACATATTATTTATGTCTGTACACAAGGTTTTAAGGAAATAGTATTTTTTTATCTAGACATTTGATACATTTTCCAGGCAGCGCCACCTATACCTCTCCCTTAAAAATATCCATTCCATTTCATATCTCATATTTTGGGATACATGAGGTAGGCTGCAGCCTTTTCATACATATCCTAGCACGGAATTTACTTTATTCAACCTATTAGGTTGCAGCTTACCGGATTTCTTAGATGTGATGGCTGCATTTTTTTTTTCTAGCTAGTAAATAAAATAGATAAAAATGAATATCCCCTAAACGTGCACAGTTTAGAAGAAATTCACCCTTCATGCAGCCGCTGACATCAGCAGAGAATGTGCCCTGAAGGCGCAGCATACAGTGCCGGATCTTCAGAGCTTCTTGATGGAACCAAGGGCTCTCACGCGCATGCACGGGAGTGATGGTATTATGGCTTTGGCCACTCACAGAACCAGAGCCCGCAAAACCTAGAAGAAAGGCCAGGGGAACATGTCAGTCTTCTCAGTGGTGACCAGGCTGCGCTGGGAGGGCTTCGTTCAAAAGTATTTTATAATGTGCTAGTATGCCATGCATACTAGCACATTATGAAATTGTCTTTCAGGTTTGTTTTTTGTTTTTATTTTCTTAACGGTTTATTGGCATATAGACTGTGCACTTTGCAAGTGACGTTGCTCCAGAGCTTAGTAAATTAGTTGAAGCTCTGCTGACTTTCATCATCCAATCATGGGCAAACAAAAATGCTTTTTTATTTTCCTTGCAAGGGATTGGCTGTTCTTTGCAAAGTAAAGCTTCAGGTCACTTACTCAGCTCTTCAACAACTGTACTTGGAACATGCACAGTCTATTTGCATTTAGTAAATCCACCACAGTATGTCAGTTGTCTATGAAAAGAATAAGATCTCTCTGCTGTAGCAATTACAGGGTTGAGACAAACCATTTACTACTGACAGTGTGCTTAAAATGATCAGATGGCGAAAAAAAAAAAAAAAATCTGACAGGGATTATAATCCTCCCTTTCTCTATCCAAAATGGAAAAAAAAAAAAAATGGGGATTTTCTTATCATAAAATCCATTCCTCTGATGTTCATTGACGGACACAGCTCTTCTGGAGCATAGGGTTATACTGCCCCCTACAGGAGTAGGACACTAGGCAGAGAAAAAGCTTGAACATGCCTATGGAGAGTCCCTGGGGGTATACTCCCACTTCCTGCTATAGGTATTCAGTTTTGTAACAAGCAGTGTCAGAAGGAAAAAAACTCCATAGAGGGCCGGGTGCCGTGTCCGTCAATGAACATCAGGGAAATGGATTTTACAGTAAGAAAAAAAATCCCATTTTCACTTTTGTTCATTGACGGACACAGCTCTTCTTGATCGTAGGGACATCCCAAAGCAGTGTCAAACATGAGGGGTGGAAACAGCAAAAAAAACAAACTTCCCCAAGGCTAAAACACAGCCAACTAGGTAACATGGAGCTCAACTGCCAACAACTGGAGCTCACCTGAAGGAAAAAAACACCATCAAAGAGAACAAGTCCTCTAAAATAGCAGCCTGCTAACCCTTGCGGCCAAAAGAAGCATCCACAGATGCCAACACTTCCACTTAATAAGACTTTGTGATTGTGTGTACAGACGAGCAAGGTAGCTACCTGCAAATCTGAATCACTGACGCCTGATGACGGAAGGCCCAGGAGGCACCAAGCGCCCAAGTAGAGTGCGTCTTGTTAGGGAAAAGGATGAACCTGATACTTAATAGAATAAGCCTGAACCAGTCTGTCGGATCCAACTGGAAATGGTTGCAGCAGAAGTAGCCAGCCCCTTGCGAGGTCCAGCCGTGAGGACAAATAGTGAGTCTGATTTCCTATAAGACTTCGTAGTTGCCAGATATACCCTTATTGCCCGAACCACATCCAGGGAGTGCAAGGCAACTTCCTTAGAATGCTTAGGCTTGGGACACAGGGAGGGCAACACAGTGTCTTCATTCAGATGAAAATCAGAGACGACCTTCGGAAGGAACGACAGATGGACACAGAACCACCTTATCCCTGTGAACCACCAGGTAAGACGGACAAGACAAAACCGCCAGATCATACAACCTGCATGCCGAAGTAATTGCCCTCAAAAAGGCCACTTCCTGAGACAACGTAAGCAGGGGAACCAAGTGTCCCACGCCCTGGAGAAAAAGTACGCAACAAGTAGTGTGTGGCCAACGGGCGTTGAAAGAAAACCACCAAGGCCGAAACCTGGCCCTTGATGGTACTCAAGGTCAGGCGCTGCTCAACCCCTCGTTGGAGGAAAGCCAAGATCGGAGCCACCAAAAAGGAACGAGGAAGAACACGGAGGGATTCACACCATGCAATGTACCTCTTCCAGTAGAAGTAAATTTTCTAGCTTTTAACAATGTGGAAATTTCTAAGTCAGACAACCCTCAGGCACCTGGCTTTCAACAGCCAAGCCATCAAAGCCAGCGACTGTCAAGCAGGATGGAAGATTGGCCCTTGGGACTGCAGATTTTCCCTAAAAGGGAGTTTCCAAGGAGCATCGGCAACCAGCCATACCAGATCAGAGTATCAAGAACGGTTAGGCCAGTCTGGAGCCACTAAGATGACCAGAATCCCTTCTGCCTCAATCCTGCGTAGTAGTCTCGGTAGAAACTGGAGAGGATAAAAGGCGTAAATCAGACAATACTTACTCCAAGGAGCCACTAAAGCTCGAGGATTCAGAGACTGTGCCATAAACCTCTGATCCTTCCTTTTAAGGCGAGAACCCAACATATCCACCTCTGGAGTACCCCACCGGATGAAGAGACTATTCTTCCCGGTCTAATGCCTGTGGACTGAGCTAGTCCACTGGCCAATTTTCCACACCTGGAATGTTCACAGCAGAGAGGGCTGGAACAAATTTTTATGCCCACCTTATAATGCCAGCCACCTTCTGAGCAGCAAGGACACTTCTTGTACCCCCTTGGTGATTGACATAGGCCACAGCCATGGCATTGTCTGATTGAATCAGTACCGGAGACCCCTGGAGTCGACTTGTCCAATGATCCAGGCAAAGTATGATCGCTCACAGCTCAAGTACATTGATCGGCAAGTCTGGACTCTTCCTGAGACCAGACCCCCTGAGCACAATCTGTGCTGAGAACGCCTCCCCACCCGGACAGGTGTATGCAAGTCTGAAGAGACGACTTGCCTCCTGCAGCTTTTGAAGTTTCTCCAGAGGAAAAAATACTCTGGCTGAGAATGAGTCCGGAGTCAGACCCAGTAAAACCTAGTAAAAAGGTATCAAATTCATAACAGTGCATAGAGCTTACTATACTCCTTCGAGACTTAATAAGACGAATACCTCTAATTCCCCAGAGAGATGGAGATGTGGCCAGGCTCTGGGTGATTTCACACACATGTTCTGGACCTGTCCTACTATTGTGGAGTTCTGGAAGGATGTATTATTAGTCATTAATGTATTTTTGTTGACTCTGGTCCCACTGGCAAAAGATGTCTGCCTGTTGGGCCTAGTGGATATCATCCCAACCAAGACTTTTGTCAGCCACTTTTTTTTTTATGCCAGCAAGGCAATGGCCTTACATTGGAAGAAGAGGCCTTCCCCCTCCATTTCCTTTTGGAAACAACTAAAACAATAATCCCCAACTTTATAAGGATACATATACTAATCGTGGATGCCCAACCAAATGTGATAAAATATGATCCAAGTGGATGGTGCATTCTTTCATTGCCCCCTCTTAATATGATGCAGCTGTGGTTTTGGTGCCCATGCAACTTAAAGCATTACCAGGGCCTTTTTTTGTTAGGTTTTTCTTCATGTATGAACTCACCTAGAAGTCGCATTAGCATTATCCTGATGTTACTCATACTTATGTGTAAGATCCATTTATGTCATTTATTTTATTTATTTCACGCCCCTGCGTGGGTAACACAACAATGCCTTATTGTGGTTTTGTCTGTCTGTTGTACTATTAGTACTTAAAATCTCCATAAAAATAAATAAAATAAAATAGACTAGACTAGGTTGTAGCCTCACAGACCTGAGCTATTGAGGCCTGATGGACAGCCCAGGAGGTACTAACACACCTTGTAGAATGTGAGGTCTCCTTTCAAACCATAGGCTTGAGAAATAAGCTGACAAATTTAATGGGAAATGGTCAACTTAGCAGCTGCTTGACCCTTTCTTGGACCTTCAGGAAAGACAAAAATGGAATCCAGTCCCCTGAATGCAACAGTCAATTTCATATACACTTTAATAGTCACATCCAACATGTGCAAGGCTATATCTCTTGGTGACTGAGACCTTGGAAAAAGACAGGCAAAACAAAGTCCTGGGGTTTAGATGAAAAGAAGAGACCGCCTTCTGCAGGATCAACAGGTGAAGTTAAAAACCACCCTATCATGGTGAAATATAAGAAACGGTTCAATAAAACAAAGAGGCTCCTTACAAGAAATAGCCAACAACTCTGAAACTCTTTTTGCCAAAGTGATAGCAAACAACAACACAACCTTCTGAATCAACAAAGCTAGAGGAAGGTCCAGAATTAGATCAAAAGAAGGGTTCTGCTAAACTGAAAACACAAAATTAAGGTACTAAAATGAACAAAGGTGTTCTAACCAGCATGCACACGACACCTTGAACAAAGGCAGTCCCCAAAGAATGGGAAGCAATTGGCCTTAAAAAAATATTGCCAAAGCCAAAAACAGTCCTTTGATTGAAATCAAAGCCAGCTTCATATAAACCCCAAACAGGAGGAAAGCCAAGACCTGATCCACCAAATATTTGCAAGGATGGAACTTCCTATTGTCACACCAGATTTTCAGGCACTATGGTAAATCTTCCTCGAAGTAGCCTTCCTAGCCCCAAAAGTGTGGCAATGACAGCAGACATTTATGTCAACTGATGCCAGGAAGCCTCCTGGTTGGTGCAAGGCCACCCCAGTGTGCAGCAACTCCATTCAAAACTTCTGCACCTTGAGAAAATTGTTGAGATACTCCAGGCCCAAAACTGGTCGCACATAGCTTTGGAACCATAAAAAATAGGTCCAAATAAAATCAAAGGAACCTTTTGTTTTCTGGAATTGGTACGATCACTCCCTGTGAAAGCAGGTAATCAAGTGCCTGCAATAGCAACAATCCTTCATAGAAACATTTGAAAGCAAGAAATTAGGAAATTACTGCAACTCTAGCTTGTAACTGTGAGCTATTGAAGACGAATGGGTTCATTGTACAACTTTCCCTTGCCACAGGTCTGCAAATGCCTGCAAATGTCCCTCCACCTGGATGAGTTGAAACATTTTTCATTGATAGGACTTAGAACCCAAGTTTGCTGGCTTACAGGACCGGGCCTTTTAATGGTACTGAGGCATGACAGCACCAGCCAAGAAAAACAATGCCTTCAGTGACGTTTCCAACCTTTTATCAGTTAGATCCGTGGAAGACAGAAATGTCATCCACTTGTCATCCATGTCAAATTCTTGTTAACCAACTCGGCATCAGAAGGTTATGTTATTTAGCACTGCGCTTTTTTAACTGGTAAGTGCCGGTTCACACTACGTCACTCCGACTTAGGGTGCGACCTGTGAAGTCGCGTGCAGTGCGACTTGCACGGACTTCATAAAATGAATGTCAATGCAAGTCGCCTCCAGGTCGCCCGAAGTAGTACAGGACCCTTTTTCTAAGTCGGAGCGACTTGTGTTGCTCCTATTAGAACCGGTCCTGTACTATTCAATGGACCGCGACGGTGCACGACTTGCCAGGCTGACCAAGTCGCCTGACAAGTCCTATTAGTGTGAACCAGCACTAATTAAGCAGTCATGCAATGCTGAATCCAAATAAAATGTATACACATTTTTTCACAAAAATAAAGCTTTCTTTTGGTGGCATTTGATCACCACTGGGTTTTTTTTTATTTTTAGTTATATAAAACAAACAAAAGACCGAAAACTTATTGCAGAAATAAAAATAATAAATAATAATAAAATAAACTTTGAAAAAAGACAATATTTCCTACTTTCCGATATAAACCATACCCAATAAAATAAAAACTCTAAATTTCTTCATAAATTTAGGCCACAATGTATTCTGATATATGTCTGTGGTAAAGAAAAAAAAAATAATAATTTTAAAAAGGTATATTGATTGCTTTGCGTGAAAGTTATGGCATCTACAAACCATGGTGCATATATATATCACACATACACATACATACACACACAGGAATTTTACATTTTTTATGATGCGGCGGGCAATCTTACACTGAGGCTGGGTGGGAACTGACACAGTGATAATTATATCCACTGTACTAATGACACAGGCTGGAAAGGTGTTAACATCTAGGGCAATCAATGGGTTAACTGTGTGCCTATCAAGTGAAATGTGTGCTACTTTTTACTAAATATATCTGTTTTTATCCCTGCTTTGCAGGGATAAGAAATAAAGAAGTTGTTTCCTCTGTACAGAGCCCTGTATTGGTTTATGGTGATTGGACAGTCTATCAGCAGTTCTCTGGCATGAACCATTGGCCAGGACCGGCTGACAAAATCCCCATGTGTTTAATCACAGCTGGTGTTGGAACAAGGGCACACGTCGTACACCCCAAAGAGGCTAGCGACATACAGGTACGTCGCTGAGCCTGTACGGGTTGCCTGTCAACAGCACATTGTGGACAAGTGGTCTGGAGGAGGTTAATATAAGGAATAGCTGCTTCTTTAAAGGGTATATTCCATTTCTGTATAAATAACAAAAAAAATTGAAAATTGTCCCAGAAGCAAAGTGGGTAATACTGTAATCTTTTTGCAGTGTTAGGGGTCATTCACACCGCCTGCACACTAATGCTAAGTTCACACCTATGAGTTTGCTGTGGCTCGCGTTTGTGCAGGCACAGCAACCCATTCAAATGAACGGCCTGCAAGAAACATAGAACAATGGTCCCTGCATATTCTGTAAAAACGCAACCACAGGGAAATGGCCTAAAGCTTCTAGTTTCCCCACTGAAGCACAGTGCGCTACTTTTAGAATGCATGCAAGACACTCTTAAAAAAAAAATCTGTCTGCACCAGTTTTTCTGAATTGCAGTGATAGTGTGTAAGGAAGGTCTCACCAGAAGGACGCTGTAGAAGCCAGGCTGCGTCTCCCACTGCTTGAGCTGCTCCTCAGCTGGTTTCAGAACAGCGGAATCTTGGCTAGCTGCTTGTGTCAAGACCTGCAACACAACGGTGCTGGCACTGTTCAGATCCATAAGGAACCTGCACAAAAAAAGAAAAATCACATCAGCAAACAGTCTGATCTGCTTCACTATGAAAATGGACCATTAGGATGCCATGCAAAGATTATTATTAGAAATGTTCCAGTATACGGGGTGTGTGTTATACAAGATCCTGCTGTCACAGGCAGAAAGGAGAGATTCTAGTGTGTCTATAGTAGACTGAGAAGTATTAATAATAAAGACCATCTCTAGGTATGAAGTGAAATGAATCAGAGCTCTGCAGCTACAAATACGCAGACTACTTCTGTACCATGTAATCAGGTGCAGGCAAACGCACTGCGTTAAGGACTAAAGTGCTAAATTACTATGCCAATTAATACAATGAAAGAATGCCAAAATACATCCACAGGCATTTGAAAAAACGCAGCTACAGGGATATTATTACAGCTGCTTCTCCCCTGCCAGGGAAAGGTGTTCAGAAGAACTGGACAAGCGCAGTGTGCATGAGGCCTTAATGGGAATCCTGTATCTGTATACACATGGAGATGGTGTACGGACACATGGAGTGTACACAGGGACGGGATAGGGGGATGTATGGACACATGGAGTGTACACAGGGATGGGATAGGGGGGTGTATGGACACATGGAGTGTACACAGGGATGGGATAGGGGGGTGTATGGACACATGGAGTGTACACAGGGATGGGATAGGGGAGGTGTATGGACACATGGAGTGTACACAGGGATGGGGGGGGTGTATGGACACATGGAGTGTACACAGGGAAAGGATATGGAAGGTGTATGGACACATGGAGTGTAAACAGGGATGGGATAGGGGAGGTGTATGGACACATGGAGTGTACACAGGGATGGGGGGGGGGTGTAGGGACACATGGAGTGTACACAGGGATGGGAAAGGAGGGTGTATGGACACATGGAGTGTACACAGGGGTGGGATAGGGGGGTGTATGGACACATGGAGTGTACACAGGGGTGGGATAGGGGGGTGTATGGACACATGGAGTGTACACAGGGATGGGATAGGGGGGTGTATGGACACATGGAGTGTACACAGGGATGGGATAGGGGAGGTGTATGTACACATGGAGTGTACACAGGGATGGGATAGGGGGGTGTATGGACACATGGAGTGTACACAGGGATGGGATAGGGGGGTGTATGGACACATGGAGTGTACACAGGGATGGGGGGGGTGTAGGGACACATGGAGTGTACACAGGGATGGGATAGGAGGTGTATGGACACATGGAGTGTACACAGGGATGGGATAGGGGGTGTATGGACACATGGAGTGTACACAGAGATGGGATAGGGGGGTGTATGGACACATGGAGTGTACACAGGGATGGGATAGGGGGGTGTATGGACACATGGAGTGTACACAGGGATGGGATAGGGGGGTGTATGGACACATGGAGTGTACACAGGGATGGGATAGGGGGGTGTATGGACACATGGAGTGTACACAGGGATGGGATAGGGGGGTGTATGGACACATGGAGTGTACACAGGGATGGGATAGGAGGTGTATGGACACATGGAGTGTACACAGGGATGGGATAGGGGGTGTATGGACACATGGAGTGTACACAGAGATGGGATAGGGGGGTGTATGGACACATGGAGTGTACACAGGGATGGGATAGGGGGTGTATGGACACATGGAGTGTACACAGGGATGGGATAGGGGGTGTATGGACACATGGAGTGTACACAGAGATGGGATAGGGGGGTGTATGGACACATGGAGTGTACACAGGGATGGGATAGGGGGGTGTATGGACACATGGAGTGTACACAGGGATGGGGGAGGTGTAGGGACACATGGAGTGTACACAGGGATGGGATAGGGGGGTGTATGGACACATGGAGTGTACACAGGGATGGGATAGGAGGTGTATGGACACATGGAGTGTACACAGGGATGGGATAGGGGGTGTATGGACACATGGAGTGTACACAGAGATGGGATAGGGGGGTGTATGGACACATGGAGTGTAAACAGGGATGGGATAGGGGGTGTATGGACACATGGAGTGTACACAGGGATGGGATAGGGGGTGTATGGACACATGGAGTGTACACAGAGATGGGATAGGGGGGTGTATGGACACATGGAGTGTACACAGGGATGGGATAGGGGGGTGTATGGACACATGGAGTGTACACAGGGATGGGGGAGGTGTAGGGACACATGGAGTGTACACAGGGATGGGATAGGGGGTGTATGGACACATGGAGTGCACACAAGGATGGGGGAGGTGTAGAGACACATGGAGTGTACACAGGGATGGGATAGGGGGAGGTGTATGGACACATGGAGTGTAAACAGGGATGGGATAGGGGGTGTATGGACACATGGAGTGTACACAGGGATGGGGGAGGTGTAGGGACACATGGAGTGTAAACAGGGATGGGATAGGGGGTGTATGGACACATGGAGTGTAAACAGGGATGGGATAGGGGGTGTATGGACACATGGAGTGTACACAGGGATGGGATAGGGGGGTGTATGGACACATGGAGTGTACACAGGGATGGGATAGGGGGTGTATGGACACATGGAGTGTAAACAGGGATGGGATAGGGGGTGTATGGACACATGGAGTGTACACAGGGATGGGGGAGGTGTAGGGACACATGGAGTGTACACAGGGATGGGATAGGGGGAGGTGTATGGACACATGGAGTGTACACAGGGATGGGATAGGGGGTGTATGGACACATGGAGTGTAAACAGGGATGGGATAAGGGGTGTATGGACACATGGAGTGTACACAGGGATGGGGGGGGGGTGTATGGACACATGGAGTGTACACAGGGATGGGATAGGGGAGGTGTATGGACACATGGAGTGTACACAGGGATGGGGGGGGTGTATGGACACATGGAGTGTACACAGGGAAAGGATATGGAAGGTGTATGGACACATGGAGTGTAAACAGGGATGGGATAGGGGAGGTGTATGGACACATGGAGTGTACACAGGGATGGGGGGGGGGTGTAGGGACACATGGAGTGTACACAGGGATGGGATAGGGGGTGTATGGACACATGGAGTGCACACAAGGATGGGGGAGGTGTAGAGACACATGGAGTGTACACAGGGATGGGATAGGGGGAGGTGTATGGACACATGGAGTGTAAACAGGGATGGGATAGGGGGTGTATGGACACATGGAGTGTACACAGGGATGGGGGAGGTGTAGGGACACATGGAGTGTAAACAGGGATGGGATAGGGGGTGTATGGACACATGGAGTGTAAACAGGGATGGGATAGGGGGTGTATGGACACATGGAGTGTACACAGGGATGGGATAGGGGGGTGTATGGACACATGGAGTGTACACAGGGATGGGATAGGGGGTGTATGGACACATGGAGTGTAAACAGGGATGGGATAGGGGGTGTATGGACACATGGAGTGTACACAGGGATGGGGGAGGTGTAGGGACACATGGAGTGTACACAGGGATGGGATAGGGGGAGGTGTATGGACACATGGAGTGTACACAGGGATGGGATAGGGGGTGTATGGACACATGGAGTGTAAACAGGGATGGGATAAGGGGTGTATGGACACATGGAGTGTACACAGGGATGGGGGGGGGGTGTATGGACACATGGAGTGTACACAGGGATGGGATAGGGGGGTGTATGGACACATGGAGTGTACACAGGGATGCGGGGAGGGGGGGGGTGTAGGGACACATGGAGTGTACACAGGGATGGGATAGGGGGGTGTATGGACACATGGAGTGTACACAGGGATGGGATAGGGGGGTGTATGGACACATGGAGTGTACACAGGGATGGGATAGGGGGGTGTATGGACACATGGAGTGTACACATGGCCTGGTTGGGCTCTATGTTGGTCGGTCCTTGTCCCTATCTGTCCTGACCCCTCTAGCCCTGTCTTTGTCCTCCTCCTCCATGCAGACATTGGTCCCACTAGCACTCTTCACTTACCTCACCACCTTCCCCCGCACAGTCTTCTCTGGAAGTAGAGGACTACCAATCCCGACATGCTCCTGGTCTGGCGCTGGCGGTGACGTCACATGTGTGCGCCTCTCTGGCTGGTGGGGTGGCACGTTGTCGGTGATCGATCCGAGGGTAAGAAGACATCATGCCGAAAGTGAGAGCGGAGAAGAGGAGCCGGACACACCGGGAGGTCCGGACTCAGGGTGAGTGATGGGCGGAGAGCTCCGCTCTGTATACAACCGATTACCTGCCTTCCATTAGTATGGAGAGGACTGGGGCCTCTGTTAGTCTATTAGTGATGTGTGTAGTTTTCTAGAGATTTCTCCTCACTTCCTGTCTGCATGGGAAGTCATTGTAAATCTCTCCAATGACCAGCATGTCATGGTTCTCTGATACTTTCTGAGTGACAACAGTTCCCTCTGCTCTTCTATTGGTGTCACAGGAAGTGTGGGGGAACCTCTCATTGAGGTCATGTACAAGAAACCCTGACAAATCTTCTGTACAATACAACATTACACTTAACATCAGCTAGGTCTTTCTTTTTCCCCCCCAGCCCCTGGCAGCCTCTCGCCGTACCGTGTCCCCCAGCCCCCCGCCGTACCGTGTCCCTCAGCCCCTGGCAGCCCCCCGCCGTACCGTGTCCCTCAGCCCCTGGCAGCCCCCCGCCGTACCGTGTCCCTCAGCCCCTGGCAGCCCCCTGCCGTACCGTGTCCCCCCCAGCCCCCTGCCGTACCGTGTCCCCCCCAGCCCCCCGCCGTACCGTGTCCCCCAGCCCCCCGCCGTACCGTGTCCCCCAGCCCCCCGCCGTACCGTGTCCCCCAGCCCCCCGCCGTACCGTGTCCCCCAGCCCCCCGCCGTACCGTGTCCCCCAGCCCCTCGCCGTACCGTGTCCCTCAGCCCCTGGCAGCCCCCTGCCGTACCGTGTCCCCCAGCCCCTGGTAGCCCCCCGCCGTACCGTGTCCCCCCCCCAGCCGTACCGTGTCCCCCCCCCCCCAGCCCCCCGCCGTACCGTGTCCCCCAGCCCCCCGCCGTACCATGTCCCCCAGCCCCTCGCCGTACCGTGTCCCCCAGCCCCTGGCAGCCTCTCGCCGTACCGTGTCCCCCCCCAGCCCCTGGCAGCCTCTCGCCGTACCGTGTCCCCCCCAGCCCCTGGCAGCCTCTCGCCGTACCGTGTCCCCCCAGCCCCTGGCAGCCTCTCGCCGTACCGTGTCCCCCCCAGCCCCTGGCAGCCTCTCGCCGTACCGTGTCTCCCCCCAGCCCCTGGCAGCCTCTCGCCGTACCGTGTCCCCCCCAGCCCCTGGCAGCCTCTCGCCGTACCGTGTCCCCCCCAGCCCCTGGCAGCCTCTCGCCGTACCGTGTCCCCCCCAGCCCCTGGCAGCCTCTCGCCGTACCGTGTCCCCCCCAGCCCCTGGCAGCCTCTCGCCGTACCGTGTCCCCCCCAGCCCCTGGCAGCCTCTCGCCGTACCGTGTCCCCCCCAGCCCCTGGCAGCCTCTCGCCGTACCGTGTCCCCCCCAGCCCCTGGCAGCCTCTCGCCGTACCGTGTCCCCCCCAGCCCCTGGCAGCCTCTCGCCGTACCGTGTCCCCCCCAGCCCCTGGCAGCCTCTCGCCGTACCGTGTCCCCCCCAGCCCCTGGCAGCCTCTCGCCGTACCGTGTCCCCCCCAGCCCCTGGCAGCCTCTCGCCGTACCGTGTCCCCCCCAGCCCCTGGCAGCCTCTCGCCGTACCGTGTCCCCCCCAGCCCCTGGCAGCCTCTCGCCGTACCGTGTCCCCCCCAGCCCCTGGCAGCCTCTCGCCGTACCGTGTCCCCCCCAGCCCCTGGCAGCCTCTCGCCGTACCGTGTCCCCCCCAGCCCCTGGCAGCCTCTCGCCGTACCGTGTCCCCCCCAGCCCCTGGCAGCCTCTCGCCGTACCGTGTCCCCCCCAGCCCCTGGCAGCCTCTCGCCGTACCGTGTCCCCCCCAGCCCCTGGCAGCCTCTCGCCGTACCGTGTCCCCCCCAGCCCCTGGCAGCCTCTCGCCGTACCGTGTCCCCCCCAGCCCCTGGCAGCCTCTCGCCGTACCGTGTCCCCCCCAGCCCCTGGCAGCCTCTCGCCGTACCGTGTCCCCCCCAGCCCCTGGCAGCCTCTCGCCGTACCGTGTCCCCCCCCCAGCCCCTGGCAGCCCCTAGCCGTACCGTGTCCCCCAGCCCCTGGCAGCCTCTCGCCGTACCGTGTCCCTCAGCGCCGTACCGTGTCCCCCAGCCCCTGGCAGCCCCCTGCCGTACCGTGTCCCCCAGCCCCTGGTAGCCCCCCGCCGTACCGTGTCCCCCCCCCCCCCAGCCCCCCGCCGTACCGTGTCCCCCCCCAGCCCCCCGCCGTACCGTGTCCCCCCCCAGCCCCCCGCCGTACCGTGTCCCCCCCCAGCCCCCCGCCGTACCGTGTCCCCCCCCAGCCCCCCGCCGTACCATGTCCCCCAGCCCCCCGCCGTACCGTGTCCCCCAGCCCCCCGCCGTACCGTGTCCCCCAGCCCCTGGCAGCCCCTCGCCGTACCGGGTCCCCCAGCCCCTGGCAGCCCCCCGCCGTACCGGGTCCCCCAGCCCCTCGCCGTACCGTGTCCCCCAGCCCCTGGCAGCCCCTCGCCGTACCGTGTCCCCCAGCCCCTGGCAGCCCCCCTGTCGTACCGTGTCCCCCTGGCAGCCCCCCCCCCGTCGTACTGTGTCCCCTGGCAGCCCTTCCCCCCCCCCCCTCCGTCGTACTGTGTCCCCCAGCCCCTGGCAGCCCCCCTGTCGTACCGTGTCCCCTGGCAGTCCCTCGCTTAATTTGACCAGATCTATTGTTACAGTTGAAGTAGAGAATAGTAAATAATAATAACCGGTGCCATCTTTTTTACTCTCACGTTAGACATTCTTTTGATTTAAAATGACAACTGATGAATTCATGTTTCACCAGTGTTTGTTTCTTCACATTTAGGGGTTATGTTCAACACTGGCTTTGGCCAACATATTCTGAAGAACCCTCTGATAGTGAACAGCATCATTGACAAGGTTAGTCGTGTTCAGCCTTCCATACTCTGTTGCTTTCTGTCTGTTTTGAAGCGGTTTAAGATAAATGTTACTTATGGAGAAACATTTTTAATTTCAGGCTGCGATACGGCCCACAGATGTTGTGCTTGAGGTTGGTCCTGGAACCGGAAACATGACTGTAAAGTTATTAGAAAAAGCAAAAAAGGTAACCAGTATAATAAAATATGAACTTAGGCTGCATTATTCTTAAAGTGGAACTTAACTCTGGAAGATGTTCCCAAGCAGAGGCAGTGAATAAAGGACTACTCACCAGGATTGCCTGTGGGGCTCCTGCAGCTGTTCTTCCCCATCACTGACTTGCCATCTTGATAGAGGCAGGGCTTTGCTTCCTCATGGCAGAGCTTCCAGCAAGGACAAATTATCTAAAACCAGCATTCAGAGGCAGCTGTGCCTTAAAGTGATTGTAACCCCTTACATACACCCACCCAGTGAAGGGACTATACAGAGATGAAGCAAACCCTCCTACAAAAGTTGAAGCTGTCTATCTGCAGTCTTCTCCACATCCATTCAAAGAGCTGCATTTATAAGCTTGTCTGAGCTGTCAGAAAAAAGGGGGCGGAGAGCTGAAATTACACAATACATAGCTCAGTGAGAAGAGCTCTGAGAGCTGATTGGAGGGAAGGGACACACCCCCTTTACTCAGGAACAGAGCTGAGGCTGTCAATCTGCTGGAGGTCCTTCCCTGTCACCATTTTTCTCTTGGTGTCAGGAAAACTTTTTAGAAGTGACTCACTCTGATAGCAGAGGAAAGAAGCAGCAGACAGAAATGACATAATACTCTTGATTGAGACAAGTACACACTATAGAGGGATATGCTTTGTACATATTTCATGTCTGAGGTTTACAACCACTTTAATCTCACGCTGCAGATATACAACCATGAGGTGGTAAGCATAGGAGTAACTTGGCTCTCTCACATTCCAGGAGGTGCATTGCTATTTTATAGGAGGAATTCCAGACAAGTGATACGTTTTCAGGGTACTGTTTAGGCATAATTACAATATGTCACAAAAGTGAGTACACCCCTCACATTTTTGTAAATCTTTTATTTTATCTTTTCATGTGACAACACTGAAGAAATGACACTTTGCTACAAGTAGTGAGTGTACAGCTTGAATAACAGTGTAAATTTGCTGTCCCCTCAACATAACTCAACACAGCCATTAATGTCTAAACTGCTGGCAACAAAAGTGAGTACACCCTAAGTGAAAATGTCCAAATTGGGCCCAAAGTGTCAATATTTTGTGTGGCCATCATTATTTTTCAGCACTGCCTTAACCCTCTTGGGCATGGAGTTCACCAGAGCTTCACAGGTTGTCACTGGAGTTCTCTTCCACTCCTCTATGACAACATTACGGAGCTGGTGGATGTTAAAAACCTTGCGCTCCTCCAGCTTCCGTTTGTGGATGCCCCACAATAGGGTTTAGGTCTGGAGACATGCTTGGCCAGTCCATCACGTTTACCCTCAGCTTCTTTAGCAAGGCAGTGGTCATCTTGGAGGTGTGTTTGGGGTCGTTATCATGTTGGAATACTGGCCTGCGGCCCAGTCTCCGAAGGGAGGGGATCCTGCTCTGCTTCAGTATGTCACAGTACATGTTGGCATTCATGATTCCCTCAATAAACTGTAGTTCCCCAGTGCAGTCAGCACTCATGCAGCCCCAGATCATGACACTTCCACCACCATGCTTGACTGTAGGCAAGACACGCTTGTCTTTGTACTCCTCACCTGGCTGCTGCCACACACGCTTGACACCATCTAAACCAAATAATTTTATCTTGGTCTCATCAGACCACCGGACATGGTTCCAGTAATCCATGTCCTTAGTCTGCTTGTCTTCAGTAAACTGTTTGCGGGCTTTCTTGTGCATCATCTTTAGAAAAGGCTTCCTTCTGGGAGGACTGTTATGCAGACCAATTTGATGCAGTGTGCGGCGTATGGTCTGAGCCCTGACAGGCTGCCCACCCCTTCAACCTCTGCAGCAATGCTAGTAGCACTTTTATATGTCTATTTCCCAAAGGCAACCTCTTGATTTGACGCTGAGCACATGCACTTGACTTCTTTGATCGACCATGGCGAGGCCTGTTCTGAGTGGAACCTGTCTTGTTAAACTGCTGTATGGTTTTGGCCACCGTGCTGCAGCTCAGTTTCAGGGTCTTGGCAATCTTCTTATAGCCTAGGCCATCTTTATGCAGAGCAACGATTCTTTCTTTTCAGATCCTCAGAGAGTTCTTTGCCATGAGGTGCCATGTTGAACTTCCAGTGACCAGTATGAGAGAGTGAGAGCGATAACACCAAATTTAACACACCTGTCCCCATTCACACCTGAGACCTTGTAACAAGAACGAGTCACATGTCACTTTTGTGTGATACTGTGTGTGTGTGTATGAACACTGACAGGCTGACCCTGCACCCCTTCAACCTCTGCAGAATTGCTGGCAGCACTCGTACGTCAATTTCCCAAAGACAACCTCTGGATATGACGCTGAGCACATGCACTCAACTTCTTTGGTTGACTATGGCCAGGCCTGTTCTGAGTAGAACCTGTCCTGGTAAACCGCTGTATGGTCTTGGCCACAGTGCTGCAGCTCAGTTTCAGGGTCTTGGCAATCTTCTTACCGCCTAGGCCATCTTTATGTAGAGCAACAATTCTTTTTTTCAGATCCTCTGAGAGTTCTTTGCCATGAGGTGCCATGTTGAACTTCTAGTGACCAGTATGAGTGAGATAACACCAAGTTTAACACACCTGCTCCCCATTCACACCTGAGACCTTGTAACACTAACGAGTCTCTTGACAGAGGGGAGGGAAAATCGCTAATTGGGCCCAATTTGGACATTTACACTTAGGGGTGTACTCACTTTTGTTGCCAGCGGTTTAGACAGTAATGGCTGTGTGTGGAGTTATTTTGAGGGGACAGCAAATGTACACTATTATACAAGCTGTACACTCACTACTTTACATTGTAGCAAAGTGTCCAATACTATAATATTTCTGTAGCATGGCAAATCTTTGTTTTGAGTTCACTGTCATTTTTAAGTAGATTTATTTAAAACTTAATAAATACTGGCACACCAGGAGTAGGCAATATAATGTCAATTTCAGGAAAAGATTGGTAGTATCTAGCAGTCATGTTGCAAATTATTAGAACCCTGTAATGATAGCAAATTAAGGCTTTCATTGCTGATCTCTTGTTCTAAAATGTGTTTAAGAAGGATGTCAAAAATGGTAGCACCTCCATTTTTGTTAATTTTATTGATCTGGGTTTCACGCAGGAGTTTTACTTAGTGGTTGTAAAGTCATATATATATATATATACAAATTACTTGTATTTCCTCTGTTTTAGGAACATATTAGGTACATTGTGTGTGTTATTTTAATATTATATGATAAATACCTTCTTTTCCCAGCTCAGCTGTGTGATCATGTGTCCTCCCTCTGCTCTCCTTTCCAATCTAAGGGAGTACAGTGGGAGGGGCTGAGATTTCTCTCTGACCTATGCAAGCTAGCAGAGGGAGGACACGTGACCACACAGCAGAGCTGGGCAAGAAGATATTTAGCATTCTAATTTAAAAACAAAATTGACACACTTTACTTTATATCTTCCTAAAACAGAGGGGATAAAAGTAGTGTATATGTATGTATGTGTGTGTAATATATATCTTTACAACCATAGGGGGACTCCTAGATTGTACTGACTATATCCCGAGTGCTGCAATAATTTATCAAATCCTGTTAGAGCATACCACCATGTTCATAATGAGATTGTTCTTGTTGCATTGAGCTTTAGAATAAACACTTATTTACTGTCATGTTTTTTTAGGTTGTGGCCTGTGAGCTGGATACACGGCTTGTAGCTGAGCTTCAGAAGAGAGTTCAAGGCTCGTAAGTAAAGATATATATATACAGAATAAAGAAAATGATGTGAAATCCATAGAGCTATATTATTGTTGTTATTATTAAGGTATGCCACAAGAACACATGTACTTTGACCATGTAGCCTAGTTTAAAACTAAAATGCTACTAAATACTATAACTATTTGAAAAAGTAATCTTTTTTAGCCATTAGTCAGGATTTCTCTTCTTTTTGGGATTTGCTTGTTGCTGGTTACTGCACTTTGCACACAGCCATGTACCGTACACAACATTGGAAGCAAAGTACTATTTCTTTAAAAGGAATCTCTATCTTTTTATACCTAAAAAAAAAAAAAACTAGATTACTTCCAACCAGCCCTCCCTCTCCTTCTGTCTCCCTTGCACTTACCTGCATTTGTTTATAATAATCTGCCACCTATGTCTACTGGTGTAGCGATCTGTATGCTTGTAAACTCTGTACGCAGCCCGGAAGCTGTGTAGCAGCATAAAGTGTGCAATGGCTTGCGGTCATGTAAAAGTGCTGATCAATGAGAGTCTGCTAACTTTCATGCCAAAAGAAAAGACCCTCACTGGCCAGCTGTGTCACATGACAACATTTCTTTTTTCTTTTTTTTTTTTTCTTTTTTTAAAAAGACGTTCGTACATAAGTCTGAACAAATGCATAAAATTGGTGGCGTATGATGATTTTAGGGTGCATGCTTTATTCTGACCACTAGGTGTCTCACTTTGTATTTTATATTTTAGTTCTGCTTAGTATTTCATTACAGCAGGAAATGTAAGTATTTTATGGTGTAGACCAGGGATGTAGACTAAGAAAACAACCAAATTTTAATATATTTTTGGGAAGTCCGCTGCAGAGGCAAATTTATTACTGAAGATGAGACTGACTTTTACTCTAAATATATATACAATTAAGAAGTAGTCAGTCAGATTTCTTTCTGTCCAGAGCTGTTTAAGAACAACTTAGGTATACATTTAGGACTCGAGCTACATTTTGTATTATTATTATTATTGGCATTAGTTTACAACAGTGTTAATTTTGGCAGCAAATTTCAATTTAGTTTTAGTCTTAGTCTTAGGACTAAAATGGCATTTTAGTTTTAGTCCCATTTTAGTCTTCTGAAAGTGTTTTAGTTTTAGTCGTATTTAGTCGACTAAAACATCTTACATTTTAGTCGACTAAAATGTCCTACATCTTAGTCGACTAAAACTCATTTTAGTCATCTAAATGGTCTTGGTCAGGTCAGAGAGGAGGCCTGTATGCTGCTGCCTGCAGTCAGTGCAGTGAGTGCACACAGTGCTGCTCAGAGTGCTGGATGGGGGTCTCAGGTTTAAGGGTGATCTCTGGTCTGACTCTGAACTGAAGTTGTTGAACAGGATGGGCCGGGTGGGCCTCAGCGGCCTATATGCACGCACACAGTCCTGGATGGATGGCGGAATCGGATGCCAGTGGTGACTGGTGAGTGGTCTGAGGGGACTCAGGGAGGCAGTAATAGCTGGCCTGGCTGTTAACTCACAGTGGGTGCTCTGCTCTGGATGTGGTGGTGGCCAGGTGCCAGTGCCGTGTGATGAGTCGGGCCTGGCACGTCTGGCTGTAGTGCTGCAGCTGCAGTGCTCTGGTGAGGTCAGGTGACTGGTCTCGAGTCGACTCTCTTGTAGTAGTCCACTCCTCACGTCGGACATCACGGGGCACGCCACGCCAGACGCCACACAGGCGGAGCTCCGTAAAAACCGGAAGTTGGGTAAACGTCCCTGCCTCACATTCTCATTTAGTTTTCATTCGCTAACGAAAACGGATTTGATTTTCGTCATAGTTGTAGTCATTTGACGAAAATGTGCTATACTTTGCGTCTCGTTTTCCTCAGTTGAAAAATGCCGGTGACTAAAGGGGTGACGAAAAGGTTTTCGTTGACGAAATTACCAGTGGTTTACAAGGTACTTTACACACTGTACATTTATATACGTTCCTGCCCTCGAGAAGCTTATGCATGCATACACACACACTTATTGGAACCGAGGACCCCAGTGCTACATAGCCTAAGTAATACATCTGTTACAGCACAGTCTGTCTCACTACTCCTGTTTAGCCTTGCCTTGGTGTGCCACATAGTCAATGTTTCCCTCAATGTCCTTGCTTTATTGTTAGTCTAAATGTGTGAAAAATAAATTTTCTCTTTTTAGAGCCGTATCAAATAAACTGCAGATTTTGGTTGGTGATGTGCTGAAGACAGATTTGCCTTTTTTTGACCTCTGTGTTGCCAACTTACCCTACCAGGTACGTTTATCTGAAATCATTGCTTTGCCCACACGGCCAAAGTTTTGGAGATTCTAAGGGAACCCTGTTACAATACAAAGTGAGTCAGGCTGAGCCTCTGACAAAAAATCGATAAGCAAAATTAACTTCTTATCAGAATATTTACCAGAAGCACAGATAAAAAGCAAATTATATAGATAGTGATCTTGGCTCTGCTTACCACCTCTTTGGCTCCCCCAGTAGTCCTTTAACCACTTGCCGACAGCCCCTCCCAGGCAAAATGACGTACCGGTACGTCACTAGCCTGGGAGCCAATAGGGGGCGAGCGCGCTCCCGCCCCTGCTCGTTCCCTAAGAAGCCCGCGCGTGTGACCGGCGGACCCGATCCAATGTCCGCCGGTCACTCGTGCGCGATCGTCTGGTGGAGAGGGAGAAAGGCAGGCGGCTAATGTAAACAAAGCCGCCTGTCATTCTTCCCTGTGTAAAAGCACAGATCATATGGTCCTGCTATGTAGGACCGTTGATCTGTGCTGTTACACACACAGCCACATCCAATCACAGTTAGAAGCACGCCCCTAGGGACACACTTAACCCCTCCCTCTCCAATAAAGTTAACCCCTTCCTTCCCAGTGTCATTTTTACAGTAACAGTTCATATGTATAGCACTGATTACTGTAGTAATGTCACTGGTACCCCCAAAAGTGTCGAAAATGTCAGTCAAGGGTCCGATCTGTCCACCGCAATGTCGCAGTCCCGCAAAAAAAAAAAATCGCAGATCGCCGCCATTACTCGTAAAAAAAATAAAAATGACAAAAATCTTTCCCTTAGTTAGTAAACGCAATAACTTTTGCGCAAACCAATCAAAATACGCTTTTTGCGATTTTTTTTTTTTTTTTTTTTTTTTTTTTTAACCAAACATATGTAGCAGAAAACAAATTGGCCTAAAATGTTAAATTTAGATTTTTACATTTTTTTTCTTTTGGGGGGAATTTCATATAAAAAAAATTGAAAAATATTGTTATTTTTGCAAAATTGTCGCTTTTTTTTTGTTTATAGCGCATGATCAAAAAATCGCACAGGTGATCAAATACCACCAAAAGAAAGCTCTGTTTGTGGGGAAAAAAAGGACGTCAATTTCATTTGGGTACAGCGTTGCATGACCGCGCAATTGTCCGTTAAAGTCACGCAGTGCCGAATCGCAAAATAGGCCCTGGTCAGGATGGGGGTAAAATCTTCCGGGGGTTAAGTGGTTAATGTGACAGCCTGTTTGAGCCAAACACAAACTTTTTAGGAAAACTCAATATGCGCATCTAGATTTTGTCATTTCAACAGCCAGAAAAAGCTGCTGACAGGCATAAAGTTCAAGTGCCTCCTAAGCATTCCTATTTGCCAGTGAGGTACCACATCCTATTGATGGATCAGTAGAAATGTATGGGAGCTGGAGCTGGCCAACAAGTTTCTACACTGCCAGGAAGTATCAAAGTATTGTCCTAACAGAATTGCCCTAAAATTGAACAGAGTGTAGGCACTAAAAGCTACTGCCAGTGTGTAAGGCTTCTTTCACACGGTCCGCCTCCGTAGGCGGATCCGTGTTGCTCAGCGGGGATCGATCCGCGATCCCCGCTGAGCCGGGCGGATGACAGCTCCGTCTCCGCTTGCCCTCTATGGGGGATCGGAGGAGAGCGGACCGCTTGTCCGCTCTCATCAGATCCGCTCCGCTCCGATTACTGAACGGATGGAAAAATAGGGTTTCCATCCGTCCAGATTTCAGCACAGGATCGGATGCGGATGGCAGCGGGTGTCAGCGGAGGTGACCTCCGCTGACACCCGCTGCCCCATAGAGCTGCATGGAGGATCCGATCAGATCCGCCTAAAAAACTGACAGGCGGATCTGATCGGACCGCCCGTGTGAAAGAGCCCTAAAGGTGTCTGCATTTTATACCTTTTTAGCAACCTTCCTTGTGAGCGGTCTGTCTCTGGACCTATTGATCATTTTAATGTGAGGCTTTCACATGTGATTATCACTGTTCATGAATGTTTCAATGCTCCATTAAAATAGCCCAGATTTCATGAAGGATTACAATGTATATTTCTAATCATAGTTTACAATCTTTCTCTTATTTAGATCTCTTCTCCCTTTGTTTTCAAGCTACTTCTTCACAGACCCTTCTTTAGGTGAGTTATCAGAGTTACCATTTCTCAAACCCTAAATGAGACAAACATAGAGTGTTGCCATTGCTGATCTTCTTTGCCCCTTTTATCAGATCCTGTACCTTGGAAAATGATAGAAAAGGTTGTTTCCTAGAAATGCACTTATAGGGGATGACTGTACTTTTGTATAGCTTAAAGAATAAGTTGACCTTTAAAAATAATATATGCACATGTTTATGCAGGTTAAAAATGTGAATGATTTTTTTTCTCAGGATCCTGTGGAGCATTGCACCTGCAATCAGCAGATCACCGGTGCAATGTCAAGCTCTTGCAAACACTGCCTACAGCTTTCTGACTGTGCCTTTGCATGGGCATTATGTCTGAAAGCTGAAGGAATTGTCAATGAACTACGAGAGTACTCACCAAGTGCCCTCGCGGTTCATTGAGAGAGGTGGCAGATGGGACTGGCAGATTCCTGTAAATGAATGAGGCTGCTGTGTGGGCAAAGCCACACTGTTTTAAAATATGAAATCAGGTGCGAGGCAAAGAACCCCCGCCTGCTATCACAGTGTGGGAGGATGGGGGGTTGTAGGGACTGGTTACATGTTACACACAAAATATGGGTGTAACATGCTACTAAAGGTGAACTTGCCCTTTAAGCCCAACTAGCCCTTCCCACAATCAAATATATACACTCCAATGCACACCTTAGATCAGCATACAACTGTAAAATGCTTTACCTTACATAGGTCTATGAGGCATTTTAGTTCTGTAAGATGTCATGCTGCTCTGTTCATGCTCAGCTTTTCCCATAGGGTATGTTTTAGTGCCCCCTTGCAGGCTTTAGCCCCGTACACATGTACCGATCGTCGGCCGAACGATTGGCCGTCTTTTGTCCAGAGCTGTCCTGTCCGCTGAAAAGTGCAAAAGACTGCACACGAATTTTGTCGGCCAACAACAGCCGACTGCAGAAGTGATGTCATGTGATGGTTAACTTTCCTTGTCTTTTTTCTTTTCTGAGCATGCCCAGTCTTGCAAATCTGCTGTCTGTCGGCCGAAATCTGTACTGACTGGCGAACAATCGGCCGTTCTGGTGTTGGCCTACAAAAATTTTAATGCCTGCACGACAGATTCTGTTCGGCCGAAAATGCGCTGTCGGCTGTCGGAAGCTTCATACTAGCAAGCCTACAATCGGCCGATCGGTCGGCGGCCGAATATTTGCGGCCGACAATCGATACGTGTGTACGGGGCTTTTGAAGGAAATTTTGTCCTCCTATTAGGCTCCATTTCCACTATTGCGACTTGTTGTGCGACTTGACACATGTCAAGTCGCACAGCAAGTCAAAAGCCATTCATTTTAATTTGGCCCGTTCTAACTGCTGCGACTTGAAAAATTGTTTTTGCACTACTTTTGGGCCGACTTCAGTGTGACTTCCTTCTATAATGAGGGACAAGTCGCACTGAAGTCCCCAGTGAGCCGCAAACAAGTCACACTACTAAGTCGCGCTAGAAGTAGCGTGACTTTGTAGCCGCAATAGTGGAAACGGAGCCTTATACTATGTCACATAGGCATGCATGCACTGTACTGTATGGTTCACTTCTTATCCCTTCATTGTCCAAGTCTATAGGAATCCATATCTATTGCCTGATACGTTTACTTTTTTTCTAGCTTTCATAAATATGCCCTGTTGCTGCTATCATCCATGTGTTCTCTTTTCCTGTATGCCAGATGTGCTGTGCTGATGTTTCAAAGAGAGTTTGCCATGCGACTTGTTGCTAAACCAGGAGACAAACTGTACTGCAGGCTTTCCATTAACACCCAACTTCTGGCTCGTGTGGACCATCTCATGAAAGTATGGAACCTCTTTTACTGCTATCAATTTAAATCCGCTTAATTGTTGCCCATATTTATTCCTCTGCATTTATTCATGTTTCTTTTTTTAGCAGTGTAAGGTAGGGCAGTAACCTATGGCCTAACCTGATGAAATTTCACTTCTGGTTGCTTGGCATTGATATCTGTGTTGGAATAAATGTGCTGCCATTGCTGAGCTTGCTTGTTATCTGGCTGTGATGCTGATCCAAAGGCTTCAGTACTATAGAGGTCATTAGCCAGCAAAGATGCAGATCAGGACTTCTGAGTTCAGTTAGTTTTACATCAAAATATAAGCATGTATAGAAAAAAAAAGGTCTTGGTGCTAACATGGAAAAATGATAGTATTCTGTCTAAAGGGATTGTCCACTTCTGCTTATAGATTTATCTCTTATATTGTTTTACTAATAATATATAAAGGTGCTACTTTCTTCAGGATTTCGTGTTTACATAGACTATATATTATTCCCTCTTTTTTAGTTTGTGTCCAGCGTCAGTGGTGGGCAGGCAGCTTGAGCTCAGCATTGACTTGACCACTCGTAGCCTAGAATTTCCCAGCATGCTGGGAACTTAAACAGTTTACTACTGAATCTACATGTTATTTGTCTGTGACTTCTCATAGACCATTATTGGCAGTAACTGTTAAAGTTAAGAACATTCGGGTGCATCTCAAAAAATAGAATATCATGAAAAAGTTCATTTATTTCAGTAATTCAATTCAAAAAGTGAAGCTCATATATTATATAGATGCGTAACACACAGAGTAATATATTTCAAGCATTTATTTCTTTTAATCTTGATGATTCTAGCTTACAGCTAGTGAAAACCTAAAATTCAGGATCTCAGAAAATTACAATATTGTGACAAAGTTCAATATTGAAGACTCATGGTGTCACACTAATCCATTAAATAACAAAAAACACCTGTAAAGTGGTGTGGTTCAGTAGGTTACACATCCATGGGGAAGACTGATGATTTGACAGTTGCCCAGAAGACAGTCATTGACACCCTCCACAAGGAGAGTAAGTCACGAAAGGTCATTGCTAAAGAAGCTGGCTGTTCAGAGTGCTGTATTTAGGCATATTAATGGAAAGTTGAGTGGAAGTAGAAACTGTGGTATAAACAGGTGCACAAGCCTTGAGAGGATTGTGAAGCAAACGCCATTCACGAATTTGGGGGAGATTTACAAGTTGTCTATGGCTGGTGTCAGTGCTTCAAGAGCCACCACACACACACACACTTCTCTAGGACATGGGCTACAATTGTCGCATTCCTTGTGTCAAGCCACTCCTGAACCAGAGAAAACTTCCGAAGCATCTTACCTGGGCTAAGGAGAAAAAGGACTGGACTGTTGCTCAGTGATCCAAAGTCCTCTTTTCGGATTAAAATACATTTTCATTTCTTTGGGAAATCAAGGTCCCAGAGTCTGGAGGAAGAGTGGAGCAGCACAGAATCCAAGTTGCATGGGGTCCAGTGTGAAGTTCTCACAGTCAGTGATGATTTGGGGTGCCATGTCATCTGCTGGTGTTGGTGCGCTGTGTTTTATCAGGTCCAAAGTCAGCGCAGCCCTCTACCAGGAAATTCTAGAGCACTTCATGCTTCCCTCTGCTGACCAGCTTTATGAAGATGCTGATTTCATTTTCCAGCTGGACTTGGCACCTGCCCACACTGCCAAAAGTACCAATACCTGGTTTAATGATCATGATATCCCTGTGCTTGATTGGCCAGCAAACTTGCCTGACCTAAACCCCATAGAGAATCTGTGGGGTATTGTCAAGAGGAAGATGAGCGACACCAGACCCAACAATGCAGATGAGCTGAATGCAGCTATCGAAGCAACCTGGGCTTCCATAACACCTCAGCAGTGCCACAGGCTGATCTCCCTCCATGCCACGCCACATTGGTGGAGTAATTCATGCAAAAGGAGCCCCGACCAAGTATTGAGTGCATTCTAATTTTCTAAGATACTGAATTTTGGGTTTTAACTAGCTGTAATCCATAATCCTCAAAATTAAAATAAATTCTTGAAAAATATCGGTGTGTAATTAATCTATGAAATACAAATTTCACTTTTTGAGTTGAATTACTGAAATAAATTACCTTTTTGATGATATTCTAATATTTTGAGATACACCTGTATAGGTTACTATTGCTACTGTTGGCCAGTACCACTCCTGTACTTTTCCAAATGTTGTCTATAAGCCTTGTTAACCAGGCTGATGAGCCTTTGTGTGGTTATTTTTGGATATATTGTAGTGCAAAATTTTCTGCTGTACTCTCACTTCTTGCAGAAGCATTTCTACAATGTTTGACTTCCTATGTCTATAAATGCAAAAATTAAAAAAAAAAATACTGATCAAGAAAGTTTACAACATATGTTTCTGTAGTGTAGAGATGAGGCGAGACAAATATGCGTGTGCAGCAAAGGTCAGTCCTAGGCTGCAGATAACCATACAAATGGAAAGTGTGACATGTCATTTATTTTATTTCTTTCAGTTTAACATTTATTTCTATCAAAAACCTTCTTTTTATTTTTTTGGATAGAATAGGTATTAGAAAAAAACCTCGTTTTATTGTGCTGTCTGTGTCCCAATGGGAAGATATCTTTTTTTTTTTTTTGTCCCATCCCAGAGACACTACAGGAAGTGAGAGCGAGCCTCTTCAAGTTGAGGAAAAATACTTGACAGGTGTCACCACTGAAAGATTTTCTCCCCATTCCTGCTCTGCCTTAATAACTGTAAAGCTTTGGATTGCCCATCACTTTCTGTCCTGGTGATATGGTTACAATAGCAAATAGGCTTAATTTCCTTAGCAGAGAGAGCAGTGCAGATCTGTCCAAGGTTCTAACCCTTTCCCACTTTATCCAAAATAAAAAGCGTGTTGCAATCAAATATTGAAAAAAGTCCAGGAATGAGTATGAAATAAACATGCTGGCCTTTGCCCATATTGGTTGTACATGGCACAAAGAATCCCTTCAAAAGCTGAAAGAAAGGCCTTCTGGTACAGAAGATTGTGCTGGATTTTGGTGTCACAGGTTTTATACTTTCTTTCATCTCATCCCAAATGATCAAAAAAAGTGATTTCTACTATACCTTGTATATAGACTGATGGCGTGAATTCCAGAATACACAATGATTTTGTTACTATTCTGTAGGTGGGGAGGAACAATTTCAAGCCACCTCCAAAAGTAGAGTCCAGTGTTGTCAGAATAGAACCAAAGAATCCTCCTCCACCCATCAACTTTCAGGTAAGTCATGTGATGCTAGGACATATTGTCACCTACCCGTTTTTTATCCATCACATTTAGTATTAATTAGACTATGCTAGTATACAATTTTTGATCACTTTGTGCTCTTTAGGAGTATGCTGATCCTTCACCCTGATCCATTTCATCTCGGTTCACCATTTTTGCTCTGTTATACTTGTCTTTTCTAAAGCCTCGTACACACGCAACGATTGTTGGCCGTGAATTTTCGGCCAACGTCCGATCGGCCGATTTTCGGCTTGTTAGTATGATGCTTCCGACTTTTCGGCCGAACAAAATCTGGTGTACCTCAGTCAGTACAGATTTCGGCAGACAAAAATGTGATGAGCAAGACTGGGCATGCTCAGAGAAGAAAAAACACACGGAAAGTAAACCAGCACATAACATCACTTCTGAAGTCGGTTTTTTTGGCCGATAAAATTTCGAGTGCAGTCTAGGCACATTTCAACCAACACAACAACACTGGACAAAAGACGGCCGATCGGTCGGCCAACAATCGTTGCGTGTGTACGAGGCTTTAGCCCCACCTGCTTCTTAGTGCATGTTGAACAATTTCAGTAAATCATATAAGCAAGGATGCCTGGAATGTGCAAAGTAGTTTACCATAATAGCTGAAAATAGTGAGCCAAAATCAGCTATTATGCTGAATTCCTGGCAAAGAAAAGTAGGGTGCTATGCATAGTAGGTAAAACATATTGGCAGTTGATGCCATGGTTCACTCAGGAAAAAAAAAAGGGGGGGGGATACTTCAGTGCTAATTTTCAGCTTGCTTTCGGGGGCATTGGTGTCATTTGTCCGTGTTGTCTTGTATAGGAGTTTACTGGGAGACCCTGCCAATCGCTTTTTCTCTGCCTTTACTATGATTTCCAACACTTGTGCAAAGTACTGTGTTGTGAACATTTTGATGACCTAATTAGCTGCAGTTTCCTTTATGCTGTACAAGCAAGAAAATCAGTTTGAGAATTTTGTTTTGTTTTTTAATTCATTCATTCACATGGAGTGCATCATAAAAGTTTTTTTTTTTTTTTTTATTTTTCTTTGTGTGTTTTGATGAATGACATTGGTTATTTCATCCAGAGACGAAGAGTCTTTTTTTTTCTTGACCTTTCATTTGTAAAAACTGGAGCCATTTATTATGCAATGATCAAATAAATCACACGAGTACCATACATTGATGCATTGTAATTTTGTAATTTTATTTACTTTTTTTTTTTTATTCTAGGAATGGGATGGCTTAGTAAGAATTGCCTTTGTAAGGAAAAATAAAACTCTTGCAGCAGCTTTTAAGTAAGTTCCAATATCGGTAACAGCTATTCACAACCTGCCAACCAACCACAGTACATATACTGCAGCTGGGCGGCACATGCAGGCAAAATCACATTCATGTATGTCATATTTCCTGCTCCGGTTTAGGGAAATCCAGCACGCCCTCTCCACCAGACACAGCGGATTGCGGATCCTGGTACTCGGGAACTGGTGATCGTGTGGTCACTATGCGATCACATGATTTCAATGTCAACAAAGATATTATGAATTCATTTATTCATAAAAGCTGTGTGTCCTATGATGTGATTTTTCCACAGCCATCACATGGTACCAATCACAGCACCCTGTGATTAGCAGTAGCCATTCACAGATCACTAGTGATCACAGCGGTCATGAATGTTACTTGTGCATGACCATTGAAAACGTTGCTGTTACAATGATCTTCATTTTTTTTAAATGTATTTATTTTTATTTTATTTTTTTTTCAAATTTTTGGTGGTTTTTCGTTTACATTGCAAAAAAATAAAAAAAACCCAGTGGTGATCAAATACCACCAAAAGAGTTTAATTTGTGCAAAAAAATTATAAAAATTTCCATCCAATTCCGCAGTTAAAATAGCATAGTGCTGAATATTAAAAAAATGCCCTGGTCATCTAGGGGGTAAAACCTTCTGGAGGTCAATTGGTTATAGGAAAATCGTGTTTTGGTAAAATTTTTATTCGTTTTTTTATGTAGACAGTATAACCATATAGCTTATAGTGAGAATGGACTAAAGGGGTCAAAAAGCCCTCCCAACTAAATCAGTGCATTGCACAGTAAAGCTTTCTTAGAACAGAAGCCTATGACAGAAAAGGATTATTCCTCATTTCAGGACATTGGAAGGGGGGGGCAAATCATTTCTTTGCACATCCAGAAAATGCTGGTGCACAGTGTAAATATAACGGACAGCTATATGCAATTTTCAGTAATGGCTCTATAATGTTAGAATATATTATTTTTTTTTTTCTTGGCAAGACATACTTAAGTCTTTCACTTGCTGAGCTTTTTTAACTTGCCTACCTGTGTTTTCTCCATTGAAAAGGTCTTGTAACTTATGCCCAACTGCAGTTAAATTTTTTTAAAAATTGCCCAAATAAAGTTAAAATTAAAACAAAAAAAAAAAAAAAGCCGCTCTGTCTGAACTACCTTTTATCTCTGGTGCAGTCATCTGCAGTAAGACCACTTCACCACCAGATGGTGCCAATTTTTTGGCTTAAATGTCTAAAGGGAGCAGACAATAAAGAACTGGGGAAACGTGACCGCTCTACATCAGTGATTAAAATAAGTAAAAGGGATAATGGAAAGTAAACAGTGTGTAAATAGTATTCCTTTAACCACTTGAACTTCAGAAGGTTTTACCCCCTTTATGACCAGGCCATTCTTTGCTATTCAGCATTGCCTGGTCTTGCAACACTGTATGCAAATTAAGTTTATCTTTTCTTTCTTTTTTTTTTTTTTTTTTGTTTTTCCTCACAACTAGAGCTTTCTATTGGTGGTATTTTGATCACCACTTGTTTTTTTTTATTTTTTGCTATATAAATGGAAAAAAACAAATTATGAAAGAAAACAATATTTTCTACCCCCTGTTATAAAACCATATCCAATAAAATCAAATTTCTTCATAAATGTAGGCCAAAATGTATTCTGCTGCATGACTTGTGTATATTGGTTTGTGTGAAAGTTATAGAGTCTACAAATTATGGTATACAGTATATGTTTAAAAATTGATCAGTCCTGTTGAACTGATGGCCTATCTTATTTCTTGAGGTCCTTAAAATTCACAAGTAAGCAGTGTGAGATATTTAATAAGAAGCAACCGCAAGTTTTTTTTTTTTTTTTTTGTTACAATATTTTGGAAAATGAAGAAATTAAAATATCTTTTTCCATTTTTTTTTTTTTTTCACAAACTGACCAGTGCAGTACATCGTCGTCATATGACTGGTGTGGTAGTGATCAGGGGTACTGACTGGTGACAGTATTTAAAAAAGAAAATAAAAAAAATTTCTTAAATTTTTTTAACTTTAACATTTGTTTTTAGATTTATTTAAATGTTTTATTTTTTTTTAAATACTTTAATCAGACTAGTTCAGTGTCACCATAGTGCCATTGTAATACTCTTGGGAGTTATCATGGATTTTTTTTTTTTTTTACACTTTGCTGTTCCAGTGATTATCACTGTAACATGTTTTGAGCATTCATAAAGGGGGTTACATTCATAACAGCTATGATTTACTATTGTGTGCTGTGATTAGCCCACAGCTATCACATGATACAGGGTGCTATGGTTGGCCCAGGTACATTGTGATATTTGTGGGCCAATGGAAGGAATTCCTTTTTTGACTTTGTGATTATGTATAGTGGTGGTCTCATGATCCCCCCCCCCCCCCCCCCCCCACCAATCAAAGCAGCTGGGTACCGGAAAAAGCAGTCCGAGCGATGATCTTGGGAGCGGCATGCTGCACATCACTAACCCGCAAGAGGCAGGCTGATGTACGTGATCCTGCCTGGCCGTGCCACCCGGCCGCAGTAGATGTACTGTGGCCGGGTGGCAAGCGTTTAAAAAAAACACCTTTTGCATTTAGAACCACTGTTGGCCTATATAAACAGATCAAGCATGTCATTTTTGTCTATCTTGTTTGCAGATCCAGTGCAGTCCAGGAACTGTTGGAGAAGAACTACAGAATACATTGTTCACTTCACAGTATTGTAAGTATAGTTTACTTAAAGTACGTGAAAGCATAGCTGTTCTTTAAGACGTAAAAAAAAAAAAAAAAAACACTACTCCAAAATAAAAGGTAAGAGGAAATGTTCCTCTCCCACAGCTGCGGTCCCCCCTTATGCAGCCGTAGAGAGGCTTGTCTCTGCCCTTCTGTCTCAGTAGTCAGCAACTGAGAGGAGGAGAGAACTCCTCCTACAGATCTTGCATCTCTTTGTGCAGCTGCAGCACCCCCTGGTTGCTGCTTACCCTGGTCTCGCCATTTAGCAGACGCCAGCTCTCCTCTGGTCCTTCTCCAGACCCTGGACTTTCTGCTTCCCAGCTCTACCCCCAGTTTCTTCCCAGCAGCAGCACAAGGTAAGAGGGGTGCACTGTGATGTAACGGAGGGTCAGGAGTGGACTGTTGACTTCTGATGGTGAAGGGCTCCTGACATCTGATGTAAGAGGGGTGCTTTTGACATCCAGTCTTACAGATGCAACCGGCCCCTTGAGGGCAACCATAATGCTTATGTGGCCCACAATGAAATTGAGTTTGATACCCCTGTGTTAGTGTATCTAAATCTGCTAGTGCATCTAACACTATCCTCCCCTCAGAACGGTAATGCTGTACAAAAGGTGTCTATTTTGCACCTTCATCCTGAGCAGGGGTCTCCAAACTTTTTAAATAAAGGGCCAGTTTACTGTCTTTTAGACTTTAGGAGGGCAGGACTGTAGCCATTGGGAGTAGAAAATGCCTCAGGCTTGATGGTCATAGGGAGTAAAAAGAAACTACTTCGTGTCTGTGGTCAGTTGGAGGAAGAATAGTGCCCCCATCATTGGTTTCAGTGGGAGGAATAGTGCCCCATCGTTGGTGTCAGTGGGAGGAATGGTGCCCCCCATTGTTGGTGTCAGTGGGAGGAATGGTGCCCCATTGTTGGTGTCAGTGGGAGGAATGGTGCCCCATCGTTGGTGTCAGTGGGAGGAATAGTGCCTCATCGTTGGTGTCAATGGGAGGAATAGTGCCCCATCGTTGGTGTCAGTGGGAGGAATAGTGCCCCATTGGTGTCAGTGGGAGGAATAGTGCCCCATTGGTGTCAGTGGGAGGAATAGTGCCCCATTGTTGGTGTCAGTGGGAGGAATAGTGCCCCATCGTTGGTGTCAGTGGGAGGAATAGTACCCCATCGTTGGTGTCAGTGGGAGGAATAGTGCCCCATCGTTGGTGTCAATGGGAGGAATAGTGCCCCATCGTTGGTGTCAGTGGGAGGAATAGTGCCCCATCGTTGGTGTCAGTGGGAGGAATAGTGCCCCATCATTGGTGTCAGTGGGAAGAATAGTGCCCCATCGTTGGTGTCAGTGGGAGGAATAGTGCCCCATTGTTGGTGTCAGTGGGAGGAGTAGTGCTCCATTGTTGGTGTCAGTGGGAGGAGTAGTGCTTCATTGGTGTCAGTGGGAGGAGTAGTGCTCCATAGTTGGTGTCAGTGGGAGAATTAGTGCCCCATCATTGGTGTCAGTGGGAGGAATAGTGCCCCATCATTGGTATTAGTGGGAGAAATAGTGCTTTATCTTTGATATCAGAAGGAGTGTTCCAACGTTTATAACAGTGGTAGGAAGTATGACCCATCATTGAAACCAGTGGAAGAAATAGGGCCCCAATGAGCGGAATTATGCCCCACTGTTGGTGTCGGTGGAAAGAATGGTGCCCATCATTGGTGTCTGGAGGATATAATGCTTTGTATTAGTTAGAGGAATAGGGCCGCATAAGGGAAAGCAAAGGGCCACATCTGGCCCTCGGGCCACAATTTGGAGACCGCTGATCCAGAGTGTAGGTACCCTAATACAGGAAGTTTCTTACTGGTCAGATCACCAGAAGAAAACAGCATAAACAAGAAAACCAATGCAGCCACCACATCTAATGATTGGTAATCTGCAATATGTTCAATATTTTTATTTTAGGTTTAATACCACCATTTATTTATTTATTTTTATATATATTTTTTTTATTCTTGTATTTTCTTATTTTTCTCTTTTTGTATTATTCAAAATTTTATAAATTTCTGTTGTGCAAACAGGCGATTCCAGAAGACTTCAGAATTTCTGAAAAAATTGACAAGATACTTGCAGACACTGGGTTTAATGAGAAGCGTGCCCGCTCCATGGACATAGATGACTTCATCAGGTGTATATAATATATATATATTTATTTATCCTTCAGGCTGGGTTCATACTGCCGCACAGAGCGGCTCACAGCAGGGCATCCGGTGCATACCTGTTCTCTGTTTCAGGTCCGATTTAAGTCCGAATTTTTGGCTGAATACGGACCAGAAGACGCACGGGACTCCTATCCAATTAGCAATAGGTGGAACCCAGCCTCAAGGTTTATCAAAATGTACTTGCCATATTTGTAGGTTGTAAAGTTGCATTACTAAACAATGCAAATTCCCTTTTCATTTACATTATCTTTTTTTTTTTTTTTTTTTTTTTATTTATTTATTTTTTCAATCTTAGGCTACTGCACGGATTTAATGCAGAAGGAATCCACTTCTCCTAATTAGGGAAAACCTGTACCTACATAATATGAACAAAGCTTTTTTATATCTGAGCAGTGTGTTGGAGAACAGAGGACACATCCTGTACAGAACCAATGTTAATTGAAATCTCAGCAAGCAACCCATAGGATGTTCTTGGATGCAGGCTTGCTGCTTTGAAACTTTGTCTGAAAGTACAAAACCCTCTTTTATAATAATAAAATTATATATATATACATACATACATTTGTTTGATTTGGGCACATTTGTACAGTTTTTTTGAATATTGTAAATGTCTACATGTATTTATTGTATTATGTTTACTGGCAAGTTCAGTAAAAAAAAAAAGTTAGTGAATCTTCTAATCTGTATGGCTGTGAAGAGTTCTATAATTAAAATAAAACACATTTTATTCTCTAAAACAGCCTTTTTCATGATGTAGCATCCTTCTTGTACTATAGGTGCTCTTTGTGTTGACTAGCGAAAAGTGAGTGATCTAACTACATTGATTCACATCTTAAGCCGTCATGTGATAGCTATCCCTCCTGCCATTTATACAGGAAGCACAATGGGTACATAAGTTCACTTTTACTCTGTCCTCCTCAGCAGGCTTATTGTGGACAGAAAGATGGAAATGAAGACCAGGCCTATGGCCGAACTTTTCTGCGACCCCCCCATCTACTAATTTTTCAGGCTGGTTCCAATTGAGGAGACTAACCTTTAGGGTCCTTTCACACTGGCTTTCCACCCGGCGGACTCCGTTTTGCTCAGCGGTGGATCGATCAACCAATTCCCACTGAGCAGGCGGATGACAGGTCCGTCTCCACTCACTGTGCTGAAACGGACCTGTCAGATCCCCGCTCTCCTCTATGGGAGATTGGATGAAAATGGACCGCCTGTCTGTTTTCATCCGATCCTCCAGATGGATGGGAAATAGGGTTACCATCTGTCTGGATTTTACAGACAGGATCGGATCAGATAGCAGCGGGTGTCAGCAGACATGTCACCGCTGACATCCACTGCTCCATAGAGGTGCATGGAGCGTCCGATCAGGTCCGCCTGAAAAACTGACAGGCGGACCTTATTGGAAAGCCTTTGTGAAAGGGGCCTTAGTCAGCTAAACTCAGCAGAGAAGTTAGTTTTTGTTTTTGTGATGCGTGCTTATGTAGCATGCTTCCTACTGTGAAAGACTCCTATTAGGCTGGTTTGGGCAGGACATACGGTAGATGCTTGCCTTTTAATGGATCATTACTAATGATGTCAAATTACCAGGTTCCTAACTAGTTCCTAGTTTGGTCTTAAAACACGTGACCAGATATGTTTTCATTCTGGATCCAATTTCTGTATAGCAGGGAGAAAGTCCCACAACACTATTTTTAATATGGGGTAGAGAAGCAGTTACAGATAAAGGGAGTTAATGGTACTAAAGTGGCCCTCTAAAACCAATTTATTAGCGAGGGATGTGAGCACCAACTTTACCCCACTTTGTGGGCAGATAGGTGGCACATAAGCACCCCTCTTGCTGCCATACTCTGGGTGTACCAAAAAATCCAGTAAAGCATTGGTGCTTTTTAGGGACCTCCTCTGAAAGCAACCTAATGCCTGATGATGCAGGCTGGTATCAACATGGCAAAGACGGCTTATACTCGTTTTGTTTTGGGCATACAATGCCAGGCTGTTTAATTCTGGGAGGGAACACTTTTTTTTTTAAATTAAAATAATAATTTAGAGGTGCTGAACCAGAGGCTCGCTCCTGCAGTGTTTAGACACAGCGGGAGTCGAGCCAGGGGAGGAGATGCGGTGATGACTGCCGATATTCCCGATCGGATCGTCGGGGGGGAAAGACGATAAAGATGTGTAAACAAAGCAGGCGGATCTTCTCAGTGACAGACAGGGAGAGATCACAGGATTCAGCATAGCTGAACTTGCGATCTTTGTGTCTGTCACGGAACCCCTCCCCCCACACACGTCAGTAAGCATGAGGCATACATTTAACTCCTTGATCACCAACAGTGTTAACCCCTTCCCTGCCAGTGTCATTAGTATATTTATAGCACTGATTAGTAATGTCACTGGTCCCCCCAAAAATGTCAGTTAGGGGTCCGATCTGTCCACCGCAATGTCGCAGTCCCGCAAAAAATCACAGATCGCCGCCATTACTAATAAAAAAAAAAATAAACAATAAAAATGACAAATCTTTCCCGTAGTTAGTAAATGCGATAACTTGCACAAACCAATCAAGATACGCTTTATTGCGATTTTGTTTTGTTTTTTTTACCAAAAATATGTAGCAGAATACAAATTGGCCTAAAATGTTAAATTTTGATTTGTCATTTTTTTGGGGGGAATGTTCTATATTAGAATGTGGAAAATATATATATTTTTTTTCAAAATTGTCGCTCTTTACTTCAAAAACGAAAAATCACACAGGTGATCAAATACCACCAAAAGAAAGCTCTATTTGTTGGGGGAAAAAGAGACATAAATTTAATTTGGGTATAGCATCGCAAGACCGCGCAATTGTCCGTTAAAGTAATGCAGTGCTGAATCGCAAAATATAGCCTGGTCAGGAATGGGGTAAAATCTTCCAGTCTTAAAGTGGATAAAAATACGCTCATGGAGGATTTTTTTGTCAGACATGTAGCTAAATACATTCTGGCATAAATATATGACAAAAATTGGATATTTTTTAACTGTCAAAGTAGAAAATGTCAATTTTTCGCAAAATCTTATTAATATTGCAAAAAATGAAAAGCGCAGAGGTGATCAAATACCACCAAAAGAAAGCTTGGTTTGTGGGGAAAAAAATGACGTAAATTTTCTTTGGGTACTGCATTGCATGACCGCGCAATTGTCAGTTAAAATCGCGCAGTGCCAAGTTGAAAAAAGTGGCCTGGTTATTAAGCAGGAAAATCCTCCGGGGCTAAAGTGGTTAAAACAACAACAGTGGTGAACCCTGGCACTATCCCACACTCGTTTACTAAGATAGCCATAACTGCCTTGACTTATGACACGGTCCATGTGTCAAGCTGCTTCCATGTGTGAGTTTTAACGTTAGTATTGCTACCTCAGCAAGAAGCTGGAAGGCTGAAGACAGCCAATCAATTAACTGAGCATGTTTGATTGTTTTTTACTTCGACAGGTAAACCAAACTTCTGGTCCTTCAAATGGAACCAAAAGCTCTCTAAATCTCCATCTATATAAATGTAAAGCCTTTTCATAGCTCACATGTATTGCTAAAGCATGGAGCTCTTCTTCTTAAAGCTGGGGAAGAAGGATCCAATGACTCTGAATAAGGGATCGACCGATTATCGGAGGGCCGATATTCACTTTTCCCGATATATCGTTATTGGCCCCAGAACTTGCCGATATTACCAATATTCCAAATATAGTGAAAATATAAAATGTATCAATCCATAAAATCATACCCAGCGCCTATGAAGTCCTGAAAATAAATACATGATAAATGTCCAGCAGCTACTATATAAGTACATCAATCTAAAAACCATGAAATGAGAGAATAGTCCATAAATAGACCACAATATACAATGAACAGTAGAATGTTCCACATAAGTGATCCTTCCACCACACCATGTGAGATTTACTCCCCTTTGTAATACCACTCACCAAAAGGTGAATGTTAATGAGCCTTGTATTACCAATCCCATGTCAGGGTCCGAGACTACTCTTCTCCAACCATTTAGGTGGTGATGCTCATGTAAGGGCGTGTCACGCGTGACCTCCGAGATCGTATGCCGGGCAGAGCGGTATCACCCAGGTATCACTTACAGCAAGTGGGTGAGAGATACCGATCTGCCAACAGATCTGCTAATGTGGAATTGCTTTTATCTTTTGTACATATGCGAGTGGCATTTCAAGTGTGTATGTTTATTCAATAAAATTTGTAAAGGGAATTATGCTATGTGACATAATTTTACCCTTACATGAGCATCGCCACCTAATGGTTGGCGGAGGAGAAGACTAGTCTCGGACCCTGACATAGGATTTTGAATACAAGGCTCATTAATGTTCACCTTTTGGTGAGTGAAATTACAAAGGGGAGCGATTCTCACGTGGTGTGGTGGAAGGAGCACTTATGTGGAGCATTCTACTGTTTATCCAGTACAGTATTTTTCACCATATGTTGGGACTGTGATTCACTCACTGATTCTAGGGTGGATGTACTGGTGAGCTGGTGGATATTCAGTCTAGCGCTACTAATGTGATGATGTATTGGGGTCTATTTATGGACTATTCTCTCATTTCATGGTTATTAGATTGATGGAAATAAACAAACATTAACATGTTCAGTACCAGATTTGTGTCAAAAATGATCTTTATTTTTCAAAACTTTAGCCCCAGGCCCATTTTTGACACTTTGTTCACAAGTTAAAATCAATATTTAACCACTTGCCGACTGCCGCACAACTATTTACTGCGGCAGGCAGCCTCTCCTGGGCAAAGTGATATAGGGGTACGTCACTCTCCCACGAGCCTGTAGGGGGCGAGCGTGCGCCTGCGGCGGCGCACTCCAACCCCCGCTCGTTCCCTGGGGAGCCAGTGTGTGTGACAGGCGGCTCCCATGTCCGCCTGCCACTCGCAATCTCCCGCAGGAGAGGGAGACAGACAGCTGATGTAAACACAGCTGTCTGTCATTCTCTCTGAAGTGATCACAGAGGCTTTGTGATCCTGCTATATAGGATCGCATGTCCCTGTGATTACTTCACAAGCCATGCCCCCTGACAGTTAGAATCACGCCCCTAGGCTCACACTTAACCCCTTGATCACCAATAAAGTAAACCCCTTCCCTGCCAGTGTCACTAGTACAGTAACAGTGCATATTTATAGCTGTAATAATGTCACTGGTACCCCCAAAAGTGTCAAAAATGTCAGTCAGGGGTCCGATCTGTCCGCCGCAATGTCGCAGTCCCGCAAAAAAAAAAAAAAAAATCACAGATCACCGCCATTACTTGTTAAAAAAAAAAAACCAATAAAAATGACAAATCTTTCCCGTAGTTAGTAAACGCAATAACTTTTGCGCAAACCAATCAAAATACGCTTATTGCGATTTTTTGTGCAGCGGTCTTTCAAACGGCATTTTTTGGAAAAAGTTACGAAAAATTATATTTCACTACATTAAAAAAAAGCTAAACGGTAAAGTTAGCCCATTTTTTTGTATATTGTGAAAGATGATGTCACGTCGAGTAAATAGATACCCAACATGTTACCGTTTAAAATTGCGCACACCTGCGGAATGGCGACAATCTACGGTCAATAAAAAACTCCATAGGTGACGCTTTTCACATGTGTGGTTTGAACGGCGATTTAATTTGCGGCCCGACTTCCCATATACGTTTTCTTTTGTTCGCGAGCTCACGGCAATGGGGGCGGCTAAAATTATTTTTTTTTTCTTCCTATTAATTTTTAATTTTTTTTTTTTTATTTTAACACAGGTTTTTAAAAGAAAAAAAAATCTGATCACTTTTATTGCTGTCACAAGCAATGTAAACATCCCTTGTGACAGCAATATGCAGTGACAGGTACTCTTTATGGAGGGACCGGGGGTCTAAAAGACCCCAAACCCCTCCCCTGCACTTCCATGTATTCAAAACACTGAAAACGGCATTTTTGAATACATTCACTTTTTGAAACTGCCGCCTTTAGCAGCCACGTAACCCGGATGTGACGTCATGGACGCCGCCTCCAGGTTACGTCATCGGAAGCAGCTTTGATCGGGACTCCATCCAGCCGGTGGACGCGCTGACTGGTTGCTCGGGTCTCCCGGTGGGACGGGAGACCCGGGCAGAGCCGCGGAAGGGGGGGGGAGAACGCCCCCTCCTGCTCGCCGGGGTAACAATTGAGCACCTCCCGAGCCGCATTGGTCGATACCGCTGGAAAGCCGACCCCTGGCTCTAAAGAACGGTACCGGGATGATGCCTCTAGCTAGAGGCATCACCCCGGTAACAACCACTTAAAGTCAGCTGATGTAGGTCTATGCCACTTTGCGTTAAGTGGTTGAATGTACAAAATATTGACCGATACCAATACTTTGAGACCAAAATATTGGTATCGGCCCTGAAAATAACCATATCGGTCTATCCCTACTCTGAATACAGAGCGTCCTTTTGGGTGATAATTGCATACTCAGTATGGGTTATGCTGAGCAAGGACTCCTCCCCACCCGGACAGGCTTGCATCCAAGGTGACAATTGTCCAGTAAAAAGGGGAGGAAGGATTCCAGATCAAAACTCCCTGGTCACCTGGCTCAGCTGGATCCGAATGACTAGAGAGTTAGGGCTCTAGTCCCATTTGAGAAGGATCAAATTCTGGGGAATCCTCGAGAGGGATTGAGCGAAAGGGACCGTCTCGAAAGACGATACTATCAGTCCCAGAACTTGCATGCAGGTCTGAAGGGACGACCATGTGCTGGACAGTAACCGTTGAACCGTAGTCTGAAGTTCCAAGAGTTGTTTCCCCGGAGGGAGAAACACCCTGACTGAGTCCAAAGCCAGACCCAGATAGTCCAGTCTCATGGAAGGGACCAGGGATGACTTCTGAAGGTTCAGAACCCACCCAAACTCCTCCAGAGTTCTCATGGCGACTTCCAAATTTGCCGTCAGCATTGTAGGAGCAGATCGGTAAGGAACCCAGGACCGATACACCCCGCAGCCGCAACAGAGCCAGGACCAGAGCCAACACCTTGGTGAAGACCCGAGGAATAGAATCGACCAAGGGGTAATGCCAAAAACCAATAGAGATCCTTCCCCACAGTAAGGATGGAGAACCCGTTGGTGTCCTGCACATAATGGGATGTGAAGGTAGGCATCTGTCATGTCTATGGAGGCCAGGAATCCCCCTGATGTAGGGAAGCCACCATCGTGCGAACCAATACCAGCTAGAATTTCTGATCCGCATGGGACCATCAAGGGCCAGTAGGTCCAGCCTCACTGAACTAGAGCCTGAGCTTCCCCATAGAGTGCCTGCAAGAGATCCAGAGACAGCCGTACATTGAAAGGGAAAAACCTTACCGGAAAAAACGGATTGAAACTCGATCTAGCAACTGGACCGCATGACCTCCCGAACCCAGCTGCCTGGGATCTGGGCCAGCCGCAGGTCCGAGAACTGGCAAGGACGTACCCCCCACCCGGATATGGGTGAGGACGCACCTTCAGGCCGAGTAGGCCTTGTCCGCAGGTCTGGAAAGAAACGATCTCTGGTTTGCCAGACCAGGGTCGTTTAGAACCACCCGAGGAAGTCTTGAAGGACTGCGCCATATCGACTATCCCCGAGGGACAAAGAAACTGTCCGTGAGCCGAAAAGAATGGACCCCGTCCACGAGGAAGGCACTTCCCCTTGTTAGCCTGTGGAAGAAAAGCACTCTTCCCCCCGTGAGACCCTTATACAATGTCATCCAGGGCAGCGACAAACAGGCGATCTCCCGGAAAAGGGAGATCCATTAAGGCCTCCTTAGAAGCTCATTCTGCAGACCAACACCCCAGCCAAGGATATGCTGGATAACCACCGCCGAAATCGACAGGTGACCCAATAAAGGATCCGTGCCCAGCGTGGCATCGCAACAAATTGCAGCCCCCGCGCCAGTTGTCCAACAGCTCCCCCAGGGCAGGAGGGACTCGCTCCGCAGAGTCTTCATGGCAAGGACAATCATAAACACTGTACCCAGTGCAGACCACGCCCGTCACAGCCCATGCCATCCTATCCCCCAGGTCCTTAAAGGATGGGGATACCCCCACCGGAACAACGGAAGTCCTATCCAGCCTAGAGACCATAGGTCCACCTTAGGCGGTACAGTCCACCTTACCAGAGACTCCTCAAAAGGGTAACGTCTAGCAGCCGCTTAAACACCTCAGGGGACCATTTTAGATGGTCACATGCTTTATGAGCATGCTAGCAAATTAGGCTGCTCCGGATGCATGTGTGCCAGATGCAACCAACACCCCAGGCGGCTGCGGTCTCCAAATAGCAGGGTGTCACGCACCTAAACAACCAGTGCATCCACTAGCGCCTGTAAATGTCATCCTCAGTATCCGAGGAGACCGGGCGCGAGGTAACAAACCCGGCAGGGAGGTCCACATCTGCGGCGGCTGAGTCAGACTCAGAATCCGAGACATCAGATGAGGCAGGTGTAGGCGGAGAAACGTTTCAGCATACCTCGCCCTCTCAAGGCCAACTCCACCCGGGCCCAAATGCTGCCTGAACTGACGAAAATGCATTGATGGACAGTGGAGCTCGGGAAAGGCCCTGAGGCCTCCATGAGGGGGTCAGGTGGGGGTGATATGGTCTGCAGGGTCCATACTGACCCAGAAGAACCGCCAGCAAAATTTGCAAAAAAACAACAAAAATTTTTATTTTTTTTTGCAAAAAACAATTCCACCATGCTACACGCCCCCCGAAGGTCAGGTACGCCCGCAGACCCCCAACAGAGAGAAACAGAGAAACAGAGAGAGAGAGGCCCCCAGAACCCACTGTCCCAAAATGCAGTCTCAGGAATAGCAAATGTACCCAGCAAGCCCTCCCATAGGGGAGTGAGCAATGGGAACTGCCCCGGGTGAAGAGAGGGGCTCCACCTCCCGGAAAACGCATCCAGGCACTCCCACCTAGATTCTCAGCAGAGAATCCACCGCAAAATGGCCGAAAACGGGTGTAACAAGATAGCCGCCATAATAGCAGACTAAGATACAACAAAATGGCAGCCCCACACCGCAACAGGACCCCCAGGGAGACCCCCACCAGCCCTCCTACACCATCCTGCACCAGGAAGCCCTGGAGGAACCGACCGAGCGCCGCGGACGGTGCACCCCCTGGCCCCCCATGCGGCCTGCACACAAGGTCCCAGCCTCAGGAAGGCCCAAACAGTCCCCCACATGGAAGGGAGGGGGGGGGGGGGGGGTTGCACAGGACAGAGGGAAACCCAGGAGTGTGAGGATCCGACCTTTCCAGGGAGGGGCCCACTTCCACCCCAAAATCCGCCAGGGAAGAGGGGGGGGGGCATTTACTCACAGTACTAGGAACACAGATGGGCGCCATCTCCTGACAGGACCCCTCTCCACTGCAGTGTGTGGGCTGTCGGCCTAAATAGGAACGCTGCGACATAGGCCTAGACCCTGTCGTGTGCAACCTGGCGAGACGTTTAACTCGCGGGGCCAGTGCCCGTCCAGAGCGGAGCAAAGGTCTGTATGCGCTTGCTGGCCAGACTGGGATGACCACTGGATCTAGATATCCAGCCCGTCGCCCAGCCCGGCATAGTTGCTTGAAGATCTCACAGGAAAAAATTACGGGGAAAAAGGCTAGCTAAAAAAAAATCTACATAAAAAAATACTTTTATGCCAGGACCAAAGATCCCAGCAAGGAACTAGGTCCTTACTCCTGAGAAGGCCGATTAAAACTGACATCCTATGCAGGAACAGAGAGGGTGTACCCTCTGGAACTGCCCATAGGCGTAGCCAGAACTTTTTTTCTGCCTAGGGTCCTACTCCTGTAGGGGGGCAGTATAACCCTACTGACATGGATCAGAAGACTGCGTCCATCAATGAACGATACAGAAAAAAAAAAAAGACAGAAACACGGGGACTGTGCAAACTTTACCTTCACCATTGGAAGAAGACGACTCCAGTCTCTGTCTTGTGTCTCCATATTCACATTTGCAGACTGCTGCATCTGTATTATATTAAAAAAAAAATACACACATGGGTTACAGGTATAGATCATGAATAATAGAGTATGCAGTGTATGCATCCATATGCCAAAAGTGCAAGCAGAGTTTGCTGGCAGTGACATGCATGGTGGGATGTAGTATTGCTGCAATGGTGCATGCATGCAGAGAGTGGTAAAATTCAAGATGGATGCTGTATTGCTGCACATGGTGCACAAGCAAAAGGAAATGATGGCGTTAAATGTGGATGTTTTATGCAGTAGTAGTGAGGTTGTACAAATGTGTCATGCAGAGCTTGCAAGCAGAGATCCCACTGCAGTAGGCTGTAACGGTGCAGCTAGCAACTTACCATATGCTCCACCAAATCCACCATGTTTGGTTTCTCCTCTCTCACTCAGGCCCGACATCGAGGTGGAAATTATGCAACACCCGGCTCCGCCTACAGGAAATGACCTTAAACAACACTTAACCCCCGACACTTGCAGAAAATTACTGCATGAGAAAATGTGGTGATCACCACAGAATTGAAAAAATACTGCATTTGTTATCACAAAATACTTAGTGAATTGAACTTTCGCAACTGGCTTACCGCATGCATTATTTTACTGCATTTTTATTGCTGTTATTTAGGTCTTAGTGAATTGACCCCAAAATCTGAGATAAAATAACTTGTAGCTTTTTACAAAAAATTTTTTTGCAATTAACAAAAAACACTACTAAAATAAAGCAGGGGGTATTTCATCAAAATGTGAGGTATTTTTTCTCATGACGTGATATCCAGTGGAATGGATACAGGGGAGAAGAATTAGAACCCTTCAGTTTTAGTGCTAATAAAGAGGTAAAATGGTTTAATCACTTCAGGTCCGGAAGGTTCACCCTCCCCCCCCCCCCCCCCCCCCCCCCATTCCTGACTAGGCCATTTTTTGCGATATGGCACTGCGTTGCTTTAACTGACAATTGCACGGTCGTGTGATGCTGTACCCAAATAAAATTGTCCTTTTTTCCCCACAAATATAGCTTTCTTTTGGTTGTATTTGATCACCTTTGCAGTTTTATTTTTTTTGCGCAAATTAAAAAAGGACCGACAGTTTTGAAAAACAAACAATATTTTTTACTTTCTGCTATAAAACACATCCAATAAAAATAATGTAAAAATCGAATTTCTTTATCAGTTTAGGCTAATGTGTATGCTGCTACGTTTTTGGTAAAACAAATCCCAATAAGCTTATATTGATTGGTTTGCGCAAACGTTAATAGAGTCTACAAACTACGGATATATTTATGGATTTTTTTTTATTTTTTACTAGTAATTGCAAAAAACAGCAATTTTTAGTGGGACTGCGACATTGCGGTGGACAAATCAGACACCTGACACTTTTTGGGAACCAGAGACACTAATACAGTGATCAGTGCTAAAAAAATGCACTGTCACTGCACTGACACTGGTAGGAAAGGGTTTAACATCAGGGGCGATCGAGGGTTAAATGTGTTCCTAGGGAGTGATTTCCTACTTTGTTGGGGATGGTTTAACTGAGGGAAGACAGAGATCCATGTTCCTGCTTAGCAGAAACACAAGATCTCTGTCTTCCTTACTATTGTACTTGTTTACATAGGCAGACCGCCATTCTGTTGGGTTTCTGGCGGGCGGACCCACTGATTTGTTTCCGCTATGTCTAATCACAGTGGGAGTGGGGTCCGGCGGGGCGTGCGCCCCAGGGCTGAAGAAAAAAGTAGCTTACAGGTACATAATTTTGTGCTTAAGGGCCGCCCTGCAGCAGTATATGTACGTGGGGTGGTCCTTAGGCGGTTAAACTGTAGAAATATGTCAACTCAGGAGTCAGTGTGGTCCTTGCAGCATAGGTATTAATGCAAAAGAAAAAGGGTGACTGGAATACCAGTCAAAGGGAAGCTGCTTTCACAGGATCAAAACAACTAAGTTCAATTAAGTAAATAAAAAATATCTTTATTAATGTCAAATATTAAATGAAAATAGTATCAAAAATCACACACATAAATAAATCCCCTTCTTCCACCAATACAAAAGACAGCTTTATCATTGGGGAGATTTCCCTTCACTTCTGTTCCATAGCCAAAACAGGAAGTGGGAGGAAATCCCTAGAAATTAAAATAATCCCTTGGGGACCCCCCAGGTCACCAGAACCAGTGTCCCTATTGGAAGATCTCCCCTCTATCAGTTTTCTGGGACAACCCAAAATGTAGGATTTTCTTTCACTTTTAATAACAATAAACAGGACAAATGGAGAGGGTGAATCTCCCAAACGGGGGACACAGACAGCAATAAAAACCTGACAGGGGGTCTAATCAATCTCCACATTATCCAAAACTAAAAAAAAAAACCTTTTCCCTTTAGTTATACTTTAATTTCCCTGGCCGTAATCCTGAGTGTGGCTCGGGGTTCATTTTGAGTACCAAAAGAGGTAGCCCCGAGCTAGACTCGAGATTACCCTGTAGTAGAATTTACCTTGCCCCTACGGTCCCCCGATGTCCTACGGCCAATGGCGGTGTTCTATCAGAATATCGCTACCTATCTGATTCTGCAACCGGAAGTGACGTTCGGACGAGAATACTTACTGCGCATGTGCCATGCGTTCCAACATGGGGGGGGGGGGGGGGGGGGAACGGGCGGGAAATTCAAAAAAGTACACAAAACATGACATGATACATTGTAATGTTGGGATTCATTTACTGTATCCAACCATTTCATCTCAGTTTTGTCCCTAGTGCTTTGTCCAGTGCCCTGCCTGCACTTTACTGTTTTATTCTGTTTATTTTTATTAATAATTTGTATTCACTTTTAGGCTCCTTGCACACGGCCGCTCCGCTGCTTTCCGTGTGTCCGCAAATCATCCTATTTTTTTGCGGATGATTTGCGGACATCAATGTAAGTGAATGGCACTGCGGATGTCAGCGGAATACCATCCGTGGACATCCGATTTTCCTCCTTTCAGTTCTGTTCCGTTTTTACGAATGGAACAGAACCCTATTTTTCCTTCCGTGTAAAAAACGGAAAGGAAGGAAAATCGGATGTCAGCGGTGTCATCCGCTGACATCCGCAATGCCATAGACTTACATTATGTCCGCATATCATCCGCAAACGGATGGGATGATATGCGGACACACGGAGCGGATGACACAAATGTCATCCGCTCCGTGGAAAAGAAAAAAAAAAAGTCCCGCAGCGGACTACAGCAGCGGAGCGGGCCGTCTGAAAGGAGCCTTACTGTTTTATTCCAATGAATTACAGGCCTACAATATAAAACAACAGATTTCCATGCAAAACAATGTACCGCTTTGACATTCAAAAATACTGACATAATCAGACCGCCAGGGAGGTTAAGTAATTCAGCCCTGATAAATATGTGTTTTCCATATTTAGGTTTCTTTGCATTACTGTTAGGCCTCTTTCACACGGAGCGGACCGTATTTCGATGCGCTCCAGCACTTTTTTTTTTTTTTACGGACATGGATGACACTTGTGTCATCCGGTCCGTATGTCCGCTTATCATCCCATCCATTTGCGGATGATATACGAACATAATGTATGTCTATGGGATTGCGGATGTCAGCGGATGACACCGCTGACATCGATTTTGCGTCCTTTCCGTTTTTTTTAAAACGGAAGAAAAATAGGGTTCTGTTCCGTTCCAAAAAACGGAACAGAACTGAAAGGATGCAAATCGGATGTCAGCGGATGGTCATCCGCAATCACACTGACATGCATTATGTCCGTATATCACCCGCAAACGGATAGGGTGATATACGGACATACGGAGCGCCCGTGTGAAAGAGGCCTTAAGAAACTGACCCAAAAAGGCAGAAACTACTCCAAACTGGCTATTATATTTTTACATTTAATGGAAAAACACTTGCACAACTGCCTATCAAAAAACTAGGCGATTAAAGTGATCCTATGCGCTTAGGAGTACAAAGTATCCAAAAACCACAATGCTGCTACTTAGATGGCAATAAAATAAAAAAAGTGAAATGTGTATGAAATATTACACTATAAGTAAGGCAATATCAGATTTAAATTTTAGTAGCGCAGGAATGGTGGTATCCCCTTACCACCTTCAAATGTTGTTTTCAATTAAAACAATGAAAACACTGATGACTCTGATGCACCAGACTATAATTATTATCACCAGACTATTGCACACTTTGTCCTAAAATCCTAAAAAGTCATTAACGCGGAGTTCCGGCCCCCAAAAATTTTTTTGTTCACTTACCTTGTTTTAGAAGAAAAAATATTCACCTTTCTTACACTTCCTTCCTCTGCGGCCGTGGCCCGCGCCGTCATTTCCAGCTTGCGATGACTCCTGGGAGCTGAACGTCATCGCTTCCGGTGGCGGCGCCTCATTCCCTGCTAAACAGCTTCTGGGTATGCCCAGAAGCTGTGCAGGGATGCCGCGTTTGCACCAGAAGTGACGAGCGGAGGCCAGGCATTCTGGGACCTCCGACGTCACCGAAGAGGAGGCAGAAAGAGGACGCGCTGGCTTCTGCTGCCCACACCTGAGATGGCAGCGCTGGAGAAGAAAATTTCAAGGTAAGTATTTCTTCTAAAAGGTAAGTGCGACCCGGGACAGTTCAGAGCCTATCCATTATGGAATGTACTAGCCCTGACTGTTCCGGGGGTATTTTTATCTAAAATTCACCCCGAGGCCGGAACTCCGCTTTAAAAGAGTCCATCTAGAGTCCATAATGGTAAACATGCAAACAATGGGTGGGGAAATTTGAATGGTGAGAGTGTCTGTCAGCCGGCTGAGGCGGATGAAGTAATGGTGGAAAAAGCTTCACAAAGCTGAGGAGAAATCTTGTCCGGTTCTCCGCTTGTGGTTACGTCACTGTGTGAGCGTCAGGCACCTCACGTCAGAGGCTACACCGCTGGAAGGCGGGTATATGTCATCTCCATCTTACATCCCTACATACATACATGAGAGGAACTACTACTCAATAAGGGCTGATTCGTGTTGGATGAGGTGTATCGATAGTGACACGGGGGAAGGTAAGTGGTGGGGGCCTGGGGGAGGTGAGTGGCAAGGGTTTGAGGATATGACGGGGGGGGGGGGGTGTAATGGGAGTCTGGGGATGTAAGTGATCAGGGGGGAGGTGAGTGACAAGGGTTGAAGGAATAGTGAGAGCTGGAGGAAAAGGAGTGGCAAGGGTCTGAGGATGGGGTGATTGGCAAGGGTTTGGAGATGGGAGGGGGAGTAATGGGGACTGAAGGAAGATGAGTGCCAAAGGTCTGAGGATGGGGGGGGGGGGGTGAGTGACAAGGTATGGGGATAGGATGGAGGGAAGTAACAGGGGTCTGGGGATGTAAGTGATCTGGGGGGTGAGTAACAAGGGTTTGGGGGGGGTAAGTAATGGGGGCTGTAGGAAGATGAGCGGCAAGGGTCTGAGGATGGGGGGGGGGTGAGTGATAAGGTATGGGGATGGGGCAGGGGGAAGTAATAGGGGTCTGGGGATGTAAGTGATCTGGGGGGGTGAGTAACAAGGGTTTGGGGGGGTAAGTAATGGGGGCTGGAGGAAGATGAATGGCAAGGGTCTGAGGATGGGGGGTAAGTGACAGGGGATTGGGGGGGGGAGTAATGGGGACTGGAGGAAGATGAATGGAAAGGGATTGGGGGAGGGGTGGTAATGGGGGCTGGAGGAAGAGGATTGGCAACGGTCTGAGAAGGGGGGGGGGGGGGTTGAGTGACAAGGGGCTTGGGGGAAGTAATGGGGGCTGGAAGAAGATGAGATGCAAGGATCTGAGGATGTGGGGTGAGTGACAAGGTATTGGGTGGGGGGGGGGGGGAGATGACTGGCAAGGGTCTGAGCATGGGGGGGGGGTGAGTGACAAGGGTTTTTTTTGGGGGGAGGGAAGATGAGTGACAAGGTATGGGGGGGGGGGGATAAGTGACAAGGTATTGGGGGTGGGGGGGGGGGATAAGTGACAAGGTATTGGGGTTGGGGGGGGATAGGTGAAAAGGTATTGGGGTTGGGGGGGAGATAAGTAACAAGGTATTGGGGGTGGGGGGGGGTGATAAGTGACAAGGTATTGGGGTTGGGGAGATAAGTGACAAGGTATTGGGGGTGGGGGGGGTGATAAGTGACAAGGTATTGGGGGTGGGGGGGGTGATAAGTAACAATGTATTGGGGGTGGGGGGGGTGATAAGTAACAAGGTATTGGGGTTGGGGGGATAAGTGACAAGGTATTGGGGTTGGGGGGGGGGGATAGGTGACAAGGTATTGGGGGTGGGGGGGGGTGATAAGTGACAAGGTATTGGGGGTGGGGGGGTGATAAGTAACAAGGTATTGGGGTTGGGGGGATAAGTAACAAGGTATTGGGGTGACAAGGTATTGGGGTTGGGGGGGGGGGGAATAGGTGACAAGGTATTGGGGGTGGGGGGGGTGATAAGTGACAAGGTATTGGGGTGGGGGGGGGAGATAAGTGACAAGGTATTGGGGGGGGCGGGAGATAAGTGACAGGGGGTTTTTGGAAGGGAAAGTGAAGAGGGTCTGGGGGAGGGGTGAGTGACAAGGGTCTGGGTGAAGGGGAGTGATGGGGTCTGAATGTAAGGAGCCTAGCGGCTCATCAGCCTCTGGTGTCACTGCCCCCTCCCCTTCCCCCATCACTCAACCATCCCCCATCATCCTCACATCATTAGCACTCATCCTCAGATCCCACCATTTAGCTGCATATAAGGACCCAATAAAGGGATGGGATGTAACTCGTCACACTATAGGCTCCGACACACCCACCCCCTCAGTCGCTGAGATGTCTTATCTCGGTTCCACTGACTCTCCTCCTGTCCTTGTCTGTACACTCCAATAAAGTTTTCTCTTCAGTGGATCACATGACCACGGCAGTGAAGTGAGGATATTTGGGCCACACCCAGGTGAGGGGCGGGGAACGTTTCGATTGGCCGGATGATAGGCGGGTAATTCGGTGTGATGGCGGAGAGAGACTCCGGAGACGGGGACAGCCCGGTGCTGAGTAAGCTCCGGGAGCAGAGCGCCGCGCTGTTCATGGTGGCGGTGTCCGGTAGCGGTGATTCCACAGCCTCTCTTAGGGTGGAGGAGGACATCCTGCGGAGGTGGGTACATACCGGGGACAGTGTCCTGGCCCCGCCCCCGGGTGTGTTTATTCCATTCTGTGGAGCATTGCAGTAATCACTTCCGCCTCGGCTCCTGCATTGTTTATGTCCCAACCCCCTGAAGTGAAACTTACTGTCCGGACACCAAAATTTACAAATAGCACAACTTTTTACTGACAAAAATAATGACATTGACTGACAGAGCCGCATTTTTTGCTGACACTGAAAAAAAGTGTTAAAATGACAATTTTTAGTGCTAAGCAGTGAAAATATCAATATTTTAATGCTAAACCTGTAGATAGTGCTATTAGCAATGTGTTTAAATCAAAAACCATATTTCTCTTACGTCCTCCGACAGTCGCCGCCACTTCATATTCATCACTAATGGGGTTATTGACCTTTCTCCGCAGGAGTAGCTAGGCAACAAAATTTGTTAATATCAAAGCTTTTAGCATATCCCACCCCCAGGGGGTGGTCCCCTCAGTCAATACCTCCCTGCATTCCCAACTCAGTTTCTAATGCCTAGCTTAGGAGTAGCAGGCTGTTCCTGTGCTGGGGCTCTCAGTCTCAGCCTCTTTTCTCTTTTTGATTTTATTTGGAGTTTTTTTCTCTTTCTTTTACTTAGCTGTTCATTTTCAGCATTAGTTAGCTTCTTCTGATGAAGATGATCATGCGGAGCTGGGTCTCAGTCTGGCCACCCTGGATCCCAGGGTTCAGGGCCAGGGGCTTCCCTGCCTGCCATCGAGCGTTCAGCACAGGTTTCCCTGGCATATTGAACGACCCATCCCTGTTCGCTGCAGGGATGCTATCGGTGAGGTGGCTACCTCACTGGACGCCATTGCGGTTTCGCACCGCAGTTCCACTGCGTCCTGGCTGCGACACTTCCTGTCCTCAGTGCAGCGGTTTGGTCGCTGGAGAAGGCTCCCCACGCCATCCGGACTGGTAAGTGTAACTCTATTTGGGTGTCAGTCTGTGACTGTGTGACCCTGCATGTCTGTGAAAATGCTGAGCTCCCTGTCAGATTCCTGTGTGGAATAGCTGCCTGTCTGTGGGCTGCGAGGGGGGGGGGGGGCTCTCCCGCTCTGCTGTGTGCCTGCATGAAGCAGTCTGGGCTAGACATGCGGTGCGGCGATCGCTACTGCGGCCCACCATTTTTTTGCGCATATTTTATGGTGCCCGGTCCTGTGTGGTATGGCGCGGCGTTTTGGCGCCAAACACTGCCATTTTGGCGGCGATCAGGCCACATGTCGGCGCCATTTTCCTCTGTGCCTAAGGAATCCTCAGCCAAGCGGCCAATTTTTGTGTAGCCTTGCAGAGGCTTTATAGGGCGGTCAGTCATTGCATCACTTCCTTTTGCTCTGGGACAGCGATCGGTGGCAGCAGCCTGTGTGATCTCTCCAGGAGGTTTTTACCTTTCTTTTTCCTGTATTCCTTGCCCAGTGTTCTTATCCCTGTGGGGGTCGGTGTATTCAGTAGGGTGCGGTGGCTACGCTCGCCGCGGTCTTAAAGGGGCAGTACTCCTTTTTTTCTACTTTTACTGGGGCATGGATTCTCTAGGGTTCATACGGTCCTGGAAATCCTGGAAAAGTTTTGGAATTTTTAGATGACACTTTCCAGGCCTGGAAAGGTCATGGAAAATTAGGAAACACACTAGGTTTTGGAAAAGTCATGGAATTAAATTACTGTGGGGGAGCGGATGCTTAATTATTTGAATTATTTTATGATAATTATATTGCCACATACTGTATTTACATTTCGCTGTATTAGCATCCTTCCGGGTCCGCGGTATGCGCGTGCTGTCATTGGCCAGCAGCAGCCGAAGAGATGACCCAATCAGGCAGCGGGGAGGGCCGGCTGCGGTTTGCCTGGAGACACTGTGACTGGCTAGCAGTAACAGCCGGGAGATTATCAACCAATGAGGCAGCGGAAGCGTCACTGGAGGGCGGGCCAGCCGCATGAACGTGATGATGACGCGGAAGGGGGCGGTAACCGTTTTGGTTACCGCCCCCCGCGTCATCATGTTCATGCGGCCGGCCCGCCCTCCAGTGACGCTTCCGCTGCCTCATTGGTTGATAATCTCCTGGCTGTTACTGCTGCTGCTAGCCAGTCACAGTGTCTCCAGGCAAACCGCGGCCGGCCCTCCCCGCTGCCTGATTGGGTCATCTCCTCGTCTGCTGCTGGCCAGTGACTGACAGTAAGGGCAAACTGCGGACCTGGAAGGACACCTACCTGTACCAGTGCTACACGCTGAATGTAAAAATGCCCCCCCCCGGTGTTCTTTAGCCCCCCCCAGTGTTCTTTAGTCCCCCAGTGATCTTAAGCCCCCCGTGCTCTTAGCCCCCCCGGTGCTCTTCAGCTCCCCACAGTGCTTTTCATCTCCCCCCCCCCATGCTTTCTGGCTCCCCCACTGCTCTTCAGCTCCCTGGCTCCCCCCTCAGTGATTTCCAGTTCCCCCAGACAGTGCTCTCCAGTCCCCCTGTGCTCTCCATCCCCCTGGTTTTCCATGCTCCCCCCCCCCCCCGCACCTTCCAAACCCCCCTTAATTCTCTCCAGTCCCCCCACCCTGTGCCCTTCAGCTCCTCCAGTGCTCTCTGCTTCCCCTGTGCTCTTCTATCTTCTATCATGTCTGCAGTCTCTGGCCTTCTCTTGTATCATGTCCGCAGCCTCTGACCACCTCCTGTATCATGTCCGCAGCCTCTGACCACCTCCTGTATCATGTCCGCAGCCTCTGACCACCTCCTGTATCATGTCCGCAGCCTCTGACCACCTCCTGTATCATGTCTGCAGCCTCTGACCACCTCCTGTATCATGTCTGCAGCCTCTGACCTTCTCCTGTATCATGTCCGCTAAATGTACAGTGTGTGTCGTAAAACGTTTGACATTTCGAACATGGGAGAGGCAGCGCTGTCTAGCCACGCTAAAGGTGCAAAGCACCAGTCTGCAGCTGCGTGCTTGACAGCTTCCAATCCGATCGCTGGCTTTTTCACCTGTGCGCCTGAAGTGACACCGACTCCCAGCTGCGGCAGCGGTGCTTCCATCTCATCCACTGTAAAACAAGGGACCATTTTGAGTCACGCTGTATCCAGAAACTAAACCCTAACTGCAGAGGTACTGTACACTACAAAGATTGTCATTTATTTTAGTAAAAATATGTTGGGTGTGACATGGATTGTCTTCTTATTTAACATGTATACCTAGACATTTCATGAAACATTAGGTCATGAATATTTACGTGAAGTCATGGGAAAAGTCATGGAATTTTATTGGTGAAAATGTGTATGAACCCTGATTCTCAGGATTGCAAGTTTCTTCCCACCCTGGTGGGGGGCCAAGGGGCTGCTGCATCCCCCGAGGGGGCTGATCTGGCTACTATTGTGGCGAACTTGGCTGCTCAGGTGCAGATGCTGGTGGCTGATCGATCCACCAAATGCCCCAGAGTGCCTATTTCCTCTGATTCAGAGGGCGATGGGGCTGCTATGGCTGGAGTGCCCTTCTCAGGGTCTCGCTCATCTCTAGACCTTGTGGGGTCTGAGGGGGAGGCTGAGGTAGAAGGGGTTGATAATTCTCCCCCTGGCTCGTCTGAAGAGCTTGCACTCATGGATGAGTTGGTTGCTTCTATCAAGCAAATGCTGCATTTGCAGGATGAACCATGTCCTCCTGTTTTGATGTCCTCTTATGGGACGCAAAGAAAACGCAAAACATCGCAGGTTTTTCCTTGCTCTACGGAATTTCAGCGCGCGGTTGATGAGCAATGGCGCAATTTAAAGAAGCCTTTTGCTGTGCCGAGTAGGTTCAAACTGCGTTATCCATTTACACCCACCACTGATGAGCGTTGGTGTGTGCCGCCTCAGGTGGATCACGCGGTGGCGATTTTGAATAAATCCACTGCGATCCCTGCTGAGGATACCCCGGTGTTCCGGGACCCGACGGACAGGAGATTGGAGTCTCTGGCCCGTCATGCTTATACGGTTGCTGGTTCTATGCTGAAGCCTATTTTTGCTTCCATTATGGGAGCCCAGGCTATTGCGGATTGGAAGCAGGTGCTCAGGCGCACCCTGGTGGCTGACACTGCCCCACCGACAACTTTGGCTATGGTGGATCAAATTCATCAGGGTGTCATGTATTTGTGTGATGCGGACTTAGATATGGTCCCTTTGGCTGCGCGCCTTTCAAGTGTGGCGGTATTGAACCGTCGCCTGATATGGCTGAAATGTTGGTCTGTTGACCAATCTTCTCGCAAGACTTTAGCTAATTTGCCATACGCAGGATCTCGCCTTTTTGGCGAATCTTTGGATACTCTGATAAAGGGAATTTCCGGGGGTAAGAGCACTCTCTTGCCCCAAACTCACAAGAATAAGTTTGTTCGTGGTAAGAAGAATGCCTCCTTTAGGCCCTCTCAGGGGTCCTTTCGTGCCTTTCGGTCGCACTATAAGGGCAAGCCCTTCAAGGGCCAAGGCTCCCACAAGAAGCCGTGGATGGGTAAGCAGAAGTCCGGCCAGTCCGGGTCCGCTGCCCATAACAATACGGCCTGAAGGGACGCCCTCACCCAGTTCTGGGGTGGGGGGACGTTTGCTCGGTTTTCTTCAACCCTGGCTGGACCGCATTCGGGACAGGTGGGTTCAGGAAATCGTTCGATCTGGATACAAGATCGAGTTTCTCTCTCGGCCGGCGGGCAGTTTTTTCCCCCTCAAACCTTCAGCTGACTCCGGAGCGCTTGCAGGATCTGCACCTGGCGGTGCGGGACCTGCGGGCCCAGGGAGTGGTAGTTCGGTGCCTCATCGGGACAGATTTCGGGGGTTCTATTCCAATCTGTTCACTGTGCCCAGAAAGGAGGGCAAGGTACGTTCTGGACTTGAAAGCTCTGAACCACTTTGTGCGGGTTCGCAAGTTCCGCATGGAATCCCTGCGCTCGGTGGTGGCTGCCCTGGTTCCGGGGGAATTCATGGCCTCCATCGATTTGAAGGATGCGTATCTTCACATTCCAATTTTCGAGGGTCACCAGAGGTACCTTCGATTCGCCATTGCGGAGGACCATTTCCAATTCGTGTCGTTACCCTTCGGTCTCGCTTCGGCTCCGCGGGTTTTCACCAAGGTGCTTGCGCAGGTCCTGGCTTTGAGAGCCCAGGGCATCTCTGTCTTGGGGTATCTGGACGATATCTTGATTCGGTCTGCGACCAGTCAGGGCCTGGTGAACGACCTGTCCATCACGATGCAGACTCTGCAGGAGTTCGGTTGGACGATAAATTTACCAAAGTCAACGTTGTGTCCGTCAGTTTGTCTTCCCTACCTGGGGATGATACTGGACTCTGTTCAAGCGAAGGTCTTCCTGCCGGAAGACAAGCCCCGGACACTTCAGAACGAAGTCATGTCCCTCAGGGACAATCAGTGCTCGTCCCTCCGGACGTGTATGAGGTGTCTGAGTTTGATGGTCTAGGCCTTCGAGGCGATTCCCTTCGCCCAGTTTCACACACGGGATCTTCAGGCGGAGATCCTGGCCAAGTGGGACGGGCGTCCGCAATCTCTGGATCTGCGGATTTCGTTCAGCCGCCTCACCCGAAGGAGTCTTTTGTGGTGGCTCCAGTCCCCGGCGGTGTCGGGGGGCAAGTCCTTTCGTCCTTTGTTGTGGACGGTGATCACCACGGATGCAAGCCTGTCGGGCTGGGGTGGTGTTCTGGGCGTTCTGTCCGCCCAGGGAACTTGGTCTGAGGAGGAATCCTCCCTTCTGATCAACATTCTGGAATTGCGAGCGATAAATCTCCGTCTTCTGCGTTGGACGGACAGGCTTCAGGGCCGTCCGGTTCGGGTACAGACGGACAATGCCACAGCGGTGGCCTACATCAACCACCAAGGGGGCACCAGGAGTGCCCGGGCGGCTCGGGAAGTAGCCGACATTCTGTCTTGGGCCGAGACGCACGTCCCGGCGATATCTGCAGTTCACATTCCGGGGGTGGAGAACTGGCAGGTGGATTATCTGAGCCGCCAGACCCTGGATCAGGGAGAATGGTCCCTTCACCCGGATGTCTTCCAGATGTTGTGCGCGAAGTGGGGGTCCCCAGATGTGGACCTGTTCGCGTCTCGTCTAAACAACAAGGTGGAAAGGTTCGTGGCAAGGACGCGCGATCCTCGGGCAGACGCCTGACGCGTTAGTGGCGCCCTGGCATCAGTATCGCCTGATGTATGCTTTTCCACCGATTCAGCTGCTGTCCAGGTTCCTTCGCAGGTTGTATAAAAATGGGGATATTGCTGCGCTAAAATGTAAAGATAAAAACATACATGTATAAAAAAGTCAACAGACCAAATGAAAGCAGCCAGCACCTGATCTAGAATCAGAAATACCAGATCTAAATAGCAATATAAAATGGGATTGGTGCAGCGCTAACACAATTGAATCCACAGTCCATACAAATGTTCAAATGGATCAAATAAAATGCAGTAAACAAAAGTTCATCAGAGAGTGCTCCAATAGAGAAGGGAAACTGTCCACCACTTCAAACTTGGAAAAAGCCCCGAGTGCAGGAACCGCCACCAAGATAATAAATGGCCTCTTACCAAATTGCAATGACCCCCATTACAAGGATCAAAGACAGCCTGTGTGATCAAATCAGTGCCCAGATCGACATGTATCGATTCCCAATGTTCCCTCATCAGCTCCGACCGGAACAAGTGAACATAAGGAAAAGAGGGACAACTCCAATAGTGAAGTACGTTCACAGGTTTATTCAGTAAAAGCAGAGTGGCAACTCACGTTTGCATGAAGAAATCACAGCATGTCTCGGAGCTATACTCTCAGAACCTTTGTTTCCAACCGATAAAATGGCCGCCAGCAAGGAGACACGGCAGCCATTTTATGCTGTGATTTCTTCATGCAAACGTGAGTTGCCACTCTACTTTTACTGAATAAACCTGTGAACGTACTTCACTATTGGAGTTGTCCCTCTTTTCCTTATGTTCACTTGTTCCGGTCGGAGCTGCTGAGGGAACACTGGGAATCGATACATGTCGATCTGGGCACTGATTTGATCACACAGGCTGTCTTTGATCCTTGTAATGGGGGTCATTGCAATTTGGTAAGAGGCCATTTATTATCTTGGTGGCGGTTCCTGCACTCGGGGCTTTTTCCAAGTTTGAAGTGGTGGACAGTTTCCCTTCTCTATTGGAGCACTCTCTGATGAACTTTTTTTTACTGCATTTTATTTGATCCATTTGAACATTTGTATGGACTGTGAATTCAATTGTGTTAGCGCTGCACCAATCCCATTTTATAATCCTTCGCAGGTTGGCCTCGGAACCGCACACGGTGATTCTGGTGGCACCGGACTGGCCTTGCCGGTCTTGTTACGCAGATCTTGTGAATCTGGCGATCGACGCTCCGTGGCGTATGCCTCTTCGAGAAGATCTCCTGTCTCAAGGGCCGATATTCCATCCTGCTTTACAGTCGCTGGCTTTAACGGCCTGGCTGTTGAAAGCCAGGTCCTGAAGGATAGGGGTCTTTCTCCTGAGGTCATTCCCACCTTGATCAAGGCTAGGAAGGCTTCTTCGGGGAAGATTTACTACCGTACTTGGAAGGCTTACTTTGCCTGGTGTGAGTCCAGGGGGCACTCCCCTTGCTCGTACTCGGTGTCGAGAGTATTGGCTTTCCTTCAAACGGGCGTGGACCAGCGTTTGGCGTCGGCCACGATTAAGGGTCAGATTTCTGCGCTGGCCGTTCTCTTTCAACGCCCTGTGGCGTCTAACTCTTTGGTTAGCACCTTTGTTCAAGGGGTGCGACATTTGGTCTCTCCTAGGAGGGAGCCTTTGCCTCCATGGGACTTGAACCTTGTTCTGTCCGTGTTGCAACATGATCCTTTTGAAAATATCAGGGAGATCTCGTTGTCTCTGTTGTCCAAGAAGGTTGCCTTTTTGGTGGCGATCACTTCGGCTCGCAGGGTGTCAGAGCTGGCGGCCTTGTCCTGCAAATCTCCGTATTTGGTGATTCACTTGGATAAGGTGGTCTTGCGACCTAACCCGTCTTTTCTTCCGAAGAGGATCTCGGAATTTCACCTCAATGAGGACATTGTCTTGCCTTCGCTTTGCGCGAAGCCTAAGCATCCGAAGGAGGTGGCTTTGCATTCCTTGGATGTTGTTAGGGCAATCAGGGTTTACCTGTCATCGACTAAATCCTTTCGCAAGTCGGATTCTCTCTTTGTCCTTCCTGAGGGACCTCGGAAGGGCATGGCCGCGTCGGCTGCGACCATCGCCAAATGGATCAGACAGACCATTGTGCAAGCTTATGCTTTGAAGGGGAAGGTTCCTCCTTTTCCTGTGAAGGCGCACTCTACCAGGTCTCTGAGTACGTCTTGGGCCTATCGTCATCAGGCTTCTGTGGCCCAGGTGTGTAAGGCGGCGACTTGGTCGTCCGTTCACGCCTTCTCGAAATTTTACAAAGTGGGTGTTCAGGCATCGGCGGATGCTTCCTTTGGCCGTAAAGTTCTTAGTGCGGTGGTGCCTTAGGGTCCCTTGTTTGGGCCCTTGGCTGTTGGGGTGTTTTTACCCCTAGGTTACTTGTTTTTTCCTGGGTTGTTTCTCCTGTTGCACGTTTTCCTGTTGCCCAGTTGGTTCTCTTACTTTGGTAAGGTTCCTTTCTCTGATGTGGGTTCTGCGTTGCTTTAGGCGCGGCTGCTTTTTTCCCACCCCTCATGTCTACACTGCTATGGGACGTCCCCATTAGTGATGAATATGAAGAGGCGGCGACTGTCGGAGGACGTAAGAGAACTGAATTTTTGTAAAATCTTACCTGTAAAATTTCTTTCTCTGAGTCCTCCGACAGTCGCCGCCCCCGCCCCTCTTTTGGGGTTTGTTTATGTACTCTACTGCTATGCTACTGAAACTGAGTTGGAAATGCAGGAAGCAGGGAGGTATGGACTGAGGGGACCACCACCTGGGGGTGGGATATGCTAAAAGCTTTGATATTAACATATTCTGTTGCCTAGCTACTCCTACGGAGCAAAGGTCAATAACCCCATTAGTGACGAATAGGAAGAGGCAGCGACTGTCGGAGGACTCAGAGAAAGGAATTTTACAGGTAAGATTTTACAAAAATTCAGTTTTCTCCATTTACATAAAGGTCAGAGTACTATAACCCAGCCAGCACAGAGTTCCCCCTTACATCAGTCTGCAGGAATCCCCCTTAGAGTGGAAGGGAACTCCTATGTAAAGGGGAACTCTGCAGATTATGATCTAAGGCAGGCATGTCCAACCTGCGTCCCGGAACCACAGGCAATGCGGCCCACTGCCCCCTGAATTTTTTATTTTTTTTTGCTGGGGAGAAGGGAAGTCGAGTCGGGGGCACGGCCACAGCGGTTTCCAACTAACTGCAGGCAGAGGCCGCCTTGGAGGAAAGGGGAGGGGAGGAGGGGGGGGTGAGCACCGCAAGATTACAAAACAGAGCGGGGATCTCCTGCTTACCCGGCGGCCACTGTCATACGAAGACCCGCCTCCTGGACTGGTTCCTGTTATAGACTGCATTGGATGGGCTTGCACTGGTGAGGCTGCATTGGATGGGCTTGCACTGGTGAGGCTGCATTGATAGGCACACTAGGCTGCAAGTGCCGTGCGATCTCCCGGCTGCTGCGGGAGACTTAGGATGTCTGCAGTCAGTGATGAAGCCGCTGCTTCCTGTATAGTTCTGGCTCTGTCACAGGCGGAGTGATATGAAATGTACTCCACCTGTGACAGGAGCCATACAGGAAGCAGCAGCTCTGCTCTCTACTGCAGCCGCTGCTTCCTCCAGCAGTACCCGCCTGCAGTCTGCAAAATAAGTAGAAAAGGTATGTACATTATCTTGTGTAAATTGTTGCGATATTTTTTTCAATAACTAGTTGTGTTTTGTCATAATATTCATACATGTATGAACAAGGACATTAAATAAGGACATGACACTTTCTGGCTGCCTAAGTCATATGTGCTAGGGGTGCAACTAGCCCCCAGCACATAACTGTAAATATCCCAGCATGTGCAGTATTTGTGACTCCTGCCACCATCACCACTTCATATCACTGAAGTTGTCATGATGGTTAGAGTGTTCCTTTAATATCTCTCAGAATAAGTAAACCTCCGTATACTGATTACATTTCATTTGATTGTCCTCTAGTTGTGTTAAATTAGTGCTGGGGGGCGCGGCGGCACTGGAAGGGCACGGTGGCTTTTTATTGCTTATCCTTATCTACCTTAACTATAGTATATATTTTATATGCGGCCCGAGAAAATTTTCTCTACACTCAATGTGGCCCAGAGAAGCCAGAAGGTTGGACACCCATGATCTAAGGGAAGAACTCTGATGAAAGGGGTGGCGGGGGCTCTGGTGACCAGAGATCACCTTCTATCGGAGTCTATTGCATTCCACTTTAAATCAGAGTTCAAACTTACATCAGGGTCCGCAGAGTTCCTTTTTGCACTGTAAGGGGGAAATTCTGCAGACTCCGATGTAAAGGGGAACGCCAGGAACTCTGATGTGGGGGGCACTCTGATGACCAGAGACCCCCTTCAGCAGAGTGAATACAGTAAGGTGGGGGAGTCTTACTAATAAAGGGGGGACCTTTATATCAGTGACCCCCCCCCAATCAGACTGGCCTGGCGGTGCTGTCACTGACCTCCTCTCAGGTGCACCGTGCAGGGCTCAGTCAGACGGCTCCAGGTTGGTGGCTCTGGTTTTATCCTATAGTCTCCTTTTCACAGTCCACACATCTGACTTCCCCCGTGACACAAGGAATGTGACAGTTGTAGTCCATGTCCTGGATACGTCTGTGTGTGGTGGCTCTTGAAGCACTGACAGCAGCCATAGTCCACTCCTTGTGAATCTCCCCCGAATTCTTAAATGGCCTTTGCTTCACAATCCTCTCATGACTGTGGTTATCCCTGTTGCTTGTGCACCTTTTTCTACCAAACTTTTTCTTCCACTTAATTTTCCATTATTATGCTTGGATACAGCACTCTGTGAGCGGCCAGCTTCTTTAGTAATGACCTTTGTGACTTACCCTCCTTGTGAAGGGTGTCAATGACTGCCTTCTGGACAACATAAGTGAGCAGTCTTCCCCCATAATTGTAACCTACTGAACCAGACAAATACCATTTAAATGCTCAGTAAACCTTTAGAGTTGTTCTGAGTTCATTAGCCAATTAGAGTGTGACACCATGAGTCTACAATATTGAATTTTTTCACAATATTCTATTTTTCTGAGATCCTGAATTTTGGGTTTTCTCTAGCTGTAAGCCATAATCATGAAAATTAAAGGAAAAAATGTTTGAAATATATCACTCTGTGTGTATCGCATCTTAGGAGTTTCACTTTTTGAATTGAATTACTAAAAGAAAATGGCATTTTTGAGATGCACCTGTATGTTCTGGTCTGCGAGTGCTGTTCTCACCCTGGGGGCTGTACTGGCTAGTAAGGCCTGCTGCATTCTGGTCCTTGAGTTCCCCTCTAACCATAAATTATAAAGATTTGGCTTAGTCAGGGAAGGTAAGGGAAGTATTTTCATGACCAAACGCCCTTTAGCAGATTTAGTGCTACAGGGCAGCCGTTTTGTGCAGAATCGCATATACAGTATATACCTGATTCTGCACTTCCAAGAAGGGGCCATTAGCTGAGAGAGCTGACCAGGGTGTTCTGGCGGGGGGCTGCCCCCCTGTCAGAACACATTAGAACAGCAGGGGAGATTGCTGTACTAACTTCAGATTGTTAGTACAGTGGCTCTGACCTGAGCTATCAGGTTTTTTTTTTTTTTTCCACCCTGCTAGGTTTAGATCAGGTGTCTCCAAAGTAAGACTTGGGGGCCACACTCGGCCCGCTAGAATATTTTTTATTTATTTGTTTTTTTTTTTCTGGCCCACAGCTTGAGTCCTCACACCCACTGCAGGGACGGGTTTCTTTAAACTTTGTCAGGTTGCTGGACTTGCTGCGTACTCCACTCCCCCCGCACTGTACAGAGCAACCTGACGAAGCCTGCCGTTTTCAAAATTACTGTGCACAGGATGCTTGTGTAACAGCAGGACCGGAGCTGGGAGCTGCAAAAGATTTTCCCTGAAGCTGGTGATTGCTTTCTAGTTATTTAGGAAGCACGATAGGGATTTCTGGTGGGGAGGTAAATGTGCTGGGGGGGGGGGGGGTTATGAAGGGGACATAAGGGGGGCTCTAAGGGGGACAAAGTACATGGGGGGCACTGGGGGATACAAATGTACATGGGGGGGCTCTGGGGGGGGACATAAATGTACATGGGGGGGCTCTGAGGAGGGACACATGTACGTGGATGGCTTTGAGGGGAACACAAATGTAGATGGGTGGCTTTGAGGGGGGGGGGGGCAAATGTACGGGGGAGGCTCTGAGGGGGACACAAATGTATGTGGGGGGGGCTCTGAGGGGGACACAAATATACGCGGGGGGGCTCTGAGTGGGACACAAATGTACGTGGGGGGGGGCTCTGAGGGGGACACAAATATACGTGGGGGGGGGCTCTGAGGGGGACACAAATGTACGGGGGGGGCTCTGAGGGGGACACAAATGTACGTGGGGGGGCTCTGAGGGGGACACAAATGTACGTGGGGGGGCTCTGAGGGGGACATAAATGTACATGGGGGGCTCTGAGGGGGACACAAATGTACGTGGTGGGGGCTCTGAGGGAGACACAAACGTACGTGGGGGGGGCTCTGAGGGGGACACGAATGTACGTGGGGGGGGCTCTGAGGGGGACACGAATGTACGTGGGGGGGGCTCTGAGGGGGACACGAATGTACGTGGGGGGGGGCTCTGAGGGGGACACGAATGTACGTGAGGGGGACACGAATGTACGTGGGGGGGGCTCTGAGGGGGACACGAATGTACGTGGGGGGGGGCTCTGAGGGGGACACGAATGTACGTGGGGGGGGCTCTGAGGGGGACACAAATGTACGTGGGGGGGGCTCTGAGGGGGACACAAATGTACGTGGGGGGGGGCTCTGAGGGGGACACAAATGTACGTGGGGGGGGGGGCTCTGAGGGGGACACAAATGTACGTGGGGGCTCTGAGGGAGACACAAATGTACGTGGGGGGGCTCTGAGGGGGACACGAATGTACGTGGGGGGGCTCTGAGGGGGACACGAATGTACATGGGGGGGCTCTGAGGGGGACACAAATGTACGTGGGTGGGCTCTGAGGGGGACACAAATGTACATGGGGGGCTCTGAGGGGGGACACAAATGTACGTGGGGGTGGCTTTGAGGGGGGGCACAAATGTACGTGGGGGTGGCTTTGAGGGGGGGGCACAAATGTACGTGGGAGTGGCTTTGAGGGGGGGGCACAAATGTACGTGGGAGTGGCTTTGAGGGGGGGACACAAATGTATGTGGGAGGGCTCTGAGGGGGGCAAAAATGTACATGGGGGGGGCTCTGAGGGAGACACAAATGTATGTGGGAGGGCTCTGAGGGGGACAAAAATGTACATGGGGGGGCTCTGAGGGGGACACAAATGTACGTGGGGGGGCTCTGAGGGGGACACAAATGTACGTGGGGGGGGTTCTGAGGGGGACACAAATGTACATGAGGGGGTACACGAATGTAAGGCCCCAGGGCATGATGCTCCTGCATTTAGGTGCAGGCAGAGGATACAGGAGCAGCATAAAGCACCGCTGCCAGTTGCCTGTCAAATTGTTTTGAATTCTGCTAAGCCCCCGTTCACACTGGGGCGACCTGTCGGGCGACCTGGTCACCTGACAGGTCGCCTGGCATAGAGAAGCTGTGGACCCGTTCTAATAGGAGCGACACAAGTGTTTGATCCCCCTGCAGATTTTGTAAGTTTGCCTACTTACAAAGAAATGAAGAGTCTATAATTTTTATCATAGGTATATGGTATAAACTGCAACTCAATTTTTATAACAATTGTGTCATGTGTTTGTTTGTTTTTTTTGGGGGGGCGAGGGGGGTATTTTTGGTTGATATTCTGTCTCTATCATTTAAAATACACCTATGATAAAAATTATAGACCCTTCATTTCTTTGTAAGTGGGCAAACATACAAAATCTGCAGAGGATCGAATAGGTTTCCCCACTGAATAGCCGAGGCTGTCAATCACAGACTGTGTGTGGGAGCTCCCATCCCCCAACTCCTTCATCCCTTGGAGTCAGCATTAGCTGCAGCCATTTCTTTTGTAGATCGTTCTAAAAACACACAGATCAAAGGATGTTTTCTCCGCTCTATCAGCAGGGGGCAGGGATTTGAAGTCTCGCACTGCAGATCCCAGGAAAGCTTCTAACTCTGATTGGGAGGAAGGGACACATCTCCCTTTACACACTCTTAATACGGATCTGATATGTCTCTGAAGGTGAACTTAGCTTGAATCAGGGAACAGGAATTGGTACTTTTTACATTTTCATACCTGGAGCCTTCAGTTGTACTTCACATTGGCTGTAGCTCTGACTATGCACACGTGAAACGTGTAAATTTTTATTTTATGGACATAAAAGGCTTTCCTTTGTTACACTGTTGTAATACATTTCCTGCGTGTGGTTTTGTTCTAATAGGCTGACAAATAAGACTGACCTGAAGGCAAAACTTTTACTTTTCCATTTGGATAAAGTGGGGAAAGTTAGAACCCCCGGTCAGGTTTTATTCTCTCATTTACCTTTTAAAAGCAGAAAAACAAAAATGTAATTTTTGTCTTTTAAAAAGGGGGAAAAAAATCCCTTTAAAGTGGTTGTATACTCAGTAAAAAAAATACAAAAAAAAACCCTGCAGGACAAAGGCATAATGAGCTAGTATGCATCGCATACTAGCTCATTACGAAATACTTACCTCAAAGCGAAGCCCCGATGCGGTCGCCTGGACAACACTAAGGGTGCTGTCATGTTGCCTCTGCGTCTCTTCCTCGTTCTGCGGCTCCGGCACTGTGAGTGGCTGGAGCCGCAATGACGTCACTCCCGCGCTGAAGTCAGCGACTGCATGCAGGGCGAATATCTCCTACACTGTGCAGGTTTAGGAGATATTAATTGTACCTAAAGGTAAGCCTTATTATAGGCTTACCTGTAGGTAAAAGTCAAATAGCGGAGTATACTACCGCTTTAAGCCCCAGAGGTGGAAGTGATGTCAGATGTTGCTTCGTTCCTCCAAGGACAGAGCTCGGATCAGATCGGCTCTGGGCTTACCGACAGCTCCATTTAGCTCGGTGACGCCCGGGGAGGCGAGGGGTTTTGCACATCTCCCGCTGCCTATAAAAGTTATCACGCCTGACTGAAAAAAAGATACTAGGTTATGCCAGCTAGCTGCTGACATAACCCCAGTATTTAACGTCAAAGACATGACGTACATTTACAGTTAGGCAGTTGAAAAGTGGATATTCAACTTTTTAATGAATACAGGCGGTCCCCGGGTTACAAACACAATAGGGACTGTAGGTTTGTTCTAAAGCCCCGTACACACGTACTGATCGTCGGCCGAACGATCGGCCGTCTTTTGTCCAGGGCTGTCGTGTCTGTTGAAAACTGCAAAAGACTGCACACGAATTTTGTCGGCCAACAACAGCCGACTGCAGAAGTGATGTCATGTGATGGTTAACTTTCCTTTGTCTTTTTTTCTTTTCTGAGCATGCCCAGTCTTGCTAATCTGCTGTCTATCGGCCGAAATCTGTACTGACTGGCGAACAATCGGCCGTTCTGGTGACGGCCAACAAATATTTTAAAGTCTGCACAACAGATTCTGTTCGGTCAAAAATGCGCTGTCGGAAGCATCATACTAACAAGCCTACAATCGGCCGATCATTTACGGCCGACAATCGGTACGTGTGTACGGGGCTTTAAGTCGAATTTGTTTGTAAGTCGGAACAGTGTAACTCCAGCCAAAGAAATTCATGCCTGTGCAGCGGGATGCGAGTGAGATGCTTCTGGGCAGTGTGGGGCATACAGTACATGTAGTATTGCAGCGTGCGTAGTGTCTCCCGGCACTGAAAGATGGTTGCTTGGCTCGGTATCCAGCACAGGAGCGAGAAGAAGCCGGAAGTACCTGGCAGTGACGTCACGCGGCCCCCGTTCGTAAGTAGGAGTCGTTCGCAACTCGGATGTTCGTAAGCCGGGGACTGCCTGTATGTATTTATTGTTGGCCATTATTGGCACCTTTAGTGCAAGAAAAGCTCAAGAAAAATGCATCCCTTATAAGTAAATCTGTCTTCAGATTCGTCCATTATGCTTCCGTTGTGGTGTTAAAAATCTTGCATGTTGCATTTTTGGTCAGTTAAAAAATCCGCACCAAAAACGCACCTCCCCATTGAAATGAATTGAAAACACTGCAAGAACACATCAATAAAGCACGTTACTTTTTTATGTGGTTTTTGAGTCTCATAACCTATGAAAAACGCACAATAACCATAGTAAATTGCGTGCATTTTCGGCGCCATTATCAGCACCTTTTTCTCAGCAAAATGCGAAAACCCCATTTTTGGCTAATATGTTTTGGCGCATCTCTCGTTTTGACCCCCCCTACTCTGTCTAAAATGGGGGGGGGGGAAGCGGTTATGGCTTTATTACTCTAATTGTATGTGACAGTTACAGTATTAAACAAAGGCACCCTACCATCTTCAGGCTGCAGTGGCATCTATATGAAAAATAATCAGCAGGAGCTGTGCAGTGTTGCCTGCTAGTTGTCAAAGGGAGAATATCCTGTAACGTCCCTCAGTTTAGGGGAACAATCGCCTAAAAAAAAAAAAAAAAAAAAAAAAAAAAAAAAACTACACTGGCTGATCACAACATGCGCATTGTCTTCAGTATCCTGTGCAAGTTTCTATTACACATTTTGTAGTATGTTTAATCCTTTTGTGGTTTATTCTATTTCATTCAATTTTGTGCTTTTGCAGGCTGCGAGAACAATTGAAGCAGCAGTGGTTTGATCTCCAGAACAGACTTACTGCAGGTATATCTTAATGTTTATTGTTTTAGTCCCTATTTCTAGATTTCTGTGCCTACTCATTAGAACACATTGGGGTTGATTTACTAAAACTAGAGAGAGCAAAACCTGGTGGAGTCTGCATAAAAATCAATCGGCTTCCAGATTGTTGTGTTTTTTTTATTGAACAAGTTAGAAGCTATTGATGTCAGCGCCCATATATAAATAGCAGCATGCAGTTAGTGCCAATTTACCAACGCTAATGTAAATAACATGAAAAAGGGGTTGCAACGCTATAAACAAAAATATAACTAAAATAGTGATAAATCTCAAATCACAATACAATTTTTCCATAATTAAATCCAGGTGAACAAAGGAAATTTCAAATGACAATAAAGTTTCCATAATTCAAGTGAAAAAAGGAAATCCAAAGTTGCCCAGTGCATGATATGACATCAGGTGTCACCTGGGGTGTCTTACCTTCACCAAATGGTTCAAATGCAAACTTGCCAAAAACTATTGCTGTCTGTTATAGGACAGCAAAGGCATATATCTCAGCTAAACGGCTGTTTTGCACCAAGCACATCTTCAAGAGCTCAGAGAATAGAACCTGTGGTGTCATATATATATATATATATATATATATATATATATATATATATTATGCAGTCCTCACCTTTATGCTAGATTTCCTTGATTGGGGACATTCAACATGGCGGAATGTCACTTCTGGTTTCGCCGCCATCTTAGTGATGTAATTTTCAGTGTCTGCATCATATTGTTGTAAACCAGCAACATGACATCTGGTCCAGCACCATTTTCAAGTAGACCATAACGGTGGATTATTAGTCTCATAGCTCATTTTAATTCGGCACTACGGTTAGGTAATTTACAAAAGGGACTAAAATGCCCAAATTAATGTTAAGGAATATTGAACAAAAAACTATTTAATGAAGCACGATCTATATACTACTCTGTTTAAAATCAAAACCGAGAATCTAGTGTTATACGAGGACAGCATATAGTCCCATAACAGCTCCTTTTATATAGGGGAGCAAAATATGCAAATATTCAAAAAAATATAAATTGTAAAAAATACTGAGGAACATGAGGTAGATCTAAAAATTTGCTGGATGAGATGTCAAGATGTCACCAAACTCAAAGGTTATCGATGAAACAGTTGACTTTCCACTCCACATTCAACCTTAAAGGGATATATAATTTTATCTCCTACAACCATTTCATCTCTAGTTTGGAAATCTTTCTAGTACGATGACATCTCCTCCAATGGGATTTTATTTTGGCTATACCTACAAATTTGAGGGAATTAGGATCCTTCCCATGACAGGTTCTATAGTGAGCAGATAACCTATGATGTATATAGCCTTTTCTGATGTTATATACATGTTTGTGTAACCTGTCACTCAATATTCTGGTAGTCCTGCCAACATATCATTTTTGGCAGGGACATTTCAGGCAATACACTACACGTGTAGATTCACAGAAAATAAATTCATCAATTTGGTAGCCTTTACTTGTGGTGGTAGAGGAAAAATGAGTGTGCTAATTTATCTCTTAAATTGGGGGCACGTCTAAAAAATCTCCGGTTTCTCTGGTAAAGTGGTTTTTAATATTGGATCTGCCTGTGTGATACTCCATTGTTTTTTATTCAACTTTTTAATTTGGTAGTGTTGAACTGAAAAGTTGGTAATAAAGGGGCAAAACACTTTTGCCTCCCGTTGGGTAGTGTTATCTGATGTTAGTAAAGAATCCCTGTTAAGGTGAGCAACCTCTTGATCGTTTGAGCCAAAGAGGTTATGTTGTAACCTTTTTCCAGAAACCTGGTTTTTAAAATAGATACTTGTGAATAATAGTCATCTGTACAATGACAGTTATGTTTCATACGTTAACTGTCCTTTCAGAATATTTTTAAGCCATATAGGGTGGTGGCAACTGTCGAGGGGGATATAACTGTTATGGTCTGTGGACTTAAACAAGGATTTAGTACTGATCCTTCCATTAAAGATGCTTTATTAAACTAAGGTCAAGAAAATAATTTCAACCTTACTATAAGAAAAATATAGCAGGATGTTCAGTGTTCTTATTTAGATCCGACAAACTCTAGGAATTGTCTGATCACCTTTCCACAATAGCAGGGTATCGTCTAAACAGCGCTTGTACAGTATTCGATTATTCCACTGTTTATTGTATGTAGACTCTGATTCCCAATTGGCCATGAAAAGTTTAGCCAAACTCGGGAGTGAATTTGTCCTCCCTGGCTACTCCCTTTGTAGATAATAGGAGCCATTGAACTAACAGTAATTATGTGTCATGGAGAAATTTAGAAGGTTCAAGAAACTCTTGTTATAATCTGGGAATTGTGCTGGTATGTAAATAGCGTTCGACTGCTCTGTAGCCATCGCTATGTGCTATAATAATATAGAACGAGGCCACATCAGCAGTGACTAAAGAGGTATTATCTATCGGGTCTTTACGTTCATTCAGAACCTGTTTAATATCCTTCAGATATGCTGGAGTATGAATTACTGGAGTTTATAAGAAAAAAATCAATCTATTCTCCCACCCTAGCAGTGAGGGAATTAATCCCACTGATTATTGGCCTGCCCGGTGGGTCTAATGAATCTTTATACATTTTTGGAAGAAAATATATGATTGGGATTTTTAGGGCTTTGGGGACCAAATACTCTTAAATTAAAAAAAAAAAATGCCCTGTTCATAACCATATTTCACTAAATTGTTGAGAGTTTTCTTACATTTTGATGTTGGATCTTTTGGAAGGGGAGAATAGGTGGTGGTGGTGGTGTCATTCAACAGGTTTTGCATTTTGTTGATAAAATACGCTATATCAAAAAGGACAATACCTCCACCTTTTGTCTGTGGGTCTGATGACCAGATCTCGTCTTTCTAATATTTTTTTCATTCCCACATCTTCCTTGTTAGTTCGAATCCTTTTTTTAACTTGTAATTTCTCCAAATCTTGCATTCTTTTTCGAGCATAAAAAAGTATAGACACGGGAGATGCAGAAGAGGGGGATGGAGAACAAATAGAAAACAAAAAAAAGACACAAATAAAACCATCTAACCATCAGTTCAGTTGAATCCAGAGGAAGAAAATATACTGACCAAGGGTCTGAAATATGCACCTAAAGCTAGATTAAACAAAAAATTGAGACTTTAATGGACATTCAGAAATTTACTAGACAGATCAGTATTAAAAACATTTCATTCAGAACCCCATCATAAGAAACAACCAGTGCGCTACATTTCAGCACACTACATTGAGAAATACTTCATTATTTATTCCACCTAATAGTGGAAATCATTATGATAATGTTTTTATAGATTTAGTTTTGCAAGATTTGAAGAAATTACAAGTTAAAAAGATTAGAAATAACAAGGAGGACCACATGGGAATGAAATGAAAAAATGATTAGACGAAATCTGGTCATCAGACCCACAGACAAAGATGGATCTATTGTCCTTTTTGACAAAATGTGTTCTATCAACAAAATGCAAAACCTGTTGAATGACCCCACCACCTATTCTCCCCTTCCAAAAGATCCAACATAAAAATTTAAGAAAACTCTGAACCAATTTAGTTAAATAATGGTTATGAATAGGGCATTTTAAATTTAAAAAAAAAAAAGAGCATTTGGTCCCCAAAAAGCCCAATCATATATTTTCTTCCAAATATGTAAAAAAATTCATTCGACCCACCGGGCAGGCCAGCTTTCAGTGGGATTAATTCCCTCACTGCTAGGGTGGGAGAATATATTTTTTTTTTCTTACAAAGTCTAGTAATTCATACTTGTGCATATCTGAAGGATGCTAAACAAGTTCTAAATGCACTTGAAGACCTACTGATAGATAATACCTTTTTAGTCACTGCTGACATGGCCTCGCTCTATACTAATATAGCACATAGCGATGGCTACAGAGCATTTGAACACTATTTACATACCAGCACAATTCTCAGATTACAACAAGAGTTTATCTTGAACCTTCTAAATTTCTCCATGACACATAATTACTGTTGGTTCAATGGCTCCTATTATCTACAGACAAAGGGAGTAGCCATGGGGGCCAAATTTGCTCTGAGTTTGGCTAAACTATTCATGGCCAATTGGGAATCATATACAATAAACAGTGGAATAATCTAATACTGTACAAGCACTATATTGACGATATCCTGCTACTGTGGAATGGCAATGAGACTTCATTATTGGAGTTTGTCGGATCTAAATGAGAAAACTGAACATCCAGCTATCTTTTTCTTATAGTAAAGTTTGAAAGTAATTTTGTTTGACCTTAGTTTAATTATTAATGGAAGGATCAGTACTAAATCCTTCTTTAAGTCCACAGACCATAACAGTTCTATCCCCTCGACCGTTGCCACCACTCTGCATGGCTTAAAATCGTTATTTCAAAGGACAGTTTTTACGTATGAAATGTAACGGTCATTGTACTGATGACAATTATTCACAAGCGTCTATTTAAAAAAAACAGGTTTCTGGAAAAAGGTTCCAACATAACCTCTTTAGATCAAACGATTGAAGAGGTTGCTCACCTTAACAGGGATTCTTTACTAACATCAGATAACACTACCCAATGGGAGACAGAGGTGTTTTTCCCCTTCATTACTAACTTTTCAGTTCAACATTACCAAATTAAAAAGTTGATTAAAAACGATGGAGTATCTTACAGGCGGATCCAATATTAAAAACCACTTTACAGAGAGACCGGAGATATATTTTAGACGTGCCCCCAATTTAAGTGATAAATTATCCCCAAGTGTTGTAAATCCTCCCCCAAACACCTTCCTTTTTACAGAATTAAAAGGTTTCTTTTCCTGTAATAATGCATGATCTGTACTGCTAATACAGTCAGAAAGAAGATCACTAATTCTTCCTCTACCACCACAAGTAAAGACTACCAAATTGATGAATTTATTTCCTGTGAATCTACACATGTAGTGTATTTCCTGAAATGTCCTTGCCAAAAACAATATGTTGGCAGGACTAACAGGAGATTGAGAGACAGGTTACGCAAACATGTATATAATATCAGGAAAGGCTATAGACCTCATAGGTTATCTTTTCACTATAGAACCTGTCATGAGAGGGATCCTAGTTCCCTCAAATTTGTAGGCATAGCCAAGTTCTAAAACCCCATTGGAGGGCATGTCATTGTACTAGAGAGATTTCCAAACTAGAGATGAAATGGTGGTATGAGCTAAAATGTTATATCCCTTTTGAGGTTGAATGTGGAGTGGGATGTCAACTGTTTCATCCATACCCATTGAGTTCGGTGACATCTTAACATCTCATCCAGAAAATTGTTAAATCTACCTCATGTTCCTTGGTATTTGTATTTTATTTTTTTGTATCTTTTTTCATATATTTGCATATTTTGCTCCCCTATATAGATGAGCTTTTATGTGACTATATGCAGTCCTCATATGACACTAGATTCCCGTTTTTGTTTTTAAACGGAGTAGTATATAGATTGTGCTTCATTAAATAGATTTTTGTTTGATATTCTTTAACATTTAACTTTGGCATTTTAGTCGGTTTTATAAATTACCTAACCATAGCGCCGCATTAACCTGAGCTATGAGACTAATCAACCTCCGTTATGGTCTACTAGAAAATGTCGCTGGACCGGATGTCAGGTTGCTGGTTAGCAACAATATGACGCGGACACCGGAAATGACGTCACTGAGATGGCGGCGAAACCGGAAGTGACATTCCGCCGTGTTCAATGTCCCTAATTATGGAAATTTAGCATAAGGTGAGGACTGCATATACATATATATAGGACAACACAGGCTATATTCTCTGAGCTCCTGAAGATGCGCCTGGCACGAAACGGCAGTTGTGCACAGGTATATTCCTGAGGTCCAGCCACCATTCTAGGTTTAGTTTGGCGGCACCTGCAGTAAGTGTATTGTACTCTTTATGGACCTCCCATTATCCTAATTACCAGTTTTTCTGCACATGCACTGGCTTTTAGTTTAAGTGAGTTGTAGTTTTACCGTGTTTTTATTTCATTTGTTTTAATACGTTTTTCGCTTAATTAAATGCTACACTATGATCTATTTCCTTCTCATGCCTGATGATTTATTCCGCTGGACTCTTTGATGGTTTCATCTTAATGTGTGGGAGTGCCACCGGATTGGTCGGTTCTAACAGAGATTTACACATTCATATCCTTACGTGCGATTGCTGTCCTATCACATAGACCACAATAATTTTTGGTGAGTTTGCATTTTAACCATTTGGTGAAGGCAAGACACCACGGGTGACACCTGATGTCATATCGCGCACTGGGCAACTTTGGATTTCCTTTTTTCACGTGAATTATGGACACTTTTATTGTCATTTGAAATTTCCTTTGTTCACCTGGATTCAATTATGGACACTGTATTGTGATTTGAGGTTTATCACTATTGTAGTTTTATAATTTTTTTCGTTTATAGCGCTGCAAGCCCTTTTTCATGTTAAGTTAGAAGTTGATTAGCTATCTTGCACAGCTGGACCAGATTTTGCACTCTAGTTTTAGTAAATTAACCCCAGTGTGTTAATTTTTGATTAGTTTGCAGCACTACCATTTTAATGAGAATTGGGTCTTAACAGAAAAGGTAGTGTAGCTAAACCCAAGAGCAAAAATGTTGCAATTCACAGGTAGATAGGCCCCGTTCACATATCGCGGTTTGGGGTTGCGGGCAGAATTGCTGCGATTCTGCCAGAGATCACAAATCACGCAGAGATTGCTGCACACCATGCAACACACGTTTTGGGTGCCATTATCTCTAAAACAGCACCCCAAATGCAATGTGACTCTGCCATGATTGACTTGTGGCAAATTACAGCTTTCAAAATTTTGTAAAGCTTGTCTGAACAGATGAAGGAGCTTCATTTTGGGTGGCAAATCCACGTACTGCATCCCATTCAAGTGAATTTGCTGGGCCTATGTGACACGCAAAATCACTTAAAAAAAAAAAAGTGTAAACGAAGGATTAGATGTGGTGGCTGCAAAAGGGTTATTCCCCCTTTTTTTTTTTTACCTGGTGGTCCTGCCAGTAGCACCCTTCCTGCTTAAAATGACAACATTCACTTGTTTTTTATGGAAGGGCAGCATTGCCACCCTAGGACATGAAGTTTGTTAGGCTTACAGAGCACCTCCCACACTCCTCCTCTTCGTAATAAAGTTGGGAAGATGTTCTGTAGTCCCAAAACACTTCCGGATAACTTTGCATAAAGTGGTAGTATTCTCTACCACTTCTTCTTTTTTTTTTTTTTATGAGCCCCCTGCAGTGTTATGCCATAATGTGCTAGTATGCAACGCATGCGTGCAGATTATAACCGACCTGCCTTTTAAAATGTAGTCCCTCCAGCACTAAGCTTTTCCCACACCAGCCACTGAAAATGGCCCAAGATCCTGAACCTGGTGATGATCCGGTGAAGATGTTATAATTCTGCTTTAACCTGTACCCACTGGCCATACACATGTAGGTGGTGGGTGGGCTTTAACGTCGAACCACTTCACATATGTGTTCATGGGGAGTGGCTTTTCTATGCTGAGAGAATTGAAATATTATAAATATTAGGATATGAAATAATTTACAAACTCAGGAGACTTGCTAACTAGATACTGCATAATATTTGATTGCCGAGTCTTGTTTCTGATGTTTACAGTTTGACTCAAACATGCATAGGTTACTCTTCTTTAAAACTTAAAAAAAAAACTACTAGATTTCAGCCTTAAGGCAGTGTCACAATCCTGAGCAATTCACACAAAATATATGCTGAAACAATACGTAGGAAGTGATTGCGTGCTATAAAAGGAAAAAAAAAACTCAATCAATAGACTTGGATATTCAGCTGGCGATGTATATGCAAAGCTTTTATAGTGAGCCCTCTTGCACACGGTACTGATGTTTGAGCATCTTCTTTTTTGGACATCATTTCAGGTTTTTGTTTTGCACGTATTTATGCACATTTTGCGTGTAAGATGCATCTGTAGGATAATTTATTTATGCGCCTATTTGTGCGTATTTGCTCATACTGGCACAAAATAGTGATCGGGAATGCAGATTTATCTTCTTTTTTTTTTTTTTTTTACCAAGAATACGCAGCGCTTGTTTAAACTCCTGGTTTAAAAAAAAAAAAAATGCTATACAGTAAGTCCTTGCATTGAGAGTAACTTGGTTTGAGACTGTTTTGCAAGACCAGCAAATTCTTTTTATAAATTTCGACTTGATAAACAAGCGATGTCTTGATATACAAGTAGCGTCACGTCACAACTCTTTACAAAAGTGTAGCCTCTAAGTGTAGCAATATGGTTACATTTAATGAAGGTACAACTTTTAGCAACTCACATGGTTGATGATTAAAACAGGCACATCTAAGTATGCAGGCATCTGTTACTATCGGACACAAAAGCCAGTGGGAGGAACTACTGTGGTATTTCATTCTTTCAGACAGTTAAATGCTTGTTGCAGCTGGGGAGCAGCATTGCGGTTGCATTTCAGGACATGGGCTGCAGGTTTTGCCATTTTATTTCTGTAGTCATTGCCATCTGTTTGACACTGTAGTGACAAGGTCAATTTAATAAAATAACCATTACCCATGAATTCCCTGATTTCTTATTATTAATATTTACTGCAGGTGAAATATCTGTTGATGAAGTTGAGTATATCACTGTGGAGAATCTAAAGGAGGAGTAAGTGTTTTTTTTTTTTTTTTTTCCCCATCCTTGTCTAACTGTATGAAGAGGCAACAATGCCGTCATTGTAAAGTCTAGAATAGGGAAGCTGTATTTACTTCCATCGTGTTTCCCTCCATGCACTTATTATGTCAGCGTTGCCGACCACAAGGTACATGGATCTTTAGTCAAGGTTCTGAAAGGTAACTTCTTATCCTTCACAATCCAGTTTTTCCCTTCAGTCCTCCATATTGCATGTGGAGAAGGAGAAGAAATTGATTGCTTTGGGCATTGTTCCTTTTCAACATTTTATGACCGTTGCTTTCAAATCTAAAAATATGTTAAAGGTACCCTCCAGATAAGAGGAAGATTCAAGTGTTTGTAAACTCTAAAACCATAAATGTATTTTGTGAAACTTGTATATGCCTAGTCTATTTCTTTATTATTTTATTTTATTTTATTTAACCTGTTGTCACCCTACTATGCCTGTTCATAGAGATGCGGTGATGCACAATAAGCCTGTAGTTCCCAGTTGTAGCCTTATATCATGTTGCCAGTTAGTATTACACACGCTACGTACATTGCCCTGGCAAACTTATTGATGGGCGCTCAGGGATGCTGTAGACAGCATCTCAATATGCCTCTTCTCTTCACACTGCAAAGAGTGGAATGGGAAATCAGTCAGCCACCACTTCCCCACAGTAGTGAGCCAGGCACCTAGAGACGCTGGGACCTAAAGACCCTGACACCGCAGCAACATCACTGAGTGACACCACAGTTGCTGTGTTAGATCTGTTTACTGCCCTGGCCATGAACAGCAGTGAAAATGCAGCAGCGATCATATGGCTGAAGAAACAGACTTTGAAAAGGTATTTAGGGAAGTCTTCATGAAGGTTTTATGCAGTATATGATAGGACAGTGATCGTGTATAGCAGGAATTCCCAAACTGTGGGTCGGGACCTGCGTTTGAGTGGGTCGCGCTGAGCAGGATATCACTGAGAGCAGGCCAGCTTAAATTGTTCTGTGCAAACCCGCGCAAATTAGAGAGAGCCAAAGCAGTCAAATTGCAATGGATTCAGGTTTACGGAGGCTGGTCTGCATTTCCCGCGAGGAGGATACTTGCATCAGTGAGTACGTATGTGGGCTGTTATGTAGGATATGTTCATGGGGTGCAGAGCCAGCTCCTCGGTCCTGCTGGAGGCTAGACTGGAGGCGGGATTCTCATAGCTATAGCGGGCAGAGAAAGCAGCCTCAGTGTCATAAGAGGACCAGGTGGCCCGCTGGTGTCAGGAGTTCATGGCAGTTTCTGTGACCCCAGAAGAGCCAGAACACCAAGACCAGCATAGAGCTCCTCATCATCGAGACTCTAGGTGAGGTGTGCTGGGCCCTGGAGAGGGCAAACAGGGGCTTCACCTTCACTGTGGACCACTGGGAGAGGAAGGAGGGTGAGTGCCATATAGCCTGCTGATCACTGTCCTGGGGTGGTTGATTTCTGTCCTCTGCCTGCCTTATACTGTCTATGAGGGTGCTGATTACTTACAACTCCACTTTTACACCACACATGCCACAGGTTTCTGACCCTTCACTTAGAACATCTGGCAAGTGTATTCAATAATAAATAGAAAAGTAGTAAATTGATATTTTTAATTTAACATCCCCCTACCCTTAAAATATGTAGTATTATTATTTGCATTTATATAGCGCCAACAAATTCCGTAGCGCTTTACAATATTCAATTACAAGCAAGTGGGTTCCGAAAAATAACTGTATTCAGAAGTGGGTCTCGGCCCCAAAAAGTTTGGGAAGCCCTGATCTATAGTATTACAGCTAAATGCCTCCAGTATTTTTACATTCACACCTAGCACAGCCTTTGGCCTTTCTGCTATATCCGACCCCCAGCTCACACTACATCCCATTATCAATGGCAGGAGTGATCTGACCCCTTCAGTACACACAGTCATCCTTGTTTTAGCGTTCCTGGAAGAAAACTGTTTCCTCTCCATCACTGGAGGCTTCCTTTGCCCATTCAGCTTTTCACCTTCTGTCTGCCACCTCCTATGTTCATTACCACTTCCCAGCTTGCCTTTGCAGAATGCAAGGGCTCCTTTTTGTTTTCAAGTCAGCAGTACTAGAAAAGCTTGCTATACACAATTAACTTTACAAGAATATGCAATGCACCCATTCTGACCATATGTTCACAGCAGACAAACCACATACTAGGTCGCAGTATGCAGTCAGAAAATACTCGGTTACATTTCCGACACAAAACCCCCAGGTTCTCGCCTTCAGTGTGCCAGTGCTTGAAGCCAGCTCAGACACAAATCAAAGATTCTCTGTCACTGTTCTGTAGCTTATGGATCCAAGGGAGACCTCAGGAGTCTTACCTGACCTCAGTCTGCATAAAGATAACCTGTCATAGTAAATATGATAGTAATATCCTGTTCCAACTTTCAGCCTTTTCCTCTCCTTTCTTACACAACCGGTTTTAAAGCAGTAGTAAACTTTTGTAATTAAAAAAAAATTTCCACCGTGCCAGGCTTCCATCTTCACCCAGGCTTCCTTCATGGTTCATGGACTCTGGGTGTCTGACGTTACTCCCACACATGCACACAGGAGTCACTCTTTACGACACAGACCTCCGTATATGCCGTTCCTACCAGTGATGTCACTGGCTGCTGCTCAGTGGAATATCTCCTAAGTGGTGCATGTTTGGGAGATATTAATTTTACCTACAGGTAAGCTTTATTATAAGCTTCCCTGTAGGTAAAAATGGCAGACACAACTTTACTACCACTTTAACATTGAATGCTATGTAGAGATGCTGCATACCTCCCTGGCCATACAACCCACCCTCATACTTCATACCCTCTACTCCTGCACATACTGCCTGCTGACATGACCTCTGCACTCTTCTCATGCATAGCACACTTTTAATTTCAATACTTGTGAAACAATAAAATCAGAATTAAGTCACCTCCAGGCAAAGATACCTTTTTAGAGGTAGGTCAGCAATTGCAGCATGTATTTTACCCTGGCTTTAAGGAGGCTTTTTTTTTTTTTTTTTTTTTTCCTATTTTGCTTTAAAGGCAAAGTTCCCCTTTAAGTAAAAATCATATAAATGCACATATTTTTGCAAGAAATAATGTCCTTTTTTTTTTTTTTTTACACTGGAGCCTGCACAGTATTGCACCCATGATCAGTGGATTGCGAGTGCAATGTCAGGCTCCCACCAGCTTTCTGCCTGTACCCCCATACAGACTTTCAGTTAGAAATCTGGAGGAAGATAAAAATGAGCTAGCAGTGTACTGATTTGTACACTCATAGTCCATCGAGAACTAATATATCTTTATATTCCAGGCTTTTGTGTTGATGGGAAGTACGTGTTTTCAAAAAAAATCTAACTATTAATGTTTCTTTGACAGAGTTAGACAGTTGGTTCTGGAAATTGAAAATAACAAAGCTTCATATTACAACAAGTCACTGTTAGTGCAAAGGTAAGACCAGCCCTACTATTTATATTGACTGCTCTCCACCTTAAGATCAGGGCTTTTCTGACTTTTTTTTTTTTCGTTGCTTGTTGACATTTAAAAATTAGTATTTTTTGCTAGAAAATTACTAAGAACCCCCAAAAATTTTGTATAATTTTTTTTTTTTTTAAGCAGCGGCCCTAAAGAATAACATGGTGGGTTTTACAATTTTTTTTTTTTTTTATGTCACACAGTGTTTGTGCAACTTTTTTGGAAAAAAATACACTTTAATGAATTTTAATGCATACAAACCCTATATAATACCCAATTTTTTTGTAAAATCTAGGAGTGTGTTTTGTCGAGTATATGGAAACTAATATGTCCCGCTTTAAAATTGTGCACGCTCATTGAATGGCACGTACGGAATTTAAAAATCTCCATAGGCAATGCTTTTAAAAGCCTTTACAGGTTACCAGTTAGCACTACATAGGATGTCTGGTGCTATAATTATTGCTTTTGCTCTGACATTTGCGGAAATGCCTCTTGCGTGGCGCAATTCACCAATGCATAAGCATTTACCTATGGCTGGCTCATGCCTCGTATCCTTACATTGAATGTTTTATTGCCATTCATTTTGCTGCAATGGTTGTTTGAAATTAAGCCTTTGTATTATAGATCTTTTGTATTTAAAAGCCGTTGCTTTAGTCTTTCTTCTGTGTACCAAACTTGTAAAACCAATAAAAATTTATTGGATAAGGTGGTGGCAGGTGTTGAATAGTGACCAGTCATGTCGTGTGTGTGTGTGTGCGTGTGTGTGTATACGGTATATGGTAGGTTACATTGTACAAATATGTTTGGAGATTTATTAATATTTAATAATACTCTATATTCCTGTATATCAAGTTTTAAATCATTTCACATAGAATTGCATTGATAATTTTTCTTTGTTTTGTATGCATACAAGAATGCAGGTATTCTACAGCATTCAGAAGAAGTTACAGGAGAAAAATGCAGATTCAGAGTAAGTTCCTGGTCATTTGTGCACATACGGCAGTTTTTAATAAAAGAAATTCACACATTCTATTAAATTATAATTATAGCTTTTGTGAATTCAAAACAATGAACTTTTTAGCACGGTTCTTTAAAGTAACTGTATCATGAAAAAAGAAAGCAAACTGCTCTCAAGTATAGCATGCACACATCTAGGGCAAGTATCTCCAGGTGACCTTGCATGTCTCCAGCAGCTTTCAAGCACCTCTGTTGCCAAGCCATTCTATGTGATGAATCTTCACTTCCTGAAATTGTCATAGCCGTTCACGACTTTCTGCGTTTCACTCATTCCTATTGGCCAGTGAGGGAGCCCGTCATAATATTGAATCAATCCCTGCTCTGAAAAGCCTGGCAACAAAAGTTGATTTTGTTATTAAAAAGGTTACTAGCAGAAAACGGCCACTGCCTTCTCCATCATTGGTGGGGTCCTCTGATTCAGAGGTTGATATGGTAGCCACGGACACCCCCCTATCTGAGGGGTCGCTGTCCTCGCAGTCGGATGGTGTAGAGGACCTGTTGTCTTCAGCTGCAGCACGGGAACGCGCTTTGGTGGAAGCCCTGGTTATTTCAGTTAGGGAAACTTTTTAAAATGAGCCCACGCCGGCAGGGACACAGGTGGCTTTTGGCTCCCTTTAGACCCAAAAATTGGGCAAGGCTTTCCCTTGTCCCGAGACTTTTCATGATATTGTGAATGACCAATAGCAGCGCATCAAGCACAAGCTAGTGGTGACTAAGTGATTTAAACACCGTTATTCCTTTGCTGAGGCTGTCTCCAACCATTGGGCGGTACCGCCTAAGGTGGACCACCCTGTTTCCAGGTTAAACAAATCTATTATAGTACCTGTGGAAGATTCCCCAGTTTTTACAGATCCAGTGGACAGGTGGGTGGAATCCCTTTCCCACCATCTTCACGTGCTGGTGGGTTCTATTAAACTAGTTTTTGTGTCTGTTTAGTATCAGACAGTTGCGGAATGGATTAGGGTTCTGAAAGGGAACTTGGACCCTGACATAGTTCCCCTGGAACTTATGGACCAGATGGCTCAGGCCCTGGTGTTCCTGTGTGATGCGTCCCTGGATGCAGCTCACCTGGTGGCCAGAGTTTCGGCTGTGGTGATTGCCCTACGGCGCATGGTTTGGCTGAAGAGCTGGTCGGCTGACCAGGCTTCCAGAAAAGCCCGGACAGATCTTCCTTTTCTGGGAGAGCGTTTGTTTGGCGACTCATTGGATGAGTTAATCAAAGGTCTGGCTGGTGGGAAGAGTACTCTTCTTCCTCAATCCTCCAAAGGTAAACCACCCTGTACTAAGCGGGGGGGCCTTCCTTTACCACTCATAGGCGTTTTTTTTGTGTCTCTGGGCGCAAGAAAAATGTAAGCCATTCAGAGCTTCTGGAGGGACTAGGAAGCACTAGGGCAAGCCCAAGGCCATTACGCCCCGGTTCCACGGACAAGTCCTCTTCTGCATTAGGGAGCGCCCTCACCCGCTTTTGGGGTGGGGGGACGTCTGCGCTTCTTTCAGGAACCCTGGACTCCCTTAATTCAAGATAAATGTGTTCACAAACTGATTTGTTCTGGGTACAAGATCGAATTTTGGTCCCAGCCGGGGGACAGGTTCTTTCAGACAAATCTTCACCTGTCTGCGGAGCGTTTGAAAGATCTCCGGCGGACTGTGCAGGATCTCCTGGCTCAAGAAGTGATTGTGACGGTACCTCTGCAGTAACGCTCTCAAGGTTTCTATTCAAACCTGTTTACAGTTCCCAGAAAAGAGGGCAAGGTGTGTCCAATCCTGGATCTCAAGGCTCTGAACAGCTTTGTGCGGGTGCAGAAGTTTCGAACGGAGTCAATTTGGTCGGTGGTTGTATCTCTAAATCAGAGATTTTCTGGCCTCCATCAGTATCAAAGATGCGTATCTGCACGTTCCCATATTCGGGGGACATCAGCGGTTCCTCCGCTTTGTGATGGAAGAGTAGCATTTTTGATTTGGGAGTTACCCTTTGGTCTTGTCTCCACTACCAGAGTTTTTACCAAGGTCCTGGCCCCAGTGCTGTCCTTGTTAAATCAGAGAGGAATTTCAATTTTGGGATATCTGCACGATCTCCCGTTGCGAGCAGACTCTTTCGGATCTGTTGGGCAACATCTCATTTACGGTTCAGACCCTTCAGGAATTCGGGTGGATGATCAATTTCAAAAAGTCTGCTCTGACGACATCCTTCCGGGTCACTTATCTGGGGCTGACTCTCGACTCTGCCCTGGCAAGGGTCTTCTCCCCTTGGACAAGCTTCAGAAGTTGCAAAGAGCAATCAGGTTGCTGATGGAAACCGATCTTCCTTGCGGGCTTGCATGAGGGTCTTGGGCCTAATGGTTTCGACCTTCGAGGCGGTCCCGTTTGCTCAGTCTCATTCAAGGCCTTTGCAGAAAGCGATTTATGGTGAAATGGAACAGGGACCCTCAGTCATTAGACCAAAAGATTTGTTTGAGCTATCTCACAAAGGTGGCTCTATCCTGGTGGCTCCAGTCATCTGCCTTGTGTCAGGGTAAGTCCTTCCTGCCACTGTTCTGGTTGGTGGTCACCATGGACGCCAGCCTGTCAGGCAGGGGTGGAGTGCTGGGGAAGCTCTGTGCCCAGGGGACTTCGTCTACAGTCTTCCTTGCCGATCAATATTCTGGAGCTCAGAGCGATCAAGCTTTGCCTGTTTCACTGGACAAGTCTGCTACGCAGGTCCCCGGTTCGGATTCAATCGGACAATGCCACGGCTGTGGTTTACCTCAATCATCAAGGGACACCAAGAGTGTCCTGGCGGCCACGGAGATGGCCGAGATTCTGGTATGGCCGGAAGTTAATGTTCTGGCTCTTTCCGCAGTCCACATTCTGGTTGTGGAGAATTGGCAAGCAGACTACCTGAGTCGTCAGGTACTGGATCAAGGGGAATGGTCCCTTCATCCGGAGGTGTTTCATCTCCTGTGTGTCCGTTGGAGGACTCCGAAGATGGATCTGTTTGCGTCTCACCTCATCAGAAAAGTCCAGCAGTTTGTGGCCAGGTCTCGAGATCCTCTGGCCGACTTCACAGATGCTCTGGTGGCGGTGAAAGGCATTCCGGTTGTTCTGGTGGCACCACACTGGCCTCGTTGGTCTTGGTACGCAGACCTGCTAAAAATGGTCGTAGTTCCTCTGTGAAGACTTCCTCTGTGGGAAGATGTGCTGTCTCAGGGACCGATCTTCCATCCTGCTTTACGGTCGCTGGCTTTAACGGCTTGGCTGTTGCAAGCCAGGTGTTGAGAGAGAGAGAGGTCTTTCTGACTCTGTGATTCCTACGCTGTTGAAGGCTAGGAAGGTGACTTCATGGAAGATATATCCTCGTACGTGGAAATCATACATTTCGTGGTGTGAATCGCTGCAGCTGCACCCTCACTTTTCTATAGCTAGGGTTTTGGCATTTTTACAGAAAAGGGTTGAGCAGCGGTTGGCTTTGGGCACTATCAAGAGCTAAGTGTCGGCCTTGGCTATTTATTTCCAATGTCCATTGGCTACTAATGCTCTGATTCACACTTTTTTATTTCAGGAGGTGCGTCATCTGACTCCTCCGGGTACATCCCCATTGCCTCCGTGGGATCTCAATCTAGTTTTGTCTGTCCTTCAAAAGCCTCCTTTTGAGAACATTAGGGTGATTTCTCTGCTTTCTTTTTCACAAAAGGTTGCCTTTCTGGTGGCTATTACTTCTGCTCGCAGAGTCTCTGAGTTGGTGGCGCTGTCCTGTCGTTCGCCTTATTTGGTGGTCCACAGCCATAGTGGTACTCCGACCTAAACCTTATTTCCTCCCTAAGGTGGTGTTAGATTTTCATCTCAATGAAGACCTTGTGTTGCCTTCCTTATGTCCTAAGCCTAAGCATCCCAAGGAAATTGCCTTGCACTCTCTGAATGTGGTTCGGGCAATAAGGATTTTTCTGATGGGTTACTGAGTCTTTTAAGAGATCGGACTCTCTCTTTGTGCTTACTGAAGGATCTTGGAAAGATTTGGCTGCGTCTGCTGCGACCATATCCAGATGGATCAAGCAGACGGTTGTTCAGGCTTATTCACTCAAGGGTCAGGTTCCTCCTTTCCTTGTGAAGGCTCATTCTACTAGAGCGCTGAGTGCTTTTCACCATTAGGCAGCGACTTTGTCGCCTGTGCACGCATTTACAAAATTCTACTAGGTTGATTTGTTGGCATCTTTGGATGCTTCCTTTGGCCGCAATGTTTTGCAGGCTGCTATTTCATAAGAGACTAGTTTATTTCTTTTAGGGTTTTTTTTTCTCCTGGGTGAGCTCCTTTTCTTGGTTGAGCTTCAGCTTACCCAGTTGACTAAGTTTAGCCTTGGAGTTTACGTTCCAATCTGGTTGCGTTCTTCCCACCCCTCATGCCTACACTGCTTTGGGATGTCCCAATGGATAAGAAGTATGAAAGCTGCGTCTGTCAATGGACAATAGAGAACTGGATTTTTGTAAGAACTTACCTTAAAATCTTTTTCTCTGAAGTACATTGACAGACGCAGCACCCGCCCCTCTGATATGGGGATAGTTTTTGCATCTTTTTCACTGCTTACAATGAAACTGGTTTTCTGGAGCAGAGGGTGTGTGGGTAATGCATAGGACAGCCCCGTGGGCATGTAGAATTATTTTTTTCCTTTCTAGAACTACTCCTGCAAGGGGCAGCATAACCCAATAGATAATGATGAGAGCTGCATCTGTAAATGGACTTCAGAGAAAAGGATTTTACAGTAAGTTCTTACAAAAATCCAGTTTTTGCCTTTTGTGTATACATTTAACACTTCTAGAAGGTGATCGAGCTTTTGCCTGGCATATATGCGCAGTGATGGATTTGTCTGTGGGGTTTATTTACTAAAACTGGAGAGTGCAAAATCTGATGTAGCTGTGCACAGAAACCAATTTACTTCCAGGTTTCTATTTTTTTTTTTTTTTTACAAAGATTCATTGAACAAGCTGAAGATAGAAGTTGATTGGCTACCATGAACAGCTGCACCAGGTTCTGAGTGCTCCTATTTTAGTAAATCCCCCCCACCCCCTGTGTCTCAAATACGTCTATCACCCAAGAGACTCTAATAAAGGTTTAACCATTTCTAGGTTTCAGGTCCAACTCCTTCCAACTAATTGTCCAATGCCAAAAATGTTATGAGCAGGAGAAGCTTATCATTTATAAGCTGAATATGGGTGAGGCCTAGTGATAGAAATCGAAGGGCATGTTCCAGACTTGTTCAGATCTTCATGTGCTGTGGGTAATGGGAGTCAGGGCATCATTACTGTCAGATATAGAATATGACTGCATGGAAATGTGGCTGGGCCAGAGCTGCTATGGGCAAGCAACAGTTGAGGATAATGGGTATAAGTGGCAAAAGCAAGTCAGATTTTCTGTGTTAAACATTCCTAATAATGTCAGTGATTGGATGTTTGATTTTATTTCAGGGTATTAACAAAAATCATGAATCACAGTGTGGCTGTTGCTTCTCTGATACTTAAGGAACAGAGGGTAAGTTACTCCAGTTTGGTCTACATGAGGCTCAGAAAGTAGGCTTTTATTCCCTCCAATCCTATGTAGTGATGATCAAATCAGGAATATTGCCATTTGCCAGAAAAAGGGGAGAAATTTCCAAATCCCAGGGCTTATGTACATCACAAATAAATAATTAACAGTGCTTGCTAAATTTATAAATAAATATATGCAATGGGGGGCTTGGCCTGGACGGCGATGGGGTAGGACGCACGTGAGCTCTGCTCCGCTCTCACCAACTCTTCCCTCTAATATCCGGGGTGTTCCACCGCTCCTTCTCTGCCTGAAACTTACCGCACCTGTGCCGTAGGTCCACCGCAGCATGTCGCTGCCTCGCACTAAATCCTCTGCTGTCCCTGCCCTAGACAAATTTAGGAGACAACAGCCGCTTCCCCCTGAGCAAGATGGCGCCGCCACCTCTGAGGCCTCCACAACTGCCGACACTGCAAAGGTCCTGGAAGCGATCGCCACCTGTCAGACCACACTGACCAGCAAAATTGATGAGGTAAAGATCGACATATCCCTCATTAGACAGGACATGGCCAGACTTGAGGACCGGGTGGCACAGACAGAGACCAGGCTAGGCCGCGCTGAGGACACTATCCACCCATTACAACACACCACTGAAACACTCCAGAGGCAGCTGCAGCAGCTCTCCCAGAAGCAAGATGACATGGAGAACAGGGCCAGGCGCTACAATGTTCGTTTTATAGGGTTGCCTGAGGGTGCTGAAGGTCCAGACCCGGCTACTTTCCTTAAAACCCTGCTCACTTCTACATATGGGAGAGAAGCCTTTTCTACCACCTTTACTGTGAAAGGGGCCCACCGCATGCCTGCCCTCCGCCCCCCCCCCCCCGGAGGGGGCTGCTCCCAGAACTTTTATTGCCAAGTTCCTCAACTACCGGGACTAAATCCTACGCCTCACCAGGGAGCGGGGTAATATCCCCTATCACAACGTTCACATTATGGCCTTCCCGGATTTTTCGGCGGAGGTTCAGAAACTGAGATCCCGCTTCACAGATGTCAAACGCTGCCTGCGCCTACACCACTTGAAATACGCCATGCTCTTCCCTGCACGCCTTTGGGTGGTATGTGATGACCGTGCGCATTTCTTTGAAGATGCCGACCAGGCCTTCATGTGGCTGGATCAACAAGCTGCGGGTGGGAACCGTCCTGCCTAACACCTGTTTTTGTGCCCTCATTCTTCGTTACTTTCATTCCACTACTGTCCCCTCTCAGGGGCTGATGCCAGGCCAGACATAGTTCTCTTACGGATCACTGGGAACTCTCCTATACATTCCCCCTCCTGCACATTGCCCATGGCACCCGCCTGGGACTCCTGACATCCCCGGATCTGACACCCCATCCCTTTTTGCCCCTGGTTGTCTAGCCCTTGCTGTGCTCCTGTACCTGGCTGTCTGGCCCCCCGGGGGCAGTGTGTGCCCGCCCCTTCCTTTTTCCCCCCTTTTTTTTTTATTTTTCCCAGGTGAACACCCAATTTTTTTCCCTTACTAACTTGAGAGATGACTATGGTCGCAGACTGACGCAGGTCACTGCACCACCTTGCTCGGATTTTGTATCCAGTCCTACCCTTTTTTTGTTGACCCACCAGCGATAGTTCACCCCTGTTCAACTTTTCCTGTGCAGATGTGTCTGGAACTATTTTTTTCATTTATTGAGCCTAGGATGCGTCTCCTGTGCCTCTGACTTTTTTACCCCCCTTTTTTTGGTATGTGTCATGGCACGTGTGCACAGAGTTTGGGATACATGCTCCTGCCGAGTTTGAACGACAGAGAGCCGGGTGGGGGGAGGGTTGTTTTGATGGGGTTATTGTTGGGTTTTTTCCTTTTACAACATGTGTGCTTCTACCAGGGTTCGTACGGTCATGAAAATCCTGGAAAAGTCATGGGATTTTGACATGACACTTTCCAGGCCTGGAAAAGTCATGGAAAAGTGTTGTGCAACTTTTTAATTTTGTCTCTGGGCCCCCTGTATTCTGTGGGAGCGGGGGACAGTAAGTGGACTATTTTCTCTGTTTCGGGTTTAGGCGGATTAATCAGCCGCAGCGCTGAAGCCTGATCACTGGTCTCTTCAATATGAATAGACCGTGACAGGCTGGGAACCCTGCGGTGGATTGATTCGCTGAAACCTGAAACTGAGAAATCGTGCATTCACTGTCCCGCTCTCAGGGACGTACGAGGGGCGTGCACTGGGGGGTGTCAGGCCAACTGCTTCTCTCCCGTACTGTGGTATGTGCTATGGAATGTAAAAGCCGACTGCCCGTACTGTGGTATGTGCTATGGAATGCGACTGCCCGTACTGTGGTATGTGCTATGGAATGCGACTGCCCGTACTGTGGTATGTGCTATGGAATGCGACTGCCCGTACTGTGGTATGTGCTATGGAATGCGACTGCCCGTACTGTGGTATGTGCTATGGAATGCGACTGCCCGTACTGTGGTATGTGCTATGGAATGGGACTGCCCGTACTGTGGTATGTGCTATGGAATGCGACTGCCCGTACTGTGGTATGTGCTATGGAATGCGACTGCCCGTACTGTGGTATGTGATATGGAATGTAAAAGCCGACTGCCCGTACTGTGGTATGTGCTATGGAATGTAAAAGCCGACTGCCCGTACTGTGGTATGTGCTATGGAATGCGACTGCCCGTACTGTGGTATGTGATATGGAATGCGACTGCCTGTACTGTGGTATGTGCTATGGAATGCGACTGCCCGTACTGTGGTATGTGCTATGGAATGCGACTGCCCCTACTGTGGTATGTGATATGGAATGAGACTGCCCCTACTGTGGTATGTGATATGGAATGTAAAAGCCGACTGCCTGTACTGTGGTATGTGTTGTGGAATGTGGAAGCAGACTGCCCCTGTTGTGGAATGTGCTGTGGAATGTGCCTTGGAATGTAGAAGCCGACATGGGGGGGAAAAAAGTCATTTTCTGTTTTGGTGCTCTTTTAGCCCTCCCTGCTCTTAGCCCCCTCCGTGCTCTTATTCTGGCTCCCCCAGTGCTCTTTACCCCCCTGTGCTCCCTCCTCAGAGATTTCCTGTCCCCCCCCCCCCCCAGACAGTGCTCTCCACTCCCCTGTGCCTTCCAACCCCCCTGCAATGCTTTCCAAACCCCCCCTTAATTCTCTCTATTCCCCCCCCCCCCCCCCATGCCCTTCAGCTCCTCCAGTGCTCTCTGCTTCCCCTGTGCTCTCCGGCCCCCCCTAGTGCTCTTCTATCTTCTATCATGTCCGCAGTCTCTGACCTTCTCTATTATCATGTCCACAGTCTCTGACCATCTCCTGTATCATGTCCGCAGTCTCTGACCATCTCTTCTACCATGTCCGCAGTCTCTGACCATCTCTTCTACCATGTCCGCAGTCTCTGACCATCTCTTCTACCATGTCCGCAGTCTCTGACCATCTCTTCTACCATGTCCGCAGTCTCTGACCATCTCTTCTACCATGTCCGCAGCCTTTGACCACCTCCTGTATCATGTCCGCAGCCTTTGACCACCTCCTGTATCATGTCCGCAGCCTTTGACCACCTCCTGTATCATGTCCGCAGCCTTTGACCACCTCCTGTATCATGTCCGCAGCCTCTAGCCACCTCCTGTACCATGTCCACAGCCTTTGAAAATCTCCTGTACCATGTCCGCATCCTCTGACCACCTCCTGTATCATGTCCGCAGCCTCTAACCACCTCCTGTAACATGTCCACAGCCTTTGAAAATCTCCTGTACCATGTCCAAAGCCTTTGACCACCTCCTGTACCATGTCCACATGTCTAACCATCTCTTCTATCATGTCCGTAATCTCTGACCATCTCTTGTCTTTTATCATGTCTGGAGAGGAGTCAAAAGTGGGAGTGCTGTCGGGATGGGGATCACAGGAGAAGTCAGACATGTGTGGACTGGGGAGAGGAAACTACAGGATAAAACCAGAGCATGGTGCACCTAAGAGGAGGTCAGTGACAGTGCTGCCCGGCCAGTCTGAGGGGGGGTCACTGATGTAAGGGGGCACTATTATAAAGGTTCCTCCTTATATCAGGACCCCCCCTCCCTTCCTTAGTGCATTCTCTCTGTGCAAAGTGGTCTCTGGTCACCAGAGTCCCCCCTACATCAGAGTTCTCAGCTTTTTCACCCGTGCGCCTGAAGTGACACCCGCTCCCAGCTGTGGCAGTGGTGCTTCCATCTCATCCACTGTAAAACAAGGGACCATTTTGAGTCGCGCTGTATCCAGAAACGAAACCCTAACTGCAGAGGTACTGTACACTACAAAAATTGTCATTTATTTTAGTGAAAATATGCTGGGTGTTACATGGATTTTCTTCTTATTTAACATGTATACATAGACATTTCATGAAACTTTAGGTCATGAATATTTACGTGAAGTCATGGAAAAGTCATGGAATTTTCTTGGTAAAAATGTGTATGAACCCTGTTCTACTATGTTCTCTGTTTTGGTGCATTTTAATTGATGATTTGTTTTCTCATTTGCTGATTGTTTTTTTGCTAAGTAGCTCTGCTCACGAACCTGCCTTGGGGCCATCCGCTGTGATGCCTCCTCTTAATTACACCGCCTTCCTCCTATGGCCCCCGTAAAATTTGTTACCTGGAATGTCCGTGGCCTTGGGGATAAGTTGAAGCGCTTGGCTGTCTTTGCCTGCCTCAAGTACTACAGGGCGGATGTGGCGGTGCTGCTTGAGACCCATGCCACTGACTCCCTAAGACCCATGCCACTGACTCCCTATGCCATGCCCTGAGGAGACCTTGGATCGGGTGGGCTTTCCACGCTTCTCACAGCTCTCACTCACGTGGCGTCTCGGTCCTTATTGCTAAGTCCGCCTAGGCCTCCATTAGTGATGTATGCACGGACCCCCAGGGCAGGTTTGTTTTCCTCCATTTGCTTATGTATGCTAAACCTTATTTGATTCTTGCCTGCTTCATACCCCCCCCCCCCCACCCCCATATAATGCTAGATGTAGTGTCTGAGGGTCTTTAATTTATGGCTCAGCACCCTACTGTCCCAGTTGTGTGGCTTGGGGACTTTAACATGGTCCTCAACCCATCCCTGGTTCGTATGCATGTACCCGCCTCTCTCTCCCTGCCTGATACCACTAGACTTGGCTGTCTGCTCACTGAATTTGCATTGGTAGATGCCTGGCGATATCAACACCCCCTCACTAGGGCTTACTCCTGCTTCTCCGCCACGCATTCGACCATGTTGCGCATTGACCTTATCCTACTTTCCGCCTCCCTCCTCCCCATGTTAGTGGGTTCAGGATTTGAGCCCAGGTCCCTATCGAATCACGCCCCATGCTGGGTGACCCTGTCCCTCTCCCCCTAGGTAGTGCCTCGTCCCTGGCGACTCCACCCGTTTTGGCTGAAGGCTCTGGTGGAACAAGAGGACCTCCCCCGAGAGTGGGGGTTCTTCTTCACCACTAACCGTGGCTCCGTGAGCGCGACCTCTGTTTGGAAAATGTTTAAGCTGCATGTCCGCTCTGTCCTCTCTCACCGCATTAATCAAATAAAATCATCCTATAAAGCCATTCTCCAATGCTCTGTCTCCCAACTTGCCTCGGCCACTGACTCGTTTGTTCGGGACCCCTTTCCCTCTAATCTCTCGACCCTTAAGTCCCTCACTCACACCGTACATCAGCTTCACTATGAAAAAGCTAGACAAACTCTTCTTCTACAACCAGCGTGTGTTTGAACAGGGTGAGAGGTCTGGGAAGCTCCTCGCGTATTTAGCCAATCACGATTCCAGACCCCCGGTTGTAGTGACCCTAACTGACGCCACGGGCGCTGACGTGTCAGATCCACCACTGGTGGCCGCACAATTCCGCTCCTTTTTATGCCACATTGTATGCTTCCCAAAAGACTACTTCTACCACTGAGACTAGGACTTTCTTACAGCCCATCCTATTCCCGCAATTGTCAGAATCCCAGCGCACCGCCCTTGACGCTCCCCTCTCTGTGGACGAGATGGCCTCTGCGATAGCCTCCCTTGCCTCTGCTAAGGCCCCAGGCTCTGACGGCTTGCCATTAGACTTCTATGCCGCTTACACTGAGGAACTGACGCCTGAATTACTCACAGTATATCAACATGCCTATGACACCAATACCCTTCCCGATTCGATGCGGGAGGCCACGATCATTGTCATTCCCAAGCCTGACAAGGAGCCCCACTTCCCCGAGTCGTATCGCCCCATCTCACTCCTGCAAGCATATATCAAAATTTTGGCAAAAATCCTGGCTATGCACCTCAATGAAGTCATCCTGTCCCTCATTCATGCAGACCAGACTGGCTTCATGCCGGGCAAGAACACAGCCATGATTATATGTAAACTGTATATGAATGTCCAAGCCTGTCACGAGCAGGTGGGTACTAGAGCGGTTGTTTCCTTGGACACCGCCAAGGCTTTGGACTCGGTGGAGTGGGACTACCTTTGGGAGTGTATGGTGGGCTTTGGCTTTGGGCCTTCCTTTATATCCTGGGTTAAACTGCTTTACTTCCACCCAGTGGCCAGGATTGCGGTGAACGGGTGGGTGTCTGATCCATTCCCATTGGGCCGCGGCACTCGCCAGGGGTGCCCCCTCTCCCCGCTGCTCTACGCCTTTGCTGTTGAACCCCTGGCCATTCTCCTTAGGACGCACCCTGGCGTCCAGGGTTTATGCCTGGGGAATGTTACATAGTTACATAGTTAGTGAGGTTGAAAAAAGACATAAGTCCATCCAGTTCAACCTATGATGTGTGTGTGTGTTTGCTTTTAACCGTACATTGTATACCCCTGTATGTTGTGGTCTTTAAGGTGTCCATCCAATAGTTTTTTGAAACTATCAATGCTCCCCGCTGATACGACTGCTTGTGGAAGAGAATTCCACATCCTTACCGCTCTTACAGTGAAGAACCCCTTACGCACTTTAAGGTTAAACCGCCTTTCCTCAAGTTTTAGTGAGTGGCCACGTGTCTTATTGTATCTCCTTTCTCTGAATAGTTTGTTCCTTATGCTAGGGTCGCCAGTACAGTATTTGTACATTGATATCATATCCCCCCTCAATCGTCTCTTCTCCAGAGAGAATAGGTTCAGTGCTTGTAGTCTTTCCTCATAGCTGATGTCCTCCATTCCCCTAATTATTTTTGTTGCCCTTCTCTGGACTTTCTCCAGTTCCAGCACATCCTTCCTGAGGACCGGTGCCCAGAACTGGACAGCATACTCCAGATGTGGCCGGACCAGAGTCTTGTAGAGTGGAAGAATAATCTCTTTATTTCTGGAGTGAATCCCCTTTTTTATACATCCCAGTATTCTGTTGGCTTTGCTTGCGGCGGCTTGGCATTGCATGCCACTGCCAAGCCTGTTGTCTACCAGTACCCCCAGGTCCCTTTCCATCCTAGACTCACCCAGAGGTTCCCCCCCTAGTGAGTAGCTCGCTTTCTGGTTTCTGGCCCCCAAGTGCATTACTTTACATTTTTCTACATTAAATCTCATCTGCCATGTAGTTGCCCACCCCGTTATTTTGTTCAGGTCTGCTTGCAAGATTTCCACATCCTGCATAGAAGATATTGGCATGCCTAATTTAGTATCATCTGCAAATACTGAGATTGTACTAGATATCCCCTCCTCTAGATCATTTATGAATAAATTAAACAGGATTGGTCCCAGGACAGAACCCTGGGGGACCCCACTTTCCACACCCACCCAATCCGAGTACTCCCCATTAATCACCACCCTCTGTACTCTCCCCTGGAGCCAGTTCTCTATCCAGGTACTCACCTTCTGATCCATACCTACCTTCCTTAGTTTGTACAGTAAGCGTTTGTGGGGAACGGTGTCAAAGGCCTTTGCAAAGTCCAGATACACCACATCCACAGGCTTACCTTTATCTAAGTGGCAGCTCACTTCATCGTAGAAGGTTAATAGATTGGTTTGGCACGAACGATTTTTCATGAATCCATGCTGATTACTACTTATAATACCGTTTTCATTACTAAAGTCTTGTATGTGGTCCCTTATCATCCCCTCCAAAATTTTGCAGACTACTGATGTTAGGCTGACCGGCCTATAGTTACCCGGGAAATATCTCGGCCCCTTTTTAAATATTGGTACCACGTTGGCTTTTTTCCAATCAGCTGGCACCATACCCGTCTGTAAACTATCCTTAAAGATCAAGAATAATGGTCTGGCAATCACCTGGCTGAGCTCATTAAGAAACCTTGGGTGCAAGCCATCCGGTCCCGGGGATTTATTTATGTTAAGTTTCTCTAGTTTAGCTCTAAGTCTATCCTCTGTTAGCCATGGCGGCACTTCCTGAGGTGTATTATTTAGTTCGGCCTTACAAGCGGGGTTCGTGTAGCCCCGCGATTCCTTTGTGAAGACTGAAGAAAAGAAATTATTTAACACTTCCGCCTTTTCTCTGTCCTCTGTGGCCATTTTTCCTTTATCATCTTTTATGGGGCCAATGTGCTCTGGCCTCGCTTTCCTACTGTTTATATACTTAAAGAACTTCTTGGGGTTCTTTTTACTCTCCTCCGCTATATGTCTCTCGTGTTCTATTTTAGCCGCCCTGATTTCGTCTTTACATTTCTTATTACACTCTTTGTAGTGCTTAAATGCTGCCAATGACCCCTCAGTCTTGTATTTTTTGAAGGCCTTTTCTTTAGCTCTAATATACATTTTTATGTTGGAGTTTAGCCACCCAGGGTTTAGTTTTGCTCTTTTAAATTTATTTCCCTGTGGAATGCACTGGCCCACCCCCTTGTTAAGTATGCTCTTGAAGCACTCCCATTTTTCCTTCATGTTCTTTGTTCCCAGGGTTCTATCCCATTTGATATTTTCTAGCAGCGAGCGCAGTTTAGGGAAATTGGCTCTTTTGAAATTCAGTGTCCTTATATTACCCTTGTGTTTCCTATTACTGTAATTAATACTGAAACCAATTGACCTATGGTCACTGTTCCCTAAGTTGTCCCGTATTTCTATATCCGTGAGCAGGTCTGTATAGTTGGTAATCAGTAGGTCAAGTACCGCATTGTTTCTTGTCGGTGCATTCACCATCTGACCCATGAAATTGTCCTGCAAAACATTTAGGAACTGCCGAGCCTTGGCTGAATGCGCGGTTCCTTCTGCCCAGTCTATATCAGGATAATTAAAGTCCCCCATTATAATGACATTTCCCATCCTTGCTGCCAATCCTATCTGTAACATGAGGTCCGCCTCACCCTCCTCCCTCTGGTTGGGGGGCCTATAGCATACGCCCAATATTACCTTCCCCACCGTGCCTTTCCTTTGAAGCTCTACCCATAGGGATTCTGCCTCGTCCATAGCTCCATTATTAATATCATCCCTCATATTTACCTGTATACTGTTCTTAATATACAAACATACCCCTCCCCCTTTTTTACCCTCTCTATCTCTGCGATAAAGGGAATACCCCTGAATGGTCGCCATCCAGTCATGAGAGCTGTCAAACCAAGTCTCAGTTATCCCCACAAAATCTAAGTCCTCCTCAAACATCAGCAGCTCCAGCTCTCCCATCTTGTTGGCCAGGCTTCTGGCATTGGTATACAAGCCTCGTAATTTTGATGTTTTTAGGCTGCTCTCTTGATTTTTTTTTTCCCCGTACCCACCCTGGGTATAGGAGCTCCGAACACCCTACCGCTAATGCCCCCATTTCTGCCCTCTGAAACTTGCTTTCCACTGGCTAATTCTACATCTGTGCCCTCCCCCCCTATTCCCTAGTTTAAAAGCCCCTCTAACTTTTTGGCCATCCTCTCACCCAGTACGGCTGCACCCACCCCATTTAGGTGCAATCCGTCCCTACCAAAGAGCCGGTGACCGACTGAGAAGTCGGCCCAGTTCTCCAGGAACCCGAAACCCTCCTTACTACACCAGCTCCTCAGCCACTCGTTAACTTCCCTAATCTCCCGCTGCCTCCCGATGTCACTGACACTGTTAGCTTATATGCCGATGATATGTTGCTATTTCTTGCGGACACGGGCCCCTCTCTACAACACGCCCTTCACGCCATCGACAACTTTGGCAGACACTCCAGGCTAAGGATTAATTGGTCCAAGTCACAAATTCTACCCCTTGACCCCTCTCCCCCTACGGCCGCATAGGCCTCCCTGCCATTCACTAGAGTTTCCAGGATTAAATACCTGGGTGTTCTTGTTACCAACGCCCCCAGGGATTACATAGCGGATAATGTTGAACCTCTTATCCCCCTGGTTAAACGAAAGCGTGGGCTCGGCTACTCCTTGGTGTCATGGGTAGAGTCAATCTAGTGAAAATGATATTACTGCCTAAACTCCTGTATGTGCGTGGCCACGCTCCTACACTGGTACCCCTCAAGTTCTTTTTTTAAAGATTATCAATACTATCCTCAACACATTTGTGTGGGGCTCGGGCCGACACAAATTATCGTGGGCAATCCTTAAAAATCCCACCATGCAGGGTTGGGTGGCTCTACCTGATGTCCACTCCTATTATTTGGCTGCTCAACTCTCCCACTTCTATTACCTCTGTGCTCCTGAGGCTCCGCGCGACCAGTCCCTGGTTTGCCGGGCAACGGAAGTTCCTACCCACACCCCGCCACATCGGCCTCCCCTCCGATTCTATGCTTTTCCATCATCGTCGTTTTTGGGCATTGGCCCTTCGTAAGCTGGCACTCGATCCTACTCATACCCACACCCCCCTTTGGTGGAACTTGGTGAACTCTCTACCCTCTCGGGCGCTGGGCTCTGCTCTGGGCGAGCCATTGCGTTCTATACTTTTCTCACGTTTTATGCCCTACTGGGATTCGCTCGTTCCAAACGTTTGAAAACTGAATTTGACCTTCTGTCCTCCTTGTTCTTTAGATACCTTCAATTGCGCCACGCACTACAGGCCCAGTTCCCTGACGCTATCCCGACCTTAGCTAAACCCCCTGTCCTTGACGTCATACTCGGGGACAACCCGACCAAATTGATCTCTGCGCTCTACCTGGAGCTCCGATGTAAAGCTGTGGAGGCAGTGTCTGACAAGGCCAGAGCTCTATGGGTGCAGGACCTGGGCCCCTTGGATGAAACGGACTGGGACTTTATCCTTGACTGCCTGCGCCTCTCGTCCCACAGACTCCATGACAGATTGACCCAACTCTACATACTTCACAAGGCATATCTAACACCGGCCTGAGTTGCACGATATCGTCCAGACTTTCGCCCGCATTGCCCTAGTGCCATGCACATACAAGCGCCTTCTACCACCTTATTTGGTCCTGCCCTGTAATTCAACCCTTCTGGCTGCAGATTATCAAATTCTTACACAATCACATGGGCTCCCCATTACAGCTGGACTCAAGAGTATATCTCCTGGGTCTGTTTTCCGATTCTGATATCGATAAATTCCTCTCTACCTTCCTACACAAAACCTTGTTCTGTGCTCGCAAATTGATCGCCAGGGTGTGGATGAGGCCCCAACCTCCCTCATTTCAAGCATGGAGATAAGACGTGAATTCTACCCTGCTGTATAAAAAATAGATTTATCGTCCTAGGGGTTGCCCTGCCAAATATGAAAAGGTGTGAGGCAGATGGTTGGAAACAGCCTCCACCTGTGCTGATTAGACCCCCTCTTTCCTGTGTTGATACAAGTGTCTATCTCAATGCTGTTTTTTTTTTTTTCCTTTTTTCCTTTTTTTTTTTTTTTACTCTTATATTTTGATGCTCCCCCTGTGGCGGCTACAAGGCAATGCTTTTGACTCTTGATATGTTGCCTGCTATGCTTTCCTTGGTGCCCAGTGGTCTGTGATTATCCCCATTGGTGCACGGATAGTTTTCCTCTGTACTGCTTGTATTACGCCCTTTTAGTATTGTATTTTCGCTTTTGTGATTTGTAATGCACTGTTGCGACCTTCAATAAACTTTGTTTTAAAAGGAAATAAATATATGCAATAAATATATGTATAGGATGACCAAAGTACTACAAAAAATGCCAAATGCATATAAATAGATGTGCAAAGGTGAATGCAATAAATGTGCAAAAATGCAAAAAATACTACAAATATAATTCCAAATGTGCATATATATATATATAGATAGATAGATAGATATGCAAAAAATACAAAAAAAAAAGGTATCAAATGACCTCAATATTAAAGGTTCAAATGATATCCAACGACCAGTGCAAATGTGCTCAAACTGTGTTGGTGTTCCAAAAATGTCTTTGTGGTGAATAAAGTTCTCAACGGTGCCAAGGTGCCACACTCCCCTTTTGCATCCCTACTCACCTAAAGTAAAGACCCTCTAGAGGGTCAAATGTGGCAAAATCGAGGCGAGTACAGGGTCCTGGGTATCTGGACAATACTGTCCAAGCAACATGCTCTCTTCAAATGATTGATACTCTGGTTTCTTTGCGGCGTTCCAGGAAGTAGCTTGCTATTTTTTTGACTGCCTATTTTATCCTATTCGTTTGTGAGTATTCTTGCCTACATTTTAATAATAAAACTTTCTCATTTCACCCTTCCAGGACGGCCTACATATGAGAGATTGTGGCTCCACCCTACAGGAAACGCAACTAATTTGCAGCTGTTAAAAGGTCCCACCCATACCTTGGGCTTCAGTTCAGTTGTGTTTCCAACCTACACTGGAACGTTTGTTTTTTTTCTCTTACCTGAAGGCAATTGATTGTCTAATAGGTACCCCTGTAAGAGCAATACAGATGGTATCTGGGGAAACCCTGTTAAATTGCCTCCCTATCTGCTTTCCTTGGGAAATAGGAAACTTTCAGGTCGCCAAAATGCTTGCCAGATAGTCGGCTTCCTTAAGTAAAGAAGAGCCCTCCATACCTAAAGTCCTGGTACTCTCCACAGGATAAGCTCTCCTATGCTAGCTCTCCGGTGATTCTCCCTCTCTCTGGTTATTACTTCAGGTCTGTCTTCGGCCCAGGAGGGCCCCTACAAGACCCCCCACCACTTCAACCAGCACAAGCATGTCTAGGAAGTGTTGTAACTGTGGGGATAGACTGCCTAGGCATTACACTAAAGCTGTTTGCCCTACATGTTTAAACAAGCTAGCTGCACAAGAGGCTTCTGTTTTAAGGAAGGATTTCCTTAGATCAGTACAGGAGGAGATGGTAGCAACTATTCAGTCTTTTAGGACTGCAACAGTTACTCGGCCAAGTTCAGTGCAGTCTGTAGAGATGCCAAGAGAGAGTCTGTCATTCCAGGAGAGTGCGGGACCTAGGACAGGTCCCTTTTCACCCTGTACAGCTTCCCAGCACATCTCCTCTGCACAGGCAAGGGATGAGGAAGATCCAGGAGAAGGGACTAGTCTGGCTGGGACTCAGGAGACAGAGCATTCATCTAGCTCTAGTGAAGTCTCTGACAGTGACAGTGAGGATAGGCTAAGCTCCAGAGGGAGCAAGAGCCTCTTTTCCCTGAATGATATGGAAGGACTCCTTAAGGGAGTATATGCCACGGAAGGGATTCCTACGCTTGCTAAAGTATCCTCTGTTCAGGATAAGATGTATAAGGGCCTGGAGAAAACCTGCTCTAGGGTTATTCCAATTCACCAATTCTTAAAAAATATTATTCGTCAGGAATGGAGCTCTCCTATGAGCGCTCCAATCAGGCCGAAGTCCTGGAAAAGGAGGTATCCTTTTGAGGAAAAGGAGCTAGAAGAGTTTACTAAAAACCCTAGATTGGACGATCCCCTGGCTCAGCTTTCAAAAAAATCAGATCCATCATTTGAAAATGCTGGGTTCATTAAGGATATGATGGATCGGAAAACCGAATCCTTGTAGAAAAAGGCTTGGGTAGCCAATTCTGGTAATATGACTACTGCATTAGCAGATACTTGTGTAGCCAGAAATGCTGACTTCTGGGTTAAAGATCTCATTAAGCAGGTTTTAGCTAGTGGAGGGTCTGAAGACATCCTAGACTCCCTGTCTGTAATTAGGAAAGCAGTGTCTTACTTGGCGGACTCCGCAGTGGAAGCGGTTAAAGCCGCTGCAAAAACAGCAGCCTTGGTTAATTCTGCTAGGAGAACTGTCTGGGTGAAAGCCTGGGAAGGAGACGTTTCTTCCAAACTGAGCCTTTGTGTCTTGCCTTTTGAAGGGGCCTTACTGTTTGCCTCAGGCCTGGATGATGTTTTATCCAGATCCTCAGAAAAAGGAAAGAGGTTTCCCATTAAGATGAAAGAGAAAGTAGGGAGATATTCCTTTTGGAACTCCCAAGACAAAGGACAACAAAGACCTTTTAGGGGGTAGGCCAAAAGAACAGGGTTGGCAAGAGGCAAGCTAAAGTCTAACATGCTGTTCCTTAAGCCCGGGGCCAACCCCGAAGAGACCAAATGACGCCAGCGTCAGGGTGGGGGGCAGGTTATACCATTTTGTTCCCCAATGGGAAAACATCTCAACCAGCCACTATGTGCTCCAGATTATTCGGGAATGATACCGACTGGAGTTTTCCTCTCTGCCAGTGGCAGAAATAACACTAACTTATCCATCAAAAGATGTACAAAAAAGGGAAGCCCTGTTAAAGGGGGGTTCAAGAACTAGCGGAGCAGAGGGTAATTACCCCCGTACCACTAAGTCAGACCTTCCAAGGCTTTTACTCCCACATATTTGTGGTGCCAAAACCCTCATGGAAATTCCGATTGGTTCTAAACCTCAGGAAGTTAAACAAGCACCTAATATACAAAAAATATTTATGAGGTCAGAATAAATCTGTTAAAAGGCATTTTTATGACCACGATAGATCGAAGAAATGCCTACCTCCATATTCCAATTCATCTGGAACATCATGCATTCCTGAGATTCGCAGTGGTCACAGAGGAAGGCACTGCCCATTGGCAGTTCAGAGCCCTTCCCTTTGGCTTGGCAGCCAGTCCAAGGATTTTTACAAAAGTCCTAGCGGAGGCAGTAGGCCACCTGCACTTACAGGGCCTAACACTAGTCCCTTATCTGGACGATATTTTGATCTTTGCTCATACAGCAGAACAAGTGAGTGCAAACACCCAGAAAGTGTTAAGTGTTTTACAGACACTAGGGTGGCTGATAAATGTGGAGAAATCCTCTTTGAAGCCAGCACAGGTTCAAACCTATCTAGGCTATCAAATAGACTCCAAGTCTCAAAAGCTTTTTCTCCCAGAAGGAAAGGTGGAAAAAGTGGTCTCTACAGTAAAAGTGCATTTTCTCTTCCTCTGTGCTCCAGGAGACAGATCATGAGAATACTGGGTCTGATGACAGCCTGCATCCCAGCAGTAGAGTGGGCTCAGCTCCACTCACGAGAGCTTCAGTTCTTCCACCTCTCTTCTTGGAACAAGAGACAGGATTCACTAGACGAGAAAGTGATTCTTTCCCCTCAGGTAATATCTTCCCTGAAGTGGTCAACAATTCCTCAAAATTTGAGGAAAGGCAGACTCTGGGTGCAGTGGCGACCCTTAAAAATCACCACAGATGCAAGCACCTGCGGGTGGGGAGCTCTGCTAGAAGGAGCGCCTGCTCAGGGCACTTGGGTGACCCAGGTGAGTCAGGCCTCGTCAAATTACAGAGAACTGAAAGTGGTAGGAGAAGCCTTAAGGGCATTCGAGAAGGACATATCGGGGAAAGAGATCCAGATATGCTCAGACAATGCTACAACAGTAGCTTACCTGAACCATCAGGGAGGGACCAGGTCCGACACCCTGTTAAGGTTAGCCCAGGAGATACTGTTATGGGCAGAACAGAGTGAGCGCTCTATCAGCAGTACACATAAGAGGAAAGGACAATGGCGAAGCGGATTTCCTCAGTCGCCATTCCATCAAGCGAACAGAGTGGGAACTGAATCCCAGAGTGTTTCAGCTTCTGGTTCAAAAATTTGGTCATCCAGAAATAGATCTGTTTGCCACTCGGCAGAACAGAAAAGTAAGCCAGTTCTTTTCCCTTTCACAACAGAGCGACATGTTGGGCCTGGATGCTCTAGCACAGCCATGGCAGTTCAAACTAGCTTCTGCCTTTCCTCCTCTAACTCTGATTCCGAGAGTTCTACAGAAACTCGGCGAATTTCCAGACCTAAGTCTCATTCTGATTGTGCCTTTGTGGCCCAAGAGGACTTGGTTCGCAACACTGATGGCCCTGTCAACATCAGCCCCTTGGAAACTCTCAGAGATTCCAGACCTGTTACTACAGGGACCATTTTTTCACCCCAGACCTCAATGTTTTCAATTGACAGCCTGGTTAGTGAGCACCAAATTCTAAAGAACAAAGGGTGCTCTGATAAAGTCATTGATACGCTCCTCCTTAGTAGGAAACCTGTCGCAAGAAAAATGTATTCCAAAGTTTGGAAAAAATTCTGTATCTGGCAGAGTCAGAAGAAGGATTCCTCTGCCTCTGTCAGGGAACTTCCCACAAGAGAGCTGGATCTTCCGCCCACACTAATGCAGCGACGCCCAGTGGCCTATTTAAACCAGCCTGCTCCAGCCATTAGTTGCTGGGTGATCTTCAGCTTCCTGTTTCCTGCTTCCCTGTTCCTGTTTACTTTGATTACCTTATACTGACCCGGCTTGTCTCACCTGTCTTGTCTCTCCTCCTGGCTCCGACCACCGGCTTCTTTACCTACTCTGCTCCAGTCTGCTGTTCCCGTGTTTGACCCCTTGGCTTGACCTTGACCTCGCTCTTGTCGCACACCTTGCTACCTCCTCCAGTCCCCTTCAAGGCAGCCTGCATTTCAGCACGCACTACCACAGCAGTCACCTCTTCACTGGAGCTTGCCGCAGCTGGCGACCCCCTGTTCCTTTGGGCACAGCATTCCCTGTCTCCGCCTCCAGGGGTGCCTTGCACTTAGCCACAAGGGAAGCCCTCTCAGCACCTTGGCCTCTGATCAGGTACGTGATAGCCTCTATCCCTATGATCCTGGAGTTTTTACAGGATTGGGTAGATAAGGCTGTGGCTGTTAACACCCTTAGGGTACAGATAACGGCGCTTTCTGTTTTTCTAGATAAAGGACTTGCCAAAGAACCTTTAATTAAAAGATTTCTGTTAGCAAGGGAAAGAGTTACACCGATTAACAGGATTAGTTTCCCAGCATGGGATTGAACTAGGGTACTAGAGGCTTTATCTAGTGAACCCTTTGAACCTTTTAGATAAGGTTCCCCTGAATGTGTTGTCTGTTAAATTAACTTTTCTGTTGGCAGTGACCACAGCCAGAAGAGTTGGGGACTTGCAAAGTTTGTCCATAAAGGAGCCCTTTATGTTAATCTTCCCAGACAGAGTGATCCTGAAACCAGATCCATTTGTATCTGCCTAAAGTAGCTTCTTCCTTTCATAGAAAGCAAGAGATAGTCTTACCCTCATTCTGTGAGAAACCTAAGTGTGCAAAGGAACAGAAATTCCATTGTATAGATGTGAGAGGGTGTCTTCTCACCTATTTAGAAAGGACCAAAAGATTTAGGAGATCTAATCACCTGTTGATTCTACATTCTGGACCAAGGAAAGGATTACAGGCCTCAAAGCCTTCAATTTCGAGGTGGATCAGGCAAGCCATTAACATGTCTTATAAGATCTCGGGTATTCCTGCCCCAGCAAAGCTGAAAGCACATTCTACAAGGGCCCTGGCAACATCCTGGGCCGAAAGAGCTGGAGCGTCCTGGGAACAGATCCGCCATGCAGCCACTTGGTCCAGTCAAGATACCTTCCTAAAGCACTATCGTGTGGCAGTACTGTCTCAACAAGACCTTGCCTTTGGCAGAAAGGTTTTACAGGCAGTGGTCCCACCCTAAGGTAGGCCGGTATGGATTCCTTTATTATCCTCTCATATGTAGGCCGTCCTGGAAGGGTGAATGAGAAAACTTACCATTAGTTCACCGGTAACGGTCTTTCTATGAACCCTTCCAGGACGGCCGGCCTACTTTCCGCCCTGATGTGGTGGTGGTGGTGAGTTATAAGAAATGTGTATATATGGCTATATATTTATTTATATAGTAACGATAAGTTATATGATAACTGTATCCCTAGGGTTTCGGTTGGAAACTACTTTTTGTATTACTGAAGCCCAAGGTATGGGTGGAACCTTTTAACAGCTGCAAATTAGTTGTGTTTCCTGTAGGGTGGAGCCACAATCTCTCATATGTAGGCTGTCCTGGAAGGGTTCATAGAAAGATCGTTACCGGTGAACGAACGGTAAGTTTTTATGCAGTACTTCACTATGATTTATCCTTTTTAATTGGGTTGAGCGCCAGCTCATACAAGTGGTTATAGATCAAAAAGCGAGCATCATCCCATAATAGGACAAAAAAAAAATATTTAGAATCCCTGGATTAGAAGTGAAAAACAAATAAATAGAACTTTAGTGTTTCCAGCTTTGAAAACCAGCTTCGAAAACCATGAAAGATTACATACTATCTGTATCCCAGGCATGGGACCTCTAGAGGAGAGCAGATTTTGCTGAAACTATTTTTTTCCCCATGTTTACCAAAAACAGGCAGGGGTGTGTCCCTAGGTAAACCCCTAGAGAGAATGCTTCTGAATGTAATAGGTCACACTTTGGTGCTTACTAAACACAATGATCTTTATTAAAAAAATACTTTTTGTTTTGGGTACAAATGAACAGACTGGATATGATTTCTTAAAACTACATATTTTTACAGGAATCTCGGGCTTTGGAGAAACAACTCATTGAAATTAGAGAGAAAAGAATGGGTAAGTTGTATAGGCCAGTCCCAAGTTACGTTTCGGCTATGGTGACCTTGTTGAAGCAGGCTGATCAACTGAGATGCATTTGAGTCGATTTACTAAGCTGTATGAGTTATTTTATTTCCGTAATGCTTTTCTCATCAAAATGTTATATATTTACAGTGTGTATATGTCATATGCATAATATCTTAAACCATGGATGTGCAAGGTGTTTATTTTTTTTTTTAAATCTCCACCGTCATTTTCCGTAGATATTTCAGTTATCTCAAGCTTGGAGCTAGCACGATGTTAAAGCAGTTGTAAAGTCTTATTGATTGTTTTACTAAAATAAACAATATTTTACACTTGCCTGCTCTGTGCAAGGATATTGCACAAACCTCCTCTTCTGGGGTCACCTGCTAAGACACTGTGCTACCATAGGAAGCTGCTTTCTATGGTGGCACACCTGCAGGCTTTTAAAGTCAAATTTAAAGGCAAAAGTTTTTTTTTTTTTCATTTCAGGTAGCATGCAGAGTGATAAAGATATCTGTCAGGTTTTTATTGATGTCTGTGTCTCTGTTTAGGGAGATTCACCCTCTATTTCTCTTTCGTTCATTGACGGACACAGCTTCAGATCTTCATAACTGTTGGGTTAAACTGCCCCCTACAGGAGTAGGACACTAGGCAGAAAAAGTATGGCTACGCCCATGGGCAGTCCCAGGGGGTATACTCCCTCTCTCTGCTATAGGCACCTTTTTCTGCCTAGTCAGGAGTAAGGCCCCAGTTCCTTGCTGAGATCTTTGGTCCTGGAATATTTTTCTTTTTGGATAGAAATTGTCATCCTGTGAGATCACAATCAACTGCCGGACTGGGTGATGGGCTGGATATTCTAGATTCAGTTGTCACCCCAGTCTGGCCAGCGGGCGCGCAGACCTCTGCTCCACGCTAGGTCGGCCGCGACATAGCCCCACCAGACGGGGGCTGACCTCTGAGTTAAACGCCTCGTGAGGTCGCATACCACCGGGTCTCAGCTCGAGTCGCAGCGTTCCTCCTGGCCGACAGCCCCCCCCCCATTTTGAGGGAGAGGGGTTCTGTCTGGAGCGGTGCCTGCCTGGTTCCTGGTATGGTGTGTAGCTGTCCCCCCTTTCCCCTGGAGGGTTTTGGGGTGGACATGGGCCCCTCGGGACCGTCGAACCCCCGGGTTCCCATTCTTCCCATCAGACACCCCCCTCCTTGTCATGTCCCCCATCCTACCCCCACCCCCCTTCACATATGTTGCAGTTTATCTGTGATGCTTCTTTGTATGCAGCTCTCCTAGTGGCTCAGCTCTCGGTTTTGGCAGTGGTCCTTCGGTGTGTCCTTTGGCTCAAATTCTGGTCTGCGGACCAGACTTCAAAAAGGGCCTTGACTGATCTTCCCTTATAAAGAGATCACCTGTTTTGAGCTACCCTGGATGACATCATATAAGGTCTCACAGAGGGGAGAAGTACCTTTCTTCCGCAGGCTACTAAGGGCAAGGAACCCCGTCGTAGACGTGGGCCTTCTTGTTCTGTTTTGAGAAGTTTTTTTCGTCCCTCACGGTCAACTGACAAGGGCTCGAAGCCTTTCAGGGCCTCCCCTGGATGATCAAAACGAACCTGGTCTGGCAAGCCGAGAGCGAGCTTCTCCAGACCCACGGACAAGGCTCCTTTCAGCATGAATGTGCGCCCTCATCCTTATCGGGGGTGGGGGACGTCTTTGCTGGTTTCTGAACCCGTGGACTTCCCTGGTGCAAGAAAAGTGGGTCCACAAAGTCATTTGGTCCGGCTTCAAGAACGAGTTCGCTCTTGTCCGCCGGCAAGGTTCTTTTCTTCCAACTTGCGCCTGTCCCCGGACCGCTTACAGGGTCTGTTTGGGGTGGTATAAGACCTGTTACATCAAGGGGTGGTTGTCCCAGTTCCGACTTTGGAACGTTTTCAGGGTTTTTACTCAAACCTTTTTACAGTTTCCAGGAAGGAAGGCAAAGTGTGTCCAACCCTGTACCTCAAGGTGCTGAACTGCTTTGTGGGGGTACAGAAGTTCAGAATGGAGTCCATTCGCACAGTGAGGGCATCCCTGCATCAGGGGGAGTTCTTCGCCTCTATGGACATCAAGGATGCTTCCCTTCACATTCCAATATGTGCCAAGTTGCCAACGTTTCTCATCTTTGTCGTTGGAGAGGAGCATTATCAGTTTGTGGCGTTACCCTTTGGTCTCGCCTCTGCTCCTCAGGTCTTCACAAAAGTTTTAACGCCCGGTGCTAGCTTTGCTATGCCAACGGGAGATCGCGATACTGGGCTACTTGGAGGATCTCCTTCTGCGAGCAAGGTCTCCTTCTGCTCTGGTGAAAAACCTAGAGATCACAATACGAACTCTGCGGGAGTTTGGTTGGATTATGAATTTTCAGAAGTCTGAACAAACTCCAGAAATTGCAGGCTGCAATTCGTCTCCTGCTGGTCCTGATGGTGTCTACACTTGAGGCGGTCTCGCTTGCACAGTTCCATACAAGGTCCCTGCAAAGGGAGATTTTGACCAAATAGGACAAGACTCCGCAGGCTCTGCACAATCAGATCTGGCTGAGTCCAGGAACGAAGGAGTCCCTGATATGGTGGCTTCCTTCCCTAGCACTTCAGCTGGGCAAATCCTTCCTCCCCTTGTATTGGACAGTAGTCACCACAGATGCCAGCCTGTCCGGCTGGGAAAGCGTCCTCGGCAAACATTCTGCTCAGAGAATCTGGACACTGGAAAAGTCCAGACTACCGATAAATGTCTTGGAACTCTAAAGCCCCGTACACACGTACCGATTGTCGGCCGTAAATATTCGGCCGATGACCGGTCGGCCGATTGTCGGCTTGTTAGTATGATGCTTCCGACAGCCGACAGCGCATTTTCGGCCGCACAGATTGTCGTGCAGGCATTAAAATTTTTGTTGGCCAACACCAGAACGGCCAATTGTTCGCCAGTCAGTACAGATTTCGGCCGACAGACAGCCGATTAGCAAGACTGGGCATGCTCAGAAAAGAAAAAAGACAAGGAAAGTTAACCATCACATAACAACACTTCTGCAGTCGGCTGTTGTTGGCCGACAAAATTTGTGTGCAGTCTTTTGCAGTTTTCAACAGACACGACAGCCCTGGACAAAAGACGGCCGATCGTTCGGACGACGATCAGTACGTGTGTACGGGGCTTTAGCGATCAAACTGTCTGGACCATTGGATGGATCGTCTTCAGGTTTGTCCAGTGCACATTAAGTCGGACAATACCACGGCCGTGGCTCATGTAAAGCACTAAGGGGGCACAAGAAGTGTCCTGGTGGCTCTGGACGTAGCTGGCATTCTAAGATGGGCAGCACGGTTCATTCCAGCCCTCTCTGCCGTAAATTCCCCGGGCGCAAAGCGGGCAGGCTCAGTCGGCAGGCGTTGGCCCAAGGAGAGTGGTCCCTTCATCTGGAGGGTTTCATCAGTTGTGTCTCTGGTGGGGCACCCCCCGAGATGGATCTGTTGGCATCTCAGCTCAACAGAAAGGTGAGAAGGTTTGTGGCTCAGTCAAGGGATCCTCAGGCGGACGCCACAGATGCGCTGCTGGTCCTGTGGGGTCAGAATCGTCTGATTTACTCCTCCCCTTCTCTCAAGCTTTTGCTAAGACTTCTACGCAGGATCGAGACAGAAGGGATTCCGGTCATCTTAGGGGCTCCGGACTGGCCTCGGTATGTCGATCTGGTGCGGCTAGTCACCGACGTTCTTTGGAAGCTTCCTCTCAGGGAGAATCTGCTGTCCCAAGGACCAATCTTCCATCCTGCTTTACAGTCGCTGGCTTTGACGGACTAACTGTTGAACGCCAAGTGGTGAAGCATAGAGGTTTAACTAAGTCGTGATTCCTACACTGTTAAAAGCTAGGAAATCTACTTCTAGGAGAATCTACCATCATACGTGGAAGACGTACATTGCGTGATGTGAGTCTCTTGGGGTTCATCCTCGCTCCTTCTCAGTGGCTCGGATCTTGACCTTCCTTTAACCGGGGGGTTGAAAAGAAGTTGGCCTTGTGTAGTAGCACGGGCCAGGTGTCGGCTTTGGCGGTCTTCTTCCAACGACCTTTTACCACTCACTCCCTGGTGCGTACCTTTCTTCAGGGTGTCCGACATTTGGTTCCTCCAGTGAGGGCTCTGTTGCCACCTTGGGACCTCAATTTGGTGCTTTCGGTCCTCCAGAAGCCTTCCTTTGAGAATCTTCAGGAGATTTCCCTGCTTACGCTGTCCCAGAAAGTGGCCCTTTTGGTGGCTATCACCTCTGCGTGCAGGGTTTCGGAACTGGCTGTGTTATCCTGTCGTTCACCTTACCTGGTGATTCACAGAGATAAGGTCGTTCTTTGCCCTGTCCGTCGTTCCTTTCAAGGGTTGTCTTGGATTATTTTCATTTGAATAAAGACATGGTGTTGCCTTCCCTGTGTCCCAGGCCTAAACGTCCGAAGGAAATTGCCTTGCATGCTTTGGATGTGGTCCTGGCAATTAGGGTGTACCTGGCAGCTATGGAGTCGTTTTTTTAAGTCTGTCTCTTTGTGCTCACTGGTGGGACTTGTAAAGGGTTGCCCGCTTCCTTTGTGATCATTTCCAGATAGATCAGACAGACAGTGATTCAGGCCTATTCCATTAAGGGTCAGGTTCCTCTTTTCCCTGTTAAGGCGCACTCTACTTAGGCGCTTAGTGCCTTCTGGGCTTTCCGTCATCAGGCATCAGTAATGCAGGTTTGCAAGACGGCTACTTGGTAGTCGGTGCACACGTTCACAAAGTTTTATAAAGTGGATGTGTTGGCGTCTGCAGATGCTTCTTTTGACTGCAAGGTTTTGCAGACTGCTGTTGAGAGGACCTGATCCTCTTCGAGGGTGTATTGTTTTTTTTCAGGTGGCCTCCGGTTGTTTTTGTTGAGCTCCTGTTGCCTGGTTGGCTACTGTTTTTAGCCTTGAATTTTTTTTCTGTTCCCATCCCTTCTGTTTAACACTGCTTTAGGGCTGTCCCAATGGTTATGAAGATCTGAAGCTGTGTCCATCAATGAACGAAAGTGAAAATTAGATTTTTTGAAAATTAGATTTTTGACTTACCGTAAAATCTATTTCTCTGATGTTCGTTGACTGACTTAGCACCCGCCCCTCTGTGGAGTTGTAATTGTTCTGACACTACTTGTAACTAAACTCAGTGCCCATAACAGAGAGAGGGAGTATACCCCCTGGGACTGACCATGGGTGTAGCCGGACTTTTTTTTTTCTGGCTAGTGTCCTACTCCTGTAGGGGGCAATATAACCAAACCGTATGAAGACCTGAAGCTCTGTGTGTCAATGAAAATCAGAGAAATGGATTTTACGGTAAGTCAAAAATCCCATTTTATCATGTTTACTGTTCTCAAAAGTAAAAGCAAATCCAAATGTTTGAGTTGTCCCCAGAACCCTAATAGAAGGGGGACATTAACTCTCGTGGCAACCAGTAATTTCTTTCAATTTGGAGGAATTTCCTCTCCCTTCCTGTTTTGTCTATGGGACAGTAAGTGGAGGGAAATCTCACCAAGGAAATAAAGATGGCAAAAATAAATTTGGGCTGGGGTTATAACCTTCTCTTACACTATCCAAAATGAAAAGAAAAAGTTTTGCCTATAGTTCTACTTTAAGGAGTAAAAAAACATGTGCAGTAATTAGTTCCATCCTTCATTCAGATACCTGTACATGGTACTGTTTTTATTGTGCTTTGGATCAAAGACACTGTAGAATCAAAGAACAAGTGGGCCTAGGAGAATTCGGAGCTGCAAAATGCTTAATTTAAATACTGTAGCATTTACTGACACTTGCATAGTTAGTCTGGTTGAAAGAAGACACCAGTCCATCTAGTTCAACCAATAGAGGGGAAAAAACATTTTTATATATTTACACTGCTCAAAAAAATTAAAGAAACACTTTGAAAACACATCAGACCTCAATAGGGAAAAATATCATACTGGATATGGACTGAGCAATGTGTTAGGAACAAAAGGATGACCCTTTGTTTGATGGAAATGAAAATGATCAACCTACAGAGGGCTAAATTCAAAGACATCCCAGAAATCCAAGTGAAAAATTATGCAGCAGGCTAGTCCATTTTGCTGAAATTTCATTGCAGCAACTTAGAATGGTTCTCAGTAGTTTGTATGGCTCCCACACACTTGTATGCATGCCTGACAATGTTGGGGCATGCTCCTAATAGGAGGAATGGTGTCCAGGGGAATTTCTTCCCAGATCTGGACCAGGGCATCACTGAGCTTCTGAACAGACTGAGGTGCAACTTGGCGACATCGGAGGGACTGAAACATAATGTCCCAGAGATGGTCTTTTGGATTTAGGTCAGACGAGCATGGGCGCCATTCAATGATATCAATTACTTCATCCTCCAGGAACTGGTTGCATACTCTCGCCACATGAGGCCCGGCATTGTTGTGCACCAGGAAGAACCCAAGACCCACTTCACCAGCATAGAGTCTGACAATGGGTACATCCGATACCTAATGGCAGTCAGGATGCCATTGTCTGGCTGTAGAGGTCTCTACGTCCCTCCATGGATATGCCTCCCTTGACCATCGCTGACCCACCACCAAACTGGTCATGCTGAAGGATGTTTTAGGCAGCATACCCTTCTCCACGGCTTCCCTAGACCCTTTCACATCTCTCACATGCTCAGGGCGAACCTACTATCATCTGTGGAAAGCACAGGGTGCCAGTGGTGGACCTGCCAGGTCTGGTTTTCAATGAAATTGAGCTCCATGGTGCCGGACAGTGAGCAGAGGGCCTGCTAGAGGATGTCGGGCCCTCAAGCCACCCTTATGAAGTCTGTTTCTGATTGTTTGGTCAGAGACATTTAAACCAGTTGCCTGCTGGGGGGCCATTTTGTAGGGCTCTTGCAGTGCCCATCCTGTCTCTTCTTGCACAAAGGAGCTGCTGATGGGTTAAGGACCTTCTACGCCCTGTCCAGCTCTACTAGAGTAACTGCCTGTCTCTTGTGATCCACTCCATGCTCATGAGAAACCTTCTGGCAATCACGTATTGATGTGCCATCCTGGAGGAGTTGGACTGCATGTGCCACCGCTATAGAGTCCAGGTATTGCCTCATGCTTCCAGTAGTGACACTGTTCCTAGCCCAGTGGTCCTCAACCCTGGTCTTCAGGGTCCACTAACAGGCCAGGTTTGCAAGATAACTGAAATACATCCCAGGTGATATAATATGCTGCTCATTGATTGCAGTACTCCTAGTCTGCATCTCCCCAAGGTAATACTTAAAATCTGGCCTGTTAGTAGGCCCTGAGGACCGGAGTGGAGGACCACTGCCCTAGCCAAATGCAAAACTAGTGAAAAACTGTGGTTATTTCATTATAAATGTTATATTTTTCTGACCTACACGTGCCTCTTTGATTTAATTGTAAGCAGGATGACTGAATGATCAAAATCAATGTCAAACTGGCCAAAACGATCAATTTCAGTGGGGGTTGAATAATTTTGAATACAACTGTATATGTGTTTATATATGTGTGTGTATATGTATGTATGTGTGTGTGTATGTGTGTGTATGTATGTATGTATATATATGTATATATATATATATATGTATGTATGTATATATATATATATATATAATTTGGATATTTCAAAACTTTAACAAATAAAAAAACTGAAAAATTGGGCGTGCAAAATGATTCAGCCCCCTTAAGTTAATACTTTGCAGCGCCACCTTTTGCTGTGATTACAGCTGTAAGTCGCTTGGGGTATGTCTCTATCAGTTTTGCACATCGAGAGACTGAAATTTTTGCTCAATCCTCCTTGCAAAAGAGCTCGAGCTCAGTGAGGTTGGATGGAGAGCGTTTGTGAACAGCAGTTTTCAGTTCTTTCCACAGATTCTCGATTGGATTCAGGTCTGGACTTTGACTTGGCCATTCTAACACCTGGATATGTTTATTTGTGAACCATTCCATTGTAGATTTTGCTTTAGGTTTTGGATCATTGTCTTGTTGGAAGACAAATCTCCTTCCCAGTCTCAGGTCTTTTGCAGACTCCATCAGATTTTCTTCCAGAATGGTCCTGTATTTGTCTCCATTCATCTTCCCATCAATTTTAACCATCTTCCCTATCCCTGCTGAAGAAAAGCAGGCCCAAACCATGATGCTGCCACCACCATGTTTGACAGTGGGGATGGTGTGTTCAGGGTAATGAGCTGTGTTGCTTTTATGCCAAACATAATGTTTTGCATTGTTGCCAAAAAGTTCGATTTTGGTTTCATCTGACCAGAGCACCTTCTTCCACATGTTTGGTGTGTCTCCCAGGTGGCTTGTGGCAAACTTTAAACAACACTTTTTATGGATATCTTTAAGAAATAGCTTTCTTCTTGCCACTCTTCCATAAATGCCAGATTTGTGCAGTATACGACTGATTGTTGTCCTATGGACAGAGTCTCCCACCTCAGCTGTAGATCTCTGCAGTTCATCCAGAGTGATCATGGGCCTCTTGGCTGCATCTCTGATCAGTCTTCTCCTTGTATGAACTGAAAGTTTAGAGGGACGGCCAGGTCTTCGTAGATTTGCAGTGGTCTGATACTCCTTCCATTTCAATATTATCGCTTGCATAGTGCTCCTTGGGATGTTTAAAGCTTGGGAAATCTTTTTGTATCCAAATCCGGCTTTAAACTTCTCCACAACAGTATCTCGGACCTGCCTGGTGTGTTCCTTGTTCTTCATGATGCTCTCTGCGCTTTAAACGGACCTCTGAGACTATCACAGTGCAGGTGCATTTATACAGAGACTTGATTACACACAGGTAGATTCTTTTTATCATCATTAGTCATTTAGGTCAACATTGGATCATTCAGAGATCCTCCCTGAACTTCTGGAGAGAGTTTGCTGCACTGAAAGTAAAGGGGCTGAATAATTTTGCACGCCAATTTTTCAGTTTTTTATTTAACAAAGTTTGAAATATCCAATAAATTTCGTTCCACTTCATGATTGTTCCCTTCATGAAGTTCAAAAAGAAGAGGGGAGAAGCGCTCTAAGTGCAGACAATTTATTGCAGATAACAAGGCAGGTAATATACACTCACTAGACATGAAGACTGAAAAGCTGTATGTGTCAAAGCAATCCTGCAGCCATCCTCAGGAGGGTGTCCTCTGGTCACAGGAAGCCGTATGCAGTACTGTCACTGGCGGTGGGAGGGAAGAAAGCCGGCTGTCTCCCACAACATCAGCGGTGAGCTTGTGGGAGACAGCCGGCTTTCTTCCCTCCCACCGCCAGTGACAGTACTGCATACGGCTTCCTGTGACCAGAGGACACCCTCCTGAGGATGGCTGCAGGATTGCTTTGACACACACAGCTTTTCAGTCTTCATGTCTAGTGAGTGTATATTACCTGCCTTGTTATCTGCAATAAATTGTCTGCACTTAGAGCGCTTCTCCCCTCTGCTTTTTGTCTATACAGATTCTTCCTCCTCATCTGTGGAAGAGCAGCTCAGTGCCCACGGACTTTATCCCTTTTAGGATCATCAACCTATTTATGGTATCCCATTGTCCCCTATTGTATGGTACCATTTAATGCCTTTGTCCATTTGCAGCTACAACCTTTTTTATTGCCTGTGTTTATTTTTTCCTTTTCTCTTTTTTCCTTCCCTCCCCTCCCTGGATTCAGCTGCTTATTAGTTCTGTTCATCCACCCTTCATATGCTGGAGGTCTTCGTAGCGCTCTGTGTTTTGTTTTTCATGAAGTTCAAGGGGGCCGAATACTTTTGCAAGGCACTGTATGTATGTGTGTATATGTATATGCGTGTGTGTGTGTGTGTGTGTATGTATATGTGTATATATATATATATATATATATATATATATATATATATATACATACATACATACATACATACATACATACATACATACATACATACATACATACATACATACACACATACATACATACATACACACATATACACACACACGCTCCCATACCCACAGTTGATCCAGAGGAAGGCAAAAATAAAGCATTATCCAATTTGCTCAAGCAGGGGTAAAATCCTTCCAATTCCCCAAGAGGCAACTTGATATTCCCTGGATCAACTTTACCTAGAAATATTAGTATCTAGTTAGATTATGTGTGTCTAGGAAAGAATCCAGGGCTTTCTTAAAGCAATCTACTGAGCTGCCCAGAACCACCTCTTGAAGTCAATTCCACATTTTCACAGCTTATTGTGAAGAAGCCTTTCCATAAATCTCTTTCATCAGTTGTAAAGATTTTCCCCCTTGTCCTCTGTGATGACCTTTTAAACTGAATAATTCAACACCAAGTTCACTCCCTCCCCTGCAGTCTTCTGGGACACTGACAGGTGCCAGAAGACTGCATCCACCAATCCTGGATGCACTGCGAAACTCGCATATGCGGCACCCGGCTGTGAAGCCACAAGCTGTCACAGTCAGGTGCTCATAGTGAAGATGCCGGCGCCGTTTGAAGGAGGACAGACAATAAATATGTTTGGGGTGAGCTCACCGCTTGACCGAGAGAATAAATTCAGTTCCTCAGAGCTCCCCCATGCCTCTTATCAGTTTGGTTGCCCTTCTCTGTATTTTTTCCAGTTCCCGATATCCTTTTTGAGAACTGGTGCCCAAAACTGAACTGCATATTCCAGATGAGGTCTTACTAATGATTTGTACAGGGGCTAAATGATATCTCTCACTCTGCAGTCCACTATTAAGCTTGTGATCTACCAGAACACCCAGATCCCTCTCCGCTATGGATTTCCCCAGTTGTACTCTCCTCCCTAGTATGTATGATGCGTGCAGATTTCTAGTCCCCAAGTGTATAACATTACATTTTATCATTGTTAAACCTCATTTGCCACATAGTTGTCCAAAGAAACAGTGCATTGAGGTCTGCTTGTAAGTTGGAGACATCCTGTAAGGATGTTATTCCACTGCATAGCTTGGTTTCCTCTGCCAACACTGAAATGGTACTTTTAATCCAAGACCCCATATCATTTATAAATGTTTAAAAAATGTAAGATTCCGGACACTGAACCTTGGGGTACATCCCTGATAACCTTAGAACATTCAGAGTAAGCATTAATAATCAATACTCTCTGAGTTCTATCTTTTTAGCCAGTTTTCTATCCATTTGCAAACAAATCTTTCCAAGCCTTTAGACTTCACCTTACACATTAACCGTGTGTGGGGAACTGTGTCAAATGCTTTGACAAAATCTAAATCTACTACGTCCACAGCCACCCCTCTGTCCAAGGTTTTACTTACCTCCTCATAAAAAGAAATCCAGTTTGTTTGACAACTTCTGTCTTTCATGAATCCATGCTGTCTGTTACTTAGAATATTTTTTTTCCAGCAAGAACTCATCTGTGTGGTCTTTTATCAAACTCTCCAGTATTTTCCCAACTATATAAGTTAAACTAACAGGTCTATAGTTATTTGGTACTTTGATCCCTTTTTAAATATAGGCACAACATTAGCCTTACGCCAATCCAGTGGTACTATTCCAAGCATTAACTAGCCCCTAAGAGTTAGAAACAAAGGCTTTGAAATATAAGCGCTCAGTTCTTTTAGGATGCGGGTGTATGCCATCTGATCCGGCTGCTTTATTCACCTTTTATGCTGTTTAAATATTTCTGGACCATATAAATTTTGAGCCATTGTGGGGCTGTGTCAATACCATCTGCATTATGGACATGAGCTCCTTCATGCTCCTTTGTATACACAGAGCTGAAGAAAGTATTCAATAAATTTGCATTCTTTGTCTCGCACTGCTTGAAGTATTGGGTAGTCTGAGTCTAGGTGTGCTTTAAAGTGATTGTTGCCCCCAAAGAAAAAAAAATCCTGCTCCTGTCCCTTTAAGGCACTAGCTATAGCATAGTGCTTTTGCCTGGTCAATTGCCCCCTTGTATCTCCTACAGTACCTGGTTGATTCTTCCTGGCCCTGACTCCCCCCTTCCCCCTGTGAGCAGACCATGTTTATTATGGCTCCTGAGCCATGAGATTGTGGTCAGGATGCATGCCTTCGTCATCAAGCTTCTTTCCTCTGTGTCTTTGTAGCTCCCCCTCCTCTCTCCCTGTCAGCTCCTTAGGCTGCATTCACACCTGAGCGTAGCGTTTTCGCGTGTTTTTTACCACGGTTTTTACAGAGTTTTTCAGGCGTTTTTGGAGGCAGGCATTGACATCTAACAAAAATGCTGGTAATCAGCCCAAAAAGAAGCTCATGTACTTTTTTGAGCGTTGGGCGTTTTGCTTCAGGCGTTAAAACACTCAGATGTGAACAGGGGCCATTTAAATGAATGGGGGGTTACTTGTTGGGCGTTTTGGAAATCTTTTTTTTTTTTTTAAGCATTTTTGGAGCTGAAAAACGCTCAAACGCCCAGGTATGAATGGAGCCTTAGTGTGCAGTGAGAACATGATCTCACCTCCTCTCCTCACAGCCCCTCCCCTATCCTCTCCTCACAGCCCCTCCCCTATCCTCTCCTCACAGCCCCTCCCCTATCCTCTCCTCCCCTATCCTCTCCTCCCCTATCCTCTCCTCCCCTATCCTCTCCTCCCCTATCCTCTCCTCCCCTATCCTCTCCTCCCCTATCCTCTCCTCACAGCCCCTCCCCTATCCTCTCCTCCCCTATCTTCTCCTCACAGCCCCTCCCCTATCTTCTCCTCACAGCCCCTCCCCTATCTTCTCCTCACAGCCCCTCCCCTATCTTCTCCTCACAGCCCCTCCCCTATCTTCTCCTCACAGCCCCTCCCCTATCCTCTCCTCACAGCCCCTCCCCTATCCTCTCCTCCCCTATCCTCTCCTCACAGCCCCTCCCCTATCCTCTCCTCACAGCCCCTCCCCTATCCTCTCCTCACAGCCCCTCCCCTATCCTCTCCTCACAGCCCCTCCCCTATCCTCTCCTCACAGCCCCTCCCCTATCCTCTCCTCCCCTATCCTCTCCTCCCCTATCCTCTCCTCCCCTATCCTCTCCTCCCCTATCCTCTCCTCCCCTATCCTCTCCTCCCCTATCCTCTCCTCCCCTATCCTCTCCTCACAGCCCCTCCCCTATCCTCTCCTCCCCTATCTTCTCCTCACAGCCCCTCCCCTATCTTCTCCTCACAGCCCCTCCCCTATCTTCTCCTCACAGCCCCTCCCCTATCCTCTACTCACAGCCCCTCCCCTATCCTCTCCTCACAGCCCCTCCCCTATCCTCTCCTCCCCTATCCTCTCCTCACAGCCCCTCCCCTATCCTCTCCTCACAGCCCCTCCCCTATCCTCTCCTCACAGCCCCTCCCCTATCCTCTCCTCACAGCCCCTCCCCTATCCTCTCCTCCCCTATCCTCTCCTCCCCTATCCTCTCCTCCCCTATCCTCTCCTCACAGCCCCTCCCCTATCCTCTCCTCACAGCCCCTCCCCTATCCTCACAGCCACTCCCCTCTCCTACAGCCTTTATTCACTGACTGAGGGGTATCTCAGCCCCTCCTACTTGGCTCTCTTGCATTGGGATACAGAGCAGAGAGAGAGAAGGTGACTACAAATGAGCACAAAGGAAAAAAGGTATAAAGAATTGAAAGAAAAAAAAAAATAAAACCCCAAACTGCACTACTTAATGAACAAACGCATGGAGGCTAGATCAATTTTAGCCATTTGCAATTACAATCACTTTAAAGTGTAGATTTACCTTTTCCCAAAAAATGAAAAGGTGAACTAAAACATTACACTGTCCCCACTGCATTTACCCCAGTGGATGATTAGCTTTCACTGCCCACGCATCTGGTGCAGCGGTCTGGGAATTGGAAAGTCCTTGCCTTCCCCTTCTTTTCTTAGGGACGCTGGGACAGATCGGATCGATTCCAATTTGCCAAACTGGTCATGTGCCAGCACTCACCAATTGGAATTGCTCTGATCCAAATGGTGAGGGGGGACTGGTAAGTGGGTGTAAGCGTGTAGCGTGTTCACCTTTTCATTTTTGTGAAAAGATGAACTTAGACTGAATATGGGACAGTAGACAGGATTCTTTACCTTTAAAGCTAAACTTATCTATGAAAGGATGACACTGTACAAAAAACTGTTGGATAAAAAGGCCGCGGCCGTTTATTATTTATAAAATAACATTTAAAACTCAAAGCTTTCAACTTATAAATAATAAACCCGACCACTACGATCCAGGTTTACAATAATAATAAATAATCAATAAACATATCCATCAAACTCATCAATAAATATAAACATATCGTCCCCCTTTGCAAACTGACAAAGGTGACCCAAAATAACAAACTGGCCGCGACAAAACAAAAAAATGGGGGGGGGAGGGGAACCGCACGATCCGGGATGCTGAGGTGATCTGAGGGTCCAGCTACCTGAGAGCCCCCTTAAATAGGGCTGGGAACAGGCTCAGAAGGCGGGAAGCTGACTAGAAAAAAACGGTACCTCACACAATCTCCCCATCTACTTGTTATCTCTAATTTGATAGGGGCTTATTCAGCCAACCATCAACTAGAAAACCTGTTACCCCCTAGTAACTATAATCTTCCTCTCTAAGCCCGCCAAAACTAATTCCTGTCATGTCTAAATTACCTGTCACTGTCCCATATAGAAAAGGGGGGCCATAGAGACCCCCCTTTTCTTTCTATGGGACAGTAGACAGGATTCTTTACCTTTAAAGCTAAACTTATCTATGAAAGGATGACACTGTACAAAAAACTGTTGGATAAAAAGGCCGCGGCCGTTTATTATTTATAAAATAACATTTAAAACTCAAAGCTTTCAACTTATAAATAATAAACCCGACCACTACGATCCAGGTTTACAATAATAATAAATAATCAATAAACATATCCAATAGACAGGCGGCATCACACCCGCCTGTCACCACCCCACAGCGCGGCCCTCTCGGCACAAGTGCCCAGATTAGCATTCAAAATGTCCAGACCCAAGTCAGACAAATGCGTGTCATCCTTCCTATAAAGACCAGGAATTCCGCCTTTCAGCTCCAGATGTCGGAAGGACGCAATTCCCATACCTCCTAGCAGCTTTTCTAAAGCCCTGTTGATACGCCTCCTGACTTTCTCTAAAGGCTTCAAGTGTGCATGTTTAAACCAAGACAACCTTGGAATAATTTCCGAGAAAACAAAAGCCGTGTGAGGTGAAAAGGATTGCAAAAAAGAAAAATCATCCCTAATCCTAAAAATTAAATCAAGAGTTTTTACGTTGCCCACATCGTTTCCCCCCAGATGAATGATGAGAACATCTGGAGGGGAAAGGAGCTGCATTAACCTACAAACTTCAAAGATAAGCTCGGACCATTTCATGCCCCTCTTGCTGAACCAGTTGACCTGAAAATGACGTGGATCCAAACCGATATTCTCCGTGTAACTGCGTCTTCTAGCTCTCGCCCGGGCCCAGTGGATGAAAGAATGGCCCACAATCCACACTGAGACCCTGCGTCCTAGAAGTATTAAGACATAAAATTAGGTTGGATATATGACAAATAGGCATTTGATCGCCATCTACCAATATTCTTTAACAACTCAGTATCAACACCCAATTTCGCAGCTTCCGTCGCTGCCCCAATCCTAAAAGAGTGGGAAGACAGTTTCAAATGATCAAGTTTCAAAAAACGTAAACATTTATTAAACACAGCCACAAACTGGAACTTTGTTAAGGGTTTTCCGGATTGATGAACAAAAAAGGGGCCAGTATTGGGGCACCGGATCAGCAGGAACTGTTTCATCAGGAAAACTGGACAGATACAAGAATCTTTATAAACATTTAGGTGAATCCATTTGCCCACTCCCAACTGGTCGGTTTTGGAAAAGCGCAACAAAATGCTCATTGAATTATCATAAAAAAGGATATCAGACAGTAACAAACCAGTTCTGCCATACTTCACATCCATGGCTAACTCGGAAACCCTTAGAGCAGCAAAAAACATGATGGAGAAGGCAGCTTGAAAAAGAGCAGATTCATAAAACGAAAAACATACCTTTTGTAGCGGCTTCGCATAGTCGTTCCAAAATTTCCGGTGTAATAGGTTGCCTGGAATCTCTCTGCCAGGTACACTTACGGTAACCTTTCATAGCCTGCCTTATTGAAAAAAAGGACGAACATGGGGGACAATTACGCAGTTTACCAAAGAAAGATATCCCCGCTAGGATTTTATTAATATGGGACCAAGAGTAGCGTTGCGCGAACAATTTATTCAGAAAAAACAATAAAAGATGTTCAGAAAAAGCATCAGGACATTCACCCATGTCGTTCAAATGAGATATCCACAGAGACCAAGCCGACTGATATCCAGCCGTGGTTGCTGGGGCCAATGAATTTGATATGTTGTCTGAAACTAAATTTAAACAATATCCCAAAGGCGGGCCGGGTATTGATGACTCGTCTGATCTGCGGTTGGTAACAGCTGGAAAAAACGATCCATCTGTCGGCGAGACAAAGAATCTGCCAATGTGTTGTCCTTGCCCGCAATAAAAGTAGCTTTGATCCAAATGTTCAAAAGTAAGCACTTAGAAACTAGATATCTCAACAACTTCAGGACAGGCGGGGACTTGGAAGACAGACAATTTATAGCGAATAAAACGCCCTTATTATCTGTCCTGACCATCAAGCGCCTGTTCTGGAACTGATGACCCCATATCTCTAAAGCTACTATGATGGGAAAGAGCTCTAGAAGCACACTATTCCGGGTATATCCTAAAGAAATCCACCTAGGACACCACGAGTCAGCACACCAATGATTGCGCCAAATGGCGGCAAACCCCACTGAGCCTGCTGAGTCAGTGGATAACAGAAAATCCCTATCCAAAATAAAGTCCTCTTGCCAGACAGACTTACCATTGAAATGTATCAGGAATTGAATCCAAATTAGCATATCTTCTTTAATATCAGCTGACAGTCTGACATGGGCTGAAGGAGATTTTAAACCGGAAATTGCAGAGTAAAGCTTTCTGGCAAATAATTTGCCAAGGGGAATGACCCAAGATGCAAAGGCGAGCAAGCCCAAAAGAGACTGAACCTCCTTTAAGCAAACTTTCCTCCTGCGCATCATTGTCAAAAGGCAATGTTCCAGTTTAACCACCTTCTCTAACGGTAACCTGAATTCCATCATGTTGGAATCAATAGTGATGCCCAAAAACTGAATGCACGTTGACGGCCACTCAGTTTTTTCGTGGGCCAATGGAATGCCAAATTGTCTGCACATATTTAAAAAAGAATGTAATAAATGCAGACAATCTGAAGATCCGGCTGAACCTAAAAACAAAAAATCATCTAAATAATGGACTATGTTAGCAGAATTAGATACTGAGGACACTACCCACTCTAAAAAGGATGAAAAACATTCAAAATAAAAACAAGACAAGGAGCAGCCCATGGGGAGACACCTGCCAAAAAAGAATTGGCCTAAAAAATAAAAACCTAAAGAATTGAATGCTTCAGGGTGCACCGGAAGCAAGCGAAAGGCGGACTTGATGTCCGTCTTTGCCATGAGCGCACCCCTGCCTAAACGCCTAAGTATAACCAGGGCATCATCAAATGTTGAGTATTGCACAGAAGCCAGGTCCTCGCTTATCTCATCATTTAAGGACCCGCCGACGGGAAACGATAAGTGATGAATAAGCGAATAAGTATTCGGCTCCTTCTTCTGTACAATGCCCAGAGGAGAAATCCTGAAGTTGATAAAAGGAGGGTAAACAAAAGGGCCAGAAAACCTTCCGGCTTGTAATTCTTTATTAATTTTTTCTTTAACAACATCTTCCAAATACATAACGGACTTCAAATTAGGGACCAAAGAACAACCCTGTCCTGAAAACCTGGGCAAAACAAAACCATCTCTAAAGCCCTCAGTTATTAAGGTGGCCTTCACCCTGTCGGGGTACCGCTGCAGCCATGGGAGCATTGCGAGCAGGTTCACCGGTGTTGAGGCTTTTTGGAATATTTCCTGGGTTCTGAGCGCACTGCAATTTCTTAAAACATTTGTGGACGGGGTGGGATCCTGCACAGAAGGCACATTCATGCCTATATTTGCAGGTCCCAGGCCATCGACACTGTGTTTCATTATAATTAAAGCACACTCCCTTACGAAAGGTGGAAGTTGCTGGTTGAGGCTGCTGGCCAGGAAAAGACTGTCGGTTAAGGATAGGCCGTTGAGGGAGAAACAGATCCAGCCAGAGGCTGACATCCTTAACCCCCCATTTCAGGTTCGGCTGAACAGCCAACTTTTGGCGGAAAGCCACATCGTAGTTGTACCACGCTGTGCCACCAAAATTTTTAAAGGCTTCCAGAACAATGTCCAAGTGTTGAAAGAGACCAGTACTTTTGGACGGGAATCTTTCACATAATACAGCGGAATATATAAAAAAACGATTGCAACCAATTGTTGAAATTTTTTGCAACGGGGCGTTTCCTCTCCTCATCCTCTTTCTTGTCACTTTTGGACACGAAATCCCTGGCTGAGGGTAGGAGGGAGAGCATGTCTACAAAGCAACCGTTCCAATTTTTTCCTTAACAGAATCGGACAAGTGAAATCCCAGTGGGGACATTTCACAAGTCAGAGCTTCTTTTAGACAAACTTCAGGCAAGTTCTGTGCTTTAGCTAACAAAAAGGAATTGGATTCAGCAGATAAAGCAGAAGAACCGTGAGAAACATTTAAATCCTGCAATATAACTGAATCAGGCACAGAAATTGTATTATTGTTGCTTGGAGCGCAATCTGCGGACTGGCCGCTAGATGGCGCCCACACGTCAACAATAGAAGCAGTCACAGGCTGTAGAACCTCTGTAGAGGAGGGAACCGAATTAGGAGGATTGATCAAACTTTTAAATTCTGTCAAAAAATTCTGCAGAATACTAGCAATATCGCCTGTGGAGGACTGAGCATAAGAACCCCTACTCCTATCCCCCTCATTTGACATCAAAGGCTCCCCCCCGCTACCACCTGTAGGGGCAGAAAATGACATGCTCTGGACAACTGCGCTCACAGGGGTAAAAAGCTCACCTGCAGCGTGATCAGCTCCACTCCTGGACGGGCGCTCCTGAGTCTGCGGTTGCCGAGGAGACGCTGCCCTGGAACGGGCCAGCCTGCCGGTGACGGGGAGGGCGTCTTGACTGGCACCTCTGGCACGCGAAGCGGACTTCCCTGGACGTCTTGCCGCTGTTCGGTCCCCAGCGGGCGGTGAGAATCTCCGGCAGGGGAGTCTTCTCCTCTTCTTGGCACCGGCCTCTTCGGCGGACGGGCCTGATGAGCTGGGCCTGATGAGCTGCGCCTGCGCACTTCTGACGTCACCCGATGAGCTTCATCCGGTTCCGGGGTAGACGACGATCTTCCTCTGGCCGGGGTCACTTGTTGCGAACTTCCTCTCGCCGGGGTCAATTGCTGTGAACTTCCTCTCGCCGGGGTCACGACTTGCGCACTTCCCTGCGCCACGGACACGGCTTCATTCCTCCAGCTCGGGCCGGCGACGGGCTCCAACTCCGCCGGCGGCTCAGGTAACGGCTCCGGCAGCTCTGCTGTAGACGGGTTAGGGATAGCGAGACACCGCTTAACCCATTCTTCTCCCCCTTCTGCACCAGCTCGCTCAATTAGTCGGCGAAGGAGGCTCATCTTGATGGACGGTCTAGAGGATACAGGAACCGCACGATCCGGGATGCTGAGGTGATCTGAGGGTCCAGCTACCTGAGAGCCCCCTTAAATAGGGCTGGGAACAGGCTCAGAAGGCGGGAAGCTGACTAGAAAAAACCGGTACCTCACACAATCTCCCCAGCTACTTGTTATCTCTAATTTGATAGGGGCTTATTCAGCCAACCATCAACTAGAAAACCTGTTACCCCCTAGTAACTATAATCTTCCTCTCTAAGCCCACCAAAACTAATTCCTGTCATGTCTAAATTACCTGTCACTGTCCCATATAGAAAAGGGGGGCCATAGAGACCCCCCTTTTCTTTCTATTCCCATTAGATAGTAACAGACTTACTACAAAATGTAAAAGCAATATGTTTTTTTCATTAAAAATTATACACATTTTAAATTTGCGTTATTTGTAAAAACACTTTTTTTTTTTTTTTTTTGGCAGTCCTGAAGGAGAAGAGCACTGCGCTGATGACAGAAGTTCTATCCGTCGTAGAGGAACTACGATTGCAGAAAGAACCAAAAGAAGAGAAATTAAAAAAAATATTCAAACGTGTAAAAAGGGTAACAGACATTACCTTCATGTTGCAGAATATATTCCAGGTATAAAAGTTTGCTATATGCTTTTGTTATTTCCTGTGAAGAATATACCATGGGTTAGTGAAAGGCATGGAGATTGCTCCACTAATAAGTGTACTGAGTATTATGAAAGCTGTGTGACAGCCACTAACCATAGCGCAAACACATTGGATAAGTAAAACGACAAGCAAAAAAGATTGCCATAGATGAGGACGAAACCTCATTTAGTTCAATACAGCCTTATAAAATGATTCAGGCGACAAATGAGTCCTATTCTTCTTTGTATAATGAACAATTTAGGGGTGAGATTGCCAAACTAGGCTTGTGATAAAGTGTGTAAATGAGGAAAAAATGTGGTCTGCCAGTGAAAGGGTTAAAGGAAAAGTGCACTTATTCTTTCTTCATTGACCTAAACTAACCCACACTACATATTTACTTTGATCCGACAGTGGCAGCCTCCGGTGATTGTTTACATTCTGGTTACACCTGCATATTATAGCCCCTTCTCAGGTATCCACATCAGTGCCTGCCTGATATGCCCTTTTTCTATCAGATGGGCAGTAGCGGGTTCTCTCAGCAGAGGGAGGAGGATGACCTCATCAAAAGGGAACAGCAGGAGACTGGGGATCCCAAGAGGGGCAGTTCTGGATCAGCAACAGACCTGGATGTGGGGGACTTGGGCTTTGTTCTCCGTTACCTTGTGAAACCAGATATTCTCCTAACAGGATTGTTAGCGGTGATTGGGAGGGTAGGCTGATCAAAAATAGTGTTTGCCTGGAATGGGACTTTAGGTATAATGTCAATCTTGCATATACAAGTCACTTGTGCTTTAGTTTTGGTGTTTTTTTTAACCATTTGGCACTTTTACCCCCTTCCTGCCCAGGCCAATTTTCAGCTTTCAATGCTGTTGCACTTTGAATAACAACTGGGCGGTCATGCAGCACTGTACTCATATTAAAATGTTATCATTTTTTTCACACAAATAAGAGATTTCTTTATGTGGTATTTAATCCCCTCCAGGGTTTTTCATTTTTTGCTCAACAAATGAAAAAAGCCCAAAAGTTTTGGGAAGGGAAAACACTCCCGGTTATACAATTTTGCAAATAGGTGATTTTTTCCTTCAATGATAGGCGGCACTGATTATCAGGACACTGATGATCAGTGCCCTGATTATCAGTGTAGATGTCCCCTTTCACACCTACCGGTTACTGGCTCTGCCTCTCCTAACGCTGTGACAGCGTGAGGAAAGAAATGCCAATAACCAGCAAGTGTATTTACATGGTGATGAGCTGTGATTGGGCACAGCTAATCGTGTGGTAAAGAGCCGCAGCGATATTAGCCCTTTACCCTAATCTGTGATCAGCTGCGTCCGAAGAACTGGACGACCGCATTGTAGCCATCATTTGGTTATAGCGCAGTCCGCAAGTGGTTGATTATTTATTGTATTGTATTCTAAAAATGGATACAAAAAATTATTTGACTAATTCTGTTTTTTGTTTTTTTTCATCTTCTCCAGAGGCTTGTTTATGCCAGTCGTGTGAATTGGGTAGAAGATCCAAAACTAAGAGAGGATGTCATCAAAGCTGGAAAAGATTTACACAGTTTTTAGTATTTTATCCACATTTCTTTTTGTATTTTATGCAGATTTTTATTTTCATTTAACAGGTTCATTTTTATTGTGAATGTGAATTTTTTTTAAAATCCAAAATTTAGCGCAGATCAAATCGATGGTTATGTATATCTAGATATGTACTCTATTCATGTTACAGAATAACTGTATCTCCTCATCCAGTGAACTTGTTAATGGAGCAATAGAATGGCATCACCCTGTAATTTTAAGATTCTAGGAATGGGATAGGTTTTGAAAAAATTATATTTTCTGCTAAGTCCTGCACAATAGAATCTTCTGCAACTTTTTTTCTGCTTTGAGTGATGTTTGGAGACTTTAACTCAATTTCCAGGAATCTTCCAGGACAGCTGCACACGAGAGGGGTCCCTTCCACCTAGACAAAAAACACATGAACTGTATCAATATCCTATATTAATATATTAAAGACCCTTCACCCCTCAGTTGTAGGAAAAAAACAAAGGCATAAACTTAACCCATATATAAATAAGCTAAAAAAGCATTATTGAAGGACCAAATACTAGAAAAGATGAAACAATGCTGCTCTGAAAGATTCCTGGTAATTGAGATAACAGGTTAGTAACTGTTTTCCTAAGTCATCTTGCAGAACAGCCTCATTGAAGAATAAGCTAGAAATACCTTATAGGGTAGGACCGTGGCTTGTGGGTCCTTCTGCTCGAAGACCTGGCCTGCGCTGGAAATGTCTGAAAACCGCCTTGTAGATTTGACTCGGGGAGTCTCCAGACCTTTTGTCCCAAGTGATAGCCAAAGACCTTGTAGAATGTGCCCAAATCCATGGGGGAGGGGTTAACTCCTGAGCTGTATATGCTACTTCAAATGCCATTTTCATACATCATACTATTTGTGTGACCTTTTGTTCTTTTCTTCTATCTGCTTAATGCTGTAGCTGTTCCCTGCTGGCTTTGCACAGAGAACTGATTGATCAAAGACTGCTGATCGCTCACTTCTTCCCACCACCCTGAGCAGAGAACCGGTGACTGATGGTCAGCGGCTCATTGCTCTGCCCCTCCAGTGCTCACTAGACTGCTGAGCTGTGGATGGGGTGGAAGCGACTGGCTTGGTCTCGCAGCGACTCACTAAGGCTGAGCCTTCTGCTGATCCTGCCATTTGAGTGGATCCTCTCTGTAATGTTGGGATCTTTCAGTTATGTCTGCTGACAGCGGTTCACAGAACTGCACTCCTGTGATCCATAGAAGTAGGGCCAAAATAGCTTTGGTGATACTTCTTCTTTTTAAGCCATAGGTACAGCGTATGTGGTTGCCAGAGTCAGCTTCCCATGCTCACCTCAAGTAACCCCATCTTTTGGTCCATAGTGCCCCTCTGTATTTTGAATAAGAAATCAGTTTTGCTGTAGACTTTGGACAATCCACTGCACTTTTCCCATTGGGCTTCGTTGTTTTTTTTTTTTTTTTTTATATAAAGGGGAATCTCCTTTTTTAGATTGCTTGGCAGAAATACTTTCAGTGGTCTCTTAAGAGTGTGATGCCTTGGAAATGTGCATAGTTGCTTCTTCTGTAAGCCTGCATATAGTTAATTGTGTATGGACATGTCTTTTTCTTCCTCCTCAAAATCCAGGGTGTTGGGTATTTCAGCAGCACTTATGCTTTGGCAGTTGTAGAGAGGAATCTCTGTGATTTACATTCCCTCTCTTCTCCAAACTCCCACACTTCTGAGCCCAATTCGACGCCCCAGACTATCTCCAGCTCTTCAAACGTGTCTTGCTCCTCCACTATTGAACTCTGAGTTAGAGTAGCTGCTGACATGCTTGAACCAGAGATACTCGGCAATCCTTTGCTTTGGGAAGACTCTTAAAGAAGGGTTCTAAAGGGCTGGAAATAATGCGCCATTTCCTCTTTCATGTAATCGATCACCCTTTTAAGAAAATTTCCTAATTTTTCTACTAGTTTGTCAATGCAACCAAAGCAGCTTTTTCTGGGAGTTTGACTTTTTTTGCAGGGCGCACATACAGTATTTTTATTTTTTTAAAAGGTATTTTATTTGTTTTCAAGAAGGAAGCAAACGTGGAATGGTTATATATTATCCAATCTGAAGTATTTGAGAATAATAAAGACACAATCGCGTGTGTATATATACCCAATTAGTACACAATGAATAACAGAAAATATAATGAACTAAAACTAAACAGCTGCTGACTAAAACGATTCAAGAAGAGGATAGCAAATACAGTATTGACCTGGGGGTTCACTGACTTTTGCTGCCTCCTTTTTTTTTTTTTTTCCTTCTGGCCTTTAGCCTAAAGAAAAGTGAAATCACCCATGTCAGACCTAAGCAGTAAAAGAGAGAACTATCACCAGCCCACCTCCTATTAATCGGGCAGAATACCCCACCCCTGCAGGCAGTGTCCCAGCTAGGCTTAGAACCACGGACCCCAGTGCTGCAAACCAGGAAAGCCAATCACCAAACCCCACCAGAGAAAACAAAAGTTTTAACAGTCGATGTCCCTGTAAAGCTTTAGCTATACTCTCTTGTGCCCTCTCCACAAGGAAGAAGTAGGAAAAAGAGGTAGCTGTCCATCAACCTCCTCCTTCCTACCTAAGGGGCCGGTCTCTATTTGTTCCATCAGATCTTCCTCTGCATTGGCTGCCTCCTTGGATTCCAGATTTCCAGCACTTCCTCCTCCTGAAATGCTGTATGAGACCATTCACTGCTCCACCCACATCCCCGTGTATGTCTGATGTGGCGCTGTGGATCGGGCACCCTCCTGTAAGAACCGTAAATTCCAGGATATATTTAAGCATTGCGGTGTCTGCCATCTTCCACAAATATGGCTGACCGATGCTTCTGCCCAGTGCAAAAATGACGCCATTCTGGGTGTTGAAAGTACCACCCCCTTTTACTTCCAGTGAGGCTGGCAACACCATGCAGATCTGCCATACGGTGACTACCAAGCAGGATACTTACCAAAGGTACCGAGAACCCTCTCCATCTCGGAAACACAAGTTTTTAAGAGCAGGATCCCTTAATCTCAATAGCCACTTTGGATAGGTGACTCCTCTGCCCCTGCTGGAGGCAACTGGACAAATAAACGGAAAGGGGGTACCTGCCTAGTAACCACCAGCAAAAAAGCTTAGCCCAGGACCCAAGCACTAGTTCTTACCCAGGTTCCATTTGCCTGTTAAGGGAGGTCTGTTCCTGGTTGGCCCCTGCCACCTAGTATAGCATGACAGCCTGCAGGAAAAAAAAAAACAAGACTTGGAAAACAGCATTACTAACACAATGCTTGCTCAGATGTGAAAACCATATACTACTTGCATTTTTTTCTCTGACCACCTAATATTTGATTATCCCAATGTACGTAGCAGTATTTAATCTTGGAAGAGGAATTTAGAATATAGTTTTGAGATGTGTGGATCAAGTGGATGTTGCAGTTACCGACCTAAGCACGGAGGGTCGTTGTTTAAAGCAGTGGTCCTCAACTCTGGTCCTCAGGGCCCACCAACAGGCCGGATTTTAAGTATTACCTTGGGGAGATGCAGACTAGGAGTACTGCAATCACTGAGCAGCAAATTATATCACCTGGGATGTATTTCAGTTATCTTGCAAACCTGGCCTGTTAGTGGGCCCTGAGGACCAGGGTTGAAGACCACTGGTTTAAAGCATACCTAATGCACCTTTTTTTTTTTGCATTGTAGAGTATTTTGGATGCATTAAGGCTTGCTAAATTGCAGTATTCTCATGCTTTAGAACATATGTCAATCAAGAGGCCCACAGGCTGAATGCTGCCTGCTAGGCTATTTCATTTGGCCCACGCACCCAGGGATTTTTTTTTTTTTTTTTTCTTTAGCTGGAACATGGCAGATCTGCCCTCTGCTGTTCACTGTCGCTTGTAAACAAAAAAGCCTTCTGTGTTTACAAGGACAGCTTTTCCCCCTGCCTGCCCTGCACTTACAGTGAGAACAAGGGAGATGCAGGTGCCGTGTGGGATGGGGCATCAGGGGGTAAGCTTATCAATGAATCCCCATCAGTGCACAGATGCTAACCAGTGATCTCCCTGAAAGTGAGAGGCGAAGCCGACTACACTGCCAGGAGGTACTAAAGCAAGGCTGGGTAGGTAAGATGTGAGTAAACTTTTCGGGGAGAGATGAGTGTGCAGAGGTCAGAACCAAGCAGAAGTGGAAGTGAGATGTGGACAGCCTGTGAAAGAGAGCTGAACCCTGCACAACATTTATAGCACACCCTTAAACACTGCACCCTGTATGTAGTGCACTCCTCAAACCTGCACTCTATACACAGGGCACCCCTGAAACTGCACTTTGCAAATACCATATCCCAAAATTTTGCACTATGTATGTAGCACACCCCTGAATCTCCGTTCTGTACATAGAGCATCCCTGAAATCCGAACTTAACCCACTCCTGGTAATTATTGCCCCTTTAAGAGCATACCACTGTTAATGCAGTTTATCCACACCCACAGTTCGATACAGTTTGCTGGCGGGGAACATGGTTGAGTTCCTGCACCTATTCTATAAGAAAAAAAAAAAAAAACATCCTGGATAAATTTATATAGTCTTACAGATACAATCGGCCCTTTGAGAGAAACCATAATGCTGATGCAGCCTGTGCTGAAATTGAGTTTGACACCCCTGTGCTATAGTGAGAATCCAGCCTTGTGACAGAGTAGAGTTGATTTACTATAACTGGAGAGTGCAAAATCTGGTGCAGCTGTGCACAGAAACAGAAATCAGCTTCCAGTTTTTTTTCTGTCAAAGCTTAATTGAGCAATCTTAAGTTAGAAGCTGATTGGCTACCATGCACATCTGCTCCAGATTTTGCACTTTCCAGTTTTAGTAAATCAACCCCAATGTGTTGCAGATGCGAGTCTATGCAGCCTCCTCGTCTTCTGCTGAGAGAAATGACTGGTTATATTTAGTCTTCTAATGTGGGTAGTGGAGCTCCAGTTTTCTGCACCAGCCCCAACACAAAGAAATGAAGAGTTAGAACTTAATGGAAAAGAAATGTGTTTTGGGTACCTGGGGAGTTGGGTAGCAATGTGATCAGACACTTAATTCATGCGTGTATTATATCAGGAGACCTGTGCAAGACATTTGTTGTGAACAGGCCCACAACGTCATCCTTCTTTCTTGTAATCTCACTTAGAAGTCCAGTCTCCCTTGCCCTGATAATTTGGAACATACCTATGTACCCATTGGGATCAGTTCATCTGTGAATGGTAACATCATACGCTGTTGTATATATTGTATTTAAAGAGCTAGGAAAAATAAAATGTAAAAGAATTTACAAAAATAAAAATGGTATTGTGTATTTTTTTTTGTAATTTTTGTTAACTTGATGTTTTAACCACTTGCCGACCGCTCACTGAGCCGGTACTGCGGCAAAGTGGCTCGTTATCGTCTAGCGGCGTAGACCTACGTCACCAGACTTTCCCTTCTCTCAGGGGCGCACGCGCAGCGCCGGAGGCTCGCTCCCACTGTATTCAGACACAGCGGGAGTCAGGCCAGGGGAGGAGAGGCGGTGATCACCGCCGCTCTTCCCCGATCGTCGGGGATCGAGTGAGGAAATCCGCCCACTTGTGTAAACAAAGCGGGCGGATCTCCTATGTGTCAAAAAATTACAGATTACAGGATTCAGCTTAGCTGAACCTGCGATCTGTGTCTGTGTCCCACAATCCCCTGCCCCCACACACGTCAGTAAGCATGAGGCATACATTTAACCCCTTGATCACCAATAATGTTAACCCCTTCCCTGCCAGTGTCATTATTACAGTAACAGTGCATATTTATAGCACTGATTACTGTAGTAATGTCACTGGTACCCCCAAAAGTGTCAAATGTCAGTCAGGGGTCTGATCTGTCCACCTCAGGGGTCTGATCTGTCGCAGTCACGCAAAAAAAAAAAAATCACAGATCGCCACCATTACTAGTAAAAAAAAAATAAACAATAAAAATGACAAATCTTTCCCGTAGTTAGTAAATGCGATAACTTTTGCACAAACCAATCAAAATACGCTTATTGGGTTTTTTTTTTTTTTTTTACCAAAAATATGTAGCAGAAAAGTAATTGGCCTAAAATGTTAAATTTTGATTTTTACATATTTTTTTGGGGAATGTTATATATCAGAAAGTAAAAAAAAATATTTTTTTTTTTTTTCAAAATTGTTGCTTTTTTTCAAAAATTAGAAATCGCACAGGTGATCAAATACCTCTAGTCGGAGAGTCCACCAACTGTGACATGTAATTATCCTGTAAGGTTTCCGTGAATAGACGGGCCTTCTGTGAGTGTGTAGTCCCCTGTTCCCAGTCAATGTCGGGATAATTTAAGTCCACCAATATGATGACTGATCCCAGTTTTGCCACTTTACCCAGTAGTGCTAAAAATTCCAGCTCAGGTGTTCCAATCACCTCCATGGCCACAGCTGTATAAAATCAAGCCAAAGAATTTCCAAGCTCAACTTGCCCACCAGCTTCAGACCAACTGAATAGACCTGTCTAACCGTATGCGTTAAAAAAAGGGTTTTTCGTTGCAAACATTTGCAAATACATGCAACCCTGTTACCTGCAGTCCTAGTTCTACCTGAGTCTCCACAGTGAGGAGCACATGCATTCTGATGGATATATGGAGGACAGGTGACTGGAGGGAGCCCACCCCTCCTTTAAAGATGCAGGAACACACTAAACACCCAGCGCATTGCACTATGCCAGCAAAGGTGTCAGTGCGTAGCCTGACTGATATATCAACAATACAAAAAATGGTCACTTCCTCCACTTATTATGAGCTTGAAAATTCTGTGGTTTTATTTGACATGCGTTTGCCCTTCCAGTGCTCCTTGCTGTAAAGACCAGTTATAGGTGGGGCAGTGGCGGAGCCAGAGGGTTAGCTGGGGTGTCAATTGACACCCCAGAAAAAGTCCCTGCCACCCCTGTTGCCACCCCGATCCAGGCTGGCAGCGGAGGAATCACAGGCAGTGGTGGGATGGGATCAGCCGGTTCGCAGAACCGGCTGATCCCTCTAAGCTGGCGGCCAGGGTCAGGGAGAAGCAGAGCAGTGCGTCCCGAAGCCGAGCCCGCCCATTCTGTGACAATAGCGAATGAAAATTCGCTATTGTCACATGGATCCTCCTCCGGCCAATCAGGGAGCGGGTCCTCCCGCTTCCTGATTGGCCGAATGGCAAATGCCGTGCCATTGGTCGAGGAGGCGCCGGCGGGAGGACTGAGAAGATGCAGGGAGCCGCGGACCGATGAGAAGCTGCTGTGATGACCGTCCGTCCGTGAGGTAAGTAAGCCGGTCTCATGGGGGGGGGGGGGGACGACGCTGGCACTCTGCAATGATTGCGGGCAAATGCTGTGGCACTCTGCAATAATCATTGGGGGCATTGCTGGCACTCTGCAATAATCATTGGGGGCATTTCTGTGGCACTCTGCAATAATCATTGGGGGCATTGCTGTGGCACTCTGCAATAATCATTGGGGGCATTGCTGGCACTCTGCAATAATCATTGGGGGCATTTCTGTGGCACTCTGCAATAATCATTGGGGGCATTTCTGTGGCACTCTGCAATAATCATTGGGGGCATTGCTGTCTCACTCTGCAATAATCATTGGGGGCATTGCTGTGGCACTCTGCAATAATCATTGGGGGCAAGGCTGTGGCACTCTGCAATAATCATTGGGGGCATTTCTGTGGCACTCTGCAATAATCATTGGGGGCATTGCTGGCACTCTGCAATAATCATTGGGGGCATTGCTGGCACTCTGCAATAATCATTGGGGGCATTGCTGTCTCACTCTGCAATAATCATTGGGGGCATTGCTGTGGCACTCTGCAATAATCATTGGGGGCATTGCTGTCTCGCTCTGCAATAATCATTGGGGGCATTGCTGTCTCACTCTGCAATAATCATTGGGGGCATTGCTGTCTCACTCTGCAATAATCATTGGGGGCATTGCTGGCACTCTGCAATAATCATTGGGGGCATTGCTGGCACTCTGCAATAATCATTGGGGGCATTGCTGTCTCACTCTGCAATAATCATTGGGGGCATTGCTGGCACTCTGCAATAATCATTGGGGGCATTGCTGTGGCACTCTGCAATAATCATTGGGGGCAAGGCTGTCTCACTCTGCAATAATCATTGGGGGCATTGCTGTCTCACTCTGCAATAATCATTGGGGGCATTGCTGTGGCACTCTGCAATAATCATTGGGGGCATTTCTGTGGCACTCTGCAATAATCATTGGGGGCATTGCTGTGGCACTCTGCAATAATCATTGGGGGCATTTCTGTGGCACTCTGCAATAATCATTGGGGGCATTGCTGTGGCACTCTGCAATAATCATTGGGGGCATTGCTGTCTCGCTCTGCAATAATCATTGGGGGCATTGCTGTCTCACTCTGCAATAATCATTGGGGGCATTGCTGTGGCACTCTGCAATAATCATTGGGGGCATTGCTGTCTCGCTCTGCAATAATCATTGGGGGCATTGCTGTCTCACTCTGCAATAATCATTGGGGGCATTGCTGTCTCACTCTGCAATAATCATTGGGGGCAAGGCTGTGGCACTCTGCAATAATCATTGGGGGCATTGCTGTCTCACTCTGCAATAATCATTGGGGGCATTTCTGTGGCACTCTGCAATAATCATTGGGGGCATTGCTGTGGCACTCTGCAATAATCATTGGGGGCATTTCTGTGGCACTCTGCAATAATCATTGGGGGCATTGCTGTGGCACTCTGCAATAATCATTGGGGGCATTTCTGTGGCACTCTGCAATAATCATTGGGGGCATTGCTGTGGCACTCTGCAATAATCATTGGGGGCATTTCTGTGGCACTCTGCAATAATCATTGGGGGCATTTCTGTGGCACTCTGCAATAATCATTGGGGGCATTGCTGTGGCACTCTGCAATAATCATTGGGGGCATTGCTGTGGCACTCTGCAATAATCATTGGGTGCATTGCTGTGGCACTCTGCAATAATCATTGGGGGCAAACCTGTATCCTGTCTGTATCCTCTGATCACCACCACCTGTATCCTGTCTTTACTAGTAATGGCAGCGATCATTAGAGGGACTGCGACATTGCGGTGGACGAATCTGACACTAAATTACACTTTGTATATTGACCCCCCAAAATAATACCTAGCCACCCCTTTGCCACCCCTGTTTTAAAAGTCTAGCTCCGCCACTGAGGTGGGGGAAGTGACCATTTTTTGTATTGTTGATATATTGGTCATGCAACGCACTAACACCTTTGCTGCCATAATGCAATGTTTTAAAACCTTGTGACAAAAAATATCTGCAAAATACACACCATGCCTCTTATCAAATACCTCGGGGTGTCTACTTTCTAAAAATTAGTCATTTGAGGGGTGTCTGAACTGTCCTGGCATTTTAGCACCTCCAAAACTGTGACAGGCAGTCAAAAAATAAAATGTGCAAGGGTTTCTGACTGCGACGCTGTTGTTTCCCCTTTTTTTTATAGTTTTTACATTTCTGTCAGCCGCAGTCCTCAATTTAAAGTGCACCAAAAACACACATTTTCATTGAATAAAGTGCCTCAAATTACACATTACCCAGTTTCTATTACATTCGGGTAATAACAGTGCGCCCCCCCCCCCCCCCCCCCCATCATGTCTGGGAGGCTAACAAGGAGAGGCAGACATTCCCATGCCATTATGAAAAGGGCTGGCGCTACCTATAAGCAAGGTAGGCGCCGGCCCTAGAGTGCACATCAATCGGGAGCACCCAACCTGCCACTGTGAGAAGCCTGCCTGCCCATTCGTTCTGCCACTGAAAGGGGGCCCACCTGCCCTTCTGTTGCGCTGTTGAGAGGGGGCCCATTCCAGCACTGTGTGATGGGGGGGTGGCCGTCATTATCCGCACGCCGCAGAGGGGAGGCTGAGCAGTGTCACTGCGGACTGCCACACCTATCCTCTCCGCCCATAGCTGCAGAGAGAGAAGCTGACAACTTTAAGGAGGTAGAAACTAAAGCAGAAAGTCAGCTGATGACCAATACAGTGAAAGGGGAGGAGCTCTGCTAGGAGACCCACGTCAGAAGAGGCATCCCTGGAGGCACGTGTAATGAAGCACAGGCAGAGGCACTTAGGTTGAGCGGCTGAGACTGAGGGGGAATCAAATGACAAAGTGAGTAAGAAATTGCCAGTGCAATTGATCCCATCCTCCACCACCATTGCCTTTTGCTGATCCCACCACCCCCACAGATCTCATCCCTGATTGGGGAGGGGGCGGTGGTGGGGGAGGGTGGCATCCCCCCCATCACTGATCCCAGCCCTCACCACTACCACTGCCACTGATCTCACCCCCCCCCCCATCACCACTGTCACTAATCTCACCCCCATCACCACTGCCACTGATCTCATCCCCCCCCCCCCATCGCCACTGCCACTGATCCCCCTCACCACTACAGCTGCCACTGATCCCACCCCCCTCACCATCACCCCTGTCACTGATCTCATCACCACTGCCACTGATCTCATCACCACTGCCACTGATCCCTCCTCACCACTACAGCTGCCACTGATCCCAACCCCCTCACCATCACCCCTTCCACTGATCTCATCCCATCACCACTGCCACTGATCCTCTCTCACCACTATAGCTGCCACTTATCCCACCTCCTGACCACCACTGCTGCCACTGATCTCATCCCCCCATCACCACTGCCACTGATCTCCCCTCGTCACTACAGCTGGCACTGATCCCCCTCACCACTACAGCTGCCACTGATCTCACCCCCCTCACCATCACCCCAGCCACTAATCTCATCCCAGACAAAAAAAAACAAAGAAAGGGCACATCGACCTAGCGCATTATCCTCAATAATAGGCTTTATTTATGCAACATGTAAAAAATGGCTACTCGCAAACACAGATGTAAAAATGATCATAACAGGCTCGATTGCTCCAGTGTCAGGAATAGTCCATATGAAAGTCCATAATCCAATAAGATGACGGCTGACGTGTTTCGAGGCTTAGCCTCTTCCTCAGAGCCACTGTGTCATGACCTACTCTCAAGTTTAAATAATAATACATTGCTCAAATCCCTCCCTCAAGTCTCTGGAGCCCCTCCCCTTTGGGGTGTGGCAGAGGTACTACACCCCTCCCTCCTGTAACACTGCCACTCAATCCCCAATAGGGTTAGTTCATGAAACCCATGTGCCATACACCACAGTTTCATTGTGAAAACAAAATAAAATAATATAATAATAACACATACATAAAATCAAATCAATCTACAACATGCAATTGTTGGCATCCATATGACATAGCATCAACTGCACAGTATGCACAAAGTGTATATAAAAAAGTAGGTACACATAGCACATCTACCAATAAGAGAGGGCTGACAGCGTCCTATTAGACTCATACACCCTACACTTTTATTTTTGAGGATGCTTGTGGTAGGATGGAGAGAGATATCCCATAGGGATCACTGCAATCCATCCGGATGTGATCCATGTTGTGCCCATGTTAATTCATGTGAGACACAGACTTACCCTTTAATTCGATCTCTCACATGTAAGCTATGCACTGCCTTCCTAAAGAGCAGGGGGATTTTGGTGGGGGATGATGGCGAAGAGTTCGGGAGAGGAGGAACCGATTGGGCGCTGCAAATCTCCGCAGCATATCCCATCGGTAACTCCGTGGAACGCACGCCGCTACTCAACTTCCGGGTTGCCGCGTCATGCGTTCCACCCGGTAGACATCACTTCCGCTGACGTCACTTCCCTCCACAGGTCTGGGCTAACAGATGTACATACTGGACCGATCCTCTCCACACCCAGTGCTGTATCTTGGCCTAGGCCAACAAGGCCCAGGCCTAGGGCAGCACTTTGCAGGGGGGCAGCAAAAAAACTGCACCCCACATGGGAAAAAAAACAGCCTCCTCTTGGCTCCCGCACGAAAAGGGTCCCCACTGGCTTGCACTACACTCTTAGTATAGTGCCAGTCCTATGGGGCAAATCCGTCTGGCATCCCCATAAAGCGGTCACACTGCTACCTGCTGGTACTGATGGGTACTAATAGGCTTCACTGATGGCCACTGATGAGGTGGCACTGATAAGCTGCACTGATGGGCACGGATAGGCTGCATTGTTGGGCACTGATAGTCTGCACTGGTGGCCACTGATCGGGCTGTACAGATGAGGCCGCACTGATGGGCAGTAATGAGGCTGTTGTGATGGGCACTGATAAGGTGGCACTGATGAGGCTGGACTGATGGGCACTGATAGACTGGTTGTGGTCTGTGGTTTACAGATGACAGGGCGGGTCATAAACAGGAAGGGGTGTAGCCTTTACAGGAAGAGGTGGGTTATATTTAAATTAGGGGCTGCACAAGTTTAGTCAGGCCTAGGGCAGCACAAAACCTAAATACACCACTGTCCACACCAGCATACCCAACCTATCGCTCATTGTAGTGATCGCCATCTATGCTCTAGATCCTAATCCATCAACACTCCCACTCCTCCCCTCTATAAGTCCATAACCAACCACCTAATCTCGGCCATCAAGAGGGGAGTGATCTGGCTCATATATTCCAAAAGAAAGTGCTTATGCATGGTTGGAGATACGGGCATACATATGCACATGTATACACATGTGAACCCATATACACACACATATATATATACACACGCCCTATATTGTATCAGAACACATATGTGTATGTCCACCTATTCACATGCATGCATATACTATGTAGAATACTGCAGCTAAAAGGAAAGTTAAAAATTGAATTTATATTTAAGGATTAAAAGATCCCCCTTAATGCGCAACAAGGGTGCCCTTTAAACTGTGGTATCAAAAAAATTATTAATTAAAAAATATATATAATGTATATATGTAAAAAATATATGTGTATATAGATATATATATATATATTAAAATCTCATCGACATCATTTCATGAGCACCTGTGACTCCCTACTCAATTATTGAAAACCTATTCTCTCGTGAGAAAGCGGGAGGGGTCACTCCTTGCGAAGCTTGGAGGACAATCGGTCTCAGCATTACCAGATATATGCAATTATTACTTTTTTAATGGAATTTTTGGAGTTTTGCCATTTAAACATTTGTGTATAAAGTGTAGGAACCGTTGGCAAGAGTGCTAATAGTGATAAAAAACAGTTTTTATCAGGTGACGCAGTTTGCCATAGTTGGCTGGATGTTTTGTGGCTATTTTTTTAATTTTTTTTTATTTTTTATAGAATTTATTTTTGGACAGAAAGGGTTACCGCAATTAGTGTGACCATTGAACCCTATTGGCACTGAGCCAAAAGTTTCAAATTAGATTAACTCTTTATCTGCTTATAATATTTAAGAGATATTTAGGGGGCATCCTCTATTGCAGGAGGGGAACCTCTGGTCAGCTCTGGTCACCCCTGCTCTGAGTTTTGAAAATTGGCACACAGCCAAAACCTTTACATCAAGTTAAGCGATTAGTTGCCAGTACTGACCCCTCCGCAGTGTTGCCAACCGCCCGTAGATTTACGGACAGCCCGTAAAAACAGGGCACTTTTCTCCTGCCCGTAAATGCCCATAGCAGGAGAAAAGTGTCAGTAAATCTACTGCGGCGGCGGCACTGTCAGAACTGTGCATGCGCGGCGCGCAGTTCCGGAGATCCCCGAGTTCTTCTCTCGACTCTCGCACTCGCATCGATGCAGACTGCCAGACTCGTCGGACGAGTGCCACTGCAAGGCCCGCCCCTGCCTCCGCCCCCGCCCCCATTTAAGTTTCCCGCCGCCGTCGCAGTCGGCCGCCAGCGACAATGTGGAGTCACTCACTCTGTCTGTGGAGTGGACTAGGAGATGCTGCCGCTGGATGGATGGTGGAGTGAACAGAGCAGTCGCAGGCTGTGACAGCCGAGGCAGAGGACTGGTAAGTGCTGCTGGCCGAGTCACTCACTGTCTGTGGACTGGAGTGGAGTGGACTAGGAGATGCTGGATGGATGGTGGAGTGGACAGAGCAGTCGCAGACTGTGACAGCCAAGGCAGAGGACTGGTAAGTGCTGGGGCTCCGAGCCTCCGACAGTTAGCAGGAACAGACTGGAGTAGAGAGATGAGTCAGGGGGCAGAGGACATCAGTGTCCTGCTCCTGTGCCCCCTTAACCTCTCCACAGGCAGTGTCACAGCTTCACTCTGCACTAGTAATGTCACTGATGTTTGTGGCTGTGGAGAGGTGAAGGGGACTTAGGAGGAGGACACTCATCTCATGTGGAGAGCTCTGACCATCTCCTGTACCATGTACACAGTCCCTGACCACCCCTCTGTACCATGTCCGCAGTCCCTGACCACCCCTCTGTACCATGTCCGCAGTCCCTGACCACCCCTCTGTACCATGTCCGCAGTCCCTGACCACCCCCTTTACCATGTCCGCAGTCTCTGACCACCCCCTTTACCATGTCCGCAGTCCCTGACCACCCCTCTGTACCATGTCCGCAGTCCCTGACCACCCCTCTGTACCATGTCCGCAGTCCCTGACCACCCCCTTTACCATGTCCGCAGTCTCTGACCACCCCCTTTACCATGTCCGCAGTCCCTGACCACCCCTCTGTACTGTGTCCGCAGTCCCTGACCACCCCCTTTACCATGTCCGCAGTCTCTGACCACCCCCTTTACCATGTCCGCAGTCCCTGACCACCCCCTTTACCATGTCCGCAGTCCCTGACCACCCCTCTGTACCATGTCCGCAGTCCCTGACCACCCCCTTTACCATGTCCGCAGTCTCTGACCACCCCCTTTACCATGTCCGCAGTCCCTGACCACCCCTCTGTACCATGTCCGTAGTCCCTGACCACCCCCTTTACCATGTCCGCAGTCTCTGACCACCCCCTTTACCATGTCCGCAGTCCCTGACCACCCCCTTTACCATGTCCGCAGTCCCTGACCACCCCCTTTACCATGTCCGCAGTCCCTGACCACCCCTCTGTACCATGTCCGCAGTCCCTGACCCCCCCCCCTTTACCATGTTCGCAGTCTCTGACCACCCCCTTTACCATGTCCGCAGTCCCTGACCACCCCCTTTACCATGTCCGCAGTCTCTAACCACCCCCTTTACCATGTCCGCAGTCTCTGACCACCCCCTTTACCATGTCCGCAGTCTCTGACCACCCCCTTTACCATGTCCGCAGTCTCTGACCACCCCCTTTACCATGTCCGCAGTCCCTGACCACCCCTCTGTACCATGTCCGCAGTCCCTGACCACCCCCTTTACCATGTCCGCAGTCTCTGACCACCCCCTTTACCATGTCCGCAGTCTCTGACCACCCCCTTTACCATGTCTGCAGTCTCTGACCACCCCCTGTGCCATGTCCGCAGTCTCTGACCACCCCGTGTACCATGTCCGCAGTCTCTGACCACCCCCTGTACCATGTCCGCAGTCTCTGACCACCCCCTGTACCATGTCCGCAGTCTCTGACCACCTCCTGTACCATGTCCGCAGTCTCTGACCACCTCCTGTACCATGTCCGCAGTCTCTGACCACCTCCTGTACCATGTCCGCAGTCTCTGACCACCTCCTGTACCATGTCCGCAGTCTCTGACCACCTCCTGTACCATGTCCGCAGTCTCTGACCACTTCCTGTACCATGTCCGCAGTCTCTGACCATCTCTTGTCTTTTATCATGTCTGCAGGGGAGTCTGGACTCTGGAGAGGAGTCAAGAGTGAGAGCACTGCCGGGATGGGGGGGTCACGGGAGAAGTCAGATGTGCGGGGCCTGCGGAGTGGAGACAGGGGCCATCTGACTGAGCCCTGCACAGTGCACCTGAGAGGAGGTCAGTGACAGAGCCGCCAGGCCAGTCTGATGGGGGGGTCACTGATGTAAGGGGGCACTGATATAAAGATCCCTCTATATCAGTAACCTCCCCCCCCCATATCTTAATGTATTCACTCTGTGTAAGGTGGTCTCTGGTCACCAGATTGCCCCCCCACATCAGAGTTCCTGGCGTTCCCCTTTACATCAGAGTCTGCAGGATTCTCCCCTTACAGTGCGAAGAGGGAACTCTGCGGACCCTGATTTAAAAGGGAACTCTGATGTAAAGGAGAATGCAGTGGACTCTGATATATGGGGGAACGCTGTGCTGGCTGGGTTATATTAACCTGATCTTCATGTTAATGGAGAAATATGGTTTTTGACTTTTGTTTAACCTAAACACATTGCTAATAGCTCTATCTACATGTTTATAGTTTAAGTATTGATATTTGCACGGTTTAGCACTGAAAACAGCCTGTTTATGTACATTTTTGCAATGCCAGTAAAAAATTGGTGCCGTCCGTAAATTTTGGACGTTCTGCCAGTAAATTTCCCTCTCGGGGGTTGGCAACACTGCCCCTCCGGCCATCAGCTGAGACAGCAGCAGGAGAACAGAAAAGAGTGAGGGACCTTGCATTTGAGCTGGATAGCCCGAAGGGGGGGGGGGGGAATATGGATCAGCATATTAGCAAACCAGAGAAGGGAAAGTTTGTGAGTTCAAACAAACAAAAGTGCTGACAGGCTGCAGAGCAACCGTAGGAGTAGCAGCATACGCTGATAGCAGAACAGAAAGGAATGTTGTGTGAGAACAGCTAAGAAATTGCATAACGAACGATGGATCGTAGAAGCTAAGAAAGATGACGATCAAGGTTGTAAATTGCATCATGTATGAGTATTATCAAGGCGATCGTAAAGCCAATAAGCCCCTGCCCTTGTAACGCTCCTGCGTTTTTTGAAGTAGGCTGGATTTGCAGCTGCAGAATCTCCACTCAGTAGTCATGTAGAGATGTGTTGAATAACCAGATCCAACTCTCCAGACTCATCACTGTGGGCCTGTCAGCTTCAGCATACAGATATACACACTCAATAAGATGTTCCTGGAGTGATAAGATGTATATGATAGTATGAAGATGATGTGCTGAAGGGACAGGTGTGAACAGTGACAGAGATGGTAAGCACTTGATAGAAATGTTCAGGAGAGTATTAGATGGTATTGGGTAGAATGCAGATAGGTTAGTAATCGAGTATGGTAACAGGTGGTAAGGACAGCAGATGACAAATACAGGATAGACTAACCCAGTGCAAGGATAGATGGTAGTAGACTCAAGAGCTAGCAATCTATGTAACAGTGCAGATGATAGAATTAGTATGCATAGATAGTAACAGTCCTTAATGTGCAGAGGTAGATAGTGTAAGTAAGGTTATGGAGGATTCCCCTGTGGGGTACTTATCACTAGTAAGGTTAGTAGTAGAAGGGTCCAGTAGTGAGGGAGTGATCCAGTAGCGAGATACAGGGATCAGTAGCGAGGTTCCGGTCTGTTTCCAAGTAAAAGAGAATAGCTGGAGGTTTCCGGTAGCAAGACAAGCTTGTAAGCATGTGGACACACAGGCAGGTTGAACGAACAACGTGAGAGAGAACGCCGGCGGTTGAAATAGCCGCTCTGCGGCGCTCGGCGATGACGTCATCCGTCTTAAAGGTGTATGCGTACCACCTAATTAGAAAGGTGGGACGCATATCGAAAGAAAATAGAAAATAAGGGTACCAGAGGTACCAGAATCTTACAGTACCCCCCCCCCCCCTTAAGGCCGGCTCCGGAAGGCCTATAGCACTGGTTTCTCCGGGTATTTCGAGTGAAACCTTCGTATAAGCCTAGGTGCGTGAACATCAGTGGTATCCAACCAGGTGTCGTCTTGGGGTCCATAGTTCTTCCATCTTATGAGATACTGGAGTCTTCCTCTGTGGATACGAGAATCCAAAATCTCCTTAATCTCATATTCTTCTCCGCCTTCAACTTGTACTGGAGGTGGAGGCAAGATGGTAGGCCTTATTCCTTGATTAGGAACATGGGGTTTCAGTAGCGACACGTGGAAGATGGGATGGATCTTGAGATCTGCTGGTAAGGTGAGCTGTACTGCAGCTTTTCCAATAAGTTTCTTAATTGGGAAGGGTCCCAGAAATAAAGGTCCAAGCTTTTTGCTAGGGATCTTTAATCTTAAATTTCTTGTCGATAGCCAAACGAGGTCCCCAATAGCATACTGAGGAGAAGGTCTTCTACGTAGATCGTAGTACCTTTTTTGTTGGCTGTGGGCGTGTGAGATAGTGGTATTAAGTAAACCCAGAGAGTCCTTTATTTGGGTAAGATAGTCTGAGGCTACTGGGTTACTTGATGGTAGGATGCGTGGTGGAAGAAGTGTGGGATGAAACCCATAGTTCAAGTAGAACAGACTTTGCTTAATAGTACTGTGGGTTGCGTTGTTATAAGCAAATTCCGCCAGAGGGAGAAGGTCCACCCGATCATCCTGTAGGTATGATGTGTAGCAACGCAGATATTGTTCTATACACTGGTTGACTCTTTCAGTCTGTCCGTTGGTCTGAGGGTGGTAGGGAGAAGTGAGCTTTCGCTCAATCTGTAATATTTGACAAAGAGCTTGCCAAAATTTGGAGATGAACTGTGAATCACGGTCGGATAAAAGAGTCTTTGGAATTCCGTGTAACTTGAACACATGTTTCATCAGTAGTTCCGCTGTTTGTTTAGATCAGTGGTTCTCAATTCCGGTCCTCGGGACCCACCAACAGGCCAGGTTTGCAAGATAACTAAATTACATCACAGGTGATCTCATTTGCTGCTCAGTGATTGCAAAATTCTAGTCTGCATCCCCCAAGGTAATACTTAAAATCTGGCCTGTTAGTGGGTCCCGAGGACCGGAATTGAGAACCACTGGTTTAGATGAAGGTAGTCTACGGATAGCGATGAAATGTGCCATCTTTGTCAGGTGGTCCACTGACACTAGAATGGTATTAAATCCTTTAGAAGGTGGTAGTTCTACTATAAAGTCTAAGGACACAACTTCCCATGGAACCTGGGGTATTGGTAGACTGCAGAGTAGACCAGATGGTTTTGTAGTGTCAATTTTGGACCTTGCACAGATGTCACATGAGGATACAAATTTTTGTACAGACGTCTTCATATCAGGCCACCAAAACTGCCTAGTAAGCAAATTAAGGGTTTTCGTCATACCCATATGTCCTGCCATGGGCACATCATGTGATAACTCCAAGATCTTGGTGCGCATAGTAGGGGGTATGTAGAGTTTGTCGTTGTAGTAGAGGAAGCCTTCTGCATCAGTACTTAGTTGTGGTGGAGGTGAATCCAATCCTATACTGTGCAAAATCTCTTCCTTCAGGGAACGAACAACCCCAATAATACGTTCATAGGGTATTATAGGAATGGAAGGGATTTCAGCGCAGTTATCTTCGGTTAATCGTGATAGCGCATCCGCTTTTTTATTTTTGTCTGCAGGCGTGTAGGTCACTAAGAAGTTGAATCTTAGGAAGAATAATGACCATCGTACCTGCTGGTGGGAGAGAGTTTTGTTAGTCTGGAGGTATTGAAGGTTTTTATGATCTGTATATATGAGTATTGGTAACCGGGTACCCTCAAGTAGATGTCGCCAATTCTCCAGTGCCAGTTTTATGGCAAGCAACTCCTTTTCACCCACTGGGTAATTCACCTCTGGGCTGCTTAATGATTTTGAAAAGAAAGCAACTGGGTGGAGTGGTGAAGTATTTGTTGGTCGTTGGGAGAGAACTGCTCCTACTGCCATATTTGACGCATCTACCTCCAGAATATATTGGAGGGATGGGTCTGGATGGCGTAGTATGGGAGCAGAAGTAAAGCTTGATTTTAACATGCAGAAAGCTCGATTTGCTTCTTCTGACCATTTGAATGGTTTCTTTATACTTGTCAGTTGTGTGAGAGGTCTCACAATGGCAGTAAAGTTCTTGATGAACTTCCTATAGAAGTTTGAAAATCCAAGGAATCGCTGTAATGCCTTACGAGTTGTTGGTATAGGCCAGTCCAGAATACAGGATATCTTGCTCATATCCATCTTAATTCCGGTTTTGGATATGATGTATCCTAGGAATAATATTTCTTCTTTATGAAATAGGCATTTTTTTAATTTCACGTATAGATTGTGTGCGAGTAATCTGGATAACACAAGTCTTACATGTTTTATATGTTCAGAGAGAGATCGAGAATAGATAAGTATATCGTCCAGATATACTACAACACAGACATCAAGTAAGTCTCTAAAGATGTCGTTTATGAACCTTTGGAAAGCTGCGGGAGCATTACACAACCCGAATGGCATCACAAGATATTCGAATAATCCGTATCTGGTTCTGAATGCTGTTTTCCACTCATCTCCGTCACTCATTCGGATTAGGTTGTATGCCCCTTTCAGGTCTAATTTAGAGAAGTAAGTAGCCCCACGCACTTGTTCAATGAGTTCAGGGATGAGCGGTAAAGGATAGCGATCCTTTATTGTAATCGTATTTAATTGCCTATAATCGATAATAGGCCTAAGACTTGAAACCTTATTGCGGACAAAGAAAAGTCCTGCAGCTGTGGAAGAAGTAGAGGGTCTGATGAACCCTTTTGTCAAATTCTCATCCAAGTATTCCTTGAGATGAGAAAGTTCATCCTGTGAAAGAGGATAAACATGACCGAAAGGCAATTTGCTGTTAGGGAGTAGATCGATAGTGCAATCATAATCCCTATGGGGAGGCAACATTTGAGCATTTTTTTCAAGGAATACTTCGGACAGATCCTGATAGCATAGTGGTGCAATCTCATCTGACACCACAGACAGGATCTTTCCATAAGATGGGAGGTTACACGTAATCTCACAATATTGAGAAGGGAAAGACAAAGTCCGTCTTTTCCAATCTATGATTGGTTGATGTGTGTGTAACCAGGGGAGTCCCAAAATAATAGAAAAATGGGGTGAAGATAGTATATCAAAAGTGGTGGTCTCCATATGAGACTTGTTAGTAGTGACGAGGAGTGCTTGTGTCTGGTTGGTGATTGGACCAGAAGATAGTGGAATACCGTTAATAAAACTAACAGAAACAGGTTTAGGTTTTGAAATAATAGGTATTTTATTTAAGGTAACAAAACATGTATCAATATAGTTTCCACAAGATCCAGTGTCGATCATAGCCTTGGTGGTAATCCTAGTCTGGTCCCACTGTAATGTCAAATGAACAAAGAGATAGGGGTTAGAAAAGGAAGTCGTTAATCCTCCTAGCAAGACATGTGAACACTCACCCTCTTTTTTGCGGACAAGGGGACAGACGCTTATCAAATGATCCGGGGATGCGCAGTACATGCAGAGGTTTCTGGATCTTCTTCTGGCTCGTTCAGTAGTTGATAAAGGTGGGCCTATGGTTCCTACCTCCATGGGAGTAGGGTCAACAGCCGAAATCCGAGAAGGACTAGACAATGGCATTCCCATTTTCTCAGCCTTTCTTTCATGCAGTCGCCTGTCGATGTTGATACTGAGTTGTATTAAGGCATCCAAGGTGCCAGGTAAATCCGCTCGGGCGAGCTCGTCTTTAACAGCTTCTGACAACCCGAGTCTGAATTGAGTTCGCAGAGATGTATCATTCCACCCTGAATCAAGGGTCCATCTTTTGAACTCAGCTACAAAGTCTTCTACAGGTCTCCTTCCTTGTTTTAAAGCCCTCAATTGAATATCAGCAGTACTCTGCCTGTTGGGGTCATCATATAAACTAGCGAGTTCCGCTAGGAATAAAGAATAGGAGTTGAGAAGCTGATCATTTTTCTCAAAGAGAGAGTCTGCCCAGGCCCGTGGGTCACCCGTTAAGTATGAGATAACGGTACAGACTTGAATTTGATCAGTAGGGTATGTACGAGGTTTTAACAAAAAAAGCAATTGACATGCGTTTTTGAAATCACAAAATTTTTTCCGATCACCTGTAAACACTAGAGGAGGGTTTATTTTAGGTTCAGGGGGTTGAGCAGCAGTGAGCCGTGAAAGACGGGTTACCTGCTGTATCAGAGTCTGATTTTCTTCTTTTACTTCAGTAAGAGCAAGCATTAATGCATTTACTTGTTGTGTTAATTGTGTCACTTGAGTGGGTAATTCTGCTGAATCCATTTTTTAGGTTCGTTCAATCTGTAACGCTCCTGCGTTTTTTGTAGTAGGCTGGATTTGCAGCTGCAGAATCTCCACTCAGTAGTCATGTAGAGATGTGTTGAATAACCAGATCCAACTCTCCAGACTCATCACTGTGGGCCTGTCAGCTTCAGCATACAGATATACACACTCAATAAGATGTTCCTGGAGTGATAGGATGTATATGATAGTATGAAGATGATGTGCTGAAGGGACAGGTGTGAACAGTGACAGAGATGGTAAGCACTTGATAGAAATGTTCAGGAGAGTATTAGATGGTATTAGGTAGAATGCAGATAGGTTAGTAATCGAGTATGGTAACAGGTGGTAAGGACAGCAGATGACAAATACAGGATAGACTAACCCAGTGCAAGGATAGATGGTAGTAGACTCAAGAGCTAGCAATCTATGTGTAACGCTCCTGCGTTTCATGTATGGTGTGGATTTTCAGCTGCAGAAATATTCCACTTCAGTAGTCATGTAAGAGAGATGCTGAGATACCATTCCCAACCTCAATGACTCATCATGTGTGGAAGGTCTTAATTCAGCTAGTAAATACACACACTCAACAAGCTGGTTCCTAGAGTGACTTTATGTATGTAGTAACACAGTGATGAAGATTTAAGAGACAGGTTGAGTGGAGGTGGTAGGTGACAGACACTTGAAGGTAAGACAGTAGCAGATGGATGCAGGTAGGTTTAGCAATCATGTATGGTAGCAGATGACAGAGTAGCAGGTGGACATACAAGAGTGATCAACCCAGTGCAGGAATAAGTAGCAGTAGTCTTAAGAGCTAGCAATCTAGATATGCAGATGTGATAAATAGTCTTTACTATGCAGAGCTAGATAGTGTAAGCTTAGTATAAGTTTATAGAGGGTTCCCCTGCAGGGTACTTAGCACTAATAGCAATACAGCCGAAGGTTGGTTCAGGAGGAGCGGATGATCCGGAAGCGGGATGCAGGGATCAGCGCAGCGAGGTTCCGTCAGCGAAGTATGCTTGCAAGCATGAAAGCTTCAAGCCAAGTTAGCATCCAGGTAAGGGTGTTTGAACGAACACATGTGAGTGAGAACCGGCGATTTAAATAGCCATCTAGTCCGGCGCTGAGTGATGACAGCTTCAGTCTTAAAGGTGTATGCGCACCTTTCCAAAAGAGAATGGTGGGGCGCATACACTTGTGAAAAGAGTAATTTAGGGTACCAAAGGTACCGGAACATTACAATACCCCCCCCTTAAGGCCGGCTCCTGAAGGCCTCTGGAGCTGGTTTGTCTGGGTATCTCGCATGAAAATTGCGGATTAATCTAGGGGCATGTATTTCAGAGGTGTTTAGCCAGGTGTCGTCTTGGGGCCCATAGTTCTTCCATACTGAAGTCTTCTTCTGTAGATACGAGAATCCAGAATCTCTTTTATCTCGTATTCTTCTCCACCTTCAACTTGTACAGGAGGCGGAGGTGGAATATTAGGCCTTATTCCTTGGTCCGGAACATGGGGCTTCAGTAGCGACACATGGAAAATGGGATGGATTTTTAGGTCTATTGGCAATGTAAGCTGTACTGCAGCTTTTCCAATAAGTTTTTTGATTGGGAAAGGTCCCAAGAACAGAGGTCCAAGCTTTTTGCTAGGGATCTTCAGTCTTAAATTTTTTGTTGAGAGCCAAACGAGGTCCCCGATAGTGTACTGTGGAGAAGGTCTTCTGCGAAGATCATAGTACTTCTTTTGTTGACTGTGAGCGTGTGCAATGGTAATATTTAATAAACCAAGAGAATCCTTTATTTGGGTAAGATAGTCTGAGGCTACTGGGTTGTTTGAAGGAAGGATGCGTGGTGGAAGAATAGAGGGATGAAACCCATAGTTCAAGTAGAACGGACTCTGCTTGGTTGTACTGTGGGTTGCGTTGTTGTAGGCAAATTCTGCCAGAGGGAGAAGATCCACCCAATCATCCTGTTGGTAAGAAGTGTAACAACGTAAATACTGCTCGATGCATTGGTTGACTCTTTCAGTCTGTCCGTTGGTCTGCGGATGGTAAGGAGAAGTGAGCTTCCGCTCGATCCGTAGTATGTGACATAGTTCTTGCCAGAACTTAGAAATAAATTGGGATCCACGGTCAGACAGAAGAGTTTTTGGGATACCATGTAATCTAAAGACATGTTTCATCAGGAGTTCTGCCGTTTGTTTGGACGAAGGTAGTCTGCGAATAGCAATGAAATGTGCCATCTTTGTCAGATGGTCCACTGACACCAAGATGGTATTAAATCCTTTGGAAAGAGGCAATTCTACGATGAAGTCCAAGGACAAAACTTCCCATGGAGTTTGGGGTATTGGTAGACTGCATAGTAGACCGGATGGTCTCGTAGTGTCAATTTTGGACCTGGCACAGACATTGCATGAAGAGACGAATTTTTGTATAGATGTTTTCATGTCAGGCCACCAGAATTGCCGGGAAATCAAATTAAGAGTCTTTGTCATACCCATATGTCCTGCCATAGGCACATCATGAGATAATTCCAAGATCTTGGTGCGTAGGGTAGGTGGTATGTAAAGTTTGTCGTTGTAGTAGAGGAAGCTTTCTGCATCAGTATTTAGTTGTGGTGGGGGTGAATCCAAACTTATACCATGCAGAACCTCTTCCTTCAAGGAACGGACAACTCCAATAATGCGTTTGTGAGGTATTATAGGAACGGAAGGGATTTCAAAGTAGTTTTCTTCAGTTAGTCGTGATAGTGCATCCGCCTTTTTGTTCTTATCTGCAGGTGTGTAAGTCACTAGGAAGTTAAACCTTAGAAAGAATAGTGACCATCGTACCTGTCGGTGCGAGAGAGTTTTGCTAGTCTGAAGATATTGGAGGTTTTTATGGTCCGTGTATATAATTATTGGTAATTGGGTGCCTTCGAGTAAATGTCGCCAATTCTCCAGAGCCAATTTTATAGCAAGCAGTTCCTTTTCACCCACGGGGTAATTTATCTCGGGACTGCTTAGGGATTTAGAAAAAAAGGCGACTGGATGAAGTGGTGAAGTGTGGGTTGGTCGTTGGGAGAGTATTGCTCCTACTGCCATGTTTGACGCATCTACCTCCAGAATGTATTGGAGGGATGGGTCTGGATGGCGTAATATGGGAGCGGAAGTAAACCTTGTCTTTAACAAGTGAAAAGCTTTATTGGCTTCTTCTGACCATTTGAATGTTTTTTTTATGCTAGTGAGCTGTGTGAGGGGTCTCACAATAGCAGAAAAGTTTTTAATGAACTTCCTGTAGAAATTTGAAAATTCCAGGAATCGCTGTAGCGCCTTGCGTGTGGTTGGTGTAGGCCAATCCTGAATGCAGGATATTTTACTCATGTCCATCTCGATTCCTGTTTTGGATATGATGTAGCCTAGAAAGAGTACCTCGTCTTTATGAAACAAGCATTTCTTCAGTTTCACATAAAGGTTATGTGCAAGCAATCTCGATAGTACAAGTCTTACATGTCTTATGTGTTCAGACAGGGATCGTGAATATATAAGTATATCGTCCAGATATACCACAACACAGACATCTAGTAAGTCTTTAAAAATATCGTTTATAAATCGTTGGAAAACTGCAGGGGCGTTGCATAGCCCGAATGGCATCACAAGATATTCGAACAATCCGTATCTGGTTCTGAATGCAGTCTTCCACTCGTCTCCATCACGGATTCGAATGAGATTGTATGCTCCTTTCAGGTCCAATTTTGAAAAATAGGTAGCTCCACGCACCTGCTCAATGAGCTCAGGGATAAGCGGTAGAGGATAGCGATCTTTTATTGTGATAGCATTCAATTTCCTGTAGTCGATGATAGGTCTGAGACTTGAGTCCTTATTGCGAACAAAAAAGAGTCCTGCTGCTGTTGAAGAAGTGGAAGGTCTAATAAAACCTTTTTCCAAATTCTCATCCAAATAGGTTTTGAGGTGGGAAAGCTCATCCTGTGAAAGAGGATAAACATGACCGAACGGCAATTTGCTATTTGGGAGTAGATCAATGCTACAATCATAGTCTCGATGAGGAGGTAATGCTTGAGCATTTTTCTCAAGAAAAACCTCAGAAAGATCCTGATAACATAGTGGTGCAATCTCATCTGTCACCATAGACAGAATCTTCCCGGAAAACGGGAGGTTACACGTATCCTCGCAATAGCAAGAGAGGAAGGCCAAGGACCGTTCCTTCCAATCTATGGTTGGTTGGTGTGTGTGTGACCAGGGAAGTCCCAACCAGTGGCGGCTGGTGCTCAAAATTTTTGGGGGGGCGCAAAAAGAAAAATGTAATAGGTATTGCTTCGCGTCAAAAAACGCAGTAAAAAATTGCGTGACTTTGAAGTCATGGTACAGGCATGGCATACGTGATGGTACAGGCATGGCACAGGTGATGGTACAGGCATGGCATAGGTGATGGTACAGGCATGGCACAGGTGATGGTACAGGCATGGCACAGGTGATGGTACAGGCATGGCACAGATATGGTATAGGCATGTCACAGGTCATGGTACAGGAGATGGTATATGCCCCCTTTCAATGCAGTGACCAGCGTACATGCCCCCTTTCAATGCAGAGACCAGTGTACATGCCCCCTTCAATACAGAGTTCAGCGTGCGTGCCCCCTTCAATGCAATGAACATTGTGCTGTGCCCCCTTCAATGCAATAAACACTGTGCTATGCCCCCTTCAATGCAATAAACACTGTGCTGTGCCCCCACAATGCAGAGTTCAGCGTGCATGCCCCCTTCAATGCAACTGTGCTGTGCCCCCTTCAATGCAATGAACAATGTGCTGTGCCCCCTTCAATGCAATAAACACTGTGCTGTGCCCCCTTCAATGCAATAAACACTGTGCTATGCCCCCTTCAATGCAATGAACACTGTGCTGTGCCCCCTTCAATGCAATAAACACTGCGCTGTGCCCCCTTCAATGCAATAAACACTGTGCCCCCTTCAATGCAATGAACTCTGTGCTGTGCCCCAACAATGCAGAGTTCAGCGTGCATGCCCCCTTCAATGCAACACTGTGCTGTGCCCCCTTCAATGCAATAAACACTGTGCTGTGCCCCCTTTAATGCAATAAACACTGCGCTGTGCCCCCACAATGCAATGAACACTGTGCTGTGCCCCCTTCAATGCAATAAACACTGTGCTGTGCCCCCTTCAATGCAATAAACACTGTGCTGTGCCCCCTTCAATGCAACTGTGCTGTGCCCCCTTCAATGCAATGAACACTGTGCTGTGCCCCCTTCAATGCAATAAACACTGTGCCCCCTTCAATGCAATGAACTCTGTGCTGTGCCCCAACAATGCAGAGTTCAGCGTGCATGCCCCCTTCAATGCAACACTGTGCTGTGCCCCCTTCAATGCAACACTGTGCTGTGCCCCCTTCAATGCAAAAAAAACTCTGTGCTGTGCCCCCTTCAATGCAATAAACACTGTGCTGTGCCCCCTTCAATGAAATAAACACTGTGCTGTGCCCCCTTCAATGCAATGAACACTGTGCTGTGCCCCCACAATGCAATGAACACTGTGCTGTGCCCCCTTCAATGCAATAAACACTGTGCTGTGCCCCCTTCAATGCAATAAACACTGTGCTGTGCCCCCTTCAATGCAATAAACACTGTGCTGTGCCCCCTTCAATGCAATAAACACTGTGCCCCCTTCAATGCAATGAACTCTGTGCTGTGCCCCCACAATGCAGAGTTCAGCGTGCATGCCCCCTTCAATGCAACTGTTCCGTGCCCCCATCAATGCAGAGTTCAGCGTGCGAGCCCCTTTCAATGCAGAGCGCCACAGCATTGTCCCCAATCACTGCAGAGCGCCACAGCATTGTCCCCAATGATTGCAGAGCGCCACAGCATTGCCCCCCAATGATTGCAGAGCGCCAGCATTGTCCCCCAATGATTGCAGAGCGCCACAGCATTGTCCCCCAATGATTGCAGAGCGCCACAGCATTGTCCCCCAATGATTGCAGAGTGCCACAGCATTGTACCCCAATGATTGCAGAGCGCCACAGCATTGTCCCCCAATGATTGCAGAGCGCCACAGCATTGTCCCCCAATGATTGCAGAGTGCCAGCATTGTCCCCCAATGATTGCAGAGTGCCACAGCATTGTACCCCAATGATTGCAGAGCGCCACAGCATTGTCCCCCAATGATTGCAGAGCGCCACAGCATTGTCCCCCAATGATTGCAGAGTGTCAGCGTGCGTGCTCCGTTCAAACTTACCTGGCGGCGGCGCGGCTCAGCTTCTTCCTCCTCTTCTGCGGCGGGTCCTTCTCCCTCGTCGTCTCGGCGGCGGGAACCAGCGGGCGGCCTCTCCTCTTCTCTGAGCGGCGGTGACGGTGAGTGATTGACGCACGCACCGGCACCGCCCCCATTGCGACGTCAGCGATATCCTGGATGATGATTGGTCCAGGCTGTAGACTGGACCAATCACAGCCAGGATATCAGAAAGTGGGGGTGTCCAACCGCAAAGACTTGCGCCCAGGATACCCCCCTACCTCCCCAGAAGGCAGCCAATCGGCGCCTCTTCTGGGAGGTAACCCCACCCCCCCCCAGCCACCAGTTCCTTGGGTTCAGGCCGGCGAACCCAATTTTTTTTTTGAACAACTTTATTTGTTCGTTTTGTTTTTTTTTTTTTCCGTTTTTTTTTTCTTTTTTTTTTAGGGGTAGGGGGGGGCGGCGCCCTGGCGCCCCCTATGCACGGGCCGCCACTGGTCCCAACACAATGGGAAAGTGGGGTGAAGGTATTAAATCGAAGGTAATAGTCTCCCTATGAGATTCGTTAATAGTGACTAGAAGTGCTTGTGTCTGATCGGTGATTGGACCAGAGGATAACGGAACACTGGTAATAAGACTTACTGAGACAGGTTTAAGTTTAGAAATAATAGGAATTTTATTTGAAGCAGCAAAACATATATCAATAAAATTTCCACAAGATCCTGTGTCAATCATGGCTTTAGTAGTAATCCTGTTCTGGTCCCACTGTAATGTCAAACAAACAAAAATGTAAGGGTTAGTGAATGAAGTTGTCAATCCCCCTAGGAGGACATGTGAACACTCACCCTTCTTTTTGTTGACTAGGGGACAGACATTTTCATATCGTCTTTTGGCTTTTTCCATAGTTGATAGCGGTGGCTGTATGGTTCCTACTTCCATAGGAACGGGGTTAACGGCCGGAATCCGAGAGGAAACGGATAATGGCATTCCCATTTTCTCAGCCTTTCTTTCTCGTAGCCTTCTATCTATGGTAATACTGAGTTGTATTAATGTATCCAGGGTTTTTGGTAGATCCGCTCGGGCGAGCTCGTCCTTAACGGCTTCTGATAGGCCAAGCCTAAATTGGGTTTTCAGAGATGCATCATTCCATTCTGAATCAAGGGTCCATCTATTGAATTCCGCGACAAAGTCTTCTACAGGCCTCCTTCCTTGTTTCAAGGATCTTAATTGAAGATCGGCAGTACTCTGCCTATTGGGGTCATCATATAGGCTAGTGAGTTCTGCTAGGAACAAGGCATAGGAGTTGAGAAGCTGGTCGTTTTTCTCAAAAAGAGAGTCTGCCCAGGCTCGAGGATCGCCTGTTAGGTAAGAAATAATAGTACAAACCTTAATGTGATCAGTAAGGTAGGTACGAGGTTTTAGCAAAAAAAGTAACTCACATGCGTTTTTAAATTCGCGAAATTTTTTGCGATCGCCTGTAAATACCAAAGGGGGATTTATCTTGGGTTCAGGGGACTGAGCAGAGGTAAGTTGTGTCAGTCTAATTACCTGCTGCGACAGAGCCTGATTGTCTTCTTTTAATTCAGCAAGTGCGTGTATTAACGCAGTTACTTGCTGTTTTAATTGTGTCACCTGAGTGGTTATTTCTGCTGAATCCATTTGTAGGTTCGTTCAATCTGTAACGCTCCTGCGTTTCATGTATGGTGTGGATTTTCAGCTGCAGAAATATTCCACTTCAGTAGTCATGTAAGAGAGATGCTGAGATACCATTCCCAACCTCAATGACTCATCATGTGTGGAAGGTCTTAATTCAGCTAGTAAATACACACACTCAACAAGCTGGTTCCTAGAGTGACTTTATGTATGTAGTAACACAGTGATGAAGATTTAAGAGACAGGTTGAGTGGAGGTGGTAGGTGACAGACACTTGAAGGTAAGACAGTAGCAGATGGATGCAGGTAGGTTTAGCAATCATGTATGGTAGCAGATGACAGAGTAGCAGGTGGACATACAAGAGTGATCAACCCAGTGCAGGAATAAGTAGCAGTAGTCTTAAGAGCTAGCAATCTAGATATGCAGATGTGATAAATAGTCTTTACTATGCAGAGCTAGATAGTGTAAGCTTAGTATAAGTTTATAGAGGGTTCCCCTGCGGGGTACTTAGCACTAATAGCAATACAGCCGAAGGTTGGTTCAGGAGGAGCGGATGATCCGGAAGCGGGATGCATGGATCAGCGCAGCGAGGTTCCGTCAGCGAAGTATGCTTGCAAGCATGAAAGCTTCAAGCCAAGTTAGCATCCAGGTAAGGGTGTTTGAACGAACACATGTGAGTGAGAACCGGCGATTTAACTAGCCATCTAGTCCGGCGCTGAGTGATGACAGCTTCAGTCTTAAAGGTGTATGCGCACCTTTCCAAAAGAGAATGGTGGGGCGCATACACTTGTGAAAAGAGTAATTTAGGGTACCAAAGGTACCGGAACATTACACTATGTAACAGTGCAGATGATAGAATTAGTATGCATAGATAGTAACAGTCCTTAATGTGCAGAGGTAGATAGTGTAAGTAAGGTTATGGAGGATTCCCCTGTGGGGTACTTATCACTAGTAAGGTTAGTAGTAGAAGGGTCCAGTAGTGAGGGAGTGATCCAGTAGTGAGATACAGGGATCAGTAGCGAGGTTCCGGTCTGTTTCCAAGTAAAAGAGAATAGCTGGAGGTTCCGGTAGCAAGACAAGCTTGTAAGCATGTGGACACACAGGCAGGTTGAACGAACAACGTGAGAGAGAACGCCGGCGGTTGAAATAGCCGCTCTGCGGCGCTCGGCGATGACGTCATCCGTCTTAAAGGTGTATGCGTACCACCTAATTAGAAAGGTGGGACGCATATCGAAAGAAAATAGAAAATAAGGGTACCAGAGGTACCAGAATCTTACAGCCCTATCATGGCGTCTGGAGAGATAATGGGGAGGGTCCTTACTCTCCGCCTACCGCCCATTATCCTCACACCACTCCTACTCAAACGCAACCCACAGGGACAGTTCCTATAGACGGCCATCTTGGTGCAGTCATGTCTTTACTTCCTGCCCCGCCCAGTACAGTTCCTGCAGACGGCCATCTTGGTATACCCGGAAGGCCTAACAAAGGCCTATATCCAATTCTCTCTGTTCTAACACTCCCATCCTCCCTGGATTACAGGTCCAATATACTAGTGATGAAGACACATCCGACTGGGACGACCAACCGCAGGTGACAAGCGCACCCGATGATTTAACCCCATCACAAACAGTGACCTTAATGACAAGTCTGCCTGACCCAGAAACACAGCCAATGCCCCTATACCACAGGATAGTACAGCTACAAGAAATTTACCTAGTCCTCTTACTGAGCCAATCCAAGTTTGGACATTTCCTGATTTGCTTGCCAGATTTGTGGTGTCTTCTACATGCCCCTTGCATCTGCTAGGAGCTGATTCGCTGTCCGAACTACAGGCCTCAATTATTTTTTATGCCCGAAGGAGGAGTGAAGCTACATACTCCCCTATCCTTAGAAGACTCATCTGCCTTGTGTTCTCTGCCTCTCATGAAGACACTCCGTGAAGGGACAACTCCAAGTTCAGTACCACTGACGTACTTGGCAGGATCCCTGCATGCCTATGGTCCACTGAACCAGAAGACATCGATCACTTTAAAGTACCGCCAGTCATGGTGCAACTAAAACCTGGGGCACTCCTACCTAGAAAACCACGCCTCCAGAGAGACTGGACCTGTTGAAGCTAGCTCAATCCGAAGCTATCTCAAAACAGGTTGAGACCTTTGTGTCTAATGGTGCTTTGATACCCTGTACTTCTGAATGCAACACACCTTTGTTCTCAGTGAAGAAACGGATCCCAAAAGGTGAACCAGAGAAATACAGAATGGTCCAAGATTTCCAAGCCAATTTGCCAAAGCCATAACCTCTGTTCCTGATACCTGGCAACAGGAACAACCTACAGTGACTCTTCTCCTCTATGCAGATGACTACCCCGCTGCTGAAGAAACTTCAGAAAGTCTTCTATGCTACCTTGCAGAACAAGGCTGTAAGTCCTCCAAAGAGAAAATACAGTGGTGTTCCAAGACTGTCACCTTTTTAGGCCACTGCATTTCTAAAGGCACAAGACATATCGCATCAGATAGAGTAGCTGCAATCCAGAATATTCTTCAACCAAAAGCAGCTAAACAACTGCATGCCTTTCTTGGACTCATATCTTACTGTAGGGCATGGATCCCTGATGCATCAATCCTCCTGCAACCACTCTATGATGCTCTCAAGTCCGTGCCATTTACCCTGTCAAACGAGGCCCTGGACAATTTTATTCTGCTGAAGCAAGCAATATCCACAGCTTCTGCTTTGGGCCTTCCAGATTATGTGAAACTCTTCAAACTGTTTGTGTCGGAGAAGAATGGCCACGCCACAGGGGTCCTGGCTCAGGAACATGGAGGACGGACTAGACCCATTGGTTACTACTCTTGCCGCCTAGACCCCGTGGCTAGAGGTGGTCCTTCCTGTCTAAGGGCTGTCTTTGCTGCCCAAGCACTCCTAGACAAAACTTCAGACCTTGTCTTAGCACATCCCCTGCTTCTTCTGGCACCGCATGACATTGCTGCCATCTTAAATCAGGTGCAACTTCGACACCTGTCCACGGCCAGACATCTACGGCTGCAAATCTCCCTCCTACTTCCTGACAACATGACCATCAAAAGGTGTCTCACTCTCAACCCGGCCACCCTTCTGCCGTTTTTCGAGGGGGGAGAAGGTGAAGAAGGAGACCCCTATGATACTCCACATGACTGAAACCCTGACTACACACTTTTTGTGGATGGCTCTAGATATGCAGATGAAGGAGGCAAGTAACACACAGGTTATACTGTGACCTCTGAATTTGAAATCCTACAAGCAGGAGCATTACCACCAACTGTATCTGCCCAAGAAGCAGAGCTTCAAGCCCTCACTGGAGTAGCTCATGATTTTGGTATCACCCGGAGAGCCAGAGGGTTCCTGACAGCGGCCGATGGTCCTGCCATCAAGGATTTAATGGATGCACTACTTCTACCAGAACAAGTGGCTGTCTTGAAGGTTAAAACACATGGCAAGCTGAATTCTCAAGAAGCCAGGGGAAACCACTTGGCGGATAAAGCGGCCAAACCAACGAAAAATGGCCGAAGCGGCTGAAGAGCAGAGTGAATCCTCAGTGCAGATGCCTTTCGCAGTGCATGTGCCATCTGACAGACTATACCTAGCCTCTATGCAAAGGCAGCCTACACAGATGAAAAGCTGGAATGGATCGACAAAGGAGAAAAATACGAAAGACGGGGAGGACAGAAAAGACACCGCAGAAACATTTGGAAAAACCCTTACGCAGTCACAAACATGACAACTAAAACCACGGCTAAAAAGAAAAACGACTTAGTGAGATAGTATGAAGATTTGGGGTCCCAGAGGTGATAGAGAGCGATCAGGGCCTAGCTTTTACAGCCACCCTAACAAAAGAGATTTGGGCAGCACTGGGAGTTCAGTTGGCTTTACGCACCCCATACCACCCTCAAAGTAGTGGGAAGGTAGAAAGGATGAATGGGATTCTAAAGAACAGGATGTTAAAGATGGCCCAAGAGACTAATATGAGTTGACCAGACAGTTTGCCTATTGCCCTGTTCAGTGTCAGACACACCCCCCGGGGGGGGGGGGGGAACATGCCCTGTCTCCATATGAAATTTTGTTTGGCTGTTACTCCCCACAGCAGTTGCAGTTACAATCTGATATGTTAACTTGTTATGTTACATATTTGTCTAAAGCCTTAACTAATATCCATTCTTGAGTATTTTCCTCCATTCCAGATCCAGAAACAGACTCGGGAACCCACAGTCTTTAGCCAGGAGATTGGGTGTTAGTGAAGAAATTCACAAGGAAAATTCACTTGATCCCCGATACAAAGCACCTGGATACACGCCTTTCACTGCAAGAAAGCCCAATCTCCTGAAGACAAGATTCTGCGGGCAGCACAATGATTGTGCTGTATATCCTTTTTTCTTATAAGTTTGATAAAAGCTCAGCAGGTGATTATCACCAAAACAGGTACTCAACAGACGATAAAAGATAAAAAGACTTAGTACCAGAAAAAGTCAAACTTCCATAACCCTGATCTCGAAAAACAAGAGTCCCCCCAGCACCACTGCCACTGATCCCCCCTCACCACTACAGCTGCCACTGATCCCACCCCCCTCGCCATCAACCCTGCCACTGATCTCACCCCCCCCCCCTCACCACTGCCACTGATCCTCCCTCACCACTATAGCTGCCACTGATCCCACTCCCCTGACCACCACTGCTGACACTGATCTTATCGCCACTAATCCCCCCTCACCACTACAGCTGCAACTGATCCCCTCCCCCCTGACCACCACCGCTGCCACTGATCTCACCCCCCCCATCACCACTGCCACTGATCCCCCCCCTCACCACTACAGCTGCCACTGATCCCCCTCATCACTACAGCTGCTACTGATCCCACCCCTCTCACCACCACCCCTGACACTGATCTCACCCCCCCCCCATCACCAATGCCATTGATCCCCCCTCACCACTACAGCTGTGACTGATCGCAACCCCCTCACCATCACCTCTGCCACTGATCTCATCCCTCCCATCGATACTGCCACTGATCCCCCCTCACCACTACAGCTGCCACTGATCCCACCCCCCTGACCACCACTGCTGCCACTGATCTCATCGCCACTGCCACTGATCCCCCCTCACCACTACAGCTGCCACTGATCCCACCCCCCTGACCACCACCGCTGCCACTGATCTTATCCCCCCCCATCACCACTGCCACTGATCCCCCCCTCACCACTACAGCTGGCACTGATACCCCTCACCAATAAAGCTGCCACTGATCCCACCCCCTCACCATCACACCTGACCTCATCCCCCCATCACCACGGCCATTGATCCCCCCTAACCACTACAGCTGTCACTGATCCCACCCCCCTGACCACCACCGCTGCCACTGATCTCATCCCCCCATCACTACTGCGACTGATCCCCCCTCACCACTACAGCTGCCGCTGATCCCACCCCCTAAACCACTGCTGCCACTGATCTTATTCCCCCATCACCATTGCCACCGACCCCCCCCTCACCACTCTAGCTGCCACTGATCCCACCCCCCCTTGACCACCACTGCTGCCACTGACCTCATCACCACTGCCATTGATCCCCCCTCACCACTACAGCTGCCATTGATCCGACCCTCCCTGACCACCACTGCTGCCACTGATCTCATCCCCCCATCACCACTGCCACTGATTCCCCCTCACTACTACAGCTGGCACTGATCCCCTCTCCACTACAGCTGCCACTGATTCCACCCTCCTTACCATCTCCCCTGACACTGATCTCATCCCCCCTTTACCACTGCCATTGATCCCCCCCTCACCACTACAGCTGTGACTGATCTCACCCCCCCTATCGCCACTGCCACTGATCCCCCCTCACCACTACAGCTGCCACTGATCCCACCCCCCTGACCACCACTGCTGCCATTGATCTCACCCCCCCCCCATTGCCACTGCGACTTATCCCCCCTCACCACTACAGCTGCCACTGATCCCCCTCATCACTACAGCTGCTACTGATCCCACCCCTCTCACCACCACCCCTGACACTGATCTCACCCCCCCCCATCACCAATGCCATTGATCCCCCCTCACCACTACAGCTGTGACTGATCGCAACCCCCTCACCATCACCTCTGCCACTGATCTCATCCCCCCCATCGCTACTGCCACTGATCCCCCCTCACCACAACAGCTGCCACTGATCCCACCCCCCTGACCACCGCCACTGCCACTGATCTCATCTCCCCATCGCCACTGCGACTGATCCCCCCTTCACCACTACAGCTGCCACTGATCCCACCCACCTGACCACCACTGCTGCCACTGATCTCATCGCCACTGCCACTGATCCCCCCTCACCACTACAGCTGCCACTGATCCCACCCCCCTGACCACCACCGCTGCCACTGATCTTATCCCCCCTGTAACGGATCTTTGTACCCCAGGTGGGCACATCCGCCGGATCTGTGTCTCCTGTCCTCCAAACGCACCCACAGCCTGCAGAGAAGCCATATCCAGCCGTAACCCCTCAATCACGAGACAATCCACACAGGTGTTGAGGGTTAGCCATGCAGAGCTTAAACTGTTTATTACATTCCAAGACAACAGTTTTACATACAGTTAGGGAAACTCCCCTTAGCCTTTCCACAGAAGGGGGGAAGGGAACAGGGACCAACCAATGAGAACTGAACATTTGTACATTTGAAACATGCAGTCTTAATACACACCCCCTGCGGAGAGATGTCTCCAACTCAGACCATTGTCTGCCATGAATCCACACACTTAGACACAGAAACAGGAGGGGGGGGGATGGGTTGTAACATTACATTACATTAACTCAATGCCATGAGTCAGTTGTTCAGAGGATGAATAAAGGGAAAATAAAATGCAATGTCCCAAACTCATAAGAAAATGACACAAAGGGGTTTACAATCCAGGGACAGGGTGATCCGTCATCCATAGTGACGGCTAGTACCGTCACATCTCTTCCCCCCAAAGGTAGACTAATCCAGGTACTAGACCTCCAACTGGTCTGTGCCTGAATTAGTCGGGTACCAAATCCCAAAGAGTCAATGTCTGTTTGCCTGGATAATTCGTCGGCTTTGCCGTTTTGCTTCCCAGGGCAGTAGTGGATGGTAAAGTCAAAAGGCTGCAGCGCCAAACTCCAGTATCTTCTGGCCCATAGTCTGTCGGTAGGAGGCTTGCACACAGTCCCCTCCAAAACACACAGTGACAGTGGGTTCTGTCACATTTCTCCCCTTTAAAAACAGACTAACGAGGTTCCTGACCCTCAAATGGTCTGGACCTGTGTTAGTCACAAACTTCCACCCCAGGCAACCAGGGCCAGACTGGGTATGAAAACCAGCCCTGGAAAAAATTACATACCAGCCCCGGAAAAAATTACATACCAGCCCCATAGCATTGCGTCGTCATACCAGCACAACGTTGAGTTCTTGTTCATAAAAAGGTAAAATCATGCATTTTAAAGCACATTTAATGAGAACATTATTTATAGATAAGACCGATATAAAAGCACACAAAGGACTTGTATATAAAGAGCACAAAAAAGTTGTAAACGTGGCACAATCATCGAGATTAGACCCTTTATTGTTATGGTGATTAGACTACATTTAAAGGCGTGCCACCCTTTCAATGCACAGTGACCAGCGTGCCCCCCTTTCAATGCACAGTGACAAGTGTGCCCCCCTTTCAATGCACAGTGATCAGCGTGCCCCCCTTTCAGTGCACAGTGACCAGCGCTGCGTGCCCCCCTTTCAATGTAGAGTAACCAGCGTGCTCCCCTTACAATGCACGGTGACCAGCGTGTCCCCCTTTCAATGCACAGTGACCACAGCATTGCCCCCATTCATTGCAGAGTGCCCACAGCATTGCCCCCAATCATTTCAGAGTGCCACAGGCTTGCCCCCAATGATCATTGCAGAGCGCCACAGCATTGCCCCCAATGATCATTGCAGAGCGCCACAGCATTGCCCCCATTCATTGCAGAGCGCCACAGCATTGCCCCCATTCATTGCAGAGTGCCACAGCATTGCCCCCATTCATTGCAGAGCGCCACAGCCTTGCCCCCATTCATTGCAGAGCGCCACAGCCTTGCCCCCATTCATTGCAGAGCGCCACAGCATTGCCCCCATTCATTGCAGAGCGCCACAGCCTTGCCCCCATTCATTGCAGAGCGCCACAGCATTGCCCCCATTCATTGCAGAGCGCCACAGCATTGCCCCCATTCACTGCAGAGCGCCACAGCCTTGCCCCCATTCATTGCAGAGCGCCACAGCATTGCCCCCATTCACTGCAGAGCGCCACAGCATTGCCCCCATTCATTGCAGAGCGCACAGCGTTGCCCCCATTCATTGCAGAGCGCACAGCATTGCCCCCATTCATTGCAGAGCACCACAGCCTTGCCCCCATTCATTGCAGAGCGCACAGCATTGCCCCCATTCATTGCAGAGCGCCACAGCATTGCCCCCATTCATTGCAGAGCGCACAGCATTGCCCCCATTCATTGGCAGCACTTACCACCAGGCACGACGACTGGATGGGACACACACAGCACACAGCACACACACTCGACAGTGTGCCAGCCAAACCGCCAAACCGGACTGGAGCTGACCTGACCTCTGACCTGCTGCGATCACGTGCGGCGTGTGTGCAGTGTGGGAGACTGGGAGGAGGGGGGAGGGATCGTCGGCGCCAGACTCAAGTTGAAAAGATGCACCAGCCTCCAGCCAGAGCCAGCAGCACGCCAGCACCGCCGTCCACCGCGCAGGCGCAGCCGGCCAGCCGCCCGGCCCCGCCGTGACGTCATGCCGCTCACAGCGGGAGCGCAGAGGGGGCCGGGGCAGTGCACGCAGCCTGGCTGCATAGCGTCAGCGGCCGCCAGCCAATCGGCAGAGAGTGCGAGCGGCCAATCAGCGGCGAGCGGCCCCATCAATGGAATCCTTAAAGCGGCACTGCGGGCGGCCGGCAAACTTAAAGCGGCGCTCTGCGGGCGGCCTATCAAAGCGGCCCCAGGGCTGGCGGCCCACCGGGATATATCCCGATACGCCAGTCCGGCCCTGCAGGCAACCAGGAAACCTAAAAGAACGACTCTGGCGCTGGGGAGCAACACCGCACATAGGGTCTCCCATGAATAAAAACAGCCGCTGCAGAGTGGGAACAGCTGTCTGCACTCCTCTGATCCAGGGCAGGGTTGCAGATATTGGCGGGAGCTGAATAATTCTCTGCCCTGACGCCATCGCTTCCGCTGGTAGGGAATGTAGGCTGGTAGGGCTATGCATTTGGGGAGAAAAAGGTACTTGCTTTTCTCCTGGTGTAGTTACGAGCCGCTGAGAAGGTATCTTGCAGGGACTGTCTCCCGGATTCTTCATCTCTGGTTCTGATGCTGGGCAGAGACCATCAGCACTCTGTCCTGTAGCCAGCGCTTCTGCCGGAGAGATAAACACTGGGGTAGTGTCCAATTGTTGGGGAGGGAGAATTGCTTCCTCTACTCCCGGTGGGGATATCTGCTGTTGGGAAAACAGCTCACGCAGATCCTCTCTCAGACTCTCCGGATCCAACTCTTTTTCTGATGCTGGGCAGATGGCAGGGGCACTCTGCCCTGTAGCCAGCACTTCTGCTGGGGCGATAAACACTGGGGTATTGTCCAAGTGCTGGGGAAACGGCTCACTGAGGTCACCCCTCGGACTCCCTGGATCTACCTCTGAGGGTGGGCAGAGGCCAGCGGCACTCTGCCCCGTAGCCAGCGCTTCTGCTGGGGGGATAACCACTGGGGTAGTGTCCAAGTGCTGGGGAAACGGCTCACTGAGGTCACCCCTCGGACTCCCTGGATCTACCTCTGAGGGTGGGCAGAGGCCAGCGGCACTCTGCCCCGTAGCCAGCGCTTCTGCTGGGGGGATAAACACTGGGGTAGTGTCCAATTGTTGGGGAGGGAGAATTGCTTCCTCTACTCCCGGTGGGGGTATCTGCTGTTGGGAAAACAGCTCACGCAGATCCTCTCTCAGACTCTCCGGATCCAACTCTTTTTCTGATGCTGGGCAGATGCCAGGGGCACTCTGCCCTGTAGCCAATGCTTCTGCTGGGGCACCAGATGAGATACTCTGGACTTGCTGCTGATCACCATTTCCCAGCCTTCCAGCGCCTGTCTCAACTCCCCCTTCTGAGACCTTAATGCTATCAGCTTGTCTCGCTGCCTGGTGGACCTCCGGTGCGTTCCGGCATTCTAGCGCTCGCAGTGCCCTCTGTATCATCGCTGCTTCTTCCATTGCAGTTAGTACGGGAAAACGCAGGGTCACCCCTGGCCCCATTTGCTTCTCATCTTCGTGACTGTCTGCTATTTCTCTCGGACAGTCCCAGGCAACTGGAGCCATGCCAGGCTGCTGATCACCGTCAAACAGCCGCTTGTAGGCAATCTCGAGCTCCCATTCCTGCTTAACCAGGAACTCCAATTCCTCCAGGTCACACGCCTCGTCGGGGAGGTCCAGCACCTCATCTCGGAAATCCAGAATGTGTTCCAGCCGCCACTCCTCATCGCTCCCAATGTCTGGGTCTCCGTACATTTTTTGATGGAGCAGCCCCACGCCGCCATAGCCAACGCCTTCTGTTGGGCTGCCATCTGCTGTACCTGGCCACAGTTGAGCCGCGAACCACCGGAGGGCTCTGTAGCTGGCGTCCAGCCTCATTTCCTCCTGGACCAATCTTCCGAGCTCCGTCTTCCCTTCATCTCGCGGTCTTTCCCTCAGGAACACCTCTCGCGCACGGTACTGCTTCCGGTACATCTCTGTGGAGGAGGGAAGGATCTTCCCCTGATGGTGCCGCTCGTGGCTTAGCGCCTCATGCCAGAGTTGCCGGCGGATCACATCCTCCCAGCCGAGCCTGGTGTGCTCTGTCGCTGGTCCCCGATGGTGCTTCCGCATGCCTTGCAGCCTCCTCCCGAACTCCGCTCTCATGCTGGCTGGTCCCCGTATCACTCCTCGGCAGCTGCCCAGATTTTGAATCCTGGTGGTGGTTTGGATGTCCTGGACTGCAGGAGACATCCCACCGCTGCCAACCAATGAGACAGGTCTTTGTACCCCAGGTGGGCACATCCGCCAGATCTGTGTCTCCTGTCCTCCAAAACGCACCCACAGCCTGCAGAGAAGCCATATCCAGCCCGTAACCCCTCAATCACGAGACAATCCACACAGGTGTTGAGGGTTAGCCATGCAGAGCTTAAACTGTTTATTACATTCCAAGACAACAGTTTTACATACAGTTAGGAAAACTCCCCTTAGCCTTTCCACAGAAGGGGGGAAGGGAACAGGGACCAACCAATGAGAACTGAACATTTGTACATTTGAAACATGCAGTCTTAATACACACCCCCTGCGGAGAGATGTCTCCAACTCAGACCATTGTCTGCCATGAATCCACACACTTAGACACAGAAACAGGAGGGGGGGGGGTGGGTTGTAACATTACATTACATTAACTCAATGCCATGAGTCAGTTGTTCAGAGGATGAATAAAGGGAAAATAAAATGCAATGTCCCAAACTCATAAGAAAATGACACAAAGGAGTTTACAATCCAGGGACAGGGTGATCCGTCACCCATAGTGACGGCTAGTACCGTCACACCCCCCATCACCACTGCCACTGATCCCCCCTCACCACTACAGCTGGCACTGATACCCCTCACCAATAAAGCTGCCACTGATCCCACCCCCTCACCATCACCCCTGACCTCATCCCCCCATCACCACGGCCATTGATCCCCCCTAACCACTACAGCTGTCACTGATCCCACCCCCCTGACCACCACCGCTGCCACTGATCTCATCCCCCCATCACTACTGCGACTGATTCCCCCTCACCACTACAGCTGCCGCTGATCCCACCCCCTAAACCACTGCTGCCACTGATCTTATTCCCCCATCACCATTGCCACCGACCCCCCCCCCTCACCACTCTAGCTGCCACTGATCCCACCCCCCCTGACCACCACTGCTGCCACTGATCTCATCACCACTGCCATTGATCCCCCCTCACCACTACAGCTGCCATTGATCCGACCCTCCCTGCCCACCACTGCTGCCACTGATCTCATCCCCCCATCACCACTGCCACTGATTCCCCCTCACTACTACAGCTGGCACTGATCCCCTCTCCACTACAGCTGCCACTGATTCCACCCTCCTTACCATCTCCCCTGACACTGATCTCATCCCCCCTTTACCACTGCCATTGATCCCCCCCTCACCACTACAGCTGTGACTGATTTCACCCCCCCCATCGCCACTGCCACTGATCCCCCCTCACCACTACAGCTGCCACTGATCCGACCCCCCTGACCACCACTGCTGCCATTGATCTCACCCCCCCCCATTGCCACTGCGACTTATCCCCCCTCACCACTACAGCTACCACTGATCCCACCATCCCCCCTGCCACTGATATCATCCCCCCCATCACCACTGCCACTGATCCCACCCCCTCACTATCACCGCTGCCACTGATCCCACTCCCCTCACCACCACCGCTGCCACTGATCTCATCCCTCCATCACCACTGCCACTGATCTCCCCTCAACGCTACAGCTGCCACTGATGTCACCCCTCTCACCACCACTGCTGCCACTAATCCCATCCCCCCATCATCACTGCCACTAATCCCCCCCTCACCACTACAGGTGCCACTGCTCCAACACCCTCACCATTAACGCTGCCACTGATCTCATCCCCCATCACCACTGCCACTGATCCCACCCCCCTCACCACCAGTGCCACTGATTGCATCCCCCTCACCACCGCTGACACTGATATCACCCCCCTCACAATATCCACTGCCACTGATCCCACCCCCCTTACAATTTTGGTCTCATCTGACCACAGCGCTTTCTCCTAATCCTTCTCTGAATCATTTAGATGTTCATTGGCATGGCTGTACATGTGCCTTCTTAAGGAGGGGGACTTGCTGTGTTTGGAGGAAGAAAAATGCTGATTATGACCCTAAAAACACCAAGCCTACAGTCAAGCACGGAGGTGGAAACATTACGCTATGGAGCTCTTTCTCTGCTAAAGATACAGACCAACTTTGCCGTATTGAGGGGCCAATAGAAGTGGGGCCATGTATTGTAAAATCTTGGATGAGATCCTTCTTCCCTCAACCACAATACTGAAGATGCTTCATGGATGGGTCTTTCAGCATGACAATGACCTAAAACATACTGCCAGGGCAACAAAGGAGTGGCTCAAGAAGAAGCACATTAAAGGTCATGGAGTGGCCTAGCCAGTCTCCAGACCTTAATCCTATAGAAAATTTATAGAAGGAGCTGAAACTTTGAGTTGCCAAGAAACAGCCATGAAACCTGAAGGATTTAGAAAAGATCTGTAAATAAGAGTGGACCAAAATCCCTCCTGAGATGTGTGCAAACCTAGTCACTAACTACAAAAAATGTCTTACCTCTGTGCTTGCCAACAAGGGTTTCCCAACCAAGTACAGGCGGTCCCCGGGTTACAAACAAGGTAGAGACTGCAGGTTTGTTCTTAAAGCGGAGTTCCGGGCACTAAAACTTTTTTTCAAACAACATACCCCCGGGACAGTCAGGGCTAGTACATTCCACAATGGCTAGCCTCTGATCTGTCCCGGTTCGCACTTACCTGCAAGAAGAAATACTCACTTATAAAATTTCTTCTCCAGCGTTGCCATCTCTGTTGTGGGCAGCTGAAGCCGGCGCGATCCTCTTCTGCGTCCTCTTCCCTGTCTTCTTCTCCCAGAATGCGCCTGCACCGGCCCCTCTCGTCACTTCCATGCCCAGAAGCTGTTTAGCAGGGAATGCGGCGTCGCCCCAGAAGTGACGAGCGGGGCCGGTGCCGTCGCATTGATTCCTGGGAGCGATGACGTTCAGCTCCCAGGAATCATTGCAAGCCAGGAAGTGACGGCGGAGCCGCGGCACAGAGGGAGGAAGTAGAGAATAGGTGAGTATTTTCTATCTACAATTACAAGGTGAGTAAAAAAAAAAATATACCTAACTATCCAATTCTTTTTCAGGTGAAGGAGACCAAGCGGATGGGCACAAAAAAAAAAGGTTGATTTTGTGCCCGGAACTCCGCTTTAAGTCGAATTTGTTTGTAAGTCAGAACATGTAAATTTTTTAAGTGTAGCCCCAGCCAAAAAAATAATTTTTTAGTTTTTTTGGATAGCATAGGGAAGGGTTAACACCCCTGTACCATTTGTTTTGCTGTCTGTACCCCCGTTCAGAAGATTTCACCTCACTTTCTGTCCCTATGACAACTGTATTTTGAAAATTTTGGGTTGTTGTGGAAACAAGGATTAGTGATAAATCTTCAGTGGAGACACCTTTTTCCCATGAGAACTCTTCCAGGAGTGAATTTCCCTTCCTAGGGGGAGATTTCCTCTCACTTCCTGTTGTTTCCCTCCGTTTGTAAGTAGGAGTCGTTTGTAAGTGTAATATTTGTAATCCGGGGACCGCCTGTACTAAGTCATGTTTTGCTTGGGATAAAATACCTATTTTACTCACTGAACTGCAACTCAATTGATAACATTTGTATCATGTGTTTTTCTGGATTTTTGGTTGATATTTCTTCTCTATCATTTAAAATACACCTATGATAAAAATGTTAGACCCTTCATTTCCTTGTAAGTGGGCAAACTTACAAAATCTGCAAGGGATCAAATAATTATTTTCCCCACTGTAACTGTGACCCAATTTTTCTGCACCTGTTACTTCTATCCAAAGTCTGTGAAAGAGACACCAGACTGTAAAAAAATCATTAATCTTGGCCTGAGTATACTATAATTTGGCTTCTTCACATGAGGCTTGCCCACTGTGGTGCAAAACTTTGTTATTTCCATCCAAAGTCTGCCAAAGAGACACCAGAATTTATCCAAAAAAATCTCTAATCTTGTTCCAAGTGCACTAAATTGTGGCCTCATCATACAGACTGGCTCACCTAGGCATTGTTTACAAAATAAAGAAAGCTTGAAGGGAAAATCAATTTAGGGCCCCTTTCACACTTGCGACTTGTCCTGTGATTTGGGAATGCAAAGTCGCAGGACAAGTAGTATTTCTTTATTTCCAATGAGTACCGTTCATATCTGTGCGACTTCAAGTCGCAATGACTTCAAAGTAGTCCCTGCACTACTTTGGGACAATTTTAATGTGTTTTGAGGTCCATAGGCATTGCTTCAAGTCAAGTCAAAATCGCATTAAAATCGTGGCAAAAAAATTGCAGTGAAAGGGGCCAAAATGTAATTTTTTTCCTTTATAAATGTCAGTTTTACTGCAGCAGGTTCTATACACAGTACAGATGCCCCACTTTACAGGCAGACTGAGGGGACCCCCAGGCACTATATTTAAAGGAATTTTTCATTCTTATTGTTCCACTTTCAGTATAATTAAAACCACTGCTCCTTTAAAAACGATCTGCATGCTCCCCAGGGCAGTACCTGGGCCCCATATCCTTTTTCTAGCCAATAACTTGCATATAAGCCTTCAAAATAGGCTTAGTCCCATATTAGGGCTTGGAGTTCGGGTCTGAACTTTTATGATGTTCGAGAGTTCTGGCGCGAACTGAACCAGGGGGTGTTTGGCCCAACTCTAGATTTGTTGTATAACAGTAAGAAGAAAAAACATTTTTTTTTTTTTAATTTTCTGACGTTTTCTTATTTCGTGAATAAATGAAAATGGTGCGCTGCTGTGGTTTACAACAAAAATTATAATTAAGCCCTCTGTTGAAAACTGCAAAAGACTGCACACGAATTTTGTCGGCCAACAACAGCCGACTGCAGAAGTGATGTCATGTGATGGTTAACTTTCCTTGTCTTTTTTCTTTTCTGAGCATGCCCAGTCTTGCAAATCTGCTGTCTGTCGGCCGAAATCTGTACTGACTGGCGAACAATCGGCCGTTCTGGTGTTGGCCAACAAAAATTTTAATGCCTGCACGACAGATTCTGTTCAGCCGAAAATGCGATGTCGGCTGTCGGAAGCATCATACTAACAAGCCTACAATCGGTCGTCGGCCAAATAGTTACGGCCGACAATCGGTACGTGTGTACGGGGCTTTATGTGATGTGAATTGCTGCTCCCACCGTTTTCAAGTACTCAAAACTTGAAATGATCAGTAGTATGTGAATGGATAGTGCGCTATTCATGTGTGTTCGCTATAAACATAAAAAAACTTGAATATACTGAAATAACAAATCAATAATCTTTTTTCCTTTACACCACACACAAAAAACCCAGTGGTGATCAAATACCACCAAAAACTCTATTTGTGTGAAAAAAATGATAAAAATTTTATTTGCATACAGTGGTGCATGACCGAGCAATTGCCAGGTAAAGTAGCACAGTGCTGAATAGCAAAACATGCTCTGCTCATAAAGGGGGTAAATCCTTCCGTTGGTAAAGTGGTTAATAACAGCAGTATTCATTTCCAGCAAATCACATTATTAAATAGCAAATAATAGACAGCTTTGAATAATTAGAATTTCCTGTTTTGTAAAGTATTTTGCTTTCTGCCTTTTGTTGACTTAATTAAAGGCAACCAGTGCTCTGACTCAATGATAATCTGCCAGGAGGTTTAGAAATGTTACCACACATACAGTATGTTATGCAATTTCAATTAAAGGAACAGACATTTTCACAAAACAAATATCACTATTTTACTGGAAAAGTGAATGGAACATCATGGTAAATTCTTAGGTTGCCCAGAGACAGGCAGATATCATCCTGAGAATGAAGGGAAGTGATATATAATGAAGGTATCCATCCATCTTCAAGCATGACAATGTAGAAGCAGGGCCTGTCATGGTACCCAACCAACAATGACAGCATTACTAATCATGGTTCTCACATCTCCAAATAATAGTGAAAGATGAGGAACTCTTTGTACAGAGATTTTTATAAACGGTTGTAAAAGGTCCATGTGTGGTATGAACCTTTTATGGCCAGAGCCTCAGAAATGGTTGAATACTGGAGGAGAAGCTTAAATTGTGATTGTTAGCCTGTTTACATTGACCCTTAGCTTGGCTTTACACTACTTGACCGGTTTTAGATATTTAGATATTTTCTAGTGTGGTTGAATGGCTCCTACAAAGGGCATTCATTGAACTGGAGAACAAAAGAGTGTACAACTTGTCCTGAGTAACAACAAAAAGTCAGAACTGTTATATTAGATATACAGTGCCTTGCGAAAGTATTCGGCCCCCTTGAACTTTGCAACCTTTTGCCACATTTCAGGCTTCAAACATAAAGATCTAAAACTGTAATTTTTTGTGAAGAATCAACAAGTGGGACACAATCATGAAGTGGAACGAAATTTATTGGATATTTCAAACTTTGTTAACAAATAAAAAAACTGTAAAATTGGGCGTGCAAAATTATTCAGCCCCTTTACTTTCAGTGCAGCAAACTCTCTCCAGAACTTCAGTGAGGAGCTCTGAATGATCCAATGTTGACCTAAATGACTAATGATGATAAATAGAATCCACCTGTGTGTAATCAAGTCTCCGTATAAATGCACCTGCACTGTGATAGTCTCAGAGGTCCGTTTAAAGCGCAGAGAGCATCATGAAGAACAAGGAACACACCAGGCAGGTCCGAGATACAGTTGTGGAGAAGTTTAAAGCCGGATTTGGATACAAAAAGATTTCCCAAGCTTTAAACTTCCCAAGGAGCACTGTGCAAGTGATAATATTGAAATGGAAGGAGTATCAGACCACTGCAAATCTACGAAGACCTGGCCGTCCCTCTAAACTTTCAGCTCATACAAGGAGAAGACTGATCAGAGATGCAGCCAAGAGGCCCATGATCACTCTGGGTGAACTGCAGAGATCTACAGCTGAGGTGGGAGACTCTGTCCATAGGACAACAATCAGTCGTATAATGCACAAATCTGGCCTTTATGGAAGAGTGGCAAGAAGAAAGCCATTTCTTAAAGATATCCATAAAAAGTGTCGTTTAAAGTTTGCCACAAGCCACCTGGGAGACACACCAAACATGTGGAAGAAGGTGCTCTGGTCAGATGAAACCAAAATCAAACTTTTTGGCAACAATGCAAAACGTTATGTTTGGCGTAAAAGCAACACAGCTCATCACCCTGAACACACCATCCCCACTGTCAAACATGGTGGTGGCAGCATCATGGTTTGGGCCTGCTTTTCTTCAGCAGGGACAGGGAAGATGGTTAAAATTGATGGGAAGATGGATGGAGCCAAATACAGGACCATTCTGGAAGAAAACCTGATGGAGTCTGCAAAAGACCTGAGACTGGGACGGAGATTTGTCTTCCAACAAGACAATGATCCAAAACATAAAGCAAAATCTACAATGGAATGGTTCACAAATAAACATATCCAGGTGTTAGAATGGCCAAGCTGTTTTGCAAGGAGGAATGGGCAAAAATTTCAGTCTCTTGATGTGCAAAACTGATAGAGACATACCCCAAGCGACTTACAGCTGTAATCGCAGCAAAAGGTGGTACTGCAAGGTATTAACTTAAGGGGGCTGAATAATTTTGCACGCCCAATTTTTCAGTTTTTTTATTTGTTAAAAAAGTTTGAAATATCCAATAAATTTCGTTCCACTTCATGACTGTGTCCCACTTGTTGTTGATTCTTCACAAAAAATTACAGTTTTATATCTTTATGTTTGAAGCCTGAAATGTGGCAAAAGGTCACAAAGTTCAAGGGGGCTGAATACTTTCGCAAAGCACTGTATGTGAGTATGGTACAACTGATTAATCTCTGGGAGCCTAGCATGGGGTTTTCATCTACATAAAGTGCCAGTTTACAACTACCTTGGCTGAGTATTCATGTCTACATCAGATGTACAGAAAAGTTATTAAGAAAAGGGTACCTGGATCTCTTTCAGGTAGGCCATGAAGTCTTTGGCGTGATCCACTCTGGTGTAGTCCAGTGACCTTGATTACTTTCAGTATTATAATAGAAATCACGCTCAGGGCTAGCCAAAGACATTGTGCTGCCTAGGTCCAAGAATGAAATGCTTCCTCTGCTATCAGAATTAATCACTTTTGACAAGTTTTCCTGGCACCAAGAAATAAAAAGTGACATGGGAGGGATCTCCAGCTGATTGACATACTCAGCTCTGTTTCTGTGTGCTGTGCTAAGGGGGGGGGGGGGGTGTCTCCTCCCACCAATCAGCTCTCAGAGCTCTCCTCACTGAGCTCTGCAGAGTGTAATTTCAGCTCTCCGACATTTTTTTTTCTGACATCTCAGACAAGCTTACAAATTCTGCACTTTGAACTGATGTAGAGAAGAGAAAGCAGCAGATAAAAAGGTATAACTTATGTAGGAGGATTTGTTTAATCTCTGTGTATCACCTGAGACTACTCACTTCACTGGGTATATAGAAGGGTTTACAATCACTTCTCACAATTCACTGTCTCTGTGAGCACACTTGTGATGAGGATCCTTATGTCAGCATGGAGCACTAGAGTGGGAAGGCAGGAATTGCAACTAAACTAAGAAAAAAACATATACTGCATTCCTAAAAAATATAAAGCATATTAAATTGAGATTCACTGAGCTCTATGGAGCCTATAATCTAGCAGCTGTATTAAACACTCATATAAGTGTCATGGACAAGTGCAAACACATACAGCGCTCTATAGCTATACATACATTACATACATATACCCTTTTTACATTGTACGTAAATACATATCATAAAAACTACAAATATGTGTGCAAATTCTAAAAGCTGTAAAAAATATATAACCTCAAATTCAAAAAGGAGTCCAGTACTTCTATTATATAAAGTGTCCAATGCATAAAAGCAAAAAGTGCCATGTGCATGCGCCACAAACATCCACTACTGCACTCTTCACTGCCACATGGTAGACTCCAAATAGTGCTTTACTCCAAACTCCCAATTTGCTTCCCCCACCTTAGAAAACTGAGTTTGGTACTATTTAATTGAGCAATTATCTGACAATTGAGGTTTAGGCACCATTCACACTTCGCATCGCGGGGGAACTCGTGTTCTTGCTCGTTATTTTGTGTGGGTGATTTTCATGCGATTCTGTGTTCCTCGCACAGGGCAGTCCATACGCTTTAATGGGCTGCCCTATGCGCTTTTGTCTCCTCGAAAGAAGCTCTTGCTGGTTTTTAGATGGCAAGCTTCATGCAATTATGAAAGACACGTTTTACGTTTTCTCGTGCGAAAATCACTGCAAAATTGCACCACATATGGGGTGCTATTTAGAATGAATGGCACTGGGGTTGCACCAATACCACTTTTTCTAAGACAAAGTACAAGTACCGATACTTTTTTCAAGTACTCATCAATACCAATTTATTACCAATACTTTTTTAATGTCATGTGACAATGGCAAAAAATAGGCAGCACTGATGGGCACTGATGAGGCAGCACTGATGGGGTGGCACTGATAAAGGAGCACTGATGGGCACTGATAGGTGGCACAGAAGAGGCGGAACTAAAGGGCACTGATGGGGTGGCACTAATAAGGAGGCATTAATATGCAGCACTGATAGGCACTGATGTAGCATGGACTGATGTGTCAATAGTTTTTTATTTTATTTATTTATTTTACAATTTTATTTTTTACAATTTTTATTTTTTCAATTTACATTTTTATTTTTTTACAATGCTTTTTTTTTGGGAGGAGGGGAGTCTCAGTGTTTTTTTTTTTTCATATTTTTACAATTTTTAATCTTTATTTATTTTTTAAAATTCTTTCTTTTTTTATTTTTTTTAGCCCTGTTGGGGGGTGGCTTTGGTGACTGATCAGGGGTCTAAAAAGACCCCTGACATCTCCCCTTTGAGACAGAGAAAGGGACTGAGGACAGAGATTCCCCATTCCTTTTCACAGCAGCCTCAACATTGAAGATGAATGGACAGGAGACAGAAGCTCCTCTCTATTCATAAACTGAAGCATCGTAAACACAGTAATGAATGGACAGAGTCAGGGATCACTTCTTCCTCTGTTCTCTATCCGTACAGATCTTGGACAAGGGGGGACCAGAGGAGGACCCAGACAGCAGAAGAAGAAACCAGGGAGCCGGAGGAGGAAACGAGGGACAGTCGGGGGTGATCGGTGCAGCGGTGGGGGCAGTTACAAGCATCAATCTCACTGTATAACTTTCAAAGAAGCAGCTGACAGATGCAGGAGGAAGAGGAGGAGAAGCGGCGGTCAGCTGCTTCATTGAAAGTTATACAGGGAGATCGATGCTTGTAACTGCCCGCACCGATCACCCCTGACTGTCCCCCATTTCCTCCTCCGGCTCCTCCTCTGGCTCCTGGTATCCACCTACCTCTTGCTTGGAGCGATTGGATTAAGCATCAGAGCATTTGCACGAGCAAAGTGCAGAGAAGGGCAACCAAACTGATAAGAGACATGGAGGAGCTCAGCTATGAGGAAAGATCAGCTGAACTGAATGTATTCTCTCTTAAGAGGAGATTAAGGCCCCTTTCACACGGGCGGTCTGATCTGTTCCGCCTGTCAGTTTTTTAGGCAGATCTGATCGGATCCTCCATGCATCCCTATGGGGCAGCGGATGTCAGCGGTGACATGTCCGCTGACACCTGCTGCCATCTGCATCCGATCCTGTCCGTGAAATCCGGAGGGATGGAAACCCTATTTTCGGATCGGATGCAATCGGATGAGAGCAGACAGGCAGTTCACTCTCATCCGATTCCCCATAGTGAGCAGCGGGGCTCTGACACCTCCCTCTCCGCACACAGAGCGGAGAGGGAGCTGTCATCCGCCTGCTCAGCGGGGATCGGATGATCAATCCCCGCTGAGCAGAGAACAGACCGCAACGGAATGCGGACCGTGTGAAATAAGCCTAAGGGGGGATATGATCAAAATGTATAAATACATAAGTGGTCCATAGAGTGAAAGTGGTGTAGAGTTATTCACATACCTCCACGCTCAGAAAAGCTTCTTCACAGTAAGAGCTGTGAAAAATTTCTGACACTTGTTGTTTATAAGTTAAAATCTGTTTTTTTGCTAGAAAATTACTTAGAACCCCCAAACATTATATATATATATATATATATATATATATATATATATATATATATACAGTAATCCCCCGCTCCATCGCGGTTCAGTTTTTGCGGTCCCGGTAATTCACGTTTTTTTTGTAATGTTATTTTACTATATAAATCATTAAAAATGAAATATTTTTGTGTTTTCCATAGCTCTTGCTATGTCTCTTAGTATCTTTTATGTGTTTAAATGAGTTTCTATTGTTTTAAAAGTGTGTTTAAAGACCTTAAAATGCTTCTACACGTACAGTGACAGTAAAATAAACATGCCTACAATGCATTTTAATAGGGTTTTTCTATTTCGCGGAATTTCACTTTTCGCGGCTGGGTCCGTAACGTAACCCCCGCAATGGAGGGGGGTTTACTGTATATATATATATATATATATATATATATATATATATATATATATATGTATATATATTTTAGCAGAGACCCTAGAGAATAAAATGGAGATCATTGCAATATTTATCACACCGTATTTGAGCAGCAGTCTTACAATTGCAATTATTTTGGAAAAAATACACTTTTTTAAATTAAGAGTTAAGAAAACAGTAAAGTTAGCCCAATTAAATAGATACTCAACATGTCGTGCTTCAAAATTGCGTACGCTCATGGAATGGCGACAAACATTGGTACCTTAAAAGGAAGTGGTTAAGAACTGGTTCCGGCCAGTTCAATAGATTGTTTTAAAAAAAAGCTGGATGCATTCCTAAATGCCCAAAATATAACTAGATGATAATATTTAATTGTAATGAAGACAGGGGTGGTTGATGCAGGGAATTTCCAGTGGCCTCTTGGGGGGATTAGGAAGGATTTTTTTCCCCCCACTGGAACAAATTTGATTGTGCTTTATTGTTTTTTTCTTTTGCCTTCCTCTGAACCAACTGTGGGTATAGGATTGTGTATACGTAGGTTTTGCAACTATGTAGCCCATTTAGGTGTTGCTAAATCCATTAATGCTTTGTAGGTGATAGTAGGGATCAACACAAAACAGCTTCACTGCTGTTTGCACCTGCTCAAAATGGTGAATTTTGCCATCAAAGCAGAATTTTACGGCTTCTAGGGTGGATGAACCCTTGCCATGATGTGCAGGTATGCTCAGCACCCCGCTCCATTTCCTGAATCAGGAGGTGTGCACTTCACTAAGCATGCACCACAGACCGTGTACACAAAATAAAACAATTGCCAGGAGCAAGAGGGAGACATTTTTGGCAGAAGAGACTTTGCATGAAAGCTCTACTTCCTTGCAACTTTAATATTTTTAAACTTAAGTTCTGTTTTATTAAAATCTGCATTATACTGCATTTAAACCTGCTAGCTTGTAAGTTTTCCTACTGAACATACAAGCTCAAAACTTTGTAAAATGTACTCAATAATTCTTCTCTTAAATCTATAAAACAGGATGGAGCTTAGGTGGAAACCCACCCCAGCTTCTTACAATAAACCTCTCAAGCTTACATTTTAAAATATACAGAAACAGAAAGTTTTGAGGCCTTCAATAAAAACGGGTATTTCCAGGTGTAGAACGTTTACTCCCCCATTTTATGTCTTTCTTCCAACTCTGCTTATTAGTCACCAATCTATTTTATTTTCAAGGATGATTTCCTCCGTTATGTGGCTAGATGGTTATCGAAATGTTTGTGCATACAGAGGATCTGTCTGTTTTTTAGGAAAAATGTGTGCCACTCCTATTTCCCCTGCACGTCTGTACATTGTTCTGTGTATTCCTGTGCACCGGATCTCTAGAAGTACCTTCATTGTTACTGTTTGGTAATACTTGTAACTTTAATAAAAAACAGATTCAACATATAACATACAGAAACATTCAACTGGAATTCCACCCAAATTAAAGAAATGTATTTTTGTTTTTATAGACCTGTTGCACCTTATTGCATATTTTTAAAATCATTATTTTCCCCCATAGAAATACCTTAAAGAGGTTGTAAACCCAATTTTTTTTTTCAACCTGAAAGAGAAACCCATAATGAGCTAGTATGCATCGCATACTAGCTCATTATGAAATACTTACCTTAGAACGAGCCCCCGCCATGCCGCCCGCATACCTCTATGACGGGCGACATGTTCAGTTGCCCGTCTTCCGGGATCGCGGCATCCGGCCATCCGATTGGCCGGAGCCGCGGTGACATCACTCCCACACACGCGCGCGGGAGCCGACGGTCACGGCACGGGGCTCTGAAGGAACGGCACCAGCGGCCGTTCCTTCAGAGCGCATGCACCAGTGATGTCACTGGCTGCATGTAAGGTAAATATCTCCTAAACGGTACATGTTTAGGAAATATTTACAGTACCTATAGGTAGGGCTGAACGATAGTCGATGTGCTATCGACTATCGTGCAGCAGGGGTGGGCGATATTCGCATCGCGGAGGATGCGATATTAATTAGGCAGGGAGAAGTCGGCGGGGGGAGGACTCACAGTTCTCACAGTTCAGCGCCAGCGGCAGGGAGAAGTCGGTCGGGACTCGGACTCACAGATCAGCGCCATCGGTGAGCAGCGCGCCGTGAGTAGCTGCACAGCTAACCAATCACGCGTGCCTGCACACCTGATTTTCTTTTTCTTGTTTTCTGTAATTTTGAAAGTGTCAATGGTGGAAATAAAATCTAACTTTTGTTGACATATTATAAGAATGTCTAATCTGTAATTTGATGCCTTTTGGAGATTTTTCCATCTTTCCTTGGCTTCTTTATGCACATTAATAAAAATTTTAACCTGGGGTGCCCAAACTTTCGATCACCACTGTATACTGTTATCTTCTTTCATAACTCCCCACCGGATAGGTCCATCAAACACCCACTGTCTGTCCTCACTCCTCCTGTTACTCCTGTGTCTGCTGCGCCCACCGTCCTAGAAGATCCAGCCTGTCCTGCGTAAGATGGAGTGCGCTGATGTCTGACGTCATTACGCACACCACAATCACATGAGGGACTTTCCCCGGAGGAGACACTCCGCCTCCTCAAACTCATCAGTTTGAACTATGGGCGGCAGTATGAGATGGGGAAATGCTGCCCCTAATGTGCCGCAAACTGATAACACAAAAATGCTGGGGAAAAAATCTTGGGAGTCAATTTTCATCCCCTCTCCAAGTTCTGCCTGGGTCCAATGGACCCAGCGGGACCCATGGTAGGGCCGGCCCTGTCTTTATGCACAACAAAACACTTTGATCTGAATGCAGGCTTGGTTGACTTGAAGGACATATATTAAGTGTTTTACTAGGTTAAAGGATCTCTGATTATAAAGGCCTAGTCTGGTGATCCCAGACAGAATAGACAGGTCTGAGACCCTCACTATAATTTCAACGTGCACCACAGCCTGCTGATTGGACAATTCGGAAGCAGAAGAACTTTGACGGGTTAAGGTTCCCTGTCAATAAATGTGCACCCCAACTGGGTCTGGCTAGATGTTAGCACTTGCTTTTGTGTACCCAGTCTGATTGCTACTATAAAAAGGAATAAGCCTTTTTCACACAGGCATATGAAGTCGTTTTAAGGCTAGATTTACACTGCCGGTGCTAATTTCCCCTTAGTTTTCACTGCAAATTTTCAAAGCACCTGTTCAGCAGTTCAGCTGCGATTTAGATACAGTTCAGATGCAAATTGTTGGAGCCTACGGGAACCGGGGTTGTTAAGGAGCGCACTGGGAAGCCAGCTGCTGCGTCCTTAAGAATGGATGAATTATCAGCTGTCAATGGGATTCCCCGCTGTCAACTAAATGTAAAAAGAACCATTGTCGGCAATAAGAAATGATGAAAAAAAAAACAGCGTGCGCCCTTTGGGGGTCTGGTATGAATTTTAAGGGGAACCCTATGCCAATATTTATAAAAAAAATGGCATCCCCCCCTCCCCAATCCATAACAGATCCTTAGGTCTGATATGGATTTTGAAGTGAAACCCCATGCCGAAATTTAAAAAAAAATGTTGTGGGGTCCTCCCCAACATCTATACCAGACCCTTTTAAAGCATGCAGCCTGCAGGTCGGTTAGCAATGTCACAGAGGGGGAAGTGCCACCAGGTGATGTAGCCGGGAGGCCCCGCCCCTTTGTTATTTAAGAACTGTCAGACGGCAAAGCAGGCAGATGGCAGGAACCTTCAGAGCGGGCGTACCTTTTTTTTTGGAATTGCCACGCGTCATAATTTACAATAAATGTACAGCGGGGGACATTTTTTTTTATTTTGGATTTTTTAATAAAGAACTTTGTCAGAAACTTGTGTGGTCTTTACTCACTTTTCTAGGGAATGGGTAAGGGTATTATATACCCCAAACTCATTCACATAGGAAGGGGTCAAAAAGTGCCTGGTATGGATTGGAGGGGGACCCCTATGCTGTTTTTTTTTTTTTTTTTTTTTTTCTGATTGAATTTGTGTTCAAAACTGATGACATCTGCGATTCAGATGCATTCTCATAGAAAGCAATCAGTCTGGAATTCACACCTGAATCACACCACAGTGCTCAGAAAACACACAGGACTCTTTAAATTTGCAGTGAATTTGCACTGCCGCTGCACTCCATATATGTGAACCAGCTCCATGGCTAGCCGTTTAATTCACATTTCATGTGAATTGGATGCGGTTCAAAACACATCCAATTTGCATAAATGTGAGCAGAGCCTAAAGCTTAACCGTTTTTCACATTAATGCATTCCATGCATAAGTAAAAAAACATTTTATAACTTGCTGCAGTGTCCCAATTAACATAATTAGGATTACCTGCACAGGGTGAAAGGAAGTAATGTGCAGAGGTCATTCTGAATTTTTACTGTTAACATGGTCACACCTCTTTAGCACCTGATACGTTATATACAGTATCTCACAAAAGTGAGTACACCCCTCACATTTTTGTAAATATTTTATTATATCTTTTCATGTGACAACACTGAAGAAATTACACTTTGCTACAATGTAAAGTAATGAGTGTACAGCTTGTATAACAGTGTAAATTTGCTGTGCCCTCAAAATAACGCAACACATAGTCATTAATGTCTAAACCGCTGGCAACAAAAGTGAGTACACCTCGAAGTGAAAATGTCCAATTTGGGCCCAAAGTGTCAATATTTTGTGTGTCCACCATTATTTTCCAACACTGCCTTAACCCTCTTGGGCATAGAGTTCCCCAGAGCTGCACAGGTTGCCACTGGAGTCCTCTTCCACTCCTCCATGATGACATCACTGAGCTGGTGGGTGTTCGAGACCTTGTGCTCCTCCACCTTCCATTTGAGGATGCACCAATAGGGTTTAGGTCTGGAGACATGCTTGGCCAGTCCATCATCTTTACCCTCCGCTTCTTTAGCAAGCCAGTGGTCGTCTTGGAGGTGTGTTTGGGGTTGTTATCATGTTGGAATACTGCCCTGCAGCCCAGTCTCTGGAGGGAGGCGATCATGCTCTGCTTCAGTATGCCACAGTATATGTTGGCATTCATGGTTCCCTCAATAAACTGTAGCTCCCCAGTGCTGGTAGCACTAATGCAGCCCCAGACCATGACACTCCCACTACCATGCTTGACTGTAGGCAAGACACACTTGTCTTTGTACTCCTCACCTGGTTGCCGCCACACACACTTGACACCATCTGATCCAAATAAGTTTATCTTGGTCTCATCAGACCACAAGACATGGTTCCAGTGATACATGTCCTTAGTCTGCTTGTCTTCAGCAAGCTTGCTTTTGCATCTTCTTTAGAAGAGGCTTCCTTCTGGGATGACAGCTGCGCAGACCAATTTGATGCAGTGTGCGGCGTATGGTCTGAGCACTGACAGGCTGACCCCCCACCCCTTCAACCTCTGCAGCAATGCTGGCAGCACTCATACATCTATTTCCCAAAGACAACCTCTGGATATGACGCTGAGCACGTGTACTCAACTCCCTTGGTCGACCATGGTGAGGCCTCTTCTGAGTGGAACTTGTCCTGTTTAACCCCTGTATGGTCTTGGCCACCATGCTGCAGCACAGTTTCAGGGTCTGGGCAATCTTATAGCCTAGGCCATCTTTATGTAGAGCAACAATTCTTTTTTTCTGATCCTCAGAGAGTTCTTTGCCATAAGGTGCCATGCTGAATTTCCAGTGACCAGTATGAGAGAGTGAGAGAGCGATAACACCAAATTTAACACACCTGCTCCCCAGTCACACCTCAGACTTTTTAACACTAACGAGTCACATGGCATCGGGGAGGGAAAATTACTAATTGGGCTTAATTTGGACATTTTCACTTAGGGGTGTACTCACACATATATATATATATATATATATATATATATATATATATATATATATATATGTGTGTGTGTGTATAAGCTATTTAGATTTGAGCCCAGGTATATCTTATTTCTATTGCATACCTGAAACCTGCAGCTCTCCTTCAAGGTGTGTCTATTTGCCCCATATTGGCACTATTTTTACTGCAGTATTTGCATTTTGCAGAACAGAGTAGGACTGCCCAGAGAGGGATTACTTTGACACAGCTGGTCAGCTTAACCACTTCTGGACCGGAAGATTTTCCCCCTTAAAGACCAGGCCAACAACGGCAATTGCGCGGGTTGTGCGACGCAGCACCTAAATAAAATTGATGTCCTATTTTCCCACAAATAGAGCTTTCTTTTGGTGGTATTTGATCGCCTGTGCAATTTGTATTTGTTGTGCTATAAACAAAAAAAGAGCGACAATTCTGAAAAAAACTATATTTTTCACATTCTGCTATATAACATTCTCAAAAAAATATATAATTTAAAAATCAAAATTTTAACATTTTAGGCCAATTTGTTTTCTGCTACATATTTTTGGTAAAAAAATCGCAATAAGCGTATTTTGATTGGTTTGCACAAAAGTTTTTTTTTTTACAAACAAGGTTGCTCTTTATTGAAAACAAAAACAAGGTAAAAACAGTATACAATAAATGTGTAGACAATGGCCACCATGAGAGCAGACGGGAAGTAGCAATCCCACAACATCAGTACATCGAGAGTAGGCAACAACAAGGCACAGTGGGAGCACAATACAGTGATACGACAGTGAGATACAAGCAGGTCAAGTAAGATCCCTAAAAGAACCAGTAGATCAGTATGCAATACACAACCAGTGAAAAGGAAATCAAGGCACATTATCTACCCATGGTTGCCAAATCTTATCATATTTGCGGGGGCAATTTCTAGCAATGTAGGTAAGTTTATACATGGGGAGGGCCCCGTTAACCAGGACCTTCCACGCCGACAGCGTGGGAGGGGAGGGGGAACCCCACCGCAGAATTATCTCTTTCCTGGCATAATACAGTACCAAAGATAGCATTAACCTCGAGTATTTAGAACGCCTGACCTGGTCCGGGATGTCCAGAAGCGCCAGCTCCGGGGTGCACACAACCCTAAGGTCTAGGCGGGTGTTCAAAACTGCAAACACCTCACCCCAGAACTCCGCCACTCGCGGGCAGTCCCAGAACATGTGCATGTAGGAGCCCTCAGACAGCAGACACTTAGGGCAGTCAGCCGAACGTGCAGGATACATTCTGTGCAGTCTCGAAGGAGTGAAGTAAACCCTATGCAGAAATTTAGTGTAGACGAGCTTGTCTCTGGCAGCTATAACTGAGCTCGAGCCCCGTCCCAAGCAGTCGTCCCAATCCTCCCTATCCAAGCCAGGTATATCCGCAGACCAACGCCGCCACAGGCGCTCCAGGGCCGGGGAGGCCTCAACAAGGAGGGTAGAATAAAGGACGGATAACGGTTTGGGGAGCTCAGCCTGCGCGAGGACATCCTCCAGGCGGTCAGTCTGGAGAACCGGAGGGGTCGGGAACTGGGCACGGATCGCATGGCGCAACTGAAGATAGCGGAACCCAATCCAACGGGGGAGGTCAAAGGAGCCACGCAAGTCCTGAAGCGTGCGCAACTCACCAACTGGCATAATATCCCTTAGCCTGCGAATTCCACGGTCAGCCCAGACCTGCGGATCCGGAAGCGTCCGCAGATGAGGGAGAGAGGGATTGCCCCACAGAGGCTGATAGGGGGACCAAGTATTAGGTTGGAGAAATCGTGCCCGAGCCACCGTCCAAACCCTGAGGGTAGATCTAGTAGGCAGTGGTAAAGACGGATAGGCCCGCACTCCCCGATACGGCAGATTGCCGAGGCCCGCCAGGGAGCCCAAGCAAGCAGCCTCCAGGCACGTCGCTGCATTAGATCGGGAGCCCGCGAACCACCAATGGACAGTGACCAGGACTGCCGCCCAAAAGTAAAGCTTAAAATGAGGAAGAGCCAAACCCCCCGACGACACTGGCAGTTGTAATGTAGACCGCGCCAACCGGGGATGCGAACCAGCCCATAAAAAGGAGCCGACGCAAGCGTCGAGGTCACGGAAAAAGCCGGCCGGGATCCACACCGGGGACTGGCGAAATACATACAGGAATTTAGGCAAAAAAATCATCTTAACAATATTAATACGGCCCAGTAGGTTCAATGGTAGAGATCCCCAACCTGCGCAGCGGTCGCGAAGACGGGCCAATATAGGGGTAACGTTGCGGGAGAGATAGTCGCCACTGTTTTTGGTAATCCGGATCCCCAGATATTTAAATTCATCCACCCACATCAAAGGAGAAGGGGCCGCCAAGGCCCGCGCATCCGGATCAAGGGGGAACAGCACCGATTTGGACCAGTTAATACATATCCCCGAAAACCTGCCAAATGATTCGAAAATGGCCAAAGCGGCCTGCAGGGACGAGGACGCATCCGCCAGATACAGCAAGGTGTCATCGGCGTAGAGGGACACCTTCTCCTCCAGGGAGCCCAGCCTCCAACCGCGAACATCCTCCGAGGAGCGAACCAGGGCCGCCAGCGGCTCCAAAGCCAGGGCAAACAGCCCGGGGGAAAGCGGGCAGCCCTGCCTCGTCCCCCTGCCCAGAGGGAAGGCCGCAGAGGCGACGCCATTCGTGCGAACCCGAGCCGACGGCCGCCGATAGAGCAGGCGCAACCAACCCAGAAAGCGAGGACCAAACCCAAAGCGACGGAGCACCGACCAGAGATACGGCCACTCGACCGAATCAAAAGCCTTCTCCGCATCCAGAGAGGCCACCACCCGCTGCCCAGGATTGAGATGGGGAGCAGAAAGGTTGAGGTGAAGACGACGGAGATTAATGTCCGTCCCCTTCCCCGGCATAAAACCAGTCTGATCCACATGCACAAGTTCCTCAATGACCGAGGACAAACGAATGGCCAAGACCTTGGCCAGAAGCTTGGCATCAGCGTTCAGTAAGGATATAGGGCGATACGAGGAGCAGTCCTCCGGGTCCTTACCAGGCTTAAGGATGAGCACTATGAGGGCCTCGGAGAAAGAATCCGGCAAGGCACCCAGGTCCGCAAACTTAGTCAAGAGATCCACCAGGCGAGGCGCCAGGGGTTCCTGGAACGTAGAATAAAATTCTACTGGGATACCATCTGGGCCCGGAGCCTTGCCAGGCTGCATCCTCGACAACGCCATCTGAACCTCCTCCAAGGTGATAGGCTTATCCAAGCGTGCCCTGGTCTCCGCATCCAACTCTGGGAGGGAGACACCATCCAGATAACACTCCAAATCATCATCAGCATAGTTCACCCTAGAGGTGTATAGCGTCCGATAATAATCTAGAAAACAGGAATTTACATCAGAAACATCAGATACCATGTCGCCCGAAGGGGACCGGATCCGACCTATATGCGTGACCGGAGTCTGTTCCCTCGACAACCAGGCCAACAGACGGCCATTTTTGTCCCCATGTTCAAAAATTCGTTGAGCTGTCGAGAGAAGGGACTTCTCCGTGGCAGCAGCCCTGTAAACCGAGAGCTCCCGCAACGCACGTTGGAAGGATGAATAACGGGCCGGATCAGGGGCCGCCACATACAATTCCTCCGCTGAGCGAAGGGATGCCTCCAGCTGCTCCAGAGACCGCACAGAATTCCTGCGAGCTGCCGCAATGCGGGTAATATACACTCCTCTCAACCAGGCCTTGAAGGCATCCCAAAGGACCAGAGGGTCAGGGTGCTCGAGATTGCGCGACCAAAAAGTGGACAATTCAGCCGGCATAGCTTCCACAATAGAGGGTTCCGATATCCAATATCTAGACAGCCGCCACCCTCCACTCGGCCTCCCATCAGACAACCGAAGAGAAAGCAATAAGGGAGCATGGTCAGAGATGCCTCGGGGCAAAATAGAGGCAGCCGCGACCATTTTAACAACCTCCATAGAGGCCAGCGCCAAATCTATGCGGGAGAAAGTCCGATGAGAGGCCGAGTGGCACGTAAACGCCCGATCCGACGGGTGTAAGCTCCGCCAGACATCCACCAGAGAAAAGGTGGACATCCAACGGGCCAAGGCGTCAGACCAGACCGAGGGAGGGTGAAGGCGATCCAGATCCGGGGTGGGAGACATGTTAAAGTCACCCAGCAAAAGCACATTAACCACATCATACGAGACAATCAATTGCATGAGAGTGTAGAGGAAGGCATGATCAACCGGGGGAGGTAAGTAAAGACCCACCAACAAAAAGGGCACAGAATGTATGATAGCATGTAGCAGCACATACCTCCCGGCAGGGTCAGTCCTAACCTCCAGCAGCCGAAAAGGCAGGGATCGATGCACGAGGACGCTAACCCCCCTGGCGTAGCATGAATACGTGGAGTGATAGTGGGCGCCCACCCAGGCCCGCCCGAGACCCCGAATACGAGATCCCAACAGGTGGGTTTCCTGCAACACACAAATGTGCGGGGCATACCTGCGCAGAAAGGTAAAGACCAAGGAGCGTTTAACCGCAGAGTTCATACCCCGCACATTCCAGGAAATCACATCAACCTTCGCCATTAGCACCCAAGGGAACCAGCAATGAAGGATAGGCTCGCACCACCACCCCACCGAAAGCCGGGGGGCCAGGCCACCCGCACACCATCCAGACCCCCTCAAGGGTCCCACAGAGGGCCGGAGCCACATCAGGCATAAAATAAAGAGCAACCAGAAAAACAAAACCTTGTACATACAAACCCCTGAGCTCGCAGGTCATCCAAAAATGAACAACAAAAAAAAATTCAGTATGCGAGTCAGAACAAAACAACCCACGGTCCCCCCCCCCCACCCCGCCAGACCCAAAAACAAGGGCAGGCATGGATCCCCTAACACCCCACAACAAACAAGTCAAACAGGTGACGTGATACCAAGGGCCAACGGGCTCTCAGGTAAGGCAGGCACAACCGGTATCAGTCAAGTGCAGCTGCATGGTGCAGCCGAGAGCATCACAAACCGGATCCAAAGCTGTAGGTCCAATGAGTTCAAGTCAGCCAGCCATACATTCGACCGCAGGTGCAGACAGTAATCGTTGGGCGTCCAGGCGCAGGGCCGCAATCAATCCAACAAGGATGGTGCAAGTCACCGCCAACATGGCAGCCAGGGCTTATGGAAAAAAACCAGGAAGGGTAGAGCAAACAAGCCAGCGGTGACATATAGGTGATGCAAATAACACTGGGCAACAGATACCCGCTCAGCCACGGGGGGGAAGGCGCTCCAGCCAGTCCGATGCATCTCTAGGATCCGTGAAAAAACGTGTAGATTCACCATCAATCACTCGGAGTTTAGCCGGGAACAGCATATTATACTTGATGCCCCGAGACCGGAGCGCAGCCTTGACAGCATCAAAGGAACGGCGCTGCTTCTGTGTCTCCACGGTGTAATCTGGGAAAATCATGAGCTTGGCATTCTGGTAAGACAGAGACCCCGCCGCCCGAGCCGCCCGCAGGGTCTCATCCCGGTCCCTGAAATTCAGCAGTCTAAGGATCAGAGTGCGAGGGGGGGAGCCCTCCGGGCCCGGGCGAGGAGGGACCCGGTGAGCCCGCTCTACGGTGTAATGCTGGGAGTAGCGGGCCGCAGGCAGCAAGGACCGGAGCAGCTCCTCCACGAACAGCGTCGGGTCCCTACCTTCCGCCCCCTCCGGGAGTCCCACGATCCGGAGGTTGTTGCGCCGGTTACGATTCTCGGCGTCCTCGGCGCGGAACTCCAGGGCCCTCACCTTGGTATGCAGGACCCGCAGGGAGGCCGTATGCTCAGCCACCACATCCTCCACAGGGCCAACACGCTGCTCCACCTCCGTGAGACGGGACCGGATCTTGTCAAAGTCCTGCCGCATCAGACAGACATCCAGTTGCACCGCCTCGATCTTCGTGGTGAGTGCCGTCTGGCAGGCCACTATGGCCGCCATGACCTCCGGGATGCCAGGCAGCGGGACCTCGGCAGCAGGGTGATGCTCCATCTGAGAGGCCATGTTGCAGGAAGGGCAAGGCGGCTGCGGCCTAGTCTGCGCGGGAGCGGGGGCCTCGGGAGACTGCACCGGCTGCGGAAAACGGAGCTTCTTCGCCCGCTGCGGTCGGGCGGATGATCGGCTGGGCATGCAGAGGACCGAAACGGCTAAGGCAAGTAGGAACAGGAGTCACGGAGGATAGTCAGGATAAATCGCTCTCGGAGCTCTCAGCAGGCACGTCTGCTCAAGTCGCCATCTTGGACACGCCCCCGTTTGCACAAAAGTTATTGCGTCTACTATCTACGGGAAAGATTTATGTAATTTTTATTTTTGGCGGCGATCTGCAATTTTTTGCGGAACTGCGACAATGCGGCAGACAGATCAGACCCCTGACTGACATTTTTTACACTTTTGGGGGGACCAGTGACATTACTACAGTAATCAGTGCTATCAATATGCACTGTTACTGTAACACTGCGAGTGCGAAGAGACCACATGCTGCTGTGCCTGCTAGAAGAAGTGTGCCTGCCTGGCTGGAGTTGCTGAGTGACTGACGGGAAGCTGACTGATCGACTCGACTGCTAAGTGCTAATTCTTTTTTATTCTTTGCCCTGATCGGACCCTGAGGATCCAGACCATCCAGGAGAGGGATTCCGGATCGTATGGGACTACAAAGCCCAGCAGTTACCTCCCAGGCCTAGGTGGCCATAAGGCTCATTAGGTCTTAATACTGTACGGTATCTAAGACCCACAACTTCTGGTGAGTGTATACCCCCCATTATTCCACACGGTTGACACCACAAGAACCAGCATTTGGACTATTGGAGGACCCAGCACAAAGCACCTGCATTTTCCCTATTGGCACTCAAGTTGTACCTGCATATTCACCAAAGGCACTTATGAACTTTATATTTGGACTATTTTTTGGCACTATTAAGGCACTTATATGATTTTATTGTGATATTTATATATTGTGATATTTATTTATTTATTTATTTATCCACACTTATCTCTTTATTACGCACATGCTCAATTATTCCTGAGTACTTTATTTATTTGTCCACCACTTATAACCTAGGATATTGACAAGCAATTGTCCATTTCTGGTAGTATTAGCAAGCGCTATATCAAGTCCCAAATACTTTGGGATTTTACTCTTTATCTACCTTTTATCCTATAGCAGCTGCTATTTCCACTCCCCCCCTCCCCCATGAGTATTTATATATTTATTTATTTATTTAATTAACTCCCTCCTCCCAACTAGGACATCCATAGGCACGAGGGATATACACCCCTTTTGGAGTATATATTCACTTTTATATGTATAAGCTATTTTGATTTGAGCACAGGTATATCTTTTTTCTGTTGCCTGCACAAGGATGCATGGAACACCTGTGCAACCCCATGCGGGCAAACGCAGCCCTTGCACAGACATACGCTTAAAGCTGACCTCTGGGCAGAAATTTTTTTAAACATCTGTAAAGGTGCTTTGTTATGTTCAAAAAACGTGTTATTGCTTAAATTGATATTAGTGTTACAAATGCAAAAATTACATTAGTTGTCCTTACGTCCAGTACTCATTCCCCTTCCTATCTGGATTGTTAGACCGGTGGCAGCTGTGCTCTCTGTCACCACAACAACCGGTCTGGTAACCTCCCTGCTGTAGCTCTCTGTGAACAATCGATGCAGTAATTACATCTCCGCTCATTGTAGTAGGCAGTCCTGGGGGACACCAATTTCCAGTCTTATTTGCCCACTGATGAACGTTACTACCCAGCCCTGCCTGCACCTCAACCTTAGCTCCACCTACCTCGCATTCATCTCTGTGTGAAGTTTAGCCCCAGCTCCACTCAACCGCCTAGTAGGCCTACCCATTACTTTCTGCATTTCCCATTGCAGGAAGGGAAATGTAGTTCTTTATACTCGCACAGATGTGACATGCGGCAGGGCAGAAAGTCCTCCTCTCAGAGCATGGAAACAGAAATGTGCAGCTATGGGATGATGATGTCACAGGGGGGTGAAACATGGAGATTACAAGAAAAGACCTCCTAAACTTTATTAGTGTTTTGCAAGAGCCTGGGGAGAGGAAATGAATAAGCTACACTTGCACAATCCCAGAGTTCTGCTGTAAGTACACCTATGTGTATAGAGCCTTACATAAGCATGATACCAAGACAGATTTTGGTGTGCACGCGCACACACACACACTATATTGATAAAAGTATTGGGACGCCTGCCTTTACACGCACATTAACTTTAATGGCATCTCAGTCTCAGTCCGTCGGGTTCAATATTAAGTTGGCCCACCCTTTGCAGTTATAACAGCTTCAACTCTTCTAGGAAGGCTGTCCACAAGGTTTAGGAGTGTGTCTATGGGAATGTTTGACCATTCTTCCAGAAGCGCATTTGTGATGTCAGGCACTGATGTTGCAGTTTTCTTTGCTCTAGCCCAAACCAACTTAATGAAAGCACCAGGTAAACTTTGACCTATATATTAAGAACATTGGAATGACTGAGCCACCATTGCGCAGTTAAATATTTACCTGCTTCCTATTTGCCAGTATTGTGACTCAGCCTTAGCACTTTTCCAACTAAGTTGTTTCAATATAAAAGTTTACAATGTGTATAAGTATGACTTAAGTAAAATGAAAAGTTGTCATGCTGCTTTGTGCATTGCAGTTTATTAACAGAGTATCTCAACGAGGTCACTGATTAGTCATATAGGGCGAGAGGACCAATTCTACTGCAGCTTCAGGAAGCAATGCCTGCATTTCATCATATGAGTTTATTGTACAATGGATGAACATGCATAAGTCTGTTCATTCTCACTGCTGAGAACAGAAAAAATATGATGCAACGTTTGCCTCTTATCTCAATCATTTATTGGCTAGCAACATATACCTGATATCTCAGTAAGTCATCTAAACAAAAGCTGTGTGAAAGTGAACCTGAACTCATAAAGTGAAGAAAATGTTCCTATTGTCTTATACTTCTTTGGAAATACAGCAGTGCACTTTGTTTGACTGCAGCCCCATTGCTGTAATTGCAGCCATAAATGGATAGAAATTTGTCTGGTTCAGCAGGGACCGGCCAAGATTTGATTCATCTATAGGCAGGCTGATTGTACCCAAGTCAATAACAATAATCATTGTGTTCTGCTAGCTGAAAAGGTGCCCCTGCCCCCATTCCCCCGGCAGAACCCAATAGCACTGCGGGAGCCAGGGCAGATGGGAGAACCAAGAAATGTTCTCTCCTTCCACCCAAAGGAAAGAAAAAATAGAATCGTCTATGGGCTGCTTAAGTCTACAGTGTGAGATTGTGTATGTAAAGCCAAAACTTTTTTTTAGTTTAGATTAGAGTAGGGAATGGTTAGGATCACTATTAGGGTTTTTTTCCCCATGTCAGAGATATTTCACTTCCTGTTTCAAAGACATTGCGGGAAGTAAGAGGTGATTTAACCAAAAGATATTCCCCGTTGTCACTGGAACTGGTTTTGGAAGATTTTTCCCCCTCTATTGCTGTGATTCAATTCATACATTTTGCATTCCCCATTAGTTTCTGTACTGCATGCAACAGTCTCATGACAAATTCTGAGAAAAGACTCTGGTTCACACTGGTGCAGCTTTGAAATCACCCTACTTCAAAAGCTGTACATCAGTGTGATTTGTACTGCCAATTTTATTGCAGCTGCTTGCGACTTAATTAACCAGAAGTTTATGCAAGTCGCAATGAAATCAGCAAAAAGTAATGCAGGAACCTTTTTCATAATCGCTGTGACATGAGTCGCAGTGAAATGAATGGTTTTATTGCCGGCAATGGAGACAAAGATACCCCCGGGGGGTGTGGCGACCGGCACAGCAGTGAGACGCATGTCCTGCTAGCTCCGTGAAGCCGACCGGAACCGTGATCTGCACCGACCTCATCCATACCCACAAAGTACCACAGCAAGCCCCTACCACATCCTGGAGCCGGATACACCATGACGAGCCGCAAGAAAGACTCTCCAAAGTTACAGAAACTTAATGCAAGAGCGGAGACAGCGGGACTCCTCCAAGATGGGGGTGGCGGCCTATTCCACTACTTACCTCCAGGTACCACTAAGTCACTCAATCTGTATCCATCTAGCCAAATAGCTAACCCAGATAGTGGGGATTCCTCTGAGTCTACCTCCCCTGTCTCCCCATCTGCCAGAAGCCCGGCCAAAACAAAGCCTCGCATCATCTCCCTCCAAAAACCCTGGCAAGAAGCAGGTACAGAAATGGGTAATACTCAGCCATTTTCATCAGACCATGCATCTGCCCCACAAGACCCCTTCAAATCTTTCCCAACAGGGGGACAACCTATAACAGACTCGTCACTTAAAGGGTTACTTAGATCACTCAGATGATCACTCAGATCATCTATGCATGCAGATGTTATGTGCTTTATGCAGCAGTGCAAACAAATGCAGGCGATGGGCAGCAGGGTTAGTGCTGTAGAATCATCACTTGGAAGCCACACATTATCTTTTAATACCATAGTAAATGCGCATGATCACCATACGGATGAAATACAATGGTTGAAACATAAAGTGGCAGACCTGGAGGACAGATCAAGGCAAAATAATATTAAATTAAGGGGGATCCTGGAAACAGTGCGAACAAACCAGCTAATGCACCATGTTACCCGCCTATTTTCAAACTTAGTGCCTACACTTACTGAAGCAGAACTGTCCATAGACAGAATCCACAGGTTACCAATCAGACGTCCCCAGTGATGTCCTCTTGAGAGTCCATTTTTTTCAAACAAAGGAAAAAATAGTCTCTGCATTTAGACAAAGGAGCGACCTCCCGAGTGATTTCCAAAGCTTACAACTCCTACCAGATCTTTCAAAGCATACTCTACAAAAAAGAAAAAACCTTGCCACCATCACTAAGGCTCTGAGGAACCACAGGATCCCCGCATCCCTGACCATTACGCATAATGGCTCCACAACTACCATCTCCACAATGGATGAAGGTATTTCCCTACTCAGGGGTTGGGTATTCTTCCATCTACTGAATTCCCACCAAACATATCACCGAATCCTATCCCTCTCCAAGATGAATGGCAAGTTGTCTCTAAAAAGAGATCCTCACACAAGCAAAAAAATAATGGAGGAAATCAACCTACGCATTGCCCCTAACACGGTCCCAGGCCACAGGATTGGACTCTATCCAAATGGCCCCTGATATTTCCATCACATTAACTGTTCCAGTTAATCTTGGACCCCACAACAGGTCCTTTTTTTTTTTTTTTACATATACCAAGTTAATTTTCCCTTCGTTACCTTCATGCTTGTTCCCAAAACTCACATGGTACCAGCCAGACATAATTACCTTTCCACAGAGTACAGACAAGAATCTCCACCAAGATGTATTGAAGTTGCACTTACACCGCCAGAGCATTCCAAACCACAAATGCCATGCCCTTTAAGTGTGTATCTATAAACGCAAATGGTCTTAACCACCCGGCTAAGAGGTATGCATTATGGAAGGAAGCCAAATCTACTCGACATATTAACTGTCCAAGAGACACACTTCCAGTCAGACAAACATTCAAAATGCACCCACAAAGACTTCTCGCATATATATTCCACGCAACATCTTCTGAAAAGAAAAGAGGGATTATGATCGCAATCAAAAACTCAATTTCCTTCAAGATTAAAGATATCATAACGGATCCAGAAGGTCGATATATCGTCCTTACGGGAGACTTTAATGGTTTATCCATCACACTGGTGTCCCTATACGCCCCAAATACCCAGCAACTACGTTTTCTTAAGAGGTTGTTCAAAATAATAGCAAAGGTAAAATATGGAAGTCTCTTGCTATGTGGTGACTTCAATATGAGACAAAGATACCCCCCACAATGGGACTTTGTAGGCAGTCATGAAAAGAATAATATTAAGTAAAATTATATTTAATTTAACAAAAGGATAAAATCATGATAAACATCATATACTGTAAAAACATGTGCATGGTTACAAATATAACACTGATTCAAGGAGTGAAAAATAGGGAAATCAACCCCATGTTTTCACTAGTACCAACATGTTTTGGGGATAATCCTTCTTCAGGGAATGAGTCTGAATACAGTGTTCTGATAATTGCTTGATGCACATACACAATAATAAACAAGGATATTGGATTCCAGATGCCTATTTCACTTAGGGTACAGCGCGGATAAGCCCCCAATATAGGGTTGACTGGGAATCAGCTGGATATAGATCAAATATAGAAATGATTTGTATACTCAATACAGAGCAGAATCATTCCACACTAGTTCAATGAGGAAAGAATATCTCCCAGGTCCTGGTCACATTAGCTGCCCTCAAGGATCGCCAAAACATCAATCAATCCTACAGATCTTTTCCGAGTAATAGGCTCAGTATGTATGGGTTGCGGCTTGTTATGCAATTTGGAACTGTCAAATCACATGACAAATTGCACTGGTGTGAACAGGGGCTTAATCTAGCGAGGAGCGACCTTATCCGGTGACAGCTGTACCCTGACTACTCATGGCTCTGCTCAGAGGCTCAGTTACAGCACCGGAATGACCCTCCACAACTCCTGCTAGACTCCAAGTATATGTTCCCCGTCTTATTCCCTTTCAACCCTTCACTAATCACCATGGACACCATCCAGATCCCATCTTCCCTTTGCCTCAACTTCCTCAACAAAGGATCCGTATATGCTTGCTGAATGAGATTTCTACCTTATGAGAGACCTACTGTTATGAGCTTCATTTGACCACCTATAATCTATTGGTTTTACAATCTGTCGTTAACCTTTTGGAGATCATTCCCGGGGCTGGATGTCGCTAAATATCCAGACGTCCAAAGATCACGAGGCCTGTTGGAAAATACCTTACTGCTCTCCTATAATATAGACAGCAACTGGCTCTGGTGAGTTTGAATTTTACTCTTTGGTGGTGGACACAGCAACACTTGTGAACCCTGCTTTTCATCATTTGCACCAGGATATATCCATGAACTTTGCAATATATTTTGAATGAACATTCATGATATGATTTGTCATAATCCCCTCACTGGGATAATGTGTGTAATTGTTGCACTTTAATATGTTTGCAATTTACTTGTTTTAAGCGCTGCAAACCCTCTTTTATTTTGTATTTTAGTGTACGTATATTTTACACATTTTTGCTAGCTGCTTATCTTTTATATCATAAGCACTGATTCACATTTTTTGTTTTCTAGGGGCTTAATCTGTACTGCGTACAGATTACACAGACAGCAAAAAAAACAACAGTTAGAGGTTCTTACTCTTCCACATTTTATGCCAAATTTAAAAGAAGGTTTTGGCTTTACATACAATGCTGCCATGGAATTTGGTGTGAAATTAACTGATGTCACTTATGCACTGCTCACTGTTTTCCAGTGCCAAAAAGACCATTGGTCTGATGGAAAGGAATTATAATTCCAGCTGTATAGATTGAAACAGAAAAAATATAAAAAAAATGTTTTTGTTTCAAAATGTTTTTATTGAGTTTTCGGGAAATACAAACAGTACAAGCAAGTAGAATAAACAGTGTATACTTGTAACGTTAAGCTCAGTGATGCAATTGTGACATTTAAAAAGTGATAACCATAATGAAGTGAGTACATATAAAGTTTAAACAATGTATGTAAAGCTTGTTTTAACGGTGTTGACCACCCCAGCCAGACACCCCTTATGGGAACAAACTGTGTCTTGGGAAGAAGGGCAACACAGACCACTTCTTCGTCTTTTATACGGAAATTTTATTGGATGACAAATGACAAATGACAATGGCAAATGACAATAAGCACGCATCTAATTTGCCGTTTCAGCCGCCATAACGAATATAGTTACATATCAGAGACTTGACCTTAACAGGTGGTGAACCTAACTAGGTCAAACTATGGGTGTTATAGCAAAGTTACTGAGTCAGATATAAAGGACTGACTGTGGATCTATGTTGCAGGGAAAATGATCTTTTAGTTAAGGGGGGAACTGCTGTATTGGAGCCTAAGCGGTGGGGTATGTCTAAAAAAGGGAGTGAGGGAGGAGCGGAGGGAAGTATTCTTCCAGAAATATCCTGTATTGGTCGGCGGGACCGATTCCTCTTTACATGTGTGCCTTTTAAAGATCTCTGTAAGTAGTATTACCATGTGGAAATAAAAAAGTTTTTTATGGACTTCACTATGAGAACATTTATTCCTTTTCAGCTGCCCAGAGAAACTTATAATAAGGGGTCACAGCGACAGACTTAGAGATCTCTTGTGGATTTGTACCATTAGCCCATTTGACCCTTAGTTGTGGGTCCATCTCTTCTGGTGAGTAGGGCCCCAGAAGGGGATTGAGACACTCTGCACTGATTGCTGTTTGGAGCACCTCAGCACTTTGATTCGCAGCACATCAAGCACCTTCTATCAAATATAGTGCACATTATATTGGACTATTCTAGCACTATTTGCACCTTTTCAATATTGCACAATTTATTGAACTCAGCAGCGTGCGCTGATTGGTGGAAGGGCAAAGACACTGGGCACGCGGTGGCAAGAGGAAGGAACCTGCCTACACTATTGATGGATGCATTACTTATATGAGGAGATATCGTTTACATTACCCTTGTATACCTATGGGAGAGCTGATTCGTGATTAACCCTTGAGGAGAGTGGAGTGCGGGATTTGCCTGGCTGAGGGGTCTACACTAAATTTTACACACTGGTTACCCCTGTAGGGTGCCTCCCTCTGGTGAGTGCGGGAATTATCGAGAGGGGAGCACTGGTTTCCTCACCCAGCACCCACATCCTGGACCACTTCGGGATTCACTTTTAAGCTTTCCTTGAAGCCTCATCCACTTGCATACCACTTATGAACTTTCACGTTAAATCTTGATCCGTTTTTATATATACTATTTGTATATGGACTTTTTTACTGGATCCTTCACATCTATTTTTTAGATATAATTACATGTGATATTTTTTTCCTGATTTTCACCTTTTCCACAATTTCACTTGCTTTATTTCATTAGCACATCTGAGATTCTTTTCTCAGATCACTTTATATTATTTATTCCATTTATACCTTCTTTGCCAATTGACAAATTGGCTTCACCTAGCAATTAGCTAGTTTACTCACGTTGCTCTTAATATCTATTTATTCATTATTTTTTCACTAATTTTATAGTATCACTTGATGCTCACCTAGCACTTCAATTTTATTCAATGTCACTGTATTTATTTATTATATATACATTTTATATATATATATATATATATATATATATATATATATATATTAATATATATATTTTAATCATTTTTATACGGTCACTGTCACTTTACTGCACCTACTCACTATTATTTATTATTGTGCATCTTTTACTATATTGTATTATTATCAGTTGCTTTAGCCATTTGAATTATTGTACTTATTTATATTCATTTCATATTTCCAATGATATACTGTATCTGATTTACCACCATCACTGACTGAGACCCATTAAAAGACAGATGCAGAAAATAAAAAAATAGACATGTCTTCTGTTCTGCAATTTGGACATTTACAATTGCTTGTTTGGAAATGAAAGGAAAAGTGCTTGGTGATCTTTATTACTGTCATTTTACGGGCAATAAGCTAATTTATCCGGCAAGCCTGAACACGTCACTGCATCCTTCAATTGTCTGCAGCTATGAGATAACAGAAGTGTTCTTTTCTGGTTCTGAAAAATTCAAGAGTTCAATATAATCAAGGAAATGTACACTCACTATTCTAAAAGTAGAGTTTACCTGTGGTTTTTGACTCAACTAAAGCTGGCCATACATATTTAGACTTTATTCAGTTCAGCCTGTGAATGCACAAAATCTGACAGATTCATCCATCCATGCTACACAGCGCAGATGGATGAATCTCCCACTGTTCCTATAGTATTCTGATAGCCAGCCCAATTAGCTGTGAAAATACCCAAACAGTGCTGCAACTCTGAGCAGATACAGGCACTAAAAGACCCTATAAGCTAAATTAAGGACTGTGATGGTACCAAAAAGTGTTCAAAATGTATTTATACAAAGTTTAAAATCATTAGGATATTACATAAGGACATAACATAACACATAATTCCATGTACATGGTTACATTTATACTCCACAATGTAAAAATGGATCATTATTTCCAATGCTCCTATAAGGTAAATAGCCTTATATATTCCCAACTACGCCCCTACTCCCCATCCTGAGAAAAACTGTTCTATAACGGGTAACCAAGGATAATACGATATCTGTCACCTCGAATGTATTTAGACAAAGATATGTCGTGGTAGTTGATAAATTGTCCCTCTCATCCATTGTCTATCACACCCCATATGCCCCATACATGTTTCCCCAGGCCCAGGGGTGTGGTTGGTAGCTGTGGACGTGGAAGTGCTCTACAGCAGTATACCACACAACAGGGGGACTTCTGTTGTCAATACAATTTTGCAAGAGAGAAGCACTGATCACAAGCCATACAACGGCTTTGTTCTGACTCTCTTGACTTTTTTCTTGCATTACTTGTTTTTATTTGACGGCTCCCACTACCTCCAGGTGCAGGAGGTAGCGATGGGGAATTTATGTGCCCCATTGTATGCCAACCTGTACCTCAGTGATGAGTCTCTCTCTTGATGTACCTGCCCCATATATCATCATGGTACAGGTACATCAATGACATACTCATCCTCTGGGATGGTTCAAGGGACCTGTTGAGTGCCTTCATCTAGGCCCTCAAAAAAAAGACTTGAATTTGTCATTTACTATGACATGTAATCAACAAGCTATTTCCTTTTATTGACATTGAAATATACATCAAGGCAGACATGACCCTAGGTACAATGCTTTTTCGGAAAACTCACTGCAGGGAACACTATTCTAAGAGTGTAAAGTCCATCACTTATGGGCAATATTTGCGTATAAAATGCAATTGCTCATTAGAGGAGGACTTCTGTAAACAAGCCAACAAACTGAGAAATAGACTACTGGCCCAAGGATATTAAAAAAAAAAAAAAAAAAAGCATATCAAAAGAGCCAAAAGTACCAAAAGGGATGATCTAATCTTTCAAAAAAGTAGACACAATAAAGATCCGGATCAAACGAACACGACTAAGTTATTATTGCGATACTCAAGACAATAGCATCAAATCAGACACATTGTAGACTAAAAAACTGTTATTTTCTCAAAGCCGACCCACAAGTAGCAGGTTGTATCAAGGACAGGGCAGAAATTGTATTTTGCAGAAACAACTCAATACGGGACCAGCTAGTACAAAGCCATCATAACAAAAATGGTAGACACTACAAATGTAAATATCCAGGCATCCATAGATGTAGCGGATGTTCATACTGCCAATACATCTGGCCCAGGCAGACACACACACACTACCAAATGGGGAAACCATGAGGCAAAACATTTTGTAAATTGCCAAACAATGGGAATTGTTTACTTAATGACATGTGGATGTTACAGTTATTATGTTGGCAAGACTAAGAGCCTTTTTGGCAACGGATATACGACCATGTATCTGCTATTAAGGGGTGAAACGTTATGTCACCCATTGGAAGGCATCGAACATGGAAACATAATAAAAATCCACACTGTGTTCGATTCTTTCAGTTGAATGGATACACACCGATGCACAAGGAGGCGACTGGGATCGCCTCATCTTGCAGAGGGAGGCTAGATGTATTCACCAATTGGGGGCCACACAAGCACCAGTCCTCAATGATGCGGTAAGCTTTAAACCATTTCTCTAGAAACCCCCTAAAACAATAATGGGTTCATCTTAAGTCTGTCAGTGAGAATAGGGCCCAGACATTATCCCAGAGATTCACGCTAGGGATGTGTACCTTCTGTAAATGTGTTGTCCAGTTATGTATTGGTATGTTTTTGTGGTGTACCTTAGATGTTTTTTGTATGTACCAATGTTGTTGGAATATGTTGGCAGATTTAATAAATTTTGTGATCCATAGTTGTAAACAACCAGCTGTTGCCTCCCTTTTTGGGGTGGTAAGGTTCTTATTTTTTCATTTTTGTCACTTATGGCACTCCCTTTTTCCCTGCAACACTTATGGTACTGGGGTGAATGGTAGAATTTGGACTGATACTGTTGGATGACAGGCCCACAAGACGCCTGGTGCACTGGGCTTGACTGCCATTTAGAAGCTTTGGGTCATTGTGACTCCCTTTCCCTTGGGGGAACACCTCATCCTTTGCAATTGATCTGTTTCAATCTGTTGGGGCGGGGACTTGTTGTGTTGTGTTTTTCCGGCTCGGTGGGCACCTCTGGGTGGATGGCGGTTGCCGCCGGTGTTGAATTGGCCTGTTGTTCTTGCATCCTGGCTGGTCGCTGATTGGCTGTGAGATGTGGGGCTTGGGTTCGGTCTTGTGATTCTGATGCACTGCAATGACATCACGTTCGCACATGCACGGCACATATGGGCCCGTTATTTGGCCTCGTATCATGGACGCTGTGAATGACGTCACAACCGTGTGTGTGCCGTGTGAACCATGGCGGCGGCCGCACACCATACACAAGATTGGATGGGCTGACAGACACAGGTGTAGCCCGTCAAATAGCATTTAGTGCAGCCCCCGCCCCTCCTCCCTGTTTATAGACCTGGGTGATCCTCAATGGCTATGATCACATTCTAATGCTGACGGGGGGGGGGGGGTACACAGAGCAGCTCATTCCCCCCTGTATCACCAGTCGACCTACAACCCTAGGATGACACCGACTACCCTATATAGACATTATACAGTATACCAGGTAAAGGGGTCTCTGTTGGGGTTTCTCTCCTTTTATGCATATATACACATATGACTATATTTTTCTTTTATCCACAGAAGTGGGGGGTACATAGATGTATGGACATATGGGGTGTGGTGGACAATGGATAAGGGGGGTACTTTATCAAACTGCCATGACATATCTTTGTCTAAATACATTAGAGGTGACAGATGTTGTATTATCCTTGTGTAGCAAGGTTTCCAGGCCCGTGGCCTGATGTGGGTCTGCCATTAGTACTCCAGCCCATGTGAGCTGTGACCCTGAGTGTGATAACTGAAGCAGCGACAACTCCGGCATCTTTGTTTGTGGATTTTATTTGATTTAAAGGGGATGGGAGAAGGGAAAAGGGAATGAGTGGGATACTCTTTGAGGCTTGAACTAATTACATGTGGGACTTTACTCCTGAAAAATGCCCGTTGGCGCTTCCTTGATGCCAGCTGGAGCCAGCCAACGCTCACCAACGCTGTGAATATCCTGTAGAACACAGAAGTGCTGAACCCTTGACTATTAATCCAGAAGATCCAGGACTGAGAACTGTAGAACTCCTGACACTGTTGTGCTGTACAGTAGAAGTTACTGAATGCTGTCCCCCGCTTTGACCAGCTTGAGGTAGTATGAAGTAGAACTCTGTATAACTGTGCTTGCAACTCACACACTCTGTACAGTTCAGGGCCCAACTGCAGGTGCCCCCTTTAACTGGAACTCTTCAGGGTCCACTGACTATGTACCCCCTCTGTAGCTTCAGGGTCCTCAACCTAGGTACCCCCTTTACAACTAGCTGGCACTGGATCCCAGAACCTCTTCTGGAGCGGTCCCCTCTAACTTCAGGCAGACCCCCAGGGGCAATCCTCAGTACTCACGACCTGTGTAGGCTTTCCTGGGACTGGACCCCTCTCTCTCCACAGGCTCTCGGCACACCGGATCCTCTCTGCTCACTCAGCATGCTCTGGACACTCAGGCGACACCCCGAGACATCCACCTTCCTCAGACAGGAGGAGAGACAGTCGCACTCTCCTTTCTGGGACTCTGCTCCCGCCAAAGACATTGTGTCATGTGCCACCCCCAAACTTATACCCACTCCCAGAATCCTTTGCAGCACAATCTGCCTCCTGGGGTAGTTACAAGCCTAGATGTGTCCCCTGATTGGGTTTCCTCCACCGCCCTATGAGAAGCCTCTCACAGGAGCCAGTGGGGAGACTCCCCCTTCAGCAGGAAACCATGACACCTGACTATTAAATCACAGCCCTGCTGTTAAGCAGACGAGGCCCACTATATCTTTACCTAGCACCTACCTGTAGGGTGCTACACTTGGTTAACCCATAAAACGCTATATAAGACTTGTTACCACTTCACTTCCTTTTCTGTACACGTTTGGTCAACCTATTGCTGTTTGTCTTTCACAGCTATAAAATCTACAAGAAATGCAAAGAACTGTCAGCTTATCATTGTAAAAAAAAAAATTGTCAACCTTTGCAACCCGCTCAGACAACAGTGGCATTCTGGTGAAGTCCTTGGCACATACATACAGAGACTGAAATAAAGCTGAATCAAAACTGAATCTGTTTATTGGTGTACAACCAACCTCAAGTTATGCCCTAAATTGTTCCCAATATTCTGCTCTCAGTGAATAACACTATGCAGTCCTCATAGTTTTCCTATCGCTTGAAAAACTGTATCACTTTGAAGAGTTAAGAAGCATTTGTGTAAAGTTCCCTTCTTCCGGCAGCCTTGTCCAGTCATGTACACTGCGTCATTCTCTGAAAGGAGGAGGAAAGGAGTTACAGAGCCCAGGAGCTCCTGCCCTTGTATGTGACCACACATTTGTCATGGAGCCATTGAGGGTGCAGCACTGCCTGCTATTAGGAGCACAGCAATACACATAGCATGAACTGAACCCGGAGTCTGAAAATGAAGATCCTGCTAGTTCTGATTCTTTTCTCAGAGTCTACGCTCTGTCTGATCGGTGAGTACAGGAACTTTTTACATATATATTTATGTGTAATAGTTAGACACAGGAAAGGGTTTGGCAATTTGCAGCTGTTCCATCGTATAAGGTTGCATGATATCATAAAACTAGATAATCAAGTCTTTCAAGTTGGAGTCTTAGTTAAAGCAATAGTAAAGTCCGCTTTGTGATTTTACCTACAGATAAGCCTAAAATAAGTCTTACCTGTAGGTAAAATGAGTATCTCCTAAACGTGCACCATTTAGGAGATACTCACTGTGGCTGTGGCCGGTGACATCACTGGCACATGCACGCTAAAGGTCTGGTATACTGTGCTGGACCTTTAGAGCCTTGTACCAGAGCAGAGGGTTCCCACATGCGCAGGGTATCATTCTTGTGGCTTCAGCCACTTAGACAGCCGGAGGCCGTGAACCTAGAAGAAAGACCAGGAGAAGATTGAAGCCCTCTCAGTGGTGACAGCGCACCACTGCGATGCATACTAGCACATTATGCAAATGCCTTACAAGTGTTTTTTTGTTTTTTTTTAAACTGCCAAGGTTTAATATTGCTTTAAAACTAAAGTCATATTTTTTGTGCCGACAAAAATATGTTCATAGTTTAATTTATCAGAACATTAGGCACTGGAAGTGGAAGTGTTCACACTGTTAAAACTATTATTAATTAGGTAAAGGAATGATCTTTTGTCCAAAGTAATGCTGTCAAATTCTACCCCTAGCAAATTATGGTTGGGTAGAAAAATGTTTGTATATTTACAGACATTCTGATACAACATATACCCTTCTTCATGACTGTTATGATTGGCTCTGTTGACCTATCTGATCACTATTTTGTTCTGAAAAAGGACCACTACCAAGGGTGCTCAGCAACCAAAAAATACAACTGGGGATGTTATACCATGACAAATCTGAACAGCAAAAGAATCAGCGGTAGGCTGATCCTCATGGCTTCTTTTAATGTCAACGGCCACCTTTAAGTTTAGTTCACTATGCAAAAGCATTACATTTTTCAGGCTCAAATACATTCCTCAAGGACTGGAGGAAGACAATCTAATAGAATTATAGCCACAAACATGTAATGGTTGTTGAGTCCCACTGAGATTGTCAGGGCTAAAAGATGATCAGGGTATCTATCTATGTCTTGTCATACACAGCAGATCTTTCACGAAAACAAAACTGCTGAGAGATCACTTTTGTTTGCCCTCAACTTGGTCAACAATGAGATGACAAATTCATCAATGAATGATTACAAAGAAATTACCTACCCTCCCTCTGCCATAACGGGCACTGATTTTTTATGAGTTGGGGGGGGGGGGGTTATTTATTGTTTTTTTTTTTTTGTTCAGGCAGCCTTGCCCTTCACAGCCATTTTGGCATGGGCCAAAATGACATGTCCTGCTCCAGCAGGAGGACCAAGATGACAGCGAGGGACACAGACAAGAGATCACTCCAAAACAACGCTGGATCTGCTGGTCAGGTGAGTGTGCTGCATAAAATAAAACCATAGAAACTAAATTAAGGACTTTAGCAGTACCACATTAGGTATGATAAAATATCAAATATTTATTATACAAAGATTAAAAACATGTAAATAGTGAAAAGACTCATAAACTTTCACAAACATTACACATTAAAAAGAGTTGTATGATACTGTATGGTTGTTTCCTCATCATCCCTGCTATAATTGGGTGATGGGTTGTTTGCTGTGACCTTGACAGGTTTTACGGGTCGCTGCCCGATTCATCAGGAAGACGACTACAGCCAAGCTCTATCATAGAAATATAAACAAGCATACAAAGATAAACACAATAATACTAAGGCCAGTTGTAGCCAACTCTCATACTGGATAGGGCAGTTCGTCAGGCATAAGTCCACTGTGTCATCATAGGCCACTGTACACGCCTCAAAAACAGACCTTGGTAATGGTAGATATCTTGGTGAATATAAGGTGTCCACAATATGTCCAGAAGGCCTGTGTATAGTGACAGGGAGTCAGCCATGGCCAGAGAGGAAACTGCTGTGTCTCTTGTCAAGCCTGTTGTGCAGTTTGCCCATTCCGTGCCCAGTGTACTGCATATTTTTAAGAAAACACAGCATAACAGGTGAGGTCCCTTTTACATGACGGACCAATCAGATCCGCCTGAAAAACATTTTTTAAGCAGACTTGATCGGGCCACCCACTGTCCTCCGGCATCCGATCCAACAAAATCCGCTGAAAACAGACATATGGCGATATGTTTGTGGGTTGGATCGGATGACAATCGGATGGAAACAGACATGCAGTCATTTCGATACGACCACCCCATAGAGGTCATTGGGCTCTGTCCTCTATGGGGGGGGGGGGGGGGGGTGCAGGTCTTCTCTTAACCACTTTACCACTGGAGGATTTTGCTGTCTTACGTCTGGGCCACTTTTTGCGATTCGGCGCTGTGCGAATTTAACTGACAAGCGACGCCGTACCCAAACGAAATTTACGTCCTTTTTTTCCCACAAACAGAGCTTTCTTTTGGTGGTATTTGATCACCTGCGTGATTTTTACTTTTTGCGCTATAAACAAAAAAAGAGCGTTTATTTTGAAAAAACAACAATATTTTTAACATTTTTTTATATGAAATTCCCCCCCCCAAAAAATGTAAAAATCAAATTTTTTTAAAATTTTTGGCCAATTTGTTTTTCTGCTACCTAAGTTTGGTAAAAAAAATCACAATAAGCGTATTTTGATTGGTTTGTGCAAAAGTTATTGCGTTTACTAACTAAGGGAAAGATTTCTGTCATTTTTGGTGTTTTTTTTTTAACGAGTAATGGCGGCGATCTGCGATTTTTTTTGCGGGACTGCGACATTGCGACGAACAGATCGGATCCTTGACTGACATTTTTGACACTTTTGGGGGTACCAGTGACATTACTGCAGTAATCAGTGCTATATATATGCACTGTTACTGTAAAAATGACACTGGCAGGGAAGGGGTTAATTTTATTGGAGAGGGAGGGGTTAATGTATGCCTGGTGCTTACTAACGTGTGTGGGGGGAGGTGACTGAGTGAGTCAGGGACAGATCGCATGTTCAGCTATGCTGAACCATGCTATCTGTCCCTGCCTGTCACTTAGGAGATCCGCCGGCTCTGTTTACACAAGCGGGCGGATCTCCACACTCGATTCCCCGACGATCGGGGAAGAGCAGCGGCGATCGCCACCGCTCCTCCCCTGGCCCGACTCCCGCTGTGACTGAAAACAGCGGGAGCGCGCCTCCGGCGGCGCGCGAGCGCCACCTACAGGGGGAGGAGTCCAGCGACGTAGTACTAAGTCGCTGGGCGATAACAAGCCACATTGCCGCAGTAGCAGCAATGTGAGCAGACCTAAAGTGGTTAAAAAGGAGCTAAACCGCCCTACGATATTTTACAGCCACAGAAGCTGCAATCTTAGCCTATGTTTGATCTGCAGTTGCCACGGTGCTGCACATGTGATCAGTTTTGACATCAGCCATTTGCAAAAGCAAATTGACAGGTATTATTCAAGGCATGCCTTGACTGTAACTGCTTTGGGAAACTGTTAGATCATTAGGTTTAGTTCCACTTTATGTATTTGTTTTCAACCAAGAGCTAAGATCTTCATAGTCCAGAACTTTGTCAGGAGGAAAAAAGTATTTTTTGTTGAAAAAGTTTTGTGACCTTTTCTTATATGCATACATATATCACAGCGCATTAGACAAAATGGAAAACCTTTGTCATACTGCACCGCTGTCGTCTACATAACTACTGTTATTACTAATAATATTTTTATCTTCAATTTTTTTTAGAAAATTCCTCAAAGGTTTCAGAGAATGAGACAGACATCGCAAATCCAAAGACTTTTCGAGCAAGATATTTCCAACCTTTCGAACCAATTCCCATTATTACTGATGATCAAGAGCAGTCAACAACATCCAATATCCAGAAAGCTGTGCCAGACAAGCAGACAATTGTAAACAATTCAACTCTGGCTTACTTAAGAAGCTCTACAAGTACAAAGCTGATACCATCCATATACATCATAGTCATACTCATTGGTATTCCTGCTAACACACTCAGCTTATGGATGCTGTTTTCAAAGACCAGAACTGTGTGCACAGCAATATTTTACACCAACTTGGCCATATCCGATTTATTTTTCTGCCTCATGCTGCCCTTCAAAGCGGCATATCACCTGAATGGGAACAACTGGATATTTGGTGAGGCAATGTGCCGTGTTGTGACTATATGCTTCTATGGGAACATGTATTGCTCAATACTGCTCCTCATGTGTATTAGTGTGAGCCGCTATGTCGCCATTGTCCACCCCTTCATATACCGGAGTTTACCTAAGCGGACTTGTGCTGTTTTCTTGTGTTGCTTTGTATGGATTACTGTTCTCCTGTTCATGACGCCATTTTTCACAAAGCAGCAGACATATAACTTGAAGGAACTTCAGCTTATATCATGCAACGACATATATAAAATTTCTGCTGACAAATTTCAGTTCTATTATTTTATATCACTTGCTGTGTTTGGGTATCTCCTTCCTTTCACCATGATCATTTTCTGTTATTTCTCCATCATAAGAACTCTGGGAACCGAAGACCAGAAACGATTCATGTACCTTAAAATAACCGTCCTGCTTCTGCTTATATTCGCCTTGTGCTTTACTCCCAGTAATATCATTCTCATTCTTCACCAAGTCAGTTATCACTACAGTAACAAGGATGAACTTTATGGAAGCTATCTCATAGCATTGTGTTTCAGCAGTTTGAACAGCTGCCTAGACCCTTTTCTCTATTTCCTTATGTCTGAAATAACAAAACTATCCAAAAACCACTCTGAAATAAATAGGGTGTCTAATGAAACACAGATGAAACTTTTGGGATTGTAAAGGATAAATCAGCTGGTCTGTGACTCTTGGTGTAACTGCACCATCTACTGATCATTTGCAGATTTCTGAAAAGTATAATACGCCATACAGAACATGTAATGTTGCACAATTATAATTTTTTTTCGACAACAGAAAGAATAGAAGAGATTACAATATAATGCACTTTATAGTAACTATACTCAGTGCTGTATCTTGGCCTAGGCCGACAAGCCCCAGGCCTAGGGCGGCACTTTGCAGGGGGGCAGCAAAAAAGCTGCACACCACATGAAAAAAAGCAGCCTCCTCCCGACTCCCATGCGAAAAGGGTCCCTGCTGGCTTACGCTACACTTTTAGTTTAGTGCCAGTATTATGGGATGAATTGGGCCAGAGGGCAGGGTCCAGGAGGCAAATCAGTCTGGCACACCATAAAACAGTCACACTGCTATCTGCTGGTATGATAGGCTGCACTAATGGGCACTGATAGGCTACACTGGTGGCCAATGATGGGGCTGTACTGATAGCCACTGATGAGGGCACACTGATATGTTGCACTGATAAGGCTGCACTAATGGGCAGTAATGAGGCGGCACTGATGGGCACTGATGAGGCTGAACTTATGGGAACTGATAAAGCTATGCTGATGGGCACCGATAGACTGTGGTTGTGGTCTGTGGTGTACAGATGACAGGGCGGGTCATAAACCGGAAGGGGGTGTGGCATTTACAAGAAGGGGTGGGTCATATTTAAATTTGGGGATGCGCAAACATAGTAAGGCCTAGGGCAGCACAAAACCTAAATACACCACTGACTATACTATCTGCAAACGGTCAGCGTTAAAAAGTTGTGGAAGTAGAGAAGGTCCAAGAGTTGATTAACAAAAGAACACTCACCTGAGACTGTTGTCAAATGGGTATTATCTCAGTAAGGCCATGCAAAGCACATATGATGTGCAAAATGCAGTTCTGGCAACCAGAAATGTCTTCAAGTGGAATTCTAGCAACAACCTTCTCTTATAGTTTTGGCTAGAATGGAGAATAATTCAAACTATAGTGGGGTTTTTTTTGGTGAATTTGACCCCACTATGGAATTTTCCTACTTGTCCCAGTGGCAATGTTACTGGTAAAACAAGTAAGGGGAAATTTCCCCATCAAGTACACAACAGCTTCATCAACTTTTTTATTTTTTTGCTACCTGTTTGTCTGCAGGAGATTCCCTTCACTTCCTGTCCCAATGACGTTGTAATCGCAACAGAAGTTTAGGGGAAATCTCCTCATTTGGACCATACACCAAAACTAGAACCTGACAGGGATTGTAATTTTTTTTATTTATTTTTTTGCGGTGGTGCAAAAACCTTAAATGAAAAAAAAAACAGTAAGTGAACACAAAAAAAACGTGCATGTGAATAAACAAAAAAGTGCACTTAGGGGTGTGCTTTGTCGAACTCCCGAAGGGGTAGGACCTCTACCCTGATCCCCCGTGGGAGGGGGGGGGAGCAAGGCTCCTGACAGGGACAAAGAGTTCCAATGGTCCACCAAGCCAGAAGACCTGGCGGACCCTGTTCTTCTGGGCCAGCCGAAGCCGACCCTGACTACTTAGTGGAGGAGCTTTCCCGAAGAGAGATCCCCCCAGGGACAGAGAAGGAAGGAGCCTGAGGGCCACACATCCTCCCCCTAGACTTCAGGGCAAGCCCAAGGACTCACACCCTCCATCCTAGTGAGAAGAAAACACACACAAAAGTGAAAAGTGACAAAACGTGGGAGAAAAATAAAGAAATAAGCGGCCATGTATGGTGCACTAGCCGGGCCCTGAGGCCTGGTAACAAACATTGCCCTGGACTTTGACCAGCCCTAAAAGGCGCAGAGCAGAAAAAGTGGATTGTAATGAGAATAGCAATTGTAAACAGGGGGATAATCCGCAGTGCTTTAAAGCTTTAGGCTCGGTTCGCACTGCTGCAACCTAAAAAATCATTAGACTTATGGTGAAACTTTGCCAGGAAACTTCCTGGCAACTTGAGTACTACCTTGAGGCACAATGCTGATAGAATTCGCCTTCTAATAGTACAGGAACCTTTTCTAAGGTCGGAGTGACTTCAGTAGTGCTAATTAAGACTCTTGACTAACATGGGATTTTACATCACGCGAATTGGGATCTCACAAGTCGGATCCCAAGTTGTCGCAGTGTAAACTGAGCCTAAGGGGTGTCTGCCCCGCATTAACAAAAATGACTGTTACAATGCCGTTTTATTTCCTACTATGTAAAATACTTAATGCTCTCTTGGAACCACTGCTATTATCATGCAGCTATATCAACTAAATGCTATTGTCTAAAGTGCTACAACCGTTATCTGTAAGAATACGTGTATAAAACATTTATTTATAAAATGTAAGTGAAATAATAAAAATAAAAAACTAACAGGGGTTTTAACTTTTCCTCCCCTATCAAAAAGGTAAAAAAGGTTTGACTGTAGTTATAAATTAATCGACCTACCTACAGCTAAGTATTATATGATTGAATGTTACAGGTAACCACATTTTGGACACAACTGCTGTTTGAATTGCTTTGTTTTTAAAGTGTAAAGTGTATGTATGTCCAAAACTTTTTCTTTTTTGGATATACAGTAAACCCCCGCTCCATCGCGGTTCAGTTTTTGCGGTCCCGGTATATCGTTTTTTTTTTTGTTTGTAATGTTATTTTACTATATAAATCATTAAAAATTAAATATTTTTGTGTTTTCCATAGCTCTTGCTATGTCTCTCAGTATCTTTTATGTGTTTAAATGCGTTTCTATTGTTTTAAAAGTGTGTTTAAAGACCTTAAAATGCTTTTACACGTACAGTGACAGTAAAAAAAAACATGCCTACAATGCATTTTAATAGGGTTTTTCTATTTCGCGGCTGGGTCCGGAACGTAACCCCCGCAATGGAGGGGGGTTTACTGTAGTATGAAATGGTTAAAAGGGCTGTTTATTTATTTATAAAATTTTTGGTTTGCGTATTTTTTGGTGTTTTTTTCCCTTCACTGCCTGCCATAGAAATGCATCAGAATGTGAGAGATATAGGGGGTGATTTACTAAAGCTGGTCCCCCTTTGAATCTGGTGCAGCTGTGCATAGTAACCAGGGCTTTTTTTCAGCGGGAACGGGGGGGGAACGCAGTTCCGGCACCTCCAGCGATAAATGTATATAACGGCAATGAGTGCTTGGGTGTGCTGGAGGGTCTATTGATACTGGCTGCTGGGAGATCTATTTTTGCGTTGAGGTATATTTTTGCCGGGTAGGTTAATTGTTGCTGATGGGGGGGTCAATTATTGCTGTGGGGGTGGGGGTCAATTGTGGCTAGGCGGGATCTACTGCTGAGAAGGAGGTCTATAGTTTCTGGCTCCTGGAGGGTCTATTGATGCTGGCTGATGAGAGATCTGTTGTTGCTGCAGGGGGTCTATTGTTGCTAGGGTGGTATTTTATTGCAAGGGATCCATTGTTGTTGGTGGGGAAGTCAGTTGCTGTTTGGGAAATCTATTGTTGCTGGGGTGGGGTCTATTGTTGCTGGGGGTTCTACTGTTTCTGGGATGGGGTCTATTGTTGCTTACTGGAGGGGATCTATTTTACTGTCGTTCTTGTTATCAATAAATTCTGTGCAAATCACCTAGTAGCACAAAATTATACTTGGTTATGTATTATCTAAAAGGGGCAGTACTGGAAGGTAGGTAGGAGGTGGAATCAAGGGACAGTGCTCAAAGTGGGTAGGGAGCAGAAATGAAGGGTGACTCCGAAGGGGGGAGTTCCTGCACCTATTTTATGAGGAAAAAAAGCCCTGATAGTAACCAATTGGCTTCTAACCTCAGCTTGTTCAATGAAGCTTTGGCAATAAAACCTGGAAGCTGATTGATGCAGAGTTGCACCAGATTTTGCACTCTCCAGTTTTAGTAAATGAACCCCTCTTTCTCCAAAGTGTGGGGATTTCCCTTGTTCACATGTGCAGGGGGGGATAGTAAAACCAGGCTGTTTAGCTACGGTTTTACTGTCCTCTGACTGCCCGCCTGAACAATGACAAGCAGCCACACAGTTGTGCTCCGTGGCCATGAAAAAAAATGAAACAGCATGTCGCTGTTGGCGGGTGTTGCAACCACGGAAATCTACTAATGCAGGTCTTTGGGGCTGCCCTGCAACCACCCTGCAATCTCAGGCATTAATGGGGCAACATATCACCTCCTCAGTGTTTATCAAATGTCTCTAAAAAGCGATCCAGCCATGGATCACTTTTCAGAGGAGCAACAGTCCTTGGTTTATCTGAACAAGTCCAAATCGTCAGTTCACACCATAGAAATGCAGTCAGGATGCGTTCTAGATGCTTTTCTGCATGCGCTTTTTTTGATGCATTCTAGTGCATTTTTGATGCAATCGAGTGCATTTTCCCCCCTCTTTTTTCTTAACCTTAAAAAAGGATGTGTGTTCCAGTGCCTTTTTTATGCGTTTTGCAGTGTTCCAGTACAGTCCAGTGCAGGAAAAATGCAGCATGTTTTACTTTTTTTTCCTGGAACTGGAATGCACTGGAACTGTAAGCACTGGTGTAAATCCATGCCTTTTTGATGCAGAAAAAAACACACTGAACTGCATGTTGTGTGAACTGACCCTTAGACAGTCGTCTAAGAAAGCAATATCCCCCTTGGGAAATGTCCTTTTTTTTTTACTTTGTTCTAGTGACAACTGACAATTTAAAAACCAGGGACAAAATAAATTTAACTGGAGTTTTAACCCTACTCTACTCTATCCAAAACTAGAAAAAAAGTTTGGGCTATACAGACACTTTAAAGTTTTTGGTTTTAGTTGTGAAAAAGAAATATCTGCAGAGGATCTTTTTTTCCAGTGCCTGTGTTCCGTGAGAATTACCTACCCCGTGAGAATTACCTACCCCACGTCACTTCCGGCCAGGAGCAGCTCAGTGCGCATGCCCACAGGGCCGGATACCTAAAGGGACAACAGAGGAGCAGACTAGTGCGCATGCGCACTAGTATGGAAATAGCACGGTGTACCGTGGAAAAAACCTACCCAAGCGGCGGTTAAATAAAACAGCGGGGCTGCAATACGAATCATCTCCGCTCCTGTGCCTGTCATTTTCCTGCTCACGGCAAGTAAATATAAAAGCGGCTGGCGTGTCCGTGATTTATCTTTTCATACAGCCGCCGCCGCTTTTATATTTACTTGCCGAGAGCAGGGAAGTGACAGGCACAGGAGCGGAGATGATTCCTATTGCAGCCCCGCTGTTTTAATGTACCCGCTGCATTCCATACAGTGCCGTGAACCGGAAGTGACGAGGGGTAGGTTTTTCTCACGGGTAGGTAATTCTCACGGAACACCTGCACTCCATACACTGATAAACACCATTGTAAAGAATAATCCCTGTACACTATGGCATGCTGGTATTGCTATCTGCTTCCCTAATAGAGAGATTTACTTCACTTCCTGTGCCAGAAACAGAAGTCATAGGACAAAAAGTGAAGGAAAATATCAATATCAGTGTAGCGGAGTAGCAGTATGATCCACGATATCTCCACTGGTAGTCAGACACAGCATACAATAATCCTGGTAGCGTATAATATTCCCAACCCTCCAATAACCAGACGACACATAACTTGGAGGTCAAACACTAGAATGCCTTGTTTATTGAAAACACAAGGGATCTACACTCTGCCAAAACCCCTCCCTCTTCAAGACATTCCACACACAAAGCTGAACATCCCATAATAACCTTACTCTGCCAGACAGAAACAATAGGACAATAGAAGGCAGGTATTTAACAATAACAAACCCCCACCCATCTCCTGAGGGACACTGCTTAGACATATGATAGTCCCAAGTGAAAGAGTTCTCACTCTCTCCACACAAACCGCACTACAAACACTTGGTTCTTAAAGGTATACACATGCAATAAACATAATGCATACACGAAGGACAATATCCAGTGGCTGTGTTTGCCACAATCAGGGACCCACTTCTTCCCCACTCTAGCCTATTTGCTTGTTTTTAGCGTGATATGCTATAAGGTAATTCTTTGGGTCAGTTTTGTGGATTTTTGGCCTCATAGGCTTTTAATATGGGAGTGCCTTACTCACAAAACATAAATTTTTTGGCTAAAACAGCCACAAAGTCAGAATTTATAAGAATTACATAGCTCAGGGTGAATTAAAAGAGAAAAAAGTGTGCTTGTTTTTGTGCAGCGCTATGATTTTGGACTGTCCCCTACTAAAGATAGTCCTTTAGAGGGGTCAGAAATGACACACAGGTGGCTTTGTAAGTGACTTTTAAAGGTGTACTAAATGCTAAAGGCATAATTACTACGCACTCCACTTTTCCTACATAAACCAAAATTTTACACAAATATCTGTATGTACTGTAGCCTTTTCTACTGACAGGGTTTGTTACTGCTCTTCTGCTCTTGTTTGGCACTGGAGTAAAGCTGGCCATACACTAGCCAAAAAATCTTTCAAAAATCTGTCATTTGGTCCGTTCATTCGTTTTTCGTCCAGGTTATGGGCACAAATAGAAAATCAGTTTTAAGGTTACAGAGCTGAAAAAAAACAAAGGAACTGTTTGGAATATTCCACCAAACTAATGATAAATTGAAAGGTTAATGCATTTCTCGTCCGAATTGTTTGCACAAGGCATATATGACAAAACGAACAAAAAACAGATTGATTTATGTCCACTAAACAATTTATAAATCAAAATTCGGTCATTACATGATGGCAAAATTGTTTGCTTTCACGGCCGAGTGTTCAGTATTTGAAAACGAGTTTGAATGATTTTTTGGCTAGTGCATGGCCAGCATTGGAGTGACTTCACTTTTGTTAAAAAAAAACAAAAAAAACAATGCCATCTGGCTGACCAATGTACATTGCAGGATTTTAACAAACCTTGTAGCATTTTAAATATTCAAAAATTAAGTAAATTGTGTTTTTGGTTTGTAGTGCTCATATGCAGTGTAGTTCCGCTTTAAAACACTGAAAAGGCAGATCAGGGGGTCTATTAGCCCTGGTTAACACCGATAGCATTGCGGTTTGCAATCCCATTTAACAGAAGTCGCAATGAAATTGTAAAAAAGCATTGCAGGAACCATTTTATTAAAGTCGCTGCTACTGTCAAATTGCATCGGTGTGAACCAGGGCTTAGTCCTTGTGTATCATTGGATATATGAGCACTTTATTTCCCTTACCATTCTAGTATCCCAGTATTGATGAGGTTTTTTTTTTTATAATCAAGTTTTATTGATTTTAACAGAAGAAAAGGAGACAGTACGAGTGTTCTCTGAAAGCATACAATATACTGCATGACATGTACAAGAAGAAGCCCTACACGTTAATAAACATTTTGATAAACCAAGAGATTCTGCGACTGTCTCTGCTGCAGTATGCAGAAACCCATATGAAAACAAAGCAACACAACATGTAAAAACACCTCATGTACAGACAGGGCAGCTCATTGACTGAAACATGCCAGATAACTAAAATGGGGGGGGGGGGGGGGGCTGATAGAAAGGGGAAAAAAGGGGAAAGAATAAGAAAGAGAGAAAGAAATTACCTGCCTAACTGTTACCCGGGTACAGTACATGCTAACTTAACCACTTCAATACAGGGCACTTTCACCCCCCTTCCTGCCCAGGCCAATTTTCCCCTTTTAGCGCTGTTTCATTTTGAATGACAATTGCGCGGTCATGCAACACTGTACCTGCACCAAATTTATGTCATTTTCCCCCCACAAATAGTGCTTTCTTTTGGGGGTATTTGATCACCTCTGGGTTTTTTCCTTTTTGCTAAACAAATAAAAACAGACCGAAAAGTTTGAAAAAAAAAAATATTTTTTTTTGTTTATGTTATACAGTTTTGTAAATAAATACGTTTTTTCCTGCACTGATGAGCACTGATGAGACTGCACTGACAGGCACTGATGAGGAGGCACTGATGGCGTGGCACTGATGGGGTGGCACTGATAGGCGGCACTGATAGGCGGCACTGATAGGCGGCACTGATATGTGGCACTGATAGGTAGCACTGATATGCAGCATTGGTGGGCACTGATAGGTGGCACTGCTGTCAGGCACGAACTAAGGAAAGCCGATCAACGGCTGTTCCTGTTTACTATGTGACCAGCCGTGATTGGACACGGCTGGTCACATGGTAAAGAGCCTACGTCAGAGGCTCTTTACCGAGATCGGAGATGCAGGGTGTCAGGCTGACATCTCGCATCACTGACCGCCGCTCTGCGTCATATGACGTCCAGTCAGGATAATACAACCACATTCCCGCCGTCAATCTGTTATAGGGCGGGCGGGAAGTGGTTAAAGGGATAAAGCCTAATGTTAATGTAGCACCCTCCTAGTCAGGTGCTAGGTAAAAGCATTGGGTTCCTTTCCTGCTTATCAAGGAGTAGGATTTCTAGTTAGGCCTGTTACGTGTGTTCAGGTGTGATTTACTTGGTCTGAGGGAGTGTCCCCCACTGTATCCAATAGGGGAGCCTGTTAGACAGTGGAGGAAACCTAGCAAGTGACACAAAGGTTTTTGTGGCAGTCCCAGGGGGAGGGCACAACAGTGGTGCATCCTGGGATTGACCATAAAAGCCAAGGGCACATGTGACGGTGTCTTTGGGCAGGAAGCTAAGTCCCAGAAGGAGGGCACGGCTGGGAAAGGTGGTCACAGGCAGTCGGCCTGGTGAACCTGAAGATGTTGCTGTCCAGTGGATGCTGACAAGAGGAGTTTGGAGGCAACGGTGACTCTGGAAAAACAGTGTCAGTGAGTACAGAGGAACTTGCTCAGGAGTCTGCCAGGAAGGGGACCACTCTGGAAGCTAGGGTCAGCGGACAGGTGTCAGCACACACACCAGCATTGAGAGTAAAGGGGTGCCAGTTTAAGAACCCTGAAGAGAGTAACTAAAACAGGAGCTTTCTAAACATCTTCACACTAGTGGCAGGGTGAAGCAGCGGCCTTGCCGCACACACTACAGCTAGTTGTCCTGAAGATTGTGCATAGTTCATAGTTGGAGTATCCCACTCATCCCTTCTCCTATCCCATTTCCAAGTAAAATAAAAAAAAAAACAAATCCCCTGGACTATTTACTAACTGAGCCAGGGACTTAAAGTGTTAAGAATTGTTACCAAGGGTAACCCAGGGGAATCCGCTTCAAGCAGCTCCAAAGGGAGTAGTGCTACATTAATCTGTTTCATGATATGCAAATTGGTTACCATAAGACAAGGGAGAATACATACTCAATCATTAGGTATCTCTTGCATCTAACCCATCCATACATCTCTAAATTTTTCTGGTTGGTCCCTAACAATGTGTATTCAATGTTCAGCCTCCATAATAACATCCGTTTCCCTTTTCCAATCAGATACAGAAAGACAGGCAAACTGTTTCCAGAATCTGGGAATCAGAATCTTTGCAGCATTTAATAAGTGAGGTATTACACTTCTCTTATAAGCCTTCAAAGAAGATGGTATCCCATAAAAGAGGAGATGGAACGGAGAATCTGTGATTGGTCTAATTTTTTTATCCAAGGGGTAATGGCTTCCCAGAATATTCTAATCTTAGGGCAGGACCACCAAATGTGGAGGAACATGCCGCGTTGATCACATCCCCTTCAACAGCAGTTGCTCGCTGAAGGAAACATCTGGGCCAAGCGGGAGAGGGTCTTTTACCATTTGGTGAGAAATTCTGGAGGATTCTTGGCTGCGGGAACTAATAGAGGCTGTATGAGTTAATTTAATGGTTCATTGGATCGGGGGGAGGTGGTAAATTCCAGTCCAAGCTCCCTCTCCTATTCCCTAATGTAATAGGGAACCATCGCTGAGCAGTCGCTCAACACCAATTTATACATTGCGAATAATAAATGTCTGGAGTCTGGGAGATGTCCACACATAGGACTCAAACGTTGTAAGACTCGTCACAAGATGCGGTTTGAGGTGCAATTTAGAAATAAAATTAGTCTATTGGTGATGCCTCCAGGTCATAAAAGGAAAGGAACCATGAGAAGATTGCAAAGCCTGAAGGGATAATAGAGTTCCTTGAGGGGGCCAATTTTTCACATGTTGTATCGCCATCTGCTCCCTATGAACAAAAGAAACCAGGTTCACCACCCAGTAAAAAACATGGAAATCCCCCTAATGGGGCTAGCAGGGATGTTGGGGGAGCATAATGATTAGTCCTATTCAACGTGTTGTGACGCCAATTCATTATACAAACTAGGGCCATAGCCTTATAGTAAAGGACAACGTCAGGAAGACCAATTCCTTCCTCTAATTTCGTCCATCGGAGGATGTCATATAATAGCCTAGGATGCTTAGTGTGCCAAATAAAGGCCAAAAAGGTCCTACGTAGGCAGTTAAAAAAAGTCTGTGGGAGTTAGGTACAGCATTTAAAATGTATATGATTCTTGGGAGAATTGTCATTTTAAGAGCATTCACCCTTCCGGACCAAGTCAGTGGATGAATCCTCCACTGTTGTAGGTTCTTCAAAATATTATTCAGTAGAGAGCCATAGTTATGGTCATAAAGAATTTTGGGGTCAGCCAAAATATGCATGCCATGGTACAATAGGGAGTCTCTCCTCCACACAAAGGGAAACAATCGTTGTAAAGATTCTGCCATAGGAAGAAGAACATGGAATGGAAGTAGTTCCAATTTACCATAATTAAAGCGGAGTTCCGCCTCCCCCTCCAGAAATTAAAAGTCAGCAGCTACACATACTGTACCCGTTCCCCCTCCCCCCTGAAAGGTGCCAAATGTGGCACCGGAGGGGGGGGGGGAACAAAAGAGCGGAAGTTCCACTTTTGGGTGGAACTCCGCTTTAATCGTAAAGTTTGACAGTGAGCCAAGTTAAGTTCTCGCATAAGAACTAGTAATATACGGTTTTGGAAAGGTAAAAAAGGAGGTCATCAGGGCTCATCAGGGTGAGAATTGCTAACAATGAATGTAAAATCCACACGAACAATAGAAAGAGGACGAACAGAAGCTAACTGTCTATGGGTGCCTCCCTCATCACCACAACAGTGCCTCACATAGAATTATATATAAAAACAACTATATCCATATTAAATACATCTGGCGATATACAATACAGATAATAAGTATAAAGTAAACAATGCAGCAATTTATAAAATCATTAATAGGTCATTAAAATAAATAGATAGATTATGGTAATATATAATCAATTTAAACTCACAGTATATAAAATCAAAGATAAATCATTAAAAAATTATTAAATACATGATCTGTATGAAATAAAATCACTCGATAGGTATCATAAAATCAGGTTAAAAATTACTAATAAAACACCTCAGATCAAACTCTTTATTAATCCTCCCTGGAAACAAGGACCCAAGTTGATGAATCCACTAGGATTCCCTTTTGCTGAGTTCCCTAACAAAATTACCCCCTCGCCAATGTTTTTTGGGGGCTTCAATACCCCAAAAGGACATACCCCTACAATTTTGTTTATGTTTGTCCTTAAAGTGCATATAAAGGAAGTGTTTTTCAAATCCCCTATTAATGTTGTAAATGTGTTCCTTAATCTTTTCCCTTAGGCATCTCTTAGTGCGCCCAACATAGAATTTGTCACAGGGACATCAGATAACATAGACAACTCCCTCAGTGTCACAAGTGATGAAGTTCTTGATCTCATATATTCTATTGTTAGAGGGGTTCTCAAAAGTTAGTCTTTTTTTCAAATTATTGGGTACCCTGGCGCATCCGTAGCACCGTCCACATGCGTGGAATCCCTTAAAGTTCTATCTAAACAATGATGGTCTTGTAGGGGGTTCTATCATGTTTTTAATAATTCTATCCCTCAGGTTTGGGGCACGTTTATACACAAAATCCGGTCTATCCTTTAGTAGTGGGCCCAAGATCTTATCCTGCTTCAGTACCGGCCAGTATTTAGTTATAATTTGTTCAACCTTTTTATATTGTATATTAAAATCAAGCACGAATTTAGTATCTTTAGAGGTTTCTTGATACTCTATCAACATACATGAGGTTTCGCCTGTCCAAAGCTTTAACCCTATTTAATTCATTATTTAAAAACTCATCCTGATAACTCTTATTCTTGAACATTAACGTGAGCTTATTCTCTTGTGCTTCAAAATCTTCTAAGCGTGTGCAGTTCCTTCTTAAATGTATATACTGCCCCCTTGGTATATTCAGAATCCATGGTTTAAAATGACAGCTAGTGGTTGGGATGGAGGAATTTCTGTCAGTCTTCTCTGACTCCCCGGAAATTTAATTTTGACCTTCTATAGGGTCACCCTCAGCTACATCTTCCACATCCTCTGCCCAATCCTGAACGGATTCAGGGGGCGGCTCAGGAGAGGGGGATCTAACCCGCTCCTTTCCTCCATGTGGTGCTGCAATCATGTCAGCAATCCTACTCTCTAAGCTGGCTAATGCCGATGCCAAATTGTCCTTGGTAACATAGGCTGTGGCAGAAGTACATGGAGTAGCTACTATGCCTGACAACCGTAATGGCTCAGATTGGCTAATTGCCTCTGGCATATCAGGAGGAGTAGGAGTAGACACAGTGGAAGCATGAATAGGACCTTCAGGGCCTGACGGTGGCATCACAGTGCCCTTTCCAACTGTGCTCCCTCCAGCCCTCTTTCGGGCAGACATTGCTTTATAGCAAGACAAACTTTAGGTACTACCTTTAAAGTGTACTCAAGGTCTGTGCCTAATGCACACAACACTGATTACCTAAGATACAGGACCTATTAGTGCCAGTAACATACACCCACAGTGACTCACGCAACCCAGCTGCTGCTGCTCTGTGTCCCTTTCAGTCTGTGACAGAAAACAGTTCCATGCAGAACGTGCTCTTTTATGCATGTGCGGCGTGGTGTGTGGCATCCACGTGGATGCCAAATTGTGTTAGAACATGCCCACCACACAGCATACGCCTGTACTTAAATGCATTCCCACGCGTGTGAATAGGCGTATGCCATAGACACGGGATACGTGATCCAGCAGAGGCGAACATGTGAACGCTTATACGCCAGGGCTAACACAACAAACAAATGGGGGAGAGAGCAGTTTAGACTGAATCTTGTTTGTCACAGCTGAAACCTTTCAGGTAATTAGCTCAGGGTAAGAAACAGTGTAACAATATGCTTTAAACAAACTTTAAGAGCCGGTTCACACTGCCGCGACCTCTAAGTCGCCACTTGTTAGCGCGACTTTTAGCACGACTTCAGCGCGACTTTGCGCATATTCAGATCGACTTGTATGATAGACGACTTTGTACGACTTTGTATTTGGCCAATCAGAATATGATGGTTCTGGGTCATGCTCAATCACACAAAAAAGAGCCGGGTAGTGGCTCCTCTCCACCTGGGCGTTTTTGTTGCAGGCATTTATCAGGCATTTTTGGAGGCAGGCATGACTTTTTTTGGATTTAGTGTCTGGGGGGTCTAAAAAGTGTACCTGTGAAGTTTCATCTCTGTAGCATGTCCAGAACCAGAAAAAAAAGATAATTTTTCTTATAATTTTTAGTAGCACAGGCATATGGCTTCTCTCCACCTGGGCCATTTTGTTGCAGGCATTTATCGGGCATTTTTGGAGGCAGGCATGACTTTTTTTGGATTTAGTGTCTGGGGGGTCTAAAAAGTGTACCTGTGAAGTTTCATCTCTGTAGCATGTCCAGAACCAGAAAAAAAGATAATTTTTCTTATAATTTTTAGTAGCACAGGCATATGGCTTCTCTCCACCTGGGCGTTTTTCTTGCAGGCATTTATCAGGCATTTTTGGAGGCAGGCATGGCTTTTTTTGGATTTAGTGTCTGGGGGGTCTAAAAAGTGTACCTGTGAAGTTTCATCTCTGTAGCATGTCCAGAACCAGAAAAAAAAGATAATTTTTCTTATAATTATTATTAGAGCAGGGTAGTGGCTCCTCTCCACCTGGGCGTTTTTGTTGCAGGCATTTATCGGGCAATTTTGGGCGTCTTTGGAGGCAGGCATGCCTCCCATAAAGGAAGTACCTCCGTTTTTTCACCAGTGTCTAAAAGGTGAAGGTCGCTGTGGAGAGGTGCTCCACATGTTTGTTATGTTTCAAAGAAGAAGAAAGAAAATTATGCTATCATACCCCAAACAAAGATCACTGGATGTAGGGGGTTAGCTATCGGATCCATCTTAAACAGTCAATGGACTAAAAGGATGGTACCCGAGGTCAGGAAGCAGATACAAGGTTTTGCCTGCAACGCTGTCCCTTCTAGGCGCTGGACCCTGGGATCAGGACCCTTAAAATACCAAACCCCAAAGCCGCTCCATGCAGGGTGCTCTACAGGTCCAAGGCCATGGCCCCTCTTTTATAGGGGACCCAGTCCTTGAAGGTCTTTAAGACCATGCTCACCGTTAAGCTGGAAGATGGGATTCTTGCTTATAGCAGTTTTCTGCGGCAGGACTGGTGAGTCCATTTTAAATATTTACACAGCAAACAAAAACCTTAAAAGGTTAAAAATTGCAAAACTGTAAATATTGTATGCACTGTTCCCTTTAATAAGATTACAGAGATTTGTGCCAAGTGTATTTCTGCTTGTATTGACAATGTAGCAATGTAGCAGGGGTCATCAATTCTGATTGGTTGCCAGTGTCCTTCACCTATAGGTGGCTATATAACCCATATGTTATGATTTATAGCTCTGTGTCCCTTGATGTATGAAAAGAAAACACAATTTTTTACTAAATTTACAGTGAAGTGAATCCCTCTATTGTGTACATCACTAGTTGTACATTGCATAAATGCTATTCTCATTTCTGAATAGACAATAAATAAAGCACACGTTGGTCTGAAAATTCAAGTTAGACTTACCGGTAACTTGTTTTCCAGGGGACTTTCAGGACAGCGCCAGAGAGAGTGGCCCCACTTGTCAATAGGAAACACCACTTCCACTAAACTTTAAAAGGAGGCTTCTCCCCACAGTTCATTAGTTGTAGTAGAGTACCTCCAGCCCAGGCTGCAACACATAATCACAATGTGGGTAATAACAGCAAAAAAACAAGTGCGGGTCGTTGCTGTCCTGATAGACTCCTGGAAAACATGGTAACGATAAGTCTAACCTAAATTTTCCCTTAACGTCTTTGAGGACAGCACCTGAGAGGTTAAATGAGACATATCAACTAGGGAGGAATAACAGCCTGAAGGACCTTTCTGCCAAATGCCTGATCACCTGCTGACAGAAGGTCCAGTGTGTAATGACGGACAAACGTTAAATAACTTTACCACATAGCCGCCTTACAAATTTGAGCTGGGGTGGCCCCAGCTTTTTCTGCCCATATAGTGGCAAGAGCTCTAGTAGTGTGTGTGCTCAGATTGCCAATTAGGGGAGACAACTCCATCTGGGAGTAAGTTTCCAAAATAGCTGATTTAAGACACCTAGCAACTGACCCTTTAGATGCCTGGTGGCCCTTTTTGTTAACAGAAAAAAGAACAACCAACAAGCCCGAAGACCTAAAGTCTCTTGTTACCTCCAGGTAACGTAATAGAATTCTTCTCACATCTAGATTGTGAAACAGTCTCTCTTTATACCCTGAAGGGTTAGAACAAAAAGTTGGCAGGATTTTATCCTGAGACCGGTTTTTAACCGACACTACCTTTGGCAAAAAATCTGGATCTGTTTTAAGTATAATCCTATCTGGATAGATGGACAAGAAAGGCTCCTTAACTGATTCTTCTTGCAGATGTAATCATAACTAAAGATTCTTAAAGAAACTGACTACAATGGTTCAAAAGGCTCCTTTGTGAAGTCTTGCAGAATCACTGACAGATCCCACTTAGGAAAATGTTTAGCAGGAGCTGGTCTGGATCGAGTAAGTGCCCTAACAAATCTTGCGACCAAAGATTCTGAAGAAATTTGTCTCTCCAGGAACACTCACTAGGCAGCAACTTACACTTCAAGAGTACTAACTGCCAGACCTTGGTCTGCACCATTCTGTAAGAATTTTAACACTGACACACTAACTTCCAAGGTTCGATTTGACGAATGAGACCAAGCATTGTAGACTTTCCAAACCTTAGTGTAAATAGCTTTAGTTACTTTCTTCCTACTAGAAAGCAAAGCAGTTACTAGAGGTTTTGACAATCCCTTACTTCTTAATAGCTGATCTTCAGATACCAGGTGGTGAGGCTTAGCCTGGCTACATCCGGTTAACACACTGGACCTTGAAGTAGCAAATCCTGCCAGAATGGTTTGACTGCCTTTTGCAAAATGGTGGAGAATCAGGCTCTCTTCGGCCAGAATAGAGTAATCAATCAGAATTACGGAAACTTTCTTTTTGTATCTTCCTCAATACTTACAGAATTAGCTGAAAAGGGAAAAAGCATAACCCAGGTGAAAGTTCTAAGGATGCGCTATGGCATCTATCCCCAGACAACCATTGTCTTGGAAAAGAGAAAAGAATTGAGGGAGCTGTGCATTTTCTCTTGATGCAAACAGGTCCACCTGTGGACACCCCAAAGTCCCAGTGATCAATCCAAACATTTCTGGATTCAAGCTCCACTCTGCTTCCTGAATTTGCCGTCTGTTTAAGAGTACGTTTAATGTGCCTTTGAGATTGACCACTGATAAGGAAAGTAAATGATTTTTCGCCCACTCCATGATTTTTGTTGACAGCAACTGAAGGGCCTTGCTTTTCTTGCCCCCCTGCTTGTTCACGTAGGCCATGGTAGTGGCATTGTCTGATAAAATCTGGGACCCCTGGAGGTTTGGAGAGAAGGCAGCCAACGCTAAGGCGACTGCCTTTAACTCTCTCCAATTTGAGGACTTCATTACCTTGGCTCAGGACCAAACTCCTTGTGCCAGATTCTGATCCCAGTGGGCCCCCTATCCCCACATGCTAGCATCTGTTGTCACTCTTCTTTGATCGAAAAGGACCATAGTAAGCTCTTTGACAAGATGGACTGATTCCTCCACCACCAAAGCGTCCTCCTGACTCTTGTGGGGATCTTTACCTTTGTGTCTAGGGTTTCTGCACTGTGGTACCATACCTTTAGGCAGAAACTCTGGAGTGGCCTGAAATGGCCATTGAATGGCTGGCATAGTTGAGGTTAAGGTCCCTAGAGCTGACATAACCTTTTTGACCAACATCTCCTGATTTGTCTGTAGCATAGCTACTACATTCTGGACTTTGTTTTTCTTCTTTGCTCTACTGAACTCTTCTGTTACCCAGAAACTGTACTAGGTGAGCCGCACTGAAGATTGATTTTTGAAGGTTCACAATCCAACCCAAGGTTTCCAAATGACTGTGGGCCTTGCCCAAGTCTTCTTGCAATTTTTCCCTGGAAGGAGCAAAGAAGAGGAGGTCGTCTAGATATGGGATTACTGCAAATCCTTGAAGGCAGAGAGGGGCAAGGGCTTCTGCCATTACTCTTGTAAAAAATTGTGGGGTGGATAAAGGCCGAAAGGGAGGGCTTTGAATTGTAGATGTAGAACTTCCTTCCCCGTATTTTCCGCCAACCTCAGGAATTTTAGGCACTGAGGGGCTATAGGAATGCGTAGGTACGCATCTCTGAAGTCGATCAATGCCATGAAGCATCCCTTGCTCAACACATTCCAGACAGTAAAGATGGAGTCTTTACAAATTCTTCTGTATAGGACTGACCTATGGTTTTAGGTTGAGGATGAAATAAAAAATCCGGATGGCTTCCTTATGAGAAAGATGAGGGAATAAAATCTCCGATGACGTTCCTCTGATGATACCTGACTCACAACCCCTTGTCGCATCAGATTCTTTAACAGGTCCTTCATAGCCAGGGCTTATGTTGTGTCCTTTGGATGGTTTGTGACAAAATATCTTTTTGGAGTAGGACCTCAAAATTCTATTTTGTATCAGAGGCGTAACTAGAACCTTTGGGCCCCTTTGCAAAAAACCATGAAGGGCCCCCCGGACCTCTGGCCAGGGCCCTTCCTCTCAAGCCTGGGGCTTTTCCCAATGATCCTGGGGCCCTTTATTACAGTTCCACAGCGGGACCCTTTCACAAGTTCTGCAGTGGGCCCCCTTCCTGCCATCATGGGGCCTCCCCACGGTGGTGGAATGCCAGGGACCAGTTGCAAGTGTGACTTTGCAATCCTGGAAGTTCACCCACTGGTGTCAGTAGTTTTTATTTTTCGGTATTTTAATTGTATTATTTTTTAACATTTTATTTTATTATTTTACAATGTCACTGACTGGGGACAGGATGTGCCCCATCGTACGCAAACCTGTACCTGGGGGAGTGGGAACGCTCCCTATACACGGGAGACATTGGAGGTGAGGGTATGGAACATGCCATAATATGGCTAAGATATATTGATGACGTCCTAATGATTTGGGACGGAAGTCTATCTGAGCTCGACCATTTTCTCAAAAAACTCAATAACAACTTGTTTAATCTTAAATTTACCGCAAATTGGGATCCAGATGTAATTACCTTTTTGGATATCCAATTATACAAAGATTCAGAAGGCTTTATAAGAAGCAATCTATACAGAAAACCAACGGCAGGTAATTGCATATTACATGCCAGTAGCTTTCATCCAAAACCACTCATAAATTCCATACCTTTTAGTCAGTATTTAAGAATCAGGAGAAATTGCTTGAGCGAACAGGACTACCAAAAAGAAGCTGATAACCTAAGAAAAAGGCTAATAGATCGGGGATATTCCAAGTCATGCTTGAAAAAGGCCTTTCATAAAGCCAATAGCAAAAATAGGCATGAACTACTCTTTAAAACATGGATAAAAAAGGAGATGGATGATGCCCCTCGCATCATTACGTGCTTCTCGAATCAGCAAAGGGATATCCAACGTACCGTAGACAAATACTGGCACCTCCTCAAAATGGATTCAAACGTTAACCAGTTTGTGTCCGAAAGACCACGCTTCACCTTTAAGCGTGCAACATCATTGAAAGACAAACTCGTTGCCAGCGAGTTCAAAACTGGACCCTCAAAGGACCCTTGCAAATATCAGGGTACCTTCAAATGTGGGGGGTGCCAGTACTGTCAGTTTATGAATGTGAGGAAGGGAATCAAATTGCCTAATGGAGAGCCATATCGCCCACATCATTTCGCAAACTGTAAGACCCAAGGGGTAATTTACATGCTCAAATGTGAATGCCCCTCCTTTTATATAGGTAAAACTAAACTCGAATTCTGGCAAAGGGCATATAAACACATCCACTCAATAAAAACAAAAAATCCGGACCTGCCTCTAGGCAGACATGTCATCCAGATGCACGACGGTAGATTTCCCAAAATCTCCTTCATCATCCTAGACAGGGTCCATATAGGTATTCGAGGTGGGGACTGGAATAAAATCCTCCTTCAAAAAGAACAAAGATGGATTTTTAGACTCCAGGCCACCACACCTCCAGGATTGAATGAGATGATCTCATACAAACCCTTTTTAGAAAATCTGAGTGTAAAATGACTTAAAACAAAAGTCCCTTATTGATCTCCTTTTTTCCTCTCTCCCCTATCTCCTCTTTTTCTGTTTCCCTCATCCGGAAAAAGACCATGGGTTAATACCTAAAACTTGTGTAATGTCTGAAACTCTAAGCCACGATGTCACGTCGGAAACAAATAATCTTCTTGGCTATTACCGATTAACTTTGAAAAGTAAATTATACCCTTTTTCTATATCAAACCTTTAAAGTTATTTCTACGGTAGGAAATTGTATATCGTTTAGGGAATAACATTAATTTATTCCCCATTTTTCCAATAATTTTTCTTCATTAAGTAAATTTAGTTAAGATATTTGTTTCAAAAAAGTGTTTCCCAAAAAAACAAAAAAGAACACTACTAAGAAACATTAATGACATCGGTGCTTAAGTCGTGACAGGCAATAAAAATTAAAATCAAAATGGTTATCATACAATAAATCTGCTATGTTATGTGCTATATTGTTATCAACAGTATATGTGAATGTATAATAACATGCCTGTCAATGTAAGTATATCATGTGACATCGCATTCCTTTATTTGCATATTGTTCACAATGATGTAAATATTAAGTAATCCAAATTTACAATTTTGGTATATTGTCCGACTCTTGTAATGCAGTATGCCCAATATGTAATATTTGTTTCCTTTTTCTCCTTTTTTCCTTTCTGATTTTATCCTCTAAACTTCTAGTATAGAGATCGTCAGGCTGCCCAGGGGCATTGTGGGACTTGTATGCGGGGAAGTTCTGGTAAGCCACACAATGTGTGACATCACATCCGCTGGTATGAGAGCCGAGGTAGGACGGCTCTGGAGTGGGCGTTTCTCATCGTCACTACCCGGCGCACGTAGGCCATTCAATCTCTGGCAATCCAATGCCTTTGGAGATGGATGGCTGTGCGGGTCGGGATGGTCAAATTGACCGCCCTGTCCCTCTATCTTGCGTCGGTGAGTGAGTGATGCGGATCGAGATCCCAGGATGTTGGACAGCGGGGTTGCCATGACAACAGTCTGTTTTCATGCAGACATGTCGTGACGCTCGGCCCCGATTGGTTGACGTCACATGGGGCCGCCCTCCGCACCGCCCACTCAGGGGGCCCTCCCATACATGCACCTGCTCCCAATCTGCAACCTAATGAGGCAACACACAGATAAATAGGCATTCCTCCCACAAATCTTTAGGCATTTTCATACCCCAGGAGGCGAGGAACACACTCTGCAGCTGGCTTTACAAATCAATATAAGGTAAATAGGAAATATACAAATTATTGAGAATAACTATTGGGAGTCATCTCTCCTAGTCTGGTTTTTCTTTTCTGCTTAGAAATCCAGGCTAATACTTTTTTCCTTTAGTAAATACATACAGATATATCTCTTTATATCCAAAATAGATGGATCTTTTTCCTTTTTGGAAACTCCCTGTCTATTGAAAAAGCCAGTGTGCGAATGTGACCTCTTGATTTGCCTCCTTTTCAACCCTCTTCCCTGCAAAATATAGCACTAGAAGGTGGGTATTTATCGGAATGCATGTATATCCTTTGAAAAGAAATATGCCCAGGATTAGAAAATATGTCCAGGACCTAATATGTCCAGGACTAGATACTCACATCTCTGCATGCTCTTAGGCTTTTTGCCAATGTGCAGAGAAGTGAAAACCCAAAACTAAAAACCCCCCTTTTTAATACAATGTGTAAATAACACATATATTCTCTGTCCCCTTGGAAGATTTTTTGATTATGACTTTTTATCAATACAAAAACTATAACATATACTTTTCAATTTAACCCTTCTAGAGTGGCAGATTGGATGAGCTGGTGCACCTTGGGCATGGACCCCGTGTAGTGGCATGAGTTTATGTCCTGCTGTTCCGTCCTTATTTCGGCTCCAAACCCAGCATTGATTCATCCATTTCTCTCTTCCCTCCCGGATTGAGCAGGAGTGATCTGAATCTCCAGTTAACCCCTTGGATGCATCTCCTAGCATGTAATCTTGGGTAATGCCAAAACGATCAAGTTTTTAACTAAGACGACTCTTTTCAGATCGAATGACAAAAAGACATGGTATGTGTATGGTGAGATATATTGAATAATAGATAAAGGAAAACAAACAATATGCAGTTTAATCTGTATTATGATGAAAAATTAACATTTTTGTCTCTATTTCATTATAGAATATTGTAAAACAGTTATAAACAGTAAATTGGGACCAAGGTCTAAAAAGACCCCTGAAGAAGAGTAACATTGAAGCGCGTAGGGACTTCAGAACCATACTTCAGGTTCCCCCATGTCTAAATGATCTTTGGGTCTAACAATGTGAAGAGTCGTTTATAATTTTTAATGTGTATCCACAATTGTGCAAATTTGTATCTTTTTCGGCCCTTTTGCCAATTATTGTATATTGTTTATATAAAATAATTTTTTTTTTTGTATACCTACCTGTGTCGTTGCCCGCTATAGTCCCAATTTGGGGGATTCTGTCCATGTATACGCTTTTTACTAGCTAAAGGGATGAGGGTTTAAAACGACTCAGCACCTTTTCAAACCCATCCAACTCCCACATTCCTTTTTTTTATTTTACAATGTCACTGACTATGACTCTGTCCATTCAGAAAAGGAAGGAGCTGGTAAATTACATATTTACCGACCTCTTCCTGGTTCTCTGTTGTGACACATCCCCTGCAGCAGCCGGCAGGAGAGGGGAGAGAGCACAGTGGGGGGGGGGGGGGGGCAGGGGAGCACACAGGGTCCCAGAGACAGCAGAAAAAAGGAGGGGCGGTGGGGGCAGCATACAGAGGAACCAATCTCCTCCATTTTCCTCCTGCAGCTACAGGAGGAAAAAGGAGGACAGTGATTTCTCTACATGCTGCCCCCGCCGCCCCCCCCCCTATCCAGGTGTACAAGGGGAGCCGCACAGGCCCCCTGGAGCATGGGGCCCGGTTGCAATTGCAACCCCTGTAGTTACGCCCCTGTTTTGTATCCCTGGGACAGCATGGCTAGAATATATTGATTTTCTGTCATGCTTAGACATAGTGGGGGAGGAATTTCTGAAGTCTTCCTCCCACTGGTAATGAAACATAATTTTGTTTGGCATAGCCTGTTTGAGATTGCCCATGATGCCCATGATGCCAAGCCTTTTTAAGTTGTTGATCCATCCTTTCGTCCATGGGAACTTTCAGAATTCCCATGTCCTCAAATGCCAGATCAGTTGTTCTGGAAACTTGGGAAAAGGCTGCATCGAGCTTAGGCACTTTATTCCAAAGCGTCTCTGGGTCTTCATCAAAAGGAAAACACCTTTTATGGCCCCTTGGGGAAAAAAAAACTTTCTTTTCTTTCTTTTTAAATGGCCTCAGAGATTACCGAATGTACTGGAAAGGTGCGACCTTTCGGCTCAAACAAACCATCAACTTGATCTAGAGACAACTTGTATTTAGAGAGAACATCTTCTACCCCTTCCTCCTCGTCTTCCTCTGAACCTTCTTTGGTATTAGAGGGGTAATGTCGCACTTGGGTAGGAGGACCTACTTCAACCTCCACGGCAGGGATTTCCTGTGAGCTCTGAGAGGATTGTGAGGTAGACAACTTACTCAAGGATGGGTTTGTTAGTGAAGAGCGAAAGGATTGAATGGTAGCATCTAGCTCTTTTTTAACAGATACAATCAAATCGCTGCATGCAGTAGAAGCTTCCTTCTTAAACAGGGAGTCAATGCATGTTTGACATAGTGTTTTCTTCCAACCCTCAGGTAACTTTGCTTTGCATGAAGGACATTTCTTTTTAACCGGCAGGTCAGAGCTCTTAGCCTGCCATAATGAGAAAAAAAACACAAGACAAACCATCCCAGTGAGTCAACCTAACTTCTCAACAGGGTCACCACAGGTGCACAGGAAGTCTAAACAGAACTCCATGTGTCCAGACAGGCCCCAGCCACCAGGAAGAAAGAGAGCAAGCACATCTCTAAGGGAAGTGCTTTTGCTGAAAACCACAGGAAAGATCCAGCAAGCTGCAATTGTTTTTCTTCTTTTATTCTTACTCCAAAGAGGCACTAACATGACCTTACAGTTAGGATCAGTCCTCCTGCTATAACATTGCTATGAGTCACATGTATATGTTGCTCTATAAGGGCTTGTGCACACTGCATCTCAAAGAAGCTCTAATTTTTCTACCTGGAAACTCCCCTCTATTTTAGCCAATGTTTCCATGCACACTATGGCTTTTTCAGGAGTTCACAGGCATATGCTCTTACGAGCAGAAAAAAACCCCACCAAACCCGCATTTTTCAAAGGAGATTTTTTCGAGCAAAAAAGATGCCCAAGTGCTGCAAATTGCACGAAAAAGCATGTAAAAGCACACAACTCACAGACCGCTAGCCCACAAAAACCAACCAATATTTATAAACCTTTTAGCTTGCAATGATTTAGAGTCGGTTCACACTAGTGCGACTTGTCAGGCGACTTGTCAGCCTGACAAGTCGCGCTCCCTCGCAGTCCATTGACCGTCACAGGAGCCGTTCTAATAGGAGCGACACAAGTCGCTCCGACTTAGAAAAAGGGTCCTGTACTACTTAGGGGCGACCTCGGAGCGACTTGCATACACTTCCATTATGTGAAGTCCCTGCAAGTGGCTCCGAAGTCGTGGTGCATGGTAATGCACAAGTCGCCCCCGAAGTAGTAAGGAGTCGTGTCGCCTCAGTGTGAACCGGCTCTTACTGTAGAACTTAAACAAGAACAGATATACATTCTATTTCACAGCTGGGAAAAATACAAACAAATGACTAAGGGTCAATCTACACTATGTGCGGTAAAACGTCTGACGTCTGTCACTGCAGGGACACACAATTGTTTCCTATGTGCCCCATTCACACTGCAACGCAGCCTAGCACTGCGCTGCAGCGTGTTGTGGTAAAATGCAAACATGTTGCATTTTATCGCAGAGAACCAGCCTGAATCGCACTGAAATTGAAATGTAGGACATTGCAGTGAATATAGTGTATGTTTTGTATGTTTCAAATAAAGCTTCTAAAAAAAAAAAGGTATCCGTGTGTTGTGCTGAATAACACACCACACTGCCTCGTAGCGCAGCTGGCTATGCAGAGTGACGGGAGCAGTGAATCGCTCCTGCTGCTCTGTATTGCAGTGTGAATTGACCCTAAGCAATGAAATATCTGAAGTGCTTTTATGAACTGCTGAGGGGTCAAACATGTTCCCGGGCAAAACAATGTTTTGGAGAAACAAAAACTAATAAAAATGTAATTGTAAAGGTTGCATATCAGTAGCATATGAGGTGTGACAATTTAATTCCCGAAATGCCCGTGGTGTAGCATTATGGCGGTGAGTCACAAACTCGATGTGTTCTAAGATGTTCTAACTTGCACTCGCCTGGGTCACAGCTGACTCAGTCTTTACAGAGTAGAAAAAGAAATAACGTGTGTTTGCGTTGTGCTGTTAGGTGGAAAATGAGTGACAAGAATCTGAAGCAGTGGATTAACATCAAATTTTGCATGAAAATTTAGCGCTGTTACAGCAGGCTTATGGGGAAAATTCCATGAAGACTTCAAGTGTTTTTGAATGGTATGGTTTAAGCAGGGATGGGAAGATGTCCACAATGATGCAAGAAGTGGGCAGTCAAAAACTCAAAGGACGAATGCAAATGTAGACACTGTGCCTACCCTCGTACGCTCAGATCAAAGATTGAGTGTGAGAATGATGGCAGAAGAATTAAACATGAAGAGGGAAACAGTGCAGCAGATTCTAGTGGCGCTTTTTCACTGCAAGTACCGGCTCGGCTCTACTCAGCCCTGCTTGGCCCTGCTTGGCCCGGTCTGCTTTTCCACTGCTGGTACTGCATGGTACGGTGATGGAACGGTTCGGTACGGTATGGTTTGCTTTTCCACTAAAGAAGTACTAAAGTTAAGTGGGTGGGATAACAACGGGGTGGGTGGGATTGTTTGACCAATCAGTGGCTAGTAGTGACTGCATGCAAAGGATTGTGGGATATGGTACCGGGTACGGTACCTCTTGGAACCACAATCGAGGTGGTACTGTTTTTGAGAGCCGTACCGTTCGGTTCCATGCAGTGGAAAAGCGCCGCCGTACCGTACCGTACCGAACCGTTCCTACACCATACCATGCGGTACCAGCAGTGGAAAAGCACAAAAGTGAGCCGAACCGTTCGGTTCCATGCAGTGGAAAAGCTCCATAACAGAGGATTTGGGGATGAGATTTCCGCATAGATGGTGCCTCGAATCTTCACAGAAGATCAGAAAGAATGTTGTCTTCAATTTCATCTGATCTTTTGAAGAATCAGATGAAATTTGAGGCGTTTGACAGAGTTATTATCTGTCCATTCCGGGAACTAAACTGTCACACCTCGTATACAAAGGAGTGTGAAGTTTCTTTCCTGATTCCCTTCCTGCTGGCTTAAGAAATGTGTACCAGCCCCATTCACAACTTTAGGATGGACATGGAGGAACACTATAGCTTGGGATAGTCACACTGACAAAGCTGGGTGCACATTACACATGGGCTGCTTCTGTCATCCTCCACCTGAATATTAACGTTGACCTCCAATAAACAGAAAACGGCACCGTACTGTCAACTTTACAGAAAAATAAATAAATAAATTAGGCTCCGTCATTTAAGCAGTGGCCCTGCCTATTGGTGACACCAATATATGTGACAGAATGGAATTTTTCATGTGGGATAAAGTGATCCTTTTCTGTTGGCATGCTGTTGACCTTCCTTGGTAATACATAGGGGGTCAACTGCTATCAGCGAGTGCGGCCCCCAGTGGGGGGAAAGATGGTGGCAGCAGTCAGCCAATTGCCTATTTGGAGTTCTTTGCACAGAGCACTGGTCACTTTCCAATAGATTTGTCTTTCACAATTTTTGCACTTTACAAGGACTTTTGCACTATTATATGATGCATATAGAGTCATATATAAAATTGTACAACATTTTTAATATATTTATTTGATGTGAAGCCACAACCTGTGGACACTTCAGCACTTTTTTTTTTTTAAACAAACGTTTTTATTGATTTTAGCCGCACAAACAAAACTAAACATCAACATAAAAAACAGTAACCAAGTGTAAAAACAGAGTGCAGTAATTAGTACAGTGTACAATATGTCAAGGCAATGCAAGCAGTAGTACAAGATGCTCTGGAAAGAGTAAAAGTTCACAAAGAAATACAATAGGCAGCCATTGGTTGGAATCAAAAGGAGGCACGATTTCAAAAGGACGGTTCAACCGGCAAAGAGGCACAGGGCAACGGGATAGAGAAGGGGGCCAGGAGGCAGAGGGAAGCAGGCGGAGAGTAGGAAGAGTAGAGAGCAGGAGAAGGGGCAAGACAGGGGGCCAAAGAAGAAAGAGGGAAAGAGAGAGAGAAGAGGGGCACCAGAACGGAGGAGAGGGGAGAGAGAATCAAGGTGTCAACAACTAAATTTGCACACGTGATTGCCTGAGAGCCTGTCCAGAGGCCCCAGACCTTGTCAAATTTCTGAGGGCAACCTCTACTCATGTACGTGAGCCTATACAGGGGAATAACAGAATCAACCAGCGCCCTCCAGGTTGACACCAGAGGTGGGCCGGGCGACTTCCATCTAAGCAGGATAACCTTTCTGGCGTAAAAGAGGAGGTAAAACACAAACAGCTGCATGTGTACCCCAGGGGAGACCACCTCACAAAGGCCAAATAACAGTACTCGGGGATCCCGGACCATTGTGGAGACACCAATAGCCTGAATTTCGGCAACCACCTCCTCCCAGAAGGTCTGGACCACAGGACAGGACCACACCATATGTATAAAGGTGCCGACCTGACCGCAGCCTCTAGGGCATACCTCCGAGCTGTTCGAATAAATCCTAGCCACCTTCTGGGGAGTATAGTATGCCCTGTGAAGGAATTTAATTTGAATAAACCTGTCCCTAGCAGAGATCATCCTAGACATGTAGTATCCCAGCCCCTCCTCCCAAGTATTTTCATCTAATGAGGGTATGTCCTCCTTCCAAAGAGTCAGGAGCCTAGCGCAGCTGCCCCCTACCTTACTAGCTTTCCTAGGATAGACTATAGAGGAGAGAATGCGGTCAGCATTTCTGGTGATCAGGAAGTGCTCCACAGTATTGGAGGCCAGTTAGACCACCCGAGGGAATTGCAAAAGAATGGCGTGCTGCAACTGTAAATACCTGAACAACATGAAAGAGGAGAGACCGAACTTGGAGCGCAGTTCCAGGAAAGCGGTCAGCATTTCTGGTGATCAGGAAGCGCTCCACAGTATTGGGGGCCAGTGAGACCACCCGAGGGAATTGCGAACGAATGGCGTGCTGCAACTGCAAATACCTGAACAACATGAAAGAGGGGAGACCGAACTTGGAGCACAGTTCCGGGAAAGGGATCAATCGGCCAGCAGGCATAACGTGCTGGAGTTTGGCATTACCGTATCTGTGCCACAGTCCTGGGTCCGGAAGGGACCAAAGGTGAGGTAGCCTGGGATTGCCCCAAAGCGGGGTGTGCGGGGAAATGGTATCAGAGTCAGCCACCGCGGCCGACAGCTGCCCCCAGACCCTAAGTGTAGTCCGCATCGGTACTGTCACCGTCGGATGGGCCTTAGGCCAGCAATATACCAGGTTACTAAGCACCGCATAAGAGCCCAATATTACCACCTCCAGTCCTACCGCCAGATTATCCTCGGTTGTGCGAACCACCAGCGCACCATGACCACCACCGCAGCCCAATAATACTGAGGAAAGTTGGGTAATGCCAGTTCCTCCCAGGGACAGTGGGAGCTGCAGGGGAGCCCGCACTATTCTGGGGACAGAACCCGCCCAAATAAAGCCCACCAGAACTCTATCCAGCTTAGCAAAAAAATTGTGTATGTGTATCAGGGTATTGAGAAAAACGTACAAAAATTTAGGGAGAAAAAACATTTTGATAAGGTTGATCCTGCCCACCGTTGTCAAAGGGAGGGATTTTCAGGTCTGGCAGCAGACCACCAACTGTTGCAAAATAGGGTAAACATTGTCCTCCAAATACTTGGATAGGTCTTGCTGGATCTCGATCCCAAGATACCGGAACTTCGTGACCCACTGCAATGGTAGGGAGGGGGAGGCTGGGGGAGGAGCCGTCGACAGAGAACAGTAAAGACTTCCCCCAGTTGATACAAACGCCTGAGAATGAGCCATGACGGTTCAAGATCTGCAAAGCCAGTTCCAAAGATCCCGCCGCATCAGAGAGGTACAGGAGGGCATAATTCGCATAAAGGGAAATCCGCTCAACAAGAGGGCCCACCTGTGACCCCCTCAAGGCAGGGGTGGTCCGCAGGAGTATAGCGAGTGGCTCCATGGCAAGGGCAAAAAGGCCAGGAGACAGTAGGCATCCACGTCAAGAGAGGCCACGACTCCAGCGGAACCCGTAACACCAGCATGAGAGAGGTGGGTATAGAGCCAGCGTATATTAACGTCCATGTCCTTCCCTGGCATAAACCCTGTCTGATCCCCATGTATCAGGGACAGGCTGACTTGTTGAGTTAGCCGCCTAGCCAAGACCTTCATGAAAATCGTCCACGTCTATCAGGGAGATTGGGCGGTAAGAACTTCGAACGTACCACAATCACTGCTTCCGACATGGAGGAGGGAAGGCAGCCCTCCCCCAGAGCACCACCCAACAGAGTGTGCAGATGCGCCGCCACCATGTCCACATTGAACTTGTAGAACTCCGTCGGTAGTCCATCCGGCCCCGGCGTCTTACCGGACTGGAGAGCAGCAATAGCCTGGATAATCTCCTCCTATGTAATAGGACTGTCCAATCTCTCCCTATACACATTAGAAAGTTGCAGGAAGTTTCACGGTAAGTTTGTAAGCTGTCGGGAAAATAAATCGCTCTGGAGGCATACAATCCCTCATAATACTGTGCAAACTGGGCATTAATGGCGGATGGGTCAGAGCGGCAGCAGCCCGCCGAATCTCTAATGTTGGCAACTACTGTGGTAGCCAATCGCTCCCTAGACACCCAGGCCAGCATACGTTCCGTCTGCTCTCTCTGTTAAAAAATCCTCTGGGACTGCGTTAACAGTAGCTTCCTACAGGCAGTGGCTCTCAAAAGTGCAATCTCCCTGTGTAAAGCTTGCAGTGCGGCCCTACGTGCACTCGAGAGCAAGGGCAGACTCCCTTCTAGCCCGTCCTATCATCCGCTGCTACGCCCCCCCCCGGGCACAGACCTTGAAGGTATCCCACGTATGCGAAGGAGAGGCAGACCCCTCATTATGAACCCAGAAATCCAACAGCTCAGAAGAGACCACCGGGGCCACTCTTTCGTCATCTACCCAAAACCTAGACAGTCTCCAAAGGCCAGCACCCCTAGCAGCCCCAAGCTCAAGCCAAACAAGCACCGGGGCATTGTCCGAGATCCCACGTGGCAAAATGGTCACCTCCTGAGCCACAGCAAGCAGGGGGGTGGTTAGGTAAATTAAATCAATTCTAGAATACGTTACATAGGTGGCCGACAGACAAGTAAATTGCCTCTGCAATGGGTGCTTCCACCGCCAGGCATCCGTCAGACCCAGCTCCTCCACCCAGTGGGAAAGAGAGGAGTCAACAGGCCCCCCAACAGCAAACCTACCCGAGGATGGATTGGGGGGCATGTGAAGTCCCCCACCACCAGTAAACTGGCCGCCGGGTAAAGTGCGAGGAGGGGGGTCAGCCGGTGCAGCAGTGCAAGCTGTCCAGGCGGGGGGGATGTACACCCCCGCCACAACCAGTTCCAAGCCCTCACACAGCGCATGGAACACAACATACCTCCCCTCAGGGTCCAGGTGGAGATCCAGGAGGCAAAAATGGAGGGACTTATGAACCAGAATGCTCACTCCTCTGGAGTAGGAGGAGCAGGTAGAGTGATAGTAGTACCCCACCCAGGCCTTCTTGAGAGCCAGGACCCTACTTTCTACTAAGTGAGTCTCCTGCAGGATACAGATATGAGGACAAAAGCGCTGCAGGAAAGTAAACACAAGAGATCGCTTAAACTTGGAATTTAGCCCCCTGACGTTCCATGAAATTGCAGTTATAGGACCCATAGTCATATAAAGTAAAAGGAAAGAAGCCTCCGGGTCCACACCTGTAACACCGCAGATAGAGCACAGCTCCCTAGTAGAGAATCGTGCCAAAAACAATGACAATAATTCATGGCAGGAGAAATACAATCCCCCCCACCCAGCACATCACACACTGCATTATAAAAGAAAAAACAAAACAGTCCACAAACCTACCCCCCACCCCTCTCCCCAACTCGGGTGTGCTTGGAGCCCGAAAACCAACATGCAACCGCCAATTGAGGTCGCGTTCCAGTGGGCACAGTACGAAACATCGCAGTCTACAAACCAGGAACGCTGCCAGTAATAGTGACGGGTAGACGATCTCTGCAGAACATAAGGCACTTAGTCCAAAACATCACCCAGATAAATCTGGGGGCTCAGTCATAAACTTGTTACAAACCAAACAATGTTCAGGAGCAGGTAAGAGGAAAGGTGCCATGGGGGCCAACAAAACCGCAAGTCAGCAAAGCCAGGTGTCCAAAGCGGGAGCTCAGCACCATCCAGCAACCCAGCCAGGTATCCCACCATCCCTCAGAGAAGCATACTCACAGTCCAGGGGATAACAAGCAGGGGTGGGTAGTCCAGCGGGCCATCCAGTGCAAAAACAGCAGGCGACACAGGTAAGGGGAGCTCAAGAACTAAGAGCGCGCTCTGGGAAGAGATTCTAGCCACTGGATGGTGTCCTCAGGAGATGTGAATAACCGCACCGTTTCGCCATCCTGAACCCTCAATCTGGCAGGGAACAACATGCTGTATTTAATGTTGCAGTTTCGGAGTTGCAGCTTGGCTTGATCAAAGGATCTTCTTTGGCACTAGGTGTCAATAGAGTATTTCAGGAATATCATCAATCTCACTGCTTCAAATCAGAGGGAGTCTATTTTCCGGGCCTCACGAAGTACCAATTCCCAATAACGGAAATCAAGGAGGCATAATATGAGGGTGCGCGGAGGGGCTCCCGGCAGGCCACGGGCCACCAGCATTCTGTGCACCAGCTCTACGGCAGAGAAGAGGGGGAGAATTGGGCCTGCGGAAGAAGTGTGTGCAGGAGACGCTCAGTAAAGAGCACTAGGTCAGCACCTTCGGACCCCTCCGGGAGACCCACGATGCGTAAGTTATTTCTCCTGTTTTTGGCATCTTCAGCCCTGGATTCCAGGGCCCTCACCTTGGTGGTTAGTGTGCGGATATCGCGTTATAGTTATGGAGAACATCCTCCGCGTCCCCCACCCGGCGCTCGGCCTCCTTCAGCCTGGTGCGAAAGGTGTCCATATCCCTCCGGATCGGGCCGATATCCACTTGTACTCATTCTATCATTCTGGGGGCCGCCTGGCAGTTAGTAATGGCCTGCATGAGAGCTGTGAAGTTGGCTTTCTCCACCAGGGCCGGTTCAGTGTCCTCTGTTTGAGTAGCCATATTAAGGAGAGTGGCGGGAGAGCTTCCCGCCCCACCAGCAGTCGCAGGAAACAAGCTCAATTTAGCAGGGGCACAGAAGGCGGATGAATGGGGAAATGGGCAGTAAGAAAGTCAGGTATTCAGCCCGATCCTGCAGAGAAAATAGGGTAATAATGGCAGGAAGGTCCGGAGCCTCAGCAAAACACGTCCGCTGCAGTGGCCATCTTGGACATACCCCAACTTTAGCACTTTAATGCTTGATTAGTGAAAGATTGTATTAACATGCCTTATTATATTTCATATATATATTTCAGTTTATGCCCATTCTATGATGAAATGTGGCCCCCTGCAATTACAGATTTAACGAGCCAGGCTAACATCAGACAGCTGTATTTTGCATTTAGATGACATGTTAAACCACCTGTCCATTCATTCATTTGAACACTTGACAGTTGGATATTTTGCATTTAGATTACAAGACATTTTGCATAGAGATTACTGACACCACCCATAAACAATTGACAATGGCTTACATTAACACAGACAAGCTGAACACAGACGGACCGACTCTCCAACAAAACACAGATTCAGATACAAAGACACCTCATATTGACACAAATGCATAGGGAAACAAAAGCCTTTCATGTACAGTTTCTGTGAGACACGTTCTATTGTCAAATTGACCAGTAAATTGTAAACCAGTTAAAGCAGTTTTTTTCCCGCTCAAACGTGCCTTAAATATGAGCTAAACTTGTAATAAAATCAGTTGTGACTGCGCTAAGTTTGAGTGCTATGTGTCGTCATAACTCCCGGCCAGATGAGGGACAATTCACTATCTAGGGGGGGTTAGCAAATGAAGGGCTGTATATCATCCTGATTGCCTACTGACGAGATTTGAGCTAACAGTTTTGGTGTCAGAAGTGGGATCTGCCAAAAACACAGTACTGTATGGGGTAAGTAATTATATTTTTTATTATTATTATTACTACCCTATACTGTCAGAGCAGATAAACGGTACCCAGTTAACCGCTAATTTTAGCACCTCCCGGGAATCTGATATTCCCAAAGATGGGGTCTGATACTCCAGGGCCTGAAGCCCCAAAGATAAGAGGGGGTCTGATATCCCAGGGTTTGGAACCCGTTTACAAAGCAGTACTGTGTGTGATAGTGAATTCTCCCTCTAAAACTTGTATATATTTGCTGTATAGTGTATTTTTAGTCGATATAAGATTGCATGCCATTGTATAGATGTATGTGGAGATTGTATGTGATATTAAGATGAGCTTGAAGGTATAAAACTTGCCCACCAAAGGATAGTTAACAGCAAACCATAAGTTGGATATATATAAATCTGATTATTAAGACGCAGGAAACCACATAAATTGGAAAACTAGGTTTTCCAATAAAGTCTAAATACTGACCTCACCATCCCTATATATATATATATATAAACCTTCAAACTCAGCTGATCTCACTTTGTATTCTGAGCTTAGATAATGGGAAATTCTCAAGGTAATCCCGAAAAAATGATGAAATTTACGTTTGGGAAAATTGTATGAAAATTGTATTGTGTATGGGCAACCTTAGATCCATGAATCGTTATGTTGTGTTCGTTTTAACACTGTTCCTAAAGGTGCTGTATCAGCAAAGCATTTCATAACACTGAATGAATATTGGTTGCATAATAATTTGTTTTGTGTTTATTACTTATGTTTTAAAGTGATGTGATTTTGCCACGGAAAAGGTAACAAATCCGTACTATGCTGGTCATGGCAGCTTTTACAAGCAAGGAAATATATATTTGTTGTGTAAAGTGTGACCTTAAGGACTAAAATTGTATTTCTATCCTTAAAAAATCGTAAGCAATTTTGAACTTTTATCATTAAGGTTTTGTGTCACCAACTTTTCTTTCTTTATCACTGACTTTAAAAAAAAAAAAATATATATATATATTTTCTGGTGCCTTTTTAGCAAACAAACCCCTCCCCCCTCTTTCTGTCTGTGACACAGGTAATAGCAAGAGGGACTGTAAATAGTTGTATTGTCATACAAATTTAACTATCAGTTTTGCTTTGTAGAGAAAACCAGTTTTGAGGAATGTTCCGAATGGGTGAAGAATGGTGACGTATGGGTTCTTGTATAAATGGAAAATTGCAAATGTTTATTTTTGAGCTGCTCATTTTTTAACCATGGTGAACAATAATAATTTTTTCTTTAAGTTTATGGTATACCATAGAATAACAAAAAAATATAGAAATCCACGTGGTAATAATTAATTTGACGTCAACAAATTTTTGGTATTAGAGAAGTGCACTGTTAGGAAGGGAAATGTTTGACATGCTTACTGTATGCTAAATTCCTCTAATCGTTGGTTTATTTTTAGGAGGAAAAGTAAATGTTTTGTTACTAAACCTTTCTTGATGCTTATTCCTCAGATAAGTATTAATTCGAGATTTTCAGAACGAAGGATCACAGCCCTCAACGACAACTCAACCTTATGGGAGTATTGTTTACAAATTGTTTTTTTTCTGATTGATTAGACTGTTTTTATGGGTGTTAGAAAGTTTTTATTTATTGGGTGTCAGATATTTGATGTGTTCTAATTTGACATATATGAGCTCTGGCATAAATAAGGTGCTATGCTTTAGATAATTAAGCATCTCTGGTCTTTTTAAAGTTTTCTTTTAGTATATTGGTCTTAGAAAAAAAAAATAGGATGGAATTGGATGACTTGTTGATAGTGTGCTAAGAATTATAATGAATTTATGCCAGCGTTACTACTTTGAGATGTTACTACTTTGATATTGTTAAAGATTTAAGATTTTAAGGTAACCTCCTGCGGTGAATTCAATTAGTTGATCTCTTTTCATTCAAAAGGTGACTCATTGCCCAGGCTTTGCACATAAATGGTCCTTGAAGTCAGATCCTGTGTCTCCAGGGCTATTTGTTTTCAATTTCCTGCTCTGTGTCACTGAGCAAACTGTGCAATCTCTTATAAATTTATGTTTGCATGAGTACTTACTTCTAGCTGTTTTGTGTGTCTCTATGTGTCCATGTACACAAGACAGCTTGAATTTCACTCCCTGCTGTTCAGTGATCACAGCATCTTAGCCATGCAAGGGATTCTCAGTTCTAGGTAGCTGCCTGCTTGGGTGAGTCAGAGGACTGCAATTTAACCCATCTCTACCTTTGGAGGAATACAAGGCAGTTCAACCCCTCCAAGGGCCCTCACCATTGTTGCATGCGTAGACATGCTGTGTTCTCCCAAAACAGTGCCATTAGGTATCCTTCCTGTCTGAAAATTACCTGCCTTCCTGTAGGCCCTAAACCCCAGTGCTGCGAGTAGTTTCACTAGCATTTATTTTTGCTGCCTGCCTGTAGGCCAGAAGCCCAGTGGCACAAAATACTCCTGCCATTCTTGTAAAACTTGTATTCTTCTCTGTACTTACCTGCTATTCTTGCTAAAGTCAGAATGACTCCAGACCCGTCTCAACCTTATGAGTCCATTTATTCTCATAGCTAGAGATTTTGCAAGAGGAATATGTGGCAGAATTAATTGAAAAATTAAACAGTGATTATGGTGATATTTCGATCTCGTTTCGTTTGCCAACAGGAGCACCAACCCACCCATTCAAGCCTGGAGACAGACAGAAGCCCCACCCCTGGACCAGACGAATGACTGGAGATTGTGACGAGCACCAGACAACTTACCGGAGATTGTGACGAGCACCAGACAACTTACTGGAGATTGTGACAAGCACCAGACAACTTACCGGAGATTGTGACGAGCACCAGACAACTTACCGGAGATTGTGACGAGCACCAGACAAATTCCAGCTGGATCTTGGTACAATGCCAACGGACACCCCTACTCCTGGAAGACTTCGCATTCATGCAACAGTAGTACGCTTTGTAGCAAGCTTAGCACTAGTAGCCACTGTCTAGTTACTTGCAACATGTGCTCACCACCCGGTGAACCTCTCCTCATTTTGCCCATCCTCACCCCAGGAAAAGAGAGAGACACGAGACATTAATGTCTCCACTTTACAGTCGAAGTCAAGCCAATTGGACACAAAGGACAGTGTTTTACGTTGTAACCGCCAGGGACTTAGTCTGACCGCTCTGATGACGAGGGTTGAAAGGGAATTTTTTTCCTCCCTTTGAATGTGGGGGGTTTATTTTTGCCCTTTCCTGGCAAAGGCTTTAGGACATGTTGAAAAATCACATGCCATCGTCAACAGGTGGTATGTGCTGCCATGGTCTATTTGTAGTGACTTTATTGCAATAATATGGAGTTTGGATTTTTCAGGCCATGGATTCTTGCAAGCTATGGCCCTCCCCATTGAACATGTCTGTTTTGATTTGATAGAATTCTAAGAAGTTATGTGCACACAACCAAGTCACCAGCCTACATACACTTTAGAATATAATGTCACCTGTTTTGTGCAAATCAGTTACCAATAATATGACATGCACTCATACAAAAACACAACCCAGGTATGTCAAGAATGTCCAGCTCATTCATAGTTGGACATATATCCCAGGAGGGCACATAGTGCTATTCAAGACTCTAAGTGATCCCACCGTTATGAATAAAGTTGGGATTAAAGGTTGGGTTGAAAGATTGTATTAACATGCCTTATTATATTTCATATATATATTTCAGTTTATGCCCATTCTATGATGAAATGTGGCCCCCTGCAATTACAGATTTAACGAGCCAGACTAACATCAGACAGCTGTATTTTGCATTTAGACGACATGTTAAACCACCTGTCCATTCATTCATTTGAACACTTGACAGTTGGATATTTTGCATTTAGATTACAAGACATTTTGCATAGAGATTACTGACACCACCCATAAACAATTGACAATTGCTTACATTAACACAGACAAGCTGAACACAGACGGACCGACTCTCCAACAAAACACAGATTCAGATACAAAGACACCTCATATTGACACAAATGCATTGGGAAACAAAAGCCTTTCATGTACAGTTTCTGTGAGACATGTTCTATTGTCAAATTGACCAGTAAATTGTAAACCAGTTAAAGCAGTTTTTTTCCCGCTCAAACGTGCCTTAAATGTGAGCTAAACTTGTAATAAAATCAGTTGTGACTGCGCTAAGTTTGAGTGCTATGTGTCGTCATAACTCCCGGCCGGATGAGGGACAATTTACTATCTAGGGGGGGTTAGCAAATGAAGGGCTGTATATCATCGTGATTGCCTCCTGACGAGATTTGAGCTAACAATTAGTAACTAGGTGTTCATAGGAGTAAATATGTTTTGGCAGTACAAAATTGCACATTCTTTTGGTTGTATTGATAATTGAGCACTATATTGCTATTCGGAATCTACTGTATGTTTATAGGGTAAGAGTACCTCTATTTGTTTATATTTAGATCTTCTTCTGAGTGCCTGTCTTCAGGCCCCTTCATTGGTCAGAGGGGGATGACATCACTCCTGCACATGAGCAGAAACTAGTCATCCTTGTACTCAGACTGGCCAATCACTGTAGGCTGTGCTCTGCGTGCACATTTTAGCTTTTAAGTAGTTTTGATTTTTACAACAAACTGCAGATTGAAAAGGAAAGGTAATTTTTAATAACATTCAATTACAATATGATTTGTGTCACAATTGTATATGTAGCAAGGTTTTCAGGCCTATGGCCTGATGTGGGTCTGCCATTAGTACCGGTAATCCCTCCAGCCCATGTGAGCAGTGACCCTGGGTGCGACAACTGAAGCAGCGACAACTCTGGCATCTTTGTTTGTGGTTTTTTATTGGAATTAGGGGACGGGAGAAGGGAATGAGTGGGATACTTCTTGCGGCTCAAACTAATTACAATTGGGACTTTTACTCCTGAAATGCCCATTGGCGCCTCTGTGACGCCAGCCGGCGCCAGCCAACGCTCACCGACACCGAGAACACTCTGTAGAACAGAAGAAGTGCTGAATCCTTGACTAATAGTCCAGAAGATCCAAGACGGAGAACTGTAGAACTCCTGACACTGTTGTACTATGAAAGTCACTGCATACTTTTCCCCGCCTGGCACAGCTTGAGGTAGTATATCGTAGAACTCTGTAAAGCTGTCACTTTAACTGGCAGGCTCTGTGCAATTCAGGGCCCAGACTGCAGGTGCCCCCTTTAACCTTGAACTCTTCAGGGTCCACTGACTATGTACCCCCTCTGTAGCTTCAAGGTCCTCAATCTAGGTACCCCCTTTACAGCTAGCTGACACTGGATCCCAGAACCTCTTCCGGAGTGGTCCCCTCTAACATCAGGCGAACCTCCAGGGGCAATCCTCAATACTCACGACCTGTGTAGGCTTTCCTGGGACTGGACCCCTCTCTCTCTCTCCGCAGGCTCTCGGCACACCGGATCCCCTCAGCTTAACTCAGCACTCTCTGGACACTCAGGCGACACCCTGAGACATCCACCTTCCTCAGACAGGAGGAAAAATACTGTACAAGTTCAAAAAACTCACCATGTCTCTTACTAAATACCTTGGAATGTCTGCTTTCCAAAAAGGGTCATTTGGGGGGTTGTTGTATACTTTCCTGGTTTGTTAGGGTCTCAAGAAATGAGATAGGCCGTCAGTACATCAGGTGTGATCAATTTTTAATGATTTGCACTATTGCTTGTAGACTCTATAACCTTCACAAAGACCAAATAATATACACTTATTTGGGTTATTTTTACCAAAGATACATAGCAGTGTAACTTTTGTCCAAAATTTATGAAGAAAAATTACTAAATTTGCAAACTTTTAAAACCAAAACAAAGAAAAATGCTTTTTTTTTTTTTTACAAAATTTTTGGTCTTTTTTGATTTATAGTGCAAAAAATAAAAAACCCAATGATGATTAAATGCCACTAAAAAAAGCTCCATTTGTGTGAAAAAAAGGACGAAAATTTCATTTGGGTACAGTGTTAAATGACTGAGTAATTTTCATTCAAACTGTGAGAGCGCTGAAAGCTAAAAATCTGTCTGGTTAGGAAGGGGGTTTAGGTGCCCAGTGGGTAGGTGGTTAAGCACAGCTTATTTGTATGAAACCCATCAACCATCTGCAGCCTGTCGGTGTCCTGTGTGTGTCACATTGGAGTGTTTAAAAAAAAAAGACTCAGGACCAGCCGTGGTGTGCAGCCATTTCTTCTTTTTCCAGTACATGCTTCACGAAAACAAGCTGAGGTAAGCACCCATGTGTGGAGTCTAATTGGCTCAATTACCTCACCTGTAGTGGCGTGCCTTTTGCTCCTCACCTTGTGGTAATGCCAGGAGTTTTCTCTTATAACTTCTTGACATTGAGCACTTGGAGGCAAAAGTGCTTCTAAAGCAGTGGTTCGTAACCTGGGTTCGATCGAACCCCAGGGGTTCGGTGAGTCAGTCTCAGGGGTTCGGTGGGGGGGGCAACAGGGCAATTGCTCCCCCCGAGAAAATATTACTGATTGTGAGGCCACCCCCTCCCCCCGGGAAATCAGAGCTGTGGTCGGGACGACTCACATCCATTACACATAGACACTTGACGCTCTGCCCCCTGTACCTCCCCCAGCAGGTTTCCAGCCTATCTCCTGCAGGCTGCTTGCGTGGGCGGGATGGGGATGTACCTGACCACGGAGATCGCGCCCGCCTGGAAGAGGGAAGTGTGAGCAGCTGAGCAGAGGGAGCCGAGTGAATGTTCCTGGAGGAAGGCTCAGCTAGCTGTACATGGTGGATTCGTTTGCAAGCACCTCTATGCTAAGTCTGCTGAGTTACTGCAGCTTAGCATAGAGGTGCTGTTAGCTGACAAATGGAAATGCATGTCCTTTTCATTTAGCTCAATAAGCATTGTGAATGCCCCCTGGTGTGTGCCCTCCTGATACCCCATGGTATGCCCTCCCAACACCTCCCCCCCAGTGTGTGTCCTCCTGACACCCCATGGTATGCCCTCCCAACACCTCCCCCCAGTGTGTTCCCTCTTGACACCCCATGGTATGTCCTCCCAACCCCCCCAGTGTGTGCCCTCCTGATACCCGATGGTATGCCCTCCCAACACCTCCCCCCAGTGTGTGCCCTCCTGACACCCTATGGTATGCCCTCCCAGTGTGTGCCCTCCTGATACCCCATGGTATGCCTTCCCAACCCCCCCCCCCCCCAGTGTGTGCCCTCCTGGCTCCCCCAGTGTGTGCCCTCCCAACCACTGATGTGTGCCCTCCTGACACCCAGTGTGTGGCCTCCTGACTCTCCACTGGTGTGTGCCCTCACTACCCTCCCCCACAGTGTGTGTCCTCCTGACCCTCCCCCCAGTGTATGCCCTTCCAACCCCCTGGTGTGTGCCATCATAACCCCCCGGTGTGTGCCCTCCCAGCCCCCTGGTGTGTGGCTTTACTGATCCCTGTACACTGTCCTATCCTGTCCTCTGCCCTATTCTCTGTACACCGTCCTACAGCCTACTGACCACTCTATCCTTCCCTACAATCAACTGACCCGTATACACTGCCCTACATGCTACTGGCCTTTCTACACTGCCCTACATGCTACTGACCTCGCTGCACTGCACGCTACCCTACAGCCTACTGACCTCTGTACATTTTACTTTGTATGATACGTTTAATTCAGTTCTGTAAACAACACCTTATTTTCTGGCAGTGCCCCTCCCGAGACTAGACTCATAAAATCATATTTTATTTTTCCAATTAAGAAGGGTTCGGTGAATGCGCATATGAAGCTGGTGGGGTTCAGTACCTCCAACAAGGTTAAGAACCACTGTTCTAAAGTGTTATCAGAAATAGTTCAAGGGCTTCATTAATTAAACCGATGACAACAATGCCAGCAAAACCAATAAATTACAATAGATTTAAAGGAAACAAGTGCTAAACAATTTATTCAATACATTTATAAAAAAAATAATATTTATTCATTTACTTAAAGTGTATGCAAACTTAATTTTTGGGGGCTTTTTGCTGTGTCATCGCTGATTTATTTGATTTATTTATTTCAGGTACTTATATAGCGCTGTGAATTTACGCAGCGCTTTACATATACATTGTACATTTAAACCCCCTTTTGGTCCTGGTGACCATTGTTAGTGAAACAAAAAGTTATGTGTAAATCCTACACTTTAGAGTTAAATTGGATCAGGAGATGAGGGCGAATCTTCTAATATAAACAAAAGTTGAGCGGAAAATTGTCTAACATGGGAATTCCCTTCACATTAGGCTATTTTCACACGGTCTGCTGTCCGGAGCGGATCATTCTCTGCTCAGCGGAGGATCGATCCGCGGATCCCCCGCTGAGCAGGCGGATGACAGCTCTGTCCCTGCACTGTGTGCCGAGAGGGAGGTGTCAGAGCCCCGCTGCTCTCTATGGGGGATCGGATGAGAACGGACCGCCTGTCCTCTCTCATCCGATCCCCTGGATGGATGGAAAATAGGGTTTCCATCTGTCCAGATTTCATGGACAGGATCGGATTCAGGTGGCAGCGGACATGTCACCGCTGACATCCGCTGCCCCATAGGGATGCATGGAGGATCCGATCAGATCCGCCTAAAAAACTGACAGTGATGTCTGCTGGTTTACTTTCCGTGTGTTTTTTCTTCTCTGAGCATGCCCAGTCTTGCTCATCAGATTTTTGTCTGCCGAAATCTGTACTGACTGACGGAAAATCGGCCGTTGTGTTGACGGCCAACAAAAATTTTATAGCCTGCACACCAGATTTTTTTCGGCCGAAAAGTCGGAAACGGTTGTTGGAAGTATCATACTAACAAGCCGAAAATCGGCCGATCGGACGTTGGCCGAAAATTCACGGCCAATAATCGTTGCGTGTGTACGAGGCATAATGCCCCGTACACACGTGCAGATTATCTGAAGACTTTTGTCTGCAGACTTACCAAAACCATATAATATGAGGTCAAACCTAAACACTTTCAATTTGTATGCAATCCGGCAGGCCCTTGCACTACATAGAAAAGGTACATCTGAAGACAAAAGTCTTCAGATAATCTGCACGTGTGTATGGGGCATAAGTCTCACTTTCTATTGCATCTCCGTGAAGTGAGAGCAAATCTCCCACAGCAAAACAGAAAGGAAAAAAAAAAACAGGTAGGGGTGTTAACTAGAGTTGCACCGATACTGAGAATTTGCACAAGTACTGGTGCAACTGTTTCGATGCCTGAAACCGATACCTTTGTGGTGCGATTTGAGCCCATACAAAATGAATGGGCTCAAATCGCACTGCAAAGAATTGCATGTAATTTGAACAGGAATGCAGTGTGATTCCTGTCCCAATTGCATGTGGTTTACCACACCAGTCCTTTGTAAACCCAGGCTTGTCATAGTCACATGCGATTCTCTGCGGTGCGATTTGAGCCCATTCATTTTATATGGGCTCAAATCACACGGCCAAGGGTATTGGTACTCGGTATTAGTGAGTACTTGACCGAAAGTATCGGTACTCGCCAGTATAACAACGGTATTGGTGCAACTCTATTTTTAAACCTTCCTTAACCGGTTGCCGACCGCCGCACGACTATATACTGCGGCGGTCAGCCCCGGCCAGGCAGAGTGACGTATCGGTACGTCACTCGCCTGTCACTGACTTGCGAGCCCATCGCGGGCGGGCGCGCGCCCGCCGAGGCGCGCGCCCGCCGCGGCTCGTTCACAGGCAAGTCAGTGTGTGTGACCGGCGGACTCGATGTCCGCCAGTCACACTGCGATCGCTCCTGTGAAGGGAAAAAGACAGAGCAGCTTGTGTAAACAAGCTGCCTGTCAGTTCTCCCTGTGTAAAAGTAAAGATCTGACCGTTCTACTATGTAGAACGGTTGATCTTTGCTTTTACACCAATAGGAATGTCCCTACACAGTAGAAAGCACGCCCCTAGGACACACTTAACCCCTCCCTGTCCAATAAAGTTAACCCCTTCCCTGCCAGTGTCATTTTTGCAGTAACAGTGCATATGTATAGCACTGATTACTGCAGTAATGTCACTGGTAACCCCAAAAGTGTCAAAAATGTCAGTCAAGGGTCCGATCTGTCCGCCGCAATGTCGCAGTACCGAAAAAAAAATCGCAGATCGCCGCCATTACGCGTTAAAAAAAAAAACACCAAAAATGACAAAAATCTTTCTCTTTGTTAGTAAACGCGATAACTTTTGCGCAAACCAATCAAAATACGCTTTTTGCGATTTTTTTTACCAAACATAGGTAGCATAAAACAAATTGGCCGAAAAATGTTAAAAAATTTTGATTTTTACTTTTTTTTTTGGGGAATTTCATATAAAAAAATGTGAAAAATATTGTTATTTTTGCAAAATTTACGCTCTTTTTTTGTTTATAGCGCGTGATCAAAAAATCGCACAGGTGATCAAATACCACCAAAAGAAAGCTCTGTTTGTGGGAAAAAAAGGACGTCAAATTCGTTTAGGTACAGCGTCGCACGACCGCGCAATTGTCCGTTAAAGTCACGCAGTAAAAAATCGCAAAAAACCCCTGGTCCTTTAGCAGCCAAATCCTCCGGGGCTTAAGTGGTTAATCCATTAAAAAAAAAAAAATGGAAGAAAAAAAAAAGGTTTAGGCTATACATACATTTTATTGCAGCAGAGACTGCTACAAACAATAACCGGTTGGCCAGTAAGTCAGTCTTAGATTTGTTTAAAGTGGTTCTAAAATCAAAAATTATTTTTACCTTAAAGTGTTACTAAACCCCCAACAGTAAAATCCGTCTGAATATGCAGTAAAGCATGCTTGTTATACTTACTGTGTAACCCAAGGGGTTAATCCTCTGCATTGTATATTGTTTATGTCTCTCTGATCCTCCTCTTCTTTCACCGTCTCCACAAAAAAACCTGATATTTACAGAGACAAGGGACGGGCTGCACATGCTCAGTTTAATGTGTGTTGCTAGAAATGTTTTATTTTTTTTTCTTGGGAGAGTGCATGTGATCAGCACAGGGCCAATCAGCATTGTCCAGACAGAGGGTCAGGGGATAATGAAAACTCCTCCTACAAGCTTTACTAGGAACTGATAAAAGTCACAGGGCTGCTATATACTGCTGATGAGAAAAAGTATTTATCTATTTATATTTAGTAAAATAATTGAATTTCCATGTTCTGTGTATGGAAGACCAGATATAGTGAATGCAGGTTCTGGGTTTAGTAACACTTTAATGCATTCCACACCATAGGGTAAAAAAACTTCCATTAGCTATTCCCCCTCCCAAACACCAGAATCCTCTATTCATCCAGTGCTGTGCCCATCTGCAGCCTTGCTCCCCTCTCCCCCTGCTCTCACAGGCTTCAATGAAAGCAGTGGGAGCATTGGCTCCTGCTACTGTCAGTCAAATCTTGTGAGGAGGGAGTAGGGGCGGGGCTGAGACGTGCTGTGTGTGTCTATGTGTGCACACCCCCTGGCTTGGAACAAACCCGCACAGGTGTCCCCTCAGCACACAGCTTGCTGAAGGGGCACAAGCAGGGAAGGAGGAGCAGACAGTGCAGGCAATGGACCCCAGAAAAAGAGGGCAGGGGTCACTATGAGCAATACCATTACACAGAACAGGTAAGTTTTAACCTCTTTTATATTTTAATTAAAAAAAAAATGTAACCTTGCAATTGCTGTAAGTAGCAATTGGGCCAGGTCAGTCAAAATGAAACACTTTTTTTCTCCTTTAAACCTTCGAGGAGCAAGCAGAGGAATGAACAATTTGGGAATGAAATACAGATGTCAACAGACTCAATAACTGAGGACACATCTATTTTATAGGACAAGCAAAGAAAAATTCCCGAAGCTGAGCACCTGACACACATCAGGCTATTCTTGCCAACTTCTAGATTCATACCGTTGTATTAAAGCCCAGTTTTTCTGTTTTGAATACAGCAGCAAAGTTTAGGCAGGTTTTCATTGCTGTCTTTGTCCCCATTGAGCAGATTCAATCTAACTTCCTGTCAGGACTGTTTGTGATGAAAAATCTCTCCAACGGAGACACAAGTTTAAACACATTTATAGTAGACTGGGAAGGGTTAGAACATCTGACAAGCTTTTTATTGCTGTTTGTGTCTTCCTGCCCTGGTGATAACTAAGCACCCCATTTCTGGTCCCAAGGGCAGGAAGCAAGAGAAAATCCTTCCAATGAGCTTACAGAAGGATATAAAGGACGGACAAAGATTTTTAAAGCCCTCCTCTGGGCAAATATAGGGACTGTTGGGGACCAGCTGGTGCGGGCACATCTGTAGTGGTGGATCGGCAGTTTTGCACACCCATAAACAGCACCGGAGAGGGATCAAGACAGCAAACTTAGGTAAGTATATCTTGCTTCATATGGTAAAACACGGTATATACGTATAGTTTTCTTTTTGTTCAATCAGCGGGTTGAACGGAAAACAAAAAAGTACAGATCCCCGCATCCATACAAACAATGTTAATGCAGGGATTTCCTCTGCTACAGAACTGTATTCTGACAGCAAGGACTCACCCCCAACCGCCAGAATACACAGATCAGCGCTGCAGCCATTGGCTGAAAGTGCCGATTGCATGCTGGCTTTCCAGCATGGGTATTCACCAGCTCTGTTCTGTTAAACAGACAGTGGTACACATGTCCCCAATGTACTGGATGAATTTGGGTACGTGTATACCCAGATTAAGAAAAAAACCTAGAAGGGTTAGAGGGTGTAGGGTGTGGATTAATATTTGCCTAGAAATGGGCTTTAACATTTCATGGCATCCAGAACCAAAACATTTTTATGTTTTTTTTTTTTTTTGCTAAATACAAATGCAACGTAATTTGAACCCATGGTATGCATGTGAGCCACTCTGGCAGCTGGGAAGTGTAGTGCTGTGCCTGCTGCTGTGAGTGCTGGCTGGGAAGAAGTCCGTCCACGCTCCAGAAAATCACTAATAAGAGCCCGGACCCCTGCCAGCCCACGCCCCCAGTGCACTTCACTCCACCCACTGAAGCTTACTCATCCCCATGTGTAAGCTCCAGTGGGTGGAGTGAAACGCGTCGGGCCGCGTGGCCTGGCAGGGGTCCAGGCGTAGACTGCCGCTTCTCTAAACACAACAGATTTTATTTTGATGTGCATCTTTCGGGATCTTCACCTCTACAAATGCAACGTAATCAGTTTTGCCGCCTTTCCCAGCAATGGTGGTTTCCCAATGTAGTGCTACAGGAAATTTAATGATTGGAAGCATATCCTGTAGTGTTGGCTGGAAATGCAGTCTTACTTTTCAGAATACTTTTTATTTTATGCCAGGAAAACATTACTTGTTAGAACACCAGCCAACCCTCCATCTTACTGGAAAAAAACAAATTGTTTTCATGTTTTATGTGCTGACATAGACCTCTGTGTAATATTTTTAAACAATCTTTATATCGCCATCTGAAGCCGATCATAGATGGTTTGAATATCGGCTGGTTTAGCAGGGTTCACCGGCTGAAATTTGAACCATATATGGGCAGGCTGATTGTACCCAAATTGATCCATCGATCCACTTGGCTAAAACCAGCATGTCAGATTTTTAGGAAGAGATTATTGCCAGCAGCTATAGCCGCTAGCAAAAATTACTGTGTACTCCCAGCAGGGTCAGTTCCCCGCACCCCTCTGCCAGGAGAAACACAATAGCATCATGGGAGGCATTGATTGTATTGATGGAGGAATCAAGTGATTTTCTTTTCTGCAACCTGTGGAAAATCTATGGCCTGCCTTTAACCACTTAAGCCCCGGAGGATTTTCCTGCTCAAAGACCAGGGCCTATTTTGCTATTCGGCACTGCGTGATTTTAACGGACAATTGGGTGGTCTTGCGGCGCTGTACCCAAATGAAATTGACGTCCTTTTTTTCCCACAAACAGAGCTTTCTTTTGGTGGTATTTGATCACCTGTGTGATTTTTACTTTTTGCGTTATAAACAAAAAAAGAGCGACAATTTTGAAAAAATAACAATATTTTTCACATTTTTTTTATATGAAATTCCCAAAATAAAAAATGTAAAAATCTAAATTTTTTAACATTTTAGGCCAATTTGTTTTCTGCTACATATGTTTGGTAAAAAAATCGCAATAAGCGTATTTTGATTGGCTTGCGCAAAAGTTATTGAGTTTACTAACTAAGGGTAAGATTTATGTAATTTTTATTGTTTTTTTTTTAAACTTGAAATGGCGGCGATCTGCGACATTGCGGCAGACAAATCGGACCCCTGACTAACATTTTTGACACTTTTGGGGGTACCAGTGACATTATGACAGTAATCAGTGCTATACATATGCACTGTTACTGTAAAATGACACTGGCAGGGAAGGGGTTAACTTTATTAGTGATCAGGGGGTTAAGTGTGTCCCTAGGGGCGTGATTCTAACTGTAAAGGGGCATGGCTAGTGATGTAACCACAGAGACATACGAGCCTACATAGCAGGATCGTGTAGTCTCTGCAGTTAGATCAGGGAGAATGACAGACGGCTTTGTTTACATCAGCCGCCTGCCTTTCTCCCTCTCCACCGGGAGATCGGCGGGTGACCGGCGGACATCGGAGCCGCCAGTCACTAGCGCGGACATACCAGGGAACGAGCGGGGGTGGGAGCGCGCCTCCGGCGGCGCGCGCTAGCCCCCTAGAGGCTCGTAGGCGAGAGACGTAGCCCTACGACGGTTTGCCTGTACGGGGCTGACTGCCGCAGTAAATAGTCATGCGGCGGTCGGCAAGCGGTTAATACACAGAGCAGAGGAGGCACCATGATCATGGGAGCTGAGCCTCTTGTTATTGGATAAGATCTAACGAGCTGTGGAATAGAAGTATTGTTCACACAGGAACAAAACTACCAATTTGTTATTAGAATAAAATAAGTTAATTGGAATAAAAGGTTATTAGAAATGGAAGACACAGGCATTTGACATCCATAACAAGTATATTTTCTTTCACAGAAAGGGCTCATGCACACTGCAGCTCAATAAAAAATACTGCTTTTACAGGCATTTGAGCTTTTTTTTTTTCCAGCTTGAAGAAGCTTATGTTTTTGTGTGCTCTTGTTCACGTATTTATTGAACTTCTTCAAGCTCCATTGAACTCCTTTGAGCTTTTGTGAACATAAGTTTTTTTTTTCACAAACCCTCCTAGAAAGTATTTTCTTAACCACTGTATAAACAAAACAAAAAGCTGGAACAAACATTTTCGTGCATTTTTGAGCTTCTTTGAGCTTTTTTTGAGCACTTTTGAGCTTTTTTTTAGCACTAGCTTGTCTCAAAAACGTGGGGGCTTTTTTCTCCCTGTAGGAGCATATGCCTGAAAAAGCCATAATGTGCATGGACATATTGGCTAAAATGGAGGGGAGTTTCCAGACAGAAAAAAATAAGAGCTCAAAAAAAGCTCAAAAGCTTGTAGGAGCCGCCTATTTGAGCTCCAGTGTGCATGAGCCCTAAGGCCCTGTTCACACCTGAGCGTTTTTCAGCTTGTAAAACGCTCATCTCTGAAGTCTCAAAATGCCCAACAAGCAAAATCCCATTTATTTCAATAGTCCCTGTTCACATATGAGCGTTTTGTCGCCTGAAGCTCAAAGAAGTACATGAGCTTTTTTTTTTTTTTGGCAGATTACAAGCGTTTTGTTAGATGTCAATGCCTGCCTAAACACCTGCAAAAAACACTTGAAAAATGCCAAAAAAAAACGCCTGAACACGATACGCTCAGGTGTGAATGTAGCCTTAGAGACATTTTTCTTAAATTATCATTATTTAGGTGGCCATTGTAGATATAATTGAAGCTCTTCAATTTTAAAGTGTATGTCTAGGCATTACCCTTAAATCTTTCTCCCTCCCTCTAGATCAGCCTTTTTCAACCAGGGTGCCCAGGCACCCTGGGGTGCCTTGAGGTTTCTTCAGGTGTGCCTTGGCAAAATGTCTAAAAATTGCCCGAAAAATTGTATACAAGCCGGCATGTGGATGAACCCTGCCTTTAAGTTACACCAAACCACAAGTTTTCATTGTGCACCATTACAACCTTCTAGCTGCGTCCTAACGACCAATGGCATCATCAGTTGATATGGAGAATGTCAGTTGCTTGCACAGCATCCTTGTTTCCCCCTCTCCTGCCCCAGGCGTGTTGGGATCAAATTAGCTGAATGATTAAGAAAAACTGAGGGAGAAGAGAAACCCTGGAATACTAGTCAGTACCACTTTGCAAAAGTGTATTTGCTTTGGAAGAATAAATTCCCTCTAACGTTGGGCGTCCTACTTTTTGTGAATGTTGCTGCGTTATGTAATAAGTTGTCCAAAATTTTTAAAGATACCCCAAGATTGTCCATCAATTTTAAAGGGTGCCTTGACTGAAAAAAAAGGTGAGAAACATTGCTCTAGATCAGGGTTTGTCAATCTTTTTTCAGTCAAGGCACCCTTTAAAACTCTGCACAATCTCGAGTCACTCCATTCTAAAATGTAAAAAAACGAAACAAATCATTTTACATAATGCAGCAACATCCACACATGTAGGACACCCAACAGTGTAGGTGTCAATGAAGGGGGGTGAGTGTAGGTGTCAGTGTAGGGGGGTCAGTGTAGGTGTCAATGTGGGGGGGTCAGTGTAGGTGTCAGTGAAGGGGTCAATGTAGGGGGTCAGTGTAAGGGTTCAGTGAAGGGGGGTGTTAGTGTAGGGGGGGTCAGAGTAGGGGGGTCAATGTAGGGGGGGGGGGTCAGTGAAAGTGTCAGTGTAGGGGGGGCAGTTTAGGGGGGGTCAGTGTAGGGGGAGGTCAGTGTAGGTGTCAGTGAATGGGGTTCAGTCTCGGGGGTTCAGTTTAGGGGGGCCAGTCTAGGGGGGTCAGTGAAGGGGGGCCAGGGTAGGTGTCACTGTAAGGGGGTCCATGTAGGTGTCAGTGTGGGGGGGGGGGGGTCAGTGTAGGGGTGTAAGTGTAGGGGTCAGTGAAGGTGTCAGGTAGGTCAGTGTAGGAATCAGGAATGTGTATTGATCAGGTCGGTGTATTGATCAGGTCGGTTAGTGCAGGAATCAGGTAGGTCTGTGTAGTGGTCAGTGTATTGGTCAGGTAGGTTTGTGTAGTGGTCAGGTAGGTTTGTGTAGTGGTCAGATAGGTCTGTGTAGTGGTCAGATAGGTCTGTGTAGTGGTCAGGTAGGTCTGTGTAGTGGTCAGGTAGGTCTGTGTAGTGGTCAGGTAGGTTTGTGTAATTGTCAGTATAGTAATTAAGTAGGTCAGTGTAGTGATCAGGTTGGTAAGTGCAATGGTCAGGTAGGTCTGTGAAGTGGTGAGGTAGGTCTGTGTAGGTGTCAGTATAGTAATCAGGTAGGTTAGTATAGGAATCAGGTAGGTTTGTGCAGTGGTCAGGTAGGTTTGTGCAGTGGTCAAGTAGGTTTGTGTAGTGGTCAGGTAGGTCAGTGTAAGTGTCAGTATAGGAATTAGGTAGGTCAGTGTAGTGATCAGGTTGGTTAGTGCATGAATAAGGTAGGTCAGTGTAGGAAAAGGATAGGTCAGTGTGGTTGTCTGTGTAGTGGTCAGGTAGGTTTGTGTAGTGGTCAGGTAGGTCTGTGTAGTGGTCAGGTAGGTTTGTGTAGTGGTCAGGTAGGTTTGTGTAGTGGTCAGGTAGGTCTGTGTAGTGGTCAGGTAAGTCTGTGTAGGTTTCAGTATAGTAATCAGGTAGGTCAGTGTAGGAATAAGGTAAGTCTGTGTAGTGGTCAGCTAGGTTAGTGTAGGTGTCAGTGTAGTGGTCTGTGTAGTGGTCTAGTAGATTTGTGTAGGGGGCGCAAATTACTAACCTTGCCCCGGGCAACCCATGCTACGTCACTGGTCTGACATCCTCCAATGACTTCATTGGTTGTTAGGATGCCGACAGCTGGAAGGTTTAAATGAAGCACAATGAAAACCTGTGGCTTTGTGTAACTAAAAGGCAGAGAAATGTGAACCCCCCCTGGTTGAAAAAGACCGTTCTAAATCACGTCCCAGCATTACATTTTACTTTGTTTGTATAGTGACATCACTACGCTTGCAGAATTCTTGTAGGGACAGCTGCTGAAAGCAGTTTTACTTACACAGGCACGCCCACCCATAACTACATCACCCAAAAGTCCTTTCCCTGAGGGCAGGATCTTAAAAGTTCATGACGCAGCATTCTTTTGTTGGGAAAGAATCGGTGTATGCTTTATGCATGTGGTGTAAGACACGAAGGAACAGGGATAGGCATAGTTCTTTAGCCTGTTATTAAGAATTTTATAACACCATGGGCTCCATTCACTAAAGGATATCTCATGTGGTACCTGGGATGCGTGACACATTTTCCCTCAAATATCGCATGCAATGTGGAAAATGTCCATTCACTAACCCTATTTCCTTCACTAAAAGGAAATTTAATAAATAAATACATGCGGTAAATAAGTAGTGGTCCAGGCATGTGGTAGTTAAAGAATGTTTACATTTCAGATGGTTGTCAAGGAGCCGCCACCTACCAGCGTTCTTCACAACCAGGAATAGCTGGTTGTTAAGGAGCTGGCAGAAGCTGGTGTCCTGAACAATCAGTGAATAGCTGATTATAAACCACTTCTATACTGGGCACTTTCACCCCTCTTCCTGCCCAGGCCAATTGTCAGCGCTGGGACACTTTGGGACAATTGCGCGGTCATGCAACACTGTAGCCATATGAAATATGTATTATTTTTTGGGAAACAGATAGTGCTTTCTTTTAATGGTATTTAATCACCGCTGGGTTTTTTTTTTTTTACAAAACAAACAAGAAAAAATTAAAATTCTGGGGAAAAAAAATGTTTTTCTTGGTTTCGGTTATAAAATTTTGCGAATAAGTAGTTTTTCTTCTTCACTGATGTGCCCTGAAAAGGCTGCACTGATGGGCACACCAGGGGACGTTGTTCTGGGAGGAAGTCCATGGACACCTTCCCAGAACTAGATAGCCGCGCTGTAGTCATCTTTTGGCTATAGCGTGGTAATAAGCACCAGCGGCGTCCTTAACAACCATGACTCATCTGCTGTCAGCGGGATTCCGATAAATTTAGGAAATAACAGTGTGGGCCCATCAAATCTATACTAGACCCTTCAGGGACCCATATTTCAGCACTCAGCCTGGCAAGCCCCCTATGTTGAGGGCATGTGGCTTGGTTTGGTTCAGGAGGGGAGGGGCTGCTTGCTCATCCCCCCACCTTCCAGGCCTGCATGCTTGGATAAGGGTCTGGTATGGATTTTGGGGGAGACCCCAAGCCACTTTTTTTAATTTTGGCACAAGGCCCCCTCAAGATCCATACCAGACCCTAATGATCTGTTATGGATTGGGGGAGATCCCACGCTTTCTTTAAAAAACATTTTTATGACAGTTGTTTGTTTACATTCTGCTGTTAGCAGGGAATCCCTGGTTGTGAAATCATGGATCGCACATCAAGTTATTATTAGACCTTTAGATTTAATCTTTTGTAGAAAAGTCCAATGTATCCCATCCATCTTGTCTTTGTTCAGTATTATGGCAGCTATATTATAATTATTAACCTCATCTTAATTAGCGGTGCACTGATCCGATATTAGGATCAGATATCGGTCTCGATACTGGCAAAATAGCTGGATCTGGGATTGATAAAATTAACAGATCCGCGGGCCAATCCGGGGTTTCGTCGCAGCAGAACCTACGTCATTAATCAGCCTCACGTGTGTGTCGAGTATGGAACGCGCCAAAGAGTCGGCTGTGTGGAGATATTACACGCTTGCCATGCCAACTAGTTCCACAGCTGTTTGCAATGTCTGCAAAGTGAATGTTTCGAGGGGAGGTGGTATTACTGCAAAGTTCAATACTACCAATTTAATCAAGCACATCCAGAAACACCACACTAAGGAGCACACTGAATGGGGCAGTAGGCAGGATTTCTTTAACCTTATCTTAAACTATTAAATAAGACACCATCAGACTTAATTTTGGAATAAAAGAGGCCGCGGCCGTTTATTATTTCACACATTAAAGATCGATAAATCTTTTTAAACTTGAATAAAACAGCAGTATAGAAACAACCCGGCCCCAACGACCCAGGTTGCCATTAACAAATAAATACATTGACACATCCAACTCAAATACAACAAAAACGTCCCCCTTCGTTGTGAACGAAGGTGACCCTAAAATAACAAACTGACCGCGACAAACAAAAAGGGGGGGTGGGAGGGGAACCGCTGGGCTGACTTCTTTCTTCTCTTCTTGACCGGCGAAGTGACGACTCATCTGTGAGGGGACCCTTAAATAGGTCCTCTTGAACTCCTTTAGCCAATCATCTTCAAACCTTGCAGGCGGGAGAAACCGGCTCAAACAGGTGAGGGGCTTATTCTCCCTAGATACTCGGGTAAACTAGCTATCACTTCATAGCCAATCAGCTTAAGTGACATCTGACAGGCTCTAAACTGCCTGACAACTAACTCTGCCTATTCCTTACTCTAAGCTATCCTCACCTGCCACTTCCCCATAAATAAAAGAGGCCATTCGTCCCCTTTTCTTTTTATGGGGCAGTAGGCAGGATTTCCTTAACCTTATCTTAAACTATTAAATAAGACACCATCAGACTTAATTTTGGAATAAAAGAGGCCGCGGCCGTTTATTATTTCACACATTAAAGATCGATAAATCTTTTTAAACTTGAAATAACAGTGTAAGGGTGATAAAACAGCAGTATAGAAACAACCCGGTCCCAACGACCCAGGTTGCCATTAACAAATAAATACATTGACACATCCAAAAGGCAGGCGGCTCACACCCGCCTGGCACACCCCCAACACGAGGCCTCTTCTATGCAAGTACCCAGGTTGGCATTAAAAGTATCAAGGCCAATGTCTGATAAGTGGGTGTCATCAAACCTGTACAGTCCACTAGTACCACCCTCTAACTCCCTATGCCGAAAAGATAAAATACCGACGATGCGCAGCAGCTTTTCTAAAGCCCTGTTAACGCGCTTACGAATTTTTTCGAGTGGTCTCAAGTAAAAATGCTTGAACCAAGCGAGTCTGGGGATGACCTCCGAAAAAACCACGGTCATAAAAGGAAACGTCAACTTTAACAATTGAGGGTCATCCCGGATTGCAAAAATCAGATCCAAAGTTCTGGCTCTACCTACATCATTCCCCCCAAGGTGCACTACCAGTATATCCGGGGGGGAAAGAAACTGCAGAAGTCTAAAAATTTCGGGACGAAATTCCGACCACAGCATTCCTCTCTTGCTAAACCACTGAATCCTATAATAATTGGGATCTAAGCCGAGGCTTTCTCCATAAGAACGTCTTCTGGCTCGTGCACGAGCCCAGTGCACGAAAGAGTGTCCGATGATCCATATGTTCAGACATCGTCCTGAAAATTTTAACAAACAGTGTCAGGGCGGATATAAGATTGAAACACATCCGACTTCCATCTACCCAACTTCTTAACAAATTGATCATCAAGACCCAATCTCGCAGCTTCAGTAGCGGCACCAATATGAAAGGAATGGGAAGTCAACCTTTCCTTATCCAGCCCCAACTGAACGAGACACTTCCTAAAAACCGCATTAAATTGATAGCCAGTCAATGGCCTACCATCCTGGTGATTGAACAAGAATACAGAACCGGCCGCTCTAATAGCCAAAAATTTATTCAGTAGACGCACCGGACATACTGATGAGTTGCGAAACCTGTGCAATTCAACACGCTTCCCAACACCCAGCTGATCCGTCTTAGAGAAACGTATCAAAATGCTACAGGTCATGTCAGATAAAATTGCATCCGAGAGAAAAAGAGCAGAGCTAAGCGTCCTATTTGTCGGCACCAGCTCAGAAATTCTCAGTGCCGCAAAAAACATCAACGAAAAAGCCGCCTGAAAAAGGACCGACTCGTAATAAGAAAAGCAAACGGACGACGTAATTGAACATAAATTCGCCAAAAGTGAGACAGTAACGGGCTTCCTAGAATCAGGCAAAAAAGTCGCTTTCAGGTATCCCTTCAGGGCTTGACGCACCGTAAAAAAGGAAGAGCAGGAAGGGAAATTCCTTAACTTAACGAAAAACGATACTCCGGCCAAAATTTTGTTCACGTGAGACCACGCATACTCCTTATGGAACAACGAATTAAAAAATTACAGTACCAAATTTTCAGAAAAACTATCAGGGGATACACCCGATGACTGAAGATGCGACACCCATAGAGACCATGCTGAATGGTATCCCGCCATGGTCGACGGAGCCAAAGAACGCAAGACATTCCTTGCTACCAAGTCTAAACTATGTACCATAGGTGGCTCGGGTAATGACAGCTCAGCTCGTCCGCTTCCGGAAACAGCGTAAAAAAGCGCTCCATCTGTAAGCGAGACAAAGCATCCGCCAAACCATTATCTTTGCCCGGGACGAAAGTCGCCTTAATCCAAATATTCAATGACAAGCATTTAGACACTAGGTAACGCAACAAGGCTATAACAGGAGGGGACTTTGAAGACAAACAATTGATAGCAAACATCACCCCCCTGTTATCGGTCCTAACCATCAGTCTCCTGTTCCGAAAGCGATGGCCCCAAACCTCCAGGGCCATCACAATGGGAAAGAGCTCAAGAAGAACGCTGTTGCGTGTGAAACCCAACTGAACCCATCTCTGACACCAGCGATCGGCGCACCAATGTGTGCGCCAAATGGCGGCGAAGCCGACCGAACCCGCTGAATCAGTGAAAAGACAAAAGTCCTTGTCCAGGATAAATTCTTCCTGCCAAACACTTTTGCCATTAAAATCCGTTAAAAACTGGAACCACACCAACATATCTTCCCTGACCTCCTGAGTTAACCTCACATGAGAATTGGGCGACTTGAGACCCGCAATCGTCGCATACAGTTTCCTGGAAAATAACTTACCCAGGGGAATAACCCTGGAAGCAAATGCCAGCAAACCAAGCAAGGACTGCATCTCCTTAAGACGTACCTTACGCCTCCGGATCAAAGACAATAGACAAAACTTGAGTCTAGACACTTTTTCCTGCGGGAGCCTAAATTCCATCACCTCGGAGTCGATTGTGATACCTAGAAATTGAATGCAAGTAGACGGCAAAGCCGTCTTCTCATGAGCCAACGGGATCCCAAACAGTTCGCACAACTGGACAAAACCATTCAGCAAGCGCAAGCAGTCTGTAGACCCCGCCCGTCCCAAGAACAAAAAATCGTCCAAATAGTGGACGATGTCGGTCGAATCACAAAATGTCGAAACGACCCATTCCAAAAAAGTTGCAAAACATTCGAAATAAAAACATGACAGTGAACATCCTATAGGGAGACATCTGTCAAAATAAAAGTTACCCGAAAAGAAAAAACCCAGGGAATTAAATGCGTCCGGGTGTACTGGCAGCAGACGAAAAGCCGATTTAATGTCTGCCTTGGCCATCAAAACCCCCCTCCCTAGACCCCTTAATTTAACCAGGGCATCGTCAAATGAGGAATATTGAACCGTAGCTAAATCCTCGCTTATCTCATCATTTAAAGAATCCCGGAAAGGAAACGACAAATGATGAATAAGCCTGTAAGTATTAGGCTCCTTCTTTTGGACAATGCCCAAAGGGGAGATCCTAAAATTCCTAAAGGGGGGGGACCGAGAAAGGGCCGGCGAATCTATCCAGCTCAATTTCCTTACTCACCTTTTCTGCCACGACTGATTCCAAACCCTCAACAGACCTAAGATTCTCCACCAACCTACAACCCTGACCATAAAATTTGGGCAGGGGAAAACCATCCGTAAAACCCTCAGTTAGGAGGGTGGCTTTCGCCCTGTCTGGGTAGCACTGAAGCCACGGGAGCATGGCGGTGAGGCTCACTGGGGTTACCGCCTTTTTGCAGCACACCCGTGGCCTGACCCCCCTGCCTCTTGAAGCACTTTGCAATGGGGTGGGCCCCAGAGCAAAAGGCGCATTCGTGCCTGTACTTGCATTAACCCGGCCACTTACAGACGGATTCATTGAAGTTAAAGCACACTCCTTTTCTAAATTGAAAACCCGAGGAGGAGGCTTGGGGCTGCTGGCTCGGAAAGGGCTGCCTGGGAAAAATTGACCTTTGTGGGAGAAAAAGGTCCAGCCAAAGGCTGACATCCTTTACCCCCCATTTCATAGCAGGCTGCACCGCCAGCTTTTGGCGAAAAGCCACGTCGTACTGAAACCAGGAAGTCCCACCAAAATTTTTGTACGCTTCCAGTATAATATCGGCGTGTTGAAAGAGCCCGATGCTTTTAGCAGGGAAACGTTCACACATAACCGATGAAAAAATAAAAAAGCCCTGCAACCAGTTGTTGAAAGATTTGGAAATAGGGCGCCTCCGCTCATCATCGTCCTTCTTATCCCCTCTAGCAACAAAATCCCTGGCCGAAGGCAACAGTGACAACATATCTATAAAATGTCCCTGCCAGATCCTCTCCTTGACAGACTCAGACAAGTGGAATCCTAACGGGGACATTTCACAGGTGAGAGTTTCCCTAAGGGAAGTCTCCGGCAAATTCTGTGATTGAGCCAGGAGATAAGAAGCCGACATTTCAGAATGCAAGCTCTGGGGCCTATGAGGTTCAACCTCCAAATTGCCCATGGGAGGAACCCATACATCCCGAGGTGAAGGGGCAGGCTGAGAAGCCACTATGTCGCCCGATACGTTAGCAGGGGGAGCAGATGTGGCTGCAGGGGATGGTATCACATTTGCAGGGGTACACAACCCAGTATCAGTGCTGGTTTCCATCAAGGACTTAAAGTCCTTCAGGAAATTCTGGAGTAACCCTGACATGGCTGGCAGGGGTACACTGTCCTGAGCAACAGTGCCCCTGGTGGTGTGTTCCGGTCCTAGCTGCTGCATCCTGGGGGGCCTAGTGACCAGGGAGGGGGCTGGCACAGTATCCACGAAGTTCTCCTCACCTGATCTCGCCGGCGCGATCCCCTCCGGACTCCTCGTCCCGCCGACCGATCTTGCCGCCGCCGACTGGGCCCTCGCTCCGTTCCCCGGAGCAGGTCTTCTAGCTTGGCCGCTCCGTGGCTAGTCCCCGCCTCCCCTCCCGGCGCGCCGGACATCCGCCGGAGGGGAGAAATGATTGCACGGAGTGCACCGCCTCTTCACCGGCCCGATCCCCTGGCCGGCTCTTCCGGGTGTGACGCGCCTGCTCACACCGCTTCCCGTGACGTCTTCTCCGCCCGGCGTCGCCGATGATGACGCTTTTCCGTCCGGGATCGTCACGTCACCTGGTCCGCGTCCGACTTCACTTCTGGCGGCCGCCCTCGATGCCGGCCCCGCTCCATCTTCGCCCGCCGCTCCACCGGATTCCGCGACGAGCGGCAACTCGAGACACTGCCGGAGCCAATCTTCGCCGCCAGCTTCACCCGCCCGCTCGATCAGTCTTCTCATGAGGCTCATCTCTTCTGAGGTAAGCAGAACCGCCTTTCTCCTCTTCTTCTGTCTTCAGCCAGGAACCGCTCCCGATGCCGTCTTCTTCCACCCGAAACCGCTGGGCTAGTACTGCTTCAAAAGGAGGGAAGCCGCTGCCGACCGACGATGACCCTTCTTGGAAAGCCGCTGCGCCGTCCGCTTCTTCTGTCTGGAGAACCGCTGGGCTGACTTCTTTCTTCTCTTCTTGACCGGCGAAGTGACGACTCATCTGTGAGGGGACCCTTAAATAGGTCCTCTTGAACTCCTTTAGCCAATCATCTTCAAACCTTGCAGGCGGGAGAAACCGGCTCAAACAGGTGAGGGGCTTATTCTCCCTAGATACTCGGGTAAACTAGCTATCACCCCATAGCCAATCAGCTTAAGTGACATTTGACAGGCTCTAAACTGCCTGACAACTAACTCTGCCTATTCCTTACTCTAAGCTATCCTCACCTGCCACTTCCCCATAAATAAAAGAGGCCATTCGTCCCCTTTTCTTTTTATTCCTGCAGCTCAACAAAACAAAAGGAGCGGACAATACAGCCCAGCAGCAACAAACTCTGCAGGATACATTTCAACAACGCAAAAAGTTTCTGAAGGAAAGTATGAAAGCATCAGCAATAACACAGAAAGTTTTGGAATTCATTGTTTTAGATGCTCAACCAATGACAGCTGTTGAAGATGAGGGCTTCCGTCGCCTACTGAAACACTTGGAGCCGAGGTACTCTCTTCTATCATGCAAGTATTTTTCCGAGATCGCACTGCCAGAACTGTACAAAAAAGTTTGCGAACACATTTCAAAAGAGATTAAAGATATAAAGGCTATGAGCTTTACTACAGATACTGTATACGGAGCTCTGATGTTTGTCCAATGTCGCTTTTAAGTTGAACAGTCCACTGGTTGGAAACGAGCTGTACACCGCACGGTGCAATGCTTCAAGCTAAAAACCTTCATGGTTCACACACCAGCGATACCATTTCGGATACAATTAAGGCTATACTTGACCAGTGGCACATTCCTTTGAATAAAGTGCATGTCATACTCCAGGACAATGCAAGCAACATGAAAAAGACCATGGACAAAATGGGGGTACGGAGCTTAGGCTGCTTTGCTCACAGCTTGCAGCTTGTAGTCAATGAGGGACTACTGTCACAACGGAGTGTGAGCGATGCCATTGCAATCGGTAGACAAATTGTGGGGCATTTAAAACATTCTCAACTTGCTTATTCAAGGCTGCAAGATATCCAGCTCCAGATGCAAATGCAACCTAAATGCCTGCAACAAGACGTCAAAACAAGGTGGAATTCTACATACTTGATGATACAGAGTCTTCTGGAGCAGAAGCGAGTCCTCTGTGCTTACATTGCTGACCATGATGACCTGCCCAGTACACTGACCACTAACCAGTGGGCTTTGCTAGAAAAAACTAGCATTGTTTTAGCACCATTTGAAGAGCTAACAAGGAAAGTAAGCTCATCCACTGCCTCCAACGCTGACGTCATTCCAGCTGTCACCGTCCTCAAACGCATCCTTGCTAAAGAAGGCAATGCGGATAATGGCATCAAAACAATGAAAACAACCCTGCTTCAAGCTGTAAGCAAACTCTTCGAGACTGTGGAAGATGAACCCCTATATGCACTTGCCACCCTGCTGGACCCGAGATATAAAGACAGGTAAGATTGTGTAACCTAACCTAACTAATTATTACATTAGCCTATCAAGTGTTAGAATTTCTAAATGTTTAAATTTACAGCATGGCATCTCATCAAATACAGTAAAACGCAGTGTTATTGTGGAGAGAAGAATAAAAAATATATCTATAATATATAGACCTAATAACTAATGTCATTGTTATTCATTATCTATATTATAGATTTTTTACTCTCCACAATAACACTTCTACTGTATTTGATGAGATGCCATGCTGCAAATTTAAACATTTTGAAATTCTAACACTTGATGACACTATAAAACCTAAGGCTGATTAAAGTAATATATATATATATATATATATATATATATATATATATATATATATATATATATATATATATATATATATATACTGTATATATATATATATATATATATATATATATAAATGATATAAAGAATGTAAGCCTATATAATTTATATTCTAAGAATATAAATTATATAGGCTAGGCTTACATTCTTTATATAATTTATTATTATACAAATTCAAATATATTATAATATATTTAAATATATACTATACAGCTGCAAGAAAAAGTATGTGAACCCTTTGGAATTATAAGGATTTCTGCACAAATTGGTCATAAAATGTGATCTGATCATCATCCAAGTCACAACAATAGACAATCACAGTCTGCTTAAACTAATGACACACAAACAATGAAATGTTGCCATGTTTTTATTGAATACACCATGTAAACATTCACAGTGCAGGTGGAAAAAGTATGTGAACCCTTGGATTTAATAACTGGTTGAACCTCCTTTGGCAGCAATAACTTCAACTAAACGTTTCCTGTAGTTGCAGATCAGACGTGCACAATGGTCAGGAGTAATTCTTGGCAAAGTCCAAGCAGGGTAGACCGCTCCAGGTGAGACTGGGATCAGGTGCTGGTCGGATCCGCAATCCAGGATAACTTCAAACAAAAAGGAATGACCGCACTTCCGATGGATTTTCAAAGAAAGGAGTATCTTTATTACGCGTCCACCGATTGTCCTGCATTCACAGTGTGTACCTGTACCTGCCATTTGATTGATGTGGAATAAAGATACTCCTTTCTTTGAAAATCCATCGGAAGTGCGGTCATTCCTTTTTGTCAGGAGTAATTCTTGACCATTCCTCTTTACAGAACTGTTTCAGTTCAGCAATATTCTTGGGATGTCTGGTGTGAATCGTTTTCTTGAGGTCATGCCACAGCATCTCAATCGGGTTAAGGTCAGGACTCTGACTGGGCCACTTCAGAAGGCATATTTTCTTCTGTTTAAACCATTCTGTTGTTGATTTAATTCTATGGTTTGGGTCATTGTCCTGTTGCCATCTTCTGTTAAGCTTAAGCAGGTAGACAGATGGCCTTAAGTTCTCCTGCAAAATGTCTTGATAAACTTGGGAATTAATTTTTCCTTCGATGATAGCAATCTGTCCAGGCCCTGACGCAGCAAAGCAGCCCCAAACCATGATGCCCTCACCACCATACTTCACAGTTGGGATGAAGTTTTGATGTTGGTGTGCTGTGCCTCTTTTTCACCACACATAGTGTTGTGTGTTTCTTCCAAACAACCCAACTTTGGTTTCATCTGTCCACAGAATATTTGGCAGTACTGCTGTGGAACATCCAGGTGCTCTTGTGCAAACTGTAAATGTGCAGCAATGTTTTGTTTGGACAGCAGTGGCTTCCTCTGTGGTATCCTCTCATAAAATTAATTCTTGTTTAGTGTTTTACGTATTGTAGATTCGCTAACAGGGATGTTAGCATTGTGACTTTTGTAAGTCTTTAGCTGACACTCTAGGATTCTTCTTCATCTCATTGAGCAGTCTGCGCTGTGCTCTTGCAGTCATCTTTACAGGATGGCCACTCCTGGGGAGAGTAGCAGCAGTGCTGAACTTTCTCCATTTATAGACAATTTGTCTTACCGTGGACTGATGAACAGCAAGGCTTTTGGAGATACTGTTATAACCCTTTCCAGCTTTATGCAAGTCAACAATTCTTAATCGTAGGTCTTCTGAGAGCTCTTTTGTGCGAGACATCATTCACATCAGGCAATGCTTCTTGTGAAAAGAAAACCCAGAACTGGTGTGTGTTTTTTATAGGGCAGGGAAGCTGTAACCAACACCTCCAATCTCATCCCATTGATTGGACTCCAGTTGGCTGTCATCTCACTCCAATTAGCTCTTGGGGATATCATTAGTCTAGGGGTTCACATACTTTTTCCACCTGCACTGTGAATGTCTACATGGTGTGTTCAATAAAAACATGGCAACATTTCATTCTTGTGTGTTATTAGTTTATGCAGACTGTGATTGTCTATTGTTGTGACTTAGATGATGATCAGATCACAATTTATGACCAATTTGTGCAGAAGTCCATATCATTCCAAAGGGTTCACATACTTTTTCTTGCAGCTGTATATATATATATAAACTTTTACTTTAATCTGCCTCAGGTTTTTTAAGTGTCATCAAGTGTTTCATATTTAGCCTAACCTATGTTTTATTTCTGTTTCAGATACTATACAGGTGCACAATCTGCAAAGCATGCAAAAGATGCACTAACAGGGGAACTAGAGGAAGACTTGAGGAGCAGCACAGCTGGAGCATTACAGGCCGCAGAACCACAAGACAAGGTCCCTCGGGTGGAAGCAGCAGCACCAAGCAGCTTTATGCAAGAGTTTGACCACATTGTGGAGGAGTTTGAACTAGATCCCAGTGCAGCAAGCAGCTTGAGCCCTGCAGTCCAACTGCATGGATATTTTGCAGCGAAAACCATCGCTGCCTCAGACAACCCATACCAGTTCTGGGGAGTCAACAAATACAGATTAACTTGTCTTGCTGACATTGCCACAAAATACCTCTGTGCCCCCTGCACTAGTGTAGAAAGTGAGAGTGTTCAGCACAGTTTCCAGCACTGTGGATGAGAAGAGAAATAGACCTACAGCAGAGAGAGCAGAAATGCTCGTCTTCATGAGAAAGATTTTGCCATTGCTGATGCTGATTAAGTGACCATTCACAGGTCATGTTTGTGTCATGTGTGAATCAACTTGATCACACAAAGAAATAGCATTTGTAATGGAAACAGGTAGACCAGTGTCACTGTCACACGCCAACATCAAATTGTGTGATGGTGGTGTGACACTGGACTACATGTTTACAATATGCTATTTGTATGTGTGATCAGGTTGTTGTTGTTCGACCAACTTTTTAGTCAGGTTCAGGCTGCTATGTTGTTGCTGCAATTTTGTATTGCCCCCTGCACTAGTGCAGAAAGTGAGAGAGTGTTCAGCACAGTTTCCAACATTGTGGATGAGAACCGAAATAGACGAGACTTCTGAGCAGAGAGAGCAGAAATGCTTGTCTTCATGAGAAAGAATTTGCCATTTCTGATTAAGACCCGGTTCACACTGATGCGAGTGCCGGGTTCGCATGTAATGTCGGAGCGCACTGCTCCGACATTACATGCTATCAGCTGTGCGGTGCGAGTTTAGCCATACAGTTTGTATGGCTAAATTCGCATCGCACCCGGTGCAAACACGCACAGGAGGCATTTTTGCAGCCGCATCAGGATCGGATCGCACAGCTGTTCACACTTGTGCGATCCCATCCTGTGCGAACTGCACGATCGCACTGCGATATGCGATCAAACTGGGGGTGTCGTTAAGATTACATTGACACCCCCAGCGTATCGCATATGGCAGTGTGAACTGCCGGGGGTGCGTGTGCGATGCGGGAAAAGGCTGCGAATTCGCAGCCTTCCCGCATCGCATATATGTGAACCGAGCCTTAGTGACCATTCACAGGTCATGTATGTTTGTGACTTGTCATGTGTGAATCAACTTGATCACACAAAGAAATAGCATTTGTAATGTAAACAGGTAGTACAGTGTCGCTGTCACATCACACGCCACCATCAAATTGTGATGGTGGTATGACACAGGACTACATGTTTACAAATTTACATGCTATTTGTATGTGTGATCAAGTTGTTGTTCGACCAACTTTTTAGTTTATTCTTATTGAAAATTTCTTGGGTTCAGCTGCTATGTTGTATGTTGCATTTTAAATTCCTATTTGCAGGATTTTGCACTTTATATTTTTTACAATGTTTACAGTTTGATTTCTATTGTATGTTCAAGCAATAAACTGTTTTTTTTTTTTTTTCTTGGGGTTACATTTTATTCTTTTTAATTTTGAGTTTAATTACATAATATTTTAGATTTTGAATGCACAATTGTTATAACAAAACAATACTTCTGGATCGGTATCGGTATTGACAGATACACAAAGTCAGGCATCGGTATCGAGACTAGAAAAGTCGGATCGGTGCTTCCCTAATCTTAATCTAAACTAACCCCAATATTAAACATTTTCCCAATAACCTGTATTTTATTTCCAACCAAAAGGTTGTCTAAATCAATTAAAATACAGTGCCTTGCGAAAGTATTCGGCCCCCTTGAACTTTGCGACCTTTTGCCACATTTCAGGCTTCAAACATAAAGATATAAAACTGTAATTTTTTGTGAAGAATCAACAACAAGTGGGACACAATCATGAAGTGGAACGAAATTTATTGGATATTTCAAACTTTTTTAACAAATAAAAAACTGAAAAATTGGGCGTGCAAAATTATTCAGCCCCCTTAAGTTAATACTTTGTAGCGCCACCTTTTGCTGCAATTACAGCTGTAAGTCGCTTGGGGTATGTCTCTATCAGTTTTGCACATCGAGATACTGAAATTTTTGCCCATTCCTCCTTGCAAAACAGCTCTAGCTCAGTGAGGTTGGATGGAGAGCGTTTGTGAACAGCAGTTTTCAGTTCTTTCCACAGATTCTCGATTGGATTCAGGTCTGGACTTTGACTTGGCCATTCTAACACCTGGATATGTTTATTTGTGAACCATTCCATTGTAGATTTTGCTTTATGTTTTGGATCATTGTCTTTTTGGAAGAAAAATCTCCGTCCCAGCCTCAGGTCTTTTGCAGACTCCATCAGGTTTTCTTCCAGAATGATCCTGTATTAGAAGAAGAAAGAAAAGACCCCCTAAGAAGGGTGGGACTTTAAAGGTAACTAGTAAGGATCTCTTGGAAAAAGATAAGTTGAAATAAAATAAACAATTTATTGGAACAATTGTGATTGTAAAGGATCAATCAGATAGGTAATGATACATTCAAAATACGATACAGTATAATTGCAGATGCATGGCAGAATCCAACGCGTTTCGAAATTGTGTAATACCAGAGTCTTCCTCAGGGAATCTGCATGTCTTCCTGGAAAGCATAATCATATGCCACAAATAAATCCAAGAAAACAGAACAAAATATAATAGCATGCACTTTGTATATCACAACATTGTTTTGGATCATTGTCTTGTTGAAAGACAAATCTCCGTCCCAGTCTCAGGTCTTTTGCAGACGCCATCAGGTTTTCTTCCAGAATGGTCCTGTATTTGGCCCCATCCATCTTCCCATCAATTTTAACCATCTTCCCTGTCCCTGCTGAATAAAAGCAGGCCCAAACCATGATGCTGCCACCACCATGTTTGACAGTGGGGATGGTGTGTTCAGGGTGATGAGCTGTGTTGCTTTTACGCCAAACATAACGTTATGCATTGTTGCCAAAAAGTTCGATTTTGGTTTCATCTGACCAGAGCACCTTCTTCCACATGTTTGGTGTGTCTCCCAGTTGGATTGTGGCAAACTTTAAACGACACTTTTTATGGATATCTTTAAGAAATGGCTTTCTTCTTGCCACTCTTCCATAAAGGCCAGATTTGTGCAGTATACGACTGATTGTTGTCCTATGGACAGAGTCTCCCACCTCAGCTGTAGATCTCTGCAGTTCATCCAGAGTGATCATGGGCCTCTTGGCTGCATCTCTGATCGGTCTTCTCCTTGTATGAGCTGAAAGTTTAGAGGGACGGCCAGGTCTTCATAGATTTGCAGTGGTCTGATACTCCTTCCATTTCAATATTATCGCTTTCACAGTGCTCCTTGGGATGTTTAAAGCTTGGGAAATCTTTTTGTATCCAAATCCAGCTTTAAACTTCTCCACAACAGTATCTCGGACCTGCCTGGTGTGTTCCTTGTTCTTCATGATGCTCTCTGCGCTTTAAACGGACCTCTGAGACTATCACAGTGCAGGTGCATTTATATAGAGACTTGATTACACACAGGTGGATTCTATTTATCATCATTAGTCATTTAGGTCAACATTGGATCATTCAGAGATCCTCACTGAACTTCTGGAGAGAGTTTGCTGCACTGAAAGTAAAGGGGCTGAATAATTTTGCACGCCAAATTTTTCAGTTTTTTATTTGTTAACAAAGTTTGAAATATCCAATAAATTTCGTTCCACTTCATGATTGTGTCCCACTTGTTGTTGATTCTTCACAAAAAATTACAGTTTTATATCTTTGTTTGAAGCCTGAAATGTGGCAAATGGTCGCAAAGTTCAAGGGGGGCGAATACTTTCGCAAGGCACTGTATATTTATAATATTAATAAAATTGTTAACATCACATCAATCACATCACATTAAATACTCGAGTGATAATCTCAATATCACACCCTAATTCCAATATATCTCCACAGATATATCTCCTTACGTTTTACCTAATGTCTCTCCTTTTTTTTTTTTTTCAATGCACTGTTTCCACTAACAAAGGATATTTAATATGTGTTATTCTATACTGTGTGCACTTTTCTCAATATAACCTTCATTTTACCATTATGTTTGGGAAACAGATTCAAAGTAACTGTGATCACATTGTAAATTATTAGATTAATTAACCCCACACATATTGTTATGATATACGTGTAGTCATATCATGGGTGACCTTGCCAGATATATCACTAATGTCTTATCCTAGTACATTCCTTTCATGAACAAGAGAAAAGGGAGGGGGGCAAGAGAGAGGCTCGTGTTTGCACACAGCTAACATGACACACACAAGATGTAGAACTAAGAGTTCCAGCATTCACACACATACACAATTATCTCTCTAAAATCGCTTACATTTTTCCCATTTGTACACAACACATACTGTACATATCGTTCTCTCACTTTCTTTTACCTTATTTCCCTGCTTAAGTTAGTTTTCCTCCCTAAAATCGACTTCCCTTATTTTGTTCTGATATCCCTTGCATCCCATGTACTGTACTTAACTTACTATAGCTCCTATGATCAGATGGGCAACCAAAATGCTTATCACATCTACCCACTCTGACAACATATAAAGTATTCTGTTTGAGCCAGGGCCAAAAAATGTTATTCCTATACAGCATGATTCTCTTTTGTCTGTTTTGGCTTTTTCCCTATGTTTAGGAATTTACTAGTTGTAGTGCCTGACCCTAAATGCATCACACAAACTAACATCAAAATTTCCCTTTATGTCTAGTTTTAATTTTTCTATCACCCTTCATCCATCCTGTTCAAATAGATAACTGTTCCTCTGTTTAATCTACATGATTTCAGTCCCCCATGGACCTTTTGGTGACCCTGTTACCCATTGTGGATCCCTGTCCACTTTACCCTTTTATCTAGGGGCTCAGTATAGGCGGAACCGCAACTTCGGTTCATACATTTTCTAGCGCTCCTGTTGTGCTTGGCATTTTTGAGGGTCTCTTACCCTTGATTCCATAGTTACATAGTAAGTGAGGTTGAATAAAAACAGTCCATCCAGTTCAACCTGTGTAGGTGTGTGTGGCTGTAATCATCTCACATACCCCTGAATGTTCTGATCCTTAAGGCTCCATGTACACGGGACGTTGTTAAAAGTCCCTTTGAATGCTGGAATTTCTAGGACGTTTGAAACGTCCGTTCAGTCGCGTTTGTACCCGCGTTTGGCGGGCGTTTAGCAGCGTTTGCGGGCGTTTGCGTTTAGAAGCGTTCCTAGAGGTCAAAAAAATTATTCCCCTTTAAAATGGAAAAACGCGAACGCTAAACGCGGGTCATCGTTTGTGCGTTTGAAACGCCGGGAAACACACGTTCGAACGCAAATAATTGCGTTCTAAAAACAGTCCCTGAACGCAACTGCCTGCAAATGACTGTAAACGACCTGGTGTACATGGACAGATAAGATAAAATGTAGATGGGTTCAGGGGCTTCTGAAAAAAACGCCCAACTGCTCCTAAACGGCCATTTCCAGCGTCCCGTGTACATGGAGCCTAAGATGTACGTCTAATAGTCTTTTGAAAGCCACCATACTACCCGCAGAAACCACCTCTTGTGGTAGAGAATTCCACAATCTTGTAGCCCTAACAGTAAAGAACCCCCCACGTTGCCTGAGGTTAAAACGCTTCTCCTCCAATCGCATTGTATGCCCCCCGAGTCCTCATGCAATCCCTTCGACCGAACAGCTTTTTTTCTAAACTGAGATCCCCATTAAGATATTTAAAAATTGCTATCATGTCCCCCCTCAGGCGTCTCTTCTCCAGGGAGAATAAATCAAGCGATTGCAGACGCTCTTCATAATTAAGGTCCTCCAAACCCCTAATTAGTTTAGTTGCCCTTCTCTGGACTCTCTCCAGCTCCAACACATCCCTCCTGAGGACTGGCGACCAGAACTGGACAGAGTACTCCAGATGCGGTCGAACCAGAGTTTTATAAAGTGGAAGGATTATAGACTTATCTCTGGAATACATCCCTTTCTTTATGCATGCTAATATTCTGCTGGCCTTGGCAGCTGCCGCTTGACATTGCATGCTGTTGCCTAATCTATCATCAACCAAGACTCCCAGATCTTTCTCCATTTTTGATTCCCCCAAGGGTTCCCCTCCTAATGTGTATTGTGCTTTTATGTTTCTAGTCCCCAAGTGCAAAACATTACACTTCTCCACGTTAAACCTCATTTGCCAAGTCGTTGCCCACTCCGTTATTTTGTCCAGGTCATCCTGTAGGATATCTGCTTTCTGATTCCTTTACTTCATTTAATGCCCATAATGACTGACCAGTCTTCTCTCTTCTCTACATGTGCCTATACCCTCTTGCCTCTAAACTACTATTACAGCAGATGTGTGCTTCATATAACCTGTTAAACGCACTATTCTTCCCTTTCTTATCTATAACACTCCGATGGACAGTAGACAGTGACAACATAACATATAACCACCAATCAATACAGTTTGATTAAGGGGAGTAAAATAGGTACCCTTTGTCCCGAAAATGTCTTACCGATCAAAGAAGTCTGCTAACCCAAATGTAAGCAAAAGGCTTATCTCAGCCAGCTGATTATCAGAAATTCCCGGACCGTCTCAAGCTCCTTGTTTTTCTCCTCGGATTCTCAGTGTCACCTGTATATTTCCTCCTACGCAATGCTCGCCATCTGTTCTGGACATTCTATAGATAGGCAACTCCTATCTTCATATTGATTAGTGGTTCAAAATAATTACAGCAGTAGGGAACAAACACAAAAAGATACACTCCGCATCTTTCCAAAATAACTGTTTTATTTGACGCAGTTGAAGGCTTTTATACACATGGTTACGTAGCTATCACATTATTATTACAATTGTACTTTTATGGTAACAAGGGGCGTAACATAGGCAGGCTAATTATAATCAGGACTCGAAAGAATGCAAACATGTACTGAAAACATTTTTAGTGCCATGTTCACAATGAGTGCAGTGTGCAATACATACAAAATATAATACAAATATATACAGGATGTACAAATTTCCTTTAGAAAAGTCAGCAGCTACAGAAAGTGTAGCTGCTGACTTCTAATAAACACACTCCCCTGTCCCAGGATCCAGCGATGCGGCCGCCCAAAGGCCCAGTTCTCTCCCACTCCTCTGCATCACAAGTGTGGGCACCCAGCTGTGACAGCTTGCTGCTCACGAGTCATGCTTTGCGGTCTGAATGGCCGAGCAATCTCCTGGGACCTGTGACGTGTCCCAGAAGATTGCAGGGAGGGAGGGGGAGAGGAGAACTTCTGATTGAGCCACCTAGGTGGCCCCAGTGGTGTACGAATGGGGGGTGTGGGGGGGGGCAGCCAGCCCTGGGTGCCACGCACTGTGGGGGGGGGGGTGTCAATTTCTCTATATACAGCTGCCCTATCCCCCTCCTATACAACTTATTTTGCTTGCCCCCCAGTGCTCTACAACCACCCCCCCTGTTCTCTTTAGCCCCCCCCCCCATGCTCCTCAGCTCCCCATAGTGCTTTTTATCCCCCCCTCGTGCTCTCTGGCTCCCCCAGTGCTCCCCCCTCAGTGATTTCCAGTTCCCCCTCCCCCCAGTGCGCCTTCCAGCCCCCCCTGCAATGCTTTTCAAACCCCCCCTTAATTCTCTCCAGTCCCCCCCCCCCTTCCCCGTGCCCTTCAGTGCTCTCTGCTTCCCCTGTGCTCTCCGGCCCCCCTAGTGCTTTTCTATCTTCTATCATGTCTGCAGTCTCTGATCATCTCTTGTATCATGTCCTCAGTCTCTGATCATCTCTTGTATCATGTCCTCAGTCTCTGATCATCTCTTGTATCATGTCCTCAGTCTCTGACCATCTCTTGTATCACGTCTGCAGTGTCTGACCATCTACTGTATCATGCCTGTGACCTCTGACCACCTCCTGTATCATGTATGTAGTCTCTGACCATCTCCTGTATCATGTCCTCAGTCTCTGATCATCTCTTGTATCATGTCCTCAGTCTCTGACCATCTCTTGTATCACGTCTGCAGTGTCTGACCATCTACTGTATCATGCCTGTGACCTTTGACCACCTCCTGTATCATGTATGTAGTCTCTGACCATCTCCTGTATCATGTCCTCAGTCTCTGACCATCTCCTGTATCATGTCTGCAGTCTCTGACCATCTCCTGTATCACGCCCTCAGTCTCTGACCATCTCCTGTATCACGCCTTCAGTCTCTGACCATCTCTTGTATCATGTCTGCAGTCTCTGACCATCTCTTGTATCATGTCTGCAGTCTCTGACCATCTCTTGTATCATGTTTGCAGTCTCTGACCATCTCCTGTACCATGTCAGGTCTCTGACCATCCCCTTTAGCATGTCTTCAATTTCTTACTCAAACTTAAACACATTGCTAATAATATTAGCTATCTGTTTATGCCAAAGGTAGGACTATGCAGGGGAGGCAGAGAGTGCAAAAGGGGGGCCTGTGATTAGAGAGACAGATGGGATGGGGGGGGGGGTGCTACCAAATGCCTAGGTATGGGAGCGGACCCCTGTCTAAACTAGGTACCCGCACAACCCCCAAAAAATAAAACATGCCAAATGTGCCATGTATGGGGGTGAGGAGTGCTGAAAGCAGAAGATTCACTTTTGGGTGGTACGCGCTTTAAGCAGTATATACCGTTTTGTGACTGGAGCCCCATGTGACACGGAGCCACCACCTCATAGGGCTGGATTAGTGGACACAATGTTTGCTACAATCCTTATTCCCTTTATGATGAGAATCATGAGCCATCCCATGACACAGTACACGCCATTAATAACATGTACTGCAGGCTCAGCCAACCAGGTCTATAACACCCCTCCCCCACTTTACCCCACACAGATAATAAGCCCCCTTCCCTATATCCTCATACAGACGGCTGATTCCTCCTTCCACTTCTCACACAACCTCCATCTCTGTCCTCCAACACTGAGCTGAGCACAGCTTACTATACACGACACGACTGCCCCGTTCTAGCTGCTAGTCAGGTGACCGCTCACTCTCCTCACCCGGAAGCGGAAGTAAAACTGGGGGGGTCGCCATGGGAAGCAAGATGGCGGCGGCCAGCAGGGTCGTCCAGGTAAGAGAGAATTTTACACCCTTCGTGTACTATTAGGTGAGAGGAGTGTGACAGAGACATGATGGTGGGTCTGTGTTATCGGCTCAGGCCCGAATTTTCCCGGACTTGTCGCGTACAGGGGGTGACAGCCAGTGACCCTGAGAGGAGAGCTGAGGGTGACTCCAATACATAGGGGACACATACACATAATACAAACCATACACTGCATTCCAGTATACATAATACACAGGGGACACCCCATCCCAGTCCACATAATACACAGGGAACACCCCATCCCAGTCTACATAATACACAGGGGACACCCCATCCCAGTCTACATAATACACAGAGGACACCCCATCCCAGTCCACATAATACACAGGGGACACCCCATCCCAGTCCACATAATACACAGGGGACACCCCATCCCAGTATACATAATACACAGGGGACACCCCATCCCAGTCTACATAATACACAGGGGACACCCCATCCCAGTCTACATAATACACAGGGGACACCCCATCCCAGTCCACATAATACACAGGGGACACCCCATCCCAGTCCACATAATACACAGGGGACACCCCATCCCAGTCTACATAATACACAGGGGACACCCCATCCCAGTCTACATAATACACAGAGGACACCCCATCCCAGTCCACATAATACACAGGGGACACCCCATCCCAGTATACATAATACACAGGGGACACCCCATCCCAGTCCACATAATACACAGGGGACACCCCATCCCAGTCTACATAATACACAGGGGACACCCCATCCCAGTATACATAATACACAGGGGACACCCCATCCCAGTCCACATAATACACAGGGGACACCCCATCCCAGTATACATAATACACAGGGGACGCCCCATCCCAGTATACATAATACACAGGGGACGCCCCATCCCAGTATACATAATACACAGGGGACGCCCCATCCCAGTATACATAATACACAGGGGACGCCCCATCCCAGTCTACATAATACACAGGGGACACCCCATCCCAGTCCACATAATACACAGGGGACACCCCATCCCAGTCTACATAATACACAGAGGACACCCCATCCCAGTCTACATAATACACAGAGGACACCCCATCCCAGTCCACATAATACACAGAGGACACCCCATCCCAGTCCACATAATACACAGAGGACACCCCATCCCAGTCCACATAATACACAGGGGACACCCCATCCCAGTCCACATAATACACAGGGGACACCCCATCCCAGTCCACATAATACACAGGGGACACCCCATCCCAGTCCACATAATACACAGGGGACACCCCATCCCAGTCCACATAATACACAGGGGACACCCCATCCCAGTCTACATAATACACAGAGGACACCCCATCCCAGTCCACATAATACACAGAGGACACCCCATCCCAGTCCACATAATACACAGAGGACACCCCATCCCAGTCCACATAATACACAGGGGACACCCCATCCCAGTCCACATAATACACAGAGGACACCCCATCCCAGTCCACATAATGCACAGAGGACGCCCCATCCCAGTCTACATAATACACAAGGGACACCCCATTCCAGTCCACATAAAAAACACAGGGGACACCCCATTCCAGTATACATAATACACAGGGGGCGCCCCATCGCAGTCCACATAATACACAGGGGGACGCTCGGTCCACGTTAATACACAGGGGGACGCTCGGTCCACGTTAATACACAGGGGGACATCCGGTCCACATTAATACACAGGGGGATGCCCGGTCCACGTTAATACACAGGGGGACGCTCGGTCCACGTTAATACACAGGGGGACGCTCGGTCCACGTTAATACACAGGGGGACGCCCGGTCCGCGTTAATACACAGGGGGACGCCCGGTCCGCGTTAATACACAGGGGGACGCCCGGTCCGCGTTAATACACAGGGGGACGCCCGGTCCGCGTTAATACACAGGGGGACGCCCGGTCCACGTTAATACACAGGGGGACGCCCGGTCCACGTTAATACACAGGGGGACGCCCGGTCCACGTTAATACACAGGGGGACGCCCGGTCCACGTTAATACACAGGGGGACGCCCGGTCCACGTTAATACACAGGGGGACGCCCGGTCCACGTTAATACACAGGGGGACGCCCGGTCCACGTTAATACACAGGGGGACGCCCGGTCCACGTTAATACACAGGGGGACGGTCGGTCCACGTTAATACACAGGGGGACATCCGGTCCACGTTAATACACAGGGGGACGTCCGGTCCACGTTAATACACAGGGGGACGTCCGGTCCACGTTAATACACAGGGGGACGTCCGGTCCACGTTAATACACAGGGGGACGTCCGGTCCACGTTAATACACAGGGGATGGGCCATGGTTTGGCTATGATACAGAAGCCACGCTTACAGCACACGGATCCCAACACACATTCATGCAGATAAGCCTTCTGGGATACCCTCAGACCACTGGGGACTGGACCTTTCGGCATATTTTTTAGGCTTTTGTTTCTGGCCCGGGATCCAACATGACGCCACCATGGATCCTGCCGCTTAGGGGAAAAATGGGAAGTCCCAACCTGTTCTCTCCCAACTTCCGGGCCGCCCAGACTCACCGATCCTTTTGCCAGACTTCCCCGGCGCGGACCCTTCCACTGTCACTTGCTTTTAGGAAAATGGTGAGATTTTCTCTCTCTCCTCCCCACCAAGCAGGACATCTCTGCAATGGCTGCTACAGTTGTGAGTACCCTCTCTAAAAGAGATCCAGGACCAAAAGCACCAGATAAACAAAGTGGACTCTAGGGTCATTTCAAATGAAACCTCTACACACTCTCTGGAAGCTAGAGTAACAGCTCAGGAGCGGCAAAACCAAGGTATTTCCACATTGCAGTTGCTGATTCATGACCGTAAAAAACAAAATTTGAGAAACAATATGAGGCTCCAGGACACCCCTAAGGCAACATCTGGAGGAGACCTTAGCACAATGGTCAATGCCATCCTGAACCGCCTGCTATGCAAAACCCCAACAATGAAACTGGAGTTAAACCAAGTCCAGGGCTTTTGAGGGGGGTACGCTTTGTACCCCAGAGATGTCCTTGCGAGAGTACACTTTTATACCATTAAAGAGGAAATTATGCAACGGGCTTGGTCCATTGGTCCTGTGGACGGGGCACCAGTTCAACTCATTCCAGATCTATCCTGCATGACTCTCAGAATGCGTTGGACTATCCAGCTCCTTCTCAATCTAATCCAGAATGCTGAGTCAATCCACCGTTGGGGCCACCCATTTCATCTTGTCATTCGTAAAGGTAATGACTCCTTCAGTCTGCACACCCCTGAGCAGTTGCGGGATCTCTTTGCATGTTTGGATGTTCCAGAAGTCCCCATCCCTGACTGGCCAGATCTCTAGGAGTGCACAGGGGGACCATGACCCTCATCCTCGAGACCACAATGACAACACAGGTCGAGACCCCAAATACAGTCGAGAGGATGAAGATGCTCATCCAACGACATTTGAGCCGTAGTTGACGTTTAATCAGGGATTAATGGCCTTTATGGCGGTTAACTTTTGACTTGTTTTTCACTATGGGCCAATGGTCGTGGCAGCCCACAGCCTGCATCCATCAACTATGTTTGCACAGCATCCCCGGCATCCCTCCAGGGGTGCATTCGCCTGGCTTATCAATGTTGGCTGCCACAGCTGCTATGTTTGCATGGCATCCCCAGCATTTCTCCAGATGGGCCCAGGCTGCATGCTAAATTCTCAAAGTAACAGTTATGCTGCATAGCATGCTCCCTCTGCTACTGACTTTTACTTTTGTCCCCACTTTCCTCAATAAGCTTAAATGGTTCTCAGGACCACGTCATTGTAGAGAAAAGGAATAGCACTTCATGTCCCCCCATACAAAGGGCACTAAAAGCCAAAACAAGCAAAGGGAAAGGGCATGGAAGACAAGTACCAGCAGAAAGTGTATTTACTTTAAAGTTAGACTGTAGGCATTGTCAATTTTTACACTGGTCCAGTTTTCCCCAAATGAAGGTATATGAACCTGTTGTATGGACTGACATTTGTTGTGCAGTGAAATAGTGAAATTCTAAGGCCCCTATAACACAGGCCGGATCTGATTTGCTTAACGGGATCTAACAGTTAAGCACCTGCTGAGCGGAGCGGCCGAATGACAGGTCTGTGCCCACTCTGCTTATGCCGAGCAAAAACAGACACAGCCTGCTTTGCGATATGGGCAGCCCATAGAGGACCGGCTTGCCATTTACACCTGACTGCAATCTGATCCAGCCACACAGAGGGGAACAAATCTCCTTCGGTTTTTTCTTTTTTTTTTGTCGGATCAGACCCAGGGGTCTGATGGAAAATGAAAACGTATGCAGCTACCACATCTGAGAACTGGTAGGCTGCAATACTAAAATTTTGTTTTTGGGTTTAGTTATATTTTAATGTTGACCACCTATTGTTGTTTTTTTATTTTTACATTAGTTTAGTCGTGTCCGACTCTTTGTGACATCATGAACCATAGCACATGCATTTTCTGTCCTCCACTGCCTCCCGGAGCTTGCTTTAACTTCATGTTCATTGTTTCGATGATGCTATCTATCCATCTTGTTTACTGATGTCCTCGTCTCCTTTTTCCTTCCATGTTTCCCAGCATCAGGACCTTTTCCAATGAGTCCTCTCTTCGCATTAGGTGGCCAAAGTATTCGATCCTTCCAGTGAATTTTCAGGCTTGATTTCCTTGAGGATTTACTGGTTTGGTCTTCTTGCCACCTAAGGGACTTTCAAAAGTCTTCTCCAACACCATAGTTCAAAATCATCAATTCTTCAGCGTTCAGCCTTCCTTATGGTCCAGCTTTCACAGCCGTAGGTTACTACTGGAATTACCATAGCTTTGACTGTACGGTAGAGCTGCACGGTTCTGGATAAAATGAGAATCATGATTTTTTTGCTTAGAATAAAGATCATGATTTTCAGTGTAACATCTATTACATTATACAAAAAAAATGGGCTAACTTTACTGTTTTTAAATTCATGAAAGTGTATTTTTTCCCAAAAAACTGCGTTTGAAAGACTTCAAATACAGTGTGACATAAAAGATTGCAACGATCGCGATTTTATTCTCTAGGGTCTCTGCTAAAAAATGTATATAATGTTTGGGTGTTCTAAGTAATTTTCTAGCAAAAAATACTGATTTTTAACTTGTAAACAACAAGTGTCAGATAAAGGCTAAGGGCTCCTTCACACACTGAGTCCGCCAAGCGAACTCCATTTTTCTCAGCAGGTTATCGATCCGCCTATCCCCTGCTGAGCAGTTGGATTACTGTGTGCGGAGACACAGCTGTCAGGTCCCCATTCATCTCTATGGGGGAATCGGATGGGAACGGACCGTCTGTCCGTTCTCATCCGATCTGATCCGCCAGACGGATGGAAAATAGGGTTTCCATCTGTCCAGTTTGGACGGATCGGATGTCAGCAGACAAGTCTCCGCTGACATCCGATGCCCCATAGGGATGCATGGGGCGTCCATTCAGATCCGCCAAAAAAACTGACAGGCGGATCTGAACGGACTCCATGTGTGAAAGGGGCCTTAGCCTTTAGTGCCGGTTCACACTTGTGCGGTTTGCGAGATTGCATGTAATTCGGAGCGCACTACTCCTTCATTACATGCGATCTCATGTGCGGATGCGAGTTCAGCCATACACTTTGTATGGCTGGATTCGCAGCGCATCCGCAGCAAACTCGCACATGAGGCTTTTTTTGAGCCGCATCAGAATCGGATCGCACAGTGGTTCACACTTGTGCAATCGGATTCTGTGCGAACTTGCAGATCGCACTGCGATATGCAATCGCAACTGGGGGTGTTGTTAACTTTTAATTGACACCCCCTGCGTATCGCATATGGCAGTGTGAACTGCCAGATGTGCGGATGCGGGAACACGGCACGCTGCATATTCGCAGCGTTCCCGCATCGCACAAGTGTGACCCAGCACTTAAGAGGTTAAACTGCCCTCACAGATGGAAGTTAATTCCTTTGATCTAAATTCTAAAAGAAGGAAATGATACATTGTAAAACATTGTGTTATCTCACAGCCTTAACAATGTTGATAAACAATTGCCTGAGCCCCCGTTCACATGCACGCGATCCGACTTCGGGTGGCGACCTCCGAGGTCGCGGTGCGAGCAGCGCGCCGCGACCTCGGAGCGGCCGCCACGGACTTCATAACATTGAAGTCTATGGCGGTCGCCTCCTGGTCGCCCCAAAGAAGCTCCGGACCCTTTTTCTAGGTCGGAGCGACTTGTGTGGCTCGACTGGCTGCGGACTCTCCCATTTGGTTTAGACAGCAGCAGGCGCCATCGGCTCCCGCTGCTGTCAATCAGTCAGTGAGCCAATGAGTAGAGGGGTGGGGCCGAGCCGCGGTTCTGTGTCTGAATGGGCCCACAGAGCAGCGGCTTGGCTCAGGTGGCCACATAGCAAGCTGTTTACTGTGGGGGCAATTGGCAGGAGGGAGGGGCAAGGAGCGCCGGTGGGGGACCCGAGAAGAGGAGGATCTGGGCTGCTCTGTGCAAAACCACTAGATAGAACAGGGAAGTATAACATTTTTATTTACAAAAAAAAAGACTTTAATATCACTTTAAACATTTCCCTTTACTAATGCTTTAATTGCATTTTCAGTATTTGGTGTTGACACTAAATCTCTGCTTTTTTTTTTTTTAGGTGGTTAAGCCGCATGTTCCAGCAATACGATTCCCAGACAGGAAAAATAGTCCAAAACCTAATGGTGAGTGTGTGTAACAATCCAAAATTAGAAAGCAGTAGAAGTCCTACAGCTCCACATCTGCTGGCACTGCATATTACCCAGAGTACGGCAACATCCATTATAATACAGGAAATTTCAAAAGAGTATCTGTTGGCTGTGTTGCTCTTTAAAACACGTTCTGATAAATCATCAAACGCAATGCAATGTGTTGTGATGCCATTTATTTTAAATGGCACCCCAACACACACACACACAACTTAGATGTGAATGTTCTATGTGTGTGCTCATTGCGTTGAAAAAAACTTGCAGGTCCAGTTAAAGTGCTTTGCAGAGTTTTGGTCCAAAAAAAATAAGCTGCTTAACTCAACCTATGCATTTCTGCAAGGCACTTGTGTGAACTGGCTTCACTTTGTGCTTTAACCCTGGCCACTTAACAGTCATCACCTCCTGCAACATTGCTGTAAAAGCCTTGCTTTGTCTTAAAGGAGAACTCCTGGCAAAAACTTTTTCCCATGTCCTTGTTGCTGATCTCCTACCTTCACCGACTATGCCATCCATCTATCTGAGCTCAGTAGTTCCTCTGTAATAGCCTGCTGAAAGGTAAAACCATTACTGCCCTGTGATTTCCTGTTTGTAAGACCGGTGCCTGCTATTGCTGCCTGCTATTGCTCCTGTCCCCCCAGCCACCATTCTTGCGGCGTTGCCTATTTGTAGTTCTCTACAGCAAGCAGGGCGGTCCTCCCTTCCATAATTGATGTAGTGGACAGAGGGGTCTCACAGACCCCTGGTCTGTACCGCCCATGGAGGTGGTGTCTTCCTCCTCTGCTCCCTGCCACTCACCACCCCCAACGCCCCCCGCCACCATCTGTCGGTGCAGCAGGGATAGTTAGGAGAAGCCGGCTGGATGGCAAAGCAGGAATCTCCCGCTGTGACAGATCTTGTATGTGAAACGCATTGTCCAGCTTCCTTGACCGGCTTTGTGATAGACAGCACAATGGTCCAGGGCCGGTCCAGGAGGCGACAACGGCTGGCGTTTCACATACAAGATCTGTCACAGCGGGAGATCCGTGCGCTGTCATCCAGCCGACTCTCCTAACGATCCCTGCTGCACTGATGGGCACTAATAAGCTGCACTGGTAGGCACAGATGAGACTGCACTTATTGGCGCTGTGGGGCCCAGATGAGGTGACACTAGTGAGTTTGCCCTCTTCCAAATAAATTATAAGGGTCTACATTTTTTCATCATAGGTGTATTTTAAATGATAGACAAAATATTACCAAAAATCCAGAAAAAAAAAACCCCATGATACAAATGTTTAAAATTTAGTTGCAGTTCAGTGAGTAAAATAACTATTTGATCACCAAGCAAAACATAACTTAGTACTTGGTGGAGAAACCCTTGTTGGCAATCACAGAGGTAAGACTTTCGTGTATTTAGTGACCAGGTTTGCACACATTTCAGGAGGGATTTTGGTACACTTTTTTTTTTTTTTACAGATCTTCTCTAAATCCTTAAGGTTTCTTGGCTGCCACTTGGCAGCTCGAAGTTTCAGCTCCCTCCATTTTCCAGAGGATTAAGGTCTGGATACTGGCTAGGCCACTCCATGACCTTTATGTACTTCTTTTTGAGTCCCCCCTTTGTTGCCTTGGCAGTATGTTTTGGGTCATTGTCATGCTGGAAGACCCATCCATGACCCATTTTCAGTGTTCTGGCTGAAAGGAGGTTCTCATCCAAGATTTTATAATACATGGCCCCATCCATTGGCTCCCCAATGTGGCAAAGTCGGCCTGTACCTTTAGCAGAGAAACAGCCCCAAAGCACAAAGTTGACACTTTCGTGCTTGACTGTAGGAATGGTGTTCTTTGGGTCATTGTCAGGATTTTTATTCCTCCAAACACGAGTCCCCCTCCTCAAGAAGGCACATCGACAGTCATGCCACTGAACATCTAAATAATTGGGAGAAAGTGCTGTGGTCAGAGACCAAAATGAAGCCCTTTCACATTTGACTTAAGTTGTCCTGTTTGGAGGAAGAAAAATGCTAACTATGACCCTAAGAACACCATCCCTACAGTCTAGAACGAAGGTGAAAACATGGTGCTTTGGGGCTGTTTCTCTGCTAAAGGTACAGGCCAACTTTGCCGCATTAAGGGGCAAAGGACGGGGCCATGTATTGTAATATCTTGGATGAGAACCAGAACACTGAATATGGGTCGTGGATGGGTCTTCCAGCATGATAATGATCCAACAAATACCGCCAAGGCTACAAAGGAGTGGCTCAAGAAGAAGCACATTAAGGTAATTAAGTCAGTCTCCAGACCTTAATCCTATAAAAAAAATTTATGGAGGGAGCTGAAACTTCAAGTTGCCAAGAGACCGCCAAGAAACTTTAAGACCCCATTCAGACTAGCGCGACTTGTCAGGCGACCAAGTCGCCTGACAAGTCGCGGTCGGTCGCTCACCATTGAGTAGTACAGGACCTGTTCTAAAAGGGGGGAAACAAGTCGCTCCGACTTAGAAAAAGGGTCCTGTACTACTTTGGGGCGACCTGGGAGCGACTTGCATAGACTTGCATTATGTGAAGTCCCTGCAAGTCGCGCCGCACGCTGTGCACCGCGACTTCACAGGTTGCTCCTCCAAGTCAGATCGCCTCAGTGTGAACCGGTGTAACGTTAAAAAACCATACCCCGTGAAGAAACCATACCCTTTTCACTTCCTGTGTGAAACAGCTGAGCAGCGCAGCAGTGCGCATGCTCAGAGCCCCGGAGACGTAACTGAACAGCAAAGAAGATCACAAGTGCGCATGCTCAGAGGGTAGGAAATAATCACGGCACTGTGTGAAATGTCATACTTACGGCGGTATAATTAAAACAGTTCGGCAGCAACTTCAAACATCTGCTCTCCTATCGCTGTCACTTCCCTGATCTCCCCTAATAAATATATAAGCGGCGGCGGGTGTATGACATGTAAATGACGCCGATCTCGGCTCCGTGATCCCGCTTTTATATTTATTAGGCGAAATGAGGGAAGTGACAGGGGAAGGAGCGGAGATGATTGATGTTGCAGTGGAGCTGTTTTTAATGTAACGGCGGCAAGTGTAAGTACCGTGAGAAATCCATACCCTCCGTAGCTGCAGCGGAAGTGACGAGGGTATGGTTTTCTCACGGGTATGGTTTTCTCACGGAACACCGGCTCTAAGGATTTAGAGAAGAGTAGGCCAAAATTCCGTCTGAGATGTGTGCAAACCTGGTCACTAACTACAAGAAACATCTTACCTCAAGTATTAAGTCATGTTTTGCTTGGGGATCAAATATTTATTTTACTCACTGAATTGCAACTTTGTTTTATGTGTTTTTTTTTTCCTGGATTTTTGGTTTATATTCGGTCTCTATCATTTAACATACACCTATGATAACAATTATGGACCCTTCATTTCTTTGTAAGTGTGCAAACTTACAAAAAATCTGCAGGGGATCATATAATTATTTTCCCTGGTGTAGCTCAGGAGTTCAGATTTCACTAGCTGTAGTTTTTCTAGCTTAGTTTCTATCGTCTCTTCTTACTGCTTCCCTTTGATCAAAGACTGGACAAATCCTGAAGAATATTACAAAAAGGGATGAGCTTGGGTTCAGCTCTGTGTTCTGCTGAACCTGCAAGGCAGCTGTCAGTGTTGGGCCAATGAGATGCAAGCATCTGACAGAAGGCAGTGGAATATTTAGTGACAAATCTGTATAGTTTTTTCCCTAACCTTTTTAATGCCACCACTAGTGGTGGCAGTGAGGGGTTTTAGATACACTCCTGTCGGCTGTACAGCTGCCCAATCTCTTTTTGTGACCCATGAATTGTGTCCCCTGCCATGTATCCTGGGATCTGCTTTTCCTCCTGCAGGTCTAGGACCCGCATGTCGGTTGTCGGCAGGTAGGGGGAGGGAGACCAGTGAACATCCATTTACTGATCTCCGTTAGCCATAATGAACCCTGAAGCAATACAGTGGAACCTTGGTTTGCGAGTATAATTGGTTCCAGCAGCTTGCTTGTAATCCAAAACACTTGTATATCAAAGCAAGTTTTCCCATAGGAAAGCATTGAAACTCAGATGATTCGTTCCACAAGCATTTATAGTAATATAAAGATATGCTGTATTATATATAAAGTAGTACATTACTGTACAGTATAAGTATGCCATCTCCTCTGTTAAACATTGTGTCCCTGTGTCCGTGCTGTACATAACAGATGCCAATTATACTGTATTAGAGCTTGTCTGGCTGTTTACTGCAGCCCTCTGCTTCTCTCCTCCCCTCCTCCTCAGATGACGTCAGAAGGAGTGATCGGCTCCTCCCGCCGGGTAGAGCAGAGAAACGAGGAGACATATACAGTAAGTGCAGGGACACTCTGAAACAATATAAATCGGCATGTTTATATACAGTACAAGCATTGGGACACATAATGGTATGTAACAGAGTGCATTAACAGAGGGGATGGCATGCTTTTAGTGTATAAAACTGCTCGTATATCAAGACAGTTTTTTTTTTTTAAAAATGTTGCTCGTCTTTCAAAACGCTCGTAAACAAAGGTACTCGTAAATCGAGGTTCCACTGTACATCGCTTCCAGGTCGCTACATTGGGATGGCTTGGGCAGAAAAGACATTGGAAAAGGCTTCTATCTACTATGAAAAGTGAAATTTTGCCTGAAAAGGTGCACTTGGCCTTTAGTATGACAAAAACATAAAACTATAACAGATGTGTTTTCATTTTTGTTTGTATACATTTATTTGGTATTCCTTATTTTACCACAAGTGTTATTACTTTTAGTGCAAGAAGCATTGAAGTCTATGATTTATCCCTTCACTACTCCCTCAATCACAGCACAACAAGCTACGATCGAAAATCCTCCCGGAATTTCCAATCCTGCACCTGTCCGCCGAGTAGTGACATCCCCAGACACTAATGACTTATTGAAATCACTTCCTCAGAAGTACAGGAGAAAACCTGTGCCCAGTGAAGAAATGGAGTATATACAAGTGAGGCATTCAAGCTTTAATATTGGTTAACATATTGAAGGACATTTATGTAGTTCCTACTCTACCATTTGCAACTGAATGTTTGGAAGCGCCACATTGCTTCTGTATTGTGAATTTCTGCAACTAATCTTCAAATGTCTGCCTGTTTTTGCACATTTCTGACAAGTATTTTAAGCTAGTATGCTGCACATATAATACAGCAATCTGCCAGATAATTGGGAAGTAATGTGGATCACTTTTTGAACAGGCGTGGTTATATGAAAATTACTTATTAGCTATTTTTTAGGCAATAAGCCAGTTGGAAAATCTGCCATCCTTTTGAATGATGCGAATAAAAAACTGGCACAAAAAATGGCACAAAGCCATACAACACATTTATTACATGAAATGTGACATAATAAATCTTTTGCATTTCTATGGCAGATTAGTCAGCACATTATTAATTGATAAATATCCCCTACTGTATATTGGATTTCTCTTTTGTTTCTTTTCTACTGGATAGTCTAGTTTCACTCTAGTTTTACAGTGCCTGAATACAGACCAGTAGCTTACTTTTATCACACAAAACCTATGACCCACCTGTTTTTCATTTTTGCACACGTGAAAATCTGCATTTTTGGCCCCAAAATTACTTAAAACACCCAGACATTATATATTTTTGGAAAGCAGAGTAGAATTAAAAGATAAAAGTTGCAGTTTTTGTTGCTTGATTGCTTGATATTTGAACAACTGAGTAAATAGATACCAAACATGCCAAGTCTTAAAATGTTGTGCTCCTGCGATATTGCAATGAACAATGATACCTAAAAATCTCCATAGGCGACACTTTGAAAGCCTTTACTACTCACCAGTGCGATCGTGGTTTACATACATGTGCGCACCATGTGCATGCCTTTTGTATTAATGGGTGTGCAGGGCAACTGGAGTTATGTTTAAAGGATAAGTTCACCTTTGTAAATAAAAGAAAATGAACAAATAATAAATGCACATCTTTTTGCAGGTAAAAAAAAGTGCATTTATTATTTTATATACTAGGAGCATGCAAATCATTAAACCCCTGATCAGTAGGTCTTGGGTGCCATGCAGGTGTCCTGCAGAATGTCAGTGTAAGCTGTCTGCCCGTACTTTGTACATGCAAGCAGTTGCACACTGACGGGAAGAAACAATGAACAGCCTAGGGCGCTCAACAGTGCCCTTGTAGTTCTCAACTACCAGCCGACAGCCGCAAAGTTTGTTGGTACTTGTAGTTCGTTCATTCACAGAACTTTGTGAATGAATGACATGGCTGGGTGGGCAGAGCTCTGCATGGCCGCGTTTTTTTATTTTTTTTTTATTTTAAATTGTGACCGCAAGTGTAGGGAGGCGGCAGGTTGGGGAATGGCTTCAGCAGTGGGAACATGTAACATGTTCCACCCTAAAAACAGGTGGAACATGTAACATGGTCCCAAAGGTGAACTTATCCTTTTAATTGTTTTGGTTTTTAATTTCTTCTTTCTTTTATTACTTTATTGATATTATAAGGGGTTAACATACCGCCATGTTATAGCATTGAGCAGATGACCAGTATTATTTATAAAGACATTGGGGGTCTAATAGACCCAATTGTCTCTCCTGCTCTCCAATGCTGATAAGCTCGGTTACATACATTCAAGATGGCTTTGAAACCTGAAGTGACTAAATCCATCATCACTTCTGGTTTCATTCAGATGTTCCTCAGTCTCCTCCCGCTCAGCCTCCTAAAGCTGATGGATGTGGTCCCGGACTCTCCCGTTCACAAGGGGATAGGGGGGAGGTTTGTAGGTAAAAAACGCACTGTAAAAGGGATCGTCTAGGAGGTATACAGCCATCTAACCCCTTTACTTTACAGGCGGGAGGCGGCTGGGAAAACTGGCACAAGCTTTATGGCTGCTACTGTTACTAAGTATGTACAAATAGCTAAAATATTTACAAATTTATTAGATGTATTTTATATACAATTAGTATATTTGCGTAAATCTGTCTTGATTTTATCCTCCTTTTTAATCCACTGCATAACAAAGCTTAAACTTGAGGAGGAGGATCAGCACTCTAATCCTGTGAGAACCTTGTTGTATTAAACACTGACTGTTGCAGTACAGTGAACATGCTTACAGAAGTTGGTGGCCCATGCATGACCTTAACAATGATGCCACTGCTGTGGTCCAGTGACTGTTTATATCCTCCACCAGGATGAATTGCTTAACTCCACGGTAGTCTACAGTGTGGTCGATGACCTGGCTATGAATTTTTGGCAGGGATGAATGACAAGATTGGTTGAACAGAGATGCAAGTCTTTTAGGGTCATTCACGCGTTTGTATTTTAGGGCTATAACAGTAGTATGTAATAAACTGCTTAGCATTCTTGTGATCTTTGCTAAGGAGGAGAATCAAAATACAGATATAAGTGCCTTTAGCTCATCCACACTATCAGAAAATATAGTATTCACACATGAACACCTAGTTTATTTTCCCGTAGTTTATTCCTTTTTTGGATTATTGATTGAATAGGCAGTGCATGTTGTATAGATGTTGGGATATTGTGAAATCTGTACAAATAGTTAATTAACATTATGAGTTAATACAGGATCATGTTCCTTAGTTTAGGTCCAATTCTTTATCTATGTACCTTTTTTGTTGTAGGGAACAAGAAGAAAACAATTCTATAAAAAGGGTAATCAACTATTTAATCAAAAGAAATGGGTGCAATATCACTCACAAAAAAATCCAATATCCAGACCAATACAGATCACTGCCTTAGGTTTTTGCTTGCTACTTGTCTACATACCCACCGCAATCACTTAAAGTTCAACCTATGGTCAGGTAGGCAGAAACCATTTTCTTTCTTTTTGTGGTGCAAACATCTGTCGGTTTGTGAGGTATTCAAGCTAAGCATGTAGGTGGCACAAATAATGTCAGGATATCCTAGCTCTTTCCTTTTCCTCTATTGTGGGAAGGGAAACCCAGCACCATTTTTATAGCCAATGTTTGGTTACATTTATTATGAAGTGCTCCATTATGGTAGCTTTTTATAGTACTCATTCTGACTGCGGTTGCACTGAACGCCAGGCAGAAAAACTTTCAATTAAATATATTCCTGAATAACCACAAAGGATAAAAAAAAAAAAGGAAAAATAACTGTGGGTGTACCAAATTTCTGGCAAACCCAGATATGAGCACAGAGCGAAGTCATCTTGGCACAGAGCCTAGCCGTTAATATACGCTGAGCAGCACAGGCAGTGAGAAGCAATTATGACACAGAATGTGTACTGAATGCCCCCAAAAACATAATTTCCTGCTTGTGTGATTGGCTCACTGATTTTTCCAGACGTCTGCCCTAAGATACAAGGCGGATTTCTGGCATCCCCTGCAACAAAAATGTCATTTTTGGTGAGATACTCCCAATAGGAACACGTCTAAAGGGATGCAGTCAGGCACTTCCTCTGGCTGGCCAGAGTCACTTCCGGTTTACTCAGCTGCCAACGGTGCCAATTTTAACAATTCCAAGGACTCTGGAGTAAGGGATCTGATGGGGGTCCTTGCCGACCAAATGTTAGATGCTGGCAGGAATTCCTACCCCTCTCTGCCTGGATGGGTGGCGCTGGACAACCTCCCACACAAAATCCTATATACAAAAATACTGCACGTGAATGACAAAGCACTGAAAACAAGATGACAAACGGGCCCAGGTTGCACTATATGTTTATGCTTTGTGATCTTGTGTCTTACAGCAGGTTGTTATCCGTACTGTGTAACCAGGCTTTCTGTCGCTATGTTACAACTAATTATTATACTGTATTATTGTAGTCACTTATTTTTTCATGGCATACCTTTAAATAAAGAATTAAAAAAAAAAAATTCCAAGGTATTGAATAATGCAGATTTTGGCGTTTTAAATACTTTGAAGAGAAGAGAAGGGGTTTGGGGTCTTTTAGACCCCAGATCCCTCCATAAGGAGTACCTGTCACTGCCTATTAATGTCACAAGGGATGTTCACATTTCTTGTGACAGCAATAAAAGTGATCAGAACATTTTTTTTAAAGGAATAGGTAAGTCGCACCCGCAAATGTAAACCGTTTTCAAATCACCTGTGAGGTATTGGCACGATCGTTAGAGGGAGAGCAAAAATTCTAGCAAAAGACCTCCTCTGAAACTCTAAACTGGTAACCGTTGAAATTTGTAAAGCGTTGCCTATGGAGATTTTTAAGTGCCATAGTTTGTCCCCATTCCACAAGTGCATGCAATTTTAAAGCGTAACATGTTGGGTATCTATTTACTTGGTGTAACATTATCTTTCACAATATACAAAAAAATTGGGCTAACTTTACTGTTTAGTTTTTTAAATTCAGTGAAGTGTTTTTTTTTTTCCAAAAAAATGGCGCTTGAAAGACTGCTGCACAAATACCGTATGACATAAAATATTGCAATGACGACCATTTTATTCTCTAGACCAGTGGTCCTCAACTCCGGTCCTCAGGGTCCACTAACAGGCCAGATTTTTAGTATTACCTTGGGGAGATGCAGACTAGAATACTGCAATCACTGAGCAGCAAATTATATCACCTGGGATGTATTTCAGTTATCTTGCAAACCTGGCCTGTTAGTGGGCCCTGAGGGCCAGGGTTGAGGACCACTGCTCTAGGGTCTTTGCTAAAAATAAAAATTAAAAATGTTTGGGGGTTCTAAGTAATTTTTCTGGCAAAAAATACTGATTTTTAACTTGTAAACAAGAAGTGTCAGAAATAGGCTTGGTCTTGAAGTGGTTAAAATCCTTGCAATGTACAAAGATCACTTAGAAGGGGATTTATTTTCTCAACAAAAGTGGAGTTACGCTTTACTTCTGCTTTAACCACTTGCCGACCGCTCACTGAGCTGGTACTGCGGCAAAGTGGCTCGTTATCGTCCGGCGACGTAGACCTACGTCACTAGACTCTCCCCTCTCTGGGCGGCGCGTGCGCGCCGCCGGAGGCTCGCTCCCGCTGTATTCAGACACAGCGGGAGTCGGGCCAGGGGAGGAGAGGCGGTGATCACCGCCGCTCTTCCCCGATCGTCGGGGATAGAGTGAGGAAATCCACCTGCTTGTGTAAACAAAGCGGGCGGATTTTCCTATGTGACAGACAGTGACAGATTACAGGACTCAGCATAGCTGAACCTGCGATCCTGTGTCTGTGTCACACAGTCCGCTCCCCCCCACACACGTCAGTAAGCATGAGGCATACATTTAACCCCTTGATCACCAACAGTGTTAACCCCTTCCCTGCCAGTGTCATTATTACAGTAACAGTGCATATTTTTAGCACTGATTACTGTAGTAATGTCACTGGTCCCCCCAAAAGTGTCAAAAATGTCAGTCAGGGGTCTGATCTGTCCGCCGCAATGTTGCAGTCCCGCAAAAAAAAAAAACCGCAGATGGCCACCATTACTAGTAAAAAAATAAACAATAAAAATGACAAATCTTTCCCGTAGTTAGTAAACGCAATAACTTTTGCGCAAACCAATCAAAATACGCTTATTGCGATTTTTTTTTTTTACCAAAAATATGTAGCAGAAAACAAATTGGCCTAAAATGTTAAAAAAATTTGATTTATACATTTTTTCATGGGAATGTTATATATCAGAATGTAAAAAAAATTGTAAAAATTTTTTTTTGTTTTTCAAAATTGTCGTTCTTTTTTTCAAAAATTAAAAATTGCACAGGGGATCAAATGCAACCAAAAGAAAGCTCTATTTGTGGGGAAAAAAAGGACATACATTTAATTTGGGTACAGCGTCGCACGACAATTGTCCGTTTAAGTAACACAGTGCCGAATTGCAAAATATAGCCTGGTCAGGAATGGGTTAAAATCTTCTGGTCTTAAAGCGGTTAAAAATACGCTCATTGTGAATTTTTTTGTCAAAGACATGTAGCTAAATACATTTTGGCCTAAATATATGACAAAAATTGAATATATTGGATATTTTTTAACTGTAAAACTAGAAAATGTCAATTTTTTCGCAAAATGTTTGCACTTTTTTTATTAATATCGCAAAAAATGAAAAGCGCAGAGGTGATCAAATACCACCAAAAGAAAGCTCTGTTTGTGGGGAAAAAAAGAACGTAAATTTAGTTTGGGTACAGGGTTGCATGACCGCGCAATTGTCAGTCGCGCAGTGCCAAGTTGCAAAAAGTGGCCTGGACGTGAAGCAGGAAAATCCTCCGGTGGTAAAGTGGTTAATAATGTTTACTCTTAATCTACTCTACACAAATTAAGCCAGGATGCATACTGTGGGTTGGCTAGACTCAATTTAGGGAAAGCTTTAAATAAATTACTGATGCACATAATGTAGATCAGAAATTTCTGCATTTTTTGGTATTAATGAAAAAAGAACAGTTTGCTACATCTATTTCATGCACTGTGCGTCACCTTCTGTTAATAATTTGGTTTTACAACCAACACCACTACTTAGTAAAGCACTGGAACTTTCCCTTCTTGTATTTAAATCATAAATAGCCCATAGATTTAGGTAAAATCTCTGCAGGTTGCCAGTTTCTTATATATGCTTGGCTTGTCATGATGGGAGCCATAGCACCAAGAGCAGGTTCTAATCTGGCCAGTAAGTTCCTCCAAGAGTGCTCAGCTGGGGAATTAGCCCTTAGACATGATATTGTCGCCTGATCCAGCCAAAAATCTGATTAAACCTATTTCTTGTGACTCTCTGGTATGATTAGTGCTTGTTATTTTTTTTTTTTTTTTCTTTCTGGAGTTATTAATTAACTTATGTTTCATTTCAGCGTGGCGGTCCTGAATGAATACCTGAAGTGTTCCTCTTCCGCTGCCAGAATACGATTGTTACCAAGTGTTTCTCAAACTGTAAAAATTCTACATAATTGTAAACTAGATTAATAAAGAAAAACAAATCCCCACATTGTGGAAGTTTTCAACCTCTGCCTTCATTTTTAACTTTTCACATAACCTTTTTTTTCTGTAAGAAGCAATGGAGAAGTGTATTTACAATTTGTAATGTAATAATTATTCAATTAAATCTCGCTATTTGTAATATGTCATATTTTTTTTTTAATTATTATCTAAAAAAAATGGCCCTACTGTGTATGTATGTGAGTTAGGGACCTTAGATTGTAAGCTCCTTGAGGGCAGGGACTGATGTGAATGTACAATGTATATGTAAAGCGCTGCGTAAATTGACAGCGCTATACAAGTACCTGAAATAAAATAAATTAGTCAAGAATATACACAAATGTGCAAAAGTTTTAGAGAAGTGGGAAAAAAAAGAATGCTTTCAGAAATAAAAGAAAAGAGAGGAGAAATCCAATTCAAATCAATATTTGGTGTGACTGACCATGGCTTGGTTCACGTTACTGTATGTTGCGGAACACACGCAAAGTCACGCTCGTTCCTGAAACACAAATGCTCTGCTCTTTAGGGGTGCCATTAATTCTTAAGGGTACTCCACACCTTGGCAAAAGTGGGTTTCTTTTGGTGGGGTGCAATTAAAACACAAAAAAAAGGGTCAGGAACTTCTTTCCCTGCATTTCTGCCTTGAAATGAATGGGCTGCCCTGCACGCAGCCACACAGATGTGAACCAAAGGCTTGTTCACATATCAGGTTGGAGGGGCGGTAAAACCACATGGTTGAGCTGCGTTTACCGCCCCCACCTTCTCCCCCTTTAGCTGCAGAAGCAGCAGCTGGGGGGGGGGGGGGGGTACACATGCTGTGGCTTCAGCTGGAGGTATACCCAGAGGGAATGGGGCTGCACTGCAACTACCTTGCAACTGTGTGCATTGCACAGTTGTGGTGTAGTGATGCTGCATTTACTGGCTTAAAACAGGTGAAGAGGAGGCAACATTTTTCCCCTTTATCACATGTCAAATGCCTCTGAAAAGCGATCTGAGCATGGATTGCTTTTCAGAGGAGCAGCAGTCCTTGCTGGTATCACAAACGAGCCCTACAAAAGCTGTTCTGATGGTACGGGAATAGGGGGGGGGGGGTCAGGATTAAAAGTAACTCACATACAGACACGTGTACATAATCACACATACAAACATACAGACAGACGTGTACACAAACATACAGACACATATGTACACACACACACATACACAAACATGTAAAAAAGCTCTTTTAAAACGTTTTAGCACAGTAGCTTGTCTCATTTAGCCTGGGTACTGCACTAGGGGGAAGCAGAGAGCACAGCACACTCCACCCTCCTTTACTTTCACTTTGCTGAGGCTGATGGAGCTCCCTCACAGTGTCGATGTACAATTGGGCACATCTGACTGGCCTTCTCTCCCATGACCCCATGGCACACCTGAGGACCTCTGGCAACACTCCAGTATGCCGTGACTCACTGGTTGAGAGAGGCTGGTCTAGAGCAGTGGTCCTCAACTCCGATCCTCGGGGCCCACTAACAGGCCAGGTTTGCAAGATAACATACACAAGATACATCACAGGTGATCTCATTTGCTTCTCAGTGATTGCAGTATTCTAGTCTGCATCTCCCCAAGGTAATACTTAAAATCTGGCCTGTTAGTGGGCCCTGAGGACCGGAGTTGAGGACCACTGGTCTAGAGGACTGTGTCTGAACCTACCTTCTGTGCTAATATATGCTCAAACCGCCATTTATTCTAACCCGTACCAATACATTGTGTTAATTTACCACTAAACGGTCTTGTGTCTATTTCCTGGGGCTAATTCACAGCTCAGCCAGACAAGTTCTGAAGAAGTTTAAAACTGGGTTAGGTTATAAAAAAAAATATCCTAGGCTTTGAACATCTTATGGAGCTCTGTTCAATCCATCATCCGAAAATGGAAAGAGTGTGGAACAACTGCAAACCTACCAATACATGGCCGTCCACCTTAACTGATAGTCCTGGCAAGGAGAGCATTAATCAGAGAAGCAGCCAAGGGGTCCATGGTAACTCTGGAGGAGCTGCAGAGATCCACAGCCCAGGCGGGAGAACCTGTCCACAGGACTACTATTAGTCGTGCACTCCACAAATCTGGCCTTTATGGAAGACTGGCAAAAAGCCATAAAAAGTTCTGTTTGCAGTTTGTGAGAAGCCATGTGGGGGACACAGAAAACATGGGGAAGAAGGTGCTTTTGTCTGATGAGAACCAAATTGAACCTTTTGGCCTAAAAGCAAAACGCTATGTGTGGGGGAAAGCTAACACTGCATATCACCCTGAACACACCATGCCCACTGGGAAACATAGTGGTGGCAGAATCGTGTTGTGGGGATGCTTTTTTTCAGCAGGGACAGGGAAGTTGGTCAGAGTTAATGGGAAGATGGATGGAGCCAAATACAGGGCAATCTTAGAAGAAAACCTGTTAGAGTCTGCAAAAGATTTGAGACTGGGGCGGAGGTTCACCTTCCAGCAGGACAACGACCCTAAACATACAGCATACATTCATGTATTATAATGGCCCAGTCAAAGTCCAGACCTAAATCCAATTGAGAATCTGTGGCAAGACTTGAAAATTGCTGTTCACAGAAGCTCTCCATCTAATCTGACAGAGCTTGAGCTTTTTTGCAAAGAAGAATGGGCAAAAATCTCTCTAGATGTGCAAAGCTGGTAGAGACATCCCCAAAAAGACTTGCAGCTGTAATTGCAGCAAAAGGTTGTTCTCCAAAGTATTGACTCGGGGCTGAATACAAATGCAAGCCACACTTTTCACATATTTATTTGTAAAAAAATTTGAAAACCTTTTATCATTTTCCTTCAATTTCACAATTATGTGTAACTTTGTATTGGCCTAGCATATAAAATACCAATGAATTATATTTACGTTTTAGTTGTAACATGAGAAAATGTCAAGGGGTATGAATACTTTTTCAAGGCACTGTAGGTGGATGCAGCATTGGTCCCCTGGCGCCTCTAACACTGCTGATCACTCGGTTCTCACAGCTCCCTGAGCAGAGAGCTGCTGTCAGTCACCGGATCTCTCCTCTGCTCCCCCACGCTCACTGGAGTGCTGGGCTGTGGAGGGGGTGGGAGCAGCCAACTCAGGCTTGCTGAGAGGCTGAGCTGGGTGCCGGTCCAGGCATGTGGGTGAATACCGACTTCATTGTCATGATCTTACCCAAGCCTGAACCAACACTGTGGCATCAGCCCGCTGTCTACTGAAAACGGGTCACAGGAATCCGCAGGAGAAGTACAGTCAAACAAGCTTTGGCTGTACTTCTCTTTTAAATACGATACACTTGTGTTCCTATAAGCACTTGTAGTAACTTTTATTCCACCAGGTGTGTCAGAAGGACTGAAGGTGTTCTAATGACCCGTACACACGATACAAAAATCGGAAAGGAAAATTTCGTCCGACGAACGATCTGCCGATTATCGGATTGTTAGTATAGTGCTTTCGACAGCCGACTGCGGATTTTCGGACGACAAAAACTGGATGTGCAGGCTATAAAATTTTTATCGTAGGTCAACACAACGTCCGATTTTCATTTAATTAGTACAGTTTTCGTCCGAAAAAAAACGTAAGAGCAAGACTAGGCATGCTCAGAAACGAAAGAACACATACAATACAATTCAACACATGACATCACTTCTGAAGTTTAATTCTGTCGTACGAGAATTTTCATATGAAAGTAACCTCTTCACTTTCTATATGAGGCTAGCATGCAACAAAAAACGGAGGACAGATCGTTTGATAATCTGATCGTGTGTATGAGGCTTTAGAGTTAAGGAGCAGAACAGAGAATTCAAATTACCAAGTGGCTCCTGCGGGGTTAGCGCTACAGTTAGTAGCCAAGGTAGTAGTACAAGAATCCGTACGATTTAAAAAACAGAGAGGTGACTCAAACGGATCATTAGAATATCTTAATTTGACAGGCGTGTTAATGGGCATTCATGATATCTAGAATTTCAAAACATTTCAAAATGAGCCCCTCTAATTCAAACCTATGATAAAACTAGATTTATCCTAATTTGCCACCCAACATCTGTCCACATGAACAGATCTTAATAACCACTTGCCGCCAAATCATGTACATGACTGACTGCAAGTGGTTATGCCGGGGTTATGGTTACAACTGTCAGCCATAACCCTGGTATCAAAATTTTCAGCCGGGGATGCTCTGTAATCTAAAAGCAATCCTAGCGGCTAATTTGCTGCCTTCACTGCTTTTTTTATCTAGCAGAAGGGAGCCCCCCCATGCTGCCCTCCAGTGCCTCTCTGGGCTTTCCTGTCCCAATGGGGGGCCCAGCATCTGATCTGGCAGTTGGGCTGGCTTACAATGGAGGTGTTCAGAGACCGAATCTTCTCCGATCACCTCTATGGTCTAGGACAGTGGTCACCAGAGGCCCGGGGCCAGACGTGGCTCTTTGCTTGCTTTTATCTGGCCTGTGGAGAACTATATACATCCACTGATACTAACAACGGGGCATAATTCCCCCATTGACAAAAATGAATAGGAAGAATGTCACCCAATGACAACAACGACGGAGCACAATTCCTCTCACTGAAACCAAAGATGGGGCATTGTTTATTACCACTGACTTTGGGACCTTTTCTACTGCCAATGGCCACAGTCTGCCCCCCCCCCCCTCTTAGGTCTGAAAGACAGTAAACTGGCCCTTTGTTTAGAAAGATTGAAGACCCCTGGTCTAGGAGATCAGCGACAAGCATTTTCATCACTTCTGGCTAGGGAAGATTTAACCACTTCCCCCCCGCCCTGGGGGCGCACAGAACGGCGATCGGTGCTGCGGTGTGTCACTCTGACACACCGCATCTCCAATCTCGGTAAAGAGCCTAATGACGTAGGCTCTTTACCATGTGACCAGCTGTGTCCAATCACAGCTGGTCACATAGTAAATAGGAAGAGCCATTGATCGGCTTTCCTCAGTTCGTGCCTAAGAGGCACGAGTAGAGGAGAGACGATCTGCGGCTCTCCTGACGGGGGGGGGGGGGGTCTGCACTGGTAATCAGAGCATTGATTACCAGTGTAGACCCTTGGGGGTGCCACTAGAACCACTAGGCATGCCCACCCATGACCCAGGGGATGCCCAACCATAACCCCAGGTATGGCCACCAGGAATGGCAATCAGGGCTCAGGGAGCGTGCCAGTGCCCTCCCCATCAGTGCTGCCCATCATTGCCATCTATCAGTGCCGCCCACCAGTGCCCATTGTTGCCCACCAGTGCCACATATCAGTGCCTATCAGTGCTGCCCATCAGTGCTGATCAGTGCCGCCTATCAGTGCCCATCAATGTCGCCTAACAGTGCCCACCAATGCTGCATATCAGTGCTACCTATCAGTGCCACATATCAGTGCCCATCAGTGCTGCATATCAGTGCCGCCTATCAGTGCCATATATTAGTGCCACCCCATCAGTGCCTCCTCATCACTGCTCATCAGTGCAGGATAAAACGTATCTATTTACAGAATTTTATAACATAAACAAAATAACTTTTTTTTTTTTTCAAACTTTTCTGTCTTTTTTTATTTGTTTAGTAAAAAAGAAAAAACCTTGCGGTGATCAAATACCACCAAAAGAAAGCTCTATTTGTGGGAAAAAAATGACATAAATTTGGTTTAGGTACAGTGTTGTCATTCAAAATGCAACAGCGCTAAAAGCTATAAATTGGCCTGGGCAGGAGGGGAGAAAAGTGACCGGTATTTAAGTGGTTAAACACTGCCATTTTTTTTTTTTTTTAGGGAAGCGTGAGATCAATGTTATCTTTTTTTTTTTTTTTGTTAATCGAATGATTTCAAAGATAGCGGAGAGATCAGGGGTCTTATAGACCCCAGATGTCTCCATAAAGAGGACCTGCCATGCTTTGTTTTAAAAATAAAATAAATATATATATTTTTGTTGTGCCTCTGTCCACCCGTGCTCATGCCAGAGGCGGACGCAGGGCAGCCATCAAGGGGGGACAGCCCATACACATGTAGGGGGCCCGGGCATCCTGAGGGGCCCAGCCGCTCAGCAGGGTCAGGAGATGGGAAGAGCACCTGCCCTTGGTGCATTCTTTCCATGTGGGTGCAGGGGCGCTGCGAGGCCCTGGGGAATGTTGGTGGTCAAGCCTTGGGGGCCCAGGCCTAAAGCTTTGTAAGGGGCCCCGAATTTTCTGATGGCTGCCCTGGGCGGACGCATACGTAGGTCGCACATGCATTTGTAAAAAGTCTTCTCACCACACGTGAGGTATCCTCACAAACGTTATAGTGAGAGGAATAATTCTAGCACCAGACCTCCTTTGTAACTCTAAACTGGTAATCTGCAAAAAATGTTAAAGCATCGCTTTAAGTTTTAAAGTATTGTATTCGCAATTCCACGAGCGTGTGCAATTTTATTGCATGACATATTAGGTATCTATTTTCTTGGGATAGCATTATATTTTATATCTTACCAAATATTGGGTTATATATTGTGTTTTGCTGACTTAAAATGAATGTGTATTTTTTTTTTTTTTAATTGTATGACAAACCGCTGCGCAAATACTGTGTGACATAAAAAATAGCAACAACCACCATTTTATTCACTGGGACCTCTGCTGAAAAAATAATTTATAACGCTCGAGGGTTCTCAGTAACTTTGTAGCAAAAAAATATTTTTACATGTAAACAAAGTGTCAGAATAGGCCCGGTGTCTGTGTTCTGCCGAAAACTCCAACCTGCCAAAATCTCTAATTCACTGACTGCAAAAGAAAAATGTTATCAGGCACAGAGGGAGAGTATCTGTAAAATAAAGAATTGGGGCAAATCTTTGGGACTGAAATGACAAACGCCGGATGGAACGTGGAAAACATACAAAAGAATACAAAGCAGCGTCATTCAGCCGTTTGTAACTATGGCAACGGCAGCTTCTCTTTACAGCCACACACGTGGTCGTACGACCGGAAGTGTACCTGTCAGCGGACACACTCTGCGCTCTAGAGGGAACACCGGAACTTCTACCCATGCATAGTCCTGTCCTTTTTTCCTGGGTCAGCCATGTTTTCGTAGATAAAAGCTAAAACGTCTGGCAATGTAGAAATCACCAGAAATATGGCCGCCACTCCTGTTCTCTGCTGTGTGAGGCGATGTGTGTGTCATGTGGCGCTCGTTTCTCTGGCGGAAGTAGTGCAGTGGGCGGGGCGTAGTGTTAAATGCCGGTGGCCTTGTCAGGCAGGTGAAGGCTTAGCTGAGGAGGATGGAGGGTCCAGGTACTAGGGGGTCAGAGGTGAAGTCCCGGGCTAAGCAGTATGAGAAGCTGGAGTTCCTGGGAGAGGGACAGGTAAGTGCTCACAGCTCTGCTTCCAGTATATAAGGAGAGACCCCCATGCTGGGGGATAGGGCTGTGATAAAGAGGCCCTGTCCTTATTAAACCCACAACACTAAAATCAGCCTGTATATGCATTAAAGCATGCTTGTTATACTCACTGTGGAACCTAAGGGGTTAATCCTCTGTATTGTGTAAAAAGGCTGTTTGATCCTGTCTTCTCTGATCCTCCCCTTTCTTTATGGTCCCCAATCCATCTCCTGATAGAACGGAGCCTTGGAGTCACTCTGCATGGGCTCAGTTTGCTGTGTATTGCTAGAGAGTTTATTTTTTTTGCAAGGGTGTGTGTGATCAGTACAGGACCAATCAGCACTGTCCAGACTCATAAGACAGTCAGAGGAGAATGAAAGCTCCTCCTACAAGCTTTACCAACGCACTTTTATAGAAGTCACAAGACTGCTATATACTGCTGATGAGAAAACATATTTAGCAGTTTATATTTACTAAAATAATTGCCTCCATGTTCTGTGTATTGTGGGAGACCAGATCAGTGTTGCCAACCCCCCGGAGTGAAATTTACTGGCATAAAGCCAAACTTTTACGGACGGCACCAATTTTTTACTGGCACTGCAAAAATGTACATAAAATAGCCACTTTCAGTGCTAAACCGTGCAAATATGAATAATTAAACTATAAACATGTAGATAGTGCTATTAGCAATGTGTTTAAGTTAAGTTGATTTAAGGGGGGAACTCTGATGTAAGCGGGTGCACCATTTAGGAGATATTTACAGTGAAAACTGCCAATGACATCATCAGCGCAGGCGCTCTGAAGGAACGGCCACCCATGCCGTTCCTTCAGAGCTCAGTGCCGTGAATGGCGGCTCCCGCGCGCAGGCGCGGGAGTGATGTAATCGCGCCTCCGGCCAATCAGATGGCCGGAGGATGCTAACCCGGAAGCAGGACGGCCGGACATGTCGCCGTCCTGTCGCTGAGGTGGCGGCACGGCGGGGGCTTCGTTTTAAGGTAAGTACTTCATGAGCTAGTATGCGATGCATACTAGCTCATTATGCCTTTCTCTTTACAGGGCTTTTTTTTTCCTTGTTTTTTTGGGGGACTTTACTTCCTCTTTAAGCTACAATGTAAAACAATTTTTCAGCAAGCATTAGGCTTTTAAATTAAAGTTATTCTCTGGGCATTGTTAAACCACTTTCCCAATTTAAAAGCCTAATGATTGCTGGAAAATGGTTTTACATTGTAGCTTAAAAGCTCCTTTCTAATACAATACATTGTCTTCAGCTCTGACATTGCCAGAGGCAGAGCAAACATTCTTTTTAGTAAAATAAATGACTGAAATATACATTAACCCAGGTCCATCCCATCTACACAAACTAAATCTATCTGCTGCATTATGTGTTAAACACAGGCAGTTGAAGTTCAGCTAAACACATAATGCAGCAGATAGATTTAGTTTGTGTAGATGGGATGGACCTGGCTGGCTGGCTGAACAGCGAAGACTTTATCTGACCGACCTGTGCCTGCCTGAGCTGGTGTCCATGATGACTCCCTCTGTGACTGTGGATGGATGTGATGATGTCCGTCGTCTCCGTCCTGCAGCACAGTCAACACTCCGGCACCACGACACAAGGCTCCATATTCTGCTTTCCGCCTGCTCAACTGCAGCTTGGGGCTCCTGCTTTTTTAAATTCTGGCGCCTGGCGGTGGTGTGGCGGCCGGGAAATGCGCCATGACATCATCCGCACTCAACTCGAGTCGTGGCGGCGGCGCGCCTTATCACAAGTAGGCGTGCCGCAGAGCTTCTGACAGCAGCCAGACCCACCCCCCTGGCCAGGGTACCGCCCGCCCGCCCGCCCGCTCGCTCGGCTGAATCCAGATTCCAGGAAATGACAGATCGGATCATCTCGGGCATTTCCGGAACTGCACATGCGCAGTTCCGAACCCAGCCGATCGCAGCCATTTGTCACGGGCACTTTTCTCCTGCTACGGGCATTTACAGGCCCTGATTTTACAGGCTGTCCGTAAATATACGGACGGTTGGCAACACTGGACCAGATATAGTGAATGCAGGGTCCTGGGTTTATTAACACTAAGAGAAGACCCATTATAGTGCCCGCTAACTCAGGGCTCTCCTCCGCATTGTAGGGTTAAGGCAGGGGTGTCAAACTCCACTTCCATCGGGGGCAGCATTATGTTTTCCCTCCAAAGGGCCGGTTATATCTGTAAGATTAGATGTTCAGAACACCCCATGCCCCCTTACATCACAATGCTCCCCCTTACCAGAGGGTGGATCTGGGAAGAAGTGCAGGGTCTGGAGGAGAACCAGAGAAGGGCTGGAGTCAGCTTCCAGAGTCTGCTGAATGCTGAGACCAGGGGAGGCAGAGACAAGGTGGTGTTGCGGCTTCACAGAGAGGTGCAGGATCTGTAGGAGGAGTTCTGCCCTCCTCTCTTGAGACGGACTGCTGAGGAGGAGGGGGGGGCAAAGACGAGCCTTTCTGCAGCTGCACAGAGTACTGCAGGATCTGGCAAAGGAGTTCTGTCCTCTCTGCTGCCAACTACAGAGAAAAGGTGGGGGCAGAGACAAGGGGGCTACCACAGCTGCATGAGAGGTGCGAGGGCCACATGAAATGTCCTGGGGGGCTGCATTCGGCCCGCGGGCCTTGTGTTTGACACCTGTGGGTTAAGGTATAGTCCACTTTTGTATCTATGTTTCCTGTTACCAAGGCTGTGCCAACCATGAGACCAATGGAGGTGGTCTGAGGTCATACAGAACACCAGTCCCTGCAGAGGCACTGAGCAGGGTAGGGGTACATGTACTGCAGCCATGATGCTTTGCTTCACACACCCCTCTGTTGCTTTCAATCGACTACATTATTCGCAACCGTGTGTAGTGTGGCAATCAAGGGGTTAAAGCAGACATCAAGGAGGCAATACAACGGGAATTGCCCTTCGAGGAGCAAAGCGTGTGTAAACAAGTTCTTGCCAGCTCTTGACTTGTATTGATTAGCATCACCCCCCTCTGAGAAGCGGTCTGCAGTGAATCGCTTTTCAGAGACTGTTTGACAGGTGGCTGGGAGGTGTCCTCTCCTTGCTGCTGTTTTAACCCTATAAAGCCTGTCTAGAAATCCTGAGCATCTGGAGTGCCACTAAACTATGTCTGAAAAGTGATCCGCTGCAAATTGCTTTTTAGGGGGTTTCTACAGTCCTGCCGCATGCCTGAAAGAGATCTTACTGTATGGGGTGCAGTGTTGTCACCCTCAAATGTTGCTTTACAAGCATGGCAAAGTAACACCCTCAGATTGATTTTTTTTTTTTTTTCTAGTGTCAAACTAGATGGGAATTGAACTAGGGGGTCCCCTATCTTCATTTTAAGTCCTTGAGATGATAGTGGCGAGTCGGGTTCAGTTTGTATTATGTTTTTGTCTTCTGGTTTTGTTCTTGCCACTTTTTTTTTTTACCAGTAACTGAGATATCTAGTGCATCTTTTTTCTTTTTTAGTTTGCTACAGTCTACAAAGCAAGGGATAAGATCACCGACAAGATTGTTGCAATAAAAAAGGTTAGTGTGGTTTTATTATTCCAGTATATAGGGTAATTAGAATATTCTGTTCAGATTTAAAATTGAATGCAAGTTTATATCTGATTGGTAATGCAGCATTTATACCGCAATGTGTGTGGTGCCGGTAAAGATTGGTATCATTTTCAAAGACCAGTATGGCCAAAGCTTTTTGGTTCTACTTCTCCTATGGCTCACAGGAGTGTAGTTCATTCTGCACTCTTGTGACCCATTTTTCAGCTGACAGTGGGCTAAAGCCTGCTGTATACTGACGTCACCCGGTCGGTCTAGGCTGGGGAAAGCTCCTGACTTTTCCACTGAGAGACTGAGCCAGCCCCTTCTGCCTCCTCCACAGCCCAGCTCTTCAGTGAGCACTGGAGGGGCAGCGCGGAGAGCCAGTGACTTATAGTCACAGCTCAGAGCAGAGGGAAGAACTAAGTGATCAGCGGTGTTAATTGCTCAGTTCTCAGTGCAAAGACAGTGGGGGGACAGATACAGAATCGGATCGAAGCTGCATCCGTGTGTGTGAGTGATAAATGTATACATACAATTTTTCCCAAGTCATCCTTCTGGACAGTCACATGAGAGATAGGCTCCTCCTCCTGCAGGAAACACTAGCACAGATAGGTTTTAATAAGGCCACCCAACGGCTGCCCCTCAGTTCTCGTTTTCTGTCCTTCAAGTAGCGGTAGCAGTACTCGGTAGCGAACAAGCACGTAGCAGTCATGTGAAACGTGTCTACTGTCCTACCCTGCTGTACCTTGTACCACTCATGTGAATAAAGAACTTTTCTTCATTTGGTTCTGTGGTGGTGTGCGACCATTTTCTTCTTTCACACCTTCCCCCCCTCTGCCTGTAGCCAACTGGTGAGGCAACCAGTTCCAGGCTCCCTTGGGGGAGGGATGGAGGACACCCAGGGGAGAGCTCTGTGGTTTCTACAGGGCTCCCACCTCCCTTCTTTTGATTTCTCCTTGACATTCCTGCACCAGGGGGTGTGGTAGTAGTGGCAGGGGAAGGGGGTGCTTGGCTCCCCCCTCAAGGTTTTTTTTTTTTTTTTTTTTTTTTTTTTTCCCCACTCGCCCCTGCTTCAGGTCAAGTGAGGGAGTGTGAAGAGCCCAGAGGCACTTGCCAGCCGAAGGTCCTATGTTAAGCTGCCCGCCATCTATCCTACTCGGGCTCACTTGAGGGGCTTCAGGGAGCTGGGGATCTCTCGTGCAGCACACCAGGATCTGATCGGTGCGGCGGAAGTGATGGCACCACTACCGGATGTACTCTGGCGGCCATCTTGAGTAAGGGTAGAAATGCGGCCAGCACTGGGGAAGCTTCCTTTCCAGGGATTTTCCGGTGGCTAAATGAGGGGCGGATTCGGTCCCACCCCTCCCTCTCTACTTCCCCCTTCTATTATCCCTTATAGATAGGCCGTCCACAAGATGGCGGTGGTGCTTTTCAGGAGAGGCTGGTTAGTTCCCTCCCCTCCAGGCAGTCCTAATGGCGGAGGACCTAGCCCCCTGGCGCAGGACCTAGCCCCCTACCAGAGGCTGCAAAACCAGGCCCCAGCCTTACAATGGTAATTGGAGGGAAGGATATGGGTGGAGTACTGCCTTTGGTGGGCAGCTGCTTCGGGGAAGGGGGGGGGTGCCTTCCATGAATGTCTTAAGTCTGATAGATCCTCCCCTCGGTCTGTTTGTTTTTTATTTTTTATTTGTTTTGTTTTTTTTCTTGTTTTTAGCCCAAAACACAGGAAGCTGCAGAGGCAGTAGACAAAACAAATAAAAGATACTGCCGCACTTGCAGCGTAAAGATCTCCCCCAGATACCAACATATACAGGAAGTTCGGACCACCTATTCCTTTTGTGACCGGTTATATAGAGGTCTGCAGGAGATGGAAAACGGGTCCTTTCTGGTCCACCAATCTCTTAAAAGAATCCTGAACAAAGAATGGGAATGCCCGGAAAACGTATAGTTTTTCCTAAAGTCCTAAAAAGTTTTCCTTTTGGCATCCTGGCCAAATGCCCAAAATTGGACACATCTTTGGTAAGGGTTTCTAAGAAATCAGATTTTTCCTTTGAGGATATGGGTCTTCTGTAGGATCCATTGGATAAGAAAATTGATGTAACGCTAAGAAGGGTTTAAGAGGCAGAGGTGGCAGGATTTCAGCCTAACGTGGCTAATACCTGTGTAGCCAGGAATGTGGCTTTTTGGCTTTTACAACTCCTTGGTCATCTGGAAAAAGTCCCTGGCACGGAGGAAGCACTGGATTCCCTACTCTTGAGAGAAAAGGGAGTGGCGTATATGGCTGACGCCTCTTCAAAAGCTGTTAGGGTTTCTGCTTGCACCACATGTCTAATTAATGTGGCCAGAAGAGGCCTCTGGCTCAAGACCTGGGACAGGGACTACGTGTCAAAGAAAGAGTTCTGTAATATTCCCTTTGATGGTAGCTTACTGTTCGGTCCGGAGCTCGACAAAGTGTTGGCAAGGTCAGCCGACAAGCCCAAAGAATTCCCGTTCAAAAGAAAAGAGAAGCCGAAAATTTTTTTTCTTGTTCATCGCCCTAGTTTCTGCATAAACCCTTTCATCCTGCAGATAATCAAGGAAGGATACAGGTTAGAATTCATGACAAAGCCACCAACCAGCTTCCGTGTCTCGTGTCTCCCAGATTCACTACACTTAAGGAAAGCAATGGAGGTAGCTGTCACAGAGCTACTAAAAGATTGATCATAGAACTACATCCTTCTCAGCAAGTATTTGGTTTCTACCCCCAAGTTTTCTTTGGGAAAACATTGCCTAATCCTAAACCTTAAGGGCCTCAACCGGTCGATACAATACAGGAAGTTCAAAATGAAAACCATCTTCTCAGTGAGATCCTTCCTTCCAGAGGCGGCCTTTCTAGTAACCCTCGACCTGAAGGGTCGACCTGCCACATCCACCCAATGCAAAGAAATTTTCCCACTCCCTGCATTCACATGATTTGGTAGACCTCTGGAGGGAGTTACACCCAGCGGGCAATGATTATACAGATTATTCTCACCCCATCACTTTCATTCGGGATCACTCTTCCTGGGCCTATTTTGGGCCCATTTCTCCGATCAATATTGACATGAAAATTCTCACCAAGATCCCGGTTAATCGTCTGAACTCATTCCTTCCTAGCTTGATCAAAAAAGACTAAATCAGATTTGTACCACAGCGGCAGGCAGGAGACGCTATCAGACGAATTATACAGTTACAACTCCTTTCCCACCACCGCTCTGGAAACAATGCTTTTATCACTGGATGTGAACAAGGCATTTGACATTGTCATGGATTTATCTTCTATCTATGCTCTGCCATTATGGCTTTGGCACTTCCTTTTTAACCTGGCTGGCGGTGTTGTACAACTCCACCCCCCCAGGCTAAAAGTAAATATTGTGAGTTTGAATCTTCTCTCTCCCCCGATTAGGAGGTGTACTCGTCAGGGCTGTCCACTCTCACCGCTCCTATTCATTCTAGCCTTGGAACCCTTGGTGGAGGCGGTCCACTCTCATCCTGATATAAGAGGCATTGAAGTTACAGGTTCATAGATATCCTTATTTGCCGACAATATTTTGATGACCCTGACATCACCTAGAGCTTCTCTGCCCAACCAGCCCTTTTAGACACCTTTCCGTCCCTTTCAGGCCTGCGCGTTAACCCTACCAAGTCTAAGTTAACCTCTGACCTTCCGAACTAGACTCTTTGAAAACAGCCTTTCCTTTTCAATGGCTTACTTCCTTGCCCTATTTAGGAATTCAGTTCACCCCAAAGTATGAAGGACTATATCAGACCAACTTCCCACCTCTTTTTAGAAAATTGACTGACATGTTCTCCTCTTGGCCTCATTTACCATTGTCATGGTTTGGCAGGATCGCGGCAGTTTGTATGTCCGAAATTACTATTTCTCTGTCGCTCATTGACAGACGTAGTCCTTGTTGATTAATAAAAACTCAGTTATACTGCCCTCTACAGGAGTAGGACTAGACAGGAAAGAAAACGTTCTGGCCACACCCTAGGGGCAGTCCCAGAGGGTATATCCTCTCACTTCCTGCTACAGCAAATCAGTTTTTTTCTGTCTAGTTAGGAGTAAGGACCTAGATTCCTTGCTAGGATCTTCGGTCCTGGCAGGATTTTTTTTAGAAATACTTTTTTTAGACAGCTTTTGTTTTCTCCAGTGTTCCTGTGAGATCTTCAAGTAAGTACGCTGAAACTGGGCGACAGGCTGGATGTTGAGATCCAGTGGTCACCCCAGTTCAGCCTACGAGCGCGTGCAGGCCATAGCTCCGCGCTGGGTCGGCCGCGACATAGTCCCACTGGATGGGGACTGACCCTGCGAGTTAAACGTCTCGCCTGGACGCCAATGACCAACAGAGTCACGGCGTCCGTATTGGTCGACAGCCCCCCCACCCCGGTGGATAGGGGTTCTGTCAGGAGTTGGCGCCCGCCTGGTTCCAGTATGGTGAGTAGAATGTTCCCCCTCTCCCCCTGTCGGGTTTGTTGGGGACGCGGGCCCCTCTCTGGGATGGTCGGACACTCAGTTTCTGGGTCTCCCCTCTATCCTATAACAGGTCACAGATCCCCCAATTTGAGTGTGATTTTTGTGAATAGAAACCAGGAAGCTTGGTTTGGGAGCTAACTATCTAAAGTCACTATATGACTGCAAGGGTGACTGAAGTCAGTGGCAGACTACTAAAGGGCATTACTATTGAGGTATAGAGGTATCCTACCTGTCTAGTGTGTACACAGGCCGATGCCTATGCCTGAGTTACTGCAGCCACAGATCGCCATCCCTCCAGAAAGCCTGTCACTTCCACAGGCCGCACAGCCTCCCGCAGGCCGAGGACACCTCCCGCAGGCCGAGGCACTCCCATAGGCCGCACAGGCCGAATGCACACCTCCCGCAGGCCGCTGCTAGCTTGCAAGCTGCCGCTATCCTACACAGGCCGCCGCCATTTTCCTGCAGATCGCACGAGGCCGCCATATTGGCGTAGCCTCGTGTCTCCAGCATGGGGGCGGCCATGGTTGAGGTGACCAAACACCTTGTGGAGTAATTGGGAGGCGCCGGAAGGCGTGTAAAGGGGCGGAGCCGCCTCCTTGGCCCAGGGAAAGCAAGCCAAAGACTTCCTGTCTGTAACAGACAGTGCTGGAAGCAGGTTGATAAGAAACTTCTGTGCATCAGGTGAGCCTTGGGGGTCTCTCTCTCTTTCTTTCTCTCTTCTCTCTTTCTCTCTCTTTCTCTCTCTTTCTCTCTCTTTCTCTCTCTTTCTCTCTCTTTCTCTCTTTCTCTCTCTTTCTCTCTCTTTCTCTCTCTTTCTCTCTTTCTCTCTCTTTCTCTCTCTTTCTCTCTTTTTCTCTCTTTCTCTCTCTTTCTCTCTCTTTCTCTCTCTTTCTCTCTCTTTCTCTCTCTTTCTCTCTCTTTCTCTCTCTTTCTCTCTCTTTCTCTCTCTTTCTCTCTTTCTCTCTCTTTCTCTCTCTTTCTCTCTCTTTCTCTCTCTTTCTCTCTCTTTCTCTCTCTTTCTCTCTCTTTCTCTCTCTTTCTCTCTCTTTCTCTCTCTTTCTCTCTCTTTCTCTCTCTTTCTCTCTCTTTCTCTCTCTTTCTCTCTCTTTCTCTCTCTTTCTCTCTCTTTCTCTCTCTTTCTCTCTCTTTCTCTCTCTTTCTCTCTCTTTCTCTCTCTTTCTCTCTTTTTCTCTCTTTTTCTCTCTTTTTCTCTCTTTTTCTCTCTTTTTCTCTCTTTTTCTCTCTTTTTCTCTTTCTCTTTTTTTTCTCTCGTCCAAGCAGGCACACTGAGGGGCGCTACTGCGCTGGGGGACTAAGTTAAAAAAAAAAGATGTTTTTTTTTCTTGCAATTTTTTTGTGTTTGCTGGCAAGTGTCTTGTTACATGAACCCTGCCACACATGTATCCCCACCTGATCCCCTCAGGGTGGCCGCAGGACCCCACTTGTGATGATGCATTATCAGCAGTTTTGGAGTCTTTGGTATCCCGGGTGGAGGTAGCCTGTCAGGGACGGGGGTCAAGAAGAGCGACCCCCACCTACCCCTATGTCATCTGATACCTCAGATACGGATTCTGAGCTGGTCATTGCAGTCCCTTTTCTGGGGTTGTTATCTCAGGTACGGTCTCCTCAGACAGTTAGGAGGACGCTTCTGCCTCCGCCATAGCACAAGAAGCGTTGGTGGAAGCACTAGTTGTGTCTGTCCGGGAAACCTTAAATCTTGAGGTTACACCGGCAGAGGTAGCTGAGACTCATATTCCTTTTTTGGTACTAGCAAGCCTACCAAAATGGTGAAGGGTTTCCCTTGCCCAAATAGGGTCGTCCGTAAATGAGCCCTGCTATTTCCAAACGCATGGCTAGGCGCTATCATTTTGAGGAATCCCTAATTACAAAGATGAACGGTACCACCAATAGTGGACTCACCGATTTCCAGACTAAATAAAGCCACTGTTATCCCGTTGGATTGACAGAATGGGCCCCACCCATCTCTAGGGTGGGGGGACGTCTTCACCGGTTTCCGGATAAAGGGCTTTCCAGAATTCTGGATAAAGGGGTTCGCAAGGTCATATGGTCGGGATACAAGATCGAGTTTCGATCACTTCCACCGTTGCGATTCTTCCCTTCCAATAGTCGACATCCCCGGGTCGCTTAAAAGCTTTGCGGGGGACAGCTTAATACAACAAGCAGTGGTAGTTCCCATTCCTTGGAGTTCTAGTCAAACTTGTTCACAATGCCCAGGAAAAAGGGCTAGGTGTGTCCAATTCTGGTCTTGGAAGAGATGGAGTCCATCCATACAGTGGTGGCCTCCCTGCATCAGGGGGATTTCCTGGCGTCCATAGACATTTAGGATGCCTATCCTTATATCCCCATCTTCGCAGGACATCAGCATTTTCGTTGCTTTTCCCAAAGATCATCCCTGGTTCCCACCAGGAGACTGAACTATCTGGGCCTAATTTTGGATACATCCTTGGCAAGAGTGTTTCTCCATGCGGAGAAACTCCAGAAGATTCAGTCAATGATTCGGATGTTGCTGTCCGTCAACTGGTTGGGATTGATGGTCGCCTCTTTAGAGGCAGTACTGTTTGCCCAGTCTCATACCCGAATTCTCCAAGGAGGAGATTCTTCCCATATGGAATCGGAATCCCGATTCCCTGGACAATCGGATCCGATTGAGTGAGCGGACCAGAGAGGCTCTGGTCTGGTGGCTTCGGTCTCCGATGCTCAGCCAGGGGAAGTCATTTCTTCTGATAAATTCAAGGTTACCGATAAATGTGTTTAAACTGAGAGCGATCAGACTTTGTCTGATTTACTGGACCGAGCAGCTCCAGGGCAGCCCGGTTCGGTTCCAATCGCACTATGCCACGGCCATGACTTAGGTCGATCACCAAGGGGCACCAAGAGTGCCCTGGCGGCCATAGAAGTGGCCAACATTCTTATTGGGGGAACAGTTCTTCCAGTTCTCTCCGCGATATTTATCACGGGGGTGGACAGGCAGATTATTTCAGCCGTCAGATTCTGGATCAAGAGGAATAATCTCTTCATCCAGAGGTATTTCACCAGCTGTCCCTTCATTGGGGCACCCCGGATATGGATCTGTTGGTAGGTTGGCTCAACAGGGCTCGCACCCGCGATCCTCTAGCGGACGCAGCAGACGCGCTGAACGGCCTGTAAAGGCAGTATCGGCTACTATGTCTTCCCCCCCCCCCCCCCCCCCTCTCAAATTGCTGCTGAGATTCCTCCGCAGGACAGAGGTGGAGGGAACTCCAGTTATTCTGGAAATTCCGAGCTGGCCTCGTCAAGCCGGGTACGCCGACTTGGACAGGCTAGTCGCGGACGCTCCTTGGAGACTTCCTCTCAGGGAGGATCTGCGGTCTCAAGGACCGATCTTCCATCGTGCTTTACAGTCGCTGGTTTTAATGGCCTGGCTATTGAGACCCAGGTACTGAAGGACAGAGGGTTGTCAGCTTCAGTTATTCCTACTCTAATTAAAGCAAGGAAAGCGACTTCCAGCAAAGTCTATTATCGCACATGGAAGACTTATATCGAGTGGTGTGAATCTTTGGAATTTCCCCCACGTACCTATTCGGTGACCCGAATCTTGGCTTTTCTGCAAAAGGGGGTTGAGCAGAAACTATCCTTGAGCACTATCAAGGGTCAGGTTTCAGCGTTAGCAATCTTCTTTCAGAAGCCTTGGGCTACTCATTCCTTGGTGTCCAGGGGGTGCGGCACTTGGCTCCGCCAGTGCGCGCGCCCTTACCGCACTGGGATCTTAATTTGGTGTTTGTCGGTTCTTCAGAAACCTCCCTTTGAAAATCTCAGGGAGATTCCCTTGCTTACATTATCCCAGAAGGTGGCCTTCTTGGTGGCTATCACTTCTGCACGCAGGGTGTCAGAACTGGCTGCATTATCATGCCATTCCCCATATCTAGTGGTTCATAGGGATAAGGTAGTTCTTCATCCGAAGCCATCCTTTTCTTCCTAAGGTGGTTTCAGATTTTCATCTGAATGAAGATATTGTGCTACCTTCCTTGTGTCCTAAGCCCAATCATCCTCAGGAATATGCGTTGCATTCCTTGGATGTGGTTCGGGCAATCAGGGTATACCTGAAGACTACGGAATCGTTCCGTAAGACAGATTCACTTTTTGTGATCACGGATGGCCCCAGAAAGGGGTTGCCTGCATCTGCCACGACTATCTCCAAATGGATTAGACAGACGGTGGTACAGGCTTATTCTATTAAGGGTCGGAATCCTCCGTTCCCTGTTAAGGCGCACTCCACTCGAGCGCTCAGTACTTCCTGGGCCTACCGCCATCAGGCGTCAGTGGTCCAGGCGTGCAAGGCGGCTACCTGGTCGTCGGTTCATACCTTTTACAAAATTTTATAAAGTTGATGTGATGGCATCGTCAGATGCCTCATTTGGCCGCAAGGTTTTGCAGGCCGCAATTTGAGGAGACCGGTGGTCTACCTCGAGGGTTTTTTTTTCCGTTGGAATTTCAGTTGAGTCTCATTGTGTGATTGATGAGCCTTTAAAACTTCTAGTTGGCACCGGTTGGGCCTTCTAGATTGGATTTTGATTTCCATTTTCCCACCCCTCATTTGTGGTACTGCTTTGGGACGTCCCGAGTTGTTGTTAATCAACGAGGACTACGTCTGTCAATGAGCGACAGAGAAAAATGGATTTTTGTAAAATCTTACCGTAAAATCCTTTTCTCTTAAGCTCATTGACAGACGTAGTACCTGCCCCTCAGTTTTTGAGTTGGGTTGGGTTAAATTCTCTAAACACTGCTTTGTGACATAACTGATTTGCTGTAGCAGGAAGTGAGAGGATATACCCTCTGGGACTGCCCCTAGGGTGTGGCCAGAACATTTTCTTTCCTGTCTAGTCCTACTCCTGTAGAGGGCAGTATAACCGAGGTATTAATCAACGAGGACTACGTCTGTCAATGAGCTTAAAAGAAAAGGATTTTACAAAAATCCATTTATTTCTTTTGCGTATTACCAGTCCCGATCTCCTCGCACTGGTACAGTGCCTTGCGAAAGTATTCGGCCCCCTTGAACTTTTCGACCTTTTGCCACATTTCAGGCTTCAAACATAAAGATATAAAACTAATTTGTTTGTGAAGAATCAACAAGTGGGACACAATCATGAAGTGGAACGAGATATTTCAAGCTTTAACAAATAAACTGAAAAAAATTGGGCTTGCAAAATTATTCAGCCCCCTTTAAGGTAATACTTTGTTGCGCCACCTTTTGCTGCGATTACAGCTGTAAGTCGCTTGGGGTATGTCTCTATCAGTTTTGCACATCGAGAGACTGAAATTTTTGCCCATTCCTCCTTGAAAAACAGCTCAAGCTCAGTGAGGTTGGATGGAGAGCGTTTGTGAACAGCAGTTTTCAGTTCTTTCCACAGATTCTCGATTGGATTCAGGTCTGGACTTTGACTTGGCCATTCTAACACCTGGATATGTTTATTTGTGAACCATTCCATTGTAGATTTTGCTTTGTTTTGGATCATTGTCCTGTTGAAAGACAAATCTCCGTCCCAGTCTCAGGTCTTTTGCAGACTCCATCAGGTTTTCTTCCAGAATGGTCCTGTATTTGGCTCCATCCATCTTCCCATCAATTTTAACCATCTTCCTTGTCCCTGCTGAAGAAAAGCAGGCCCAAACCATGATGCTGCCACCACCATGTTTGACAGTGGGGATGGTGTGTTCAGGGTGATGAGCTGTGTTGCTTTTACGCCAAACATAACGTTTTGCATTGTTGCCAAAAAGTTTGATTTTGGTTTCATCTGACCAGAGCACCTTCTTCCACATGTTTGGTGTGTCTCCCAGGTGGCTTGTGGCAAACTTAAACGACACTTTTTATGGATATCTTTAAGAAATGGCTTTCTTCTTGCCACTCTTCCATAAAGGCCAGATTTGTGCAGTATACGACTGATTGTTGTCCTATGGACAGAGTCTCCCACCTCAGCTGTAGATCTCTGCAGTTCATCCAGAGTGATCATGGGCCTCTTGGCTGCTTCTCTGATCAGTCTTCTGCTTGTATGAGCTGAAAGTTTAGAGGGACTGCCAGGTCTTCGTAGATTTGCAGTGGTCTGATACTCCTTCCATTTCAATATTATCGCTTGCACAGTGCTCCTTGGGAAATCTTTTTGTATCCAAATCCGGCTTTAAACTTCTCCACAACAGTATCTCGGACCTGCCTGGTGTGTTCCTTGTTCTTCATGATGCTCTCTGCGCTTTAAACAGACCTCTGAGACTATCACAGTGCAGGTGCATTTATACGGAGACTTGATTACACACAGGTGGATTCTATTTATCATCATTAGTTATTTAGGTCAACATTGGATCATTCAGAGATCCTCACTGAACTTCTGGAAAAAGTTTGCTGCACTGAAAGTAAAGGGGCTGAATAATTTTGCAAGCCCAATTTTTCAGTTTTTTATTTGTTAACAAAGTTTGAAATATCCAATAAATTTCGTTCCACTTCATGATTGTGTCCCACTTGTTGTTGATTCTTCACAAAAAATTACAGTTTTATATCTTTGTTTGAAGCCTGAAATGTGGCAAAAGGTCGCAAAGTTCAAGGGGGCCGAATACTTTCGTAAGGCACTGTATTTATCAGTGCAAACTTTTGAAATTCATCTGGGGTTCCATACGCCCTCGAATTAATAAGCAAGTCTTTTATGCTGGTAGGATTAATGGCGGCTTTTCGGTCCCTAACTTATAAGCCTATTATACGGCGGCAAATATTGCCCCATTTTCTCACCTTCATGAAACCTACCAAATGCCATTATGGTCCACTATTGACCTGGTAGATTCTCACCCTTTCCCCATTTCCTCCCTGCCCTGGGTCCCCCCTATACATTGCCTGACCAAGCTAGGGCCATGTGTAACTCCCTCTCTTCGCTTGTGGGATTCCGTCAAATTTTCAGCAGGCCTAATTTCCCCCCATTTGCCATTACTCAGCCTTATCCATTGCCCATTATTTCCCCCCAGTTGTGAAAATCCTAAGCAATTCTCCTGGCGGACAGATAACGGATTCATTGATCTTCAGTCCTTGTTCACCCCACGGAAATAATAATAATCTTTAAAGCCCTTAGATCTTCCCATTAATTTTCCTTTACGGGAACATTACAGATACATACAACTAAAACACTTCCACAACTCCTAAAATCTCGACCCACACCATACATGTTAACGCATTTAGAAAGCCTCTGCAGAGCCTGACCTCATTCCCTGGGATTAATAGAATTTACTTTACTCATCAATTATATCCTTTAGAACACCCCCGGTGCGGCCCTATTATTTACAATGGGAGAAAGATTTGGGAAGACAGTTGGATCTAGAGGATTGGCAGATCATGACAATAGCGCTCAAAAAGCTCCAAGAATGTCCTAATATTGGAGAACGTCTACAAAGTGTTATATTGATGGTACTATACACTAGCTAGACTGGCCCAATTCATCCCATCTTATTCCCCTCTTTGCTTCCAGGGATGCCCACAGGAAGGAACCATGGCCTATATTTGGTGGGCATGTCCTAAGGTATGTAGACTATGGGTCAGCATTTATACCCTTCTCCGTAACCTATTCCACACCAACCTCAATAGGGACCCTTACGAGGCCCTCCTTTTTGTAAACCAATTTCAGAACCGCTTCGCCTGGAACGCCAATTGGCTTTGCATCTCTTTACTGCAACTAAGTTGACATTGCGACAACTTGGAAAACCCAAGTGCTTAGCTTTTGAAGCAGTTAAGAATCGTATGATGTGATAAATGGGAAACTGACGGCCTTTGCTTCAGACACCCATGGCAAATTCCTCAGGGTCTGGCAACCGTGGATAGCATATGTCCAACCTTCCAGATTCGATAATGGGCTCCTCTCATTTTGAGTGATCCTCCATTGCGTACCCCGTCAGACTCCCTTTTACAAAATTCTTTTGTAAAAGAAATATAGTCAGAAGTTCCATCCCTTCACTTTACTATAACCTGTTTGTCTGTGTCCTCTTCGGAAAGATTTCTCATCACTTGTCCTGACAGAAAATAAGGGGACGTTTTCCCCAATAATGGAACAGACTGCAATAAAAACCTCAGAGATTCAACCCTTCCCAACTCTTTCTAAAACAAGATAAAAACCTGTGGCCTTGATGGTCTGCCCTAAGGGAGCCTCTCTGCTCCACATGGTCCTTGGTCAATGTATGTAAAGGGAAGTATAAATCTTAAAAGCAAGCCTGCAAATTCATAATTATGTTTTTTTTCAGCTTCTTGCATACATTTATGATTTGGTCTTTTTTAAATTCTTAAACTGAAGTTTTCAGAAAAGAGGCCCTCTCGTAAAATCCAGCCTAGGTTGTGAAATGCTTAGCCCTGCTTTAGTAGGTGCTGAATTTGATCTGGAGTGCCAGGTAACATATCTGAAGGTTGGTATGTAAACTAATTTTCCCTCATAGTGTTCCTAAACCCCCAACAGTAAAATCAGTCTGTATCTACAGTAAAGCATGCTTGTTATACTCACTGTGGAACTTAAGGGGTTAATCATCCACATTGTGTAAAAAGGCTTCTTGATCTTGTACGCACAGATCCTCCTCCTTCCACTGACTACAAAATATGTCCGGATAAGACGGAGCCTTTGAAGTCAGGCAGCACATGCTCAGTTTGGTGTGTATTGCTAGAGAGGTTTTTTTGGGCCAATCAGCACTGTCCAGACAGGGTAATGAGCCCTGCAGGTTCATGGGAAAGCTCAGTGTAGTATGAAAACTTCTCCTCCTACAAGCTTCGGCCAGGAACTGATAGAAGTCACAAGACAGCTACATATAACTGATGAGAAAAGGTATTTAGCTGTTTTATATTTACTAAAACGATTGCATGTCCATATTCTGTGTACTGTGGGAGACCAGATATAGTGAATGCAGGCTCCTGGGTTTAGTAATACATTAAGAAAAGAAGTCAATAATTGCCTATGTGACTGGACACCATGTAGAGTGTAACAAATTTCAGGACTTCTGATGGCTTTTGTGTTTTTTTTTTTTTGTTTAATATTTGGGTCAAGGTGGGCCTGGCAGAGAGAGGTGTCTTATGAGAAAAGGTCACCAGCATATCTGAGGTTTCAATACATGTGTAAAGCACCTCTAGAATTTTTGTTAGAAGACATCTGCAAGATCCGTTTAGTTCTAAGGAATACCTCTGGAGCTGAGTTCAGGCACTCTTCTATGCAGATTTTACATTTCTCTCTTTCTTTAAAGTTAGATCCCATATTTGTCTCTTGCTGGTACAGTAAAGGAGTGAGTACTGTCACCCGAGGACAGGTCGTGTTATTGGCAGGATTACTAGGTGAAAACAAATGGGAGGAGGAAGCCTGAATTTTTAAACTAAGGGCTCTTTCACACGGGCGATCCGTTCAAATCGCCTGTCAGTTTTTTAGGAGGATCTGATCGGCTCCTCCATGCAGCTCTATGGGGCAGCGGATGTCAGCGGAGACACCTCCGCTGACACCCGCTGTCATCAGTATCCGATCCTGTCCGTGAAATCTGGAAGGATGGAAACCCTATTTTTCCATCCGTTCAGGGATCGGATCGGATGAGAGCAGACAGGCGGTCCGCTTTCATCCGATCCCCCATAGAGAGCAGCGGGGGCTGTGACCCCTCCCTCTCCGCACTGCAAGCGGAGACGGAGCTGTTACCCGCCGGCTCAGCTGGGATCGGCGGATCGATCCCCGCTGTGCAGCACGGATCTGCCTACGGAGGCGAACCGTGTGAAAGAGCCCTAATACTGCAACCACATTTATGGCAAACGCAACATATTTTTGGGTTTGGGTTTAGATACACTTTACAAACACAGGTCCAGTAAGTATAGAAGCACACTGTAGTTCATTTCTGTGGTAATAATTGCAAGTCATTTTTTTTTTTTTTTTTTTTTTAATTTAATTTTAGCCCATTTACCTGAAAAAAAAGGGTGTTTATTGGGTAGCCGTACATCAGCTAATATCTGGTTTTATTGGGCTTGCCCTGCTAGCCTGTACAAGGGAAGGCAATTGGGTGGACTTGCAGCAGAAAGAGGGCTTAGGCTGGGCATCACCACTAAAATCCTCACTATAGCATTGGGAGATTGGGCAGTGCCAAAGAACTGGGGGAATTTCATGCTTTGGAATAATGTTGTTGGCCTTCTTTTGTGCTGCTATTTAGCAAAAAAGGAGTAAGTAGTTCTTTATCAAAATCTCCCTTTGCTACAAATATTATGCCAAGGTTATGTAGTAATCCTTTCTTTTAATTGTACGTTTGGCAGGAATACTTGCCAATATCAACATTTTTCAGCTAAGTAATTTATGGAATATCTGGTGTATACCTGCACAAGATGTGAGTAATGTTTATTTTTGTTCTCTCCTGAAGATTAAGTTGGGTCACAGAGCAGAGGCTAATGATGGTAAGTTTATAATTTTAAAGTATTAAAGCTTACATTTTTTTTTTTTTTTTTTAATTAAAATAATAAACAAGTCATACGTACTGGCTCTGTGTAATCCTATTGCAAAGCCCTGATCCTCTTCTTCTAGGGTCCCCCACTGGCACTCCTGGTTTCTCCTCTTCAGTAAGTGCCCCCATAGAAATCTGTTTGCTCCTGAGCTGCCCTGTCTGTGTCTATAGCTACAGAAAGTGTGGCTCTGCTCCCTCATCACAAGATTTGATTGACTGCAGCGGGAGCCAATAACCCCCCACTACTACCATCTTCCCCAGTGAGGTGGGGAGAGAGCCAGTGCTCTCATGCACAATACTGGATCTAGATCGGTCTCGGGTAAGCTTAAGGGGGGGTGTTTGGGGGCACCCTGCGCATATATATATATATATATATATATATATATATATATATATATATATATATATATATATATATATATATAATATATTTTTTTACCTTAATGCATAGAATGTATTGGGGCATATTTGCAATGCAACGCAGAGCAGCAGGAGCAATTCACCGATTAAGCTGTGCTAGGGGGCAGTGTGGTGCAGGATTTATTGCATTGCTCCCCCTTCTTCTTCTTTCTTCTTTCTTCTTTCTTCCCACTTTAATTTTAGTCTTGACCTTGAACTTCCAAAACCGTAATATAGCACTGATTTTTACATCGCTAGAAGGCAGGTTGCAACATTGATTTTGTTGTTTTTGTTCTGGATCTATAGCTTTGAGGCCATCTAATGATGGCAATCTATATAGTAGAGGTGTACATCTTCACTGGTCTCACGATTCGGTTACGATTTATCCTGTCACTGATTCAGTTCTGCGATGCAGCACGATTACTGCCTGTGGTTTTCATTAACAAAATTCAAGCAATCAGACAAACTCAATTTTTTTTAATTTTTTTTTTTTTTTATCTGCTCTAAAAAAAAAAAAACTCTCTGCATGTAGCAAAGTCTAAACACAACAGACGACCAAAGTATTTATTTAGAACAGTAAATACCAAAATAGCACAACCTCCCATTTAGCTGATCCAGCCCATTTACATTACACAGCCCCACCATTTACATCACACAGCCTATTTTACATTACACAGCCCCCCTCCATTTACTTTAGAAAGCCCTCCCCCCCATTTACATTACACATTCTATTTTCCATTATATAGCCCCTGCCTCTCTGGGGACAGCACTGCCAGCGCACTCTAAAGTTAAAACAAATCAGTGTCAGTCCCTCTGTTTCATGGATTCCTTCCTACAGTGTGTAAGGGTTCATGTAAACTAATGCCGCTACCTCATTATCTCCGATCTTTCATGAAAGATGTATGTGTTTTTGTGTATATACATGCACACATATATGTTTGTTACTGATCCACATAAGACACAAAGCAGGTAACCTTAGCTAGGGAATCTTCAAACATTTTTGTAATACAGGCATCTTTAATTGTGTTTTTTATTTTTGAAGCATTTTAGGATTGTCCTGTAAATATACATATAACCACCAGGTGGTGCCACATTGCTATGTGCTGTTCCTTATCCAAATTGCGACTTTAAAACTTTTTTTTTTTACCCATTTGTCCATGTTGGTTGTTTCAAGTTAATGATACTGGCTATCATCAATGTTGTGGTCTTGTCATGTTTATATGGTCTTTTGGAATTGCCATTTTGCTTATCTCTGGTGGATCAGTGGGTTCCAACACTGATATTGTTCATCTGGATTCCGAATGTATTGTTACACCATTCATGCTTGAAATAAATGCTGCATCACAGAACCGCATTTAATAAAAATCCATATTCTAGGAGATGTTTTAATATGTCCTCAATGGCTATTGCATTTTTAACTCACTAAATTAATTTTGAACCCAATAAAACTATGGTCACAAATGGGCAGAATTATAGAAATGGGTTTTTGTTTTGTTTTTTTGCCATGATGGTATTCTTCCTTCATATTGGAGTTCAGTTTAGGGCTAGCTGAGCGTTAAAGCTTGCTATAGAAAATGTGCAAATTAGTGAATTGTGAACGCAGAAATACAAATAGGAGAGATGACACTGGTATCAGGAACAGCACTGGCGAGAATAGGTTTTCCATCCTACATGATTGACTGACTGTTTCATATAATAGGGGGTGTGTGTGTGTGTGTGTGTGTGTGTATGTGTGTGTGTGTGTGTGTGTGTGTGTGTGTGTGTGTATATATATATATATATATATATATATATATATATATATATATATATATATATATATATATATATATATATATACATACATACATACATACATACATACATACATACATACATACATACATACATACATACATACATACATACATACATACATACATACAACAGTCTTGACGGAGTTCCCAGAGATGCTTAGCACTTGTTGGCCCTTTTGCCTTCACTCTGCGGTCCAGCTCACCCCAAACCATCTCGATTGGGTTCAGGTCCAGTGACTGTGGAGGCCAGGTCATCTGGCGCTGCACCCCATCACTCTCCTTCTTGGTCAAATAGCCCTTACACAGCCTGGATGTGTGTTTGGGGTCATTGTCCTGTTGAAAAATAAATGATGGTCCAACTAAACGCAAACCGGATGGAATAGCATGCCGCTTCAAGATGCTGTGGTAGCCATGCTGGTTCAGTATTCCTTCAATTTTGAATAAATCCCCAACAGTGTCACCAGCAAAGCACCCCCACACCATCACACCTCTTCCTCCATGCTTCACGGTGGGAACCAGGCATGTAGAGTCCATCCGTTCACCTTTTCTGCGTCGCACAAAGACACGGTGATTGGAACCAAAGATCTCAAATTTGGACTCATCAGACCAAAGCACAGATTTCCACTGGTCTAATGTCCATTCCTTGTGTGCTTTAGCCCAAACAAGTCTCTTCTGCCACTCGTTTTCCTGTACTTGGCTGCTTTTTTCTTGCCATAATACAAATTCTAACCAGGGCCGTCTTTATTCTTGATTGGACCCTGGGCAAAAATTTTCTTGGGCCCTCTTGAATCCACTTATCAACTATTTGGGGGCTCAAGGGGCAGCTCCTTTGGGCCCCGCAACAATGACTAGACCCGGGGCAGCTGCCCCTTTTACCCTGTGTTAAAGACAGCCCTGATTCTAAAGCCCTGTACACATTATCAGATTATCTGAGGACTTTTGTGTGCAGACTTACCAAAACCATATAATATGAGGTCAAACCTAAACACTTTCAATTTGTATGCACTCCGGCAGGCCCTTGCACTACATAGAAAAGGTAAATCTGAAGACAAAAGTCTGTACGGGGCATTACAGTCTATTCAGTAGGATTATCAGCTGTGTATCCACCTGACTTCTGCACAACACAACTGATGGTCCCAACCCCATTTATAAGGCAAGAAATCACACTTATTAAACCTGACAGGGCACACCTGTGAAGTGAAAACCATTTCAGGTGACTTCCTCCTTGAAGTGTGACTCTACAATTTTCATAGTCATGAAAATAAAGAAAACTCTTTGAATGAGACGGTGTGTCCAAACTTTTGTTCTGTACTGTGTGTATGTATGTATGTATGTATGTATGTGTGTATGTGTGTGTGTGTGTGTGTGTGTGTGTGTGTGTATATATATATATATATATATATATATATATATATATATATATATATATATAATATGTATGTGTGTGTAATATTATAAAATGCCCTGTCTCTGGTGTTTCAGAGATAAAACGCATCCTCCTACATAATAACTTGTACCTGTTTATCTGCAGTCTTCTCTTCCCTACATCTGTTCAAAGACCTGAATTTATAAAGCTTGTCTAAGCTGTCAGAAAAATGGGGGCAGAGAACTGAAATGACACAATGCAGAGCTCGTTGGGGAAAGCCCTGGTAAAATAAATTGATTATTTATTTTTTCTCTTGGTGTCATTCTTCCTTTCAAAAAACGGAACTGAAGCAAAAACGGATGTCAGTGGTGTCATCCGCAGACATCCGTATTTACATAGACATGCATTATGTCAGTTTTTCATCCGCAAACGGATGGGATTAAAGACGGACATACGGACCGGATGACACGTGTCATCCGTGTCCGTTACAAAAAAAAAAAAAAAGGACCTGATCGGGCAAAAAAAAAAGGAACGCCCGTGTGAAAGAGCCCTTAGTGCTCTGGATTGAGATATGCTTTGTTCATTTTTCATGTCCGAGTTTTACAACCACTTTAAGTTAGGGGTGAACATAATATCAGTTTGGAATCCACCTTTTAAGAAAATGCCTATCATTCAGTTTTACCCTTTTTTTTTTTTTTTTTTTTTTTTTTTTTTTTTAGCAGCTAAAGAGCGTTCACTTTTTATTTTTTCAGGTTGTGTATATTTTCAAACTTCTTATAGCAAAGTATCCAGCAAAGCAATGCGGTACAAAACAGCAGTAACCTTGTGCAAAGGGTAAAATACCATACAGTAAGAAGACCTACAGAAAATGTTCATAAAGTGCTTAAGTACAAAATGAATCTCGATTACCAGATGCCAATAAGGACATCTAGGACCGTGCAGAGATTTATCCAGTACGTCCCCGCACTTCTATACTGCTGGTTGCCCACCTGGTTGTGTAGATTTTATTGATTTGTGATGGGCTTCTTACATAAATGTATCTAGCGCAGGGTTTCTCAACCTGGGTTCCTCCAGAGGTATCTCAGGGGTTCATTGAGCAATGAGAAATTTCTGATTCTCAGATAAGTTCCCAATGACGCCATTGATATTTTTAGCTATCTGTAGGGGGTTAATTCTTTCCAATGACCACATGTGTATGGATCATTCTTCCAGTGACCATCACACTAATGTATCATGAGTTTTAGATATAGTTATTTTTATCAGGGGTTCCCTAAGACCGGAAAGTCATTTCGGGGTTCCTCTGTGTTGAGACAGGCTGATCTAGCATGTCTGTGGTAGCACCACAAACTGAGCTTTAAAAAAAAAAAAACGCAATCGGCTTGAGATACAATTTTGTTGTGAGTGAATCTGACAGTCTTATTGGCTACTGTCATTTGACTTTTTTCTTTTTAATATTGTAGATGTCCTCTTTTCCCCGCCATCTACACTTCACCATTGTCACTGCTCTTAGAAGCAATCTGTTTGTTTCTATTCTGTTTTAGTGTCCCATTTACATGTGAATGATGTGGTCATCTGTCTTGGGCTTGTGAGACCGTATCCTACTCTGACTGTTTTTATTGGTTTTCTCTGAACCTTTTTGTGGCTACTATGGGAAGGTCTGGGAATGTTCTGGTCTGTGACTTCAGTGTCTGTTAAACCAAGACATACACACAAACCTGACTTCCTTTTTCTTGTACCAGCTACTGAAGATGTTTATCTGGCTGACAGCTGTGTTTAACAATGATAAGCATTTTGATGGTTAAACATATTGCGGAATACCTAAAATGCAATGCCGCAGCATGTTTAGCTGGGTTTTCTCTTGTCTTGCAATGCTTTTTTGGAGTTTTTTTTTTTTTTTTTGATGCCCATTATTGCAGCCTTTCTCATTCTTTTTATCATTCAGGAAGCCCAGAAAATGTTCTTCTATCTCAGGGGAATTCATCAAATGATTATCTCATCCAGTTTGTGGTTTATTAAAGGAGAAGTATGGGCTTTTGAAAAATACAAACATCCATACTTGCCTCCATGCTGCAACGTTTGTGTGAGGCTGAAGCTGTCCCACACTGACTCTAGCACCCAGAGCTGAGCGAATAAATGGCCACTGACCACTCAGTTCACTGTCTGCTCCATGTAGAGAGCAGTGACTGTCAGTCACCACTCTTCGCTCTGCTCCTCAGTGCCTGCCCATGCAATTAAGTGCCGGTTCACACTTGTGCGGCTGCGGAGATCGCATGTAATTCGGAGCGCACTGCTCATTCATTACATGCGATCTCATGTGCGGTGTGAATTTTAGCCATACACTTTGTATGGCTGAATTCGCACTGCATCCGCACCAAATACGCACAGGAGGCATTTTTGGAGCCGCATCAAAATCTGATTGCACAGTGGTACACACTTGTGCGATCCGATTCTGTGCGTACTTGCAGATCGCACTGTGATATGCAATCAAACTGGGGGTGTCGTTTAACTTTTAATTGACATCCCCCCCCCCCTCCCCCCGTATCGCATATGGCAGTGTGAACTGCCAGATGTGCGGATGCGATGCGGGAACACGCTGCATATTCGCAGCATTCCCACATTGCACAAGTGTGAACCGAGCCTAAAGGGGGTGCGTGCGTGCGTGCGTGCGTGCGTGTGTGATGTGTGTTTGTTCACTTAAAAAAAACACTTTTGCTTTGCATTCGTAGTAATTTCCAGCAATACATAGGCAGTTGGTCCATTGAATAAGGTTGGCTAGGGCTGTGGATTTACAACCTGAATGAGCCAACCCTCCTCCTGTGTTTTTGGCCTGAAGATATGCACCGCTGGATTGCACGAAAAAAGACAGCTCAGGTTGTAGCCGCTGTACTAACAATCCAATGTTAGTACAGCGATCTCCCCAGCTGAGCTATTGTGTTCTGAAAGGGAAACTCCTCAGCCATTGGCTGAGAGCACTGATAAGGAGCCAGTCGGCAGACCTTTTTCGCTCATGAGCCCTCTGCCAGCTTCTGTCAGACAAGCTGCAGTACACACGGGACTAATGTCAGCCAGTTTCTATTGAACCAGCTGATGCCGGCCAACATTCGGTCTGTGTGTACCAGGCTTTAGTCATAATAGTATGAGTGAAATAGACTTGTGTCCATTACAGCATATTCTTCCTCACAGTGGGCAAGAGCAGAGAGTGGTTAACAGGAACTGCTAGTTACTCACCCCGTATTGTCCTCCAATCTTCCCCGGTCCTGGCAGGAGTAGGACTCCCACTGTGCATGCATGGGGGACTATTCTCTGCCTGTGCTGGGAGTGAAGGGCACGCACATGTATGGACTTCAGTCAACGGTTGGTTGGTTGTCAGAATGATGGGATGGTTAGTGTAACATCACTAAAGAGTTGGTACTATAAGCCTGAAGCTTTGCTCCATATGACTGCAGTGCATTATACTGTTAAAGTAAGCAATCATACAGTTCAGTGAGTACCAGCACTGTTGCCTTACAAGTTTACTTTTACTAGTTTTCCTTAAGGGCTCTTTCACACGGTCTGCTCCGTAGGCGGATCCGTGTTGCTCAGCGGGGATCGATCCGCGATCCCCGCTGAGCCGGGCGGGTGACAGCTCCGTCTCCGCTTGCAGAGCGTTATTTTTTTTATTTATTTATTTTTTTTACTAAGTAATCCTAAAATTTTCCTCCTCATTTTAATCCTCAAAGTTTTTATTCCTGCTTTTGCTTTCTGTCATTTACAGACTGGGTGTTTTCTCCTTGTCACTTAGTAATAACTCTCCATTTTTTCATTGACAGGAATAAATCGAACAGCTTTGAGGGAAATCAAACTTCTTCAAGAATTAAGTCATCCTAATATTATAGGTGTAAGTATGAAGAATTCCTAAATTGAGCTTTTTATGTTTTATTTAGTATTGTACTGAGAGGGCATGCCATTGTTATGTTTTCCTGAAGATGTTAGCTCCCTGGTTGTCATGTAGATCTTAAGGTTTCAGTAGTTTCTAATATACATTCCAACAAGTATGCAGATCAGGTGTTCTGACATTTTTTGTTTTCTTGTTATAGAACCCGTTCTAAAGTCTCTCCCTCATCTTCATACAGCCTGATCTAAAAGATGCAGTATTTTCTGTGCAGGTTGCAATGATGAGGACTTAAACCCAAGAACAAGAATATAATTTATTGTGTCTTACCAGTTCTTAGATATAGGGGCTGCATTAGTATTTTTTTTTTTTTTTTTTTTTTGTGTGTTTTTAGGCCAAGTACATTTTCTAGTAAAAAAACACGTCAAACATCTTCGTTTATTATGACTTTGTGTCCTGTAAACTGAAATATCAGTCACTTTTCCTGACCATCTTCTGCAAACTACAATTTTGTCCAAATCTGGACAAGGGTGGCAACACTTCTCCTTTGAAAATACAGTAAGTGAGTATTTTCACCCTAGGGCAAGAAGTGTGTTATTGACAGGATCACAAGGTGAAGCTAAATGGGGGGGAAAAAAGAAAAAGAAAAAAAAAAAAAACGAATGCAGCCACCTCACTTAAAGAGGAAGTATTGTCTTTTTTAATTGTACCTACAGGTAAGCCTATAATGAGGCTTACCTGTAGGTTCTATGAATATATCCTAAACTTGCACAGTTTAGAAAATATTTTGAGTGCATACAGCTGATAACGTTAAACGGCGCATGCGCTCTGGCTTACCATGCCGGATATTTAGAGCCTGTGCCGTAAAGGGATGTAATCGCAGCTCTGGCCACTTATAGTGCTGGAGCCCACAAACCCAGAAGAAACACCGGGGAAGATGTCGGCCATCTCAGCGATATGCGGACCCCACTGGAGGGCTTTGTGCTAAGGTAAGTATTTCATATTGTGCTAGTATGGGATGCATACTAGCTCATTATGCCTTTGTCCTACAAGGTTTGTTTGTTTTTTTTCTTGTTCTTTCTATTCCCATAGAATACCTCTACAACCTCTTTAAAGTGAGTGCCATGCAATTGCTAACTATGCCTAAACCTGCTTCTATTTACCTATTCTGAGGGTGCTCCAGTCTGGTCACGTGATTGGCTCACAGCAGTGGGAGGAGGGACAGCCAAGAGTGAATGCCCCAGAGTGAGTCTATGTATGACCTCAACACTCAGGCATCTCAGCCATGTTGGCGATCTCTCCTCTCCTCTGAAGCCAGCTGCTGGGGAGATCACATGACCAGACTGGAATACCCTCCGAATGGGTAAGTATAAGCATTTTCCTTTTTAAACTGTAGTTGGATATAGTATTTAGTGTATTAGGTGGTTTGGGAGCAGGTGTAAGCAGAGTTAGCAATAGCCTGGAATTCTACTTTTAAGGACTGGTAAGCTGCTCTAAAGATACTCTTAACCACTTCCCGACCACCTGCCGCCTATTTACTGCGGCAGGTTGGCTCTCCTGCGCAAACCAACGTAGATCTACGTCGGTCGCGCGCGGGAAGCTATGGGGCGAGTGCACGCCACAGGCGGCGCTTCAGCAGATTTAGAAAAATATTGTGTTTTTTTTCTCAAAATTGTCGCTCCGTTTTTTTTGTTTATAGCGCAAAAAAAAAAAATTGCACAGGTGATCAAATACCACCAAAAAAAGCTCTATTTGTGGGGGGGAAAAAAAGGACGTAAATTTTATTTGGGTACATCATTGCATGACCGTGCAATTGTCCGTTAAATAACGCAGTGCCGAATTGCAAAATAGGGCCTGGTCATTAAGGGGGAAAATCCTTCCGGTTAAATTGACTGCAGTCACCATAAAACATTAGCAAGTAGAAAATGTATCTTTACTTTGGGAGTATTTATATAAAAAAAGTATTTTATATATTTATTTTGCAGCTTTTGGATGCCTTTGGTCACAAATCCAACATAAGTCTGGTATTTGATTTCATGGAAACCGATTTAGAGGTAAGGTTTCTGGAAACATACATTTTAATAGCAGTTCCACACAAGAAAAGATATGAAGCTATCCTTTTATGTCCAATTCTAAGCTTAAAGTGGAATTAAACCCATCCGTTTAGCGCTTTCCCAAAACAGTTACATGTTAGTTCAAGGCATGTTATGAATGAGAACTGTCACCGTTGCTTTTGATCTCAACCAAATTGTCAAGCCAATAAATTCGCTGGTGTTCTAACTGATCACACATGTAGCACCATGGCAACTGCAGATCAAACCGATTAAGATGACTGCTTCCATGACTATAAAGAATAGGAGGGTTTAGTTCCACTTTGTTTAGGGCCTCATTTAAACTGGCACACCATGCCAAGCAGGTGCTGCATGCAAGAAGCGCATTTAAGTCTGAGGACACATCCATACTAGTTTCAGCATATTTACTAAATATCATTTTTTTGAATGTACACTGTCTTTACAGGCTATTATAAGGGATACTAGTCTAGTCTTGACTCCGGCGCACATAAAGTCCTACATGTTGATGACTCTTCAGGGTTTGGAGTATTTGCATCATCTCTGGATCCTGCATAGGGTGAGATTTTACACATACATAGTTTGTGCAAGCACACTTACCTTACTAAATTCAACCCAGATTCCAAACTCAAAACAACATTTGAAAGTATGCAATGTCTAACTATGTGTTGGTGTAGTTCTATTCCCTGTGGTGTTTGTTTGCCATAACCTTGTAATGATGGGCTCACATGTTATAGCTGCAATTTGCAGTGTTACGACCGAACAATGTTCATGTATTTATTCACCTAGCTCTCCTATTTGCTAAGGGTCATAAACCATGCTTCACTGCTTAAGCGCCCTAATGTAATTACAGACTGCACAGTGTCAAATGCTCTGCCTGCTTGGTATGTGTCAGAACTAATTGAAAGAGCATTATGGGAATGGGTTTTGTTTGTGTTTTTTTAAATCCTACTTACCTAGGTGGATGCTGCATCTTTCCCCTGCTGGCTCGAAGACTGAGAACCGAATGATCAAACATTGCTGCTCGCTCAGTTCTCAGAGCTCCCTGAGCAGAGAGCTGGTGACTGTCAGTCACCGCTGTCTGCTCTGCCCCTCCCCAACCCACCAAAGCTCTCTGGAGCGCTGGCCTGTGGCGGGGTTGAGAGCAGCCGGCTCAGGCTCTTAGCGACTCGCAGCGACTGGTATGCCGTGACAAGTGATGTTCTGAGCTTGGTAAATTACACTTTTTTTTTTTTTTTCCCCCTGCTGCATGGTGTAAGGCAGTGCATTGCCTCGCACTTCGCTACTCTGAAAAAACTGCAGTGGTGTGAACCGGCACATACCTAGGAAACAAAGCATTTTGCCTTGTCCATCCAGAGGGATGGTGCTGGAATAGCTGCCTAACGCAGTTCCACTGCATGTGGTGTGAAAATACCCTCAGAGATTCAGGGATTTGTAGTTTCTTCACAGGAAGTGTCAGTTCTTAGGCTATGGACAGAGGTCATGCATTAACCTGTTCAGTGCCATGAGGCATGCAGCATGGCACTGAACACAAACTTCTGACATGTGAATGTGAAGATTTACTATAGGCAGACAGAGCAACAAATGACACCATGAAACTACATGATCAGTACACATCTTATGCAGGTGGAACATAAAAGCCTTTAAACTACAGAAAAAAATTTCAGCAGCTTTACGAATACTGCTTCCTCCGTATTGTGCCAGGCAACTCAGTCTTAGTTTATTGTACCAGATTATAGAGTGTGGGCATCCTGCACTTGTGAGCAAGAGATGAGCACTAGGTCTCCTGGCTGGGCTACTTGTAAGGGTTGGGGGGATCTGTTTACTCATAGTTTTGGCATTTAGCTGTGCAGGAGTAAATGTACAGAAGTCTTTTTAGTAGTGCTTGACCGCCAAGGTTCATCCTATTTGGGGATATGCTGGTGGGAATGAATCCCTGAAGGATTGGATTGTACCTTCTTTTAGTATTTGGGGCCTGCTTATTTCCCCCTCAGACCTAGCTGCCCTTCAGTAAGGGGGTACAGTAGGCCTGGCCTGTGTCTGGTCATTGGCTGCTGCAGCAAGAGATGGGAGTAATTCTGGTAGCATAAGTTTTTTTCTAATATTAAACTTTTGATTACTTATGTAAAGATAAAGAATATGTATGTGCTTTTATTTTTATGGTAGACTTTTTAACTGTGATATTGCATTCTGACAGCATGACCCGGTGCTGTCAGAATAAACCTGATCAGTACCTGCAGCTGCTAATTGACAAACGTTTTTCAACTTGTCCATTAGACTGCAGTCTAGCTAGTAATCTTCTGTCAAGCTAGGGCAGCCACATATGGATCGAAATTTGGTTGGTCCCTACTGAACTGGCTGAGTTTCGATCCATGTGTCCAGTGTTTTTGCTTCAATTACCCCTCAAAACAAAAAGCTATTAATAAATCAAAACTGGAGGTACCTAACATATCCCCAGCTGCTGTACTTAATAGTACCAAAAACTTTTCAAAAGTTAAACTCCTAATGGAAAAAAAAAAATACATTGTTAATTGTGCTTGGCATTTATTTCAGTTACACAAATTACATAACTCATTTAGTGCCACTGGGTCTCATTTTGACAAGTCTTCTCAAATCTGTATTTGGTGGTGCAAATTTTGCATATATACGTGTATGTATATGGATAGATAGATGGATAGATAGTGTGTGTACAATACAAGAGAGCTGCATTTATAAGTTATAACTTTTTTTTTTTTTTCCAAGCTTTTATTACTTAAGTGACTACATTTTTTTATGTTGCAGGATTTGAAGCCAAACAACTTGTTACTGGATGAGAATGGAGTCCTTAAACTGGCTGATTTTGGTTTGGCCAAATCATTTGGAAGTCCAAACAGAGTTTACACCCACCAAGTGGTAACAAGGTATAAAGTCTGTTCATTTTAGTTAAAACTACTGTGCCCACAATACAAAAACGCTGTAGGTTTGATTGTTTGTTTGTTTTTTGCCTGTTGTGCAATATGCAGCACTTTCAAATGAGCTGTCTCAATCAACGCATGTGAAAGCACTTTAGATTTTTTTTTTTTTTTTTTTTTATTGATTTATTTTATTATTCAAAGTCAGCCTGACCTTCCCTTTGCTTCCAAACAAGCACAATGATATATCTACTGCTTCTCATTTTAAAGCATTTTATCACAGCACGCCAACCAGAATTGCATGCCACTGTGTACCACTGCAATGCTGTACAGTGACCTGAATGAAGTGTACTTTTGTACACCTCAAAGTTCAGTTAAACAAAAAAAAAAAAAAAAAATTGTGATGTGCAGAATCGTGCACCACACTGCCCAATACCGCAGTCAGAACAGACAACTGCCAGAGAGGACATATCTGCGGTAGTTAGTCCTTGAAAATTTATCTTCCATTTGCACAATCCCCCAGCAAGCCATTGGGAATAAATGAAGCTGCAGCTCCTGATCCATTCATTCTGTCCCCATTCATAATTACTCGATCGCACTCCTTCCCCTATTGTAAGGGGATGGGAGGTATGAGCACTGTAAATGGTACCATATCAGGGATCACAGCCGCTTGGTACAGTGTCTGTGTACGGAGCTGGTGTAATGGCAGCTCCATACACCCAATTACTGGGCAGATCGGCCACCCAGCGGCTGCCGATCCACCATTGACTGACACAGGCATACCCCAGTTGAAAAGTGGTTAATGAACACTCAAGCATTTCTTGGTTTCTGTAATTAGTTTTTTCTATATAAAATTCTGTGTACTTGTAAGAGGAAAGAGATCAAATTTGTTATTGGTAACCTTTACCACATATGTTATTGAAAAGTTCTTGTAATGCTTTAATAGGTGGTATCGGTCTCCTGAGTTACTATTTGGTTCCAGAATGTATGGTGTGGGTGTTGACATGTGGGCAGTCGGATGTATTTTGGCAGAGTTGCTGCTAAGGGTATGTATATAAACTCATCATTTAAATGTAAATATGAGCCTATGGCAGAATATGGGAATATAAACCGGTGGATATTGCATGTCCTTTTTTTTTTTTTTTTTTATTAAGGTGCCCTTTCTGCCTGGGGATTCCGATTTGGATCAACTAACAAGAATATTTGAGACATTAGGTACTCCGACAGAAGATCAGTGGCCTGTGAGTATCCATTATTTGTGTGTGCGCATATATTCTAATAATAAAAAAAAAAAAAAGTGTGTATGTTTTTATAGTTATACAGTGTGGATTGTCATTGACTGTAAACTGCAAAAAAAAAAAAAAGTGAAACCTCTCACACCATGCTCATACCCTGTTAATTAATTTGGTTGTATCCAGCCCAGCTATTGGCTTTTTATGTATGTAGCATTGAACTGTTTACCACTTAGACACCCATTACTAAGCACGTTTTGTGTTTTTTTTTTTTTTTTTTTTTTTTTTTTTTTTTTTTTTTTTTCTCAAATTACTTTTTATGAAAAATGTAATGTAAGGAATCTGTCTCCTATGCAGGGCATGTCTAACCTTCCAGACTACGTTACCTTTAAAAGCTTTCCAGGAACACAACTCGATCAGATATTCACTGCTGCAGGAGATGACCTGCTAGAACTCTTACAAGGTTTATTCACGTTCAACCCCTGTGCACGGTACACAGCCTCACAGGTAAGTCCTCAACATTGACTAAAACGTTCTTAAATATTTGATCTTTGTATTTCTTCATTTTATTTGACTCTAAATACCTTAGACTATGTAATTTAAATCAACCATGGTTTCCTCATATAGAAATTATTGATGCATATATTTCAAAAGTTGTTTTGTCTTCTCTCGTCTGCATAGCCCAATGTGAGTCTTGAATATACTGGTACTTTGCCCATTCAAGACAAAGGGACAGTGGGTTTTTTTTTGTCACTATGACTTTACATGTATCCCATGCAGATATGCTGCCATTAACGAAAGTGCAAGCGTTAGAAATGAAAAGGCTAAACACCGTTTCTGACACCGCAGCTGTGCGGTCACGTGAACCCCTCCCCGAGATTCCCCCTGTGATGTCAGTCAGCCAGCAGAGGGAATCTCTGCCCCTCCCACTTCTCTCCATAGGGCCCGGCTAGCACATGGGATCACGTGGCCGCACAGCTGCAGTGTCAAACGGTATTTAGCCTTTTATTTCTAACAAACACTTACACGTTTGGTAATGGCAGTGACAGCATATCTGCATGGGATACATTATGTGCAGCTGAATAGCGGCAAGAAGGGCGGAGAGGAAACGCTCTTATGCTGACAGGCAGGGAGGGGGGGGGGAACTCAGAGGAGAGATCGTGGTCAGCAGAGGCAGGGGGGGACATAGGAACTGACAGGATCAACCAGGTTTATTACCAGTTAGGAAGAGAAGAATTGCACAGCACGTGCACTGTGCTGTTTGTTATTCATGCCTTAAAGGAAAATGCTCCTTAGTGTGTTGGTTTTTTTTTTTTTTTCTTCTTGGTTACAAATGCTTTAAGAGCATTCACTTTATTTTTTATTTTTTTTCCTACTCCATAGCCCCGATCTAAAACTAAAATAATTTTTTGCTATACATATGCTTTAAATTATGTATCTTTTATTGACAACTTCAATTATCTCTGACACAGCTATTGTACTGCGGGAAGCTGATAAAATATATACTTTGTGTAGCCATAACAAAATCTGTGAGGAAGAGAATGATTTCACTCTTTTGGTTCTGGACAGAGGCATGCAGCCATATGTGTGCTGACATTAAGGTGTCAAAATATGTGTTTACTTTTTCATACATCTGTGGAACAATTGGGGACTTGTACGTGTGACAAGTTTGAGAGTACCCAGACAAAAAAATATCTTGTGCTATTTTATATAAGGTCTAGACCATGGTCTACTAATATTAGCCACTTCAGCTCTGGAAGGTTTACCCCCCCCCCCCCTTCATGACCAGGCCATTTTTTGTGGTACGGCACTGCGTTACTTTAACTGACAATCGCATGGTCGTGCAAAGCTGTACCCAAAATAAAATTCTTGTCCTTTTTTTTTTTTTTTTTCCTCTCGCAAAGCGTTTTTCTTTTGGTGGTATTTGATCACCTCTGCAGTTCTTATTTTTTACGCTATAAACCAAGAGACCGTCCATTTTGAAAGAATAACACATATATGTTTGTTTCTGCTATAAAACGTATCCAATGAAAAAATTTAAAAATCAAATTTCTTCATCAATTTAGGCCAATATGTATTCTGCTACTTTTTTTGGGTAAAAAAAATTCCCAAAAAGCGTAATATTGATTGGTTTTCACAAAAGTTATAGCGTCTACAAACTATAGGATAGATTTATGTAATTTTTTATTTATTTTTTTTTCTAGTATTGGTGGCAATTTGTGACTTGTCGTGAGACTGCAACATTGCGGCAGACAAATCGTACACAAAGTGACACTTTTTGGGGACCAGTGACATTACAGTGATCAGTGCTAAAAATGTGCCTTTCACTGTACTAATGACACTAGCAGGGAAGAGTTAACATCAGGGGCAATCAAAGGGTTAAATGTGTTCCTAGGGAGTTCTTGCTAACACTGTGGGGGTGCTTTTATTCTGGGAAGGCAGAGATCCGCATTCTTGCTTTGTAGGAACACAGGATATCCCAGCCTTCCCCTGTGAAAGAACCAGCGATCTGCCTTTTTTTTTACATAGGTAGACTGCTGTTCTGCCTGTGTCCCGAACGATTGCTGTGATTGGCTCCCGCTGTGTCCAATCACAGCGGGAGCGGGTTAAGCAGAATGAATTACCTGTATGTGATTCTGCACACAGGAGCCGTCGCCCCGCAGTAAATGTGGCATACTGTTTGACCGCAAAGGTATAATGCATAAATCTGAGTTTTCAATCTCACTTGAAGAAGCCCTGTTGACATGTTTTGTAGGATTTCACTTCTTCAGGACTGCATTTTCTATTGTAGCACCCTACAGGTAGGTGCTAGGTAAAGGTATAGAGGGCCTTGGCTGCCTAACAGCAGGGCTGTGATTTTATTAGTCAGGGTGTCATGGTTTCCAGGTGTGTCTGCTGAAGGGGGAGTCTCCCCACTGGCTCCTGTGAGAGGCTTCTCATAGGGTGGTGGAGGAAACCCAATCAGGGGACACATCTCAGCTTGTAACTACCCCAGGAGGCAGATTGTGCCGCAAAGGATTCTGGGAGTGGGTATAAGTTTGGGGGTGGCACATAACACGATGTCTTTGGCGGGAGCAGAGTCCCAGGAAGGAGAGTGCGGCTGTCTCTCCTCCTGTCTGAGGAAGGTGGATGTCTCTGGGTGTCGTCTGAGTGTCCAGAGCGTGCTGAGTGAGCTGAGGGGATCCGGTGTGCCGAGAGCCTGCGGAGAGCGAGAGGGGTCCAGTCCCAGGAGAGCCTACACAGGTGGTGAGTACCGAGGATTTCCCCTGGGGGTCTGCCTGAAGTTAGAGGGGACCACTCCGGAAGAGGTTCTGGGATTCAGTGCCAGCTAGTTGTAAAGTGGGTACCTAGGTTGAGGACCCTGAAGCTACAGAGGGGGTACATAGTCAGTGGACCCTGAAGAGTTCAAGGTCAAAGGGGGCACCTGCAGTTTGGGCCCTGAATTGTATAGAGTGTGCCAGTTACAGTGACAGCTATACAGAGTTCTACCACATACTGCCTCAAGCTGTGCCCGGGGGGGGGGGGGGGGGTATACGTTGACTTTCACAGTACAACAGTGTCAGGAGTGCTACAGTTCTCAGTCTTGGATCTTCTATACTATAAGTTGAGGATTCAGCACTTTGTTCTACAGAGTATTCTCAGTGTCAGTGAGCGTTGGCTGGCGCCAAGGAAGCGCCAACGGGCATTTTGGAAGTAAAGTCCCAATTGTAAATAGTTAAGCCTCAAGGAGTATCACACTCATTCCCTTCTCCCATCCCCTTTAACTTATAATAAAAACCACAAACAAAGATGCCGGAGTTGACGCTGCTTCAGTTGTCACACCCAAGGACTCAGCTCACATGGGCTGGAAAGGATTCCGGTACTAATGGCAGACCCACATCAGGCCACAGGCCTGGAAACCTTGCTACACTTTGTAAGTAATTAATGAGGCTATGAGAAACCTAAAGTGTTGCACTATTCTAGTGACATATGTAAAACAAGTTGTGCTCAATAGTGAATAAGGTCTGAAAATGCAATCAATCTAAAAAAAAAAAGTGATGTAAAAAGATAAATTAAGTGAAAAAGATGATGGGGGGGGGGGGGGGGGGAGATTTAAAGAGTTTTGTAGCCAGAGGTCAGATTAAATGAATCCTGTTCCCTTCACTGCAGAGGCCAACCACCACCAAACCAGATAAGATGTATTCTTACCAGAAGAATTGGACCCCCTGTCAGGAAGGTCAAACACACTTTGGGGTTATAATCCTTGTGAACATGTTCCGACGAGGCTCTTGAATACAGCAGAAGTGTCCTCTCTAGATGCGACCCACAGTGAGGACCACAAACCCCCACAGCATAATGTAAATTAATGAAACTATATATATAGTGTAAAACCTTAAGAGCTAATATTTTTATTATAAAAGAGTATCCGTAACCCTCAAAAAATCAGACCATAACAAAGAAAATTACAGACTAGCGGTAATAACCCAAAGTTCTATACGAGAGTTATTGCAGTATAACCATGTGTTATTGATCCTAGAAATATGGGTCTTAATATGGGTATACCCCATATACCCCATTATATGGGTATGGGTACCTCAATATGGGTATTGTTTTTGGAGTACCAAACAGACCAAGGGCTCCAGAAGTTTTCAGTGTAGTCAAGCCTATCTTGTGTTTGTGTGAAACGAACCTCATAGTTATAATGAAGTTGAGTCATGTTTATGATCTCCTTCAATGTAGGTAGGGGCTCCATTTTCCACATTCTGGCAATATATAATCTAGTGGCTAGGAGTATAGGAGTAACGGTTGTTCTAACGGTTGGGGGCCGAGTGTACTACAGGACCAAAATATGTGATAGATACTGCCAGTTTGTCCGTATAATCTCCAGCGATAGGTGTTACAACACTTATTTTATGATGACACAAGCGCAGTAATTGTTTTTGTTTTTAATTGATGAGGTTATACAATGGTTCCAAAATTAATCTAAGAAAAAATATATATATATATATAAAATATCAAAAGCATGGAGGAGATTCCAGGAGACAGGCAGTTACTCTAGGAGAGTTAGACAGGACTGTAGAAGGTCCTTAACCCATCAGCAGAACCAGTCTCTGCTCCTTTGTGCAACGAGGAACAGGATGAGCACTGCCAGAGCCCTACAAAATGACCTCCCAGTATCCTTCATTCACCAGGAACTGGCAGCATACTCTGACCACATAAGGCCGGGCATTGTCGTGCACCAGGAGGAACCCAGGACTCACTCTACCAGCGTAGGGTTTGACAATGGGTCCAATGATTTCATCCAGATTTCTAATGGCAGTCAGGGTGCCATTTTCTAGCCTGTAGAGGTCTGTGTGTCCCCTCCATGGATATGCCTCGTCAGATCATCCCTGACCCACAACCAAACGGGTCGTGCTGAACGATGTTACAGGCAGCATAACACTCTCCACAGCTTCTCCAGACCCTTTCATGTCCGTCACATGTGCTCGGTGTGAACCTGCTCTCATCTTTGAAAAGCACAGGGTGCCAGTGGGTGCCCTGCCTATTCTGGTGTTCCATGGCAAATGCCACTCGAGCTCCACAGTGCTAGACAGTGAGCACAGGACCCACTAGAGGATGTCGGGCCCTTAATGGAGTTTGGTCAGAGACATTTCACACCAGTTGAATGGCCCCCAAACTCGCCTGACCTAAATCCAATAGAGCACCTCTGGGACATTATGTTTGGTCCATCTGACGCCGCCAGGTTGCACCTCAGTCTGTTCAGCTCAGTGATGCCCTAATCCAGATCTGGGAGGAAATACCCCAGGACTCCATCAGTCATCTCATTAGGAGCATGCCCCGATGTTGTCTGGCGTGCATACAAGCACGTGGGGGCAATACAAACTGAGTACCATTTTTTTCAGTTGCTGCAATGAAATTTCAGCAAAATAGACTAGCTTGCTGCATAATTTTTTCACCTTGATTTTGGGAGTGTCTTTGAGTTCAGCCCTCTGTGTAGGTTGATGATTTTTATTTCCATCAAACGATGTGGCATCCTTTTTTTTCCGAACACGTTACTTAGTCCATATCCGTATAGATGTCCAGCATGAGATTTTTCCCCATTGAGATCTGATGTGTTTCAAAGTGTTCCTTAAATTTTTTTGAGCAGTGTATATGGCTTGAACCAAGTGGTGGGAATGTGAATATTGCCTCCTCGCTGCCCTTCAAACACCTCTGAATAGTGATCTAATCTAAGTATTGATAGCTTTTCAGAGGTAAATGAGCCCTTGAGAGCAAACATGCTTTTATCATTGTATGTCTCTTCCTAGATGGAATTTTAAGACCATTGTGTAACATCATTAATGTTGATGAGAAAACCCGGTTCTGAGAAGTGGAATGCTGCGACATGTTCACAGGGGTTCTTCTTGCCATTTAATATATTAAACCTTTAAGGTCATACAATTGTATGCCATATGTTGTAGACAGTTCTACTCCTGATTTTATGAGTAGACCATTGTGTTCTTTTTATCTGGAGTAGTGCAAATATATTTAGTTTGGGTGTGGGGGGGGGGGGGGGGGTTAGATGTATAAAGATTGTTAAATGCAAAATCACTTTTCTTTTAGTCCAGATATTTCGGCTTACTTTAATATATACACATTTATTTTTCTGTAGGCACTAAGGAAAAAGTATTTTAGTAATAGACCAGCACCAACACCTGGACAATTGCTGCCAAGACCAAACTGCTCCGTAGAGGCATTGAAAGAGCAACAAAATCTTACTCTAGGCATTAAGAGGAAGCGAGTGGAAGGTGCAGAACAAAGTAAGTATTTGTGCCCATTTCACAATTTCCAAACCTTCTTTAGTTACAGAAAAACACACTTCCAACCTCTGCCATGTTTAATAGCCGCTTCAACTCTTCTATTTACTACGTGGAGGAGAACATTGGTGGTATGAATGTACAGTATCTCATAAGTGAGTACACCCCTTACATTTTAGTAAATATTTTATTGGACCTTTTCATGTGACAACACTGAAGAAATGACACTTTGCTACACTGTAAAGTAGTGAGTGTACAGATTGTATAACTGTGTACATTTTTTGTCCCCTCAAAATAACTCCACACACAGCCATTATTGTCTAAACTGCTGGCAATAAAAGGGAGTACACCCCTAAGTGACAATGTCCAAATTGGGCACAAAGTGTCAATATTTTGTGTAGCCACCATTATTTTCCAGCACTGCATTAACCCTCTTGGGCATGGAGTTCACAGGTTACCACTGAAGTCCTCTTCCACTCCTCCATGACGACATCACAGAGCTGGTGGATGTTAGAGACCTTGCGCTCATCCACCTTCTGTTTGAAGATGCCCCACAGATGTTCAATAGTTTTAGGTCTGGAGACATGCTTGGCCATTCCATCACCTTTACTCTCTGCTTCTCTAGCAAGGCAGTGGTCGTCTTGGAGGTGTGTTTGGAGCCATTATCATGTTGGAATACTGTGCTGCGGCCCAGTCTCCAAAGGGAGGGGATTATGCTCTGCTTCTGTATGTCACAGTACATGTTGGCATTCATGGTTCCCTCAATGAACTGTAGCTCCCCAGTGCCGGCAGCACTCATACAGCCCCCAGACCATGACACTCCCACCACCATGCTTGATTGTAGGCAAGACACACTTGTCTTTGTACTCCTCACCTGGTTGCCGCCACACACACTTGACACCATTTGAACCAAATAAGTTTATCTTGGTCTCATCAGACCACAGGACATGGTTCCAGTAATCATTGTCCTTAGTCTGCTTGTCTTCAGCAAACTGAGGGCTTTCTTGTGCATCATCTTTAGAAGAGGCTTCCTTCTGTGACGGCAACCATGCAGACCAATTTGATGCAGTATGCAGTGTATGGTCTGAGCACTGACAGGCTGACCCCCCCCCCCCCCCCACCCCTTCAACTTCTCCAGCAATGCTGGCAGCACTCGTATGTCTATTTCCCAAAGACAACCTCTGGATATAACGCTGAGCACGTGCTCTCAGCTTCTTTGGTCGACCATGGCGCGACCTGTTCTGAGTGGAACCTGTCCTGTTAAACCCCTGTATGGTCTTGGTTCCCCTGTTGCAGCTCAGTTTCAGGGTCTTAGCTATCTTCTTACAGCCTAGGCCAGCTTTATGTAGAGCAACAATTTTTTTTTTTCAGATCCTCAGTTTTTTGCCATGAGGTGCCATGTTGACCTTCCAGTGACCAGTATGAGAGAGTGATGACACCAAATTTTACACACCTGCTCCCCATTCACACCTCAGCCCTTGTAACACTAATGAGTCGCATGACATTAGGAGGGAAAATGGCTAATTGGGCCAATTTGGACATTTTCACTTAGGGGTGTACTCTCTTTTGTTGCCAGCGGTTTAGACATTAATGGCTGTGTGTTGAGTTATTTTGAGGGGACAGCAAATTTACACTGTTATACAAGCTGTACACTCACTACTTTTACATTGTAGCAAAGTGTCATTTCTTCAGTGTTGTAACATGAAAAGATATAATAAAATATTTACTAAAATGTGCAGGGTGTACTCACTTTTGTGAGATACTGTACACCCTCCCTAATACTGGCTGCTGTGTCTTTCAGCTATACTTGGTAATGCTGCTATTTGATTTGGCCCAATCACTTCCCTGTTCTTCATTATCCTGATTTTGCACACTGAAAATTGTACATAGGATATGATTAATGTCCAGAAACTAAGCGATTTACTAGCCATTAGTTTAATCAATCACAGAAATGTGGTCTGTTTTTAATTCCAAACTTGGCAATAAATTGACCACTTCAGTAATGTTTAATAAAATAGAATTGAAAAGGAATGCACTATTTTTCATATTCAAGTATTTTCCTAAGCAATGCAAAAGCCAACAATCAAAGTACCGTCTATTGATATTGATAGTAAGTGTTGGCTCCATGCAGGTTGAAATGCAGAAATAAACATTAACATGTAAGCGCAAACAGTAACCCTAACACAGGGGGCTGATCAGTAGATGGTTAGCTGAAATCTGACCAATGATGGCACACAGCAACAGATTGTACAATTAAGGTATCTAGAAAGCCAGCAGACTTGTATTTAGCCTACACTTTCACTTTAGAGCGATTTTCACACCAGTGCACTGCAGTTTGGTTATTAGGCTGTTTTGGGTATTTGAGTGTTTTCTGAAAGTCATAAAAGATGCAGCGTTGAGGACTTTGCTGAGAATAATAGAAGTCCAATGGGAGTACACCTAAAACTGGACATTAACTGCATGTAGTTGCACTGCGCCCAAACGGCAGTGCACCGGTGTGCGCCAACTCAATGATCTATGAAGGAAGATTGATTGTATCCATGCTTCCCCTGTAGTCACATCTCCTTTGTCACAAGTCACCCATAGTAGGGGATTTTTGAGAAATGTGTTTGTAACTACAAGTGACTGATAACAGTAGCCTACAGTAGAGATGCTCAATTTTTTGTAGAGCAAGGCCTATTTTAGTGATTTGGTAACCAGTCTTGGGCCTCGAACTTTTGGGTTTTACCCCCTCCCTCCCTCCCTCCCTCTAAACCAGAAATGTGAACAAGCCCCTACTGTCCTGAGACCCCTATAAGGCTGCTTTCACGTTAATGCGCTGAGATTTATACACATTGCTGGTGGAGCGCAGTGCACCTGCGGCTTTCCTGTGGGCTAGCTGCACTGAGCCATAGACTTCTATTACATATTGCAGGTGTAATGCACTTTCAGAAAGCGCACCAAACCCGTAAGATATAATTAAAGTCTATGCCTTAGTGCAGCTAGCCCACAGGAAAGCTGCAGGTGCACTGCGCTGTACCAGCAAACCAGTGAAAGCAGCCGAATGACCTAAAAAAAAGTGCTAATATGCCCATTGCAAAAGTGCAGTGTATGTGATATTTAATACACTGACCTTTTCCTCTTCCAGCTTCTGCTGGCATCGCTCTCCAGGCTGCTTGAAAGGTCTCGGGGTAAGTGCACTAGGTGTCCTTCTTCTGCCTGGGACAGCAGTCAGCGCTACAGAGGAAGCATTGGTTAATGCAGCTCCTGCTCCCTCCACAGCTGACGCTGCCTCCATGCCCTCCGATACCCTGGAATGGCAAATCAGCAACCCATTGATCCAGATTTGTGTTTGCTGACCTGCCATCCCAGAGCAAGGGAATGCGCTTACCTGGTTTAAGGTGGTGGGCCACATCAGTGGGCTCCGTGGGTCATGGGTTGAGCACCCCTGGCTAACAGGCTGATAGATTAAATGAGACTTGCTATGTACAATCACCGGTCACTTTATTTGGGTACACCTTGCTAGTACCGGGTTGGACCCCTTTTCACCTTCAGAACTGCTTTAACTTATTGTGGCATAGATTCCACAAGATGTTGGAAACATTCCTCCATAGGTTTTGATCCCTATTGACATGATAGCATCATGCAGTTGCTGCAGATTTCACGGCTGCACCTCCATGATACGAATTTCCCCTTCTACCACATCCCAAAGGTGTTCTATTGGATTTAAATCAGATGATTGTGCGGGGCCATTGGAGTACAGTGGACTCATTTTTATGTTTTGAAATTATTTGAGCTGTGACATGGTGAAGGAGCCATCAGAAGATATGTACACTGTAGTCATAAAGGGATGGGCATGGTCAGCAACAATACTCAGGTAGGCCGTGGCATTTAAACAAAGCTCAATTGGCCCTAAGGGGCCCAAAGACTGCCAAGAAAATATCCCCCAAACCATTTCATCACCAGTCTAAACCGTTGATATAAGGCAGGATAAATCCATGCTTTCATGTTTACTCCAAATTCTAAATTCAAAATCTGAATGTCGCAGCTGAAATTGAGACTCCTCAAGCCAGGCACCATTTTTCCAATCTTCTATTGTCCAATTTTGGTGAGTCTGTGCGAATTGTAGCCCCAGTTTCCTGTTCTTTGCTGTCAGGAGTTGCACCCGTTGTGGTCTTCTGCTGCTGTAGCTCATCTGATTCAAGGTTTGATGTGTTGTGCATTCAGAGATGGTATTCTGCATACCCTGGTTGTAACGCATGGTTGAGTTACTTTGGCATTTCTATCATCTTGAACCATTCTGCCCATTCTCCTCTAACATCAACAAGGCATTTCTTTCCACACAACTGCCGCTCACTGGATTTTTTCCTCTTCTTTTTTTTTTTCTTTATGTCCATTCTCTGTAAACCCGAGAGATGGTGGTGTGTGAAAACCCCAGTAGATCAGCAGTTTTTGACTGCCAGCCTGTCTGACCCAGACCTGCCTGTCTGGCACCAACAATCATTGCATGTTTAATGTCCCCTAAATCCCCTTTCTTCCCCATTCTGATGCTCGGTTTTACCTTCAGCGAGTCATCTTCACCACGTCTAGATGACTAAATGCATTGAGTTGCTGCCATGTGATTGGCTAATTAGCAATTTGTGTTAGCAAGCAATTGAACAGGTGTACCTAATAAAGTGGCCGGTGAGTGTCGTTGTGTCGGTGGACCCATACTAATTTTCAATTAACTTTTTAAATGTTTTTTATTTTTCAGAAGACATTGTAAAAAAGCTGAACTTTTGACAACAAGATTGGAACATATCTTCCTGTACATAGAAGTGCTGCTATGGACATGAACTGTAATGGAGCATTGTATTATATTGTACATTATGTGGTGCTTTTGATAGTAAATATCTTGTGAATAAATTGGATTTTTCCATTTTAAAGTTTGTGTATTGTACATTTCTCAGACTGGGATTCCCATCTTCAGTCCTGTTGCTCATAAATTTCCTGGTAGTTTTCCAATAACAAAAACATTGAAGACCAATGGGGACTGAAGTATATATTAGACAAAAGAAATAACTGTGGTCTTGTTTTGTAGCAACCAGACTTCAGTATCTTCAGCTCTTAGCTTGCGGGACAGAATGTTTATTGGATTCTTATTGGTTGCTTCAGAAAGCATGTCCCTTCTTCATTTTCTCCAGCTGTTGCATATCAGATCCAGGATGTTTTCATAGAACTATTACATAAACATGTTCTGGAAGTCAAACGAGTGTATCAGAAATGTAGAAGTGTGTTTTTAGCGTCAGTGTGGTGGGAAGATATGCGTTAAACAGTTTTCTTGACATCAGTGGTCAAAACCCAAATTTTAAATTGGAATGTTAGGCCGAACTTTTACATTTTGGATAGAGTAAGGGGAGGGGTATAACCTCTAAGGTTTATTTTTGCCATCTTTGTCCCATTTTGGGAGATTTACCTTCACTTCCTGTCCCATAGCCAAACAGGAAGTGAGGAAATCCCTGCAAATTATGGGAATTCTTTGGGGACCCCATAAGGATATTTCCCTTTAGTACTTTTCTGGGGAACTTTTTTTTTTGCTAGTAAATATCTTAATTTCTGCTTTATTCCTCCTCTTCTCACTTGCCTAATACTTGTATTTGTTATCCATTACACTAAGGCCTTGTTTACCCTTGCAATTGGGGGTCAGTAAAAACATGCAGTTGAGCTGCCGCCTTCTCTCCTTTTTTGATCTTACTGTGGCTTTCGACTTCACAGTGAAATCAGAAATAAGTACTGAAGAAACCTTTTTAAGTCACCCTGACATAAGTTGTGGCTATTGAACGGCTCCATTGCCAGCATTGAGGTCTGACATATGCGATTTGGAACTGACAAATTGCACTGGTGTGAACAGGGGCTTAAAGGGTAACTCTACTTTTGTTGAGAAAAACATTCCCCTCTGGATGATCTATGTACAGTGCAAGGATTTTAACAATTTTGTTGCAGATTTCTACCTTTTGTTCTGAAAAAATAGTCTTGTGTCCATGTTCAAAGTCAGTCAGTCAGTATGGGAGAGATTTTATAATTATCCATCAGCTTCTACACATGCAGGGCTTTAAGGAGGAAAGTTGCAGGTTCTGCATCCCTTTGGGAGGAGCTCACATAAAAATGACTTTCTCTATTGTTCATTGACAGACGCAGCTCCATATTCTTATTTACCATTGGGTTATGCTGCCCCCTACAGGAGTAGAACACTAGGCAGGAAAAATCTTTGCCATGTCTACTGGGCAATCCCTGGAGGTATACACCCACTCACTCTGCTATAGGCATTCAGTTTTTTTCTGTCTAATCAGGAGTGAGGACCTAGTTCCCTGTTGGGATTTCGGTCCTAGCAAGTTGCGGTGGTGCCACTTGCGGGGGGATTATGCAAGGCGGCAACTCGGTTGTCTGTGCACACGTTCCCAAAGTTCTACAAAGTAGATGTGTTGGCATCCTCGGATGCTTCCTTTTGGCCTCAAGTTTTTGCAGGCTGCCGTTTAAAAGAGAACCTGTTCTCTTTGAGGGTGTAGATTTTTTTTTTTTCTAGGTGGGCTCCAGTTTTTCCTGGTTGAGCTCCATGTTACCTGGTTGGCTAAGTTTTTTAGCCTTTGGGAATTACGTTCTTTTCTGTGTTGTTTTCCCACACCTCATGTTAATACTGCTTTGGCACATCCCAATGGTAAAGAAGAATATGGAGCTGCGTCTGTTGATGAACGATAGAGAAAACTGGATTTTTGACTTACTGTAAAATCCTTTTCTCTGAAGTACCCGCCCCTCTGTATACAAGTTGGATTGGGGTTATTTTCTTCTGACACTGCTTGCAACAAAAAGGAATGCCTATAGCAGAGTGAGTGGGTGTATATCCCTGGGGACTGCCCCCTAGGTGTGGTAAAGATTTTTCCTGCCTAGTGTCCTACTCCTGTAGGGGGCAGCATAACCCAATGGTAAAGAAGAATTTGGAGCTGCGTCTGTCAATGAACTTCAGAGAAAAGGATTTTACGGTAAGTTAAAATCCAGCTTTTGTTGTAGAGGATGCCAAAAATGTGATTTGTATCTTATTGCAGACTTGTGGGAAAATCAGTGAGCCAATCGCACAATCGGGAAATTACATTTCTGGGGGTTGTTCTATACACCATCTGTGTACAACACCTCCCAGGTAGCCATATTTTGCATTTCATTTTACAGAAGGTTACAGCACTGTAGATTGAAAAGGAAAGGTAATGTTTTAATACCATTCAATTACAATGACTTGTGTCTGTTGTATATGCTGTATTTTTTTTATGTGCTACTTTTTTTTTTTTTTCCTCACCAATGTAGTTACCCTTTAACCACTTTCAACCCCTTCCTGCCCAGGCCAGGTTACAGCGCTGTCACACTTTGAACAATAATCACTCAACACTGCACCCAAATTAATTTTTTTAATTTTTTTTTTTTTTTTTTCAGATCTAGCTTTCTTTTGGTGGTATTTTAATCACCACTGGGGTTTTTATTTTTTGCTAAATGAAAGACTGAAAATTAAAAAAAAAAAAAAAAAAAAGCTTTTCTTTTCTGGTATAAAATTTAGCAAAAGTAATTTTTCTGCACTGATTAGTGCTGATGAGGAGGCACTTATGGACACAAATGGGAGGCACTGATAACCTGCACAGATGATCATTGCCCTGATTTCCGTGTAAACAATGTACTCGCTGTACCCTGTCAGCATTGCTGGTTATCCACTCTCCTTTCCTCACACAGCATGATTGGACACCGCTGTTCACATGGTAAAGGGCCGCCATGATTGACCCTTTTACAGCAATCTGTAATCAGCTGTATCTAATGCCCCGTACACATGTGCAGATTATCTGAAGACTTTTGTCTGCAGACTTACCAAAACCATATAATATGAGGTCAAACCTAAACACTTTCAATTTGTATGCAATCCGGAAGGCCCTTGCACTACATAGAAAAGGTAAATCTGAAGACAAAAGTCTTCAGATAATCTGCACGTGTGTACGGGGCATTAAGGACACAGCGCACACAGAGCTCGCCGCAGAGAGGGCCGGGAGAGGATGTCCATGAATGCCCTCCCAGAACAAGAGAGCTGCTCTGTAGCCATCTTTCGGCTATAGTGTGGCTGGGAATTGGTAAAGCTGAAAAGACTGCAGGGGAGGGGGGAGGTGTGCAGGGTTTAAAAAGGGTTAAAAAGATATAATGCTTCTTTACTGTCAAATGCCCTCTAAAGGGTCATCACTCTTCAGAGGGAATTGCTTGTGTAAACAAGGCCTTAAAGTGTTGATAAACCCAGGAGCCTGCATTCTCACTATATCTGGTCTCCCACAGTACACAGAACATGGAAATGCAATAGTTTGAGGAAATATAAACTGCTAAATGCCTTTTCTCATCAGCAGTATATGACAGTCTTATGACTTCTATCAGTGTCTGGTTAAAGCTTGTAGGAGGTGTTTTCAATCTCTGACTGTCTTATAAGTCTGCAGGACCCCTTGGCCCTCTGTCTGAAGAGTGCTGATTTGCCCTGTGCTGATAACATGCACCCTCCCAAGAAAAAAAAATAAAAACTTTCTAGCACACACACCAAACTGAGCATGTGCAGCCTGTCCCCGGCCTCTATAATATCCGGAGATGAGTTGAAGACACTGGAATAAGGGGAGGAACAGAGAAGACAGAATCAAACAGCCTTTTTACACAATGCAGGGGATTAACCCCTTAGGTTCCACAGTGAGTATAACAAGCATGCTTTACTACATTTCCAGACTCCTTTTAGACTCGGTTCACACGGGGCGACCTGTAAAGTCGCGTGCACTGCGACTTCGGCACGACTTGCACGGACTTCATAAAGTGAATGTCTATGCAAGTCGCTCCAGGTCGCCCCGAAGTAGTACAGGAACCTTTTTCTAAGTCGGAGCGACTTGTGTCACTCCTATTGGAACCATTCCTGTACTACACTATGGGACGCGACGGTGCGTGACTTGTCAGGCTGACTAAGTCGCCTGACAAGTCGGACTAGTGTGAATGGAGACTAAGTGCTGGTTCACATTATTGCGGCTTGCGAGATCGCATGTAATTTGGAGCGCACTGCTCCTTCATTACATGCGATCTCATGTGCGGATGCGAGTTCAGCCATACACTATGTATGGCTGAATTCGCACTGTATCCGCACCAAAGACTCACAGGAGGCATTTCTTCAGCCGCCTCAGAATCGGATCGCACAGTGGTTTACAATTGTGCGATCCGATCCTGTGCGAACTGTCAGATCGCACTGCGATATGAGATCAAACTGGGGGTGTCATTAACATTTGACACCCCCTGCGTATCACATATGGCAGTGTGAACTGCCAGAGGTGCGGATGCGATGCGGGAACAGCCTGCATATTCGCAGCATTCCCGCATCGCAGAAGTGTGAACCGGCACTTACTGTTGTGGGTTTAGTAACACTAAGGCTCCGTTCACATGTCAGCGTATGGATCGTGGGCAGAACCGCCGCGGTTCCGCCCACGATCCCGAGATTATTGCAAATTGCGGGACGCCTGAGTGTTGCCCGTTTTGCAATAGCCCCCCAAATGCTGAGCAATGTTGCCGCGATTTCCGCCTGCAGAATCGCGGTAACATCGCGCAAAAAAAATCGCGGGACGCAATACGCTCCAAAGAAGCTCTTGTACTTTTTTGGGCGTAATGCATTCCGCGATTTTTTTTTTTGCGCGATGTTACCTCGATTCGGCAGGCGGAAATCGCGGCAACATCGCTCAGCGTTTGGGGGGCTATTGCAAATCAACGGGCAACGCTCAGGCGTCCCGCGATTTGCAATAATCTCGGGATCATGGGCGGAACCGCGGCGGTTCTGCCCACGATCCATACGCTGACATGTGAACGGAGCCTTAAAAAGAAGTAATCAAAAATATTGACCGCTTATAAGAGCACAAAAAATAATAGTTGAGCACACAAAAATGATTTGATTATGCAAATTCATAATAAAGTTATTGTAGGGTTACCCAACAAAAGCAATACTGCATTGGCATCTAGACATGGATGAGGAATGGGTTCAATTATACTAAATTTATAAAACTCAGCATGGGGGAGGTAAGTTGTAATCTTGTCCTCAGGGATTTTTGTCCTAAGATCATCCTTGTTCTAGATGAGCCAAGTTTGCTTGGTTTGTACAGCTGTCTCCAAGTCTTTTTGATGTTTGCGTCTCTTGGATTCTTCCGATCTACTAGTACATTGTTCCTGGATGTAGTGGTTGAAATTTTGTTACAAGTTGCAGGGAACATAAAAGGCCAGTAGGCTACTGATAATGTCTGGAAATAAGAGCAGCCCTGTACACTGCACATTGCTGCCTTTTATCTCCCTCCAGCGCTTTGCCTTTCTTGTGCTGGTGAACAATATGTGCTTTGAATGGAAATGGAAATGGGAGGCGTTGCCATTGTGAGGCCACTGATCTCTTCTGAATGGTCACTTTTCACAGTACTGCCCAACTGAAAAGTCTCTGCATCCCTATTGTGTGAGCTCAAGTGCTTTCCGTTGTTCACCAATTAGTCCCATTGACCTGAACCCGACTGCATGGAGCAGCTACAATGACGATGCCTATCCGAGCCACAACAAGCCATGAAATGTAGCTCCATTTGCAAACTGGATGTTGTTTGTTTGGTTCTTGTACGGTATATTTCATGTGTGAAAAGAAACATTTGTACCTTGTTTCCAATGCATTTTGTGTGCATTAGCCACTTTAGCTCTGGAAGGTTTTACCCCCTTAACGACCAGGCCAATTTTTGCGATTCGGCTCTGCGTTACTTTAACGAAAAATTGCGTAGTCGTGCAACGCTGTACCCAAATACAATTGATGTCCTTTTTCTCCCACAAATAGAGCTTTCTTTTGGTGGTATTTTGATCACCTCTTGCGGTTTTTAGATTTTGCACTATAAACAAAAAAAGAGCGCCAATTTTGGAAAAAAACGCCATATTTTTTGCTTTCTGCTATAAAACCTTTCCAATAAAAATTTTTTAAAAATCACTTTTTTTATCAGTTTAGGGTAATTTGTATTCTGCTACATATTTTTGGTTAAAAAAAATCCCAAAAAGCATATTTTCATTGGTTTGCGCAAAAGTTATAGCGTTTTACAAACTACGGGATAGATTTTTGGAATTTTTTATTTATTTGTTTTTTTTTTTTTTTTTAGCAGTCGATCAGCGTTTGTTAGCAGGACTGCGACATTGCGGCGGACAGATCGGACCCCTAACTGACATTTTTGACACTTGGGGACCAGTGACATTAATACAGTAATCAGTGGTAAATATTATGCACTGTTACTGTATAAAGGACACTGGCAGGGAAGGGGTTAACACTGGGGGTGATCAAAGGGGTTAATGTGTGCCTAAGTATGCTTACTGTGTGGGGGAAGGGTTCTGCGACGGGCACAAAGAGATTGGTGTTTCGGCTTAGCTGAAACTTCTGATCTCTCCCTGCCTGTCTGACAGAAGACTCGCCTGCTTTGTTTACATAAGCAGGCGGGTCTTCTGTCAGTTTCTCTGACGATTGCGAGAGGCCAGCAGCAATCGGCCCCACTCCTCTTGTAGCCCGCCTCCCGCTGTGTCTAAACACAGCGGGTGCGCAGCTCCAAGACCTCGTGCATAAAATCACATAGTACTACTTGATTTTGCGCAGCCGAGCCGCCCTTCCGCGGTAATACTACGGTGGGTGGTGGGCAAGAGGGTAAATACCACTCACTGAGCTTTTTTTCTATTCTAGAAAAATTTATTCAAATCCCTAAAGATCTGGCATAATTCTAAATGAAACTTGCCCAATTCTACCACTCCGATTTAGTATGGCAGGTAGAAATTTTTTTTACAGTATTACTTTTTTTTTTTTTTTCTTTTACAACAGGAATCGCAGTGCCAGCATTGCATGATCAAAGAGAAATTTAGGTGATTATACAAGATATTACATCTAGAAGACAAAACTACAGGAGTTTCCAGTCAATAAAGCACAAGGTAAATAGTATCTTGTGCATTCAAAAAGAATATTTTTAATATTGTATTTGAATGTACAAGATACGATTTACCTTGTGCTTTGACTGGAGGCTCGTTTCACACTAGTGCGACCTAAAAATCGTGCAACTTTGCCAGATGACTTCCTGTCATTTTGCTGGCGAATTTAAGTACTGCTTTGATGCGACTGTATTGCCTGGGTAATCTTCCTGTAATGTCGGATTCAAAACATCAATATAGATTTGGAGGCAACTTCCATTAAAGTCTATGGATAGAAGTTGGCTTGAAGTAGTACAGGAACCTTTTCTAAAGTCAGAGCAACTTCATAAAAGTACAACTATAGGAAAAAAAAAAAATTATATATATATTTTTTTTTTTTTTTGTCCAATTTGGACAGCGTAAGGGAGGGTTAGAATACCTGTCAGTTTTTTTTTTTTTTGCCATCTGTGTCCCATTGCGGAGATTTACCGTCACTTCCTTTCCCATAGCTAAATGGGAAGTGAGAGGAAATATCTGCAAATTAAGAGAATTTGAGGACCCCCAGGTCACCAGAACTCGTGTGCCCATCGGAAGGTTTTGTTTCCCCTCTATTACTTTTCTGGGGGGACAACCTAAAATTTGGGATTTTCTTTTACTTTCAATGATCATGTTAAACAGGACAAATAGGGGAGGGGAATCTCCCTAACAGGGGGTACAGACAACAATAAAAACCTGACGTGTTCTAATCTCTCTCTACTCTATCCAAAACCACATGAGAGGTGGGAAGAACGCAACAGAAAAAAAAAAAAAAAACGGGTAACGTTTTTCCAAAAGCTAAACAGCTAACTGGGTAACAAGGCTCAACCAGGAACCACAGGAGCTTACCCATAGAAAGCTAATATAAATCCCTGACAGAGAAAAACAAGTCTCTTTAAACAGCAGCCTGCAAAACTTTGCAGCCAAAGGATGCATCTGAAGATGGCAACACATCTACCTTGTAGAATTTTTAAAAGTATGCATGGACGACTAAGTCGCTGCCTTACACACTTGACTAACAGAGGCCTGATGAGGAAAAGGCACTCGGCGCTCTGGAAGGACGCGCTGTCACAGGGAAAGGAGGAACCCGACCCTGCTAGGAATAAGCTTGTACAACCGTCTGCCTAATCCATCTGGATATAGTCACAGCAGATGCAGCCAAACCCTTACCAGATCCCTCAGTAAAGACAAAAAACAAAAAAAAAACTGAGACCGAAGTCCCAGCAGAAAACCTAGGTCCTACTCCTTCACTAGGCAGCATGAAACTGGCTTGTGGCAGAGTGTGTGTGGGGTTATGCTGTGAAGGACAGCCCCTGTAGGTGTGCCAGTGAATTTTTCTTCTTGCCTAGTATTACTCCTGTAGGGGGCAGCATAACCCTATGTTATAAGAAGCATAAAGCAAAGAGAAAGTTATCGCGTCTACAAACTAGGGGAAAGATTTATGTCAGTTTTATTTATTTTTTTTTTTTACTAGTAATGGTGGCGATCTGTGATTTTTTGCGGGACTGCGACATTACGGAGGACAGATTGCACCCCTAACTGACATTTTTGACACTTTGGGGGGAGGGGGGACCAGTGACATTACTACAGTAATCCGTGCTAAAAATATGCACTGTTACTGTAATAATGACACTGGCAGGGAAGGGGTTAACGCAGGGGCAATAAAAGGGTTAAAGGGAGAACTGGGATCCTAAATAGGAGGAACACAGGAGCCCTGTATTTATTCCTGAGAGAACAATGGTCTGCTGTGTTTAGAACAGCAGCCTGCCGTTCTCTCTTCACAGGGAGCGATTGTGGGTGCCCAGTGGCAATCGCGGCTGCCGGACCTAAAGATCAGCTTTCCCTCTGGCGAATGCCGCTGACTCCATGGATCAGCTTCCCCGCTAGTGAGTAGGCGTGTGCCCCCCCAGGATCGCTCCCGCGAACCGCCGTACAGGTACAGCGGTTCCCAGGAACCTGCCGCCATATATAGGTGGCGGCTGGTTGGCAAGTGGTTAACCACTTGCCGACCACCGCACGACTATTTACTGCTGCGGTCAGCCCCTCACAGGCAAAGCGACGTAGTACTACGTCGCTAGCCTGTGAGGCTTCTAGGGAGCGAGCGAGCGCCGCCGGAGGCGCGCTCCCGCTCCATCACAGACCCCCCCCCCCGCGCTTGTGCCCGGCGGACCCGATCGTCCATTACACCGGAAGAAAGGCAGGCGGCTGATGTAAACAAAGCCGCCTGTCATTCTTCCCTGTGTAAGAATGGAGATCTACTATCTAGGGCCGGTGATCTCTCTTCTTACACCAGTAGCCATGTCCAATCACAGTTAGAAGCACGCCCCTAGGACACACTTAACCCCTCCCTCTCCAATACAGTTAACTCCTTCACTGCCAGTGTCATTTTTACAGTAACAGTGCATATGTATAGCACTGATTACTGCAGTAATGTCACTGGTAACCCCAAAAGTGTCAAAAATGTCAGTCAAGGGTCCGATCTGTCCGCCGCAATGTCGCAGTCCTCCAAAAAAATTGCAGAATGCCGCCATTATTCGTTAAAAAAAAACAACAAAAATGACAAAAATCTTTCCCTTTGTTAGTAAACGCGATAACTTTTGCGCAAACCAAAATACGCTTTTTGCGATTTTTTTTTTTTTTTACCAAACATATGTAGCAGAAAACAAATTGGCCGAAAATGTTAAAAAATTTTGATTTTTACATTTTTTGGGGGGGAATTTCATATAAAAAAATGTGAAAAATATAGTTATTTTTGCAAAATTTACGCTATTTTTTTGTTTATAGCGCATGATCAAAAAATCGCACAGGTGATCAAATACCACCAAAAAAAAGCTCTGTTTGTGGGAAAAAAAGGACGTCAATTTCGTTTAGGTACAGCATCGCACGACCGCGCAATTGTCCGTTAAAGTCATGCAATGCCGAATCGCAAAATAGGCCCTGGTCAGGGAGGGGGTAAAATCTTCTGGGGCTTAAGTGGTTAAGACACCTTGCATTGACTAATGAGGGATTTCACATGTCATGCGAGTAAGGGCTCTTTCACACGGTCTGCCTCCGCAGGCGGATCCGTGTTGCTCAGCGGGGATCGATCCGCGATCCCCGCTGAGCCGGGCGGATGACAGCTCCGTCTCTGCTTGCAGAGCGGAGAGGGAGGTGTCTCAGCCCCCGCTGCCCTCTATGGGGGATCGGATGAGAGCGGACCGCTTGTCCGCTCTCCTCAGATCTGCTCCGCTCCGATTACTGAACGGATGGAAAAATAGGGTTTCCATCCGTCCAGATTTCAGCACAGGATCGGATGCGGATGGCAGCGGGTGTCAGCGGAGGTGACCTCCGCTGACACCCGCTGCCCCATAGAGCTGCATGGAGGATCCGATCAGATCCGCCTAAAAAACTGACAGGCGGATCTGATCGGACCGCCCGTGTGAAAGAGCCCTGAGGAGGAGAAGGAGGTGAAAGCAAACTCCATGAACAAGCCCTGTCTACATGGCAGAGGGGACACTGCTAGACCCCTGCAAAGAAAGCAGATAGCTAATACCAGAAAAGGTGGGGGAAGAGCTGCCCCGGCCCTCCATGGGGGGTCCAACCCAAGTCTTTTCTTTTTTTCCTAAAAAAGATAACAGAGTTTCTATGGTTACAGTGTTCCGCCTATCTATGAAAAGAAAAGTTGTTATAACTTTGCAACATTGGACTTGGCTACTTTTTTTTTGTCTCAAGTTGATTTTCTACTTCTTTATAAAGAATTGCTGTTTAAATATATTTACAATTTGCAAATTTGAGTGAAAAGTTGGAAAGCTGTGAAAATAATTTGCTGGCTTTATTTTTACAAAATGTGTGAAAACGGATGTAGGGGTAATTAGTGCAAATGGCAAATTTGAAATAATTTGTGGCAGTAGAAGTGCAATCGGAGCGATCCTTTCAATCTGATCCAACTCTCACCATGAAGGGAAATTCCCATGCCGAATCAGAGCTGAACATTACAAATGTCATTATTGGGGACATCTGTGTCCATTCAGTTCTTCTTTCCTGCCTGGAGCTAAACTCACCCATTAGGCCTCTATAGGTGGGTAAAAGGCCTTTAAGGCTGGCCATATACAGTTCTAGGTTTTAGCTGTGGGTGGTCCTGCAAGTACCACCGGGCTGCACAAAAGGCATTTCAAGGCTGATCAATACAAAAGCCTGGCAGGGAAGATTCCGCCATCCTTTCTATCTAGTGTTGGAATTGAATGATTTCCTCTTGTACAGGCTGCAGACTGAAAAGGAGAAAATCCAGCTTTGTATGGCTAACCTTAAACTCCTTACTTAAAGCAGTAATAAACCTACAGTATAACCAAAAATGTAATAAATTGCAGCTTACCAATCAATAGATATTCTGGCTGCATTAGGCTGGCCATACACCATACAATTTTCTTATTCAATTTCCTTTAGATTTACCTTCAACTATGTAGTGCAAGGGCCTGCCTGATTGCATACAAATTGAAAGTGTTCAGGTTTGAACTTCTATTATATGGTTTTGGTAAATCTAAAGGAAAGTTGAACAAGAAAATTGTATAGTGTATGGCCAGCCTAAGTTCCCTTTTTTGTCCCCCACCCCCTCTATTTTCACCTGATGATCTGACCAGTAACAGACCTCCTGTATTAGAATGCCCCCATTCTGGATGAAGGAGTACAGGGGACACCTATTGCGCATCAGCATTGTCAATCTATTGTTAGATGTACTAGCAGATTTACATACACTAATAAATTGAAGCTAAATGCCAGCTAATACTTTATAAGCAGTTACATTTAAACCACTTTTTTTTTGTTTGTTTGTTTTTTGTTTATGTATTTATTTTTTTTCCTTTTGGGTTAAAGGTTTTACATAAATTAAAGCTGATCATTGTAAGCACCCCTCTCAGTGGTAAACGGTTTGTCCCATTCCTGTAACTGATATATTTGCAGGACAGCTTGTTCTGTTTAAAAATAAATAAATAAAACAACAGGCTTAGTCTTGGTTCACACTAGAATGTGATGCAGGAAGTTCAGAGTGCACTGCCCTTGTGATCTGGCCAGGGTATCAGGGCAAACAAACGCAGGTCGCAAACACAGTGTGTTCGCCTGCACCAGATCGCATGGTACAAAATAATAATGCAATCTGGTTGCAGTGTGTTTTTACAGTTGGTGTATGCACTACGTTAGTGTGATGTAATTTAGGGCCATTCAAAATGAATGGCCTGAAATCGCAGTGCATTCAATGGTATGGGAATTGCACAGGAATGTGGTGCGCTTCCTGCACGATTCATAGTGTGAACCTAGACTTACTGGCCAGATCTCCAGGGGAAAACAAAGGAAAGAAAGCCTAACAGAAATCAAATGCAGCCATCGCATCTAAGAATTGGTAAGCTGCAATATAATAAGCCCCTGTTCACATTGGAGCGATTTGTCATGCGGTTTGACAGGTCAAAATGAATGACAAGTCGCATCCTTTTGCTGGCAAAGGCAGTGTGCAAATTGATGCGATGCTGACTTTGAGAAAGAAGTACATGGACTAGTTTATTGAATTTGCACCCAAAATCACCAAGATGTCTGTGCATGAAGCCGCACAGATGTCTTCAAAGTTGCACTTGAAATCACACAGAGATGCGGCTTTAAAATTGTTCAATTTTAGGTGAGATTACATGAAATCAGAGCCGCACTCATTGTGAATGGGGGCTAAATGTTTACTTTTGGGTTTAATACTGCTTTAAAATTTCCAAGTGGAAAAGTTTTTGACTGAGGAAGACTGTGCCTTCCTGGTGCCAGTGCAGTGTGCATAGGGCAGTCCACCAGACCAGAGATATCTATAAACAGACCTTAGATTGGCAAACTCAGTCACAGGAGTATCTCCAAATACCATCTGTACAGCGGCCAGCTGGTCTTCCACCAACACCTTCATTATATTACAGTGTGGAACCTTCACCTCTGTTGGCTTTGGAATGAAATGACTGCCAGTTGTCAGTTGCTCAGTATGTGGGTGGCTTCACACCAGCTGTGGTAGCCTGGGTTGGGCAACTATTCCTGCACAGTCCTGCCACAGGGCAAGGTAAAATGCCTGGTCTCCTACCAGCTGGAAAAGTAAGTACTGCATGCACTACAATCCACCACCTACAATAGAAATGAATAAAATATTCTGATGCAGCCAGTGTGAACCAGTCTTCAGGCCGACCATACATGGTTTCAATCGAACCATTAATGGGCAGGCTAAACGTACCAAGCTGATCGATCAACTTGGGTACAACCAGCTTGCTGGATTCTTACAATTATTGCTAGTGGCTGCTGCTAGCGATAATTACTGTCTTCTCTCGGGAGGGATGATGGGGGAATCGTGTGGATTCCTTTCCTGCAACCCGTTGTTGCAGGAAAGAGATTTGCACCATGTATGGTCTGCCTAATGCCCCATACACACGTGCAGATTATCTGCAGACTTACCAAAACCATATAATACGAGGTCAAACCTAAACACTTCCAATTTGTATGCAATCCGGCAGGCCCTTGCACTACATAGAAAAGGTAAATCTGAAGACAAAAGTCTGCAGATAATCTGCACGTGTGTACGGGGCATTAGACTAGGTTCACACTTTGTGCCTGTTGGGAATGTGCACACATTTTCACAGATTCCTGGCACGCGCAGTAATGTGCTACCATTAAGCAGATCTGCAGCAGTGCCAATAGATCCTAATGGCACCCCTATGTATCTGCTAACGAGTGCTTTAAAATGCATGATGCTACAGCACCATGTAGTCCTGGGTGGTGTAATTTGCAGGGTCAAGGGCGACTTTTGCATGTTACTCCATTTTGATTACATTGAGTATATTGTTTCCAGTCTAGTCCAGCAGTCTCTAATATGCAAGCATTTGCTTGCTTTTATCTGGCCCTTGGGGCACAATTTCATCCACCAACACCAACAATGGGGCACAATTCCTCCCAATGACACCAATGACGGGGCACAATTCCTCCCAATGACACCAAGGATAGGGCACAATTCCTCCCAATGACACCAATGACGGGGCACAATTCCTCCCAATGACACCAAGGATAGGGCACAATTCCTCCCAATGACACCAACAATGGGGCACAATTCCTCCCAATGACACCAATGATGGGGCACAATTCCTCCCAATGACACCAACGATGGGGCACAATTCCTCCCAATGACACCAAGGATAGGGCACAATTCCTCCCAATGACACCAAGGATAGGGCACAATTCCTCCCAATGACACCAAGGATGGGGCACAATTCCTCCCAATGACACCAACGATGGGGCACAATTCCTCCCAATGACACCAACGATGGGGCACAATTCCTCCCAATGACACCAACGATGGGGGAATTTTCCTCCCAATGACACCAATGATGGGGCAATATTCCTCCCAATGACACCAACGATGGGGCACTATTCCTCCCAATGACACCAACGATGGGGCACTATTCCTCCCAATGACACCAACGATGGGGCACAATTCCTCCCAATGACACCAACGATGGGGCACAATTCCTCCCAATGACACCAACGATGGGGGAATTTTCCTCCCAATGACACCAATGATGGGGCACTATTCCTCCCAATGACACCAACAATGGGGCACTATTCCTCCCAATGACTCCAACGATGGGGCACTATTCCTTCCAATGACACCAATAGGGCAAAATTCCTCCCAATGACATCAACGATGGGGCACTATTCCTCCCAATGACACCAATGATGGGGCACAATTCCTCCCAATTACACCAATGATAGGGCACAATTTCTCCCAATGACAATTTTAAAAAATTCGTGTGCAGTCTTTTGCAGTTTTCAACAGACACGACAGCCCTGGACAAAAGACGGCCGATCGTTCGGCCGACGATCGGTACGTGTGTACGGGACTTAACTGGCCACTGTCCATCCCACCTAAATTCTGAAGGACAGTATACTGGACCTTTGTTTAGAAGGTCTAATAGTCTATTGACTGTTTGTACTGAGAAAGGCGAATATTTGGCACGCAATGCAGGTTCTTGCTGGTAGCCTGGCAGAGCTAACCGTAGATCCTGTGTAAAACATGCAACTGACATATACAGACAGAATTCTGCTAATGACTATACACATATTTACAGTACATATACACTATATTACCAAAAGTATTGGGACGCCTGCCATTACATGCACATTAACTTTATTGGCATCCCAGTCTTAAGCCCCTTACACACGTATCGATTGTCGGCCGTAAATATTCGACCGATCGGCTGATTGTAGGCTTGTTAGTATGATGCTTCCGACAGCTGACATCGCATTTTCGGCCGAACAGAATCTGTCATGCAGGCATTAAAATTTTTGTTGGCCAACACCAGAACGGCCGATTGTTTGCCAGTCAGTACAGATTTCGTCCGACAGACAGCAGATTAGTAAGACTGGGGATGCTCAGAAAAGAAAAAAGACAAGGAAAGTTAACCATCACATGACATCACTTCTGCAGTCGGCTGTTGTTAGCTGACAAAATTCGTGTGCAGTCTTTTGCAGTTTTCAACAGACACGACAGCCCTGGACAAAAGACGGCCGATCGTTCGGCCGACGATCGGTACGAGTGTACGGGGCTTTAGTCTGTAGGGTTCAGTATTGAGTTGGCCCACCCTTTGCAGCTATAACACCTTCAAGTCTTCTGGAAAGGCTGTCCACAAGGTTTAGGAGTGTGTCTATGGGAATGTTTGACCTTTCTTCCAGAAGAGCATTTTTGAGGTCAGGCACTGTGCTCTAATTCATCCCACGGGTGTTCTATCGGGTTGAGGTCAGGACTCTGTGCAGGCCAGTCATGTTCCTCCACCCCAAACGCTTTCATTCATGTCTTTATTGTCCTTGCTTTGTGCCCTGGTCCAAATCATTTGGTGGAGGGGGGGCTATGGTGTGGGTTGTTTTTCAGGTGTTGGGCTTGGCCCCTTAAATTCAGTGAAGGGAACTCTTAAAGCGGAGTTCCACCCAAACATAGAACTTTTGCTGATCTGCTTCCTCCACCCCCCCTCCAGTGCCACATTTTGACACCTTTCAGGGGGGGATGGGTACCTATTTTTGAATTAGAAAGCACAGCATGCTTCGCGCATGCGCAGTAGGGAACTGGCTGTGAAACCAAAAGGCTTCTCTGCCGGTTTCCCTTACAATGAATGAAGGCGGCAGCTGATCTGAAAATTACCTAGGGTGCCCACATCACAGGCTCCCTGGACAGGTAAGTGTCTATTTATTAAAAGTCAGGATTTGTAGCTGCTGACTTTTAATGTTTTTTCCCCCAGCTGGAACTCCTCTTTAAGGCGTCAGCATACATTTTAGAGCCCTGTGTGAATGAGTCCACAGGGGAACAGTAAAGCCCAATCTATGAATATTGTTCCTAATGTCCTGGGTGATCCCTCACTGAACAAAACCCAATCCCTCTACCAGCGTTCTTCTCATCTCTCCCCCTGTGATGTGAAGTATAGATCTCCACAAACACAATGTAACCCTCTACAGTACAATTCCTGTCCTATTGTAGGAAACCTCTTCTAAGGCACAGTTCACACTTTGTGTTCCCACTGGCATTAGTTTTGTGTTTTTTTCACACGTTTCTGTGTATCAAGTGAATGGGCTGCCCTATGCACCAGAAATGTGCCAACGAAGCTCCTGCGCCTTTTCAGGCGTGGAGTGTTGCGCATTTTTGGAAAGCGCATTCCTGGTAAAACACGAATCTGCTAACCATGTATGGGGTGCCAGTCACAGTAACAGCACTGCAGGCATTCATGTTCAGGAAGTACAAAGTGTAAAGCCCCGTACACACGTGCAGATTGTCGGCCGAACGATCGGCCGTCTTTTGTCCAGGGCTGTCATGTCCGCTGAAAACTGCAAAATACTGCACAAGAATTTTGTTGGCCAACAACAGCCGACTGCAGAAGTGATGTCATGTGATGGTTAACTTTCCGTGTGTTTTTTCTTTTCTGAGCATGCCCAGTCTTGCAAATCTGCTGTCTGTCGGCCGAATTCTGTACTAACTGGCCGCTCTGGTGTCGGCATACAAAAATTTTAATGCTTGCACGACAGATTCTGTTCGGCCAAAAGTGCGCTGTCGGCTGTCGGAAGCATCATACTAACAAGCTGAAAATCGGCCGTCAGCCGAATCTTTTCTGCCGACAATCTGCACGTGTGTACGGGCCTTAAGGCTCCTTTCACACATTCCGTCCATTGGACGGAGTCCGTTTTTCTCAGCGGGGGATCGAGTCGCCGATCCCCCGCTGAGCAGCAGGATGACAGCTGTGTCTCTGCGCTGTGTGCGGAGACACAGCTGTCAGTTCGCCATGCATCTCTATGGGGGAAATCGGATGGGAACGGACCGTCAGTCCATTCTCATCCGATCTCATCCGCTGGACGGATGGAAAATAGGGTTTCCATCCACCCAGATTTGACGGATCGGATCGGGTCGGATGTCAGCGGACATGTCTCCGCTGACATCCGATCCCCCATAGAGATGCATGGGGGGACCGTTCAGATCCGCCAAAAAAACAGACAGGCGGATCTGAACAGTCCGCCTGTGTGAAAGGGGCCTTAATGGGGCCTAATGGGGACCACACCCACTTCAATTAATGATCGATTTCTTCTTCAATCAATCTCTTCTGATGTGAATAATTGATTGTCAGATGACATTTGGATCGATCTGTCACACACGGGGGGGAAGTGAGTTTCAATTGATAATTGAGATGTGATTATATTTTATGATTGTGAGTTATTGATTGTATCTCTGTTGCCATCATGTAATCCCATAATCTGATCAATCAAATTATGGTCGTATTCACAAACAAAGTAACACAGTGCTGCTGATTGATGCAAAGCGACTGATATTTTTCTGCTCTGGCTCAGTATAAGACCGCAATACATATAAATTCCTTGCAGGTTTAAGAAGTTAAGAGGGGCCATGGCTGCAGCTGTCAGACATAATAACCCCGGTGTGGCAGAGGAGTAACTAGAACCCTCAGGGACTGGTGCAAAAAAAAAAACATGAAGGGCCCCCCAGACCCCTGGCCGGGGGGCCCTTCCCTTCAAGCCTGGGGCTCTTCCCACTGAGCCTGGGGCCCTTTACTCTCATTGCGGGGCCCTTTCACAAGTTCTGCAGTGGGCCCCCTTCCTGCCATCTTGGGGCCACCCCACATTGGTTGGATGCCAGGGCCTGGTCGCAAGTGTAACCTTTGTGATCCTGGAAGTTCACCCACTGGTGTCAGTAGTTTTTATTTTTTGGTATTTTGAAATTGTATTATTTTTTATCATTTTATTTTTTACAATGTCACTGACTATGACTCTGTCCATTCTGAAAAGGAAGGAGCTGGTAAATTACCGACCCCTTCCTGGTTCTCTATTGTGACACATACCCTGCAGCAGCCGGCAGGAGAGGGGAGGGAGCACCGTGGAGGGGGGCAGCACATTAGGGGGGGACCAGGGGAGCACACAGGGGCCCAGAGACAGCAGAACACAAGTGAACAGGATTGGAGGAGTTACAGGAGGAAAAAGGAGGACAGTGATTTCTCTACATTCTGCCCCCACCACCCCTCCTATCCAGGTGTACAGGGGAGCCACACAGGCCCCCTGGAGGATGGGGCCCGGTTGCAAATGCAACCCCTGTAGTTACGCCCCTGCGGTGTGGTTTGCTTTCTGCTGGTATTTCTCTTTCTGATAAAAGTGATCCGAGCAGCTCATTAGATGCTGGATCACTCTTGAAAGCAGCAGGGGGGGTTCCCCGACCCCATTTTTTCTTTAATCTGATGCTTCCAATGGTAGAGGAGATATGTGGGGTCTTATCCCCCCCCCCATCTATGTCCATAAGACCCCTTTCACACTTGTGTGATTTGTCCTGTGATTTGGGACTGCAAGTTTGCATGACAAGTCTTGCTCCATGATTTCCAGTGAATACCGTTCATATCTGTGTGACTTCAAAGTAACCCCTGCACTACTTTGGTCTGAATTTGATGCGACTTGAGGCCCATAGACCTAAGGATTACACAGGCTTTGCTTCAAGTCACCTCAAAATCGCAGCAAAAGAATGGCACAACTTTCAGGTGGAAGGGGCCTAAAGAGGACTTGATATGCTTTATTCTTATCACAAGGGATGATTACTTTTCCTGTGATAACAATAACAGTAGTTAAAAAAAAAATGAAATGAATCGTGTAAAAATAAACAATCAAAAATAAAATAAAAATTCTGAAAACAATGTAAAGGGCCGCTCTCCCCACACACGCACATATGTGAATGAATGGTAGCACACATGTACGTTGCGCACACATATGGGAATGAATGGTAGCACACATGTACGTTGCGCACACATATGGGAATGAATGGTAGCACACATGTACATTGCGCACACATATGGGAATGAATGGTAGCACACGTGTACGTTGCGCACACATATGGGAATGAATGGTAGCACACATGTACGTTGCGCACACATATGGGAATGAATGGTAGCACACATGTAGGTTGTGCACACATATGGGAATGAACGGTAGCACACATGTAGGTTGCGCACACATATGGGAATGAATGGTAGCACACATGTAGGTTGCGCACACATATGGGAATGAATGGTAGCACACATGTAGGTTGCGCACACATATGGGAATGAATGGTAGCACACATGTAGGTTGCGCACACATATGGGAATGAATGGTAGCACACATGTACGTTGCGCACACATATGGGAATGAATGGTAGCACACATGTACGTTGCGCACACATATGGGAATGAATGGTAGCACACATGTAGGTTGTGCACACATATGGGAATGAACGGTAGCACACATGTAGGTTGCGCACACATATGGGAATGAATGGTAGCACACATGTAGGTTGCGCACACATATGGGAATGAACGGTAGCACACATGTAGGTTGCGCACACATATGGGAATGAAAGGTAGCACACATGTAGGTTGCGCACACATATGGGAATGAATGGTAGCACACATGTACGTTGCGCACACATATGGGAATGAATGGTAGCACACATGTAGGTTGCGCACACATATGTGAATGAATGGTAGCACACATGTACGTTGCGCACACATATGGGAATGAATGGTAGCACACATGTAGGTTGCGCATACATATGTGAATGAATGGTAGCACACATGTAGGTTGCGCACACATATGTGAAGGAATGGTAGCACACATGTAGGTTGCGCACACATATGGGAATGAATGGTAGCACACATGTAGGTTGCGCACACATATGTGAATGAATGGTAGCACACATGTAGGTTGCGCACACATATGTGAATGAATGGTAGCACACATGTAGGTTGCGCACACATATGGGAATGAATGGTAGCACACATGTAGGTTGTGCACACATATGTGAATGAATGGTAGCACACATGTAGGTTGCGCACACATATGGGAATGAATGGTAGCACACATGTAGGTTGTGCACACATATGTGAATGAATGGTAGCACACATGTAGGTTGCGCACACATATGGGAATGAATGGTAGCACACATGTAGGTTGTGCACACATATGTGAATGAATGGTAGCACACATGTAGGTTGCGCACACATATGGGAATGAATGGGGACACACATGTAGGTTGCGCACACATATGTGAATGAATGGTAGCACACATGTAGGTTGCGCACACATATGTGAATGAATGGTAGCACACATGTAGGTTGTGCACACATATGTGAATGAATGGTAGCACACATGTAGGTTGCGCACACATATGGGAATGAATGGGGACACACATGTAGGTTGCGCACACATATGTGAATGAATGGTAGCACACATGTAGGTTGCGCACACATATGTGAATGAATGGTAGCACACATGTAGGTTGTGCACACATATGTGAATGAATGGTAGCACACATGTAGGTTGCGCACACATATGTGAATGAATGGTAGCACACATGTAGGTTGCGCATACATATGTGAATGAATGGTAGCACACATGTAGGTTGCGCATACATATGTGAATGAATGGTAGCACACATATGGGAATGAATGGTAGCACACATGTACGTTGCGCACACATATGGGAATGAATGGTAGCACACATGTAGGTTGCGCATACATATGTGAATGAATGGTAGCACACATGTAGGTTGCGCACACATATGTGAAGGAATGGTAGCACACATGTAGGTTGCGCACACATATGGGAATGAATGGTAGCACACATGTAGGTTGCGCACACATATGTGAATGAATGGTAGCACACATGTAGGTTGCGCACACATATGTGAATGAATGGTAGCACACATGTAGGTTGCGCACACATATGGGAATGAATGGTAGCACACATGTAGGTTGTGCACACATATGTGAATGAATGGTAGCACACATGTAGGTTGCGCACACATATGGGAATGAATGGTAGCACACATGTAGGTTGTGCACACATATGTGAATGAATGGTAGCACACATGTAGGTTGCGCACACATATGGGAATGAATGGTAGCACACATGTAGGTTGTGCACACATATGTGAATGAATGGTAGCACACATGTAGGTTGCGCACACATATGGGAATGAATGGGGACACACATGTAGGTTGCGCACACATATGTGAATGAATGGTAGCACACATGTAGGTTGCGCACACATATGTGAATGAATGGTAGCACACATGTAGGTTGTGCACACATATGTGAATGAATGGTAGCACACATGTAGGTTGCGCACACATATGGGAATGAATGGGGACACACATGTAGGTTGCGCACACATATGTGAATGAATGGTAGCACACATGTAGGTTGCGCACACATATGTGAATGAATGGTAGCACACATGTAGGTTGCGCACACATATGTGAATGAATGGTAGCACACATGTAGGTTGTGCACACATATGTGAATGAATGGTAGCACACATGTAGGTTGCGCACACATATGTGAATGAATGGTAGCACACATGTAGGTTGCGCATACATATGTGAATGAATGGTAGCACACATATGTGAATGAATGGTAGCACACATATGTGAATGAATGGTAGCACACATATGTGAATGAATGGTAGCACACATGTGATTGTTATGTGATGATAGAAATGATTCCAGATGTGGATCTCCTCTGTATCTCTGACCTGGTAACATGGAAACATTTTTAAAGCGTCGCCTATGGAGATTTTTGGTTCCAATATTATTTATTAAACTGGGAAAAAAACACAGAAGAGTGTATGGTCAGTGAGTGTCTATGGATGGTTTTCTCCCAGTGATCCCAGGAGAAGCTGGGATTGGTCTGTCATGTAGCAGTGGGAGGAGCCAATAACATTGTGTATGTTTATGTGGGTTAATATATGGGGGCGTGATCGGGGGCGTGTCTGCTGTCTTATTTTGGATGATAAAATGTATGAGATTATTTCCCATGTTAGGTGTGTGACGTCACAGAGGGGGGAGAAGAGATCCCAGCTGTCACCTCTCCCGCTATTACTGTGATTGTCCTGTGTGTGGGGGGGCACCGATCCCTCCCCCCATGTGAGGGCCGAACTCCTCCTGGATCCTCCCGCTCTGACGACAGCGGAAGCCGGAGAACCACTGAGAGATCATCGGGAGGAGATCGGGCATTGCTCTGCCCTCCGCACAGCTGTGTGGGTCACCCCGGGACACTCCGATCACCCACCGAGTGTGTGCGACCATCTCTACTGATCATGTCTGCCGGCTGCTGTGCCAGACAGGTGAGTGCACCGATCACCCTCCTATATAGATGGGAACACACCATACTCCTCCAATCACACATCGGACGATGCCCCATAGATGGGAACACACCATACACCTCCAATCACACATCGGACGATGCCCCATAGATGGGAACACACCATACACCTCCAATCACACATCGGACGATCCCCCTCCTCCATAGACATAGATGGCTACACACACATAGGAAGATCTCTCTACAATGTAACCATCCCCCCTCCTTTACACATAGGTTCCTAGTAGGTACATTGTAGAGAGGGGGGGGGTGGTTACAATGTGGATGGAGGTTACATTGTTGAGAGATCTCCCTATGTGTGTGTGTGTGTGTGTGTGTGTGTGTGTGTGGGGGGGGGGGGATGGTTACATTGTGGATGGAAGTTACATTGTAGGGGGGGATAGTTACATTGTGGTGCGATCTTCCCATGTGTATGGGGGGGGGAATGGTTACAATGTGGATGGAGGTTACATTGAAGGGGGATCTTCCTATGTGTAGGGGGGGGAGGATAGGTTACATTGTGGACGGATCTTTCTACACATAGGAAGACCCCCCTCCCCTCATCATTTGATATATGACGATGAGATGACCAGTGTATATATATAATGTTTGGGAGTTCTAAGTCATTTTCTATCAAGAATTACTGTATTTAACATGTAAACAACAAATATCAGTACGGTAATAGTCCCGGTCCAGAAGGGGTTAAATGTCAGCAGCTGGGGGGGGGTTGGGCTCCGCTTTCAGATTTATCTTTTGAGAGTTTATATATCAGTCTGGCATGAAAGTTGCATCAAAGTAGTGGAGGAACTTTTTTTTTAAAGTTGCTGCAACTTTAAGTTGCATATATTTGAATGTCTTCCATTGGAATGCGCCGGCTGCGACTTGTCATGTGAAATTATGGGGGAGATTTACTAACACTGGAGCACTCAGAATCCGGGGCAGCTCTGCACGGTAGCCAATCGGCTTCTAACTTCAGCTTGTTCAATGAAGCTTTGACAGTAAAGATCCATTCACACTTGTGTGACTTCAAAGTCGTGCGATTTCTGATGCAACTTTGGATGGGTGTGACTTGGATGCTGCTTTGGCTGTTAAAGTTGGCTTTGACTGTTGTATAACTGTCACATCAATAACATTAGGATGCGACTTTCATACAACTTTTGAGGGTTTACATTACAGTCTATGGCACTTAAGTCGCATCAAAGTAGTGCAGGGAATGTTTTAAAGTTCTGTTGCGTGGATTTGAAGCTTCCATTGAAATCCATGGGCTGTAACTTGTCATATTAACCTAGGGGGATGATTTACTAAAAGTGGGGGGGGAGTGTAAAATCTGGTGCAGCTCTGCACAGAAACCAATCAGCTTCCAGTTTTTATTTTTTCTTTTGTCAAAGCTTATCTGAAGGTAGAAGCTGATTGGCTACCAGTCACAGCTGCACCAGATTTTACACTTTCCAGTTTTAGTGGCGGTTCACACATATGCGATGCAGAAACCCTGTGAATTCCCTGAGGGTCACCGCATCGCACTCAACTCACAGGCCGTTTACACTGCCATATGCGAATCGCTGGGGGTGTCATTACAAAGTTAATCAGTCTTCATATCGCTGTGTGAACTGTCTTTTCGGACTTGAATCAGATCGCATAGCTGTGAACGGCCATGTGATCTGATTCTGGTGCGGACCCAAAAAAGTCCTGTGCGACTTTGGGCCAAATGCAATGCAAATTCAGCCATACAATCTGTACGGTTGAGTTTGCATCACACAGACATCGCATGTGACTTGCACAGCAGTGCGCTCCGAATCCCCTGCGATGTCTGACATTGCAGATGTGTGAACCGCCACTTAGTAAATCTACTCCATTGTGTCCAAAGTCGCATGACAAGTTGTACAAGTGTGAATGGAGATGAAAGCCCAGAAGCTGATTTGATAAAACGCACAGCTGCACCAGATTGTGTGTGCTCCGGTTTTTGTAAATCTCTTCCCCCCCCCCCCCCCCAATGTGTCAGCGAGGGGGATCCCTCCATCCACCTCGAATGTGTGGAGAATCCGTTCATTCTTCTGACTGATCAAAAAAATAAAAAATAATCTATGGCCAGTTTTAGAGTTTTATTAAAACTGAAGCAGATTGTACGAAGATTGTAAGATGTATGGTGAGCACGGCTTAGAAGTAGCAGTACAGGACAATATGGGATTGATGTATGAAGTTGGATTAGGAAGGGAATCGCATCATGTGTTTGGTGTAAACATCGGCACATTTTCCGCTTTTTTTAAATGTTATTTTTTATTACATATGGAATAGCAAGGACTAGATATGTACAACTATACTTTAGAACAGGTACAGCCTCCTCCTCCTTTCCCTTGAAGTAATGTAAAAGCTTCTTGTCGATATGCATTTTCATTTATTGACAATGCTGATCCAGAAGCATATATTGTTTTATGAAGAGCTTGATGAATCTTCCCCTGATTTTCAGGTGTCATATTCTCTATAAATGAAGTGATTGTGTATTTTTGTGAGGCCGTACTTGAAGATGCTGCTGGTGAGGAAACACTTTGTGATGATGCAAAAAGAGTGTTTCTGGAATGGAAACTCGGGAGGGAAATGCTGCTCACACTTTCAGTATGGTTCTAATCATTTCATTCTATATAGTCTTTTTTATTGTCTTTGGGGCACCTCTGGCATGCCGTGTGTTTTGTCATCCTTGTAGCATTTGGAAAACAATATTTCTTCTCACAATATTTGCAAATTGTAGCTCTCAGCAGAAATTGCCTTGTGGAAATGTTTCCAAACTCTAGACGTTGGTCTCACCATTTTAGCAGGGTACAAGATGAATGGAATCGTTGCAAATTTCAGTTGCATTTCAATTTCATATGGCGTGATTTTTGTTCTTATAGGTTCTAGTTGGCAAGCATAATGGGGTCGGATCATCTAGCAGCTCACTTTTTAGTCTACCGAAAAGATCTTTACTTTTCAATCTGCAGCTGTTGTCATTTTCTGAAAATGCAATGCAATATCACAGCACATTTTCCATGTCATTACACAAGTTGTGTGTGTTGTGCCAGACGCATCAAATCGCTGTCATGGGGGCCATACACGGAAAGATTTTCTATACAATTGTATTGTGAATTGATTGACAGGCCAGGAGAAAAATTGGATGATTTGTTGTGATCTATACTTATTGATTATATTGATCTATCTACTTTCCTAGGATCGGTATTTCTGTCCTGACCCATCATTATCGTTTCAGTTAAGTTGTTCAGTTTTTTTGCTAAAAAATGAATCAATGACCCAATAAGGCCCCTTTCACACGGGCGATCCGGTCTGCCTGAAAAACTGACAGGCGGATCGGATCCTCCATGCATCTCTATGGAGTGGTGGATATCAGCGGAGACATGTCTGCTGTTATCCAATCCTATCTGTGAAATCCGGATGGATGGAAACCCTATTTTCCATCCGTCTGGAGGATCGGATGAGAATGGACAGGCGGTCCAATCTCATCCGATTCCCCCATAGAGGAGATCGGGGATCTGACCCCTCCGCACACAGAGCTGTCATCCGCCTGCTCAGAGGGGATCGGTGGATCGATCCCCGCTCAGCAAAATGGAGTCCGCTGCCGTGTGAAAGGGGTCTAATGCCCCGTACACACGTGCAGATTATCTGAAGACTTTTGTCTGCAGATTTATCTTTTCTATGTAGTGCAAAGGCCTGCCGGATTGCATACAAATTGAAAGTGTTTAGGTTTGACCTCATATTATATGGTTTTGGTAAATCTACAGACAAAAGTCTTCAGATAATCTGATAATGTGTATGGCCCATTAGGGATTGATTTACTAAAACTGAAGAGTGGAAAATCTGGTGCAGCTCTGCATGGTCCCCAATCCGCTTCCAACCCTTAGCTTGTTCAGTTAGCCCTTGTTCACATTAGAGCGACTTGTCATGCGATTTAACAGGTCAAATTGCATGACAAGTCGCACCCTATTGTCAGCAATTGCCATGTTCAGATTGATGCAAAGCCGACTATGCGGTGCCGCATCGATTTGAAAAAGTAGTTCCTGCACTACTTTTGGCGATTTATTTATTTTTTGGGTGCGACTTGAATCGTCATCTGTGCATGAAGCCCCACAGATGTCTTCAAAATCGCACCTGAAGTCGCATTGACATTTGGCTTTGAAATTGCACAATTAAAGTCGCACAATTTCATGCTGCAGTCACTGTGAAGGAGGCCTTAGGTGCCATTCACACTTGTGCGATTTGTCATGCGACTTTGTACACCTAGAGTGAGATTTATTAAAACTGGAGCACTCAGAATCTGGTGCATGGGAGCCAATCAGCTTCTAACACAGTTTGTTCAATTACGCTTTGGCAATAAAACCTGGAAGCTGATTGGTTTCCAGGCAGAGTTGCACCAGATGTTTGCTCTCTCCAGTTTTAGTAAAGAACCCCCATAAAGTCGCCTGGCAAGTGGCAGCCCATGGATTTCAATGGAAGCCGATCAGGTTGCAGCAAATTTAAAAAGGTTCCTGCACTACTTCACTGCAGCTTTTATGCGAACTTCAGTTTCTTAGGCTGCAATGTAAACTCTCAAAATTAGCATGAAAGTTGTATCTTAATGTTATCAGTGGGAAAGTTCTGCAACAGTCAATGCCAAAGTTGCATCAGCTTAGATAAAAACAACTGGAAGCCGATGAGCTACTTTTTTGGCAGATTAGCAGCGTATTTGTTAGATGTCAATGTCTGCCTCCAAACACCTGAAAAAAATGCCCAAAAACAATCCGCTCCGGTGTGAATGGAGCCTTATAGTAGATCATCCCGCGTGTCTCTTCTCAGGATCTCATTGGTTCAATCATATGACCAGATTCTATGAAGAACTGTCCAATCAGATTGTTGGCCACCACTGATGTGATGCGTGGAATTAGGCTGCTTTCACACTAAGGAGTTTTTCAAGCCATTTTGCTTCCAAGAAAAATGCTTCCCTTTAAAATCAATGAATGTGTTCACACTGGGGCAGTGTAAAAAATCCTGCTTGTGTGGGGAGTTAAAACACAAAAGCACCAAAAACCTGAAATAAATGGAAACTGCATCAAAAACGCCTCAAAAACGCACCTGCTAAGCATTTGTAGTGCACTTCCATTGCAGTGTAAAAAATCCTGCTTGTTTGGAGCATGTTTGAGGAGTTAAAAAAAAAAAAATACACCTTCCCATTGAAAGCAATGTAAAAATGCACCCGTAATGCATTTTTGGTGCAGTTTTTGAGTCACATGTCCTTTAAAAACTGGACTGCAAACGCTGTGAAATCGCACGTTTTTGCAGAGGATCAATGTGAAAGCAGCATAAGAGTTTTTTCTGCAGTTTTTGAGTCGCGTCCTTAAAAAAAAAAAAAAAAAAAAGTCCCGCAAAAACGCTATATTAGCGCACAGGCATTTTACAGGCAGTTTTGATGTGAACCAGTATGAAAGTAGCCTGAAGGGTGTGCGACTCAAAAACTGCACTACAAATGCTTAGCAGGTGCGTTTTTTTTAGGCGTTTTTGATGCAGTTTCCATTTATTTCAATAGGCAGGAGGGTTTTTGGTGCTTTTTGTGTTTTTGGTTTTTTAACTCTCCAAACAAGCAGGATTTTTTACCCCGCAACGGAAGTGCACCGCCCCAGTGTGAACACATTCATTGATTCTAAAGGGAAGCATTTTTCCTGTGCTTTTTTTTAACGCAACAGAACTTCTCAGTGGGAAAGCGGCCTTAAAAAAACACTGAAAAAGTGCAGAAAAAAACTCTCCATTAGCGCATAGGCCGTTTACTGTCAGTTTTGAAGTTAACCCGTGTGAAAAGTGCCCGTATTGTTGAGTTGGAGCCGTCTCACACTGCCACCCTGAGGTTTGGCCGTAGCGCGATGTAACCCCCTCCCCCCCCCCCCCCCCCCCGTTTTTAATGCAATTAACCCATTAGTTCCATAGACTTTCAATAAGATTGCACGTTTTTGGTGCGCACCATTAGTCCTGCATGTTCTACGCTTTCAGAAAACACACCAAAAATGCGCGATCTGATAGAAAGTCTATGGAAGAGAAGGAGTTAATGAAAACTGGGGTACACTGCACTGCTATCATACAACACATATTCAGTTTTTATTACACTTCTTTTTTTATTTTATTTATTTGGCGCATAGAACGCAAAATTGTTACATAACAATAAAAGGGAAAGCAAAATTGTGACTATAAAAGTAGTCAGATCTGTCTGTATGTGCGCCAGTCTTTGCTGATCGGACATGGTGCAGAGGGTGCGATCTTCTCTATCCTTCTACCCATCATACAGATCTAATCTGATGCTTCTCACAGAGGTGATCACAGCACATGGCCAGTGATTGGTAGGCGATCCCTCTACATATGGCCGCCCTCCGTCTCCACCATTCCCTCTTATCATTTGGTCTATCGACTTGTCAAACTACCTGAAATGCATTGAAAATGGTAGTCACGTGACCTATAAAAAACCATAAGCGTGGTAAATCGCTGCAAAATCGGATGAGTTTTCGGCGCCATCATCAGCACTTTTTTTTTCCTCTTATCCACAAAATGCAGATAACGTTTTCTGCCGATATGTTTCGGCGCATCTCTAGTTTTACCCCCTTCATGACCAGAGAGTTTTTTGCTATTTATGACTGTGCTACTTAATAATTGTGCGGTCATGCAACACGGTACACAATTAAAATTTATGTCTTTTTTTTTTTTCACACAAATAAGAGCTTTCTTTTGGTGGCATTTGTGTAAAAACTAAAAAAAGATGGAAACCTCCCATTGTCAGAATACTACTGCGTAGTGGGAGGGATTCCCTCATCAGCACAGTCAGAGCATTTTTTCTTTGCAGGAAAGAAAATGGCATAACCGCCAGTACGTCATTCTGTTTACAAGTGGTTGCCCCCCCCCCCCCCCTTTTTTTTTTTTTTTTTTTTTTGCTGCGTTCTTCTGCTCTTTCATCCCACCGGGTGACCCAAGCGACCAGAGACCAGAAGAAAGCTGGAATCGGCTTTGATCGGGTCTCAGATCTAGTAACCTGGAAGCAACGTCACTTCCAGGTTACTGGAATCTTAAAGGCGCCAGTGTTAAACATTTTAAAGTATTTAAAAAGAGGGATCTTGGCGTTTTGAATGCTTTCACGTGCAGAGGAGGGGGTGTTGTAGACCCCCAGATCCCTCCATAAAGAGTACCCGTCACTGCCTATCACTGTCACATTTAAAAAAATGTATAAATAAAAAAGGAACAGTGTGTAAAAATAAAAAGTTAAATAAAGAAAGAAATAAAGAAAAAAAATGTAAAGCGCCCCATCCCCCTGTGCTAGTGCGCAGAAGTAAACTCCTATGTAAGTCAAGCCTGCAAATGTCAACAGTGTTCAAACCACACGTTCGGTATCGCTGCGATCATTGGAGCGCGGGCAATAATTCTAGTTCAAGGCCTCCTCTGTAATGCTAAACTGGGAACCTGTAAACATTTTTAAAGCGTTGCCTATGGACCATTCCATGAGTGTGCACAGTTTAAAAGCGTGACATCTTGGGTATCTATTTACTTGGTGTAACATCATCTTTTATATTATACAAAAATATTGGATTAACTTTACTGGTTGTTTGTTTTTTTTTTTTTTTTATTCGTGTATTTTTTTTTTTTTTTTAATGCATTTGCAAGACTGCTGTGCAAATGCGGTGCGACATAAAATATTGCAATGATCGCCATTTTATTCTCTAGGGTCTCTGCTAATACTAAATATATAATGGGGGTTCAAAAGTTGTTTTTTTTTTTTTTTTTTTTTTTTGCAAAAATGCTGATTTTGTAAGCAACAGATATCAGAAAAAGCCTGGTCTTCAAGTGGATAATGTTGAAGATTACTTCCAGTAGACATTCAGGTGGTGGTGAGGTGGCCTTAGGGAACCTAATTGTACTTTTTAGAGTACTTTCCCCTGCCTACTTGTCCTGTGACTTTCCTATATAATTCTTGGTGTGTATGTGTGTGTGTATATATATATATATATATATATATATATATATATATATATATATATATATATATATATATATATATTGTGTGTGTGTGTGTATAGATATATATATATATATATATATATCATCCCAGCACAGCTGATGATTGTGGAAGTTGTAAATGAAGAGGACAGTTGGTGCCTCTGACATCAGGGAGTAGTCCTTCTTCTCCTTCCACCCGGTACTGTCACTGTCTAGTACTAATAATAATAATAGTAATTCTGGGTATGACTCCCGGCATTATTTTTCTGGTCAGGATCCAGAGTTTAGCGTTGAACTATGTTGGCGCAGAGACCACTCCTTGTATTCCTCCTTGTGAGTTCAGGCTTTGTGTTTGGCAGACAATGGACTGGGTGATCTCACCGCTGGGATGGTTCAGCTGCTCACGGTGTGATGGAGAATTCTGCTGAGATGAGCAAAGGAAACTTATTGTTCTAATCATAAAGAGGGGAAGGATAAAAAGTAGGTAAAATGACAATAAGGCTCGGTTCACACTGCCGCAACCTCAAAGTCGTGTGACTTTGCCAGGCAACTTCCTGGTGTTTTGAGTAAAACTTTAATAGAAGAATAGAAGAGAATTCACCTTGAGTGCCGGTTCACATTTGTACAATGCGGGAACGCTGCGAATATACAGCGTGTTCCCGCATCACATCCGCACCCCTGGCAGTTCACACTGCCATATGCGATACGCTGGGGGTGTCAATTAAAAGTTTAACGACACCCCCAGATCAGATCGCATATCGCAGTGCGATCTGATAGTTCGCACAGAATCGGATTGCACTAGTGTGAACCACCATGCGGTCTGATTCTGCCGTGGACCAAAAAAAGGGTCCTGTGCGTGTTTAGTGCGATTGCGGTGCAAATTCAGCCATACAAACTGTATGGCTAAATTTGCACTGCACAGAGATCGCATGTAATTTTAGGAGCAGTGCGCTCCGAATCACATGTGATGTCTGTGATCGCACAAATGTGAACCGGCACTGAAGCAGTACAAGAACCTTTTCTGAAGTCGGAGCGACCTCAGTAGTGCTAATTAAAGATGTCTCTCATTAACTAACCTGGGATTTCACATGTCACGAGACGGGGTCTCACAAGTCGGATCCCAAGTCACGGCCGTGTGAACAGAGCCTAATGGGCCATACACACTATACAATTGTCTTTAGATTTTTTCCTTTATATTTACCAAAACCATATAATATGAGGTCAAATCTAAACACTTTCAATTTGTTTGCAATCAGGCCGGCCCTTTCACTACATAGTTGAAGGTAAATCTAAAGGAAATCGAACAACAAAAGTTGTATAGTGTGTATCCAGCTTTAATATGAACAGAATATGTGCAGCTCCGAACTGCAGAGAAAGGTTGCAATCCGCTTAGAGATGCCATAATTTGTCAGATTATATAATCCTGCTATAGGTGTAATGTACACTGCAAAATTAGATGCTTCGGGAAATAATAGTACACCCCCCCCCCCCCCTCACATGCATCTATTCATTAAAAAAAAAAAAAAAATCTACAGTATCTCACAAAAGTGGTAAACCCCTCACGTTTTTGTAAATATTTTATTATATCTTTTCATGTGACAACACTGAAGAAATGACACTTTGCTACAATGTTAAGCAGTAAATGTACAGCCCAATTTGGACATTTTCACTTAGGGGTGTACTCCCTTTTGTTGCCAGCGGTTTAGACATTAATGGCTGTGTGTTGAGTTATTTTGAGGGGACAGCAAATTTACACTGTTATACAAGCTGTACACTCACTACTTCATATTGTAGCAAAGTGTAATTTCTTCAGTGTTGTCACATAAAACCGATAATAAAATATTGACAGAAATGTGAGGGGTGTACTCACTTTTATGAGGTACTGTATATGTATGTATATATAGTGTGTGTGTGTGTGTGTGTGTGTGACTTTTTAGCGCTGCACTTTTGTACCTGTAACAAAATTACCTCAAAACTTTGTTTCCTTTTAACATTCCATTTTAAAATGGATTATTAGTTTTAATAAACCATTGAAAGCATTTTGTTTAGAAAGTGCAATTAAAAAACACCTGTTAATCCTGCCATAAATCCAGTGCTTTCCCGTGTACTCTGCAGAGGAATTTGTTAGCATTCTTATCCTGCTGCCCAGGTTAGTACCCTGTTATGGAGATCAATAGAAAGTGTGACAACAATGCTCCACTATAGATGCAGTACACTGAGTGTGCGTTGTCACTCTAGCACAGGAAGTATGTTACTGGCAGGATCACCAGGTGAAAATAAAGTGGAAAAGAGCCTGAAAAAAATTGAAAAACGTATACAGCCACCAAATCTATGGACTGGTAAACTGCAATATATTACTTTTTCCATGGGTTTGGATACATTTTAAAGTATAAGCAGTGTGCTGAATACAAAAGGAATAGAAAACCTTTTTAATTGTGCATCCAAATAATCATTTACAGCGCCATCTGTTAAATTTAGAGGAAACTATATTAGTCTTTGATCAATTTTATCAAAAAATTAGCTATTTAGTTCTGTGTGTAAATTTAAGCTTGAGCTATGGAGCTTTGTAAAACCGCTTTTTTTCAGCAGACTGCTGGTCCGTCTCTTAAAGATGTGTAAAGGGACTAAGACCACTTCTACACAGGGCAGGTTCCATCGGAGTCCGTCTGCTCGCTGGGAACCTGTCTACTGATCCCCGCTGAGCAGGCAGATGGATGGTCTGTGTCCACTCAACTTAGGCTAGTGCGGACACAGACACTTCCCACTCTCCTCTATGGGCAGTCAGATGTAAACGGACCGCTTGTCTGTTTACACCTGACTGCCATCAGATCCCCATAAATCTGATTTTAGTGGACAGGATGGTACGTTGGTGGGTGTCAACAGACACGTGTCCATTGACACCCGGCACTCCATAGGGCAGACTAGAGGTTTTGATCGGGTCCACTGACCAGTTGGCCCATGTAAAATGGCCCTAAATTTTCTACCTGCTGAAAAAGTATTAATATGCTATGTTTCATGAATTAAAAAAAAAAAATTTATATATATATATATATATATATATATATATATATATATATATATATATATATATATATATATATATTAATGTTTAAGAATGTTATCCTTTTTTTTTTCATACCAATATAAAAGAAGAAAATCTGAGCTAAACCTAACCTGTGCGTTTGCCCTGTGGTTGTAATATATTTTTTGATAGAAGGCTTGAGCATTCTCCAAAAAAACCCCTAAAAAAAACAAAACGACTATTGTTTCAGTTTTTGATGCATCTTGCATAGCATTAACCATGCATCATGTAGTTGGACTGGCACATCTGTACCATGCTGGGGGCCCAACTCTGTGGTTTCCCACTTCTCTATTTCCCCCCATGACTTTGGCACTATCGCGTGTATCTCTGCCCTTCCTGACAGTCACATGAAAGGGGAGTTTGGTCTGACTTGTATAAGATCGGCAAACTTTCTCACCATGCCTTGATTATCCTAAATACATGAATGGTCCTCCTTTCTGGCCACATTACAATTAGGTAAGCATGGATAGGCTGAATGTTGAAAAAAGCAGGTCTGTGTTTAGAAGAAAGGAACGTGCCACTTTAAAATAGTGATGCAATCTAGAAGTAGTTCGGCAGGCCATAGATGGTGCAAATTTCTTTCCTGCACCTACGGTTTGCAGGAAAGAAATTCACACAATTTCCCCATCAAAACAGACCTTACTAACAGGGGAATCCCTCCTGCCAAGACATTGTCATTCTCCTGGAGGGGGGATCGGGGAAAGACAGTGCTTTAATGCTAGCAGCTATAGCTAGGGATAATTGCAAGTAAATCCGGCAGGCTAGTTGTATCCAAGTTGGTTGATGGATCAACCTGATACATTCAGCCTGCCCACACATGGTTCGAATCTTGGCTGGTTCCTGCTGAACCGGCTGAGATTCGATCCGTCTATGGTCAAGCCTTAGTCACATTCAGCTGGACTTGTTCTATAATGTTGTAGATGTTTATCAGTTTACCCAAGCCATTTCTTCAGTTTTAATGCGTGTTGTGAAAATACCCCAACATTTTATATCCACACAGGCAGGGCCATCTTACCGAATGGGCACGCTAGGAAGTTGCCTGGGGGCCCCACTTGCCCGAGGGGCTCCCTCTGCCCAGCGACCCAGCCCCAGCCAAGCATTAGTCCCAATTCTCGTGTGCAGCATCCCGCCGCCGAACTTAGCAGGTGGCAAGCGCCTGTCGGCCCTGCACTGCTGTCAGGCCACTTGGGCCGTGGAGGGGTAGCCCACAACTGCAGGAATGCCTGTCTGCCTCCACGGGAACAGGCACACACAGGACAGTCGAGTCTGACTCCCGTCCGTGTGTGTGATCACTGGACCCAGCCTCTGAACTAAGAAACTGTCATTAGCCTGGCACTGCTGTACCAATAAATATCGCCTTATTGATAATTTGTATTTTTATTCCCGTGGGTGATTGTGTAGGCGAGGCCCCAGTGCACTGCATTGCCCGGGGCCTTATAATGCTCTTAAGATGGCACTGCACACAAGTAGCATGATGCCTTGATCCGTGATGCAAATAATGAATAGACAAATCGATCCTCGGTGTCGGGAAGCCTTCTTCACGTTGATCCTTTGGCTCACATGGTTGAAGGTGTGATTTGTCAATCCACCTACATCTAAATTTAAAGGATTAACATCTGCAAGTCCTTCCTGCCACCAAGGATGGGATTATGTAACTAGAACAGGGTGGGTCAACAACTTTCACACCTCCCATACTGGACAACCAACATCTACCTTGATGCAGTCATTGGTAATTGGATCAATATCTTAGTGCTATATGTGTGGATATAAATGCAGGACTATCTTCCTGACACTCATTAGAACTGAAGAAGGGGCTTGGGCAACTGCTTCAACAGTTTCACATGCACGTTTTTTGTTCACTTACGGGTTTTTTCGTTGTAGGTCTTTGCACCACCGCGGACTTAAAAAAAAAAAAAAAATAAATAAGAAATAAAACCATACATAACCAGTCCCGTTAAAGACTAACTACTATCGGATATACTATGACCTGATTATATGAGAGGCGAAGCTGTTTCTTTGCCCTATATAGACAATTCTTAGGTTTAGTTCAAAGCAGGGCTCAACAAATTCCAGGTCGCCATGGTGTCTAAAAATGGTGTCCTGGCACCTTGGCTCTTTTTCAGCCCATTCACTGTTGGCACCACACACAGGGATGCACATTTCCTATTGCCCGACACCCAGTACATGTATTTGTCAGATGGAAGCATTCGGGTGGTTGCGCTACAGCCTGAATGCTTCCGCACTTACATAGTTAGTGAGGTTGAAAAAAGACATCAGTCCATCCAGTTCAACCTATGATGTGTGTGTGTGTTTGCTTTTAACTGTACATTGTATACCCCTGTATGTTGTGGTCTTTAAGGTGTCCATCCAATAGTTTTTTGAAACTATCAATGCTCCCTGCTGATACGACAGCTTGTGGAAGAGAATTCCACATCCTTACCGCTCTTACAGTGAAGAACCCCTTACGCACTTTAAGGTTAAACCGCCTTTCCTCTAGTTTTAGTGAGTGGCCACGTGTCTTATTGTATTCCCTTTCTCTGAATAGTTTGTTCCTTATGCTAGGGTCGCCAGTACAGTATTTGTACATTGATATCATATCCCCCCTCAATCGTCTCTTCTCCAGAGAGAAAAGGTTCAGTGCTTGTAGTCTTTCCTCATAGCTGATGTCCTCCATTCCCCTAATTTTTGTTGCCCTTCTCTGGACTTTCTCCAGTTCCAGCACATCCTTTCTGAGGACCGGTGCCCAGAACTGGACAGCATACTCCAGATGTGGCCGGACCAGAGTCTTGTAGAGTGGAAGAATAATCTCTTTATTTCTGGAGTGAATCCCCTTTTTTATACAAAAAAGCACTCTCTCCACTAAGTATCCCAGGCTCCGCCTGTCCATCTGTAGGCCCTGAGACTGGCATAGTGGGTGCTGCTGGGTAGAGGGGATTGAGGAGAATGGACATACGTTCATTCCAACCCCCCCCCGCCTCTTGTTGTTGGCCTGGAAGTGACATGTTCAACGTAATATCTGGGTCCCAGTTGACCGGTTTCCGGCCATCAAGGCCAGGAAAGAATGTAATGCAGTGGGATGTGCATTGCAATACATTCAGTGGACCACAGGGGAAACAAGCTGGATCTTTTAGACTCTGGATGTCTCATTCAAGAACCCGTCGCCAAAAAAAATCATCAAATGGGGGACTTTTTGTGCGCATGTGCCAGGCAATGTATATTTCCGCTGCTGAACCTGGCCATGCTGCCCGTCTACAGTAATCGTAACTGATTCAATTAGTCTCAAACCAGATAGGCCCTTGCACTACATAGCTCATGATAAATCTAAAGTAAATTGTACAATCACATTGTATAGTGCATGGTCAGCCACAGTGTATGGGTTTATTTCTCATTTTTATGTTTAGTGGAACAATAAATGGAAACCTATTTACCCACTCCTCTGCAGCTAGACTGGTCCCCACAGCTTCTGCAACCCCATACTCCAGCAGTCTAAGGTTCTGATGTCTTCAAGACAAGAGAAAAGTCCATAGCCCTCCTCTGGATGTCAGGACGCCTAGGGACAGTCCATCGCTGGATCATGGGGGGGAGTTTAGGATCAGGTAAGTAAAACAATTTCTCCTCTCCCCTAGACCAAACTAGACGAAACGTGTGTGGGCACAGCCTCTGTGCAAGGGATAGTGTTTTTTATTTTTTGCCCAGAGTTGGGCTTTAAATTAGGTCTTTACTGCTATCCATTCTTCTCACCACCAGTCCAATAGTAGAAGGGAGAAGACCATATGAATGCTCCCAGCTGTCTTTAGCAGAGTGAAATGTATCGGGTGATGTACTAGAAAGGCTTGTCTTTTGTCAGCTAACACAGAGAACGGATAGAGATCAGATGAAGCCTTGGGCTACTTGGTTTATTGTGACGTTTGAAAAGTTGATGCTTTGGTCGGGTGAGCAATGCTGTGGGTGAGAACCAGAGATCAGACTGGGTGATCCTTCCCTTCAGCAGGGATCGCATGACCAAATGCCAAGGCTTTTTAGCCGTGTGAAGGAAACCCCAAGCAGTTTTTCCATTCCAAACAAAAGTTTATTTATTTTTTCTTAGTTTCAAGCATATTTAAACCCCAAAAAACAAGTGTAGCACTACTCCCATGGGAGCTGCTGTGTGTGCGTTCCCCTTGGTTACCATTAGCAACAGTAGAACATCCTGACCCGTTTCCAAGTGTTTTTACCCCAGACAAGGACCAGTCCAGTTTCTTTGGTTTTTATGTTTTATTGCGAACTTGGATAGGAGAAGGGGATGAGTGGGATATTCCAATTAAACTGACCTATGCACAATAGGCTGGGACGATATAGAAAAATGATGATTGACGCTGGTCAACGCTGTTTGAGCTAGTCACGGCTAGGCCGCTTACTTTACTTTGCCTTTTGTCTGTGAAAGAGTCCTTTTAGCTTCCTAAGGCACTCCTTTCCTGAGGTAGCCATCCTTTATAGTAGACAGCATTGCTGAGCAACTTGAAGGCCCTTCCTGGTACCCCCTTTAACCCCTAATCTTCAGGGCTTAACAACATGGCACCCCCTTTACTGTATCACTCTGGGTTAGCTGACTTCTGGATCTCTTTGACCCCTCTGGAGTGATCCCCTGTCTTAGGCAGACCCCTGGGTACAGGGCTGCTGTTAGAAATCGCGGGGCCCCGTACAGGCTACCTGGCAGGGCCCCCCCAAGAAAATATTAAAGATATATTTAGCTAGAATTACAACAAAATCACTATTAGCAGACACAAATATAACCTAACTTGCATAATTCCTGCTAAATCTAAAAAAACAAACTGTTAAATAAAAAAGAAGATGAGAAAAATATACAGGCTGGGCAGTTGGAGCTCAGTGATCAGAGAGACAGAGAGAGAGAAACAAAGTTACAATTTACAAATAAACTCCTGAACAGAGAACATTAGAGCCAGTGCTGGGAGGGGGCGCCCACACAAGGGAGCCCACACAAGGGAGGGGGATTAGTGAGGGACGACTGTCTCTTTCTCAACAGATAAAAGCTGATAGCAGGGAGAGGGACAGATCAGATTCAGGTGCTGGAGGAAGATTTCTGTATTTATCCATCACTAATCCCCCTCTCTGTGAGAGCCCCCCTGTGTGCTCAGGCCCCCTACAAGAGGGCTGGTGGTCCCCCCCTATCAGCGGCCCCGGCCTGGGTAGATTCTTGAGTACTGTACTCACAATACTGTTTTTCCAGAAGTAGTCTGCCCAGCAGCTCTACTTAGTCAGCACACTGGATCCTTCTGCGGCACAGCTCAACCCCTGGTCCCTGGGCCGACTGCCTGGACCACCATCCTCACATCAGCGGGAGGAGAGACAGCCGTCCACCTCCTCCTGGGACTTTGCTCCCACCAAAAGACACTCTGCTTTTGATGCTCTCTGCTTTTCTTTCCAATGCCATGATGCACCTCTCCAGGTGCCAACCCACTGGGACAGTTACAAAAGCCTGTGTATCATTGGCCAGGTTTCCTCCACTGTCCAACAGGCCTCTCTATTGGACGCAGTGGCGACACTAGCTCAGACCAGATGAATACACATTGAGCACACTGAGGAGGCCTAACTAAAGATCAAACAAACTCCTCTGATAAGCAGATGAAGCAATTATGGTTTTCCTGCTGCTTTCCTATTAAGCAGAAAATGCCAAATTATATCTTCTATCTAGCACCTGATTAGGAGGGTGCTACACAAGTAAAATGTATATCAGGTTGTGTCAGTTCTTTTCATTTGGTGATCCTGCCAGTTACACTTCCTTCCACTTATTGCACCTCATCTATGGAGGAACAGCCTTGTCACTCTACCCTTCTCTCCTGATTTATACTTCAAACACTGCCCTATCTCCAATACATAGTGGGAGGTGTTTTGTAGTTCAGAGATCTTGCAAAGCTGATAACCTGGTTTGCGATATCAGCTCAGTGCACAAGAAGTGGTAAGGGCACTGGATTTTTGGTGAGATTACCAGGTATTTTCTATACATATGAACATTTTCTTCTGGAAAAATAAAACCAATGCAGCCACCACCTCTGGGGGATTAGTAATCTAATATATAATACATTTTGTTTTTGGGTTTAAAGATCCTTTAACAAAGTGTAATCCTATTTTTCATCGGCTATTACTTTTGTTGGAAAGCAGGGTGTCTGGTTGTGCACAGCAGATTCCAGATATCATCCGTCCATGGAATAGAAAATAGAAGCAGTAGTCTGCTTTCTGTAACTGATGACACATTTATTTCAGCATTTGAAAACAAGCAACCAGCATAAAGATTGGACAAGCAAAGACGAATTGATAGCTAAAGCTGACAGAATATGCTAAAGCATTTGTAATTCATGCAGCCAGTTTTGTGACGCAGATACCCCTGTCATATAGCGCACCCAGGCACTCAGTCTTCATTGTAGCAGGAACACAGCTTGGCAAAAACACTCCAATGCCTGCTAATTGGACATTGAAGGAGCAGCCGTACACTGAGTGATCCCACTGCTCACAATGCTTTCTCCCCCCTGTCAGCATGTTCCCTGTCAACAAATGTGCATGAAGCATACCTGAGAGATTCCTCTACTCTCTCCCCTCCTGTCAGTCTGCTCCCTGTCAACAAATGTGCATGAAGTATACCTGATTGATTCCTATTGTACATGAGTGATCTGTCTTCTCACAAGGCTCTCCCCTCCTGTCAGTCTGCTCCCTGTTAACAGATGTGCATGAAGCATACTTTTATTGATGAGTGATCTGCTTTTCACAAGGCCCTTTCCTCCTGTCAGTGTGTTTCCTGTCAACAGATGTGCATGGAGCGTACCTGATTGATTCCTAGTCTTGATGAGTGATCCTTTTGCTCACAAGGCTTTCTCTTCTTGTTCATCTGTTCACCATCAGCAGATATGCATGGAATATACCTGATTGATCCCTGTGCTGATGAGTGATCCTTCTGCGCACAAGGCTCTCTCCTCCTGTCAGTGTGTTCCCTGTCGACACATGTGCATTGAAAAAATATGATTCCTAATATTGAGGAGTGTTCCCTCTGCTTACATGGCTCTCCCCTCCTGTCGGCATGTCCCCTGTCAATGGATGTGCATGGAGTATACCTGATTGGTTCCTAATACTGATGAGTGATCCCTCTGCTTATGTGGCTCTCCCCTCCTGTCGGCATGTCCCCTGTCAACAGATGTGCATTGAGTATACCTGAGTAATTCCTCTTCTCTGAAGGCTCTCCCCTCCTGTCGGCATGTCCCCTGTCAACAGATGTGCGTGGAGTATACCTGATTGTAGAAGTGTAACGTGGAGAAGTGTAAGGTTTTGCACTTGGGGACTAAAAACATAAAAGCACAATACACGTTAGGGGGGGAACCCTTGGGGGAATCAAAAATGGAGAAAGATCTGGGAGTCTTGGTTGATGATAGATTAGGCAATAGCATGCAATGTCAAGCGGCAGCTGCCAAAGCCAGCAGTATATTAGCATGCATAAAGAAAGGGATGTATTCCAGAGATAAGACTATAATCCTTCCACTTTATAAAACTCTGGTCCGACCGCATCTGGAGTATTCTGTCTAGTTCTGGTCGCCAGTCCTCAGGAGGGATGTGTTGGAGCTGGAGAGAGTCCAGAGAAGGGCAACTAAACTAATTAGGGGGTTGGAGGGCCTTAATTATGAAGAGCGTCTGCAATCGCTTGATTTATTCTCCCTGGAGAAGAGACGCCTGAGGGGGGACATGATAGCAATTTATAAATATCTCAATGGGGATCTCAGCATAGAAAAAAAGCTGTTCAGTCGAAGGGATTGCATGAGGACTCGAGGGCATACAATGCGATTGGAGGAGAAGCGTTTTAACCTCAGGCAACGTGGGGGGTTCTTTACTGTTAGGGCTACAAGATTGTGGAATTCTCTACCACAAGAGGTGGTTTCTGCAGGAAGTATGGTGGCTTTCAAAAGACTATTAGACGTACATCTCAAGGATCAGAACATTCAGGGCTATGTGAGATGATTACAGCCACACACACCTACACAGGTTGAACTGGATGGACTATTGTCTTTATTCAACCTCACCTACTATGTAACTATGATTGGTTCCTAGTACTGATGAGTAATTCCTCTGCTCACAAGGCACACTCCTCCTGTCAGCATGTTGCCTGTCAACAGATGTGCATGGAGTATACCTGGTCCATTCCTAGTGCTCCTTCTCCATCTTCTAGTCTGAGCACTACAGTACTGTGCAAGGATCTACATTGGGGAGAAACTCATAGTAAATTTCACATGCTCCACTGCATTACCTGATGTTCTTTTCTGCCTGCAGTTCAGCTTTATTTATCCATCCATCTCCACACCAGATGTAAGAGGGGCAGTTGGTGGGTGGTGGAGAGGAATAGAGAGATTTAGGACTATAATAAGGACTGTTTCTCCAGATGAAGGACCTTTTTGTAAATCTTTCCTCGGTTTTATAGACGGGGACAGTTGTTGAGTGTTTGTTGATCACTGGTGTCATGCTTTGATCTGGCCTTTCTTGGTTAAGCTGGACTTTAATAGTTTTATTCCTCTCCTTTTGCTGAACACTTGTGGCTGTGGTGCAGGGGGAGGCCTGCTTGTAAAATAACAAGGTCAACTCCTCCACATGCCATGTGTCATGGGAGATACGTGGAATCTGCTCTGGAATTCTCTTTTTGTTAGATTTGTTTCAGCTGCAACTTTTTTTTTTAAAGGAAAACAAACTGTGTATACAATCCTGCATCCTATATTCCTCAGGCTGGGTTCACACTGTGTATACAATCCTGCATCCTATATTCCTCAGGCTGGGCTCACACTGTGTATACAATCCTGCATCCTATATTCCTCAGGCTGGGCTCACACTGTGTATACAATCCTGCATCCTATATTCCTCAGGCTGGGTTCACACTGTGTATACAATCCTGCATCCTATATTCCTCAGGCTGGGCTCACACTGTGTATACAATCCTGCATCCTATCCTCAGGCTGGGCTCACACTGTGTATACAATCCTGCGTCCTATATTCCTCAGGCTGGGCTCACACTGTGTATACAATCCTGCGTCCTATATTCCTCAGGCTGGGCTCACACTGTGTATACAATCCTGCGTCCTATATTCCTCAGGCTGGGCTCACACTGTGTATACAATCCTGCGTCCCTATATTCCTCAGGCCGGGCTCACACTGTGTATACAATCCTGCATCCTATATTCCTCAGGCTGGGCCCACAGCAGGGGTGCAGTGCGTCTCTGTGTACCGCTTCAGGTCTGAATTCGGTCCAAATTTTTGGCTGAATTTGGGTTTAAATCGGATCATAAGACACACAAGACCCTTCTATAAATCAGTCAGCAGCTGTCCCGGAGCTGTGTGAACCAACTCTGTTGAGGAACGGTCACAGTCTCCTGATATGTGAATTGGATGAGGGGAAACCCACATCCAGTGTGAACCCAGCTTCAAAGCAGCGATTCCCAACCATTGGACTGTACTCTTCCCTCCTTCCAGGCAGCGACAGATCTCCTAACCTATGGCAGGGATTTGCAAACTGTGGCCCTCCAGCTGTTGCAAAACTACAAGTCCCATCATGCCTCTGCCTCTGGGTGTCATGCTTGTGGCTGTCAGAGTCTTGCTATGCCTCATGGGACTTGTAGTTCTGCAACAACTGGAGGGCCACAGTTTGCATATTCCTGTACTATGGTGTCTTTCATCTTCCACGGTGTCCCACAACCTCCCACAGTCCCCTCCCAGAGACCGAGCTCCCACAGTTCCCCCAACATTCCACCATGCCCCACAACCTATAATCAAAGTGTAGTTCTATATGTGAAATCGCACAAATAAACTTGTGCGAAATTCTATCTAAAAAATGTAATCTAACCAACATATAGTCCATTTATACTGATGGAACGCCAGTGCTTGTGAATAATGAATAATAAGTGAACAAATGTCCAACACAATATTCCAAGTGAGTCCTCCTCATGACAGTAAGAAAGTCCACCACCACGTATATATCCTCCACCAAGACAGGGTGCCTGCTTACCAGAAGGATGGACCTTAACAGGTCAACAGCACTTGCAGCTTACACCCAGCCAGAGCCCTGGCCACCAAAAGGACCCCAGATCCTGTGACAGCTTTTAGCCCCCACAGTGCCCACCATCACCCCACCTTGCCCAGGACCTTCCCACAGTGCCTCCCAGAGACCAAGCTCCCACAGTGCCCCCCAACATTCCACCATGCCCCACAACCTCTCCAGGGCCCCCCAGACCCTGTGATAGTCTTTAGCCCCCACAGTGCCATCACCCCACCTTGCTCTGCAACCTCCCACAGTGCCCCCAGACCCTGTGAAAGCTCCTAACGCCCACAGTGCTAACAAGCAACCTGCGGTACCCCTCTAGCTTGCAACAAAGTCTCCAGCCCACGTAGCACCCCCAACCTTTAACAAGTGTCGCACAACCCCTGCAGGTCCTACAATCTTTTACTGTGACTCCAGCCACCAGCTTCCTGAAGACACCCCATGCCCCAGAGTTTCTCCTGCTTTCCATCAGAAACTTCATCCCCTACAGCACCACCAAGTCTTCTGCAAAATCCCTAACTCCCTCTAGAACCTCCTCCAACCCCCCACACCGTGACACCCCATCCAGAACCTTCTATTTCAGTACATTTTTTATTTTATTTTTATATTCGGACATGGAAAGTTTTGGAAGAATTTCCTGGGCCCTGGTCTCAATGTAAAGAACCACTGCTAGGACACCAGTCACAAGAGAAATGTGGAGGCAGCCATTGCTGAAAATGCTATATGTCTGGCTCACTGACCAGGCACGGGTATGCAGATAAGGACTTTTGATTTATTTATGTGACTTTCCTAATTTGCACACCTGTTCTAGGTCAGTGGCTCAGAAAGCATTGGGCACAGAGGCTTGGTACAGCAGGCAGGAAGACTGGGGTAACCTGTTTTAGCTCCTATATCTCTCTGACTTTAGGGCATCATGCACACGGATGTTTATTAGCCATCAGACCTAAAATCCCTGGTGTTTTCCAGTGCCCGGGTAGCTGCAGGTGGCGCATTGTCTGATATAAGTGAATGGCTGTACACTCCTCAGCATTTACCCCTCTGCACAGGAGCTTCAGCCCAATTATCATGCCCAGATCTCACATTAAAGAGGACCTGTCCTGCTTATTTCTATTACAAAAAATAAAGTAAATTAAATCCAAAAAATGACTGTTTGTTTTTTTTAGCACCCCGTCCCTCCAAACTCGCGTGCAGAAGCATACACAAGTTGCACCCACATATGTAAACGGTGTTCAAACCACAGGTTTGTGAGGTACTGCAGCAATCGTTCGCGTGACAGCAAAAATTCTAGCACTAGACCTTCTCTGTAACTCTAAACTAGTAACCTGTAGAAATTTTTAAAGCGATGCCTATGGAGATTTTTAAGTACTTAGGTTTGTTGCCCTTCCACGAACCCGTGGAATTTTAAAGCATATGTTGGGGATCAATTTACTTAGCGTAACATCATCTTTTACGTTATAGAAAAAAATTAGCCCAACTTTACTGTGTTCTTATTTTTAATTCAAACATTTTTTTTTTTTTTTTTTCTAAAAAAATTTAAGCCTGCTGCGCAAATTCAGTGTGACATGAAGTATTGCAACGATCTCCATTTTATTCTCTAAGGTCTCTGCTTAAAAAAAAAAAAAAAAAAAAAAAAAAGTTTGGGGGTTCTAAGTAATTTTCTAGCAAAATTTTTTAATTTTTTTAACTTGTTAACAAGTGTCAAAAATAGGCCTGGTCCCTTTAAAGCAGAAGTCCACCCACTCCTCTTAAACAATTGGCACTTTTGAGGAGCGGGGGGGGTGTAGCAGGTACCCGATTTTGACAGGTATCCCACTTCCGTTCCAAGTGTCGCTGTGCTCGGCAATGTAAATTCTCCTTCCTCCACCCCCCCCCCCCCCCCCGCAGTCTTTTGGGACACTGACTGGTCTCATGGGACTCATGTTGCGCAGTGGGCACCTGGCCGTGAAGCTGCCGGCACCGGGGACCGAAGACAGCAGGTGAGACCGCCTGGGGTGAGCTCACTGCTGGATCATGGGACAGGTGGGTGACTGTTTTTTAAAAGTCAGCAGCTACCCTTTTTGTAGCTGTTGACTTTTATGTTTACCACAGGTGGCTGGAGCTCCTCTTTAAGTGGTTAATACAGTCAGGTCCATAAATATTGGGACATTGACACAATTCTAATCTTTTTGGCTCTATAATGGATTTGAAATGAAACAAACAAGATGTGCTTTAACTGCAGACTTCCAGCTTTAATTTGAGGGTATTTGCATCCAAATAAGGTGAACGGTGTAGGAATTACAACAGTTTGTATATGTGCCTCCCACTTTTTAAGGGACCAAAAGTAATGGGACAATTGGCTGCTCAGCTGTTCCATGGCCAGGTGTGTGTTATTCCCTCATTATCCCATTTACAAGGAGCAGATAAAGGGTCCAGAGTTCATTTCAAGTGTGCTATTTGCATTTGGAATCTGTTGCTGTCAACTCTCAATATGAGATCCAAAGAGCTGTCACTATCAGTTAAGCAAACCATCATTAGGATGAAAAAACAAAACAAACCCATCAGAGAGATGGAAAAAACTTTAGGTGTGGCCAAATCAACTGTTTGGAACATCCTTAAAAAGAGAGAACGCACCGGTGAGCTCAGCAACACCAGAAGACCACGGAAAACAACTGTGGTGGATGACCGAGTGAATACAACACACCACAGGGTTCACCACAAGATGTAAACCATTGGTGAGCCTCAAAAACTGGAAGGCCAGATTAGAGTTTGCCAAACAACATCTAAAAAAGCCTTCACAGTTCTGGAACAACATCCTATGGACAGATGAGACCAAGATCAACTTGTACCAGAGTGATGGGAAGAGAAGAGTATGGAGAAGGAAAGGAACTGCTCATGATCCAAAGCATACCACCTCATCAGTGAAGCATGGTGGTGGTAGTGTCATGACGTGGGCATGTATGGCTGCCAATGGAACTGGTTCTCTTGTATTTATTGATGATGTGACTGCTGACAAAAGCAGCAGGATGAATTCTGAAGTGTTTTGGGTAATATCTGCTCATATTCAGCCAAATGCTTCAGAACTCATTGGACGGCGCTTCACAGTGCAGATGGACAATGACCCGAAGCATACTGGGAAAGCAACCAAAGAGTTTTTTAACTCACCCTTTCCCCTCCCCCATTCTCCCTTCCCTGTTCCTTTTTTCCTCTTTTTTCACATTGCTCTATGCCATGTATTTTTATAAGATCCATATTTATGATCATGCTAGTGTTCCGTTATCCACATACATTTCTGTATGGGCACATTTCCACAAACTATTTTTTTGGGTATACTTTACATTATGGTTTATTCTCCTTTTAGGTGGATTACATGTGTCCACATGGTTAATGTGTTGGGGATAGTTTCCTTGTAATGTATACATGGATGCACGAGTTCAGGCATCCTTCTGTGGTGATAGTACACCATATGGAAGACACAATGATTTTATGTACCTATTTTTGTATATTCATGTAGGAAGTGTATTCAGGTATGTGTGGGTGTATACCGACATACAGGTACATACACATACTATACAAAGGTTCTTACATTTGTTATAGTCATTATTTTTCTCTGTTTGTTACGTTGTATGTATTTACATTTTTTCCAATGATTTTCATTGGTACTTTTTACACGTTTTTTTAAACGTCTTTCTATGTGATTGTCGGTCCAGGTCTTTGTGTGTATGGGTGAGTTCACGGTACACACGATGGGCTGGAACTTCAGCTTGATTTTTATATTTAAATCACCACTGAGATGCCCTTTGGGGCTGAGGCCAGGTGATTAATTGAGTTGTGCACAACTGCTGATTGTCACCGCCCCCGGTACACCTGTTTTCATTGGGGCGGTCTATTTAAGATCTATAGTCAGCTACAGTCATTGTAATGATTAAGCACAAGATGTATGTGTGAAACGCGTCTACGAGACTTTATGCTGGTGTCTTTGGTGTCATCACTTGCAACTTTTTGGAAATAAAGGTATTTGAAACCTATTGGAATCCCTGGATGTGCGGCTAATTCTTTTCCTAAAAGAGTTTTTTAAGGGAAAGAAGTGGAATGTTATGCAATGGCCAAGTCAATCACCTGACCTGAATCCGATTGAGCATGCATTTCACTTGCTGAAGACAAAACTGAAGGGAAAATGCCCCAAGAACAAGCAGGAACTGAAGACAGTTGCAGTAAAGGCCTGGCAGAGCATCACCAGGGATGAAACCCAGCGTCTGGTGATGTCTATGTGTTCCAGACTTCAGGCTATAATTGACTGCAAAGGATTGGCAACCAAGTATTAAAAAGTGAAAGTTTGATTTATGATTGTTAATCTGTCCCATTACTTTTGGTCCCTTAAAAAGTGGGAGGCACATATACAAACTGTTGTAATTCCTACACCGTTCACCTGATTTGGATGCAAATACCTTCAAATTAAAGCTGAAAGTCTGCAGTTTGTTTCATTTCAAATCCATTGTGGTGGTGTATAGAGCCAAACCGATTAGAATTGTGTTGATGTCCCAATATTTATTGACCTGACTGTATATCCATGTCATGTTCTAGTTAATGCTTTTTGGTCTGGTAGGACAATAAACAGTCTTGGTCAGACAGTATGGCAGATACTGGGCTTGTATGTATGTCCTTCTTTCAGGACAAATAATGTACACATGATTCAGTAATAATATGGATGAGACCATGAAGTAGAATTTTGCCCTCTGGGTGTTTTGAACATGACCCGTACAAATGTAAAAACACAGTCCCACCTACAGACATCTGCGTCTTCCTGTCCGAGGCCATGGGAAACTACACTCAATAACAACTTGTGAGTCCTGAGGAGTAATGAGAGAAATCTCATGGAACTGAACGGCCAAGAAGCGCTTCTCATTCTCCTGCTTTCACAAGCTTGCTGAAGAGTATCAGATGCGGCCTCTTTGTATATTAGATATATTGTAAAATGTCTTCAGGCCACATAGTGTAGAATACGGACGTATTTTCTCTGCTGGGAGAACTGCAGCGGACCACCAGGCAGCAAGACAGCGGCTGTGCACAAAAATCCATAAAGTGGCTACATCTGAGCAGGGCCATATGCGTCTCCCCGAAAGCAGACTGTATGCAGACGGCCCTGAACGCACATAGCCAGTTAGATTTGTGTGTGTGTATGTATTATTATTTTTAAATCAAAGAAATAGTTTTTGTTTTTTTTTTGTTTTTTTTTTAATTTTTTTTTTTTTTGGGGATTTTTATCAAATTTATTTTAATAAAATGCTTTCGGAAAAATCTATCTAAAGGTAGTTTTCTATTTAAAGATACATTAATATTTTGGTTTATTCAGCATGAAATGGAGCTTAGTTATGTAGCATGAGGCTGTATATTCTGCAATATTTACATTTTTGGTAAACTCATTTAATGAATCCAAGCTCTGCAAGCTAAGATAACATGCACTGCATTGATGCATTCACACAATTTCACAGCAACCATGATCTAAAACAAAGTTCAGGAATATTCCTTTATCCCATTGTTTTGCAAATCTATGTACACTACAAACTGTATGATTGAATTGCTTCTGATATCGCTGTTTTGCTAACCTGACAGCCATTATTCTAAATAGGAAACCTTCATTCTGTTTGCAAATATTAAAGATTCTAACAACCAGCTAGAATAAGTACATTTAAAAAGCACCTGTCATTTCAGATTCATAATGGCAGCACCTGTTAGCGGGCATCTGCTGCTGCCACGTCCCTCACCTTGTTGTGTCACTGCCGCATCACCAGCCATCCCATTAAAGTGAATAGGACTGTCGGTGAGTCAATAGCCGCCGCTGCATGTCAAACAGGTGGCCCTCCAGTTGTTGCGGAACTACAAGTCCCATCATGCCTCTGCCTGTGGGAGTCATGCTTGTAACTGTCAGCCTTGCAATGCCTCATGGGACTTGTAGTTCTGAAATAGCTGGAGGGCCACCAGTTTGACAGCTGCAGGTCAGAGGAGAAGCCGCTGCAGAACAAAGATGACAGTTACTCTTTAAAATTATGATTGAAATCAAGCCTTTTTACCAGTCCTTCAAATCGTGATTTAAATCAAATCCACCCTTTGCATGTGCGATCTGGTGGTGCTTGTACACTGCACCTGTCACACCCAGGAAAGAAGACGCAGCTGTATTTGACACTATACGCACATGAAGCCTATTTTCACACAGGCTTAATATACAGAAAGGCATTCACTACATTTTCACTAAGTTTCACGTAGCTTTACTGAAGCACCATACAGGTGGCCACTTGTGGCCTCCCCTGAAAATGCCAGCAGCTTGGCTGTCATGCTGATGCTTTGGCTTTAATTGCTACATGCTTGTTGTAGGTCTGTGATTCAGAAGTACCAAAGACAGATACAGCCAGGAAACTAGCATTTTCAGAAGCACATCAGCAATAGTAGCCTATGTATTTATTTTCTAATATGTGTTTTTAAGATCACCTCTAAGACCTTATTCTCCTGGGCACTATGATGTAAGCCAGTGCAAGGGCCATGTTTTCCCATCCTATTTATGTCTATTGGGAGGCGGTGGCTGCATGGACACAGCCACTGCTCCCAATTTTAACATCCATGTGAGTGCTGGTGCATGTACCCAAACTCACGCGGTCTACATTGGAGGCGGTGTACCCAAACTCACACGGTCTACATTGGAGGCGGTGTACCCAAACTCACACGGTCTACATTGGAGGCGTAGTACCCAAACTCACGCAGTCTACATTGGAGGCGGTGTTCCCAAACTCACGCGGTCTACATTGGGGGCGGTGTTCCCAAACTCACGCGGTCTACATTGGGAGCAATGGCTGTGTCCGGCCTTAGACCATCTGTCAAGTCTTTTTGCTGCCTTTGTCCCCACTGGGGAGATTTACCCCTCGTTTAGTCCCTGTTTGGAGGGATTTCCTCCCACTTCCTGTCCTAGTTATAGGACTGGAAGTAAAAGAAATTTGATGAATGGGACACAAATGGGGGGGGTAACTGGCAGGAATTTTATACATTTACTGTTGTATCTAAAAATGGACTGCAAGAGTTTGTCTGTAAATATTCTTTATTGTCCAATCATGTGCAGGGAATTTAAAAAAAAAAAAGTACTCCTGACCAAGTATTTGCTTTACTTTAGTTATTCCCCATTGTACAGCAATAATAAACGTTTTCTGTAGCTGCACTTTGTGAAGTTTATTGTGTTTTTGTCTTCTAACTAGGAGTTCAATGACTCGTATGTTTAATCCAAAGCTGAAATTTTTCTCTTATCTGCTCTGTGGCTAAAGCATGACCTTGAATTTCTCCTATCTCCCACTCAAAACAAAGGCCTGTACAGAGGAGAGGATAAAACTTGAAAAAATGATCTTCTACTGAATAGAAAGTCACTAGAAATGTCTGATAAGAGGGGAAATGCTGATTTTGGACAATTTGAATAGTTGCAAACCCTGTACAATCGCCTTTATGTATTACCACAGTCAGATTGTGGTCATATTCATGTTGCACCCTCCTAGGTAGGTCATATTCATGTAGCACCCTCCTAGGTAGGTCATATTCATGTTGCACCCTCCTAGGTAGGACATATTAAGGCAGCACCCTCCTAGGTAGGTCATATTCATGTAGCACCCTCCTAGGTAGGTAATTATAATGTAGCACCCTCCTAGGTAGGTCATATTCATGTAGCACCCCCCTAGGTAGGTCATATTCATGTAGCACCCTCCTAGGTAGGTCATATTCATGTAGCACCCTCCTAGGTAGGTCATATTCATGTAGCACCCTCCTAGGTAGGTCATATTCATGTAGCACCCTCCTAGGTAGGTCATATTCATGTAGCACCCCCCTAGGTAGGTCATATTCATGTAGCACCCTCCTAGGTAGGTCATATTCATGTAGCACCCTCCTTGGTAGGTCATATTCATGTAGCACCCTCCTAGGTAGGTCATATTCATGTAGCACCCTCCTAGGTAGGTCATATTCAGGTAGCACACTCCTAGGTAGGTCATATTCATGTAGCACCCTCCTAGGTAGGTCATATTCATGAAGCACCTTCCTAGGTAGGTGCTAGGACAAACTATAAAGGGGGCCCTGCCTGCTTATCAGGACGGCCTCATTGTTCAGCTAGGCTGTCATGTGTTTCCAGGGGTGCCTGTTGAGCTTGGGGAGTCTCCCCACTGTGTCCAACAAGGGCTCTTATTGGACAGTGGAGGAAAACTGACCAATAGCACACCAGGACTTGTATCTATCCCAGAGGACAGAATATGCCGCAATACATCCTGGGATGGGATATAAGTCTGATAGGAGCACATGGCAGGGTGTCTTTGGCGGGAAGCAGAGTCCCAGGAGGAGAGTGACGGCTGGCTCTCCTCCTGTCAGCATGAGGAAAATGTCCTGGGCAGTCGGCCTGAGGACGGAAGGTTGAGCTGAGCTGCAGAGAGGGATCCAGTGTGCTGTGGACCAAGTGGAGCTGCTGGGGCAGAAGTTTCCAGAAAAGCAGTGTCATGAGTACTGTAAACTGCCCAGGGGTCTGCCTAGGATAGGGGACCACTCCAGAAGGTCAGAGGAATCCGGGAGCCAGCTAACCAGTAGAAAAGGCTTAGAAAGGGGGCGCCAGAGTCTAAGCCCTGAAGAGAAGTCAGTGTAAAGGGGGTGCCCTGTGGGCCCTGAAGAGTTAAGAGTTGCCGCAGTGTTCACAAGTAGCTACCTCGGCCAGGAGGAATAAAGGAAGCAGTACAGAGGACTTTGTGTCCCCTGGTAGTGTCAAAGTCAGTTCAGAGTTAACAGACAGCAAGTCAGACATTGACCGGCATCCAGCCAGCGTCAAGTCAGCGCCAGGAGGCATTTTTGCAGCGTCCCATTCTCTTGTGCATAGTTGAGCCAGAGGAGTATCCCACTCATCCCTTCTCCCATCCAAGTTCCTAAATAAATTTAAAAATAAAACAAAGATGCTGGACTGTTCACTGTCTCCGTGCTCACATTTGGAGATCATGCTTAAATGTGCTGTTGTTGCTAGCGGTAACCATGGTGGACCCACATCCAGCAAAACAGCTGGGAATCCTGCTACATTCACAATAAAAGAAATCTATATCTCCCATCGATTGCGATCTACCTGTTAATCGCGAGCAGGTGACATGTAGATCGTGTCCCAGCAGTGCCGACCCACTGTCAGAAAACTTTCCCCTACAGCAGAGTTTCCTGCAGAAGAAGCTGTCTGTGCTGCAAAGTTACACTTAAGCCCCGTACACACGTACCGATTGTCGGCCGTAAATATTCGGCCGACGACCGATCGGCCGATTGTAGGCTTGTTAGTATGATGCTTCCGACAGCCGACAGCGCATTTTTGGCTGAACAGAATCTGTCGTGCAAGCATTAAAATTTTTGTTGGCCGTCACCAGAACGGCCGATTGTTCGCCAGTCAGTACAGATTTCGGCCGACAGACAGCAGATTTGCAAGACTGGGCATGCTCAGAAAAGAAAAAAGACAAGGAAAGTTAACCATCACATGACATCACTTCTGCAGTCGGCTGTTGTTGGCCGACAAAATTCGTGTGCAGTCTTTTGCAGTTTTCAGCTGACAGGACAGCCCTGGACAAAAGACGGCCGATCGTTCGGCCGACGATCAGTACGTGTGTACGGGGCTTTACTCCTGCGATCCACCCCCGCATCCTGACCAGGAGTGGAAAAAGCATGCCAATATAATGCTGGCCATATACTAGTTATTGTTTGATCTAGTTTTCGAATAACAAAACCTCGGCTGTGGGAGCAAACGATGTTGCCATCATGTAATGACTGAATTTTGATCGATAAATCGTTCAATGGACATACGTTTTTCGTTTAATTTTGTCACATATGCCTAGTGCAAACAGTTTGGGCGAGAAACACATTAACCTTTAATTTATCGTTCAGAATTTTCCAAACTGTTCCTTCAATTTTTCAGCTTTTAAAACCGATTTTCTATTTGTGCCCATTAACTGGACGATAAACGGACCAAATGACAGATTTTCAAACGATTTTTCGGTTCGTGTATGGCCAGCATAAGTCAGGTAAGGGCAACTCTTCAGGGAAGGGAAAAACATTGTTTAAAAAAAAAAAAAAGTTGCAGGAGTAGATGGGGGGAGGGGGTGTAGAGAAATCTGACCACTGGGCACAGGAACATGTTGGGGTCTAAATTGGGTCTTGTCATGTTATTCACCTCTGTCTGAACTCTGCGCTTTGTTCGCCTCACCTGTGAACCCTGTGCTTTGTACGCCTCCCCTGCAAACCCTGCGCTTTGTACTCCTCCCCTGCGAACCCTGCGATTTGTACTCCTCCCCTGCGAACCCTGCGCTTTGTAGGCCTCCCCTGCGAACCCTGCGCTTTGTAGGCCTCCCCTGCGAACCCTGCGCTTTGTAGGCCTCCCCTGCGAACCCTGCGCTTTGTACGCCTCCCCTGCGAACCCTGCGCTTTGTACGCCTCCCCTGCGAACCCTGCGCTTTGTACTCCTCCCCTGCGAACCCTGCGCTTTGTACGCCTCCCCTGCGAACCCTGCGCTTTGTACTCCTCACCTGAGAACCCTGCGCTTTGTACTCCTCACCTGAGAACCCTGCGCTTTGTACGCCTCACCTGAGAACCCTGCGCTTTGTACGCCTCACCTGAGAACCCTGCGCTTTGTACGCCTCAACTGCGAACCCTGCGCTTTGTACTCCTCCCCTGCGAACCCTGCGCTTTGTACTCCTCCCCTGCGAACCCTGCGCTTTGTACGCCTCACCTGCGAACTTTGCATTACATAGATTATTTACAGTGTATTCATAAAGTATTCAGACCTTCTTCACTTTTTCAATTTCACATTTGTGCGCCCTAAAAGTCACGCAATTTTGATTGGACTTGAAGCAATGTCTACGGACCTCAAAATGCATCAATGTCAGGGACTACTTTGAAGTCGTTGCAACTTGAAGTCGCACAGAGATGAATGGTACTCATTGGAAATCATTGAGTACGACTTGTCATGCGACTTTTCAGTCCCAAATCGCAGGACGAGTCGCACAAGTGTGAAAGGGGCCTAAACTGAAATATCACATTGGTATTCAGACCCTCTGCAACAACACTTGAAATTTATCTCCGGTGCTTCCCATTTCTCTTGATCGTTGCTGAGATGTTTCTACACCTTGTTTGTTTGGAGTTCACTTGTAAACTAAATTGCTTGGACAGGATTTGGAAAGGCGCACACATCTCTCGATCAAAAGCCATGAGGTCAAAGGAAACTGCCTTCAGAGATCTGAGACTGGATTATTGCAAGGCACAGATTTAGTGAAGGCTACAAAAAAATTTCTGCTGCACTGATGGTTCCCAGAAGCATGGTGGCCTCCATAATTCTCAAATGGAAGAAGTTTGACACAGCCAGGACTCTTCCAAGAGCTGGTAGCCTGGCCAAACCGAGCAATCGGGGAAGAAGCGATTTAGTAAGATAGGTGACCAGGAACCCGATCGGATCTCTGGAGCTCAGTCAGAATGACTATGTGGGGATTGGAATCATTACTGCAGCCCTCCACCGATCTGGGCTTTATGGCAGAATGGTACATGGAATCCTCTCCTCATTGCAAAACTGAATCCCACTTGGAGTGCAAAAAAGCATCTGAAGGGATTCTCCGGTTGAAGAAACCAAGATTGCACTATTTGGCCATAACTATAAACCTTATGTCTGGAGGAAACCAGGCACCGCTCATCACCTGCCCAATACCATCCCAACCGTGAAGCATGATGGTAGCAGCATCATGCTGTGGGGTGTTTTTCAGCAGCAGGAACTAGGAGACTGGTCTGGGTTGAGGGAAAGATGAATGGAGCACTATATAGATTGAGACGATAGTTTGTATTTTTTTTTTTTTTTTTTACAGCAGTAATGGGGACTGTTGGGTCTGTAGTCAGTTTTTGACTTTACTGATCTGAAGCTAATATGCTGACTTTACTGCCTGCATGCTTGTTACTTGCCTAGAGCAATGAAGGGTTATAAACCCCGTCAGGTTATTTTTACAATCTGTGTCCCATTAGGGAGATTTCCCTTCACTTCCTGTCCCAAAACCCAAACAGGAAATTGGAAGAAGTTCCTGTTCTGTTGACAACCCAAAATGTAGGATTTACTTTGAGTCATCATGATAAACCGAACAAATAAGGAGTGTGAAGCTCCCCAATGGGGACATGGGGAAGCAATAAGAACCTGACAGGTGTTGTAATCTCTCTCTACTCTATCCAAAACTGTAAACTGCCTTTGTTTAGTTTTACTTTAAAAAATTGGCAACATTTTCACTTTCATCTGTAACCTACTGCGGAGATTTAATATTTTTTTTTCCCCTCACTTCCTGCCCAATGACCCCTGTGCTAGAAGAGGAGGTATGGTTATCAACTGGACAGGAAAGCAAGGACATGCATAAAACACTGTCCAATATTTCTCTACTTTTTATAAAGTGTCCCCATCAAAAAGAATTCTCATGGCTTCCTGTCCTGACAGAGGTCTTGCTTCTTCTGCTCTCTATCCGTAACACAATCCAATGTTTTAGCCAGAGGTGGGCTTTAATAGGAATTGCAAATGTAATTGTACATTAGGTTGCATACGGGTCATTGATGAGCAATTCCAGAAGACTAATAGATGTAGTAGGCTCTAGTGAATATGTATAGCATTGCTTTGAAACCGTGTAATGTAATTGAAGAGCGTAAACGTATTTGCTTTATGTACTTTTGCAGGGTGACCACTGTAATTGCCCTTTTGTGTTTGAAGGTCAGGAAATAGGAGGCAATTAATTTAATGATTTGTGGAAATGGCCTATTAGAATTTAGCATTGACATTTCCTTTCTCATCCATCTTTTCATATGTTCTGCATGTATATGAGCATTGCTGTCTAAGTGAAGGCTTCTCCTTCCTTTTGTGGAGAAAAAAAAAATGCACCAGAGGATCAGATTGAGCACCAGGGGGATCAGATTGAGCGCCAGGGGGATCAGATTGAGCACCAGATGAAACCTGTGAGCTACACACTTCCAAACTGTACTAATGCAAAAAACAAAGGATAAATGCGGGAGTGTATGGCTGAAGTGTTCTCTACTTTAGGCCCCATTCATGCCTGAATGCGATACTCCCGCGCCACTTATTTTATTTTTATTTTTTTGCAATTTTGTGGTACCTATTTGGAGTGGCACCATTTATTTTGAATAGGCCTCCCTCCACTCTAAAACATGCAAAAAAAAGCTCATGTAACCAATTTAGGCCCTTAAGTCAGGAGCATTTGATATTTTGTGTCCATTTTCATGTGTTTTGTCACAGCAGAATCGCACCACGTTTGGGATGCCATTCGGAAATAATGGCACCGCAGCCAAGTCCCACATTTTCCCGGGATTCTAGTACGCTCAGGTGTGAACGGGGCCTTGGGCTTGATTCAAACCTGTGTGGGTGCACCTGTTCCTGCAGCCGCAACCACCTGTACAATAATCATAGGAGCTGTATACAGGTGCTATTAATGCACACCACACACACTGGAAATGGCACCCGCAGTGGGAACGGCACTGCACTTATGGTTCCCATGCAGGCTGCAATTTCTGAAATGCTATGGCGACCTTTTTCCTGCTTTTCAGCAGACACAGAAGCCTATTCGAATGAACGGGCTGCTGTGCTCATGTAAAACGCACAGATGTGACCCTAGCCTTATACTATGTTACACCACTATTAAACCATTTGTATGTGTTACGTACACCTGAAGTTTGGGTCTTCTCCCAATGTTTGGGTTTCCTCCCACACTACGAAGGCATTCTGGTAGGCTAATTGGCTTTTGTCAAAACTGGTTGGTTATGCATGTGGTATCGCATTCTACCTAACATTTTCAAGCTAATTTGGTAGGATAGTGAAAAGACTGGTGACCTACCGTGTTTAAAAATAAAACATTGCTGAGAAAATTCTATGCAAAAGACCCTCAAGCGTGCCCATGGAACCCATAGAATCACTGAGAATCAGATACAACTGAACAGATATATACATGCAAACAAGCTTTTACCTGCGTTTTTGACTAGCGTTTATGGACGTTTATGCAGGTTTTTTGTTTTTTTTTTGGTTTTTTTTGTGTGTATTTACAGTAAAAACACTCCCTATAATGAAAAAAGAAGCGTTTAGCGGGGTGTTTTTGGCGTTTTTTACAGCTCAACAGTCTCTGCTCCTGAACGCACAGGCTGTCGTGTTTTTTTCCAAGCGCTGGTAGTTCGGTAAACATCCATATGCAGACAGTCTGCCCCCAAGTACTGGCTTATACCCCCTATACAGCCATTTCATTGTGTGGGTAACTGTACCCGCAGTGAGTACTCTCAGTAAACAACCATAGCCTGTCATTGACGCATACAGTATGTCCCAGGACCTGGGCAGGCCACTTTTGCTTTTTGCTGCCGTTGTGTGTGTGTGTGTGTGTGTGTGTATATGTGTGTAAAATATATATATATATGTGTTACGGAACAGGGCACCCCTGAGCAGGTACCTCCGTTGACAGACGCTCCTAGTGCTTCCCGAGGGCTCCAAGCACTCCACCAGACACCGTAAGCACTTCAGACTCCACGAACCGCCGCAGCTTGGTTAGGGTCTTGGCATCTCCTACCCACCCTGGACCAACGACAAGGCTCCAGGTTCCTGTGGGTGAACCTCTCTTTCCCCAGAGAGTGCAGCAGCATAAGCTCTTACACAAGCTCTTATAAGAGCTTAGTGATTCTCTAAGGGAGTATGGAAGACCATAGCAATCCCTGCAGCAGATTCCCCCAATAATGAGACAAAGCTCCGAGATGAGGGTAAAACAGGAACAACATTTATTGGAAGAACAGAGCACACTTTTATACAGAAATTGGAACATCCTTCCCCCAACAACCGCTTTCCCATTGGTCAATTGTAAAGTACTTGCAGTTCTCACTAAGGTCCTCTCCAGCATATGCAAATGAGGGCTTGAAAATGAGTTAACAGGGATTGGTCAGATAGCTTTGACCAATGCAAGGAGACAGAAGCCCCAGGGGGCAATCAATGTACACAATAGTCAGACACAGAACAATGGTTCCCTAACGAGCCCTCAATACACATTACTCTGAGTGTCAATAGACTGCCCGTCCCCTCAGAACTTCCTGTAATGCCCATATTAGGAGTTGGCTTCCTGTTCCTTACAGTTTACAGGAATACGTTTTAGCTTCCAGGAGAGGCAAGGCTCCATTAGCCACATGTTTAAAGAAACACAAAAATGCATAACTCCCAGTCTACTGAACAGAACCCCTACATTCAACCCATCCCCAGATAGCCTGGATCTGAGCGCTCAACATATCCAAACAGTGCTCAGATGCCACAAACACAGTCAAATTGCCATGGGGTTTACGTTTAGCCTGGGCTGATGAGAGGGTCCATAGTCCCATTGCAGGAGGCGAGCAACCAGGCTTCTCCAACGCCCAGTGGCGAGATTGGTCTCGTCACAATATATATATATATATATATTGTGACAGGAAGTCAGGTAACTCTGTGGATGTTGTCACAGACAGGAGATACATTTCTACTTTGGTTAGACAATTCACCAATTACTATAGGGTGTCGGCTGCAGAGGTAGCCAGAAAGGTGTACGGAAGTTGAAACAGCTTCAGCTATTCAGAATGAGGCAATTAAGGCCTCTATAAGTTATCCAGGGGATGACTACTGATTGCTGCCTCCTGAAGTGATGTGCGCTGAGGAGAGCAGTCAGATGAAGACTTCTCAAGGTGAGGTCATGGACTTTTTCTGTGTGAAGAAAAACAAATGGACATTTTCTGTGTGAAGAGAAAATAAATGGACTATTGAGTGTCTGCTGTAGGATCAGCAGTGTCTGCCCAGCAGTAGGTTGGGACAGACTCCCTAGGTAGGTTCCTGTGTGTGAAGGTAGCCGCCCACAGTGGCCAGGGTTTCTTTTATTTTATGTTTGTTTTGAATTATGCTGTTTTTGATGCTTGCACTTGTGTGAAGAAAATTGCAAGAATAAACCATAGACTGTTGTTTTCAACTACTCCTCGGCTATCTCCCTGTGTAACGACCCCCCCTAAGGGGTCATCCCCACCCGCCACCGAGCTAATCCCTCACTATATATATATATATATATATATATATATATATATATATATATATATATATATATATATATATATATATATATATATATATATATATATATATATATAAACATTATGCAGTCAGCATGATATTGGTACCTTTGTTTACAAGGACTTCTCCAGTTATCAAATTTACATATATTAGCGAGTGAGAGTGTTCTGGTTGTCTACTTACCATCATTTACCATTAGTCTTTAATGGAGGCACCCATCTATTGAGGCCTAGGGGCACAGAAGGTATCGGCGGTGTATATCTTTCAAAGTGCACTGTATAAGTTTGTTCATACTGTATATGAACCAGTGTTGTAGATGGCATATAGTTGTTCTGAGGTGTATGACGTCAATGTAACTTTTCTTTTTTTTTTTTAAACTCAGGTGCGCGATGATCATTTCTTCTACTAACAAAGATGGACATTAATTGGCTGATATTCTCTCCCTTGTACCTTCCCTTGCTTCTTTGTTTTGCTTCCTGCCATTTGTAGAGTGCAACAGCGGCATTTTCTCTGGGGAGCACTTAGGCCCTGTTCACACCTGAGCGTTTTACGAGCTGAAAAACGCTCATCTCAGAAGTCTCAAAACGCCCAACAAAATCCCATTCATTTCAGTGCTCACATATGAGCATTTTTGTTGCCTGTAGCAAAACCCCTGAAGCTCAAAAAGTACATAAGCTTCTTTTTTTGGCAGATTACAAGCTTTTTTGTTAGATGTCAATGCCTGCCTCCAAACACCTGCAAAAAACGCCCAAAAAAATGCCTGAAAACGATATGCTCAGGTGTGAATGGAGCCTTAGGCCCTGTTCACACCTGAGCATTTTTCAGCTCGTAAAACGCTCATCTCTGAAGTCTCAAAATGCCCAACAAGCAAAATCCCATTAATTTCAGTGCTCGTATATATGAGTGTTTTGTTGCCTGTAGCAAACCCCTGAAGCTCAAAAAAGTACATGAGCTTCTTTTTTGGCAGGTTACAAACGTTTTTGGTCAGATGTCAATGCCTGCCTCCAAACACCTGAAAAAAACGCCTTAAACCGGTACGCTCGGGTGTGAATGGAGCCTTCCTGTATTTGCATAGAACCTTTGTGGTTAGCCCTGCTTTCTATTATTTGTTTTTCAGCAACCTGTATATAGCCTTTAATATTTCAGCAATGCATGACGGCTTGTTTTCTGTGCAATCATGTTTAGTTACATCAAGGAATCAGAAACAGGGGCAAGAATTTTAGTTATAGGCAAAGTCCCCCAAAGTGTTTTGTTAATATCAGTCCAAATTACCAATTTAAATTTTTTTTTTAAAAAAAGTAGCTGTAAGCATTGAAACTATTACATGAGAGCTATTTTAGGTGTGCAGCTGTTATAAGCCTGCAGTCATTCAGATTTGGTAACGGCATGCAGTTGAAATATGTAGAAGACTGTACATTCTTAGACTGTATCCTGCAGAATATATAATGTGCCTCATATGTTATACAGATAAAACTTGGGATCAGAAAGATCAAGTCACAGAGATTTAATATGTGTGTTCTCCATTGCTTTTACAATGTGTGCACTGTGTCTTAGTTCATGGATTCAGTTTACTTAGCCGCAGCAACATAATAGCTGAATGTATTTCCTAACAAAGCTTATTGTCTAATGGCAGAATGAAACCAATGTGAAATGCAAATTATAAATGTGACTTGATGTGTTCTGTAGTGACAGTCTTGTATCGTCCTAAATGACTCCTAGTACTGCAGTTGTCATGTCTTCCTAATATACTTACAAGGTAGTATGTAGCACTGCAGAATTGTAGGATGCTTATCAGAAAACAGAAATTTCTATCCAATTTTCAGAAATTAGATTATGGAATTTTTGGTGCATGTATTTATTTATTTTTTCTGCAAATAGGACCTATACACGTACTCGTTGGCCAGGGTTCGATTTATTGATATGGTTTAAGGCCTCGTATACATTGTGCCATTACATGGTTGTACACCGTTTATGCTGGACCTTGCTGCCAGTGCCTAGTTGGCTTGTGTTGGTTGACCCCAGGGTACTGTGCATGCTTGGCTTTTTTCTCCCTGATGCCTTCAAAGGCTAAATATGGGTTAAGGAAAATGACTACCTTGTGATGGTAACAGAATAAAGTAGTCAGGCTTGAAACCTAATCAGTATATCACGCTATATAAAAAAAGAAAAAGTTACCATCAGCAAAAACTGCATGATTCCTGAAAATGCTGTACTGTGTTGCCAATACCTCGATATTCTTGTTTTAACGGCTTGGCAAAAGTCACCAAATGGACTGTTGCGTACTTTTATTTTATGCCAGGGCTGCTTTTTACTGCGTGTCCAACCCTGGACATACACTATATTGCCAAAAGTATTGGGACACCTGCCTTTGTACACACACACACACACACAAACTTTAATGGCATCCCAGTCTTAGTGCGTAGAGTTCAATATTGAGTTAGCCCACCCTTTGCAGCTATAACAGCTTCAACTCTTCTGGGAAGGCTGTCCACAAGGTTCTTCCAGAAGTGCATTTGTGAGGTCAGGCACTGATGTGGACAAGAAGGCCTGGCTTGCAGTCTCTGCTCTAATTCATCCCAAAGGTGTTCTATCGGGTTGACGTCGGGACTCTGTGTAGGCCAGTCAAGATCCTTCACCCAAAACTCACTCCTCCATACTATATTGACAAAAGTATTGGACCACCCCTCCAAATTATTTGGTTTGGGGGTATTGTGGTGTGGGGTTGTTTTTCAGGGGTTGGCCTTGGCCCCTTAGTTCCAGTGAAGGGAACGCTTAAGGCGTCAGCATACCAAGACATTTTGGACAATTTCATGCTCCCAAATTTGTGGGAACAGTTTGGGGATGGCCCCTTTTTGTTCCAACATGACTGCACACCAGTGCACAAAGCAAGGTCCATAAAGACAAGGATGAGTGAGTTTGGGGTGGAGGAACTTGACTGGCTTCACCTCAACCCGATAGAACACCTTTGAGATGAATTAGAGCTGAGACTGCGAGCCAGGCCTTCTCGTCCAACATCAGTGCCTGACCTCACAAATGTGCTTCTGGAAGAATGGTCAAACATTCCCATAGACACACTCCTAAACCTTGTGGACAGCCTTCCCAGAAGAGTTGAAGCTGTTATAGCTGCAAAGGGTGGGCCAAATCAATACTGAACCCTATGGACTAAGACTGGGATGCTAATAAAGTTCATGTGCGTGTGAAGGCAGGCGTCCCAATACTTTTGGTAATATACTGTATTTCTAGAATATTGAGTAAGTCCATTTGTTTGATATTATGTAGGTCGTTACGTTGGGTCTTTGATCGCCCTCCTACTGTAACATTTCAGTACCCTATCCTCCTTGTTCCAAATTAACTTTTTTTTTTTTTTCTCCTATGCTAGGGCTTCTTTGTACTGCTTGTCCAGTCTTGGACATATATCCCGACTATTGTGTAGTTCATTACCTTGGTTCATTGATTCTCTTACTACTAAAACACACCCCAACCCTGCGCTCTGTATGTAGTGCACCCCTATACGCTGCACTCTGTATGTAGCGCACCCCTGAACCCTGCACTCTTTACATAGCACACCCCTTAACACCTGCACTCTGTATGTAGCGTACTTCTGAACTCTGTACGTAATGCACCTCTCATACAACCAGCCCTTACTGCTGATGCGGTCCGCGATAAAATTAAGTTTGATGCCCTAAGAGTCCAGGGAGCCTTTATATTTTTGCCATTGGACTGGACAAAAAGATGGATCTCTGAATATAACGAGACTAAATTTGGTAGAAAAATGAACTGATCCAACGTTTTCAATTTCATGTATTTCAAAAGCACATTCTGCATTAGGGTCCTTTCACACGGGCTTTCCACTGGGCGGACTCAGTTTTGCTCAGCGGGGATCGATCCGCCGATCCCTGCCGAACAGGCGGATGACAGGTCTGTCTCCGCTTTGTGTGCAGAGACGGAGCTGTCAGATCCCTGCTTTCCTCTATGAGAGATCAGATGAAAATGGACCACCTTTCCTTTTTAATCTGATCCTATCCTCCAGATGGATGGAAAATAGGGTTTCCATCCATCCGGATTTCACGGACAGGATTGGATCGGATAGCAGCAGGTGTCAGTGGCCATGTCACTGCTGACATCCGCTGCCCCATAGAGGTGCATGGAGCATCTGATCGGGTCCACCTGAAAAACTGACAGGCAGATCTGATCGGAAAGCCTGTGTGAAAGGGGCCTTAGACCTCCTTTTTTTTTTTTTTTTTTTCTTTTTTTTTTACACGGGCGTTCCACCGGTCTGTTTTTCATCCATTTGTTGATGGATGAAAAACGGACCGCAGTTTATATAGGGGCGAAAGGATGTAAATGGACGTCATCCCTTTACATCAGTATTTCGGTTCAGGTCCCTTTTTTTTTTTTTTTTTTTTTTTTTTTTTTTTTTTTTTTAAACCGTACAACTCTGCGTTTTTGTTCAATTTAAAAAATGGAAGTGGATGAAAAACTTATATAACTAGAATCTGTTTTTTTTTTTTTCTTAGAAAAAAACCTGACTGAGCGAATGACGCCCGTGTGAAAGGGGCCTTAAGGCCCGTACACACGATAAGAAAATCTGTAGGGAAAATTCGTCCGACTACCGATCTGCCGATTTTCGGATTGTTAGTACTGTGCATTCGACAGCCGACTCCGACTTTTCAGCTGACAAAATCCTGATGTGCACAGGCTATATAATTTTTAGTTGTCCGTTTAAAACCACGTCCGATTTTCGTCTCATTAGTACAGATTTAGATGGAAAAAAAATCTTAAGAGTAAGACTAGGCATGCTCAGAGACAAAAGATCACATACAAAGCAATCCAACACATGACATCACTTCTGAAGTAGAATTCGGTCGTTTGGGAAAATTCGTATGAAAATAACCTCTTCACTTTCCACATCAGACTAGCATGCCACAAAAAAACGGACGACAGATCGTTCGATAATCTGATCGTGTGTACGGGGCTTTAGTGCCGGTTCACACTTCTGGTTTGCGAGATCGCATGTAATTCGGAGCGCACTGCTCCTTCATTACATGCGATCTCATGTGCGGATGCGAGTTCAGCCATGCACTTTGTATGGCTGAATTTGCAGCGCATCCGCAGCAAACTCGCACATGAGGCTTTTTTTGAGCCGCCTCAGAATCGGATCGCACAGTTGTTCACGCTTGTGCGATCCGATTCTGTGCGAACTTGCAGATCGCACTGCGATCTGTGATTGCAACTGGGGGTGTCGTTAACTTTTAATTGACACCCCCTGCGTATCGCATATGGCAGTGTGAACTGCCAGATGTGCGGATGCGATGCGGGAACACGCTGCATATTCGCAGCGTTCCCGCATCGCACAAGTGTGAACAGGCACTTAGACTTGAGTTCTCTAAAGCCTTTTTCGCACATACATTCATACATTGATTTCATCAGTTTCATCAGTTCAGTCCCGTTTTTTTGTCGTCAGTTCTTTTCAGTCAACATCAGTTTTTCATCCTTTTGTCATGTGTGTTTTTTTTTTTTTTTTCATCCCTTGTGATCCGTTTTTCATCCGATCCATTTTTTTAATGGATGAAAAATTGGGCTTTCATCCTTTTTAAAAAAACGGATGTTGACGGAAGTGGATGAAAACGGATGTAAATGATCATCTATTTACATCCACTTTTCCATTGGAACGCATTGATGTTAGTTTTTCATCCATTAGCAGATGAAAAGCAAATGGACAGCGTGTGTGAAAGGGGCCTTTGAAACTGATCAAAGATCTATTTTTCTTCCGTTTTTAAAAAAACGGATCGGACGTAAACTGACAAATGGTCAGTTTTTCATCCGTTTTTGCATTGGTAGTGGATGTAAAAGAAACTGATGAATAAATGATGAATACTTCATCTATTTTGATGTGACTGAACTGATGAAGTGAACGGTCTGCGGGTGTGAAAGGGGCCTTATTGATGTAACAAAAACATTTTACGGAACGTTCTAGGGTTGGCCGGCTCTCTATACATGAATGAACACCACCTTGATGACGTGGGAAGGATCGAGTGTTCTAATTTTAAATCACAAAGACAAGTAACAGATGTAGAATTAGAACTATTATTCAGCCAATATATAAATATGCTTAACAAAAGTAGATATATCTGTCGTGGATTAAGCCATTAATACGTGGAATGGACATTAGACCAGCCAATTGGTGTATATCGTGGTCTTGTTTCAATGGTAACCTGGTGCGGTGCAGCTGCATTCCTGTAGCTTGTGGTGACAACAGACATTTCTTTGACCTAGATAGTTGGTTTTTCCGGTTGCCCCCTCCTCCTAGCAGATGTCACAGTAATGGACCTTTTATATATCAGGAAGAGACCTACTGAGACCCATCTGCTATAAGATGCAGGAAAAATTGAGTCATCTAGCAGCGTAGGCCCTTGAATTCTCGTGCAGAATCAAACTAATAATGAAGAATATAAATTACGCAATTTGCGGGAAGTCTGGTTTTCATTATTCATTGGCAATATACAACAACTAAGAGACTAATGGATATTCCATAATTACACTGTCCTTTGATCCATTAGCAGAAATCCATACAAAAAGTGTTCAGTAAAAGAGTTCTGCTAAAATATGGAAACTTTTTTTAAAAAAAAAAAAAAAAGGATTTTCATTTCACCTTTAAATATAAATCTACCTTTTTTAAAGGTTTAGTTTACCTTTTCCAAAAAACTGCCTATGCAGATAAGGGGCATCTGTAGCAGAAAAACAAACTGTGCAGTTGACTAATGGCCTTGCTATAGGTGTGGGCCACTTATGCACCTCATGAAGCCTGACTGGAATACCCCCCAGTACGTTGCTAAGATGTTGCTATGTGAGACCTAGTTATTACTGCTCCCCTCATCTATCAGGGTAGTAAGCTCTCAAACGCTGATCTCAGAGGTACTGCATCAGGGGGAAGAGAGGGGGTTTGAATTGGAGGAAAAAGCTCATTCCTGTGATGGTGGAGGTGAGCAGTAATGACTAGGCCTCACTGACCAAGGTCCCAGCAACCTCCTAGGAGTATTCCAGTCAGGCTTTGGGAGGTATGTAAATGGCCTACACCTATGGAAAGGGCATTATTCAACTTTAGTCAGAACTGCAGAGTCTGTTTTTATCTGCAAACAACCCTCACCCACATAGGCAGCATTTTTGTGAAGGTGAACGTACCCTTTAATTGTTGCTCTTTTGCAAATATAAAAAGCCTTTTTAAGTCAATTAGCCATTCAATGTGGTGTTTTTTTTTTTTTAATTTTATTTATTTTTTATTACTAGTATAAATTAGGGATCGACCAATTAACGGAAAAGCCGATATATCGAGGGCCGAACTGCACTTTCCCCGATATATCGGAATCGGCCCCTGAGATTACCGATATTGCCGATATTTCCGGAAAGTGCTGTACCGGAGCGGTGCCTGCAGCTAGAGGCATCACCCCGGTACTGGCATCCATAGCCGACGGTTAGCTGTCTTGTAATGACAACCGATGCGGCTGAGAAGGACGTTACCCCCCCCCCTCCCCTCCCGCCGCCTTCCACGGCTCGCCCGGATCTCCCGTCCCACCTGGAGACCCGGGCATCCTACCTGCACGGCCGCCGAAGAGAAGACGCGATCAAAGCCGCATTCGGCTCTGATCGGGTCTGCTTGTAAAAACCCGGAAATTATGTCATGACATCACTTCTGGGTACTCAGTGCCAAATTCAATGTCAGCATTCAAAACAGCCAAACTTGGCATTTTGAATGCTTTTAAGTGCAGAGGAGGGGTTCGGGGTCCCTCCACAACAGTACCTGTAAAAAAAAAAAGTTTAAATGTCCGAAAATATTGGCCGATACCAATATGCGATGACCAAAATATCAGTATCGGCAATAAAAAACGATATCGGTCGATCACTAGTATAAATACAGGAATCATTCTTCTTCTCTTTATTTTTTACTTTTTTTACTTTTTTTTTTTACTTTTTTCTTTCCTGTATAGCTGAAATTGGACTGAGAGAGAGGAGCTGTACACTGATCTCTACCAGTGATCTCCAAACTGCGGCCCTTGCTTTCCTTTTATTCTGCCCGTGGAGCACTTTTACTTCCATTGATACAAGACACTATTCTTCCCACTGACATCAACATAAGGCAATATTCCTGCTACTGACCTCAACAATGGGGCACAATTTCTCCCATTGACGCCAATGATGGGGCACTATTCCTTCCAATGACACCAGTGATAGGACACTATTCCTCAAAGTGACACCAATGATAGGGCACTATTCCTTCCAATGACACCAGTGATGGGGCACTATTCCTTGTAATACCAAAGATGCATTGTTTCCCCTACTGATGCCAGGGCAATTTCTACTCCCAATGCCCTCAGTCCCGCACCCCTAAAGTCTGGAGGACCGTAAACTGGCTCTTTTGTTTCGAAAGTTTGGAGACCCCTGCTTTACACAAAGGAGCCCATCAACTTTCATCTGCATCATTGCCCCGTCACCAGGCTGAAAAAGAGGAGAGGAGACTGATGAAGCCGAACTTCAATAACTATTTTGTCCTATAGTCACCCATTGGATGGTTGTATATCAGTACCATGGTTCAGGTAGGGGCTTGATTTGTGCACACAAAGGATATTTGCAACATTCACATTTGGTGCTTTGAGATCTTGGGCAGAATTGCTGCGATTCTGTCTTTGATCTCAAATCGCACTGCAATTGTAAAATGCATCTTCGGGTGCCATTTCATTTCCAATGGCACCTAAACACGGTGCAGTTTTGCCAGGATTATCGCACTTTAATGCATGAAGCTTGTTGCCCAAAAGAAACTCCTTGTTTGGATGATAGGCTTTGCACATTGCAGTTTGCTGCGTGATTTATCGTGGCCAAACCACAACGTGTGTTAGGTGCCATTGAAAGTGAATGGCACCCAAACGCGTTTTTGTAAATGCAGTGCAATTTGAGATCGCAGGCAGAATCACAAAGATTCTGTCCGAGATCCCAGATGTAAAATATGAACAGAGCCGAAGAATAAGGTAGAAAACGCACACAAACACACTGCAAAGGTTTTCACCAGGTGTAAAGAAATGCTGTAAGAATGCTTTAAAAATTTTTAATTGCTTCTTTTTATCAATTTACAAAATACAAAGTGAGCAATCAGAAGAAAAGTCTATATCAAATCCATATTTGGTGTGAATCCCCTTTTGGCTTAAACCTGTATCAATTTTTACACTTGTACAAAGTCGGGCAACATTGACCAATAGATGCAGTGGTTGCAAACCATTACATATACCCAGTGAGGTGACTGGCTTCAGGTGATACAGAGATTGATCAAATCCTCCTCCATAATTTGTACCTGGTTACCCTCAGTCTTCTCTACAGCTGTTCAAATTGCTGAATTTACAAAGCTTGTCTGAGAGTTCAAAAAAAAAAGGGGGGGGCAAAGAGCTGAAATTCTACTTTGCAGAGCACAGTGAGGAGAGCTCTGAGAGCTGATTGGAGGGAAGAGACACAACACCCTGCACACAGGAACAGAGCTGAGGCTTTCAATCTGCTGATGACCACTCACCTGTCACAATTTTTCTCTTGGTGTCAGAAAAACTTGTCAGACATGACTCATGCTGATAACAGAGGAATGAAGCAGCAGACAGAAATGTCCATTAGTGCTCGTAATTCAGTACACACTATAGAGAGACATGCTTTGTTCATATTTCATGTCTGAGGTTTGCAACCACTTTAATGCAGCAAATGAAAGACCCCCTCATGCTTTGATATCAGAAAATGTCCAGCACTGCCATCAGCACAAAACTAGTGGAAACCAGGTACACCAATATACCATCCAGAGAACTCTGGCCAGAAGTGGTCTTCTTGGAAGAATGCGGCCAAAAAGCCAAACCTCCGTCATGAAACAGGACTAAGAGACTCAGCTATGTAAAAAAACAAAGGAGCTGGGGTGCAGAAAATGGCAGTATTTGCTGCCATTGCTCTGGACTGATGAGTCAAAATTTAAAAAATATGGCTGTAGAGGAGTGTTCGCAGGCAACCGTGAAGCATGGTGGAGGTTACTTGCAAGTATGGGGCTGTATTTGTGCAAATAGAGTTGGAGATTTGGCCAGGATCAATGATGTCCTCAATGCTGGGAAATACAGGCAGATACTTCTACATCATGCCATACCATCAGGGAGGTGTGTGATTTGGCCATAAAAGTATTCTGCGGCAGGACAATGACCCCAAACATACAGCCAATGCTATTAGGAACTATCTTCAGAGTAAAAAAGAACAAGGAGTCCTGGAAGTGATGGTTTGGCCCCAACAGAGCCCTGATCTCAAAATCATTGAGTCTGTCTGGGATTACATGAAGAGACAGAAGGATTAGAGGGAGCCTTCATGTTATTAGCTGTACCTCTTCACACTCAAACTCTCCAATCCCTATCTCAGGTCAAGACTGCCACCATGCAAACCATTGTGTGGTCACATCTTCTGTGGAGAACAGTGAAGGACATCACTATAATAATACAAGCACCACTGTTGGTGTTAGTTGAGATGGCTCTGCGCATGCGTTGGAGTTGAAAGATAATAGACACCCTATCATAGCAAACTAATAGGACTTTAATAGGTACCACACCCAACTGAGTATAAAAGATACCCAATTTTTATTGTACACACACTTAAAAATAGGTAAAGCGGATTTCCACCCAAAGGTGGAATGTCCACTCATTTGCTTCCTCCCCCGAGTACCTGTTTTTGACAGGTTCCCCTTTCCCACTTCCAGAAGACCGCACCGCGGCGGCGTCCCTCTGAGATTCCATTCAGTTTCTCCTTCCCCCACCAACGAGCAGAATGCGATTCGTGCGTGCGGGATAAGGTGTCGGCTGTGCAGCCAAAAGGCTTCATTGCCGGTTTCCCTTACGGGGAATGGCAGCGGCAGCACCCGGGAGCCGATCCAAAAATCGTCTGGGGTGCTGACATCGCGGGCTCCCTGGACAGGTAAGTGTCTATATATTAAAAGTCAGCAGCTACAGGATTTGTAGCTGCTGACTTTTTTTTTTCCACAGCTGGAACTCCTTTTTAAGAATAAGAACACTCCCTACCAACATACACTATATTACCAAAAGTATTGGGATGCCTGCCTTTACACGCACATGAACTTTAATGGCATCCCAGTCGTAGTCCGCAGGGTTCAGTATTGAGTTGGCCCACCCTTTGCAGTTATAACTGCTTCAACTCTTCAGGAAAGACTGTCCACAAGGTTTAGGAGTGTGTCTATGGGAATGTTTGACCATTCTTCCAGAAGCGTATTTGTGAGATCAGGCACTGATGTGGATGAGAAGGCCTGGCTCGCAGTCTCCGCTCATCCCAAAGGTGTTCTATCAGGTTGAGTTCAGGTCAGTCAAGTGCAGCCCAAACTCTGTGCAGCCCAAACTCGTTCATCCATTTCTTTATGGATCTGTTTTGTGCACAGGAAGGGGCTTGAAAAGCTGATGACCTAAAGAGTTCCCGTCCACATCAGTGCTTGACCTCACAAATGCGCTTCTGGAAGAATGGTCAAACATTTCCATAGACACACTCCTAAACCTCGTAGACAGCCTTCCCAGAAGAGTTGAAGCTGTTATAGCTGAAAAGGGTGGGCCAACTCAATATGGAACCCTACAGACTAAGACTGGGATGCCATTAAAGTTCATGTGCATGTAAGGGCAGGTGTCCCAATACTTTTGGTAATAGAGGTAATATAGTGTATATTTCAGCGTCGTTTATGAGGGGTACGGTACCAGTAAATCCACATGGAAATAGTATACTCATGTGTTGGAGTTGTGTGATGATGGGCAGATATCACCCCTTCTGCTGTTCTTGTAAAAAGATATTTTCACTTCTGTGACCAGATTAGGGCCCACTTTTTAGCCATGAAAAGGGAACAGAAGGACAGTTGGACTAGAAAAAGTGCATTAAGCTGAAAAATCAATAAACACAATTGTATGACAAAGTGATTTAGTTCCCATAATGTGACCTGCTATGTGTATCCATGTTTAGAGCTGCAGACCCCTTCATTTTCATTCTCCCCTCATCAAGAGAAAGTTTGAGATCAGGCTAAAAGAGTGACTGCTTGATATTCTGCCTTTTTAGGAGGGGGGGGGGGGTGTAAGATGCCATTTTTGTTGTCCTAATTTTGGTACAATGCCAGCCGTTTTAGAGATGTCTACATTTTAAAGCAATATACAGGTATACTGTAGTGAACACATCTGGATGGGTCTAAAACTTAGTGAGGATGTTTACGAGGGGAGTTTTGCAAAGTCATCACCACAAGACTCAAGGCAGATTGCCATGGATATCTCCAGACATCAAAAACCACCAGATAGACCCACGCCCTGCCAGCCTTATCTTGGAGGACACATCTGATGGACATAGACCTTGATGTAATGTGATTTTATGCTTGGGTGAATGTGAAGTAATCAAATGATGTGAAAGCATGATCCTTTAAAGCGGAGTTCCGGCCACAAAATCGACACAGTCGATTTTGGGCCATCCGCTTGCTTTTCTTCACCTGAAAAGGAATTGGATAGTTAGGATTTTTTTTTTTATACTTACCTTGTTATTGTAGAAAGAAATACTCGCCTTTCTTCCACTTCCTCCCTCGGCGGCCGCGGCCTGTGCCGTCACTTCCGGTTTGCAATGATTCCTGGGAGCTGAACGTCATCGCTCCCAGGAATCAATGCGACGGCACTGGCCCCGCTCGTCACTTCCGGTGCGAAGCTGTGGAGGAATGCGGCGCCGCACCGGAAGTGACAAGAGGGGTCGGTGCAGGCGCATTCTGGGAGAAGAAGACGCGGAAGAGGACGCAAAAGAGGATGGCGCTGGCTTCAGCTGCCCACAACAGAGATGGCAACGCTGGAGAAGAAATTTTATAAGTGAGTATTTCTTCTTGCAGGTAAGTGTGAACCGGGACAGATCAGAGGCTATCCATTGTGGAATGTACTAGCCCTGACTGTCCCGGGGGTATGTTCCTTGAATTTTTTTTTTTTTTTTGTGGCCGGAACTCAGCTTTAAGTATAACTAAAGGCAAAGCTTCCTTTTTTTTTTTTTTGGTCTTGGATAGAGTACAGAGGAATTAAAACACCTGACCATTTTTATTGCTGTCTGTGTCCCTGTTTGGAAGATTTACCCTCTCTCTTTTTGTCCTGTTTACCATTATCATTAGGGTTCGATATTGTGTTGGCCCACCCTTTGCAGCTATAACCGCTTCAACTCTTCTGGGAAGGATATCCACAAGGTTTAGGAGTGTGTCTATGGGAATGTTTGACCGTTCTTCCAGAAGCGTTTTTGTGAGGTCAGGCAACGATATTGGAGAGAAGGCCTGGCTCGCAGTCTCTGCTCTAATTCATCTCAAAGGTGTTCTATCGGGTCTTTGTGCAGAGGCCAATCAAGTTTCTCTGTCCCAAATTCACTCATCCATATATTTTTGGACCTTGCTTTGTGCACTGGTCCAAATCATTTAGTGGAGAGGGGATTATGGTGTGGGGTTGTTTTTTCAGGGGTTGCCATGGCCCCTCAGTTCCAGTGAAGGGAACTCTTAAGGCTTCAGCATACCAAGACATTTTAGACAATTTCATGCTCCCAACTTTGTGGGAACAGTTTGGGGATGGCCTCTTCCCATTCCAACATGACTGTGCACCAGTGCACAAAGCAAGGTCCATTAAGACAGGGATAAACAAGCTTGGGGTGGAGGAACTTGACTGGCCTGAACAGAGTCCTGACCTCATCCTGATTTGGTTTACCTTTGGGATGAACTAAAGCACAGAGTGCGAGCCCGACCTTCTCATCAGACATCAATGCCTGACCTCACAAATGCGCTTCTGGAAGAATGGTCAGACATTCCTATAGACACACTCCTAAACCTTGTGGACAGCCTTCCTAGAAGTGTTGAAGCTGTTAAAGCTGCAAAGGGTGGGCCAACTCAATATTGAACAGTGGCGGCCCGTCCATTGGGGGCGCCGCCCCCCATCCATGTATTCGGCCCTCTAATCTACATGCAGGGCACCAGATGCATGGATTCCAATGGGTTTATTTATTATTTTTTTTTTTTAAGCACGTGATAAGAGCCAGAGGCTCTGATATGCTTCAAAAAAAGGGTGAACCCACCCAGTTGTATGACAATAGCAAAGGAATATTCGCTATTATCACACTGATTCTCCTCCCAGCCAATCAGGAAGCGGGTCGTGAGACCCCTTTCCCGATTGGCTGAAAAGAGAAGCCATTTTACTGGCTATTGGGAAGGAAGAGGGAGGAGACGCATGGCCGGCCGTAGGAGCATCAGAGCCATCCGGGAAGGAGGAGGTAAGAATGCTGGCTGTCCGTCCCGCGAGGAGGCGGAGGGGGGGGGTTTGCCTGCCAACTGGCCATCCTGCAGGGGGGTGTGGGTTTTGCCACCCCCCCAAATAATAATGCACCAGTCGCCACTGATATTGAACCCTACGGTCTAAGACTGGGACGCCAATAAAGGTAAAGGTAAAGGTAGGCGTCACAATACTTTTGGTAATATAGTGTAGTTGGGTTTTGACTGGAATTCCACTTTTAAATTTAAAAATAACCTCCAAACTATATAATTATTGGTGTTCTCAATCTCTGCATATGAATAGTCAACAGTAGCATGCATTAATGTACATAAACCGCATCAGAAACAAATATTAAGTGCATCAACCCTAAATACTCCCACTGTATAATGTGCTCTTTACCACCCAAAGTCACTGCACCACAATATATGTGGTAGATAAAAAGGAGTTGAGGATGCGCTGGTTTTTAAATAGAATGCTGCAATATAGGATCCTCAATATTGGGAAAAATAGGTAAAAAAATGATAGTGCGCTATCTTACCATGAAGAAAAAATAATTTTAACATAGATAGAAGAGGGGCATACACCAAAAACGGGCAGCGACGTACACCTGTCGCTGCCACCCTGTCACAGTATATGTACTGTGATGGGTTGGCAAGAGGTTAATTTAATTACCAATGGTATTTCTATTATGCAGCATGAGGGGGTTAATGTATTGCCACTGCTGGTCACTCATCTATTAGTGACCGACCAGTGGCAGTTAATTAACCCCTTTGTGCTGCATTAGTGCAACCAGTATCAGTGTTAATTAACACTGGTTGCACTGATACTGGTTGCACTAATGCAGCACAAAGGGGTTAACTGCCACTTGTCAGTCACTAATGCATCAGTGACCAGCAGTGACAATACATTAACCCCCTCATGCTGCATAATACTAATACCATTGGTAAGCTGCCTCAGCTAACCCCCCCCCCCCCGCTGCCTCAGCATCCCCCTCGGCAGTACACCCTCCCCCCCTCTGCCTCAGCGTCCCTCCCCATCCCAACGATTTAATCTCCTTACTCTCACTCTGCTGAGTGCTCCTCCGGTGTCCTTCATTCAAAAGACGCGCCTCTGGCCGGCCGCCCGTCTCCCGGTGATGTCACTACTACTACTACGATCTGTGCATGAATGAAGTGACACACCGGGCGGGCGAGCGGCCGTTAATACGGTAGCTGTAACTATGTGAGCTTCACTTCCCTGTCAGCGGGACGATGTGCATGAATGAACTGACACAGCGGGCGGGAGGGCGGGGTGAGTGGCCGCTAATAGCTATAACTATGTGAGCTCTTCACTTCCCTGTCAGAGTAGATACCCGCATGACAGGGAAGTGAAGCTCACATAGTTATAGCTATTAGCGGCCGCTCGCCCCGCCCGCTGTGTCAGTTCATTCATGCACATCGTCCCGCTGACAGGGAAGTGAAGTGAAGGCTCACATAGTTACAGCTATTAGTGGCCGCTCGCCCGCTCTCCCGCCCGGTGTGTCACTTCATTCATGCACAGATCATAGTAGTAGGAACATCATTGAGAGGCGGGCGGCCGGCCAGAGGCGGGACTTTTTAAACCTGCGCCCTCCTCCTTTCTCACGGCGGCCATTAATTTCGGCATTGTTAACCTATTATCGGCCGAAATGGGATAGGCTCATTTTCGGCCGATAATTTCGGTGGCCGAAATTTCGGTGCATCCCTAATTCATGTATTTTATAAACCAGAATCTTTAAAAAAAGGATTTGGACAATTGTCAGTCACATATGGCACTTTTCCACTGCAAGTACCGGCTCTGCTCTACTCGGCACTGCTTGGCCCAGCTCGGCTCAGTTGGCTTTTCCACTGCGTGGTACGAGTCGGCACGTTTCAGCACTGTGTAGGCTCTACTCGGCTCAGTTTGCTTTTCCACTAAAGTAGTAAGTGGGTGGAATTACAACGATTCTCTGATCAATCAGTGGCTAGTCCTGACAACAATCAAGCCTGCATGCAAAGGATTGTGGGATATGGTAGAAGTGCGGCCTGCTTGGAACCCCAACCGAGGTGGGTACTGTTTAAGTGAGCCGTACCGAGCCGTACCATGTAGTGGAAAAGCGCCGCTGTACCAAACCGAACCGTTCTAAAACGTACCATGCAGTGGAAGCGCCAAACCGATCCGTTCCATGCAGTGGAAAAGCGCCATTATTCAGTGTAAATGGATACATTTTAAATACATACAGTATATCCAAGTGAAAACTCAAACAATTGAAAACAAATTTTGTTTGCAATAAATTATAAGCAATATAAAAAAAATAACTTCTGTAATAAAGGTGAAAAAGTCCAGTCCTATAAGGTGAAAGAAAAATAAATCCACAGCCAGTGACCAAATGTATAACCATGCTGAAAAGTATATTCTTCCAGGTGCTCAGTGTTCCACCCTCGTGCTAATTGATAAAAATTGGCCGCTTTCCAAAAGGCTGCGGTCATGCAGCATGATGGATATAACCACCACTATTATTGCCGGTTCACACTAACGCGGCACGACTTCGGGGGCGACCTGTAAAGTCGTGTGCACCGTGACTTTGGCGCGACTTGCACGGACTTCATATAATGAATGTCTATGCAAGTCGCTCCAGGTCGCCCTGAAGTAGTACAGGAACCTTTTTCTAAGTCGGAGCGACTTGTGTCGCTCCTATTAGAACGGTTCCCTTAGCACACAATGGACCGCGACTTGTCAGGCTGACCAGTCGCCTGACAAGTCGCAGTAGTGTGAATGGACACTTAAACCAACTCGGAATCGAACTTCAACTCCGATCAGAGACTTTCTGTGGCTGGATCTCTGATCTGAGTTGGAGTTCGATCCCGAATTGGTTTAATAGTGGTGGTTATATCCATCATGCTGCATGACCGCAGCCTTTTGGAAAGCGGCCAATTTTTTTTATCAATTAGAACGAGGGTGGAACACTGAGCACCTGGAAGATAATCCTTTTCAGTATGGTTATACATTTTGTCACTGGCTGTGGATTTATTTTTCTTTCACCTTATAGGACTGGACTTTCTTTTCAACTTTTATCACAGAAGTTATTTTTGTATATTGCTTATAATTTGTTTCAAACACATTTGTTTTCAATATATGTGGTAGCCTTGAAATATCCGAAAGTATCAATAAATGGCAATAGTGAGTCCTCTTGTGACCTAAAATATGTGAACCATGCGTGTACATCCATCCACTCACACATTGACTGTGCTTCTGCCAGAACACGGGCAGAGGGCCATCTTCCATGATCTGCCCATCTTGTTAATTGCTTGAGTTAACTGATGGACAGACCTGGCACATGCATGGTAATCAAAATTTCTAACCACCTCTTATTTAAAAGCGGAAAGGATCATGCAGGTTACTTTTTTGAGTTTCCCAACACCTTAGTTCTTCAAGTTATAACAAATATTTTTTATGTTGAAAATGCCCTTTATTGCCTTGGGCAGCAAGAATAGAGGAGACCCTTCCGAGCCCCAAAGTTCAAATTGTGTAGAGGGTAAGTTCTGAGAAATCTGAAGGCTCTTTATAGTTCATGAAATGTGAGTGCATCTATCCTTTCCTTTCTTCTGTATAGATGAAAAGTAGCTCTGTGTATAAAGCAGACTCCATGCTGCCCCCAGTACTATAGTGCATTCTAGCATTCATTTTTACTCATAAGAGGGAGTGGAGCTTGTTGAAAAGGGTTTCATTATTCAGCTGTGCCCAGGGCAGCATCATTTCTAAATACAGGTATGCATATGAGAATGTCTTTGCTTACTTTTAAAATTTAGGTTGTTAGCTATTTCCTGCATAAATAAATCACACCCTTTTTGTCTATATAAATAACTTTTTCTTTATAAATTCTGGATAGAGTAGGGAAGGGTTCAAAACCCCTGTTGAGAAATTTTCCCAACCAGACCAGACAAAATCTACTATCACTTCTTGTCCCAGAGACATAACAGGAAAGAGGAAATATCGTCAGTAAGCACATATTCCCTCTTAAAGAGGTTGTAAACCCGTACAGCTTTTTTTTTTTTTGGCAACCTGTAAGAGAAACCCATGAGCTAGTATGCATCGCATACCAGCTCATTATGAAATACTCATCTTAGAACGAGCCCCCGCCGTGCAGCCCGCTTACCTGTATGACGGGCGACATGTCCAGTCGCCCGTCTTCCGGGATCGCGGCATCCGGCCATCTAATTGGCCGGAGCCACGGTGACGTCACTCCCGCGCGCGGGAGCCGACAGTCACGGCACGCGTCTCTGAAGAAACGGCACCAGCGGCCGTTCCTTCAGAGTGCATGCGCCAGTGACGTCACTGGCTGCATGTAAGGTAAATCTCTCCTAAACTGTGCATGTTTAGGAGATATTGACAGTACCTCTAGGTAAGCCTTATCATAGGCTTACCTATAGGTACAAGTGTCAGAGGAGGGTTTACTTCCTCTTTAAGATGGCCATACATGAATCAGTTCAGCAGGGACCAGCTGAATTTCGATCCATGTATGGACACTGTGGTGGTACAGAAGTTGATCTACTGATCGACTTCTGTACAACCACCCTGGCAGATTTTCTCTGCTCGATCAGTGCCAGACTGATAGACTGCAGAGCTGATCAGTGTAGTCTAACAGTGGGGAAGTCTCCCTGCTGTCAGAATAGAAAAGCTCAGGGGGGATGATTTCCCAATGACGACCAGTTTCTATTGAACTACCCAATATTTCACCCGTATGTATGGCCCTTTACCCGTGTTTAGGTGACCGCTGTAACATTTTGGATTTTCCATCAATTTCATCCCAGTGGCCATAGTCTACATGGTCAGTGTATTCTAATGGTGGGAAAGTCTCCCTGCTGTCAGAATAGAATAGCTCAGCTGGGATGATTTCCCAATGACGGCCAGTTTCTGTTGAACCACCCGATATTTGGCCCATGTGTGTGGCTCTTTACCTTGTTTAGGTGACCGCTGTAACATTTTGGATTTTCCATCAATTTTGTCCCAGTGGCCATAGTCCACATAATAAATGGGGACTGCAATAAAAAGAACTTGTCAGGGGTTCTCATCCTTCCCTACAGTAACCAAAATGTGTGTATGTATGTGTATATAATATATAATATGTTTTTGGCTATACAGACAATCTGGGGGAGATTTACTAAAATAGGAGCACTCAGAATCTGGTGCATCACTGCATGTTAGCCAAGCAGCTTCAGCTTGTTCAATTGAAATGATATGAAAGACAATGCTTTTTTTTTTTTTTGTTAAATAACAAACCTGTTATACTTACCTGCTCTGTACAGTAGCTTTGCACAGAGCAACCCTAATCCTCCTCTTCTCGGGCCCCCCGCCGGAGCTCCTGGCCCCTCCCTCCTGTCAAATGCCCCCAGAGCAAGCAGCTGTTATTGACAGCAGCAAAAGCCAATGGCTCCCACTGCTGTCTCAGCCAATAAAGAGTGAGAGTCTTTAGAGAGCGGAGGCTCTTGTACACATCGCTGGATCGCAATGGGGCTCAGATAAGTATTAGGGGGTCTGCTGCACACAGTTTTTTTTTTTTTTTTTTTTTTTTTTTAGTTTTTTTTACCTTAATGCATAGAATGCATTAAGGTAAAAAAACAAACAACCTTCTGCCCTTAGAACCACTCTAAGCTTTGACAATAAAACCTGGAAGCTAGCTGGTTTCTATGCAGAGCTGCACCAAATTTTGCACGCTCCAGTTTTAGTAAATCACTCCCCACCCCATCCCCCCCCCCCCCATTTAAGACAAGGTAAACATGGGTTTCTGAAGACCTCCATAGCCCCAGCTATTATGGCTGGGATGATCATAGCCTGAATAGGACTGAGGAAGGATTAGAGATCAGTGAACTCTAAAGGCCCGTACACATGATAAGAAAATCTGAAGGGAAAATTCGTCCGACGACCGATCTGTCGATTTTCGGATTGCTAGTATGGTGCTTTCGACAGCCGACTCCGACTTTTCGGCTGACAAAATCCTGATGTGCAGGCTATATAATTTTTTGTCGTCCGTAATACAACGTCCGATTTTCGTCTGATTTAGTACAGATTTCGACGGAAAAAAATCTTAAGAGCAAGACTGGGCATGCTCAGAGACGAAAGAACACATACAAAGCAATCCAACACATGACATAACTTCTGAAGTAGAATTCTGTCGTATGGGAAAATTCGTATGAAAATAACCTCTTCACTTTCCACATCAGACTAGCATGCCATAAAAAACGGACGACAGATCGTTCGATAATCTGATGGTGTGTACGGGGCTTAAAGCAGCAGATTGGAATACTAGGCTGTGCTGAACATTGCCAGGGGTATACAAGGTACAGGTTCTCAGAGGCCCATGTATTTCTAGCCAAACTTGCAAACAATTTAGAACCAGTATAACGAGAAGCCACTTAACGGTACTGTTTTTCTGCATCATATGCTTGAAAAAATTGCAGTCTGCAGATCTAAAACTAGAAAACGGGACCTCATTGCTTGATGTTGATGACTCATTCGTGGTGGGAGTCACACCGACAAATGTTCTCTTCCCTAACAATATGGGAAGCACCTGTGTTGGAAAGAGCAGTGGGCTGTGCCAAGAATGAAGGCCTGTATTTATGGTATGTGAATTGTTCTAATCCCAGAGGAGATCATTGTAGGTACATTGGGTTTAAGAAGCAGAGCTTCCTTCTAACTGCCTTCTAGAACCAAGGCTTTTCCTGCTGTCTCCTTGTAGTCTTTAATCTTCATCTCCTTCACTCTAATTCAGACGCGCACACAATGGCGGCCGCAGACCACGTTTACAAAGTCATGATTTACATTCCTGAAAGCCGCAAGTGTTTTCTGTAAAATATGAAAGACAAGCGTAGAATGCTGGCGACATAAACACAGGCTCTGTGATCTTCTTATTACTGCTTCTTGTTTTAATCTTGGCATCAACTTGTATGTAAATCCTAAATCTCAATGTTCTTAGTATCTAGTGAAAAGGTTTGTTTTTGTCATTTCTCTTGAAGATTTCCAGTAACTTGGTTTTATATGTAATTGAATGGTCATTTCAAATAAAAATTATATTTTTAGTTCTGGATAGATGCTGGCGGGCAGAATCGCCAATGGCTTCTTATACAATTTGGAAAACTTCCTATTGCTCTCCCTGCAACTGAAATGGATGCATGGAGAGCCTTGAGAATGACAGTAGGAAGTAAGTGGAAGCAGCACTAGGGTGCGGAGATCTTGCCGAGATATTAGAAAGTGGTGCGTTATCCAACCACCCCGTGTGTGTGTGTGTGTGTGTGCTATACCAGAAATAGCGGTTTTAGGTTCCTAAGGGAATAATGGTCTTCCAAGATACAGATTGCCATTATGGGACGGTAGGCCGGAATTTATTATATAACAAACTACTCACAATAATAAGTAAGCATTAATGTAAATAACACACCAGACATTGAGTTGGATAAATAAGGCCGCGGCCGTTTATTACTGGTTTCAAATTTTAATAAATAAAAACATCAAATAATCATAACACTGTAAGTGTCGGTTCACACTACGGCAACACGACTTTGGGCGAGTTATGCTGTCGCCTGTGCACCGCGACTTTGGCGCGGCTTGCAGCGACTTCACATAATGGAAGTCAATGCAAGTCGCTCCGATGTCGCCCCGAAGTAGTGCAGGAACCTTTTTCTAAGTCGGAGCAACTTGAGTCGCTCCTATTAGAACGGGTCCAATTGCACAGCACAGTCCGCTACTTGTCAGGCGACCAAGTCACCTGACAAGTCAGAACAGTGTGAACCGGCACTAACAACCTAGCCACTACGACTCAGGTTGTATAAACGCCAGATTTGTTCCAAAATATTCCAACCATACAAACGAACGTAATCATAATATTCAAAGTAACACTTTAGTTCTCCTCTGCTCAAGCAAAGGTGACACCACCACATAATAATTTGGCCACGACAAACCCAAGGGGAGGGAGGGGAACACCACAGTTCTGATTTCTGAGGCGATTGACCTGCGCCTGTTGAAGCACCTCCTTAAATACCCCAGAACTGGTTCTGGAATAAACCGGTGGGCTTTTAGGCAGGATAAAAAAAGCGGGAAGGAGCTATTCTGACCTTAGGAAAAGAGGTCAACTACCTAATCTCCCCAGATACTGGGATAAAGAGCGGGAGCGGGAAAGATGCTATGTGACCTTCCCAGAAAAAAGTCAGCCTGACCCTTTTCCTCAGAACTATAGCCTCTTTCCCTAAGGTAATTAAATTATGTCAAAATTAACCCTGAATTAAATCTCCTACCACCATCCCATGAGGAAAAGGGCTGCTAAAAGCTCCCCTTCCCCCCCCCCCATTCTCTATGGCTGGGCCATCACTTGTACAACGTGTCATGGAGCCACTGGAATTCTGACCAGTGTGACCACAGCCGGGCCCTGGGTGGAAATTTGAATTGATATTTCACAATTCGGTGAGGACAGAGCAGGAGGTTAGTGCTTTAAAAAAAAAAAAAAACAGTTAACCCTTTAAGGAAAAAACTCTTGGTGAGAATGTACAATTTGGCATTCTGCAGCAATCAAAAAGTTTGATTCTTTTTAATAGTGTTTACTTGCATAGAAATATGTTACATCTATTTGTACGTATAAATGTGACTTGGATTTCTGATGAGTGACATGGAGGTGTCACGTAAAGCTGTCAGTTATATTTAGTTTCAAAGTTCAGGATAGAGAACGTTTGAGTGGACTTAATATAAAGTGGTCCTGTCACCAGACTATTAAATCTTCCAATAAGATTATTCGTGTGTTAAATCTATCCAATGCATGTTGTTTACCTGTAAAAGCCTTTCTCGTGTAGACCCCCTAAATCCCTGAGACTGCTGCTGGGTGCCGCCATCTTGAATGGGATGTCAGTAGACCCAGAGCTGTCCCTCTAATATCCCCCTTCTTTCCTACCCTTAGAAGCTACATAAAAGTTTATATAGAAGGGGGGGAGCTGTGCTTAGGAACTGACTCTCCTGAAATTGTCACATTTTTCAGCAATTTACAAGATCCGGTGCAAGTGAACAAAAATCATTAAGGGTTTGTTTACATGGAGGATTGCTCTTCAGAGGACATTTAAAAGACACATGCCTGTTTTAACCCCTACACACTACACCACAACTGTATGCATCGCACGCAGTTACAGCTTATCCCCATTCATGTGAATGGGTTGCTTTAGGTGGGCAGTGTGGAGGATTTAATTCATGATGCAGCTGCGAAGCAAAGCATTCTGGCTGTGGCATGCGTACACCTCTGTCTTTGCAATTAAAGGGGAAGCAGCCCCCTCCCCAGCCAACTGCAACTAAAATCGAGCCCTAAGGCCCTTTTCACACCTGAATGTTTTTCAGCTTGTAAAAAAAACGCTCCTCTCTGAAGTCTCAAAACGCCCAGCAAGCAAAATCGCATTAATTTCCATGGCCCCTGTTCACATAAGAGCATTTTGTCACCTGAAGCAAAACGCCTGAAGCTCAAAAACGTACATGAGCTTCTTTCTTTGGCAGATTACCAGCGTTTTTGTTAGAAGTCAGTGTCGGTTCACACTGATCCGACCCGACTTCGGGCGACTAATGCCGTCTCCCGTGCACCGTGACTTTGGCGCGGCTTGCAATGACTTCACAAAATGGAAGTCAATGCAAGTCGCTCCGACTTCGCAAAAAAAAGGTGCAGGAACCTTTTTCTAAGTCGGAGCGACTTGAGTGGCTCCTATTAGAACAGTTCCATTGCACAGCACAGTCCGCTACTTGTCAGACGACCAAGTCGCCTGACAAGTCGGAACAGTGTGAACCGGCAGTCAATGCCTGCCTTCAAACACCTGCAAAAAACACCCAAATAAACGCCTGAAAACGATACTCAGGTGTGAATGGAGCCTAATGGAAAGGAAAATCATTGCATTTATCAAGCATTTTAGAATACTTGATTTTTAATTGCTTTACCATCAAGGTAATGACAGGGTCTCTCTTAATAATGCAGTGTAATAATTACAAAAACACGATTAGTTGTACTTCAGTGAAATTCTAAAAACTGGTTGGCTTCTGTTGATTGTTACAATGCGAATGTTGCACTGTAGATTGTAAGTAAGCCTGCAGGTTTCTGGTCAGTATGGACATCAGAACGGTTTTCTCCCCACCCAGGGATTTAAACTGGAGCCACTGATTTATTTTTGATGTTTAATTAAGGGGATCTCCCTAGGAGTCTGCAGCTATGCTGTTTGCCCAGGCGTGAGCGGTTCCTGTAGTCTCTGGAATGGGATCAGAATAGACATCGCTGTTTATACAGGGAAAGAAAACACGTACATGTCTATTCTGGACTGAGAGTTTGCAGACACGTTGTGGCCCAGCCCTTCTGGAAGATAAAATAATGAGTATTTAGAAGTCTGTTCAGTGTGTTAAAAGTAAAAACAGATATGAATCACCAGTTTTAAAGATCATCAGATCGCATGCTAAAAACAAAACCAATGCTCACCTCGCCTTACTTTAGGTCCAGGGGTAATAAAAAAAAATGTTTAGTATTTAAAAACGTTCTTTAGGTATCAAATGTAGAATTTTTTTCCCTTTTTCTTTTCCAAAATCGTTATCCTAGCATGCCTGTTCAAGTTAGTCCCGGTTCACACTGGGGCAACTTGTCAGGCGACTTAGCCGCCCGGTGAGTCGCGCTCCATTCAGTGCAATGGAACCGTTCTAATTGGAGCAACTCAAGTCGCTCTGACTTAGAAAAAGGTTCCTTCACTACTTTGGGGGCGACTTGCATTGACTTCTATTAGAAAAGTCATTTGCAAGCCCCGCTGGAGTCGCGCTGCACGGGGCGGCTTCAGAGTCGGGCGACTATAAAGCCACCCCAGTGTGAACCCAGCCCTAGAGTTCTAATGAGTTAGTTCACAACCAGAAATGGCCATCGTGCATGGAAGATCCCTGGGCTGTAGCTTGATATTGGTAATCCGTTAATTAATGAAATTCTACATAATTTCCATCACAATTATTTTGCAGGTAATATTGGCAAAATAGGAATATATGGAAAGGCGCTGCAAAATATATATATATATACATTTAGAAATCAATTTTGTTAACAAATAGAAAACAAATGAAATGATACAAAATGTGTAATAAGTGCAATTACAATCTCACACACATTATGGGTTGAACTGGAAGGACTGATGTCTTTTTTTCAACCTCACCAACTATGTAACAATCAATATCCTTTTTTTTTTTTTTTTTGTTTTTTTTTTTTTTTTTTTTTTTTTTAACTACAACCTTTTTCAGTGCTATCGTGATTGATTTTATGTACTTGAAAAATTATCTAATTTTTATTATTATTATTATTTTGTAGTTATTTATAAACAGAATAATTATGCATGTTAATGAATTATGAGATGTGAACACTTTTTTTTTTTTTTTTTTTTTCTATGCAAGTCATTGGAAAAACCCATTTAGTAGTAATTGTCCGCAGCTTCTGGTGCCTATTGGCTCATCTCAGAACACAGCTGCAGTAGGGAACCAAGTGAGCGCTGTCAAACCAAAGGATCTTAATTTTAGCAAAGCTATGATTGGCTGGCTGTATCTAAATGTCGTTCAATTTTAGTACCGACAGTGGATATAAAAAGTCTACACACCCCTATTAAAATGTCAGGTTTCTGTGATGTAATAAAAAAAGAAAATGAGACCAAGATAAATCATTTCAGAACTTTTTCCACCTTTTAATGTGACCTATAAACAAATAACCTAAAATAAGATGGTTACATAAGTGTGCACACCCTTAAATTAATACTTTTGTTGCAGCACCTTTTTAAAAAACACTCCAATTCTGTCAGATTGTGAAGGCATCTCCTGTGCACAGCCCTCTTCAGATCACCCTACAGATTTTCATTCGGATTCAGGTCTGGGCTCTGGCTGGGCCATTCCAAACTCTAATCTTCTTTTGGTGAAGCCATTTCTTTGTTGGTTTGGGTGTATGCTTGTATGATGTGTTTTCGCAAAATTTAGCTGAGCTTGAATAATTTTCTTCGTAAAAAAAAGGCTTCCGTCTTGCCACTCTACCCCACAGCCCAGACATATGAAGAATATGGGAGATTGTTGTCACATGTATCACACAGCCAGTACTTGCCAGATATTCCTGCAGCTCCTTTATTGTTGCTGTAGGCTTCTTGGCAGCCTCCCTGACCAGTTATGTTCTCGTCTTTTCCTCAATGTTGGAGGGACGTCCGGTCACTGTTGTGCCATATTTTTTTCCACTTGATGACTGTCTTCACTGTGTTCCATGGTATATCTAATGGCTTGGAAATTCTTTTGTACCCTTCTCCTGACTGATATCTTTTAACAATGATATCCCTCTGATGCTTTGGAAGCTCTCTGCGGACCATGGCTTTTGCTGTAGGATGCCACTAAGAAAATGTCAGGAAAGACCTACTAGAACAGCTGAACTTTATTTGGGGTAATCCGAGGCACGTTAAATGATGGCAGGTGTGTACTGACTCCTATTTAACATGTTTGAATGTAATTGCTTAATTATGAACACCCCCAGTTATGAGGGTGTGCACATTTATGCAACTACATTATTTTTTTTTTTTTTACTTCTTTCCCCCCATCCCCCCTCCCTTCCCCCTTAAAAGTTTTCAGTTTGTTTTTGAATTGAGTTATACAGTTTATAGGTCACATCAAAGGTGGAAAAAGTTCTGAAATTCTTTATCTGTGTTTTATTTTTATACATCACAACAACCTGACCTTTTGAGGTGTGTAGACTTTTTATACCCACTGTACGTGACACCCCCTCCACACAGTGTTGGTACCAGCATCTGGTGAGAGCCCCAAGCTGAAGATAGATGGGTATTGGAGAGTCTTTTTTTTTTTTTAGATGGGTATTGGAGAGTCTTTTTTTTTTTTTTAATTTAGATTTTAAGACCGCAGCGGAAGGGAAGGGGTAAAAAATGGATTTGAAAGAACAGGAAGTAAGTAGAAATTTTCAAAGATTGGTGGAAATCTCTACCGTTTTACCAGTTCTCACCAGAGCAGGTACAGTATACCCATTGGAATATTCTGGTGACAACTATAACATTTTGAGTTTTCCCATCGCTTTCTCCTCCATTGACAATGGTCTTTAGGAAAGAGAGGTTAGATCTCCCCAATAGGGATGCAGACGGGACCAGAAACATGTTGACTGTAGTATTTATTTTAGGTAAATGTGAAGTCTGCATGGAAACCCTCTTAATTCTTAGTTGAGTTCTGTTATTAGCTGACATGTGGTTATTGATCATCCCAGCTCCTGTGCTAATTGCTGTGTTGTCTTGCAGGTTGCCTGTTGCTGTGGCTCTGCAGCCTGTGCACTATGCTGCACTTGCTGCCCGGGGATCAAACAGTCTACAAGCACTCGCATCATGTATGCCTTGCTCTTCTTCCTTGTCACTGTGGTCTGTGCTGTGATGATGTCGCCATCCGTGGCTAAATTACTGGAAGAGCACGTGAGTATGATGCTTCTTTTGTGTATCTTAACCTGGCGATAACAATAAAGAGGGAAATCTATCCACTAAACAGTGTTAATAGAGAAATCCTCCGCTGCCTGCTATTGTATTCTGACAGCTGACACCCGCGTTAGAATATCCAAACTGACTGCAGCTGGCTGTCAGTGACAGTCACTGTTTAGCCAACCTTTTTCTCTCAATCAAAGTTTGTTGAGTCAGGTAGTATCAACAGAGCCAGCCATTGCTCAGGATTCAGGCAATTCACAGGAAATTATCAATATTTGAGCTGTGTAGTTAGCCAAAACTTCCAATCCAAATTGTAAAGTTAACAACACACTGTCAGAGTACAGGGAGTGCAGAATTATTAGGCAAATTAGTATTTTTGAGGATTAATTTTATTATTGAACAACAACCATGTTCTCAATGAACCCAAAAAACTCATTAATATCAAAGCTGACTATTTTTGGAAGTAGTTTTTAGTTTTAGCTATTTTAGGGGGATATCTGTGTGTGCAGGTGACTATTACTGTGCATAATTATTAGGCAACTTAACAAAAATCAAATATACAGTATACCCATTTCAATTATTTATTTTTACCAGTGAAACCAATATAACATCTCAACATTCACAAATATACATTTCTGACATTCAAAAACAAAACAAAAACAAATCAGTGACCAATATAGCCACCTTTCTTTGCAAGGACACTCAAAAGCCTGCCATCCATGGATTCTGTCAGTGTTTTGATCTGTTCACCATCAACATTGCGTGCAGCAGCAACCACAGCCTCCCAGACACTGTTCAGAGAGGTGTACTGTTTTCCCTCCTTGTAAATCTCACATTTGATGATGGACCACAGGTTCTCAATGGGGTTCAGATCAGGTGAACAAGGAGTCCATGTCATTGGCTTTTCTTCTTTTTATACCCTTTCTTGCCAGCCACGCTGTGGAGTACTTGGACGCGTGTGATGGAGCATTGTCCTGCATGAAAATCATGTTTTTCTTGAAGGATGCATACTTCTTCCTGTACCACTGCTTGAAGAAGGTATCTTCCAGAAACTGGCAGTAGGACTGGGAGTTGAGCTTGACTCCATCCCCAACCCGAAAAGGCCCCACAAGCTCATCTTTGATGATACCAGCCCAAACCAGTACTCCACCTCCACCTTGCTGGCGTCTGAGTCGGACTGGAGCTCTCTGCCCTTTACCAATCCAGCCACGGGCCCATCCATCTGGCCCATCAAGACTCACTCTCATTTCATCAGTCCATAAAACCTTTGAAAAATCAGTCTTGAGATATTTCTTGGACCAGTCTTGACGTTTCAGCTTGTGTGTCTTGTTCAGTGGTGGCCGTCTTTCAGCCTTTCTTACCCTGGCCATGTCTCTGAGTATTGCACACCTTGTGCTTTTGGGCACACCAGTGATGTTGCAGCTCTGAAATATGGCCAAACTGGTGGCAAGTGGCATCTTGGCAGCTGCACGCTTGACTTTTCTCAGTTCATGGGCTGTTATTTTGCGCGTTGGTTTTTCCACACGCTTCTTGCGACCCTGTTGACTATTTTGAATGAAATGCTTGATTGTTCGATGATCACGCTTCAGAAGCTTTGCAATTTTAAGAGTGCTGCATCCCTCTGCAAGATATCTCACTATTTTTGACTTTTCTGAGCCTGTCAAGTCCTTCTTTTGACCCATTTTGCCCAAGGAAAGGAAGTTGCCTAATAATTATGCACACCTGATATAGGTGTTGATGTCATTAGACCACACCCCTTCTCATTACAGAGATGCACATCACCTAATATGCTTAATTGGTAGTAGGCTTTCGAGCCTATATGTAATGTTCTGGTACCTTTGGGTACCCTAATTACTCTTTCATAAGTGTATGCGCCCCACCATTCTCTTTTGGTAAGGTGCGCATACACCTTTAAGACTGATGCTGTCATCACTGAGCGCCGGACTGGATGGCTATTTAGATCGCCGGCTCTCACTCACATGTGTTCGTTCAAACTGCTTTGTGCATTGATGCTAACCTGTCTTGAAGCTCTCATGCTTGCAAGCACACCTCGCTGTCGGAACCACGCTGCGCTGATCCCTGTATCCCGCTACCGGATCATCCGCTCTTGCCGAACCTCTCCTCTGCTACATTGCTATTAGTGATAAGTACCCCACAGGGGAAACCTCTATAACCTTTATACTAAAGCTTACACTATCTAGCTCTGCATACTAAGGACTATTACTACATCTGCATTATCTAAGATTGCTAGCTCTTGAGCCTACTACCACCTGTTCTTGCACTGGGTTGATCTCTCTTGTATGTCCACCTGCTTCTCTGTCATCTGCTACCATACATGATTGCTAAACCTATCTGCATCCCATCTGCTACTATCTTACTTTCAAGAACATTTCCTTTCAAGTGTCTGTCATCTACCATCTCTACCCAACCTGTCTCTTCAGCCTATCATCACTGTGTTACTATATACATAAATCACTCTAGGAAACATCTTATTGAGTGTGTGTATTTACTTGCTGAATTGAGATCATCCACACATGATGAGTCATTGAGAGTTGGGGATCATCCACACATGATGAGTCATTGAGAGTTGGGAATGGGAAAGCGTTTCTCTACATGACTACTGAAGTGGAATATTTCTGCAGCTGAAAATCCACATCATACGTAAAACGCAGGAGCGTTACACTATACAGCTTGGAGTAAGACAACATGCATAAAGAGGATGATGTGGTCAAAATACTCATTTGCCTAATAATTCTGCACTCCCTGTATTGCAAATTGTGCTATTAATTTATATGCGACCCGACACTAGTCAGTGCTCAAAGTATTCGAGATTTCCACCATTTTGAGAAAGATATATTGATGGTGATACAAAAATATAGCAGCAGTGCCTGGCACAATGCAAGGGATGGGGGCAATTATGAGACCTCTCCACGTCTTTCTGCTTAAAGTAAACCTGTCACTAAGTCTATTTGGGAAAGGTAACAGGTTCACCCAGTAGCCCACTTCCTTCGTTGTAGCTACTTACCATCCCCCAATCTCCCTTGCTTCATTCACCAGCAATGCTCTGTGAAATACCCAGTATAGGGAAGCATGTGATCCTGTCCCCTTCCTTCCATGACGAGTAGCCAGTCTCCTGGTCCCAAGAATTTCCACACGGGGAAAGTCTTTAGCTCTGTGTGAGCTCCAACGATGATGTTGCATAGGGTGGGAGAGGAACACAGGGAAGGTAAGTGTCAGCGTACAGAAAGTAGACTATAAAGCAGACCTGTATGGCCAGCTACAGATTTAACAGCCTTAATTTTTGAATAAAGTATGTAAGTAAGGGGTTCTCTGACTCCTCTGGCTGCAAGAATTTTTCATGTCTGTGACTAAAGCCCCATGCACATGGGCTGAATGTCTGGAGACTGCATTTGGCCGTGTCTATGTCGGTTTGACAGAAGCTAGAAAACCAGCATCCGATTGACTCCCAATCAGCTCTTTCAGCTAATGGCAGAGAGCGCTGATCAGAGTGTTCTGGCCATCAGAACACAACAGCTTAGAGGGGGAGATCACTGAACTAACCTCGCATTGGTTAGTATAGCAGCTCGGATCAGAGCTGACCGTTTTTTTTTTTTTTTTTTTTTTTTTTCTGTTGCACGAAAATATCTAATAGTGTGTATATGGCTTAAGGAAGGCCATACGCAGCCACTGGTCAAAGGAATGAAAGTTGCTCGTTTTCCCCATCAACACTGACTGTGTTGATGGGGGAATTGAGACATTTTATTTCCTAAAAGCTTCCTTCAATTCCTCCTGCAGTGCTATTGTGTTCTGCCGATGGGAGACCTTCTCCACTGGTAGAATACAATGATCACTGCTGGCAGCTTTAGCTGGGGGTAGTGATCAGGTGAAAAAAAAAACAGGCTGAAGTCGATTAATGAACCAACTTCAGCCAACCAGCCTGCCTATACGCAGATTGAAATTCAGTTGGTTCCTGGTGAGCCGGCCAAATTTTGATCCGTCTATAGCCGGCTGAAGAAAACAGTGAAATGTTAGAAGGATGCTAGCGACACACTAGTTTGTAAGGTTTACAAGAAGCAAAAAAAAAAAAAACAGAAAAGCCAACACATTTCGGGGGCCCAACCCTCCCTTCATCAGGGATTATAGAGTAATAATCATTGGACTGAAAGGATACTATACTGGACTGCAGCTGTAGTGGGTATGTACATATCGTATGGGTGCCTAGATCTGACAGTACTGAAGCATGATAGCCAGGCATTTAGCATTTTCAGGAGGAAGTCGACAATGGCAATCTTTATAATACTCTCCTTACATATTTGCTTAGATTCTTGCCACACACAATCGCACAATTTGATTTAGGCTTGAGCTGTCAGATCAACAGAATTTACAGACAACTCTTTAGTAAGAGGTTCTGCCTTACTGGATATAGTCAGAGGGGATTTTATGTCCATCTCACAGACTGAGTCTGAAGTGACATCTTTTTGCATGTGTCCAGACTTGTAGAAACCTTTTGCGTTCGTGTTTCCATGTTTACAGTGCAAGTTTGAAATTGGAGGAAGAGTATAATCGAGTGCTGTGGGGACACGGTTCTTTAATATATTGATAAATGAGCCCCATTGTAATGTAAAGTTTACATGTTTGCCTGGCTGCAGATTGTGGAAGTAATAAAAAGAGTTTTCAAATGACTGTTCCAACGTTGTGGTTTCTAACGAGCTGTGAACAGGTTTCTGTCACATTGTGAAGGCAGAACGGAAGTCGAACTTGACTATCACCCCGCTGAAGAGATGAAATCAATCATGGCATTGTGCCGCCATGAGACATCTGAGACACCACTGATGTCAGATAAGGAATCTGGTTTGACTAGTCTGTAGACTTTCAGTGATCAGTGCAAGACATGGGGCAGTCTCCTGCCACTTTCATCCAGCTTTTAACTATCAAAACAAATGAATGAGTCATGGCAACCTACCAAAACATATATTATATTTATTATGATAGGTTGTGTTGGTTGGTTTGATATTTTATTGAACGATTAAAGCTGAACTCTAGAAATATTTTTTGCAATATTACATTGGGCCAGCTTGGCTCCATGTAAGTAGACATGGGATATTAACCACTTGCCGACTGCTCACAGTATATTTCCTGCGGCAGTCAGCCCCTCACAGGCAGAGCGACGTAGGTCTACGTCGCTAGCCTGTGAGGGTCCCAGGAGCGAGTGCGCGTCCGGAGGCGCGCTCCCGGACCCCCCCCCCCGCGCTTGTGACCGGCGGACCCGATCGCCCGCCGATCACTTGCGATCGTCGGTGGAGAGGGAGAAAGGCAGGCGGCTAATGTAAACAAGCCGCCTGTCATTCTCCCCGGTGTATGAATGATGATCATACGGTTCTACTATGTAGAACCGTTGATCACTGTTCATACATCTCAAGCCACAGCCAATCACAGTTAGAATCACGCCCCTAGGGACACACATAACCCCTCCCTCTCAAAAAAGTTGACCCCTTCACTGCCAGTGTAATTTTACAGTAACAGTGTATATTTATAGCACTGATTACTGTAGAAATGTCACTGGTAACCCAAAAAGTGTCAAAAAGGTCAGTCAAGGCTCCGATCTGTCTGCCGCAATGTCGCAGTACCGCAAAAAAAAAAGCAGATTGCCGCCATTACGCGTTAAAAAAAATAACAAAAATCTTTCCCTTTGTTAGTAAACGCGATAACTTTTGCGCAAACCAATCAAAATACACTTTTTGCGATTTTTTTTTTTTTTTTTTTTTTTTTTTTTTTTTTACCAAACATATGTAGCATTTGGCAATTGGCCGAAAATGTTAAAAAATTTTGATTTTTGCATTTTTTTGGGGGGGAATTTCATATAAAAAACGTGAAAAATATTGTTATTTTTGCAAAATTGACGCTCTTTTTTTTGTTTATAGCGCATGATCAAAAAATCGCACAGGTGATCAAATACCACCAAAAGAAAGCTCTGTTTGTGGGAAAAAAGGAACGTCAAATTAGTTTAGGTACAGCGTCGCACGACCGCGCAATTGTCCGTTAAAGTCACGCAGTGCCGAATCTCAAAATAGGTCCTGGTCAGGAAGGGGGTAAAATCTTCTGGGGCTTAAGTGGTTAAGAGGGCTGCTGGGGATTTTGTACATACAATGAAAGCCTTCTCTGCATGAACAAGGTGGAGAAGAGGGGAAGTAACGTCACAATCTCAAACGTATCCAGTCAGAGAATGCCTTATATTCACTAAAGAACACATTAAAGACGTTCTGTGAATGGCATCTAGCAAGCAACCCCATGTTTTCATTGTGCAGAGGGGAAGCCACTTGCACAGATTCCAGAAGATTATGGCTCTCACTCTCATGAAGTGCTGTCTACTACAGTCATTTATAGCATCCCCAGCGACCCCCCCCCCCCTGGATTTCAGATATGCATACTGTTATGAAGCCAAGCTGGACCAATGTAAGTATGGAAAAAAAAATCCGCACTAAAGCCCTTCTCAGATTAGTTTTTGCTGTGTCCTGCTCGGGAGGTTTCCCTTCACTTCCTGTTTTGGACATACAGGGGTTGGATAAAAATATGGAAACACTAACATGATCTGCAGGTGTAAAAGTGAGATGTTCTGCGTTAAAATCAGAAGTGATGTAGCATGGGACAGTAGGCAGCATGAATTCTAAATATACAAAGAACACTAGACACACCAAACATGATTAATAACGGCAACTGCCTTGTTTATTGGTTTTCACAAATCTAAACATTTAACCATTCACCATAAGGGACCTTTTACAGGGGCGTTCCGTTTGTCCATCTTTCCCGTCTTTCCTCCGTCCGATGACGAATAAAAAACCGACGCCCATGTATTCCTATGGGCAAGCAGATGTCAGCGGATGATCATCCGTTGACATCTGCTGACACCAGCCTTCATTAACATGTGTTTTTTGAAACAGGAGAGACCTATTTTTCTTCTGTTTAAAAATCGGAAGCAGAACTAAACGGATGTCAACGAACAAACGGTACGTTTTTTTCATCTGCTGTTAGGAGCTGCCACGCACCGATGACTCCTCAGCTGTCAGTAAGATTCCCCGCTGACAGCTGAATGTAAGAATAGTTGGATGCTAGGAAGTGGGTCGTAAAGCCGGTCACCGCATCCTTGACAACCAATGATTCATCAGCTGTTAGCGGGGTTCCCAAAATCCATACCAGACTCTTATCTGAGCATGCAGGCCAGGAAAGGGGGGGGAGACAAGCTAGCAGACTCAAATTATTTATAAGAAATTTTGAAAAACCATGGACTTTGTAGGCACCAGAGTACAACAATTTCCTTAAAATCATAAATTTTATTACAAATATTTCTAAAACGTAGAAGTACATTTAAAATCTCAGTGAACCTTATACCCAAATAGAATTTGGATCGGTCCACATCTGATTTTCTAATAAAAAAAATGTGGCGGAACTGATGAAGAAACGGACCGCCAGTGTGAAAGGACCCTCACTCTTTTAATCAATAAATACTTTAAAAATGTTAACAAAATCAGCCAAAATTAGTGAGGTGCTCTTCAAATATCCCTCTGGCTAATGACAAAAACCCCCCTCAGCCTCTTGCTTAAATAGGGGTCCTGGGAATTTCTGGAATGTCCTGGGGGGTCAGGGGACCTTAAATGACCTATCACAGAGGACCCCAAATAACTTTTAGAACATTCCCAATAAGCTGACCTTTTTTGACCCAACCCAAAACCCCCCACACCACAAAATCAATCAATGGGGGGCTTAAAACCCCTACTGCTACCATCCCATGAGGGAAAGGGGGCCTTAAAACAGGCTATTCCCCCAGTTTCCTTGCATTCTTTTGCTTCCGCTGTGTGATGAGAAGCCTAACTAATAGGTGGGAAGCCTCATTCACCGCGTGCGCTGCTAGTAATTCAGAGGCATGTCAGAGTGTACCAGTCTTCAAAGAGGGCAAATTGTTGGTGCCCGCTCAGCTGGTGCCTCTGTGACTGAAGCTGCCAATTTTCGGTGTTGTGATGTACAGTATCAAAGAATATGACGGCATGTACAGTTTCCGGGAAAATGTTGACTGATAAGCATAAGTGTGGTTGACGTGGTCAACCGACCGAAAGACAAAAGGACATTGCGCAGGATTATGACCTGGAATAATATTTGTCATTTCCCAGGAGAATTCAGGTCGTCCTGGATGCCAAAAGTGTTCCAACACCATATTGGGTAACAATTTTGTTCTTATTCTTGGGGTTCCCATTTGTCCAACCCCTGTACTTCGAGAGTTGTCATTAGAACATTTGTCCCAATATGTAGATTTCCCCTCACCTCATGTTCTTATGACCGCTCTAAAATCTAGGAATTTCCCTTACCTTCTGTCTCTGTGACTATGGTCATCAGGAAAAATAGAGGGGTGAATCTCCCCCACACCCTCTAATAGTCCTGATGAAGCGGGGACACGGACGACAATAAAAACTTGACAGAGGGTCTATCCATTTCACAATCTATCCAACATATAAAAAAATCCCTTCACAAACACTGAAACAATTGTAAAGTAAAGTGGACCCAAGTATATAATGTTTGTTGTCCACATCATACATAAACAGTATGTGAAATGGTGTAAAATAGTGTTTCCTGTATCTTTGGTTTCCTCTGGGATAGATTGGACTTTTTATTGCCCTCATCTAGGGAGCTCTTTACTTCCATTTGAGCCCTCCTTTCTCTCTCCTGGACTCGTAGTGAAGTAATAATTGACATATTTGTTTAAACCGCAGTAAGGAAACCTCTCCTCTAATACCAGCAGATGGAAAAACTGAGGCTGGAGCCGTCAACTGAAGTGGCTTGGAAGTGAACAGTGGCTCATTATCCTCAAATAAACCTCGGCCACCCTTTATTAAAACCACATTTATTATTAATCTAGGTTTGGTATATGTAAAGCTAAAATAAGTCCCCATCTGCAGAATAAAATGGGAATGTATGTCGAATTTGTTAGTTTTTTTCATTGGTATGATTAAACATGAGGCAGAGACTTTGACTTGGATCGTGTTATTGAAGGGTTTTAAAATAGGACCATCTATATCATCAACCACAATTAATGGATTCTAACTTCAAGTGCAAATTCCCTGCTCATATTAAGACAAGTTGCATTCACACAGGCATACTGTTGTAGCTGCTCATATATATTGCCTTGCCCATATACTGTACATGCAAATCTTTAAAAGAGACATGTAAGTTGGCATTGCTGACCCCTTCCTGAAAATGCTAGTTGCCTGACTTCCCTGTGCATCAATTCATTTTTAGTTACTCACCTGCGACAAGGATGCATTAAAAGGACTGGTCAACCATGGCAGACTCCATGTTCCTCTAAATACCTTTAATGCTCTTGTTCCTATCTTCTAATTGCTTATCTGAAGGCAATCGGATTCAGCAAGCGCTTACAAAAAATGAGCAAGCTTCAAACTACTTTTCTGAAACAAGTATCCTTCAGTTCACATAAGTGAAAGAGTGCTGAATAGAGGATTATAATAATAAAAAGCCCACTTAAAAAATCAATAACCTATAAAAGGCTGCAAATTTTGTTTTATTTTAGTTCATGGATTGATCCCCTTTTTCATCTGAACTAAGCTGCTATACATGATTTTACAGTTAGACCAGGTTTATTTCAACATGATGATTTTTGCTGGGAAGTGGATTATGCTGAAATTATCGCACCAGGAAAAACCCTGCACAGTAAATAGCAGGGTACTGTTACACTTCAGCAGATTTCCTATAGAGAATTAAGTTGTGGCGGGGATGTGACCAACACCAGAGCAGTGGAGAGGACCCCAGAGCAGTGGAGAGGACCCCAGAGCAGTGGGGAGGACCCCAGAGCAGTGGGGAGGACCCCAGAGCAGTGGGGAGGACCCCAGAGCAGTGGAGAGGACCCCAGAGCAGTGGGGAGGACCCCAGAGCAGTGGGGAGGACCCCAGAGCAGTGGAGAGGACCCCAGAGCAGTGGGGAGGACCCCAGAGCAGTGGGGAGGACCCCAGAGCAGTGGGGAGGACCCCAGAGCAGTGGAGAGGACCCCAGAGCAGTGGAGAGGACCCCAGAGCAGTGGAGAGGAGGAACCTTCTAGTATAGTGAACGCCTTTCCATGAGGGTCTAGAAAGGCAGCAGGTGGTGTTAGATCTGCTGGACAGCAAGAAACACTGACCAGTATTGGTTGATATACATTTATATCAAATCCTGGTCCATATTTGGGTTTACCTCAGGCGTGTTAGCTCACCTCCATTAACTTTATCTAATAATTGATGTTTGGAACCATTAACAGAAGTCCACCTGAACCCCCAGTCAGCGCTAAGGATCATCTGCTTATGTTTACTGCATTTAAACTGCTTTTCTCTCAGGCTGACTGTCCATATGTACTGTATATACACTCCGGTGAGCTTAGCTCCCCTCCACTTACTATATCTAATAATTGATGTTCATACCCATCAAAACAAGGTCCACCGTAGTCCTTCATTGGCTGTGATCCTGAGGGACAGTCTGTGGCTTTACTTTGATCCAAATGCTAAACTGAGATTACTTCTCAATCTTGTACTGTAACAATTGTGACTACTTTGTACATAAATACTACGTTGTAAACTTTTTCAAAATAATGTATTTAACAGGAAATTATATTTTATATGTACTGTGTTTTTTTGTAAGTACTGATTTACATTTTGACTCTTGACACCAATATTTTCTGTATTAGATTCCATTTTATGGAGATATCTGTGAACATCTGAAGGCCGGGGAGAACTGTGAGAAGCTGGTTGGATATTCGGCGGTGTACAGAGTGTGTTTCGGGATGGCTTGTTTCTTCTTTATACTCTTTGCTGTGACTATAAACATCAAAAACAGCAGAGGCTGCCGGGCTGCCATCCACAATGGGTAAGAATAGCTTGTCAAGGTGTGCATATTCCTTTTAGTGTTAAGATTGCACAAAACTATCTGTAAAATAATTATTTGCCGACAATATTTGGCTTAATTCAGATTCTGACACCCTAAAATGTTTGTATTTGTGGCCATTTCATTGCCTACATTGTTGTAGTTGGTACTCCTAGAAAAGGAAGCCGCTTTCCATTAAAAGCATAAGTCTGTTTATTCAGACGTTCCATGCACAAGCCGTGTACAACAACAGTGTTGTGGTTGGTAGTTTGGTGCTGACACATACCAAAGTACAAAGCCCATTTACTTTAAATATACTTAACTGTACCATACTAAAGAGGAGTGAACACAGAATAAACAAAGGGATATTAAAGTGTTAATCCTGCGAGAAAAAATGGGTATTATAATTCTATGTAATGCAGCGGACACAGCACTGTTTTTTATTTTACAGAATAAACAAAACTGTCCATGCAACAGCAGTATGGAGATTAATGGCCCGTACACACGATCCGAAAATCGGACGAAAATTAACGCTTGTGAAAGGATCGGACGATAATCGAATCGTTAGTACACAGCTTACGAGAGGCGATCACAACAGTTCACCCGATATTATCCGGTCGTGCAAGCATAAAAATTTTGATCGTATTATAACACATCGTACGATAATAGTATTATCAGTATGTTGTTCGTCCGAAAAAAATGGTGAGCAGTAGACAGCGCATGAGCAGTAGACATCATTTTCCCTCACACGCTACAGCGTGGTTACGCATACCGGAAGCTAAGAATTATCGTCCGAGAAAATTTGTATCATGAGTAACCTCTCCCGTTAGCGAATATTATTGAGAGCTGCTAGAATACGAAAAATAACGGATGAAACGTCGCCCGATTTTCGGATCGTGTGTACTGGGCATAAGGCCCCATTTCCACTAGTGCGACTTGTTGTGCGTCTTGACACATGTCAAGTCGCATGACAAGTCAAAACCTATTAATTTCTATTAGGACCGCTCTAACTGCTGCGACTCGAGAAAAGGTTTTTGCACTACTTTTGGATGACTTCAGTGCGACTACCTTCTATAAAGGGACAAGTCGCACTGAAGTCCCCAGAAGTAGTCGCAAACAAGTCTCACTACAAAGTCTCACTTGAAATCGCGCAACTTTGTGTAGGTGCATTAGTGGAAACGTAGCCTAAAAAATAATAGATTGATATCACTGTGAGGGTTTAGCTTATTCTAAAATATTGAACATCTTATGTTGAGGGGCCTTTTTAGATTTAATTATTATTATTCAGTATATATTACCAACAGTTTGCACAACACTTTAAAATATTAAGGGTGACAGTACAGTTAAAGTGCAATGCATACAAAAGGATGAAGTGAGCTTGTGGGAGCTTACAATAAAAAAACCTAAGAGAAACGGTACAAAAGTTAATAACTGTGAAGGGTGAGCTGAAGGAAAAGGTAGAAGTTCAGTTTTTCGGTAGAGGTGCAATAGGCTTCCCTGAAGAGATACTGTAGGTTTTCAGGGGATCACATAAAGGAAAACAAAGTAGGAGATACCTGGGTAGATTGGGGTAAGGAGTTTCAGAAGATGGGAAGGCTCTGGAGAAGTCATGGAGCTAAGCATGGAGAAGGTGACAAGGCTGCAAAAGAGCAGGAGGTTTTGGGAGGAGTGGAGTGGACTGTTGGATTGATATTTCAAGAGGCGGTTGGTAATGTAGCTGGAGCAGCATTTGGATGGGTTTATATGTTGTCGTTCGTATTTTTAATTATACATTGGATGAACAAAAGCCAGTAGAGAGATTGGTAGAGAGGGGACACTGAACTGTTATAATGTAATTAAATCTAGAAGCAGCATTTATGATAGACTGAAGGCGATAACCTTTGGTGTAATTGTGGGCCAACACGAAGGGAGATACAAATAGTACTTAGTTCTTTAAAGCCTCATAAACACTGGGCATTTGGCTGCGGCTGGAAGGCAATGATGATTGTCCAACTGCGCTGCTGACAGTCTGTAAAACTCTGATTCATTGGCTGAACAGGACTGCTTGGTGCTCACAGTGGTAGGACAGTATGTGCCCAGTCCCAGACTGCTTATGGTCCAGGCTTTTGTCCCTGGCTACCTACTGCTCCAAACGCACATACTGTTACATGCGCCACATTGCCCAGTCCTGTCCAGCTGCAGCAGCTGTCAGACTCTCCTACAGTTTGACAGGCTGACAGCAATGGGTCTAGGTAGTGTGCTTGTGCCCTCCAGCTGCAGCAAAATCCCAGTCTCATGCACCACGGCTGAAAACCCAATGAGCATGTGTCCACTAACAAAAAAAAAAGAAAGGTAGATTTTGTTATAGTTGGAGCTTAGTGGACTACATCAGACTCTGCCTTCTGGTACTCAGCAGTGAGATCACCCTGATATCATTCCCAATTCTCTCTACCTGGAAGTTTTTTTTTTTTCAGATTGTGTGTTCCTGCACCTCCTCTATGATATAAAATGAAAACAAAAGGTAGATTATGATCTCCCTATAATTTGGGAACATCTTATAATGGCTGCAGATGGAGTGCAAACCCAAGAACTGAAGAGTGCAGAGTTCGCCAATAGACTCTTCTAAGGATTGAAGAAATAATACTCATGTGGTTTAAAGATTCAGCACCCACCAAGAATAGAGGTGTCAGTTTAAAGTAGGCAATCCCTTTACTAATTTGACCCAATGTATAAACCATATTTTCATTCTTCTGTAATTGATGCTCATAAGTGGCTGGACAAGGCATAACCTTGCCAACCGTAATCTTTATTGACAAGGCCCAGCGACTCAATACTGGAGGAGTTATGTGAAGCTGAACCACCATTTTTCATAGTTATGTATATAATCTATATTTATGCAGCTGTATGTTTCATTTGCAGATTCTGGTTTATCAAGTTTCTAATTATTATAGCAATGTGTTCCGGAGCCTTCTTCCTACCTGATCAAGATACGTTCCTTCTAGGTAATTTTGTCTTTTATTGTATTTGTAGTGCACCAGGAACCACAAGGGACCTCACTGGCTCTTCTGAAAAATCAGTACTTAAAGGAAAAGTACAGCCAAAGCGCCTTTGGCTGTACTTTTCCTGTGGATCACAGGAGTGCAGTTCGTTCTGCACTCCTGTGACCTGTTTTCAGTTGACAGTGGGCTGTCAGCTAGCACAACAGAGCCTGTCCAGGCTGGGGAAAGATTACATCCATATGGTTAGAATCCGCCCAGAACCCTGGAGCGGCACCTGGCTCAGCCTCTTAGCGAGCGGCTGAGAGCCTGAGCCAGCTGCTTCTGCCCTCTCCACAGCCCAGCGCTCCAGTGAGCTTGTGGGGGGGGCGGGAGGAGGGGCAAAGCAGAGAGCGGTGACTGACAGTCTAAAGAGAGCACTTTTTGGACCTGAGGAAGAGGGTTCGCCCTCGAAACGTGTCGGCCTTGGCAGATCCGTACAGACATCTGCACACTATCCAGCATCTGTAGTGCATTGGCTACCTTGGAGATCCTTTGTTTGATCATATTTACATGTGTGCTATCTACAATTGTTTTGTGAGTATAATGTACATCATTTTAAAATTTGAATAAATCTTTTTAGTGGTAATGCACTAGGTCGGTGCGCCCTTCTCTTATTGTTGTTTTTTAGGGTGACTGACAGTCACCAGCTCTCTGCTCATGGATCTCTGAGAACCGAGTGATCAGTGGCCTTTGATCGATCGGCTCTCGTTCTTTGAGCCGGCAGAGGACACATCCTGCATCCAACCTAGTTGAAGTACGATTCTTTAAATAAAAAAAAAAATCCCAAACTTCTCTTTTAAGTATTGTAGAAAAATACTACAGCATTTTTGATATTACAAGCTGTACAGCAGATTTTAGGGATTAAACACATTTCATAATTTTTGTAATAAATTATTACTGTATAAATTGCTAATTTTTAGCCTCAGTAAAGGCTCGAAAAATATTTTCTGAACAGTTAATGTTTAAAGCTGAACCCCAGCCTTACCTACAGTTTTGTTCAAACTCCTCTCCTGTACATAAATTGTTTGCTCTGATTTCACACTGTAAGCTTCTCACAGAGTGTACTAAAAACTTCAGTAAATGAGAGAACTCACCTCATTTTCTGCCTGGAGAATGTCCAGCATCATATAGATCTTTCCTCCCCAGCCTGACTGTCCTTAGCCTGTCCCTTTCATTCATTGGATTTTAATTCTTTCAATCATGGAGGCTCAGCATCACATGTGGACACTACCTTGCATGCAAATACAGCCTGCCTAGGAATGCCCAGTCTTCCAGACCGACAGCCACCTTTCAAAACATTTAGATATTTGCAAAACCCCTCCCTAGATCCTGCTCACTGCTTGCATCAGAGCTCTGTGTTATTGAGAGGAATACTGGGCCAGGGGGGTTGTAATGTCAGGAAGCTATGTACAGCACTCTGCTGGCCCCTCCTATCAGCTATGGTCTATGTACAATTATTGAGAAGCACAGAGTCCCAGTGATATCACTAGGTCTAAAATAAAGTACATAATAAAAATGAAAACGTTTTAGAGCCCGTTCACACTGGGGCGACCTGTCAGGCGACCTGGTCGCCTGACAGGTCGCCTTCCATAGAGAAGCTGTGGACCCGTTCTAATAGGAGCGACACAAGTCGCTCCGACTTAGAAAAAGGGTCCGGAGCTTCTTTGGGGCGACCTGGAGCGACCTGCATTGACTTCAATGATATGAAGTTTGTGCCGGCCACTCCGAGGTCGCGGTGCGAGTAGCGCACCGAGACTTCACAGGTCGCCCCGGGAAGTAGCGTCGCCCTAGTGTGAACGGGGTCTAAACATCTAATTTGCTATGAGATGTTTTTCTTTCTGTTACTCTATTGTTATTGCCTATGTGTTCTTTATATGAACAATGAAAATGAAATGGCAAAATATAAGCAAATTAAAGTGGTTCTAAAGTCACATTTTTTTTTTACCTTGATGCATTCTCTGCATTAACTGCTTGCCGACCGCCGCAAGTAGATTTACTGCGGCGGTCAGCCCCTGCCAGGCAGAGTGACGTTAATTAACGTCACTAGCCTGGGAGGGTCTGGGGAGCGAGCGCGCGCCCTCGGAGGCGCGCTCCCGCTCCCGCGCGGTCACGCACCCCCCCGCGCGTGTGACCAGCGGACCCGATGTCCGCCGGCCACTCGGCGATCGTCGGGGGAAGAGGGAGAATGTCAGGCAGCCTGTGTAAACAAGCTGCCTGTCATTCTCATCGCTGTAAAGACACTGATTACTCGGATCTAGTATGTAGATCCGTTGATCAGTGTCCTTACAGCTAGAGCCACAGCCAATCACAGTAAGAATCACGCCCCTAGGGACACACACAGCCCCTCCCTCCCAAATAAAGTTAACCCCTTCACTGCCAGTGTATTTTTACAGTAACAGTGCATATGTATAGCACTGATTACTGTAGAAATGTCACTGGTAACCCCAAAAGTGTCAAAAATGTCAGTCAAGGGTCCGATCTGTCCGCCGCAATGTCGCAGTACCGCAAAAAAAATCGCAGATCGCCGCCATTACGCGTTAAAAAAAAAAACAACAAAAATGACAAAAATCTTTCCCTTTGTTAGTAAACGCGATAACTTTTGCGCAAACCAATCAAAATACGCTTTTTGCGATTTTTTTTACCAAACATAGGTAGGATAAAACAAATTGGCCAAAAATGTTAAAAAATTTTGATTTTTACATTTTTTTTTTGGGGAATTTCATATAAAAAAATGTGAAAAATATTGCTATTTTTGCAAAATTGTCGCTCTTTTTTTGTTTATAGCGCGTGATCAAAAAATCGCACAGGTGATCAAATACCACCAAAAGAAAGCTCTGTTTGTGGGAAAAAAAGGACGTCAAATTCGTTTAGGTACAGCGTCGCACGACCGCGCAATTGTCCGTTAAAGTCACGCAGTGCCGAATCGCAAAATACCCCCTGGTCTTTTAGCAGGAAAATCCTCCGGGGCTTAAGTGGTTAAGGTAAAACATTCCCTATCTTTCCTACCCCCTCTCTCTAAACACTTACATGACTTCTCTCACCAATCCCGTGCTCTCCCAGCTGCAGCATCAATTCCTGGTCTCACAGGAGACACTCCTCCTACTTCTGTCGGTAATTCTCGTGAGGAGGGAGCGGGGTTGTGGCTTACCGGCATTGTGTGTAAAGCCTCGTACACACGCAACGATTGTTGGCCGACCGATCGGCCGACTGTTGTCCAGTGTTGTGTTGGTTGAAATGTGCTCTAGACTGCACACAAATTTTTTCGGCCAACAACCACCAACTTCAGAAGTGATGTCATGTGATGGTTGACTTTCTGTGTGTTTTTTCTTCTCTGAGCATGCCCAGTCTTGCTCATCTGATTTTTGTCTGCCGAAATCTGTACTGACTGACGAACAATCGGCCGTTCTGTTGACGGCCAACAAAAATTTTATAGCATGCACACCAGATTTTGTTCGGCTGAAAAGTCGCAGTCGGTTATCGGAAGCATCATACTAACAAGCCGACAATCGGCCGATCGGACGTTGGCCGAAAATTCACGGCCAACAATCGTTGCGTGTGTACGAGGCTTGACTATGGACTCACAGAGCCCCTTTCAGGAGAGCGCACATGGGTGCCCCCATTGCAAACGGTTTGGGGGAAGAAGGCGCAGGCAGCGTGAGCAAGGGGCCGCCAAAGAGCAGGTAAGGGACTGCTCTATGCAATATCGTTGCACAGAGCAGGAAAGTGCAACCTTTGATTTAAGAAAGATAAAATACCCTTAGGCCTCATGCACACGGGACGTTTTTACAGCTGCTATTTTTGGCGTCAGATGTGTTGTTTTTTTTTTTTTCTTTTTTTGCAGCCAGTAAACCCCCCAGCATGTTTTTCTATGTGTCCATGCACACATAGGCTGTTTTCAACTGTTTTTGGCAGGGGCATTATCTGGCTGGAAAACCCCCCCCAGAACTAGTGGGTTTTTTAGGAGGAGTTTTTCAGTTGTAAAAACGCTCTAAGGCTTCGTTTCCACTATTGCGACTTGCTGTGCGACTTGACACATGTCAAGTCGCACAGCAAGTCAAAAGCCATTGATTTCAATTTGGCCCGTTTTCACTGCCGCGACTTCAAAAGTAGTTTGTGCACTACTTTTGGGCCGACTTCAGTGCGACTTCCCTCTATAATGAGGGACAAGTCGCACTGAGAGCCGCAAACAACTTTCACTACGAAGTCGCGCTAGAAGTAGCACGACTTCGTATCCGCGGTAGTGGAAACTGAGCCTAAATCTGATAAAATCTGAAAAAAGTTAAACGCTGAAAAATGCAGCTATTCAACTTTTATCAGTGTTTTTGAGCCATAAGCTTTTATGGGAGTATAGTTTTGATAAAAAACACTGAAAAACACTACTGCAAAAACCCTGAAAAACTCACTCTACAGCTAACGCTACTGCCTTTTTGATAACGTCCAGTTTATTTATTTTATTGAAATAAAAAAGAGGTTTTTCTTACCTCCTCTGTGCAACAATATTGCACAGAGCGGTCCCTTACCCCTTCTTTTTTTGGTCCTCTGCTGGCACTGTCTTCATCTTCTCCTTGCGAATGCCCCCTATGGGCTCTGTGTGTCCATAGACACGCACAGTTGGCCACACCACTCATCCAACCTCACAGGATTGGATTGACTGCAGGTGGAATATTTGGGACAAAGAGTGGAAGGTTTTTACCTTAATGCAGGGAAAGGTAAAAAAAAACATTTTGCCTTAAGAATTACTTTTTCAATTTAAATGTGAAACCGTTTTTTGCCCAGTAGGATAATTTTCTAGTGTCGGCTCACTTCATGTCCACTTACCTGATTGAAGAATAGAGTTTGCAGCCCCTGGTAAAAGTGGACCTTGGCCTCCCCCATGCCTAAATGCTGCAATAAATTAAATAAAATAAAATCTGTAGTGGAAAAAGATAATATACTTAACTTACCCCTAGCTTTTGTACTGCAGATGGTAATGTTACGCTTTGTCCAACAAGAACCTGGGAAATGGTGAGCAGCCTGACACTCCATTCACACTAACGCGACTTGTCAGGCGACTTGTCGCGGTCTATTGACTGCTACAGTCAAATAGGACACAAGTCGCTCCGACTTAGAAAAAGGGTCCTGTACTTCTTCGGGGCGACCTCGGAGCGACTTGCATAGACATTCATTATATGAAGTCCGTGCAAGTCGCGCCGAAGTCGCAGTGCACGGGACTTCACAAGTCGCCCCCGAAGTAGTACAGAGTCGTGCCACGGTAGTGTGAATGCGGGCTTAATCTCACAAGATGATGCTCCAGCACAGTGCAGTAGCGCCATTTTTACGAGATTTGGACTACTCAGTATTTCCCGTTATTTCATTGGAAGGAGTGTGATAACGCCCTCATCTAGGCATCGCAAGCTGCTGAACAAACAAACTCCAACATCCCTCAATCAAAGGTTTAGAAACGTCTGGGTTGTGAAGTTCAGCTGTGTTTCTATTTTTGTTGTTTGTGAATGTTGTGGTGCGGTTTCTTTCTGGCAAGTGTAAGTATTTCTGTTCCTCATTTATTGTTTGAAGTAAAATTGTCACAGACAACATGAGGTGAAAAATGTGCTGATCAGCTGTCTGACATTATTTAATCCCTGAAGTCAGGACAGAACATTTTGACACTGGCAGACAAGATCACTAAATTTAGGGTGATTTGTATGCTAATTTGTATACTTTTATCCATTTTTAAATATAGGACTAAAATCTAAAACCCTAAACTTTTTTTTTTTTTTTTATTAGCTGTCCCCATGACAAGTTTTTTTGTTGCAACATTGAGTCTGCACTCTGCAACAAAACGAATGCTTTAGGGCTCTTTCACACGGGCATTCCGCATGTCCGTAAATCATCCTATTTTTTTGCGGATGATATACGGACATAATGTATGTCAATGGCATTGCGGATGTCAGCGGATGACCATCCGCTGACATCCGATTTTCATCCTTTCAGTTCTGTTCCATTTTTTGGAACAGAACAGAACCCTATTTTTGTTCCGTTTAAAAAAAAAACGGAACGGATGCAAAATCGGATGTCAGCTGTGTCATCCGCTGACATCCGCAATCCCCATAGACATACATTATGTCCGTATATCATCCTCAAACTGATGGGATGATGTGCGGACATACGGAGCGGATGACACAAGTGTCATCCGCTCCGTGAAAAAAAAAAAAAAAGTGCCGGAGCGGATCGCAATGCGGTCCGCTCCGTGTGAAAGAGCCCTTAGTTTAAAGTGATTTGTAAAGTTTTTTTCTATAAAAATAACAAACATGTTATACTTAGCTCCTCTGTTCAGTGGATTTGCACAGCGCAGCCTCGAGCCTCCTCTTCTCTGGTCCCTCTTCTGTGATCCTGGCCCCTCCCTCCTGGTGAGTGCCCCCACCGCAAGCAGCTTGCTATGGGGGCACCCGAGCCAAGTCACAGCTCCCTGTGTCCATTCAGACACAGGATCGCCACCCTGCCTTGTCCCCTTTCTCCCCTGATTGGCTAGCTGACTTTGACAGCAGCGGGAGCCAAAGGCGCCGCTGCTTTGTCTCCACCAATCAGGAAGGAGAATCTCGGTCGGCTGAGACACTCGTGGACATCCCTAGAAAGAGACAGGCCTCAAGTAATTGTTAGGGGAGCTGCTGCACACAGAAGGTTTTTTTTAATCTTAATGTATAAGGATAAAAAACCTTCTGCATTTACAACTCCTTAAAAAAAAATAAAGCTTGGTGCTGAGTAACAGAAGCTCAAAATACATACTCAGCTGACCATTCAGGTCTGGCTAACCAATCCTCCCTTTCTGTTATGTAAGGCGCCCTATCAGATTTCAGTTAAAGAGAAACAGTCCCAAAGGGAGAGGCTACAGCTCAGGTCTCTTCATAATCCTGATGGCCCAGCAACACTAGTGTCATGGTTCCACCCTGCATCAAAAACCTTAAAAAAAAAAAAAAAAAAAAAAGTTAACCAAAACCCATAATGGTTTCCCTTTGATTTAAAATGTTTGTCTGTATCATTTCAAGGATACACTATATTGCCAAAAGTATTTGGATGCCTTCCTTTACACGGACATGAACTGTAATGGCATCCCAGTCTTAGTCCGTAGGGTTCAATAATGAGTTGGCCCACCCTATGCATCTATAACAGCTTCAACTCTTCTGGGAAGGCTGTACACAAGGTTTAGGAGTGTGTCTATGGGAATGTTTGACCATTCTTCAAGAAGCACATTTGTGAGGTCCCAAAGTTGTTCTATTGGGTTGAGGTCAGGACTCTGTGCAGGCCAGTCAAGCTCCTCCACCCCAAACTCGCTCATTATTGTCTTTATGGACCTTGCTACCTAGAAGAGTTGAAGCTGTTATAGCTGCAAAGGGTGGGCTAACTCAATATTGAACCCTAAGACTGGGATGCCATTAAAGTTCATATGCGTGTAAAGGCAGGCATTCTAATACTTTTCCAAAAAACGATAGGTGCTGTACAGCACCCCACTCCTGCGCTCAGAACCTGGTCCTCAGGCTGCCACAATCCCGGAACTTGTGCTAGTACTTGGCATCCGTTATGGCTAGGCCTTGCTGCCCCTTACGACCAGGGCGGTCGACCAAACACTGTAAATACAGGACAAAGAAAGAGCGCACCAGCCTAGCGCATTATCCTCAGCGAGTTTATTAAATCAAAGTTCTAATACTTTTGGTAATATGTTTAATTACTCCTGTCCAGGGCTGGATGAATATTTTAAAGTGAACCTGTATAAAAAAAGAAAGAAGCGTAACAGCTGTGTGAGAAGACTGAAGGAAGCAGTAATTGCCTAACTCATGAGCCCCACTGCAAGGGAGAATTTTTCCTTTAGCTTTATAGGAAATCTAAATATAAAAAAGAGAAAATGGTGCCTCTAGATACAATTTTTCGACTAGTGACTCTAGTCAGTGAGCAGCTGCCATCAATTGTATAGTGAAAATCACCAAAAAAAGGTGTATATACCTTGTGTTGAGGCGATAGCCTAAATAACCTGTGTTGTGTGTTTTTAGTGCAACTCACCAATAGTTAACCCAAAACCATTTTATGTGCGCAAACAAATCAAAATGAAAAGATCCAGAAAAAATATAAATGTCCTGTAATTCAAAAATACGACCGTCAATCTTCTATTCAATTTTTTCCTGTCACCACATGTGCTCTTGTGTTGCATGCTCTTCTCACCTTATAAAGTGCTCTACTCAAAACATGTGATCCACCACCTAGTATAAGAGGGGCCACTCACCAGAAGCATTTGGACCACCAAGGCCCCTCACAGCTTGTATGAGGGATCTTTAAAGTTGGTGTGTGCCCAGCGTTCATCTCCTCTTCCTCTTTCTCGCTCATCCAGTTCCACTAGCAGGGAAATCCCACAATAAAAAGCAATAGCACAATAATCGTGAAATACGTTTAATTAATAAGAGTTTCCCAATAAAAACATAAGCCAGTTTATTCACGTTTTCCTGTGCCATTAAGCGGCACCCACTGTTCAATTGCCTGGTTCTTCTCACATTACTTGCGTCCAACCTAAGTGGGACGTGACGTCAGCAAGACCTGGAAAGTTGCGCTGCTGCTATGGACCTCAACGCATTTCTCCGGAAAGGCGTCATCAGGAAGTCAGGACTTTTATTTGCTGCCAAGTTGATTGCATTGGTTTGTTTGCACATAAAAAATGGTTTTGGATTAACTATTGGTGAATTGTACTAAAACACACAACACAGGTTATTTTAGCTTGCGCCTCAACACAGACCTCTCCTCCTGAAATTGCTAGTTACCTGGCTGTTGAGTTGATCCTGTGGATGAAAATGGAGCAAGTAAGAAAACCAAGAATCCAGACTTTACTGGCTACATGCCTGCCTTGGGTCTGTGACTTATAAATATATTAAATAAAGCAAGGCAAGCAGGTCCAAAGGAGGTCTGCAATGGCAGCCTATTGGTTTACGTTAATAACCCAGTCCTCTATAACAGTGTCCTCAGGGCACACTAACAGGCCAGATTTTAAGTATTACCTTGGGGAGATGCAGACTAGAATACTGCAATCACTGAGCAGCAAGAGATGACCTGTGATGTATTCAGTTTTCTTGCAAACCTGGCCTGTTAGTGTGCCCTGAGGACCGCTGCTCTATAAAGCCGTTTGTGCAAGTGGTTTACATCTAGTCTTACCATGGAAACCAAACTCCATGAATGTATATCCAAAGAAAGAAAACCTGCTGTGATAGCCGCAAGAAAGAGGAATAGTCTGCCAAGTGTTACCAACAGGGTTGGGGGATTGGAGCGAGAAGCTGAGATGGACAAGGTCCCAAGGTTCCTGAACCTCAGAACTTGTCCAGCTAATCCAGCATCTGAACAGAAGATTACATGACTAACCTTTTTAATATAGCTTTAGCCTTATTGCTGTACGCTGATGACCATTTTATGCAAAGTGTACCCATGTCCTGTTCCCTGCAGTTGTCACCACCCCACTAGGATGTTCAAAATCCACATTTACAATATGTAACCCGCACCAAGGGACTTTTAGCAGTAAAATCAACTGTTTCATTGCACTTTCTGAAGTAGCAATACAAAATCTAAAAACTCTGTGCAAAGCAGAGCAACATTTTGAACAACAAAGTGTTCTTTTTCAAGCCTGGAACGTGTTTCTGTATGTGTGCGTGCATATACACTATTGTGCAAGTGTGGAAAAAATGCTGTAAATAAGAATGCATTCAGAAACCGAAGTGTTAATAGTTTATATTTTGTCAGTTAACAAAATGGAAAGTAAATGAAGAGAAGAGAATTCCAAATCAAAATTAATATTTGGTGTGACCAGCCTTTGCTTTCAAAACAGCATCAATTCTTCTAGGAACACTTGCACACAGTTTTTAACTACTTTACCACCGGAGGATTTTGCTGTCTTACGTCCAGGCCACTTTTTGCGATTCGGCGCTGTGCGACTTTAACTGACAATTGCGCGGTCGTGCGACACCGTACCCAAACGAAATTTACGTCCTTTTTTTTTTTCCACAAACAGAGCTTTCTTTTGGTGGTATTTGATCACCTGTGCGATTTTTACATTTTGTGCTATAAACAAAACAAAGCGTAAATTTTGAAAAAAATAGCAATATTTTTCACATTTTTTTTTTCTTTAAATTCCCCCCCCAAAATGTAAAAATCAAAAAATGTTTAAATTTTTGGCCAATTTGTTTTCTGCTAACTGGTAAAAAAAAATCGCAATAAGCTTATTTTGATTGGTTTGCGCAAAAGTTATTGCGTTTACTAACTACAGGAAAGATTTCTGTCATTTTTGGTGTTTTTTTTTTTTTAACGAGTAATGGCGGCGATCTGCGTTTTTTTTTTTTTTTTTGCGGGACTGCGACATTGCGGCGGACAGATCGGACCCTTGACTGACATTTTTGACACTTTTGGGGGTACCAGTGACATTACTACAGTAATCAGTGCTATAAATGTGCACTGTTACTGTAAGACACTGGCAGGGAAGTGGTTAATTTTATTGGAGAGGGAGGGGTTAATGTATGCCTGGTGCTTACTAACGTGTGTGGGGGGAGGTGACTGAGTGACACAGGGACAGATCGCATGTTCAACTATGCTGAACCCTGCAATCTGTCACTGTCTGTCACTTAGGAGATCCGCCCACTTTGTTTACACAAGCTGGCAGATCTCCAAACTCGATTCCCCGGCGATTGGGGAAGAGCGGCGGTGATCACCGCCTCTCCTCCCCTGGCCCAACTCCCGCTGTGACTGAATACAGCTGGAGCGAGCCTCCGGCGGCGCGCGTGCGCCGCCCACAAGGGGAGGAGTCCAGCGACGTAGGTCTACGTTGCTGGACGGGAACTAACCACTTTGCCGCAGTAGAGCTCGAGTGAGCGGTCGGCAAGTGGTTAAAGGATCTCGGCAGGTAGGTTGTTCCAAACGTCTTGGAGAACTAACCACAGATCTTCTGTGGATGTAGGCTGCTTCAAATCCTTCTGTCTCTTCATCTAATCCCAGATAGACTCAAATTATGTTGAGATCAGGGCTTTGTGGGGGCCAAACCATCACTTCCAGGACTCCTCGTTCTTCTTTACTCTGAAGATAGTTGACATTGGATTAATGTTTGGGGTCATTTTATTGCTGCAGAATAAATTTGGGACCAATCGCATGCCTACCTGGTGGTAATGCATGATGAATAAGTATCTGCCTGTATTTCTCAGCATTGAGGATACCATTGTTCCTGACCAAATCTCCAACTCCATTTGCAGAAATGCAGCCACAAACTTGCCTGCAGACACTCATTTTTGTACCACTCTCCAGCCCTTCGGCCAACAAACTGCCTTCTGCTACAGCTACATATTTCAAATTTGGACTCATCGGTCCAGAGCACCTGCTGCCATTTTTCTGCACCCCAGTTCCTATGTTTTCGTGCATAGTTACTTAGCCTTGCTCCCACATCGGAGGTATGGCAATTTGGCAGCAATTCAACTTCTCCAGACAGTAGATGGGTGTATCTGGGTCCCACTGATTTCTGCCAGTTCTGTGCTCGTGGCACTTCTGGATATCCTCTTGATGTTGAAGGGATATCAGCATGAATGCACATTTCATCTGCTGCATTAAAAAGGTTCTAAAGGCAGAATGCTTTTTTTTTTAAATCTTAATGTATTTTATAAGATAAAGCCTTATATATGCAGCAGCCCCCCTAAAACTTACCTGAGCCCCATCCCAAACCAGTGATATTGTAGAGAGAGACTCGACTGTCTGGGACTCTCCCTCCTCATTGGCGGAGACAGCAGCGGTGTGCCATTGGCTCCCGCTGCTGTCAAAGTCAGTAATCCAATGAGGAGAGAGAGGGGGCGGCGCTGAACCACAGTATCGTGTCAATGGGGACACAGAGCAGCGGTTCAGCTCGGGTGCCCCTATAGCAAGCTGATTGCTATGGGGGCACTCGGCAGGAGGGAGGAGCCTGGAGCGTTGGTGAGGGACCCGAGAAGAGGAGGATCTGAGCTGTTTTTGGAAAAAAACACTGCACAAAGCAGGTAAGTATGACATGTTTGTTATTTTTAAACAAAAAACAAAACTTAAATATCACTGTTTTCTTGGCCATAAAAAGCGAGAAAAGGAGGTGCAAACACCTGGCGCATTACCCTTGGACACCTTTAAACCTTTTATTAAAAAGCCAAAAACATACTCAGACATGAAGAACATATATCGCATAGAATGAGTCCACACATGTGGAGGTAGTCATCCCTATCGTTGGACCACTGACGCGTTTTGGGAGACACACTCTCTTCTTCAGAGCTTCAAATGTGTCAGCGGTCCAATGGTGGGGACGACTACCTCCACACGTGTGGACTCATTCTATGCGATATATGTTCTTCATGTCTGTGAGTATGTTTTTGGCTTTTTAATAAAGGTTTAAAGGTGTCCAAGGGTAATGTACCAGGTGTTTACGCCTCCTTTTCTCTCTTTTTATGCACTTCTAATTAGAGTTCCCCGCCTGAGGTGAGCAGCACGCTTATTCCCATTGGAGTGAGCGCTTGGGTGTTAAAGATGTTTTCTTGGCTGACCATTTTATTTATGGTCAACGTTGCCTATTTCTTCGTGCTTTTTCAGAAGAGCTTGAACAGCACATCTTGAAACCCCAATCTGCTTCTAAATCTTCGTCTGGGAGAGACCTTGCAGATGCAGTATTACTACCTTGTGTCTTGTTGTTGTGCTCAGTCTTGTCATGGTGTATGACCTGTGACATGAAACTGTCTTCTACAACCTCACCTTAGTAGCAGAACTTGGCTTTTCCTCACCCAGTTTTAAGCCTCCTACACAACCTTTTCTGTGACCGTTAATGACTGCTTCAACCTACATTTGAAATTGATAATCATTAGGACCTGCTTGGTATAATTGATCATACACCTGACTCTAATCCTACAAAAATCCCTAACTTTGTGCAAGAGCTCAAAATGTGCAAGTGTAAGGCTGGCCATGCATTATACAAGCGTCTTGTATAATTTTCCTTTAGATTTACCAAAGCCATGTAATATGGAGGTCAAACCTAAACACTTTAAATTTGTATGCAGTCAGGCAGGCCCTTGCACTACATAGTTGAAGGTAAATCTAAAGGAAATTGAATAAGAATTTTGTATAATGTATGGCCAGCCTAAATATTGGTTTGATGCCAAAGGGTAGTCACACAAAATAATGATTTAATTTAGAGTTTTCTCTTCTTCACTCTGTGTTTTGTAAATTGATAAAACTAAACCATTTACAATATATGTTTGAGTTGAGAGTTGATCACCCAAGGGGGACGCATTTTCCAATGACCAATGTCTAAGATGGGAATTTCTATCACTTTGGGAAGATTTCCTTTCATTTCCGGTTATAACTGCACTACAGGAGATCAGCAACCTGATAGGAATTTTAACCCTTTCCCACTCTATCTAAAACCACTTAGACAGGAAGTTGCGTGTCTGTTTGGAAATGTTGCCCCCCTACTCTCCTCTATGACCTTCCTTTTATTCACTTTGGATATGTTCCTGAACCTTTATATGTTTGATATTCAATATTAAAGCAGAACTACAATGCAATCGAGAACAACAAGCCAAAAAATGCTATTTTAATAAATTTTTGTTAATCAACGTAAACTCCCCCATCCATCCATGTCTCCAGTTTTTTGTTTTGCTGAGAAATCACCTTGAAAAACACCCCCTAACATTTCTGACCATGGCCATCTTAAGTAAGGGCAGATGGTTCATGTAGCATTTACTTCCTGGAATCCATCTGCTCTTAGCTCAGGCATGCAGGCAGGAGGGTGTGCTTAGCTGAGAAAAAACCCTCCTGAAGGCTCCTGGGATGTATGAAATCATTCTGGTCTTGGCCAGAAACCAGCAAATAACTGAAGAAATGTAAAGAAAAGCTTAAAACCTCTAAATATGATCCACTTTCCAATCTTTTTACTAATGCTAGCAGCAGAAGGATTAAAAATAGTAAATGTTGATTGAGCGAATGGAGTTCCACTTAAGTTGTTTAGAAAAAGTAATATTTAGTAACCGATTAAGTAACACATAAGAGCACTGGCACTTACAAGTGTATGTGAGAACCTATTTATGGTCTGGTCCCACTTGGGGATTTTTCAGGGAAAAGATTTTTCAGCGCACAACTGACTTCCTGTCTGTTGTTCTTATATACTAGTTTTGTAGATAAATGATTTTATAGTCAGTCTTATCATAGGTGGATAAAACCTAATCTTATTATATAACCTAGAATTTGCTAAATGGTTGTATGAATAGTTCAATATCTGTTCATGGTATTAAATTAATGTGTTTTTTTTTTTGTAGTGTGGCGCTATATTGGTGCACTGTTCGCCGTTGTCTTCTTGGTACTCCAACTCTTGTTACTGGTGGAATTTTCTCATAAATGGAATAACAATTGGTATGTCATTTCCTTGAATACATAACCCTTTTTACAATACTAGTGTATAGATAATGCATTGTAGACTATAGGAATATATAGTAAAGGATGGCAGAGTATTATAATTCATAGTGGCCAATCTGATGTTAGGCTCCATTCACACCTGAGCGTATCGTTTTCAGGCGTTTTTTTTGGGCTTTTTACATGCGTTTTTTTTAGGGGTTTTTTACATGGGTTTTTTTTTTTTTGCTTTTTACAGGCATTTTTTTTTGGGCTTTTTACGGGCATTTATTTGGGCTTTTTACATGCATTTTTTTGGGCTTTTTACAGGTGTTTTTTTGGGGCTTTTTTCAGGTGTGTTTTTTCTGACTTTTTTCAGGTGCGTTTTTCTGGCTTTTTTCAGGCGTTTTTTGCAGGTGTTTGGAGGAAGGTATTGACATCTAACAAATGCTTGTAATCAGCCGAAAAGAGGCTCATGTACTTTTTTTGAGCTTCAGGCGTTTTTCTTCTGGAGACAAAACGCTCAGATGTGAACAGGGGCCATTGAAATGAATCGGATTTTGCTTGATGGGCGTTTTGAGACTTCAGAGATGAGCGTTTTTAAAAGCTTAAATACTCTCAGGTGTGAACAGGGCCTTAGTTCAGGTGACAGAAGTAGCTCTGACCTACTGCAGATTGAACAATGCCTTAGCCCACGTTCACATTGGCGCGATTTGACATGTCTATGACTATTGCCGGCAACGGACATGTCCTAATGGGTGCAATGCCAACTTTGCTGCGCCGCACAGGTTTCCAAAAGTAGTTCCTGCACTACTTTTGGCGACTTCGGGGGGCGAGTTCAATAGACATTTGTGCATGAACTCGCACATATATCTTTCAAATCCCCCAGAACTCGCACTGAAATGCGGGTTTGAAATCCTGTGAGTTCAGATTTTAAACTCGCACTCAGTGTGAACGTATCCTCCATGAAAAAGCTCACTGATATCTCATTGAGTGACAGCTGAAGCCTTAGTACTCTTAATGCACATGCTTGCTGGTAATCCACATACTGGTAACAGTAGAGAAGAGCAGATATGTGATGTACACGCATCGCTGGCCTGATATACAGACTGCATTGCCACTCAGCATTCAAAACAAACTGATATTCTATCTGTTATTTTCAGCTGTGGGTTTGAATATGATTGGTTTGCTTGGAAATTTAAGGGAAAAAAAATGGTCTTCAGAAATTTTGGTAAATTGGGCAAATTAGTGGATTTTATCCATTGATTAAATTATATCCCTACCCAAAATGGTTTCTTTTTTATTTGGGCTACTGTAAGAACATGTTAAAATTACTGTCTGTGCCCCATATTGGAGATTTTCCTTCATTTTTTTTGTCCCAAAAACACAACCGGAAGCAAGAAGAAATCTCTCCAAAGTGGAAATCCTCTCTTAGGCTCTATTCACATTACCATCTCTCCAAAGTCACACTATTTCCAGTGCGACTTTGCAGATCGACTTTGATGCAACTTCTTGGTGTGATTTTGATCCGACTTTACATTCTGTGGATCAAAGTCTTATTCAAAGTCGCACCAAAGTAGTGCAGGCACCTTTTTCAAAGTCGCTGCGACTTTAAGTCACACCAATTTGATCGTGCCATTGAAAAGAATGGTGTGTGACTTGTCATGTGAGTTTGATGTCCAAAGTTGCATGACAAATCGCACAAGTGTGGATGGAGCTTTAGATAGTTGTCACTGTAACAAGGGGTTCCACATTGCAAGATATCTCTAATCCTGTTCTGGTGAAATCTTTAAAATGTTGGATTTTCCCATCACTTTATGTTCCAGAATAATTGACACCAGGAATAATAAAGTGGGTTAGTCTTCTCGGTGGGGACAGGCAGCAACACAAACCTGACGGAAGCTTTAACCCTTCCCAGTACTTTGTGTCTAATTTATTTTGCTTTCCATGCAGGCACATGACAATTACATAACATAGCACAGTTTAAAGTCTATGTTCACCTTTAGGGCTCATGCACACGGGCAGAAAAAATGCCGCTCCTTGGGACATTTGGGTTTTTTTTTTTTTTTTTGTATGCCCATGAACGCAGCTTCAGGTTATTTTATTGTGTTTCTTTTTACTAATCTGCACTAAAATTATGACAGCTGAAACATGACTGCAGAATCTGTAGAAAAAATAGTTGGCATTCTGGAATTTTCAGGACTAACCTTTTTATTGGTATACAGTTTGCATCACAGGAATCATGTTTTTGAGATGTTGGATTCGCATTTTTCTTTATGCCATTGTTCTAATTGTGGTATTTTCTATGTTCCTCTGTTAGGCATTCAGGAACGGCACATAATAAGCTGTGGTATGGGGCGTTGGCGCTGGGCATTCTGTTACTGTACACCATTGCTGTGGGAGCCCTCGGCCTACTGTCATGGTTCTACACCCATCCTGAGCATTGTCTCCTCAACAAAATCCTGCTGGGTGTCAATGGTGGACTTTGCTTACTTTTGACACTTGTGTCCATATCACCGTGCGTACTTAAACGTAAGTATTATTTTGCTATATAACAGTGTCAGTCAGTAGGGCTGTGGATTGTGTCAGTAGTTTTTTATTCTAACTTTTTTATTATTTTTTAAAAATTATTTGGGGGGCTTTGGTGAAATATAAGGGGTTCAAACAGGCCCCTGATGTCTCACTTTTGAGACTGAGAAGGGGATTGAGGACACATATTCCCCAGTCCCTTTCTCTGCGGCTTCAGCTGCACTGGACAGTGAATGAATGGGAAGTGCTCTGTGCTAAACGGCTTTCTGTTCATTCACAAACAGAAGCATAGTAAACACGGTCTGTTCACAAACTTCTCAATCCAATTTTTAATCTCTTTAATTTCTTTTACATTACCAACAACTATGTAGTGTGAGGGCCTTAGGAAGTAGCTGATCAAGGCACATAAAATTAGGTAATCTCTCATACTACGTAGTTGGTAAATCTAAAGGAAATTATATTATTAAATTGTATTAATTATGGTCATCTTGAGAGAATGAATGCTCCTAAAAACCACCTCTCTCTCTCATTCCGCTATAGTCCAAGAGAATGGAAACCCTTCCACCTTTTGTATAGTTTCTCTATAGACTAAAGTTGGCCACATAGATTGTAATCCCCTACCTCAAGAAGCTGTTCAATGCATATCCATTTTGAAGTCCCTCAACTAAGTAGTTGTTGGTAAATCTAAAGGAGACTGTGCAGTCTGATGGTAACGTGTGGCCACCTTTTTGGATTTACCAACAACTATGTAGTGTGAGAGCCAACCAAACCAGATATAAATTGAATAGGATGATTTAAGCAGGTTTTGCATTACATGGTGGTTTGTAAATTTTACGCCTGCCACATACTTTATGATTATATCGCCACCACCTTCAGATATACCAGCTACAGTGCCTGCAAGACATGGTTCATAGTAAGTGAACTTTTTAGTGTAACTCTCATACATGTTAAAAGTTTTGTTTGCAGTAGATTGTATAAAGATTGTACAATTGGATCATAATGTGTACGGTATGTTTTATTGTACAGTAAAAATTGTAATGTATGTGGTCCACTTTAGAATCTATACATTCTATGCCATATGTGAAGTAGCATAGCAGCCTCCAGTGAGTACACATTAACAATGGAGTTCCTTTATGTTACATATGGTAGCATAGCAACTAGGGACTCAAAGGAATCACTACCTGTTTTATGGGGGTTCTGCTAAGTTTTCTGGCTTTAGTAACACTATTAAACTATTTACTTTTAAACAAGATAAAAATGAGAGCTGTTCAGTACCACTAAAAGACATTATAGTATATAAGATATGTTTTCAAAATGCACAGATGTAAATCCTTCCAATTAACCTTTACAAACAGTAGCTCCCCTTGATTTACTATATTTGTTTATTTCCCCGTATAATGCCTCTTCCTATGTATAACAAAATAGAAATAAAAGTTGTGATAAAAAAAGCCTTTGTTTGGCATTCCTAATCACTATTGATGGAATATTATTAATATGGAATAACATAATTTTTTTTTTTTTTTTATAAGACAACCCACAGTCTGGATTGTTGCAGTCAGGCATGATCAGCTGCTATGTCATGTACCTGACCTTCTCTTCTTTGTCCAACAAGCCGCCAGAGACAAGTAAGTGTTCCGTTACGTCTTCAGACATAAAACTTTCTGCTAGATTTGCACATACACTGGGCAGTGGGTGCTGGGAGATTTTTTACACTTGCCTTTGACTCGGTTCGATCAATACATTTCTGAACAATATTGGTTTGAAATAAAGTAATCAAAATGTAATACTAAAATGTTTGTACACAGTTTTTGGCCCCTTGCACATGGGCGTCACAAGTTCCTGAGTAATGTTAAGTAAAGGTGTGCAAGCGTATAGGAAAGTACAATTCTTCTTCGTTGCGAGTATTGTAATATACTCATTTGTACTCGTATGCACATAAACAGTAAATTACTGCAACCATATGTAAAATTTTCTATTTTTGTTTTACTGCTCTGTACTCAACTAATCTTTACTGTGTGTAATGTCCCATAGGCAACAATGCGTCTCATATCAGATCAGAAAAATAACTTGCACGTTTTTACTCTCGTGTGCAACAGGCCTTAAAGTGTAGACTAAACTTTAATTAAGGGCCTTTTTACACAGGCTGTCCGATCAGGTTGCCTGTCAGTTTTTCAGGTGGACCTGATCGGACCCTCCAGTGTCCCCTATGGGGCGATGGATGTCAGTGGACACATGACATCCGCCACTATTCGATCTGATCCTGCCTGCAAAATCCAGATGGATCAGGTCGGATAAAAATGGACATGCGGTCCGTTTCCATCTGATTTCCCCATAGAGGAGGACGGGACTGAGTCCGTGTCCGCTCTGCACAGTGAAGCGGACAGAAACTGTAACCTGCCTGCTCAGCGGGGATCAGCGAGAATCCATTCCATGGAGGCGCCCGTGCAAAAGGGGCCTAAAAGGGGTTTAGGGAAAATATTGTATGTGCCTTCTAGGAATTGCAGCCATTGTATTTATACCTAGTCTCCTTATTATCAGGGGCTCAGAAGTAACTGGACAAACTAATATAATCATAAATATAATGATCATTTTTGATACTTGAGAATGACTGCCCGAAGACTTGCTGTTGCGGTATGCTAGTGTGGGGTTCAAGGGGTTAAAGCAGGCGGAGAGGAGGCGATACTTCCTCCTTGTCTGTCAAATGCGCTCTGAAGACTGTTTGACATCCACATTGTCTGCAATCAGGAACGTGCAGCCACACGCATGTCAAATTGGAAGCAGTGGCCGTGTGCATCCAATTGCCATGAATGGGACTGCCTGAACAGGGATAAACCGAACACCTGGGCATCTTCATGCGAGTAAACACGCCCGTTGCACTGGTTGTACACTGTAGTATTCCTATTCTGGGACCAACTGTACCATTTTGAATTTCTCATTACTTTTTATTTTGGAGGCAATGGTCACCAGGACAAATAAGTAGAATCTTCTTAGTGGGGGCACAGACAGCATTGAAAATCTGTCATGGGTTCTAACCTTTTTATACTCTATTTAAAAACTACAAAAAAAAAAATGTTTTGCATACCATATATTAATCATATTGAAACAAAAGAATGCTAGGTTTTCAAACCTGTTAAATTTACAGTAGGCTCCATCAATCATCTTTCCCCTGCTTAATGTGGTCAGGTGGGAAAGTTGTGTAACCATTTGGTTTGTTTTGGATCCAGTAGTCATGCAGCCTTTTTCAGTAGAAACTAGTGAAGGACATTGGCTCATTAGCACTGTGTAAAAAAAATTATAATAATAATCAGCAGAAAATGGGTTAACTGCTTCAGTTAAAACAATACTTAACTTTTTTTTTTTTTAATTTTTACAATCCATATGTTCTGTTGCGAGTTTCCAGTAACCCACACATATATATTAATTTCTTTTTTTCTAAAGTTTTGGATGAGGATAATAAGAACATAACGATCTGTGTGCCCAACATTGGTAATGGAATAAACCAAGATGAGCGGCTAGTCTCAGTGCTGGGTGCTGTCCTCATGCTTGGTTGCATTCTGTACTCCTGGTAAGTAGTTGTGTTACAAGATGATCTAGATGAATATATGCCTTGATCTAGCATTGAAGTAATCTTTCAAGTTCGATGTAGTCATTATTCAATTGCTTAAAAGCAGGCAGATGTTCCTCCATACACGTGAGGGCGAGTATCTACCAGTTCTGTCTGTGAACCCCACTTGACACTGACACACACGTGTATTAGATCTCTATAGAAAAGTAATAAATAAGTACCCACCCAGACATTTTGCAACAAGTTGGAAAAACTCACTATATGATAAAAAGAAACCCTCAATGGCTGGTACCACTTGTCACTGCGACGTGCTGTATAGACATGTCTCAATAATCACAAGTGGAGTCCTCTTACTTTTACGGAGCCTTCATGTACTGACACACATAGGCTGAATGCTAAAGAACAGACTGACATGTACAAAATTTCATTTGTCCCATTGTGGAGGACCAGGTAGGGGGCACTCCGAGGGCATGGTTGAAATTTTTATTTAAAAAATAATAATAATATATATATATATATATATATATATATATATATATATATATATATATATGCTATAAAATTAGCGATTTTTTTCCCTCCCCGGTTAAATGTAACTCGCTAGTGTTACAAGGTCTCAGGTGTGAATGGGGAGCAGGTGTGTTAAATTTGATGTGATCACTCTCACTCTCTCATACTGATCACTGGAAGTTCAACATTGCACCTCATGGCAAAGGACTCTCTGAGGATCTGAAAAAAAGAATTGTTGCTCTACATGAAGATGGCTTAGGCTAGAAGAAGATTGCCAAGACCCTGAAACTGAGCTGCAGCAAGGTGGCCAAGACCATAGTGGTTTAACAGGACAGGTTCCACTCAGAACATGCCTCACCATGGTCGACCAAAGAAATTGAGTGAACGTGCTCAGCGTCCTATTCAGAGGTTGTCTTTGGGAAATAGACATATGAGTTCTGCCAGCATTGCTGCTGAGGTTGAAGGGGTGGGGGGTCAGCTTGTCAGTGCTCAGATCATATGCCGCACACTGCATCAAATTGCTTTGCATAGCGGTCATCCCAGAAGGAAGCCTTTTCTAAAGATAATGCACAAGAAAGCCCGCAAGCAGTTTGCTGAAGACAAGCAGACTAATAGGCCATACACACTATAAGATTTTCTGAAGACTTTTTCCTTTAGACTTACCAAAACTATATAATATGAGGTCAAACCTAAACACTTTCAATTTGTATGCAATCTGGCAGGCCCTTGCACTACATAGAAATGGTAAATCTGAAGAAAAATGTCTTCAGAAAATCTTATAGTGTGTATGGCCCTTAAGGACATGGAGTACTTGAACCATGTCCTGTGGTCTGATGAGATCAAGATAAACTTATTTGGTTCAGATGGTGTCAAGCGTAAGTGGTGGCAACCAGGTGAGGAGTGCAAAGACAAGTGTGTCTTGCCTACATTCAAGCATGGTGGTGGGAATGTCTTGATCTGAGGCTGCATTACTGGGGAATTACAGTTCATTGAGGGAACCATGAATGCCAACATGTACTGTGACATACTGAATCAGAGTATGATCCCCTCCCTTCGGAGACTGGACCTCAGGGCAGTATTCCAACATGATACCGACCCATAACACACCTCCAAGACGACCACTGCCTTGCTAAAGAAGCTGAGGGTAAAGGTGATGGACTGGCCAAGCATGTCTCCAGACCTAAACCCTATTGAGCATCTGTGGGGCATCTTCAAACGGAAGGTGGAGGAGGGCAAGGTCTCTAACATCCACCAGCTCCGTGATGTCGTCCTGGAGGAGTGGAAGAGGACTCCAGTGGCAACCTGTTAAGCTCTGGTGAACTCCATGCCCAAGAGGGTTAAGGCAGTGCTGGAAAATAATGGTGGCCACACAAAATATTGACACTTTTTTGGCTCAATTTGGACATTTCCATTTACTGGTGTACTCACTTTTGTTGCCAGTGGTTTAGACATTAAAGCGGTTGTAAACCCTTGGAAAAAAAAAAAACCTGCAAGACAAAGGCATAATGGGCTAGTATGCATCGCATACTAGCCCATTATGTGTAACTTACCTTAGAACGAAGCCCCGACATGGACCCCCGGACATCGCTGTGGGCGCTGCCATGATCCCTCGCCGTTTCTTCCGGGTTCGGCGGCTCCGGCGCGGTGATTGGCCGGAAGAGACGGCTCCGGCGCGATGATTGGCCGGAGCCGCGATGACGTCACTCCCGCGCATGCGCGCGGGAGTGATTTTCCGGCAAGCTCCCGGCAAGTTAATTGAAGGTCCCCCCGGACCTTCAGAGCGCATGCGCCGCTCGCGAGAGCGGCTGCATGCACTGTAAATATCTCCTAAACCATGCCGGTTTAGGAGATATTATTTGTACCTACAGGTAAGCCTTATTATAGGCTTACCTGTAGGTAAAAGTGTCAAAAAGCGGGATACTACCGCTTTAATGGCTGGGTGTTGAATTATTTTGAGGGGGACAGCAAATTTACACTGTTATACAAGCTGTACACTCACTACTTTACATTGTAGCAAAGTGTCATTTCTTCAGTGTTGTCGCATGAAAAGATATAATAAAATATTTACAAAAATGTGAGGGGTGTACTCACTTTTGTGAGATTGTGTATGTGTGTGTATGTGTGTGTGTGTGTGTGTGTGTATATATATATATATATATATATATATATATATATATATATATATATATATATATATATATATATATATATATATATATATATTTTTTTTTTTTTTTTTTTTAAATTGTAAGGAAACTGATCATTAACACAGTCTGGGTAATTTACATATTTTGTTGGGGGTTTGACAGACAGGCTGGTTGTTACTATTCTTTCAAATGAAGGTGAACATTTTTACATGTCTTTCAATATTTTTGTCTTTTCTCGCTCTCGCTTTTCCTCTTCCTTCCTTTCTTCCCTTGTCTTCCTTTCTTTTTTTTTTTTTTTTTTTTTAAATGTTTTATTAAAGTTTCAAACCTAGTACAAACATGACACTTGTAAAGTGACAACACGAAAAAAATTAAATAGAAAGTAAGAAAAACCATGAGTCATACAACACAAGCAACCATGGCCATAAGTAACAGTGGAGGACTTTCTCAGGAGAAAAGACAACTACATTTCCACATAAAGAATTTTCTTTTCTTCTTTTTTTCCTTTCATGTTTTCCATTTTCTTCCTTCCTTTTTTCCTTCTACCCTTTTCCTCCTTCATTTCTTCCATTTTCTTCCTTCCTTCCTTCCTTCTTTTTTTCTTTATTTTCTTCCTTCCTTCCTTCCTTCCTTCCTTCCTTCCTTCCTTCCTTCCTTTATTTCTATTTGCTTAATTGCATTTTTTTTATGTTGCAGTCTTACTTCAACCACACGTTCAAGTTGGGATGCTCTCAGGGGAAGATATGCTCCACCAGGGGAAGAGGTAAGTTGACAGTTTGCATAATATTAATTGATCGGTATTTCGGAACTCCAAAAAAAATTCTATGCATACATTATAAATATTTTAAGAACTTCTGATTCCTAGGACGTTACATCCCACCTTTAGTCCAAGTTTCCTCAGGAGTTGGACAAGGTAAAACATACCCAATAACAAGCTCACCATCCAGCTAAGGCTGCCTCAAAGAGACATTCTGCAAAAATATGTGACGTATTTATTGAACTCGTGAAGGTTTGGTAAATATGGGACTGAGGAATGATCTACAGCCCTAAAATATGTCTATAGCACATCACAAAATCCAGCAAATTGTTCCAGTAGTTTTCAGTGCTATAACTGAGGTATGGATAAACCCAAACCATGTATTCTGTGCAGGTCATTAAAAAACAGTTGTTCTTATTAGATTGTCGAGTGACATTTAGATGTGACTGCATGCGTGCTAAATAAATACAGTATATGCTATTTATCTACTTGAACCTTATTTGATTTCAAAGGTAAAACCATCAGCCTGTTGGGGGTGTATTCATATGTTTTTCATAGTTTTCTTTCCAGCGGGTTGCTTTCCTCCACCGCTGTGCCACTCATCTGTGTCGTCTTCTCCCTGAGTCTTAATTTCAGCATTTACCACACCTTGTACCACATTTACCCACAGACTGCATTCTAAAGATGGCCATGACCGGATCGAAATACAGCTAGTTCACATGGGATCGACCGACTTTAGATTCATCTATGGCTGTTCTGACTCAACAGGAGTCAATCTAATCAGCGACTTTAAAAATGTTCAATCGATCGGCAGCTACAGCACCGATTTGTGTATTCTAACAGTGGAGGAGTTCCCATCTATGAGCAGCATAAAGTATATGTAAACTCTCACTTTGTAAAATAACCAATTCAGTTTAAAATAGAAATGAAAGGCAAAACATAAGTGATCACATACCCTCTTTTCTCAGCTGCAAGAGATGGGGGAGGAGAAACTGCAGTACACTGGTCTTCCGAGTGAATGGCTATAGTGTGGGGGCATGTGAGCAGAAGGCTGATCATTGTAGGAGAGCAGGCTGAGTTCTCAGCATAGCCAGAAAACTGACCACGCTGTGCTTTCCTGCCTAGGGTAGTGAGTTTTTAACATGAAAGCAGAAGAATTGGCAGAAACACCAAGCATTTCATAGAAAGGAAGCATACATATAAGAGAACAGGAAACTTCTTCATACAAGTACATGGTACAGCAGGAATATGAAATGTTGGGTTTACATATTCTTTAAATCCGAAGACTGAATTCTATTACTTTAAAAGGGAACTGCATGAAGTGTTAAGCCGGCCATATATAGATTGAAAATTGTGCGGTTCAGCAGGGACCATCCAAATTTCAATCCATGTATGGGCACCCTGGATGTACAGAAGTCGATCTACCTATCAACTTGTAAATGGCGCTTGATCAGTGTGTTCTGACTGCGGGGAAATCTACCTGCCATCAGAATTGAATTGTTGAGTAGGAGTGATTCCCCCAACCAGATTAAATGTGTGGATGGGGGAATCAGGAAATTTTCCTTCAACCCGCCATAGCACAAAGGGCCATACACACTATAAGATTTTCTGAAGACTTTTTTTCCTTCAGATTTACCTTTTCTATGTAGTGCAAGGGCCTGCCAGATTGCATACAAATTGAAAGTGTTTAGGTTTGACCTCATACTATCTGGTTTTGGTAAATCTAAAGGAAAAAGTCTTCAGAAAATCTTAGTGTGTATGGCCCATTAAGCATGATTCAGCCAGATAGTAGGTTCCCTTCTCCTCATGCCTGGAATAATCCTTCCTGCATGTACACTACGCTGTCCCATTCCTACCCTAGACTGCCTTAATATCCTAGGTCATAGCCACACAAAGCACAGCGAGGCAGGTAATTAAGGGGCTAAAAAAAATACAATTTATTCTCTCTGAAACAGTACACCTTCAACCAATAAACAGAAGAGTAGGCAAACTATTGTCCTAGTCTGCGAACAGTTTCGTCAGAGAGCACTGGCAGGTGGGGCAAAAATCTGAATGTGTTAAGGCCCATACACACGATCTCAAAATCGGACTACAGATCGTCCCATTTTTTTTTTTTTTTCTTTTTGCATGCTAGTCGCATACTAAAAATGGAGAGGTTACAAAAATTCTCGTACCACAGAATAAAAAACGGAAGTGATGGAATGTGTTGTAGTGTATCTGTATTGTATTTTCAAATGACAACTGTACTGATTAAATTTAAAATCATACGATCTGGTATCATACGAGAAAAATGCTTATCCGATCAGATAATATTGGATGAACTGCCGTGATCGGCTCCCGAAAGCGCTGTACTAATGATCAGATTTTCGTACGATCACTTCCAAACCAGTATTTTTAGTCCGATTTTCAGATGTGTGTACGGGCCATTACTGACCATCTGTATCAGACTGTGTGGGTGGCTGTGTGCCCACCTAGGCCATAACCTATGTTAGTCAGAAATCCAGCCCTGCTTTTCCTTTAATCATAGTGTAGTCAATAGAAAAAATTATACTTCCCTGTAGCTTCACGGCCTGTTGTAATATTTACATAGCTTGAAGCTTAGACTGCCTGAACTAAAAGTGAGCACGCTGGGCATGATGGATATAGATTCTTATTGGTCTACAGGAAGGAAAGTGCAAGCTGGCCCAATTCAGATGAGTTTGTAGGTAGAATGTACATACAGACATTCCATGAAGAGGTGAAATGTATATTTATTCTAAATCAGGCAGTCATGCCGGTTTGCTTTTGAAGGCAGTGGCTCCTCGTGGTAACTGGCACAGTGCCCCTTGTCAGGAGCACATTAGATCTGTCATTCAATTTAATTACTGGTTATGCTGCTTACCTGGGTATGACGGAAATAGAAAATATTCCTACACACATATTATAAAGAAATAACCGTGTTCTGAGATTTTTACTTATTAATGAACATTTTTCTGAAATGATCATGATGTGACCAATCCATATAGAAAATAACACCTTAGACATTTTGCTCTGAGCTGTACTTTGAATTCATGTGATGTTAGTAAGACTAGATGTGAAATTAAAAAAAAAAACCTAAAATGTTTCTCTTTTCGTTCATTGACGGACACAGCGCCTGATCTTCCTAACCATTGGGTTATACTGCCCCCCTACAGGAGTAGGACAGTAGGCAAAAAAAAGTCAGGCTACACCCATGGGCAGTCCGATTGGATATACTCTCTTTCTCTGCTATAGGTACTCAGCGCCCCCCGCCTTCCTGTGCCTCATCAAATCCTGAATCTGATTCAGCCGCTGCGGACGTGGGTCACCCTGCTGGGTCTGCGACCACGCGCCCTGAATCCTCAGATAGTGAGGAGGATTCCTCCACTTCTGCAACTGCGTACGAAAAAGACGCTGGTGGACTCACGGATTGTAGCTGTACGTGAGATCTTAAAGATGGAGGATGCAGCTGCGATGGAGGCGCAAGTTTCCTTTGGCACTCCCAAGCCATCCAGAGCACAAAAGGTGTTCCCTTTCCCCTCCTATTGTGACAGAATTCTCACTAAAGAGTGGGGATGACCAAAGCTTCCCCTTGGGGTCCCTAAGTGATTTGCTAGGCGATACCCCTATAAGGAGTCCCTTTTGAGAAGTGGACTGTTCCACCGGTGGTGGACCCTCTGGTTTCCTGGTAAACGAGGCAACCATGATTCTGGTTGAAGAGTCCCCAGCCTTTAAGAACCCAGCTTACAGGAAGGCGGAGGCTGTGGCCCGCAGTATGTACACCCTGGCTGGTTCGTCACTGAGGCCGATATTCACCATTGCCTGGGTGTCGCAGACTCTGGCCGAATGGGCTAGGCTTTTGCGCCTTGACCTGGAGAAAAAACAGCTCCCCCCTGCTTTTGCCAAGCTGGCAGACCAGCTGGTCCAGGGGTTGCAGTTTATCTGTGATGCCTCTTTGGATGCGGCTCCCCTAGTGGCTCGGCTCTATGTTTCGGCAGTGGTCCTTCGGCGTGTCTTTTGGCTCAAATGCTGGTCTGCGAACCAGACTTCTAAAAAGGCCTTGACTGATCTTCCCTTTCAAGGAGATTGCCTGTTTGGTGCTATCTGGATGACATCATTAAAGATCTCACAGGGGGGAGGAGTACCTTTCTTCTGCAGGCTACTAAGGGCAAGGACCCTCATCATAGACGTGGGCCCTCCTTCTCGGCTGCAATTTGTCTCCTGCTGTCCAGCAGATGGTCCTGACGTTTGCACAGTTCCATACGAGGTACCTGCAAGAGAGGTTCTGGCCACATGGGACAAGAATCCGCAGTCTCTGTACAATCCGATCTGACTGAGCTGGGGAATGAAAGAGTCCCTGATATGGTGGCTTTGTGCTTAGGCTGGGCAAATCCTTCCTCCCCTTATTTTGAACAGTGGTCACCACAGATGCCAGCCCGTCTGGCTGGGGAGGTGTCCTCCACAAGCATTCTGCTCAGGGGATCTGGACGCTGGAAGAGTCCAGACTACCGATCAATGTTCGAGCGATCAGACTGTCTGGACCATATGACGGATCGTCTTCAGGGTTGTCCAGTGCGCATTCAATCAGACAGTGCCACGGCTGTGGCCTATGTCATTCACCAAGGGGGCACAAGAAGTGTCCTGGCGGCTCTGGAGATAGCCGGCATTTGAAGGTGGGCAGAACGGTTCGTTCCAGCCCTCTCCCGAGGGTGGAAAACTGGGCAAGCGGATTACCTCAGTCAGCAGGCGTTAGACCAAGGGAGTGGTCCCTTCATCCGGAGGTGTTTCATCAGTTTTGTCTCTGGTGGGCCATCCCCGAGGTGGATCTGTTGGCGTCCCAGCCCAACAGAAAGGTGCAGAGGTTTGTGGCTCGGTCACATAATCCTCCGGCGGACACCACAGATGCGCTGGTGCCCCCTTGGGATCAGTATCGTCTGATTTACGCCTTCCCTCCTTTCAAGCTTCTGCCAAGACTTCTACGCAGGATTTCTGCCCCCGGACTTGCCTCGCCAGGCCTGGAACCCTGATCTGGTGCAGCTGGTCGCCGACATTCCTTGGAATTTCAAAAAGTGTAACCGCGCTAGTGAAAAATGTGTAATAAAAGCGCCAGTGAGATAACACAAACAACAAATATTACTAAACAAGCTGTGCTAAGTGATAATCGATAATAAGAAAATCTTGTGATTAATTATAAATTCACAATATTCTAAAAATGTTATATCAAATAATATAAAGTTTGTGCAAATAAATGAATAGTGTCAATAGTGATAATCCAAAAGTCCCAAATGAATAAATATTGTGACACAGTAAAGATTACTAATATAAATAAAGTGCTGAGAGATTCATCCATTGTGCGTGCTCAGAACCACCATCGCATGTAGATCTGCTTACCAGAAAGCATATGCGATGAGGCCTGAAAAACGCCAATGGCAAAAAAGATGACCAGAAATCACAGAATTTCAATGGACCAAGGGATATCCTGGAGGGTGTTCCCCACAGGAAAGCGACAGACCGTGTATGTCACTCCTCTAATTCCCAGCTCAGTATCCACAAATGATTAGGCCAGCCATCATGGAAAGAAATAAAAGGGCTCCATAGTGTAAAACCGCATAACAGTATTTATTAAAATAAAGAGAGACACTTCCATAAAAGCCGAGTAATAGTGCTAAATTCAAACAAGCTGGCCGTCAAAGATGTCTGCCCGTCCTTTCGGGTTACGTGGGTGACGTCAGCACGCCGTGAACTGACGCGTTTCGTCAGAGCGGACATCTTCCTTGGGTGGATCTGTTGGCGTCCCGGCTCAACAGAAAGGTGCAGAGGTTTGTGGCTCGGTCACATGATCCTCTGGTGGACGCCACAGATGCGCTGGTGCCCCCTTGGGGTCAGTATCATCTGATTTATGCCTTCCCTCCTCTCAAGCTTCTGCCAAGACTTCTACGCAGGATCGAGGCAGAAGGGATTCCGGTCATCTTAGTGCCCCCAGACTTGCCTCGCTAGGCTTGGAACCCTGATCTGTTGTGGCTGGTCGCTGACATTGCTTGGAAGCTTTCCTCTCAGGAAGATCTGCTGTCCGAAGGACCAATCTTCCATCCTGCTTTACAGTTGCTGGCTTTGACAGCTTGGCTGTTGAACGCCAGGTGCTGATGGATGGAGGTTTGTCTGAGTCGGTGATTCCAATGCTGTTAAAAGCTAGGAAATCTACTTCTAGGAAGATCCACCATTGTACGCGGAGGACGTACATTGCGTGGCATGAGTCTCTTGGGGTTCATCCTCGCTCTTTTTTTCGGTGGCTTAGATCTTGACCTTCCTTCAATGGGGGGTTAAGCAGAAACTGGCCTTGAGTACTATCAAGGGTCAGGTGTCAGCCTTAGCGGTCTTCTTTCAACGGCCTTTGGCCACATACTCCCTTGTGCTTACTTTTCTTCAGGGATTTAGGCACTTGACCCCTCCAGTGCGGTCTCTGTTGCCGCCTTGGAACCTCAATTTGGTGCTCTCAGTCCTCCAGAGGCCTTCTTTTGAGAATTTTCAGGAGATTCCCTTGCTTACGCTGACCCAGAAGGTGTCCTTTTTGGTGGCTTTTACCTCTGTGTGCAGGGTGTCGGAATTGGCGTCATTATCCTGTTCACCTTACTTGGTGGTTCACCGTGATAAGTTGGTTCTTCACCCCTGTCCTTCGTTCCTTCCTCAGGTTATTTCTGATTATCATTTGAATGAAGACATTGTGTTGCCTTCCCTGTTTCCCAGGCCAAAACTTCAGAAGGAAATTTCTTTGCCTGCCTTGGATGTGGTCCAGGCAATTAGGATATACCTGGCAGCTACAGAGTCTTTTAGGAAGTCAGACTCCATATTTGTGCTCACAGATGGGCCTTGTAAAGGGTTGTCCGCTTCCTCTGCGATCATTTCCAGATGGATCAGACAGACGGTGAATCAGGCCTATTCCATCAGGGGTCAGGTTCCTCCTTCCCCTATCAAGGCGCACTCTACTCGGACGCTCAGTGCCTCCTGGGCCTTCCGTCATCAGGCATCAGTGACACAGGTATGCAAGGCGGCCACCTGGTCGTCGGTGCACACTTAACAAAGTTCTATAAAGTGGAAGTGTTGACAACTGCGGATGCTTCCTTTGGCCGCAAGGTTTTGCAGGCTGATGTTTAGAAGACCTGGTCTTCTTTGAGGGTGAATTGTTTTTTGTTTTTCAGGTGAGCTCCAGTTGTTTTGGTGAGCTTCTGTTTACCTGGTTGGCTATAGCTAGTCTTAGGAGTTTTTTCGCTGTTCCCACCCCTCAAATTCAACAACTGCTTTGGGATGTCCAAATGGTTAAGAAGATCAGGAGTCGTGTCCCGTCAATGAACAAAAGAGAAAATGGGATTTTTGACTTACCGTAATATCCATTTCTCTGATATTGACGAACACCGCACTCACCCCTCAGCGGAGTTGTAACTCTTCTGACACTGCTTGTAACAAAACTGAGTACCTATAGCAGAGAGAGAGAGTATACCCCCTGGAACTGCCCATAGGCGTATCCAGACTTTTGTTCTGCCTAGTGTCCTACTCCTGTAGGGGCAGTATAACCCAGTGGTTAAGAATATCAGGAGCTGTGTCCATCAATGAACATCAGAGAAATGGATTTTACGGTAAGTCAAAAATCCCATTATACTTTTTTTTTTAATATATGTTGCCCCTTTCTTTTATTTTTCTGTTAACTCATACAAGGGCCTTCAAAAAGTTTTTGCACTTTTATATTTTGATTGGAAACGGTGAGGGCTGGAGGTGTTTTGTTGATGGCATTAAAAAGTTGGTAGGACGCTGGGAAAAAATGCATCACAATGGTGACTATGTAGAAATGCTGTGTCATTTGTTTTTAAAACGGAGTTTTAAAAAAGTGTGGAAACTTTTTGAAGAACCCTTTTATACTCTGTGCAATGTTTATCAATAATTTACTGAAGATTTTTTATATTTTTTTCAAACTTTTTAGTTTATAGCAACCGACCATATTTTCCCTTTCATTGTCAGAATGGAAGGAATAATGTTGTTGGTTGCTGTCGGTCATGCGTTCTTTCATCAGATACCCTTTGTTTCATAGCTGGTTCTCTTTACAGATTGCACGTTGCTGCTTTTGCTTTGGCTCCAGGGGAGATGGTAAAAAATCTTATTTTCCTTTTTTTTTTTTTTTTTTATGTTGTGTTATAGCATTTTTTTTATATAGCACATCTTTTCATATTTCAAGTTATATTTTTGAGATGACAAATTAGTTACGCACTTCAGGGTAGTTGGTAGTGTGGGTTACATTTTACAGTGAAAAGCTTATTTAGGTACACCTCTTTAGCTTATACAGTGACTTGCAAAAGTATTCAACCCCCCCCCCCCCCCCCCCTTGGCATTTTCTGTGTTTTTTTGCCTCGCAACCTGGAATTAATGTGGATTGTTTGAGGATTTGCATCATTTTCATTTACAGAACATGTCCACAACTTTGAAAAAAATTTTTTTATTGTGAAGCAAGCAACAAATAGGACAAAGTAACGGAAAAAGTAAATGTGCATAACTATTCACCCCCCCTAAAATCAATACTTTATAGAGCCACCTTTTGGGGCAATCACAGCTCCAAGTTGCTTTGGATGAGTCTCCATGAGCTTGCCACATCTTACTACTGGGATTTTTGCCCATTTCTCCTTACAAAACTGCTCCAGCTCCTTCAAGTTGGATGGTTTGTGCTTGTGAACAGCAATCTTTAAGTCTGACCACAGATTTTCTATTGGATTGAGGTCTGGGCTTTGTCTAGGCCATTCCAACACATTTACAGGTTTCCCCTTAAACCTCTCAATTGTTGCTTTAGCAGTGTGTTTGGGGTCATTGTCCTGCTGGAAGGTGAACCTCCGTCCTAGCCTCAAACACGCACAGAGTGGTACAGGTTTTGTTCAAGAAAATCCCTGTATTTAGCACCATCCATCTTTCCCTCAACTCTGACCAGTTTCCCAGTCCCGGCTGCTGAAAAACATTCCCGCAGCATGATGCTGCCACCACCATGTTTCACTGTGGGGACGGTGTTCTTTGGGTGATGTGTTGGGTTTGCGACAGACATAGTGTTTTCTTTGATGGCCCGAAAAGTTAAATTTTAGTCTCATCAGACCAGAGCACCTTCCTTCATACATTTTGGGAGTCTCCCACATGCCTTTTCACAAACTCAAAACGTGTCATTTTTTTTTTTTTCTGAAAGTAATGGCTTTCTTTTGGCTACTCTGCCATAAAGCCCAACTCCTATGGAGTGTACGGCTTATTGTAGTCCTGTGTACAGATACTTGAGTCTCTGCTGTGGAACTCTGCAGCTCCTCCAGGGCTGCCTCTCTGATTATTGCCCTCCTTGCCTGGTCAGTGAGTTTTGGTGGGCGGCCGTCTCTTGGCAGGTTTGCTGTTGTGCTATGTTCTTACCATTTTGTTATGATAGATTTGATGGTGCTCCTGGGGATCATCAAAGATTTGGATATTTTTTTATAACCTAACCTTGACTTGTACTTCTCAACAACATTGTCCCTTACTTGTTTGGAGAGTTCCTTGGTCTTCATGGCAGTGTTTAGTTAGTGGTGTCTCTTGCTTAGATGTTGCAGCCTCTGGTGCCTTTCAAAAAAGGTGTGTATATGTAATGACAGGTCATGTGACACTTAGATTGCACACAGGTGGACATCATTTCACAAATTATGTGACTTCTGAAGGTAATTGGTTGCACCAGAGCTTTTTATGGGCTTCATAACAAAGGGGGTGAATACATACGCACATGCCAGTTTTCTGGTTTCTATTTCTAAAAAAAAGTTTTATGTATATGTTTTTCTCATTTCACTTCACCAAGTTAGACTATTGTGTTCTGATCCATCACATAAGATTCACATTAACAAAACATTGAACTTAAGGCTGTAATGTAACAAAATGGGTAAAAAGTCAAGGGGGTGAATACTTTTGCAAGGCACTGTAGGTGTCCCTGGAATTATGCTTAACCGCTTGAAGACCAGGCCTTTTCTGGAACTTTTTGTTCACAAGTTTAAATCGGTATTTTTTGCTGAAAAATCACATAGAACCCCCAAATTATATATATATATATATATATTTTTAGAGAGACCCCAGGGAATAAAATAACGATTGTTGCAATTTTTTATGTTGCACGGTATTTGCGCAGCAGTTTTTGAAACCCAATTTAAAAAAAAAATAAAAACAAAACATTCTAATGAATTATAAAAAATATAAAAAAAAACACAATATATACTCCAATTTTTTTGTATTATACTATTAAAGATGATGTTACCCTGAGTAAATAGACACTCAACATGTCAAGCTTTAAAATTGCGCACACTCGTGGAATGGTGACAAACTACAGTACCTAAAAATCTTCATAGGCAACCTTTTAAATGCCTTTTACATTTTTAATTGCTTGCAATTACTGACTATGTTTAATCCTAATGCTGCTAGCATTAGCAACACATAGGAAAGTGTATCCTATTTACTTGTGGTAAACCTTTTTTTTTTGCTTCTATTACAAGGAATGTAAACATCCCTTGTAATAGAAATAAGGATGACAGGTTCTCTTTATGAAAAGATCTAGGGTCAAAAAGACCCCAAATCTATTCATCTTCAAAAGCAAAAGAAAAAAATGTTTTATTTGTTAAATTTTGCTTTTAAAAAAAAAAAAGATTTACTTCCACCCTGGACGGGAAGCCTGGAGACATGGATGGATAGATGCGTTTGCTTTGATTAGTAACGTGTTTTTTTTTTTTTTTTTGTTACTATGGAATCCTACTTACCTAGGAGGATGCATCATCGCTCTGATGCTGAATCTGTCCCCCATCGGCTCAAAGACTGAGCGATCAAACACTGCTTATTGCTTGCTTCTTAGTGCTCTGTCACCGCTGTCTGCTCTACCCCTCGTGCTTACTGGGGCGCTGAGCTGTGGAGGGGGCACGAGTGGCTGGCTCAGGTTCTCAGTGGCCCACTGAAAGGCTGTGCCAGTACAGGTGCCTGGGTGGATCCATTTGGTCGCATATTTCCCTCAGCCTGGACCAGCTCTGTGAGGTCAGCCGACCGCGGGCTTTAGCTGAAAACGGGTCACAGGATTGCATTCCTGTGATCCACTGGAGAAGTACAGTCAAACGAACTTTGGCTGTACTACTTAAATTTTCTTTTTTTTTGTTTTGGGGGTTTTCAGATGCAGTGTAGTTCTGCTTTATTCTGAGCTTTATGCAAAAATGGAAATGCAACTCAAGCCAAACTTTTATGGTTTTAATTTTGTATGTCTGAGTTAAAACCGAAGTCAGGTTTTGATTTCTATCTGTGACAGTCACTTCCTTTCAGTTTTACACGTTTATAAGAAATGGGGGGGGGGGGGGCGGTGGTTGCACCTTTTCTCTAAATTAGGAAGGCACAAACCGTAATAAAACATTGTCAGACATTTTAATGCTTTACCAACTAATTTTTTCGATTTTTTTTTTTTTTTTTTTTTTTTTTTTTTTTTTTTTCTCTTTTCTTTTTTTCTGTGTCCCTGTTGAAGAGAATTGTAATTACTTTTTTGCCTTTCACTGGTATTACATTTACACTTTACTTGAACTAGTAGGGCATGGTTCAGTATTCTCAAATCATTTTATTATTTTAAGTACATGTAACCTAAATTTCAAGACTCGGTTATGAGATATAAGACGTAAAAATGCTTCCCCCTCCCATTTGTAGGTATGCAAATTTTACACAGAATTTTCTAACACATGATGATAAAATGAAATCCGAAGTGGTGCTCTTGCATAAAGTGCTCCAATCTTCAATGCCCAGACTCCTAGGGAAGCTGATTGGAGCACTGTCCAGGAGATGTGTAGGACCACCGAAGATCTGTCCTGCTGTGCTTCATGTGAGAGCACTGGTCTGGATCTCTGAGCTTCTAGCTACCCTATATCAAAGGGAACATTGATATAGGGTTATAGTATAACATTACAAATGAAAAAAAGAAAAATTTTCTTTACATATTATGCAACTTTTTGACTGCATAACAATGACAAAAACCTATTATATTCAAAAGCGGTGTCGCACTCACAAATGCTAATGTGCTAGTATCCCTTTAAATCTTTTTGCATAGCAGTTTTCAGAACTAGCATATCATAGCCTGTCCCCCTGAGTAAGCCACGTAATCCTGTGGCGTAACGCGTAGGGGAGGGGCCAATCTGTTGTCACGCTGAGGCGCACATTGTAAGCATACTGTGGTAATACTGTCTGATTGTCTTATACATACACTGAGGACTGAATGCTTTTTACAGTTTGGTGCCTAGGGATACTAGCACATTAGCATTTAGGAGCGTGGCACCACTTTTGAATACAATTTTGCACATAGATACACGTTTAGAGAATGTGTGTATAGGTGTGAGCGATCCGCTTTGTAAGTTTTTGTAGTCTTATAGCACTCAATAGCACAACATAGCAGCACGCAAGTACACCCATTTTTAATTCTAATAAAAACACTGCTTCCATTTGTTTTTTTGTTTTTTTTTACGAAGTTCCCGGTTACCTTTTTAAATTGTAAAAGTGGTTTGCGCATTGTTCTTACCCTGCTTGTCAACATCATGGTCTTGCTTCACATATGGTAGATTGTGTTTAATAGTACATTTCTGAATGTTCCAAGGTGGCCATGAAGGCCGGGTAGAGCTTCGGGGAGGACAAAAAGTGGCTTATGATGAAGAAGAGAAGACTTTGTACAGCTATGCTGGCTTCCACTTCATCTTTTTCCTAGGCACATTATACATGATGATGACCATCACCAACTGGTTTCAGTAAGTGGCATTGAAAATAATTTTCTTCTAGTTTATAATTTTAATAATGGTATTCATTTACTTAATGTATGTATGTAATATCAATCAAACAATAGTTGTATTTGACAATCCTATGTTGGCTTACTAAAAAAGAAATCTGTCTGCTGGCCGTCTCTTTCCACAACTTCCTGAATTCCCTATATGCATTGCATCTTCTCATCTGCTTTTTACTTTAAATTTCTAAAGACTACATATCCCATGGTACCTTGCTGCCTACTAGTAGCGATTCCTGTACTGACTCCGCCTCCTGAGACTCCTCTAAGCACCTCTGCAGGTCAGAAGGGAGGCTCTGCTTATGCCACAGGGCATAGTGAATACATGTCACAGAATTCAAGGAAGTAAATGTGTGGGGATCTTCATAAAGTAAGCTTACAAACTTCAAGATCATTCACATTAACCACTTCTACACCGCCCAACCACAGTACATTACTGGTACGTCACTGCCTGCTTCTGGGTTTGGGGCGCGTGCAATAATTCATGGCCGAGACCTGCTGATCAGCTGTGTCCAATCAGAGCTCTGTGTTGACAATCAAAACAGGGCTCTGTACAGAGAGTATGATAGCTCTTTTTTTTAATCCCTGAAAAGCAGGGATAAGAAACAAAGATGTGTTAGTATTAGTAAAAGTAGCACATACATAATACACACATTACACATTGTTAGGCACTCATTTAACCCTTTGATTGCCCCTGTTAACCCCTTCCCAGCCAGTGTCCTTAGTACAGTGACCCTATATATTATTAGCACTGATCACTGTATTAGTGTTTTTTTTTTCCTATGCTGGTTGAACTGGATATGCTTGAATCTTTTTCAACCAGATTAACAATGTAACTATGGTGATGTCAGTGGCAGTTAGTCAGTTCCCCTCCAACATCAGTTAGTGTCAGATTGGCCGCTCCGCTATAACAGTCCCATTTATAAGTCGCTGATCACCACCATTAGTAGTATAAAAAAAAAAAACTCCAGTATATAAACCATAGTTTGTAGATACTCTAACTTTCACCCAAACCAATCCATATACACTTACTGGGATTTTTCTTTTACCAAAGAATTGTAGCCGAATACATTTTGGCCAAAATGTATGAAGAAATTAGATTTTTTTTTTTTTTTTTTTTTTGTAATTGAATGTTCTATAGCAGACAGAAAAAAAATAATAATAATAATAATTTCTCCCTAAATTTTTAGTCTTTTTTTCATTTTAGATCACAAATAGAAAAAAAAGTGGTGATCAAATACCACCAGAAGACAGCTCTATTTGTGTAAAAAAAAAAAAAAAAATAGAAATTAAATTTAGGTACAGCATTGCATGAGCAATTGCCAATTAAAGTAGCGCAGTGCCGAATAGCAAAAAAAGGGCTTGGTCATGAAGGGGGTAAAACTGAAGTGGTTAATAGCAGTAGGCTAGGCATACCTGCAATATTTATTTATAGATGTTTTTATATATAATATGAATTTATATTTTGACCTTAGATCTGCTTTAAAGCTAGCTTCATCTTTCAGCTAAATATGATTTTGTGAGGCTTAGCTGAAAATAACCGCTTTCGAAGTATGATTATGTAGAGTTTTCCTATATGCTTACACAGGCTGTTCAAGTGGTTATCTAGTACAGCCTTTTTCAACCAGGGTGCCCAGGCACCCTGGGGTGCCTTGAGGGTTCTTCAGGGGCGCCTTGGCAAAATGCCTAAAAATGTATAAAAAATTGTATACAAGCCAGCAGGTGGATGAAGCCTGCCTTTTAGTTATACAAGGCCACGGGTTTCCATTACAACTTTCTAGACACTGGCATCCTAACAACCAATGAATGACATCATCAGTTAATAAGAAAGATGTCTGTTGCCTCCACCCTCCTGTGCCCCTCTTCTTTATCACTGGGGTGACATTAGCTGACTGATGGAAAGAAATTGAGGGAGAAGAGAAACATTGGAATACTAGTCAGTACCAGTATGCAAAAGTGTATTTGCTTTGGAAGAATAAATCGCCTCTAATGTTGGGTGTCCTATGTGTGGATGTTGCTGCATTCTGTAAATCTATATGAACAATTTTTTACATTTTACAATGGGGTGCCTCAAGACTGTCCATCATTTTAAAGGGTGCCTTGAGGTTGTCTATAATTTTAAAGGGTGCCTTGACTGAAAAAAGGTTGAGAAACACTGATCTAGTGTGTAGTTAGTTTCAGGGCCCCTAAGATCTGGGGGCCCACATATAGCTTCTACTCTGCATTGTCCTCATCAGTGCACTCCCAATACATTCTATACATTGAAATGCTTTCTTTCACTTCCTCTCTTTCAGTTTTATCTGCTTTTTTTATGTCTCAACTTACATAACATCAGAAAAATAGCAAAATGAATACTGTTACTACAAACTGACAGCTAAAGGGAGGGCAACATATTGACTTAAAAAAGGTTTTGATACAATACAGTGAGGAGGACCCAGTTTAGGTTTTGCACTTGGGTCCTGCACTATCACGTCACAATACTAAGCAATTCAGGCTGATCATATGATGAAAAAATATTGAACGAAATTGTCAGTCAGAAGATCAAGAGATCTAGGTAGCTGGACCTTCTTGACAATTGCAACCTTTTCTGGAAAAATCAAGCTTGGTCACATCCCCTTATGCCTTCCAAGCCTCCCGATTGGTCGGTAAGGATGCCCTTTAAAATAAAGTACCAATACAGTTTATCAGAAGAATGGAGGGGAGTTCAAATTTTACGCATCGCGTAGAACGTCTATAGGTCCCTTGATCTACAAATCATTGTTTTCACTGAAGGTAGAACCTTCTTAGGTAATTTATTTGATCATAGTCTGTAACCTGTTTCATTTATGTACATCTTTAAAGCCTGCAAGAAGTTACAAATATTCCAAGAGTACATTATGTCAAATGTGACTGAGTCAGACATTCTGAGTTTTAGGTCAGCTTTCTAACCATGCATGACACATAAAAGTAGTTGTTTTGATGTTGGAATAGTTAGTCATTGTGTGATTACACATATATCAGCCTGCATACGTAAAGCCCAATTGTCATCAGATTCAAACTTCATGGCAGGTCTAACCCTGGCCATACGCTTGGATATTTTCTTTCTATTTCAACCGCTTTACATCTACCAGGAATCACAAATATGATTACAAGCATTCCCAGAAACTAAGCAATCTACCACCCATAACTACAATCAACCATCAGAATTCAATGTTATGCTTGGCAATTCAGCCAAAAAGCTATCAAGGCAATTTAATTCCCATCTCCTTATAGTTGATGACCACCACCATTTCAGGTCTTTCATTGCCTAATGCATTCAACAAAAAAAATTAGATCGAAAGTTTTATCGCTCAATGAAATTTCTTAAAGGTTAGTCTTATGGGCCATACACACTATACAATTTTCTGAAGACTTTTTCCTTTAGACTTACAAAACCATATAATATGAGGTCCAACCTAAACACTTTCAATTTGTATGCAATCTGGCAGGCCCCCTACTACATAGAAAAGGTAAATCTGAAGGAAATCTAACCACAAAAGTTGGATAGTGTGTATCCAGCTTTAGGCTCAATTTACACCTGAGCGTATCATTTTCATGCAGTATTTTAGGCGTTTTTCAGGCGTTTTTATGCAGGTGTTTTGAGGCAGGCATTGACATCTGACCAAAAACGCTTGTAATCTGCCAAAAAAGAAGCTCATTTATTTGTTTGAGCTTCAGGCGACAAAATGCTCAGATGTTAACAGGGGCCATTGAAATGAATGAGATTTTGCTTGTTGGGTGTTTTGGAACTTCAGAGATGAGCGTTTAACGAGCTGAAAAACGCTCAGGTGTGAATAGAGCCTTAGACATGCAAGGGCAGTTGCCTGTATAAATACAGTCCACTACTAAGGCATGTCTATGGGCCAGAAGTTCCAGAAATATGGATCACCTAAACCTACATATTTGCTGAATGTAGATGGAGAGGTCCAAGCGCGCAGCCAGCTTTCAGTATCTTTTTTTTATCTTGGGAGGAATGACAAAGCTTTCAAACCCATACAGTTGATTTTTTTCCAGAGTGGTCAGTTGGATAGGGTCTGTTGTCACCATAGACCTGAGATTTTCCATTTAGGCCGGATAACCTCATGTGGCCACCTTCATTGGGCTAATATTTGCTTGTAAAGCAATTTTATAGATCACTATATAGCAAATAATGGAAGTATGGAGGTATAATGAATGCTCATTAATATAAGGATTTATCAAAGCAGGTAGAATATATATTTAAACTGTAATATGTAAGAAAATTAACAACTAGCTTTAACTGCCTTTCCACAAGGTCTCAAAAATCATGTGTAGTTATTAAAGAATTAGTATTTAGACTAACGTCCCATAGATTTGAAAAGAACATTGTTCCGGCAGTAATGTGTAGTCAGCTTAGGCTAGGGAGGGGGCTGTGTAGGTTTTAATTAGTGAACGTGTCCTTTAAAGTGGAAGTTCTGTCAAAGTTTAACTACAGCTAAACCTACTCCCACCCTCATTCTAAGCCTGTAATATCTAACCCTGTAAAGAAAAGATCTGTATACTTCCCTATCCTGAAGCTCCTCCAGTCTGGCCACATGATCTAGGGGCAGCATCTATGTAGAGGAGAGATCGCCAACAACGGCTGCAGAGCCTGGGCGGTGACATCACCCATAGGCTTACTATGGGGCATCCGTTGTCAGCTGCCCCTCCTCTATTATTTTCAGAAGAAAGTGAGCAATGGCAGGTCCCATATTTCACACATACTTTAGGTCATAATTCATTTGATGGTAAATATTTAGGCTAAACATCAGTGAAGTTGTACTAGATTAGCATGGGCCAATGTCAATGTGCATTGTACTAAATTTCGCACTATTCTTCATGAATATAACCCACACATTCTTACTGTCTTTTCTCTTTCCACAGTTACAACCATGCTGATATAGAAAAGCTATTTACCGGCAGCTGGTCCCCCTTCTGGGTTAAAATGGGTTCCTGCTGGTTGTGCATTGTGGTCTACCTCGGCTCTCTACTGTTCCCCATTTGCTGCAACAGTGGAGGATATGTGGTGTAGATGAACTGGACACTTTTATCTGTTATAAGAGGTTTTATGATCCGTTATGTCATCTGTTACACATTCTTAATCCAGTTACATACGCTTGATTGAGAACTTATTTTTTAATACCCTTTTTATTGTAAAAAATATTGTGCAGGACACAAAACTCAGACATCATTAAACAAATTTTTACATCAGTGTTCTGTTAGCATGTCAAGTGTAGAAGACACATTGAGCCTGAATAATTGTTTTCAGATTTGTTTGTCTCGTTTATAACAATGTTCCAGACAACGTCTTACAGTGAATGCGATTTATGTAATTTCTGCTGTGTATAATGCCATATTTAGACTTCTGACCTCCCTGTCAGGAGTAATTCCATTTATGTTTTGGCTTGGGACCATTTGACTAGTGTAATGCCCAGACCAGAGCAGACCTCATGACTCATACCTGTTACACCTATCAGTATCTCTCGTTTCATCATGTGTTATGACAACACAGACAGTTCTTCTTTTAGGTACTTCTGGTCTGTATGTCATGAACCCTTTTTTCTGCCTGAATCTGTTATCCAGATTTTTAAGGCCTTTGAACCATTTCCTATCTTTCTGTATTATGTTTGACATATATGAGTGAGCAGTTTATAAAGTGTTATCTGCTCCACCACTGTGGTCCTGAGTTTAATTTTGACCAGGGTCTTAAATTCTTGAGCCCAGAAATAAATTTATAGGTTGGTAGGCTTTTTGTTCAAGTTGGCCTACTGGTACCCAAAGGTGTGAGATCTTGCTGCTCAAAATGAACATCAAAGCAGCTGGAATTTTTACATCTATGTACCCAGAAATACAGTATAACATTGGTTTTACACAATGGCTGTATTTCCAGATCATACTGTATGTGGGTCTAAAAATGCAGGCATTGACAGACCATATACACTGACCGAATCCTACATAACACAATTAAATATGCCTGCTTGACTTCCACATGGATTTTGGTTGACATTGGTGTTTATCCAATATTTTACATGGATCATTAAAAGGCAGATAAAGAATAACCTGTCCATGTAAAGACAACTTTAGGCGTCGTAATTGCAGTAAGAAATGCCAACAGCAGTGGTCAGAATTTCTTCTTTACATGTAACCCGTTGATATAGAAATAAAGGTGCTGCCATTGCTGACTAGCTTTCGAAGCTACATGTTCCAAGATGGCCATTCTTCTATTTTTTAATCCTTAGTCACTGGTCTGGAACAAGCATGTGTAGGTGTCGGGTCACTTATGCATATGCCTGTTCTAGGTCAGTGACTAAGTAATGAAGCCAAGATACAATAGACAGCCCTGGAACACGCACTTGACAACCCAACTAATTCTATTCTAGCAGGTTTCTGTAATGCCTGCTCCAGTGTTGGTGCTATGTAAACTGTCAAACCTAATCTACACAGTGACCCTGGAGAAAAACAATCTGCTAGTCCTATCTGTGTAGACCACAGACCCCACAGTGCTACTTGTGTATACTAGGTCGATGTTTACATGGAGTTTGTGCTATATGTTTATATACAGTAACTGAATTGTACTATGCTGGCTATGTAATTTACCATAATATTACATGAATATTATTGAAAATTGTCTAAAGTAATTACTTAAAAAAAAAAAAAAACGGTATTGTTGATCCCAATTATGGATAGAAAAGATCTGTGTAAGTGGGAAAATGTTACGGGTCTATGGGATATGAAAGATCTTCCATCTGAATGTATATATTGTGATTTGGGTGGAGGGTGATGGGATAGGCTGTGAGTAAGGTTTATATTATACATTACATTAATGGAAAGCTTGGACTGGCTTTGGCCTTCTTGCTGACCCAGACTGTATGTGAATGTGAAGCACATGCAGCGGAAAGGTCCCTTTTCTATAGAGAAGGGAATGGTCGGTACCCTATAGTGCAGTGATGGTGAACCTTGGCACCCCAGATGTTTTGGAACTACATTTCCCATGATGCTCATGCACTCTGCAGTGTAGTTGAGCATCATGGGAAATGTAGTTCCAAAACATTTGGAGTGCCAAGGTTTGCCATCACTGCTATAGTGCATTGATTTTCCATCAGGTTAGAAAATCGATTTAAAATTTTTAATAGGTTATTTAACACTCAAATGTTTACACTGATGCCCTCTAGTAAGCCCTATACAGCAAAAGAGTGGCCCAGTTGTTGCAAACACATTTGCCTATTTCCCACTATAAAAATCTGTACCTAAATGTACTTCCACTGTCATTATCTCTTTTTTTATGTAACAATTTGGTATCAACCACAATATAGACTTGTGACACTTAACAATGGGATTAAAAATTGACAGGGGAATCTCATGTAAAATGTTACAACAATGCTCAAGTGCAGACTTGTTGCAGTCTTCAAATGGATCCTAGGCCCAGGCTGTACAATAACACCTTGACTTTTGCCGAAGCCCTCTGCTACCTATTGATGTTCTGGCATGTTTTAGGCCAGGTCATTTTAACTTTACTTGCGGTAAATCATCAAAAACAGGGCTACAAAGAAAATTAGAATTTTGCCCACAGCCTTTATCATTACCCTTCACCTAAAATTATTTGCTAGTTTTAGGTGGATATTTTCTTTAAAAGGTATAAAGGTCCTTACGGTAGAGTTTAACCTTGGGGCCACACGTCTGAACACTGTGTAGCTTACTAAACTGAAACAGACAGACCGAAGTGCAATGTAACTGGTATTTCTTCTGTGGTAAGAATTTATTCTCTAGGAAAGAGAGATTTTTACATTATGCAATATCAGATGCCGTATATTATCCAAATGAAAAAAAAAAATGATCTTAAAAGGGCTTATATTATAGAGTAATATAAACTATATGAAACATATGCACATTTAACTAAATTTACCAAAAACTATACATCAGTGATTTTCTACAAGCTGTGAATTCACTAAAATGTATTTGTTTCTCCTTTTTTTTTTTTTTTTTTTTTTTTTACTTTTTAGGATGTAATTGTAGTATGAATTTCATAATGGGCAGTTTATTCATTTTTTGCAATTACTTTAAGTGGTTTTATAGACAGAAAAAAAGAATGAAACTGATAGGCTGGAACTCAAAACTGGACAACAAAGAAATTGGGTGAGAAGTGTTCTGGTCCACAGTTACATCATTCAGTGAATTGAGACATCTAGTTTTTTAAATGTTTCCTGCATGATAGTGATCAAGCAGCTCAGACAGAGCAGTGTGGTTTTTTTCTCATCTATTCTCAAGAATTTATCTGTCACAAATCCGCAACAATTTAGCATTGTTGGTCTGTGAGTGAGATTTTTTTTTTTTGTCTCTAGCTATAGAAAAAGAAGGAAAAATCCAAGGTTGTAGATAACAAAAAACACCCATGCCCCTGGTGTGTAAGTCATTGTATATTTTTACTAACTGCATGTACATTTGGCACTTTAATACTGTTAATAAACATAATGTAATATATAATTACCCTTTTACCTAAGAGCTAATTTGTTGCTTCATTTTTAGGTTCATTTTCAGACCGCTTAGGTGGCTTGCATATTAGGCAGTTAAGCAGTGTGCATACCATCCCAGCATTTTAATGCACCCAGGAGGCACAGGTGCAGAGTACAGCCCCGCTGCCTGAAGCCTGTCAAAGTCTATGGCAGACTGAAATATGCTACACCTAAACAAGCTTAAAAGCTGTACTCACCTTTGGCACCATATGCATCTAGAAACATATGCCCGGAACACAGGTATTCCAGGAATTTCTCCTCTAACTCATAGGGCCCTAAAAACTAGTAGCGCTCAGTATAGGATTCAGCCCTGTCCAGCCTGCAATAGACTTTGACAAGTGTGCCTTGTCATTTGCCTGTGCCTCTTAGATGCACTAAAATGCCGGGATTGAATGCACATGGACCAAACGCCACATGTGCAAGTAGCCAAGCACTACAGAACCATGATGGCAGAAGACTGACCGACTCCTAATCTGCTGCCTAAAATATGTAATCCGTTTCCAATTTTTTCTAATCAGGCCTTGTGTAATGGGACCACAGGCCATGTGTTTGATCAGTGTTCAGTTTTTTAAGGGACACCTAATTTAGTCCCTGTACAGGCTGTCAAGTTTCTGCATTTTGATAAGAGTATTTTTTTTTTCTTCTGCATCTTAGAGTATTTTACTTCCAGACTTCATGGAGTTCACCTGCTTTCTTTCTTGACCATCTATACACTAACAATTCTTCTTTAGGTTTATTTGTTCAAATTATGGTTTAACTTTTAGTTTGCATAGCAAAGAGGGTAAGATGTCATTTAGGTGTAAATAGAACTGTTGAAAAGTAGACGATTACATTATATTTCTGCAAATAAGTCTAAAGCTCACTACATGTTAGTATCTGACTGTACAATTTCTCTATACAAATTCCTTTAGATTTAACAATATCACCTATCTAAGATATCTAGTTTGTATCCCTTATACTGAGTAGTTACTGGTAGAAATGAAGGATGTTGATGTGTGTGTGTGTGTGTGTGTGTATGTGTTAAGCACCCAGCATTAGATCAAAGTGTACCTTTCCATTCAAACATTGTAGAGCCTTTTATCCTGTGAGCTATCCCAGTTCTGTTCCTCTATGAGCTGGTGACATTATGGAGGAACAAGGTGAAATATTCTTCCTAATGTGGTGAGCCATTTGTTCAAAACGGATAGAAAAGGGCCCCTACTTTCCTTCAGCCTGTGTACCAAGCGTACACAGGCTTGGATCGTAAACAGAAAGACAATAGACCCCTCAGGTATCAATTGTCATCGGCACCTCCTTTAAAAGAAAACTATATTGGGTTTCAGTCAGTTTTATTTAAAATGTTTCTAAAGTGATCATTTATCTTTTTTTTTTTTTTTTTTTATTACTTGTGTGAAATCTATATTTTATAATATAAGCTTTTATTTAGGATGCTTCCATGAAAGTATGGTCAAAGAGCTTTCTAGTGGCCCTTATTAGGGAGCCTGGCAGCAGCAGCTCAGTTGCAGGCAATATCTCTGTAAGATCGGCCATAGGCTGTTTGTTTGAATCTTGGCTGGTTTAGCAGAAGCCGCCCGAGATTCTGTGTTTGGGCAGGCTGAATGTACCAAGTTGATCAATCAACTTGGGTGCAACTAGCCTGCCAGATTTACTTGCAATTGTCGCTAGCAGCTGCTATAGCTGCTAGCAGTAATCACTGTCGTCTTCTGGCAGGAATGGCTTCCCCCTGCCAGGAGCCGCCAATTGCTCGGCAGGAGGGATTCCCATGTCAGCGCAGTCTGTGTTGAAGGGAGAATCATGCAAATTTCTTTCCTTCCAGCTGTGGTTGCAGGAAAGAAATTTGCACAGTCTATGGCCTGCCTAATGTATACTCCATACAGAGCCTACCAAACTAGAGACCTTAAAAAAGGGGATAGCAGACTCCAGAGCTAGACTTGATGAATCTGAAATATTCTTATGCAATATTCAAATTGAAAAAACACAGGAGCAACGCTCTCAATGGGGGAAGCTCCTACCAGATCTACAGATCAACAGTACCTCCTGGGTACACAGGCTGAAGAGGTATTCATTGCAAAAGAAGTGAAGCCAGAAACTTTAAGTCTCTTGTGCCGAAACGCGTAAAATATTTTAACTCTACATGTATGTAGCAAATAAAGACTTTATGCTTGGATTTCTGGAGTTGCCAGCTACACTTCTTTTGCAACATTATTCAAATTGAGCTAAAAGGTTACAGTAAGTTCCCTACATATGAGCGTTCAAGTTTTGAACTTTCAAAGATGCGAACATGTGTTAGCCTGTGCAATCATGTAAAGCTGGGTACACACACATTTTTTTTTTTTTCAATTTCATTCAACCCAGCGGGCTGAACGCAAAAAAAAAACCTGACAGGTCACCATACCAACATAAGCAATGTTGGTGCGGCGATCTCTCCCGCTGTGCCTTTGTGATCTGAGAAGGGGGAGTCCCCCTGCCAGAACATACTGATCAGTGCTCGCCACCATTGTCTTCAAGCACTGGTCTTTGTTGGACTTACGAACAACTTGGGCTCGTTCGTACATAAGGGATTTACTGTATTTAAAGAGAAATTTAAATTTTAGTCTTGAACATAATGAGGAATCTATGTACAGTTTACCTTCCCTTTAAAGGTTACATCCAGAATCCAATGTTCAGACTAGTAGAGGCATGAATGTGTACAGGGATCTGAGATTACGAGGGGAGTTTCTAGTCTCTCTCCCTGGAGGATCCTTAAGCCTGAGCTCTCGGCTTATTCTGTAGGCATTCAGAGAGTCCATAAAATTGCAAGAAAAAGCCCTAGGCCGCACTGATTGGAGCTACAGGATGATTGCTTTCTCTAGGTGGAATCCGCATAGACACATGAAGATTTTTCTGCAAAACGTGCTGTATGTCTATTTTATCCTGACTAAAAATTACATTTCCCTCTCTCTATATTGCTCATTTCTTCTTATTGTCCTATTACTTTCCAAGTCATATGGGTTTCTGTTACTAGTTAGTGGTTTACATTTCTTGCTGATGAAAAAGTTGTGGCCAAGCCTTGACTTCTAAACAAGGGATTGTGCTGGAATTGGGCAGACATGTACTGTACAATGTCATATTCACAAGAGAATACCATTTTTTTGTTACTTTTTGTTTTATTTAGATCCAAGTTTAAAATGACTAAAGACCGAATCCTTCATTAAAGGTTTCTTTTTTATCCTGCCTTTATAACATTAACCAGAGCTGTTTAAAAAGAGTCTATGGCATTGTTTTCTGTTGGTGTATTGTGTATATACTATATGTATCAGAAGGAAACGGGAAGCTTTTACACATTTGAAATGCTAGTGTATGTCCAACCAAAACATCTTGTTTTTAAGTTTTGGAAGGCGTGGGGAAGTATTAGAACCTCTGTCAGGTTATTACTGCTATCTGGAGCTCAGTAAGAGCTTCAATTACTGTTGCAGTGACAACCATTTCACCAGACAGCAAGTGGGCACCTACATGGCCAAAGATTAGAGGACCATCATTCAATATTTTACCAAAAGCATTGGATCGCCCACCTTTACACACACAAACTTTATTGGCATCCCAGTCATAGTCCGTAGGGTTTAATATTGAGTTAGCCCATCCTTTGCAGCTATAACAGCTTCACCTCTTGGGAAGGCTGTCCACAAGGTTTAGGAGTGTGTCTATGGGAATGTTTGACCATTCGTCCAGAAGCGCAATTGTGAGGATAGGCACTGTTGGGGACAAGAAGGCCTGTCTCGTAGTCTCCGCTCTAATTCATCCCAAAGGTGTTTTATCGGGTTGAGGTCAGGACTCTATGCAGGCCAGTCAAGTTCCCCGACCCAAAACTCATTCATCCATGTCTTCATGGGTCTTGATTTGTTCACTGGTCCAAATCATTTAGTGAAAGGGGGGGAATTATGATGTTGGGTTGTCTTTCCGGTGTTGGGCTTGGCCCCTTGGTTCCAGTGAAGGGAACTTTAAAGGCGTCCGTATACCATGACATTTTGGACAATTTCATGCTCCCAACTTTGTTGAAACAGTTTGTGGATGGCCCCTTCCTGTTCCAACATGACTGTGCACCAAGCAATGTCCAAAAGACATGGATGAGTGAGTTTAGGGTGGAGGAACTTGACTAACATGCACAGAGTCCTGACCTCAACCTGATTAAACACCTTTGGGATTAACGGAGACTGCGAGCCAGGCCTTCCCATCCACATTAGTGCCTAACCTCACAAATGCGCTTTTGCAAGAATAGTAAAACCTTTCCATAGACACACTCCTAAATCTTGTGGACAGCCTTCCCAGAAGAGTTGAAGCTGGTATAGCTGCAAAGCGTGGGCCCACTCAATATTCATCTCTACCGACTAAGACTGGGATGCCGTTAAACTTCATGTGCGTATATAGGCAGGTGTCCCAATACTTTTGGTAAAAAGTGTTTGCATGGATACGATCCAACTGTTGGAAGAAACTTCCTTTTAAAGAACCCCTGTCATCAGATAAATGTTGAGGACACCTTTTGAGCTCCTTACGGACATACTAGTTACCCGGCTGGCACATATAATCTAGCTTTAGTCATTTCAGGTTTATAGGCTTAATTCACAAAGCTTTAGCCTAGCCTAGCCTAGCCTGGCCAAAGGCTATCATTCAGATTTTCAAATTTCATTGTACTCAATCAAAAACAACTGTCACGTTTTTGAAATAAGTATATTTATCCTGGTATCTGGTTGTCTTTGTTTATTGGGTCTCATGGCTCAAAAGTTATTCAAGCCAAAGGATCAGCAAGAATGCCAGTCAATCAGGAAACATACATACAAACATTCAGAAACATACTTACAATGTGATTACAAAGGCTACCATTGATAACCTAACAGATTTCCTTTAAACCGATTCATAGCACTATCCCTGCTGTATAAAGATGATTGCCTGAGCATGCCTAAAGCACTTTATTCTATGGTAAAAAAAAAAATGTATTTGCCCAAAAAAGAAAAAAATGAAAATTATAGTTAATACATATATATATAATTATAGTTCAACAGGGACTGGCTGAGATTGAAACCATCTATGGATAGGCTGATTGGAGAACACAATAACTCTGTGGGAGGGATTCCTCCCATGAACACTGACTGTATTGATGGGGTAGTCAAAACGATTTTCTTTTTTGCAACCTGTGGTTGCAGGAAAGATAATCGCATCATGTATGGCCTGCCTAATGTTAGAACTGGCTCCAATTTGTATCAGTGGACATTTCCACACCTCCTTAAAAGTTCCTTAATCAGACTGCCTTTCTCTTAGCATCCGCATTCATTTCTCTATACCAGGAACCCCCATTAGAACTGCATTCATTATTAGCTTGTAGCTCAGGAAGCAGACACGACCTGACCTCAATAGCAAAGAATAAATAAATTGGAAAATGAATGCAGCCACTGCTTACCTTTTAACCATCTGTTTATAAACTGTATGTTGTCAGCTTTTGTTCATGGTTGTTTTCTTGTTAGCTAAATACTTACATAAGAGCTGTTCCACCTCTGTCATCTGACATGTTTGATTAGCACTAATTCATAATAATTCACTGGAAATTACAGACTTTTTTTTTAGGTATCTGTTTTAATTTCATTTCAGCTGTCCTCCAGTAAGGATGCTGACAGCACTAACTGATATAGCTATAGCCACTAGGGGGAGCATTTGAAAATGAAATCCTTAAAACATTGAACATGTAGCTGTGCCATAATTTACAAGTACAATTATGTGTCATCAATATATATTTCTTAGTCCCCCTTTATGAAGTAAGTAATCTTGACACTGCATAGGCAGAAATAGCTGGGAATGTGTATTTGATGTGAGACTGGAGTAGATTGTGGTGGTTTGCATATGTGACATGTTCTCATGTTTGTCATGCAACAACGTCCAAGCTAAAACCTTCATATTTCTTCTAGATGGACAATGGTGTTCTTGAGCTTTGGCTCTATTGCATGCATATTTGTAAATATTCCGAAGTAAAGAGATTTCCACTAGAAAGTGTAGTCCTGCTCGTGGCCTTTTCATGTACTTAAAGAAAGAAGCTGCCATTTTCATCAGTCCCCTTAAGCGTGTAGTCCTACCTAGAGTTTTCATTTGCTGTACCCCTGCTGGTGAAATCTGGCATTGCAGTCTATCTGTTCAAACCTTTTGGCACTCGAAGACCACTGTTATGACTTAATGGATACATTTACTCTACTGGGGCTTCTATATGAAGGGGACAACTAGCCATTATTCCAGGAAGTGCTTTGAAGCAGGGATCTACCTTTCATTTAAACTGGAACTCCTTTTTCAGTTCATGTTAACAGTCTTAAATGTTATACTGTCTATTATTACATTTATGTGTATTTGAAAAAAGTTTTATAAAAAAATTTTTGTTTTTTTTAATATATTACGACAATATATACATATTCAGATAAGTTATTTATTCAGTAACTGAGGAAATTGACGTGTAGCAATGTAGTGAGTTCTGTAGAATGTTTGTTTGTTTCTCACTGGTTGGCCAGTTGTCAGGCCCTTGTGGAATACAGAATGATGGCTTCGTTCCAGACTGATGTAATGGATCTCAGGAAATTGTAAATCTCTATAGAATGATGCTACAAACATGGGATTTGGGGCCAGTGTGAGCAAACAAAATGTATACAAGCAAAATATGGGTTATTTATGTATAACATACAAAATGTTCTATATAACTGGCAGGAGATATGGATGGTCATTAAATTATTCATCAGTTATTCCTTCTTAAAACCCTGTAATATGAACAATGTTTTCTTTATAAAAGTTTTTTTATAGCCTTTTTAAAAAACTGTTTTACGTAATAAAGATTGGTTTTGAAAATAACCTTTTTTGAGTAATTATTTTCATGTACATGTGTAAGGCTATGTACAGAATGGTGATCTGGATCTGTTTTAGACATTGTTTTACAGCTGGGTTTGTGCATGATTGACGCACATTTACGGTGGCTCACTGTAGAAATCTTCATGTTGAAACTAGGTAAAATACACATCAAAGAGCCATCATGAAGACATTAAAGGCATTACTTCTGTAGGCGGCCTGGACAGGATTTCCACCACCTGTCATACTCTACCAAGTAATTTGACCTGTATGTCAGGAAAAAGATTCTACTAACCTTAAATAATATTGTTTCATTATCAGGAATCTGTTCATGAAGTTTAATAAAAATGTATTTGCATCCAACATGAATGTACATGTACGTTTTTGAGTATAAAAATGTAGTGATAGACCGATTATTGGCACGGCCGATATGCACTTTCCCCGATATATCGATATCGGCCCCAGGAACTGGCCGATATTGCAGATATTTTTGTGACGTCCTTTTGCCTTCTGAGGGCCGCCTCCCTCGCCTTGGACAGCCTCGTCTGGAGTCGGAACTAGTCTCGCGGGAGTGTATCACAGCCATACACCCACCCACAGCAGCCCGGTGCCAGCCAGCCACAGGCACTGTACCAGCGAGGCAGCCACCCACAAGCTCTGTACCAGCCAGCCACAGGCCCTGTACCAGCGAGGCAGCCACCCACAGGCCCTGTACCAGCCAGCCGCAGGCTCTGTACCAGTGAGGCAGCCAGCCACAGGCTCTGTTCCAGCCAGCCACAGGCTCTGTACCAGCAAGGCAGCCACCCACAGGCTCTGTACCAGCCACCCACAGGCTCTGTACCAGTGAGGCAGCCAGCCACAGGCTCTGTACCAGCCAGCCACAGGCCCTGTACCAGCCAGCCACAGGCACTGTACCAGCAAGCCACCCACCCATCACAGGGTGCCAGCCACCCACAGACAGGGTGCCAGACAGCCAGCCAGCCACCCAGAGACAGGGTGCCAGACAGCCAGTCACCCACAGACAGGGTGCCAGACACCCACAGACAGGGTGCCAGCAAGCCAGCCATTAAACATTAAACAAAAATTAACATGTTCAGTACCAGATTTGTGTCAAAAATTGTCTTTATTTTTCAAAACTTTAAATGTACAAAATATCGCCCGATACGTTGTGACCAAAATATCGGTATCGGCCCTGAAAAAAACATATCGGTCTATCCCTATATAAAATGTAGTCCTGCTAGATGACTTTAGGCTGGCCGCTTTTGCAGGTATAACTATATAAAACATTAGAAATAGGTGCCCATACCAGGAGATCCCAAACTGTGGGTGGGTCGCGAGCTAAGTGTGAGTGGGTTGCCGGCAGATTTTACTGAGAGCGGGGTCAGGACTGCCCAGGCATTGGCAGCGCACTGTGTTACAAGGAAGGAGCAGGCGGGGCCTTGAGCTCCACTGATGCTCCGACCCCGCCCCTTGCCGTGCACGCTGTTCTGTACGGGAGACGGCGTCTCAGGGTAGGAGTTGGACTGAGTGGAGCCGTTAGAGTGCAGGCCATCAGATCGGAGCTGAGCGCTAGGACCAGTCACCAGGTAGGCCAGACATTGCTTGATGGCTTATGTATGCGGGTTGGCGACCCACATTTGCATAGGCATAGCAGCCCATTGATTTGATTGGGCTTGGGCTGCTATGCCTGCGGTTTCCGCTGAAAAAAGGTGCATGCAGAATTTAAAATGACGCAATGGCCCTGAAATCCATCCTGCTTTTGCACCTGCAGTTCCTGAACACTCAAACTGTGTTTTTAAATGCTGGGCCCACGTATATAAAAATGCAGAAAGCTTGCCAGTGCAGGATCTTTAGGTAAGTCGCATGGTGCAAAAGCAGGATGGATTTCAAGGCCACTGCATTTCTTTAATGCTGCATGCACCTTTTTTTTCTGCGGAAAACAAAGGCATAGCAGCCTATTCAAATCATTGGGCTACTATGCCTGTGCAAATGTGGGCCGCCAACCCGCATACATGTGAACCAGGCCTAAAGCAATAGTAAAGTAATTTTATAAATAAAAACACTGTTCCTCCTGCATGTTTAACCACTTCTGGACCGCAAGGATTTGCCCCCTTGATGACCAGGCCATCGGAGCTGAGCTGGCCAGGACCAGTCATCACCAGGTAAGCCAGACACTGCTTGACGGCTTATTTTACGACTGGTTCACATGAATGCGGGTTGGCGACCCACATTTGTACAGGTATAGCAGCTCATTGATTCGAATGGGCTGCTATGCCTGCATTTTCCGCTGAAAAAAGGTGCATGCAGAATTTAAAAAAAACGCAGTGGCCAAGAAATCCATCCTGCTATTGCACCATGCGACTTACCTGCAGTTCCTGCACAAACAAACTGTGTTTTTAAATGCTGGGCCCACGATTATAAAAACACAGAAAGCTTGCCAGTGTGGGAACTGCAGGTAAGTCGTATGGTGCAAAAGCAGGATGGATTTCAAGGCCACTGAATTTTTTTAAATGCTGCATGCACCTTTTTTTTTCTTTTGCGGAAAACGAGGGCATAGCAACCCATTCAAATCAATGGGCTGCTATACCTGTGCAAATGTGGTCTGCCAACCCGCATACAGGTCAACCAGGCCTAAAGCAATAGTAAAGTAATTTACAAATAAAAACACCGGTCCTCCTGCAGGTTTAACCACTTCTGGACCGCAAGGATTTGCCCCTTAACCACTTTAGCTCCAGAGGATTTGGCTGCTCAAAGACTAGGCCCTATTTTGCGATTCGGCACTGCGTGACTTTAATGGACAATTGCGCGGTCGTGCGACGCTGTACCCAAATGAAATTGATGTCCTTTTTTCCCCACAAACAGAGCTTTCTTTTGGTGGTATTTAATCACCTGTGCAATTTTTATTTTTTGCGCTATAAACAAAAAAAGAGGGACAATTATGAAAAAATAACAATATTTTTCACATTCTTTTATATGAAATTCTCAAAAAAAAAAAAGTAAAAATTAAATTTTTTAACATTTTAGGCCAATTTGTTTTCTGCTACATATTTTTGGTTAAAAAAAAATCGCAATAAGCATATTTTGATTGGTTTGCGCAAAAGTTACTGCAATTACTAACTACGGGAAAGATTTATGTAATTTTTATTTTTTAACTAGTAATGGCGGCGATCTTCTTTTTTTTTTTTTTTTTTTTTTTTTTTGCAGGACTGCGATATTGTGGCGGACAGATCGGACCCCTAACTGACATTTTTGATACTTTTGGGGGGTACCAGTGACATTACTACAGTAATCAGTGCTATAAATATGCACTGTTACTGTAAAAATGACACTGGCAGGGAAGGGGTTAACATTACTGGTGATCAAGGCGTTAAGTGTGACCCTAGAGGCGTGATTCTGTCAGGGGGCGTGGCTTGTGAGATCATCACAGAGACATACGATCCTATATAGCAGGATCACATAGCCTCTGTAATAATCTAGGGGAGAATGACAGATGGCTGTGTTTACATCAGCTGTCTGACCTTCTCTCTCAGCTGCGGGAGATCGCGAGTGGCCGGCGGCCATCGGAGACGCCGGTCACAAGCGCTGGCTCCCCGGCTGACAAGCGGGGGCGCGAGCGCTCGCCCCCTAGAGTCTTCTAAACGAGCGACGTAGTACTACGTCACTTTGCTTACGTTACTTTAACTGACAATTGCGCAGTCGTGTGATGCTGCACCTAAATAAAATTGATGTCCTTATTTTCCCACAGTAGAGCTTTCTTTTGGTGGTATTTGATCACCTGTGCAATTTTTTTTTTTTTTGCGCTCTAAATAAAAAAAGCGACAATAGTCAATTACAAGCAAGTGGGTCCTGAAAAATAACTGTATTCAGAAGTGGGTCTCTGCCCAAAAAAGTTTGGGAAGCCCTGGCCTGTACTGTTTAACCACTTCTATACAGAGCAGTGACACCCCCTTCCTGCCCAGACCAATTTTCAGCTTTCGGCGCTCTCACACTTTGAATGATAATTACTCAGTCATGCAACGCTGTACCCAATCACATTTTTTTCACACAAATAGAGCTTTCTTTTGGTAGTATCTAATCACCACTGGGTTTTTTATTTTTTGCGATATAAGTGAAAAAAGAGCGAAATTTTTGAAAAAAAAAAACATTTTGTTTTAGTTTCTATTATAAAATTTTGCAAAGAAGTAATTTTTTTTTCATAAATTTGGGCCAAAATGTATACTACTACATATCTTTGGCAAAAATAACCAAAAATTTGTGGTTATTATTTAGTTTGTGTGAAGGTTTGGGCTCTTTCACACGGATCCGTGCTGCTTAGCGGGGGATCGTAAACACAGATCCCCGCCGAGCAGGCAGGTGGCAGCTCTGTGTGTGGAGAGGGAGGTGTCTCTATGATGCATCTCTATGAGGGAATCAGATGAGAGTGGACCGCCTGTCCGCTCTCATCCGATCCGATCCCCTGGACGGATGGGAAATAGGGTTCCCATCCGTCCGGATTTTTCAAGGACAGGATCGATTGCGGATGGCAGCGAGTGTCAGCAGACATTTCCCCTGCTGACATCCGCTGCCCCATAGGGATGCATGGAGCATCCGATCAGATCCGCCTAAAAAATTGACGGGAGGATCTGATCGGAGCGCTCCTGTGAAGGTTATAGAGTCTACAAGCTATGGTGCCAATCATTGAAAATTGATCACACCTGATGTACTGAAGGCCTATCTCATTTTTTGAGGCCCTGAAATGTCAGGACAGTACAAATACCCCCCAAATTACCCCTATTTGGAAAGTAGACATTCCGGGGTATTTAGTAAGAGGCATAGTGAGTTTTTTGAAGTTGTAATTTTTTTTCCCACAATTCTTGGGAAAATGAAGAAATCATTTTTTTTTTTCCACAAAATTGTCATAACAAGTTATTTCTCACACACAGTATATGCATACTTGCAATTACACCCCAAAATACATTCTGCTACTCCTCCTGAGTATGGCAATACCACATGTGTGAGACTTTTACACAGCCTGGCTACATACAGAGGTCCAACATTCAAGGAGCACCATCAGGTGTTCTAGGAGCATAAATCACACATATAATTTCCTGACGACCTATCACAATTTTGAAGGCCCTGGAGCACCAGGACAATGGAATTGCCCACAAAATGACCCCATTTTAGAAAGAAAACACCCCAACGTATATTCTATGAGGCATAATGAGTCTTTTGAACATGTATTTTTCCACAAGTTTTTGGAAAATGTGGAAAGAAAATGAAAACGCATTTTTTTTTTTTTTACACAAAGTTGTCAGTTAATAGGATATTTCTAACACATAGCATGTACATAGCAAAAATGACACCCCAAAATACATTCTGCTACTCCTCCTGAGTATGGCAATACCACATATATGAGACTTTGTCACATCATAGCCACATACAGAGGCCCAACATGCAAGGAGTACCGTCAGGTGTTCTAGGAGCATAAATTACACATATCATTTCATTACAACCAATCACACTTTTGAAGGGCCTGTAACACCAAGACAATGGAAACCCCCATAAAATGACCCCATTTTGGAAAGCAAACACCCCAACACATAATCTAGGAGGCATGGGCTGCAGATAGGTACTTGGGTATTCTGATGGGCTAGAGACAGGTACTCGGGAAATCTGATGGGGTGCAGATACGTACTCGGGCACTCTGGGCTGGAGACAGGTACTCTGGCACTCTGGGCTGGAGACAGGTACTCGGGTACTCTGGGCTGGTGACAGGTATTAAGGTACTCTGATGGGCTGGTGACAGGTACTTCCTGGTGGGAAGAAATCACGCTGTTTTTGTGGTCAACAGTCCATCTCTGATATGTTACTTCAATAACATGTCAGAATTAAGTACCACTTTGGTAGAGTTTGAGTCTCCAGTGTATTTTCCTGATTGTTGATTGTGTATATCACTGTTACAAAAATGCAAGGAAGAAGCAAGTATGGGCTACAGAACTCTTAAGAGCAGACAGTCAATCACTGAACAGAATCTAAATGAAAGGGCTGCACTATTGAAATAGGGGTGTCACCCTCTATACCAGATTACTACAATGAAATCAAAACTCCGTGAGTAGTTTCTACATACACAATATAGTATAAATCACATAAAATGTCTTTTTTGTAAGTCCAAAGAAAGTAAAAAAAAATGTGCCAAAATCCATTGTAACACAGCTGGAGGCACAAGGAATGTGAAATTACTCCAAACCAGTGCAGATGTTGCATGTAAAATGGAAGCCTCCACCACTGCAAACCTTTTGGGTGGCTTCTTGCCTTGATGTATTGACCCTCACAACAAAGGTCAGTTACATGCTCCCATGTACCACTCAGATCCACATCTCTTCAGTATGGTCATCAGAAACAATTGGCTCCTGCTGTATCATCTGAGATTCTACTCACCATCAATTCTGATAGTGGAAGGGTAAGTCAGGGCAGTGAGCAGGGCTGCTGCTAGACTATTTTGTGCTCTAGGCAAGACCAGCTACTTGCACCTGCTGCCCTCCCACCCGAATAAAATAAAACTTCTATACCTTTAAAATATACTTTCTATACCCCCCATGTGTGTTGCCCCCTCATTGAACTGATGTGTACCGCCTCGCCTGACACAGCGAGCAGCACATAGTTGGAGTACCTGGTCTGTCCATCCCTGCTCAGTACTTCCATGGTGCCACCTGCCAGCTGAATTTGTCCCTCTGCTCCTGCATCCGCCTGCTCTCATACTGCTAGTTGATACCGGACCTGGAGAGGGGCCACACAAGGCACAGCACATTCTCCAGCTACCTCTCCACCCCACTCCTGAACTCCTCCGTCTCAGCTTGCAGCCCCTGCATGGTCCCCCTTAGCTGACATTCCCTCTCCTCCTCCGGTACACTCCTGCAGACCGACGACACCTCCACCCCGGGCTCCATGCTGGCTGGTGATGATCGGGGCTTTGGGCTGACTTCAGCTGCAGCGATCATTATCGTCCATTAATTTACCTTGTCCGGTGCTAGGATCTCAGTTGCCTTCCATTGTGGGCAGATGCATCACTGTGTTCAGGGGAGGGATGGCAGCCCAAGAGGTGACATCCACAGGAGATGAGGTGACAGAAGAGGAATGTGATGGTTGCCCCCCTCCACCATATTATGCCACTAGCCATGGCTGTGCTCTAAGCTGCTGCCTTATTCGCCTAGTGGTGGCGCTGGCCCTGGCAATGAGCATGTATAAAAAATAAATATCCAACATAGTGCTCTCCGTTGTCTATTCATGAAAAGCAAATAAAAAAAATGGCACCTACTTTTAAAAACATTGAGCATAAATATCTCTTTAAAGCTGGGTTCACATATGCTGTGGCTGCGGTTCACAGCATGGGGTCCGGTGTGTCCCTGTTCACCGATTCAGGTGCGAATCAGGCCTGAATTTTTGCCTAAATTTGCACCTGAATTGGAGCCAAAGGCACACAGGACCCTTTTTAAATGCGGAACGTGGCAGCCCCGGAGGTGTGTGAAGCCGGCTCCATCGAGAGCCATTCACACTCTCTTGTCATGCGAATTGAATGCAGAGAAAACCCACATCCATGTGTGAACCCTGGCTTAATCTCACTCATCTGCTGTCATCACGAAGGATAGATATGGCTACCATTCAGCCCATGAGGACCACTCTCACTCAGAGAGAGAGAGGCGACCATGGGCTGGAGGATTGAACAGTATCCATCCATTCTGAAGAGATGTGGATCTGAGTGATTACATGGAATCGTATTATTGACCTTTGTTGTGAAGGTTAATATATTGAGGTGAGAATACACCCAAAAGGTTGCAGCGCTGAAGCCTTTCAATTTACCAAATTTTTGTGGACTTACAAATAAAAAGTGTTTTGTGATTTACAGTTGGGCAAAAAAAGTATTTAGTCAGCCACCAATTGTGCAAGTTCCCCCACTTAAAAAAATGAGAGAGAGGCCTGTAATTTTCATCATAGGTACACTTCAACTACGAGAGACAGAATGGGGGGAAAGAATCCAGGAAATCACATTGTAGGATTTCTAAAGAAATAATTGGTAAATTCCTCGGTAAAATAAGTATTTGGTCACCTACAAACAAGCAAGATTTCTGGCTCTCACAGACCTGTAACCTCTTCTTTAAGAGGCTCCTCTGTCCTCCACTCATTACCTGTATTAATAGCACCTGTTTGAACTTGTTATCAGTATAAAACACACCTGTCTACAACCTCAAACAGTCCAAACTCCACTATGGCCAAGACCAAAGAGCTGTTGAAGAACACTGGAAAAAAAATTGTAGACCTGCACCAGGCTGGGAAGACTGAATCTGCAATAGGCAAGCAGCTTGGTGTGAAGAAATCAACTGTGGGAGCAATTATTAGAAAATGGAAGACATACAAGACCACTGATAATCTACCTCGATCTGGGGCTCCACGCAAGATCTCACCCCGTGGGGTCAAAATGATCACAAGAACGGTGAGCAAATATCCCAGAACCACACGGGGGGACCTAGTGAATGACCTGCAGAGAGCTGGGACCAAAGTAACAAAGGCTACCATCAGTAACACACTACGCTCCAGGGACTCAAATCCTGCAGTGCCAGATGTGTCTCCCTGCTTAAGCCAGTACATGTCCGGGCCCGTCTGAAATTTGCTAGAGAGCATTCGGATGATCCAGAAGAGGATTGGGAGTATGTCATATGGTCATATGAAATCAAAGTAGAACTTTTTGGTAAAAACTCAACTCGTCTGCTTCCTCTTACAGCTGACAACACCCCCCCCCCCCCGCCTCCTGAGTTTCCCCTGGAGTGGGTATCTCAATTTCGGTACTTAGGGGTTATCGTGCGGCCTGACTTCTCTAGCCATCTGGAGGATCATTTGGAGCCTGTGTTTCGACAGTTGACGACAAGGTGTCAGGTGTGGAAAACGCTTCCTCTAAAGTCGGTGAGGCGCGTCAATTTATTGAAGATGACCTTTCTCCCTAAATTTCTATATGTGTTTCGGGAATACCCCTGCTCCCATCCCAGCGTCCTTCTTCAGTAGACTGGAGGTTGTTATTTCTTCCTTCATGTGGGCTGGGGCTGTTCCTCGCATAGCTAGATGGAAGCTGCAGCTACCCTTGTCTGCAGGAGGACTAGCCCTGCCGTGTTTCAAGAAATACTACTGGGCTGCAGTACTAGTTACTTTCCGCTGGTGGTTTGCCCAAATAGATCCAACCCAGCGGTCAACCTTGAAGCTGCGATTATGGGCTCTTACGCTGCATTGACGAACCTGGTTTACAGGGGGGTGGGTGCTGCTCCCCGGGCGACGCCCTCTATGAGGACTGTGGTACGGGTGTGGGAGCAAATGTTGGGAGCCACGGGTGAGGCCGGAACCGCCCTGCCTTACACACCTTTGTGGGGTAACCCTAGGTTGTACCACCTCCGATCCATTCCCGACCCTAGCGTGTGGGCACACTACGGGGTGATTATGTTGCAACACATTATGCCTATCCTTCCAGACTTTGCGTGATAAATTTCAGCTCCCGTCCCCAATGCTATTTCGGTATTTCGGTATTTACAGCTCAAACATGCGATACAGGCACAGTTCCCAGCGCCTCTTGAGATTGTTCCTCACACGGTGGAGCGATTCTTGACCACGCGTAATGCGGATAAACTACTGTCTTCTATTTATCTCCGCCTCACGTGTGGAAGGCTAGAACGTGACCCCCTCCTGCTCCGACAGTGGCAACAGGATATCCCTGAGCTGTTGGAGGAGGACTGGGATCAGTGCATCCCTCACTACATACCTACGGTCATCTCGGCCAGGGATCAGTTCATCCAATTAAAATTTGTACATAGGGCATACTATACCCCGCAACGTTTTGCTCGAATATACCGCACCCAATCGGACTTGTGCTCTAAATGTCAGCAGGCGGTGGACACCTTCTTCCACGTCACATGGGATTGCCCATTAAAAAAAAAAAACTCAACTCGTGTTTGGAGGAGAAAGAATGCTGAGTTGCATCCAAAGAACACCATACCTACTGTGAAGCATGGGGGTGGAAACATCATGCTTTGGGGCTGTTTTTCTGCAAAGGGACCAGGATGACTGACCCGGGTAAAGGAAAGAATGAGAGGGGCCATGTATCATGAGATTTTGAGTGAAAATCTCCTTCCATCAGCAAGGGCATTGAAGATGAAACGTGGCTGGGTCTTTCAGCATGACAATGATCCCAAACACACCACTCGGGCAATGAAGGAGTGGTTTTGTAAGAAGCATTTCAAGGTCCTGGAGTGGCCTAGCCACCAGATCTCAACCCAATAGAAAACCTTTGGAAGGAGTTAAAAGTCTGTGTTGCCCAGCGACAGCCCCAAAACATCACTGCTCTAGAGGAGATCTGCATGGAGGAATGGGTCAAAATACCAGCAACAGTGTGTGAAAACCTTGTGAAGACTTACAGAAAACCTTTGACCTCTGTCATTGCCAACAAAGGGTATTTAACCAAGTATTGAGATGAACTTTTGTTATTTATCAAATACTTATTTTCCACCATAATTTGCAAATACATTCTTTAAAAATCAGACAATGTGATTTTCTGGATTTTTTTTCTCATTTGTCTCTCATAGTTGAAGAATACCTATGATGAAAATTACAGGCCTCTCTCATCTTTTTAAGTGGGAGAACTTGCACAATTGGTGGCTGACTAAATACTTTTTTGCCCAACTGTGTATTACTTTGTGTATGTAGAATTCACACTGAGTTTTAATTCCATTGTGTTAAGATTGTATAGGGGGTGACATCACTATTTCAAAAGTAGCAATTTTTTTATTTTGTCTTTGAAAAGTGTTTTAAAACTTTTTTTTTGCTTGCAGCTTTCTTCTTCTATTCACTAGTGCGCAGGATTATTGTTTTTTACTGAACAGAAACATAGAGGTTTTTGAATGTGGGCTATTTTATATACTGCATAGACTAAGAACATTTGTGTTACAAAATAACTTTTTCCTATAAAACCATATTTAAGCAATAGTCTTTAGTGGTTTGTCTGTTCTATGGTACATGCAATAAAATGATGGCTTTACTATAACTTGACATTCCTTTTGACGTGAATAGAAAGCTGTCATCAGCATGTGGTCTGTCCTGCCGTATTCTAGCAACAGAATACAAACTGTACTCCTTTCCTCCAGCTGTCTTCCAAGGAACAGTCACTGGTCAGAGCTGAGTTTATGAAAAGAATCCTAAGCAGCTCTGTTCCAGTTTGCAGATGTTGGCACACGTCTCACATCAATGGACCCAGTCAGTACCATAAACAGCATGCTATATAACCTGCAATCATGGAACTATGGCCACAAGTATATATAAAAAGGTGCTTGTTGGATTGATGGCCTTACCATTAATGAAACCTACTGATCAGCCTTTAGTTATACAGGAATAAACCTATGGCATTTTTAAAGAACAACTCCAGCCAAAACATATTTTACTGCTTTGGATTAAGCAGGGAAGGATTAGTCTAGGTTCACACTCAATGCGGGTTTGAAATCGTTCAAGTTCAGCTGAACTCGCACAATTTCAACTCGGCATTTCAGTCCGACTTCGGGGGTGATTTGAGAGATACAGTGGGTACGGAAAGTATTCAGACCCCCTTAAATTTTTCACTCTTTGTTATATTGCAGCCATTTGCTAAAATCATTTAAGTTCATTCTTCTTCCTCATGAATGTACACATAGCACCCCATACTGACAGAAAAACACAGAATTGTTGACATTGTTGCAGATTTATTAAAAAAGAAAAACTGAAATATCACATGGTCCTAAGTATTCAGACCCTTTGCTCAGTATTTAGTAGAAGCCCCCTTTTGATCTAATACAGCCAGGAGTCTTTTTGGGAAAGATGCAACAAGTCTTTCACACCTGGATTTGGGGATCCTCTGCCATTCCTCCTTGCAGATCCTCTCCAGTTCTGTCAGGTTGGATGGTAAACGTTGGTGGACAGCCATTTTTAGGTCTCTCCAGAGATGCTCAATTGGGTTTAAGTCAGGGCTCTGGCTGGGCCATTCAAGAACAGTCACGGAGTTGTTGTGAAGCCACTCCTTCGTTATTTTAGCTGTGTGCTTAGGGTCATTGTCTTGTTGGAAGGTAAACCTTCGGCCCAGTCTGAGGTCCAGAGCACTCTGGAGAAGGTTTTTGTCCAGGAAATCCCTGTACTTGGCCGCATTCATCTTTCCCTCGATTGCAACCAGTCGTCCTTACCCTGCAACTGAAAAACACCCCCACAGCATGATGCTGCCACCACCATGCTTCACTGTTGGGACTGTATTGGACAGGTGATGAGCAGTGCCTGGTTTTCTCCACACATACCGCTTAGAATTAAAGCCAAAAAGTTCTATTTTGGTCTCATCAGACCAGAGAATCTTATTTCTCACCATCTTGGAGTCCTTCAGGTGTTTTTTAGCAAACTCCATGCGGGCTTTCATGTGTCTTACACTGAGGAGAGGCTTCCGTCGGGCCACTCTGCCATAAAACCCCGACTGGTGGAGGGCTGCAGTGATGGTTGACTTTCTACAACTTTCTCCTATCTCCTGACTGCATCTCTGGAGCTCAGCCACAGTGATCTTTGGGTTCTTCTTTACCTCTCTCACCAAGGCTCTTCTCCCCCGATAGCTCAGTTTGGCTGGACGGCCAGCTCTAGGAAGGGTTCTGGTCGTCCCAAACGTCTTCCATTTGAGGATTATGGAGGCCACTGTGCTCTTAGGAACCTTAAGTGCAGCAGAAATATTTTTGTAACCTTGGCCAGATCTGTGCCTTGCCACAGTTCTGTCTCTGAGCTCTTCAGGCAGTTCCTTTGACCTCATGATTCTCATTTGCTCTGACATGCATTGTGATCTGGAAGGTCTTATATAGACAGGTGTGTGGCTTTCCTAATCAAGTCCAATCAGTATAATCAAACACAGCTGGACTCAAATGAAGGTGTAGAACCATCTCAAGGATGATCAGAAGAAATGGAAAGCACCTGAGTTAAATATATGAGTGTCACAGCAAAGGGTCTGAATACTTAGGACCATGTGATATTTCAGTTTTTCTTTTTTAATAAATCTGCAACAATGTCAACAATTCTGTGTTTTTCTGTCAGTATGGTGTGCTATGTGTACATTCATGAGGAAGAAGAATGAACTTAAATGATTTTAGCAAATGGCTGCAATATAACAAAGAGTGAAAAATTTAAGGGGGTCTGAATACTTTCCGTACCCACTGTATCTGTGCAGGTTCATGCATAGATGTCTATTGAAATCGCCCCCCAAGTCCAGTGGTGTATTTTGGTTTTGTGCTTCCCTAGGCAAGACTAAAATTGGGCGCCCCCCATCCTATTTAAATTTGCCCACCCCTTCCTGTTTAACGAATGTGACTCCCTCCAAAATTGAAGGACTACAAGTCCCAGCAATAACCTCTGAGATCACATGAGAGGGGGGTGAGAGAGAGAGAGGGGGGTGGGCGAGAGGGGGTGGGAGAGAGAGAGAGGGGGATGGGTGAGGGAGGGTGTGAGAGAGGGGGGATGAGAAAGAGAGAGGGAGGATGAGAGAGAGAGGGGGCGGGTGAGAGAGAGAGAGAGAGGAGGGGTGGGAGACCCCCTAGCCCTGCCTGCAGTCCCTCCTGTTCCCCCTGTCTATGGGTAGGTGTGTGTGATGCACCTACCTCCTGCCCGTCCTCATCTTTTGGGCCCTCGGTCAGCCTGTTGATGTCCCAGTTGGGAGGGGAGAGGAGGTTTGAGGAGTGCAGGCTCTTGGGGGCACTAGGGATGCTCCACCTGCTGCTGCTTAGGACAGGGAGGTCTTCTCCCTCGCAGGTTCTCAGTTCTAGCCAGCCTCCAGGGCCAGCCGGCTGCCCGCTCTGTGTGAAGATGCCGCAACTCAGCAGCAGTAGCTGCTGTCGGTGGTGGATTGGTGGATTTTGCTTTGTTGCCCTGCACCCCACTGTCACCGGACTGGCAGGACTCTTTGGGCCCCATGAGGACTAGGTGCGGAGGAGGAGGAAGTTAAATCCTCCTCCACTTTGAATTATGGCCATTGCAAGGGAGTCACGGCTGTGACATCACTGGTTGCTAGATGCCAGCCAGCTCTAGCAAAGAGTGGCCAATAGACTCTCAGTTGGAGGTGGGGGCAGCTATTTTGCTGCCCCCCTGGAAAGTGCCACCCTAGGCCTGGGCCTTGTTGGCCTAGGCCAAAATACAGCACTGCCCAAGTCGCCAAAAGTAGTGCAGGAACTGCTTTTGGGAATCGGTGCAGTGACGTAAAGTCGGCATCGCACCGATTCAGACAGTGCCGTTGCTGGCAATAGGCTTCGATTTGACATGTCCGATGTGAATGGGGGCTAAAAACCCTTTGTCCGTTTTTTTTAGCTGTCTCTATCCCGGTTGGAAGGTTCAAACTTTCTATCTGTTTTGGAGCCTATCTGTACAGAAAATGAACGCAGTAACGTGAGAAGAGCGAATATCTTCCAATTGGGACATCTGTTATGTTGGGAGATGTCAAATGTGGGTTTTCTTCTTTAAGGAGGTTTTTCAATCACTTCCTCATGTGTCTCTGGGATATAAAGTCAAGAAAAAATTCTCTGATGGTTACAAAGACAACAATCAATAATAGGCACAAATATTAACTCTTAATGAATTACAGCTGCACAATAAATCGTTAAAAAAAAAATCACAATCTCGATTCATCTCCCTCACAATCCTAATCCAGCATTTCCACGTATCATGTAACGACTGCAGAACCTTTCCTTGCTCACAAAACTACTTTAAACCCCCCAAACTTTATATATGTATTTTTTAGCAGAGACCCTAGAAAATAAAATGGTGGTCATTGCAATATTTTATGTCACATTGTATTTGCCCAACGGTTTTTCAAACTCAATTTTTGGGGAAAAATTATACTTCAATGAATTTAAAAAAACTAAACCGTAAAGTTAGCCCAATTGTTTTGTATAAGTTGAAAGATGATGTTACGCTGAGAATTGTGAACTTTATTCTAAGCAAAGAAATTGTGATTCTCATTGTATCCAGAATCGTGCTGCTCAACAATAAATTGTCAGGGTACACTGACATTACAACACTATTCAGTAACTTTAAAAGTTTCTTTATTGTATCTTATTTCACATACATTCATGTACAGTAGGTATAAAAAAAACTTTGTTACATCAGATTCTGTGTTCTTATTAACAAATAAAACCAAGATTACATCAAAACAGAAAAAAATAAACGCCCTCTCTGGTTCTGAATTGCTTTAAGATGTAAACTGCTGAGCTTGAAAAGCTTGAAAATCCTCTGGGATGGTGTCTGGAAATTAAGAAGAGAAATCGATTAATGCTATGTGAAAATGCATAAAAAGGAATAAAGTTACAAAATTTATCAAGGAAAATCTTAAATAAAATTTGAAATGATACTAATTACCGTATAATGGTTTTGGGTCAAGTTGTTTTTTTTTTTTTGTTACACTTTTTTTACACTTTTCTTTTGGTATATATGTTTTACAAATAAAAGTTTAATATTGTGTGCTCCCATGACAGTGGTGTCACAGGGCATTGTGGGTGTTCTACAGAGAGAGCACCACAGAAGCTTTTTGTCTTCAGATCATCAATGTATTAAATAAATAAAAGTGTTTGTGACCTCCCACACAGAACCTGCAGAAGAGGAGGGACCATGCAAAGCTTGGAATAGTCAGAATGTGGAGCCTCTAGCTTTCACACTTTCTGCCTTTCTGTATTTGGTACTGGCATACCTTGTCTCTTGTGGGGCATGATAGGATGTCTGCCCTGGGCCCACAGTTTCTTAAAATGGCTGAAGGTGGCAGGAACCTTCAAGTGGTTCTAAAGGCTAAAGTATGAAAACTTCTATGCATGAAGGTAAAAAAACCTTCTGTGTGCAGCAGCTCCCCCAGGCCCCAAAATCCTGACCTGAGCCCCATCACGATCCAGAGATGTGAACGAGAACATCAGCTCTCCGGGGACTCTCCTGACTGCTGTCAATCACAGTCAGTAAGCCAATTATTATAGAGAGAGGAGGGGGCAGAGTCGCGTCGAACAAGCATGCTGTCAGAGTCAATGGCGGCTGGTGCGTTGGGGGCGCCACCCCCCCTATCCATGCATCTGGCCCCCTAATCTACATGCGGGGCGCCGGATGCATGAAGTCCAATGGGTTTTTTTTTTAATCACCTGATTAGAGCCAGAGGCTGTAATAGGCTTCAGGAAAGGGTGGACCCATTGTGTGACAATAGCGGATAAAAATTCGCTATTGTCACACGGATCCTCCTCCTGGCCAATCAGGAAGCGGGTCCGAGACCCGCTTCCTGATTGGCCGAAAGGCGAACGCATGCCATTGGCCGAGGAGGAAGTGGGAGGACTCGAGGAGATGCGGGGAACTGTGGAGAAGCTGCCGCTGCAGGTAAGTCTCTCTGCATTGAAGGGGGCACGCTGGTCACTCCGCATTGAAAGGGGGCACGGCACACTGGTCACTCTGCATTGGATGGGGGAACGCTGGTCATTCTGCATTGAAAGGGGACACACTGGTCTCTCTGTATTGAAGGGGGCACGCTGGTCATTCTGCATTGAAAGGGGGCACGCTGGTCATTCTGCATTGAAAGGGGGCACGCTGGTCATTCTGCATTGAAAGGGGGCACGCTGGTCTCTCTGCATTGAAAGGGGGCACACTGGTCTCTCTGCATTGAAAGGGGGCACGCTGGTCTCTCTGCATTGAAAGTGGGCACGTTGGTCATTCTGCATTGAAAGGGGGCACGTTGGTCATTCTGCATTGAATGGGGGCACGCTGGTCATTCTGCATTGAATGGGGGCACGCTGGTCATTCTGCATTGAAAGGGAGCACGCTGGTCTCTCTGCATTGAAAGGGGGCATGCTGGTCTCTCTGCATTGAAAGGGGGCACGCTGGTCTCTCTGCATTGAAAGGGGGCACGCTGGTCACTCTGCATTGAAAGGGGGCACGCTGGTCACTCTGCATTGAAAGGGGGCACGCTGGTCACTCTGCATTGAAAGGGGGCACGCTGGTCACTCTGCATTGAAAGGGGGCACGCTGGTCACTCTGTATTGAAAGGGGGCACACTATACTTTGATTACTGAAGGCCCCTTTCACACATTTGTGATCTCAAAGTCACGCAAATTTTTTTTAGGCATTGCTTTTTCCCGCAAAGCAATGCCTATTAAATTTTTCTGTTTGCGCCCCCCCCAAAAATTTTGAGCACCAGCCGCCACTGGTCACAGTACAACAGCTCAGCGGGGAAATTACTCAACTAACCTTGCATGGTTAGTACAACACCTCTGACCAGAGCTGACAGTTTGTTTTTTTCCATTCAACCCGAGGGGTTGAATGAAAAAAAAAATATTGGTGTGTACCCAGCTTTAAGGCAGTCTGATTGTACAATCCCCAACAAGCATATAGTGCGAGGGCGTGCCTAATTGGATATACATTGATTGGATAGTTTAGGTAGGTCCTCATATTACATAGCTCTGGTAAATCTAAAATTGATTTTACAAAATTAGTATAAACAGTTGATGTATGGTGAGTCTTAAAGTATAACTAAAGGTTTTGGATAGAGTGGAGATGGGTTAAAACCCCTGTCAGTTGTATTTGCTGTCAGTGCCCTGTTATGGAGATTCACCATTTCTTTTTGTCCTGTTTACCATTATCATTGGAAGTGAAAGGAAAATAAATTGACCCCAGAAAAGTAATAGAGGGGAAATCTTCCAATGGTGCACTAGTTCTGGTGCCCTGGAGGTCCCCAAGGAATTCCTTTAATTTGCAGGGATTTCCTCTCACTGCCTGTTTGGCTATGGGACAGGAAGAGAAGGTAAGTCCCCGTTCACACTAAGGCAACCTGTAAAGCGACCTGGTCGCCTCACAGGTCGCCGTAGGTCGCCTCCCATAGGGAAGCTGCGGACCCGTTCTAATAGTAGCGACACAAGTCGCTCAGACTTAGAAAAAGGGTCCGGAGCTTCTTTGGGGCAACCAGGAGGCGACCGCCATAGACTTCAATCTTATGAAGTCCGTGGCGGCCGCTCCGAGGTCGCGGCGCGCTGCTCGCACCACGACCTCGGAGGTCGCGGTGCGAAGTAGCGTCGCTTGTATGTGAACGGGGCCTAAATCTCTGCAATGGGACACAGATGGTGAAAAAATAAACTTACAGGTCTTATAACCCTCCCTTACTCTATCCAAAATGAAAAGTTCTGCCTATAGTTCTACTTTAAGCTAGTCATACAACAATCAAACTTCGTGCGGACCAGCAGGCACCAGCCAAATTTCGATCAATGTGTACGCTGCTTTGCACAACAGAAGTTGATTGTCAATTGTTTAATCAATTTCTATCAAAGGGACATGTTGGAAAATATTCCATCAATCAGTGTCTGTAACCAATCAGCTGCAGCTGCTGATCTGTGTATTCTGACTATAGCAGATTCTGCTGTCAGAAGATAATGTCTTGGCAGGAGGGATTGCTACATCCATCTTGTTTCTGTGGATGGAGGAATCTGCTAATTGTTTTATCGATCAGCCCACTGGCTGACAGTATGGCCAGCTTAAGTCTGTAAGCTCCAGTAAGATAGCAACAGATTCTAGGTCTGCAGATTTCAGCAAGGCAGGATCAGATCCTTAAACTGCAATCTCCAGCAAAATAGGAACAAATTTGAATGGTCATCATCATAGTTATGCAACTATAGGAACCTACAAAATAAATATATTTGGCCAGATTTGCATGTTGCCAAAACTGATGGAGCATAAGTGGCTACAGGTATAAAATACATGGGACCATGTGGCCAGAAAATTTAAAATCCATTGTAATTGTTTAGCAATCAAATGGACAGTGAGCCACTGTAGGAGTTGGCTTTGCACAATAAGTTTCCTAGTTATTCTAGGTTTGGTTTAAATTAGCTTGAAGGCAAGAATGAGATACAAATCAATGTCCTATAAGGAGCTAGAATCCAAACATATATCTGTGTGCAATACAATTCCTGTCATAGACAACCTTTGACTATAAGATCGCTTTCTTTTTGGATCAGCAGCCCCAGGTTCTTTGAGACTATGAATAACTTACCATTACAGCGGTACTTCAAGTTGGACCAGATAATGTTTTCTTGTGAGAAACAGAACACGCCAAGTCTTCCTCCACGCATTGTGGTGTCCACAGTTACCCCTGAATCAGCAACCAGCTCACTGCCTTCATAGAACCTTGCCCTGCAAGTAGTGGAAAATAAGTCAATGTGCAGCAGCTGAAATAGACAATAAGTACAAAGATTCCTGGTAACAACTTGCTGACTCTATAATGTATAGGCAAAAAGGTGTCCTGGAAAGTGAGTTTTCAAATTGAGATTCTACTGTAAATGAACTGACACTCTCACTATCATGTCAAATACAGTCTATATTAAAAACTATACATCTTAGGGTCCAATCACACTTTAGACTGTGTTAATGCACAGGCATTCATTCATTGCATTTTTGTGTTCTAGGGTGTGTTTTTGAATTGTCTGATTGCATAAAATGTTTTTAAATACAGGGCACCACGATGCACACAATTCTGCACTGCAGTGCGTGGGCACGTTCCTTGCTACTGCTATACTGAGTTGGGGTGATAAGGGCCTCATTCACATAGGCGTACTTGATCGTACACCCGTATGAGGGCCATGTTTGCCCGCATTGGATGCATAGGTGTTCCGTGTGTTCATGTGCGGGCAGTCCTATTCATGTAAACAGGTATACAGCTGCTGCTCCCAATTTGACATCCATGTGGATGCGTGTGTGTGTCCCCACATGCAGACTGTGTGAGTTTTCATCAGGGAACAGTTGCTTTCATCACAGTCCAACCTCATAAGTTTTTGTTAATGGTTGACAGACTGTCATTACAGCTTACAGAAAGGTTAGACTAAAGTATTTATTTAATATAATTATATATATATATATATATATATATATATATATATATATACTGACCTAATATATCCAATTTGAGGTCTGTGCTGTAGGAACCATCGATAGGAGACCTTGTCCTTCCATCCAACATTTCTAGGGTCTTTCCACAGAAGCCGTACTTGGTCATTTGTATCTCCTGTGTGCCACAAGGAGTTGCGTAGATGCTCTCCAGGTCCTGTCTTTGACTTGACGGCCTGAAATAAAAGACATCAGAGGTCTGTGATTGGACAAACTGAAAGAGCAGCTGACTAACAGACTTATTCCTTTGCATTCCTTTTCATTCCCGAAGTCTATTCCTTGTCAGTACATGTGCATAGAGCACACATGCCTGGCCTCAATCTGAGTTCTAATGTTGACTGGTCCTAATCTGAGTTCTAGTGTACTAATTCTAATACAAAGCAAAATTCAGCTACTTGCACTTCAATGTCAAAATTTACATTTTTTTAATTAATTGCAATAATTGGTGTTTTTATATCAAGCTGGAGATCAGCTTTAAGAGATAAGGGAATTTAGCATTTAGCATAGACGAAGCTTTACTTCCGATTCCTTTATATTAGTTTATCAGGGTACTTCCCCCATTCTGTACAAAGAAAGGATTAATAAGGAAGTACAAAGAGCATTTAAAGCATAAAGAATATGCTATTTTATTACAACAAAGACACTGGGATTCCATATTTTATATGACACTGTTGACCCATACCTTCTCAAATGGAGATAAGCAGGACGGGCAGCCAAAAATCTGCTATGGAAAAATTCATTTTTGGAATAATGCCAGTGGCTATGAAAGCATACACTGCACGTTGCTCCTGACAGTATTTCTCTCAGTAGGTGCCTAGCTTGTACATATTGAGCCTACACATATTCTGTAAAGGGCATTGACCCACAGATCGCCGTGTTACCTTTCTTCAGGAAACCTCAGTCTAATTGGTTATTACAGGTTACTGCCCTTGGTTTTCCCTTTCTCTAGTTTTGCACCTCCTGATTAATTTTGCCATAATCCCCTACAGATCCCATAAGAAGGAAAAAAGGGGTCTGCTTTAAGGCCCCCTTTCCCTCATTGGATTGCGGCAGTGGCAGTTTTAAGTCCCCCTAGGTTTAGTTTTATAGGGGTGATCTGATAGGTCAGTCAGGGTCAGCTGTTTAGGAACCTACTGGAGACGTTTTGGGGTCAGCCAAGATAGGTCAGGAAGGGTCATCTGACTTCAGAGAAGTTTCCAGAAGGTCCCTATAAAAAGGAGCTGTCAGAACATTCTGTCGCCAGTCTCCATAGAGAGCTACCTGGGAAGCTTCTCACCCCTCCACCCCCTCCCCTTGTGGCGGCCTAGTTTATGTTGTGAGTCTCTTTTGTAGTTTCTACATAAGGAGACCCTGGAAATATTTTATTGTGAAATGGTTTTATGGTTTGAGTCTCTGTGGCCGAGTTATGTTAAAGTTATGGTAAAATTCTGCTTGTTTAAAGAGTAACTCCACTTTTGTTGAGAAAAAAAACTTCCCCTCTGGGGTATCTATGCACATTGTAGAGACTTTAACAAACTTTGTTGCAGATTCCTACCTTTTGTTATTCTAAAGGAAGAGCTGTTTGTTTGTCTGCGTCCATGCACAAAATTAATCTAATATGAGTGGTTTCCTAATTATCAACCAGCTGCTGCACTTGCAAGGCTCTAATGAGGAAAACTGCAGGGTCTTCATGCCTTTAGACGTGATTTCCTATTGGAAGTATCTCACCAAAAATGACATTTGTTTTGCAGGGGATGCCTAAAATCTGACTTGTATCTTAGTGCAGACTTCTGGGTAAATCTGTGAGCCAATCACACAAGGAGGAAATTATATTTCTGGGGGGTATTCGGTACACGTTCTGTGTACAGAACAACATATTGCATTGCATTTTTTAGAAAATGACAGAGCTGCAGATCGAAAATGAAAGGTAATTTTTTATAACATTCAAATACAATAAGACTTGTGTCGCAATTGTATACGCTGTATTATTATTTTTATGTGGAATTAAATGTTTAAAAAAGTTAGGGTCACTCTCGGTACATATACAGTATCTCACAAAAGTGAGTACACCTATCAATTTTTTGTAAATATTTTATTATATCTTTTCATGTGACAACACTGAAGAAATAACACTTTGCTACAATGTAAAGTAGTGAGTGCACCGCTTGTATAACAGTGTAAATTTGCTGTCTCCTCAAAATAACTCAAAACACGGATATTAATTTTTAAACCGCTGGCAACAAAAGTGAGTAAACCCCTATGTGAAAATGTCCAATTTGGGCCCAATTAGCCATTTTCCCTCCCCGGTGTCATGTGACTCATTACTGTTACAAGGTCTCAGGTGTAAACGTAGAACAGGGGTGTTAAATTTGGTGTTATCGCTCTCACTCTCTCATACTGGCCACTGGAAGTTCAACATGGCACCTCATGGCAAAGAACTCTCTGAGGATCTGAAAAAAAAGAATTGTTGTTCTACATAAAGATGGCCTACGCTATAAGAAGATTGCCAAGACCCTGAAACTGAGCTGCAGCATGGTAGCCAAGACCATACAGCGGTTTAACGGGTTAGGTTCCACTCAGAACAGGCCTCGCCATGGTCGACCAAAGAGGTTGAGTTCACGGGCTCAAAGTCATATCCAGAGGTTGTCTTTAGGAAATAGACGTATGAGTGCTGCCAGCATTGTTGCAGAGGTTGAAGGGGTGGGGGGTCAGCCTGTCAGTGCTCAGACCATACGCCGCACACTGCATCAAATTGGTCTGCATGGCTGTCGTCCCAGAAGGAAGCCTCTTCTAAAGATGATGCACAAGAAAGGCTTCAAACAGTTTGCTGAAGACAAACAGACTAAGGACAAGGATTACTGGAGCCATGTCCTGTGGTCTGATGAGACCAAGATAAACTTATTTGGTTCAGATGGTGTCAAGCGTGTGTGGCGGCAACCAGGTGAGGAGTACAAAGACAAGTGTATCTTGCCTACAGTCAAGCACAGTGGTGGGAGTGTCATGGTCTGGGGCTGCATGAGTGCTGCTGGCACTGGGGAGCTACAGTTCATTGAGGGAAGCATGAATGCCAACATGTACTGTGACATACTGAAGCAGAGCATGATCCCCTCCCTTGGAAGACTGGGCTGCAGGGCAGTGTTCCAACATGATAACAACCCCAAACACACCTCCAAGATGACCACTGCTTTGCTAAAGAAGCTGAGGGTAAAGTTGATGGACTGGCCGAGCATGTCTCCAGACCTAAACCTTATTGAGCATCTGTGGGGCATCCTCATATGGAAGGTGGAGGAGCGCAAGGTCGCTAACATTCACCAGCTCCATGATTTTGTCATGGAGGAATAGAAGAGGACTCCAGTGGCAACCTGTGAAGCTCTGGTGTTCTCCATGCCCAAGAGGGATAAAGCAGTGCTGGGAAATAATGGTGGCCACACAAAATATTGACACTTTGGGCCCAATTTAGATGTTTTCACTTAGAGGTGTACTCACTTTTGTTGCCAGCGGTTAAGACATTAATGGCTGTGTGTTGAGTTATTTTAAGGTGACAGCAAATTGACACTGTTATACAAGCTGTACACTCACTACTTTACATTGTAGCAAAGTGTCATTTCTTCAGTGTTGTCACATAAAAAGATATAATAAAATATTTACAAAAATGTGAGGGGCGTACTCACTTTTGTGAGATACTGTATATGTTTAAAAAGCTGTTTTTTAAGTGATGGTAATTTATTTAAACCAATAAACAAGTCTGCGGTCTGTTTTTATACAATAAAGTATGGAGCGGTGTTTTTATTTGACATATTTGGAGTACTGGACCTTCTTCATTCGATTATATTTGAGATGTTGTATGGAAAGGAAGGCTGTATATTCCCTTATACAGTAAAACCTTGAATTGGGAGCATAATCGTTCCAGAAACGTGCTTGTAATCGAAAGCACTCTTATATCAAAGCGAATTTTCCCATAAGAAATAATGGAAACTCGGATGATTCGTTCCACAACCATTTATTCATAAATCCTTCAGTTTATAGTCCATATAAAAAGATTATAGCAATGTGATAGGTTGTGTAACCATAAAATGTCCATCCATAAATGGCGCCTCCACAAGGGGATTAGAAGCAAAATCCAGCAGGAACTACAGAGTATTAAAGAGAAGAGAGGCGCCTCTAAGTGAAGCAAAATGGTTACATTTAATGGTTGATGATTAAAACACACACATCTAAGAATGCAGGCATCCGGGGTAAAGTTTTCCATATAGACCGTCCTTCTCACCGCCGTCTCTCACCGCCGCCAATCTGCAGTCGTGACCAGGAAGACGACCCTTGAGTAGAGCTATCTCAAAGCTAGGCTTCTGGAGTGCAGCATGGAAGGGATAATGTCAATGGCGGTGGGGAGGATGGTCTGTCTATGAGGATGCATACTTAGAAAGGAGATTTTGGAACACCAAGGCCTATGAGGGGATTGGTTATTGTGGGCTATATGGGGGACTTTATTGGTATCGTACTCATAATATATACCAACACATCATTTTTATAAAAAACATATAAACTTTATTTATTTACTGTTACAGATAAAATAATCCACAATACAAATCTGTTAACATTATTTCTCATAATGCTTTAGACGATAGACGATAATAGGACTCTTGTTACGTTACTCCGCCCCTGAAGAAGCGCTTTAGCGAAACACGTTGGGCAAGGATGTAGGTGGTAGCACAAGTGACCCACCTAGCACGTTTTACATATGAGAGGTTCCAATATCTGTCAAATTTTTGTCAATTGCCATGTTGTTCCTTTAAATATGTATTTGTATGTGGATTATTTTATCTGTAACAGTAAATAAATAAAGTTTTAATGTTTTTTATAAAAATTATGTGTTGGTATATATGAGTACGATACCAAAAAAGTCCCCATATAGCCCACAATACCCAATCCCCTTATGGGCCTTGGTGTTCCAAAATTTCCTTTCTGAATGTTTTGGGATGTAGGTATCAGGTAGAATCTATAATACTTAGCACAATCCTTTAATTTGAGGATGCATACTTAGATGTGCCTGTTAATCATCAACCATGTGAGTTGCTAAGTGTTGAACCTTCATTAAATGTAACTATATTTCTACACTTAGAGGCGCCTCTCTTCTCTTTTATACTCAGTTGTGAGGTGACGCTACTTGTATATCAAGACATCGCTTTTTTATCAAGTCAAAATTTATGAAAAAATGTTGCTTCTCTTGCAAAACGCTCTCCAACCACGTTCCTCTCAATCCAAGGTTTTACTGTATACAAGCATAAAGCTGGGAGTCCGGTGTTAGTGGAATATCACATCACACATACTGTAGATGCAGGTTGGCTGTGCAATGCTCTGGCTTTGCTTTGGAGATATGTCATTGTAGGCAAGAGCCGAGCCGTGCTGCTCCTGATAGAAGGTGATCTCACTACTGTATGAGTCAGAGAAACTTTCCAGGAGTGAGAGTCACGGCTCAGGAATGATATTCTCCCTGCAAACACCTTCAGCCATCAGAGTGTGGACACTGGCCAGATACTGACTTCACTCAGCCATTGGTGTCACTGCCAGGGAAATATACAGGACATAATCAAATAAAGATGACCGTTCTGCCTGAAGGGATGTCCATTACTGAATGAATAGATACATAATCCATGGGTCTCTAGAAGATGTCAGAAAGAAGAGCTTTTTTGATTTCCACTACAAGTCATTATTATCCCTTCATTTGTTTAACCTGTACTGGAAAGTGAAAGTTGAAACCTGATTGGTTGCTATGTGGAACACAGCCTGAGAATGTTAGATTTGGCCTAATATCAATATCTTTAACCACTTGATCTCAGGAAGATTTACCCCCCCCCCCCCCTTCATGACCAAGCCATTTTTTTGTGATACGGCACTGCGTTACCTTAACTGACATTTTGTGCAGTCATGCAACGCTGTACATAAGGTAAATTTATGAAATTTTGTCCCACAAATAGAGCTTTCTTTTGGTGGTATTTGATCACCACTGGGGTTTTTTTTTTTTTCGTTATAAACAAAAAAAGTTCAACCATTTTGAAAAAAATTTTTAAAAAATATAGCACAATATTTTTTACATTCTGCTATAAAACATCCAATAAAAAAAAAATGTAAAATAAAACAAATTTCTTCATCAATTTAGGCCAATATGTATTCTGCTACATATTTTTGGTAATGGTGGTGATCAGTGACTTATAGTGGGACTGCTATATTGCGGCAGACAAATCGCACACTAAAGGCCTGTACACGCGAGAAAATCGTAAGTAGAGTTTAGTCCGACAAACGATTTGCCAATTTTAGGATCGTTAGTATGCTGCTTTTGACAGCTGATCATGAATTTTCAGACAACAAAAACTGGATGTGCATGCAGGATATAAACTTTTTATCATACGTGAAAACAACGTCCGATTTTTGTTTAACCACTTCCATACTGCCTTGTGGCGATCAGGGATGAGGCTCGTCCCCCGAACATAGCCCATCCCCGATCAAGGTAAATTGGTTGTTTACCACGTGATCGGCTGTGTCAATCACAGCCGATCACATGAGCGGCTCCAGCGCGAGCCACTCGTTCTTTCCTCGGGTGGGGGGCGCGCAGCGCGGCGATCGGGGACGAAGCTCGTCCCTCGGACAGAGCCCATCCCCGATCTAGGTAAAGAGCCAATGAAATTGGCTTTTTACCACGTGACCGGCTGTCAATCACAGCCGGTCACAGAATGTCAACAGAGAACACGGTAACTAGCTGTCACCGTGTTCTCCTCATACACTGATCCTGTGTGAGGAGGAGATTGTGGTAACAGCTAGTTACCAATTACAGTGCACCCCAAAACACACTGATTGCCCCCCCAATAAAGAGGACCTGTCACTAGCCCATCAAAGTACCTGTCACTAGCCCATCAAAGTACCTGTCACTAGCCCATCAGAGTTCCCGATTACCTGCCACCAGCCCATCAGAGTACACGAGTACCTGTCACCAGCCCATCAGGTACTCTGGTGACAGGTACTCGGGTACTCTGATGACAGGTACTCGGGTACTCTGATGACGGGTACTCGGGTACTCTGATGACAGGTACTCGGGTACTCTGATGGGCTGGTGACAGGTACTCGGGTACTCTGATGAAAGGTACTCGGGTACTCTGATGACAGGTATTCGGGTACTTTGAGTACCTGTCATCAGAGTACCCGAGTACCTGTCTCCAGCCCATCAGAGTACTCGAGTACCTTTCTGAAGCTCATCAGAGTACCCGAGTACCTTTCTGAAGCTGATCAGTGTACCTGAGTACCTGGCTCCAGCCCATCAGAGTACCTGAGTATCTATCTGCAGCCCATGCCTCCTAGATTATGTGTTGGGGGTGTTTGCTTTCTAAAATGGGGTCATTTTGGGGGGGTATTTCCATTGTCCTGGGGTTCCAGGGCCTTCAAAAGTGTGATAGGTTGTAATGAAATTATATGTGTGATTTATGCTCCTAGAACACCTGACGGTGCTCCTTGCATGTTGGGCTTCTGTATGTGGCTATGCTGTGACAAAGTCCCACATATGTGGTATCGCTATACTCAGGAGGAGTAGTAGAATGTATTTTGGGGTGTCATTTTTGCTATGTAAATGCTATGTGTTAGAAATATCCTATAAATTGACAACTTTGTGTAAAAAAAAATGTGTTTTCATTTTCTTTCCACATTTTACAAAAACTTGTGGAAAAAAATGACAAGTTCAAAAGACTCATTATGCCTCATAGAATATACATTGGGGTGTTTGCTTTCCAAAATGGGGTCATTTTGTGGGTAATTCCATTGTCCTGGTGCTCCAGGGCCTTCAAAAGTGTGATAGGTCATTAGGAAATTATATGTGTAATTTATGCTCCTAGAACACCTGATGGTGCTCCTTGAATATTGGGCCTCTGTATGTAGCCAGACTGTGTAAAAGTCTCTCACATTTGGTATCACCATACTCAGGAGGAGTAGCAGAATGTATTTTGGGGTGTAATTGCAAGTATGCATACACTGTGTGTGAGAAATAACTTGTAATTATGACATTTTTGTGTAAAAAAAAAAAATGATTTCTTAATTTTCCCAAGAATTGTGGGAAAAAATTACAACTTCAAAAAACTCACCAAACTCATAAATACCCTGGAATGTCTAGTTTCCAAAAAGGGGTCATTTGGGGGGTATTTGTACTGTCCTGACATTTCAGGGCCTCAAGAAATTAGATAGGCTGTCGGTACATCTAGTGTGATCAATTTTCAATGATTGGCACCATAGCTTGTAGACTCTATAACTTTCACACAGACTAAATAATAACCACTAATTTGGGTTATTTTTACCAAAGATATGTAGAAGTATAAATTTTGGCCCAAATTTATTTAAAAAAATGTACTTATTTGCAAAATTTTATAATAGAAACTAAAACAAAATGTGTTTTTTTTTTCAAAATGTTCGCTCTTTTTTTACTTATATTGCAAAAAAATAAAAAACCCAGTGGTGATTAAATACTACCAAAAGAAAGCTCTATTTGTGTGAAAAAAAATGATAAAAAATTTGATTGGGTACAGCGTTGTATGACTGAGTAATTATCATTCAAAGTGTGAGAGCGCCGAAAGCTGAAAATTGGTCTGGGCAGGAAGGGGGTGTAACTGCTCTGTATGGAAGTGGTTAATTAGTACAGTTTTCGTCCGAAAAAAATCATTAGAGCAAGCCTACGCACGCTCAAAAACGAAAAAATACATACAAAACAATTCAACACATTACATCACTTCCGAAAGTTGAATTCTGTTTTTGTATGAAAGTTATCTCTTCACTTTCGATATGAGACTAGCATGCAACAAAAAAACTGATGAAAATTTGTCCAATAATCTGATTGTGTGTGCGAGGCTTAACTGACACTTCTGACACTTTGTGGGAACCAATGACACTAATATACTGGTCAGTGCTAAAAGTATGCACTGTCACTGTACTAATGGGAAGGGGTTAAACAGCGGGGTGATCAAAGGGTTAAATATGTGCCTAGCCAGTGTTTTAGTGTTTACTATGTGGTGCTTTTACTAAGGAAAGTGAAGTGATGCATTTTATTCCCTGCTTTACAGGGAAAGAAAACAAATTGCTTCCCTGCTGACAGAACAAGGCTCTGCCTTGTTTACATAGGAAGAGCTCTGTCCTGTTTGTTTCCCGGACATCCATTGGACCACACTCGCTGATCATCATCTGCCATGTCTAATCACAACTTAGCTGGGCCACAGTCAGTGCGTGTGTGTGCCCGCTACCCAGACGTGCCGGATCATGTACAAGAGCCGCTTTGCCGCTGTATATGTACAGTATGTTATATGGTTGGCAAGCAGTTAATGACATTAGTCTAAAAATACTAAGAGTGTGGGCCAATACCAAGAGTGTTTTACACAAGAGTGTGTAAAAAATATTCAGAGCCATTCATCCCCTGAAACTGCATGTACATTTATTCTGTGCGAATAGGGGCAAAATCAAATGTTATTAAGCTATTTTCTCTCAAGGTCGAATGTTATTCATACAGAATAGAGTGATTCATGAAAATACAGCATTATGGCCACTAGATGGAATGGACGGATTTAGTAAAGAAGTATGTATCTCCGATGAGCCTCAGCTCCATCTAGTGGCAATAATGTAGCATTTTTCTGTTTCACTCTATTCTGTATGGCGAACATTCAACCTGAGAGGAAATATGTTAATAGTGTTTGCTCTGTCCGCACAGAAATAATTAATTACCATGTTAATGTTTTCATGTATTAACATTGTAAGTTAGCTAACTATTATTAGCTGTTTGATTTGTAACTTAGATAATCAAAATGCATTTAAACGGGCTGCTTCACCCACCAAAACACACAAAAAAAGCTGCATGTAGCATAATTTGGCAGTGCAATGCATGGCAATACACCACCTTTGCGAAGGTTCATTGTGGTGCCATTAAGAATGAATGACACCAATGAACAGGTAGTCCTAGAAGCTGCCATTTCACTGGCCAATTAAAGTTCCTCAGTGGTCAGCAAGGACACTCTCATTGAACAAGAGATTGCAATGGGTGGACTTTTAAGGACTACTGAATGTTTAGCACAGTTATCCTTTAATTAATCCCTGCACCCAACTAAATGTAGTCAGCCTGGTAAAGTACTCACCTTCTTCCCATTCCAGCAGGGCTGCACAGTGTTTGCAATGAAAATGTCATGGTCGGGTCTCTTTCTTGCTGTGCATGCGTGCTGTGACTCCATTCATTGCTCCTTATGGCAGCCTCCAGCTTTCAAGCATATAAACAGGTGGTCTACTGGATTGTATGTTTAGTTAGCACTTGGCTGCCCAGGTTAGGGGGGAAGGGGTTAATGTTTCTTGCCGCCTTCTCTGAATGTGTTCACAGGCTATTTCTGGGGTCCATCTTCCATTCCATGTGTTATAATAGGGAAAAGGTTGTGGGTCCTAGGGGGCTTGGGGCTAGAGAAAGAATGGGATTTGTGGAGAGGTTTATTGGGAACTGTTGTCCACCTTCAAATGCCGACTCATTGGAACACCCAAGAACAACAACCTCTCCATTCAGGTTTTGCCAAGTATGGACCTTTGCCAAAGAGACTTCACCTGTGCAGGTACACTGGGGCAGCCACAGCTAAGTGTAGTAGGAGAAAGACATTTATACATGTTATCCATGTTGTGCCAAGTTTTCAGTAAAAGTTGTTTCAACTGCCATGAGTCTGGTCTGAAGCTATTCAAGGGGTGCATGTTGGGTCCTAAAGAACCTGGGTCCTGTAAAGCAGTGGTCCTCAACTCCGGTCCTCAGGGCCCACTAACAGGCCAGATTTTAAGTATTACCTTGGGGAGATGCAGACTAGAGTACTGCAATCACTGAGCAGCAAATGATATCACCTGGGATGTATTTCAGTTATCTTGCAAACCTGGCCTGGTAGTGGGCCCTGTAGGCCAGGGTTGAGGACCACTGCTGTAAAGCACTCTGGGGTATGCTTAACACCACCACAAGAGGTTAACCTGCAAGGCTAAAAAAAAGGACGTAGTTCCCTTGGGTAACCATAGGGAAGAACAGCTACAACAATCAGTTGTTTGGTGTGGTACCTAGTTAGGTGACAGGTCTTGTAGTAGCGGGGGGGGGGGGTCAGTGCTCAGACTCTCTCCCTAGCTGTCTGTCTCAATTGGTCCCCGGGAGCAGACTAGCATCATGGAGATCTAAGGATTGATCACTGGGTATGGAAAGGAGAGAGTTAACTGAGGACACACAGGAGACCCACGCTATGCCTGTCTGGGTTTTATTTAGTTACTGGGAGTGTTGTAACAGAGGTACACTAGACTGGTGGAGTGGGCAATGGCTCTGCATATGCCTCCGAATGCAAAACATACATCAGTATAAGTATATAGTTACTAGTTGGGACGAAACATCTTATGGAGGAATTCTGCACATTATCACCGCACAGTGGCTAATCTCTGAGTCAGGGACTGCCTTAATGTTTGATTCTTCACATGACCACAGCTTCCGCCTGGTCCTAGGCATTGGTGAGCACACCTTTGGGCGAGGTGTTACCCCACGTGCACAGGCGCAGCCAGACCCCACCCACAAGTGTACCATCCATGGGAATGAAGAAGGGCATGCATGAATGATAAGGAGAGGACCTAGCATGGATTTTTTCACAATCTTCATTGTATATAATTTAGCAGGCAGGCTGTACCCGGGGGTTAATTAAAGGACAATGGTGCAAGGTACCAGGTACAGGTGTCATTTAACCAATAAGTCTGGGGAAGGCCCCTCCAGTTTCCATTCTACTGTCTATCGAGCCACCCCCAGTAACCAGTAAGGTCATTCTCATAGGAGGAGGGATAGGCATTGGTGCAGCAAAGCCTTAAAGTCAGATGCACATTTTCAACCAAATGAACTTAGCAGCAGGCATCTTAGGTTGTCCACCTATAGAGTGGACCAGTTCCAATCTTATGAATTCTCTCACATTCCTGAGTTGCTAGTAGTAGAGTGAATGCATTACAAAGAGTACCTTGAGTTGAATGCCAGGTTCTGCCACAGCTCTAAACGGGGTGGCCTGCCAGTATGTCTGCTCTGTCTGTTTCCACATAACCACATAGAAACTTGAACTGTCTTGATAGCCAAAGATGAAACCAGCATAATCATCATCCGTCACAGTGTTCACATGGAATGTGCCTTCAAAATCAACACCATTAAAAGCTGTATAACCTGGGGAGACACAAATGAAGAGCTAAGGCCCGGGACCTCTTATACTGAAATAAAACTATCAACAAAATTACAATTTTAAACATTTGCAAAGTTCTTACAATCACTGATACATATGTAAAAATATCAGGTCAGAGTGGGAGGCTCTTGGGAACTAGGAAGATGGCTTCAGTGAACCCAAATTGGAACACTACCAACCGCCATATATAAAGTACTTCACCCCAAAAAGAAACTTAACGTAAGAAATAGGGAAAGTTTGATAACTGGCTTGTTTTAAAACCTGTAAATTCCTGGGCTATCATTATCCTCTGGCTTCAGCACTTCACTAACCTGAAACAAATATACAGTCAGTGAAGTCATGAGTAGTACCTCAATAAAGTTGAAGTTGTGATCCCAGGACATGGCCTGGGACACAGCATCAGTGAAACATAGGGCCAAGATGCGGAACTGTCCTGGCAAATCCAGGACAATTGACATCTATGCGTTATGAGGGTTTCCCACTCTTTTGCATGAATTTTTAATTTCTATTATATTATGGTGGACAGGACTTTGGTTTGGAATTATGGTAGAGAGATCTTGCTGTTAGAGTACATATAGATCTATCTATCTATCTATCTATCTATCTATCTATCTATCTATCTATCTATCTATCTATCTATCTATCTATCTATCTATCTATCTATCTATCTATCTATCTATCTATCTATCTATCTATCTATCTATCTATCTATCTATCTATCTATCTACGAAATTGAGTTTTCTATCTATCTAACTAACTACAAAATTGAGTTTTCTATCTATCTATCTATCTATCTATCTATCTATCTATCTATCTATCTATCTATCTATCTATCTATCTATCTATCTATCTATCTATCTATCTATCTATCTATCTATCTAACTACGAAATTGAGTTTTCTATCTATCTTCTATCTAACTACAAAATTGAGTTTTCTATCTATCTATCTAACTACAAAATTGAGTTTTCTATCTATCTATCTATCTATCTATCTATCTATCTATCTATCTATCTATCTATCTATCTATCTATCTATCTATCTATCTATCTATCTATCTATCTATCTATCTATCTATCTATCTATCTATCTATCTACGAAATTGAGTTTTCTATCTATCTATCTACGAAATTGAGTTTTCTATCTATCTATCTACGAAATTGAGTTTTCTATCTATCTATCTATCTATCTACGAAATTGAGTTGTCTGTCTGTCTGTCTGTCTATCTATCTATCATCCATTAGTTAACTCAGTCCACCATGTTCTTCAGATAATCATAACTTAGATAATATTATAACATATCACCCATTACGTGAGGCCTGACACTTTAGACATAATAGCTGGAGTCTATCTATTTACGATCTGTGCACCCATAAACTCTAGTTTGTAGCACAGATACTGCCTCAATATAGCTCCAATGGTCCACCTTTATTACAACTGTTTTGAGCTTGTTCCCACTGGAAGATCTGTAAACCTGCTTCCTATAGAGTACAGCTTGTGATTAATTTGCTGTAATGAATAAATAACATTTACATTATTTTTTATGTAATCTCAACTTTGTTTATGCTGCTAATTCCAGTAAAAACAGTAATATTTATACCCTCCCTGATTAGGAGAGCATTACATTGACATACCAACAGCCAGTCCAGGGTCACTGTTCATGGTCTGCACAATCTCCATACCCTGAAAGTAATAAAGAAGAACGTCAGCATGAACGAAAAAAAGGATTTAGGTTGGGAAATTTCCAATAAAAGAAAAAAACTGAAACTATGAATATTTTAATTTGTTCTGTATATTTTACATATATTTTACATATATATATATACAGTATATATGCATCCACTAAAATAATACCCTCAGTACACACAGAAACACATCTACATATAAACAGGTAACATAAACAGTATAAGGGTATAGCTATAGCCAAAGTAGAATATTAGATTGCTATTAATCCAGGGAAGTGGAGAGAGCCCCGTACTGCCTGGAAATGTAATGATTTATCCAGACATGATCATTTGGCAAATAACTTTAGATTAATTGAACACATGCTAAACATACAATACAATAATTCCAATGCCTCTGGCAGATTGCTGTAGAAATAATTACTATGCTGCAGAATGAGCTATTGTGTTATATTGGTACAGATCAGGGACAGGGCCTTTAAAGAGCAACTGTACTGCAGCAAATACATCATTTCATAATGGAGATGGGGGTGGGGGGTGGCTAGACAGGTTTGCAACTGTAAAACTTCTTTAAGAACACATTATCATAATAATACTACCATTGATACTAGGAAGGGTAAAGAGAGTAATAATCAGAGTCAGAAATGGCATTGATATTCCTATGGGCACAGCAGAAATCCTCCTCATTTTAGACGTTTTGTGATTACAACATGCATAAACCAGACACAAACCTGAGTAATTCAAACAGAATACTTGGTGAATAAAACACCTAAGAAGAGTTTACCTTTAGTGAAATCCACATGTTTATTTGATCAACAGATGAAGAGACACAGCCAGCTGAAGTCACAAGAAAATCATGGCTTATTCTTTAAAGTTTAGGTTGCCCCATCCCCTCCCACAAACCCTAGATGTTGGTTCTTTAATGTGATGGGTGGCTTGAGTGACCAATGAGCAGGGAAAGTGAAAATGGGCAGAATTCATCTCAAAATTTGTAGAAGCAGGCAAGATTTGCATATAACTTCAGCTGCCTAGAATTCAGGATCGCCTGAAGTGTGGTTTTCACTGGGGGTCACCACTGCTTATGCATATTTTCATTCAGTGGCAGTTCTACATTAAATTGCTCCCCGGGCAAGACTCCCTCCCGGCACCCCCCCCAAAAAAAAAAAAAATAACATGACAACATAACAATAAATGCAGAGTGCCACAGCATTGCCCCCAATAAATGCAGAGTGCCACAACATTGCCCCCAATAAATGCAGAGTGCCACAGCAATGCCCCCAATAAATGCAGAGTGCCACAGCAATGCCCCCAATAAATGCAGAGTGCCACAGCATTGCCCCCAATAAATGCAGAGTGCCACAGCAATGCCCCCAATAAATGCAGAGTGCCACAGCAATGCCCCCAATAAATGCAGAGTGCCACAGCATTGCCCCCAATAAATGCAGAGTGCCACAACATTGCCCCCAATAAATGCAGAGTGCCACAGCAATGCCCCCAATAAATGCAGAGTGCCACAGCATTGCCCCCAATAAATGCAGAGTGACATTCATTATATGTTCTGTCTTAGTTGCCCAGATTTGTGGCAGGTTCATTTTAAATAAGTAAAACAACACATTTTATAGAAAAGGTAGGCTCATTCTCTTCTTCCCTTACGTCTTTGTATAACCCAATGGAATGGTGACAGGGTACGATGATCATGTTTTGCTTGGAAGGTTTAGCTTTAGCCATAGCTATAATTTTATTATGTTTGACCTTTACAGTTTGTACTATGTGTATATAGCCCACCAGGACCGGATTATCAATATGATTGCATTATGACAAGCTGGGGTCAGGTCATTCAGAAGGAATTTCATAAGAGAACACTGATAACCGTCCCATCATGTCAGATACGTCACGTGTAGCAAGATGCACATAATGAGGTTTAAATGACATAATGAGAAGGAGTCATGCTATGTTGCGCAGTGTAATTTCTATCATAGTTACATAGTTTGTGAGGTTGAAAAAAGACATCAGTCCATCCAGTAAAAAACCTATGATGTGTGTTTGATGTTAACCGTACATTGTATACCCCTGTATGTTGTGGTCTTTAAGGTGCCCATCTAATAGTTTTTTATTATCATGATTACTGTAATTAAACTGAACCTCAAAGACTTTACCTGATTCAAAACAATCCAGTTGGGGTCAATCTGAGCGTCACCCTCTGGGTCCAGAACAACGGTCTGATAAGCTCTAAAGTCAGTCAGGGTGATCTCAGCATTTTCTGGACAGACGTCAATACGATCAATGACTGTGTCCTGGTCAAAATCTGACTCGCAGATGTCTCCAACGCCATCACCTGGGCACAGAGCATGAGAAGGAACATACTAAACATGGAGACTGCTAATAGGTAAAAAATATATATATCTATATTGTATATACATTCAGTCATATCTGACCCTCGACCATTCTAAGGGCACCATACTTGAAAGTAATTCTCCATAGAATTTTTTTTATGAGGGAAGTCACCAATTTTTTTCCTCAACTGCTCAGCTTGGGACTGGCATGCAGAACTTGATAAAGGCCCGTACACACAATAAGAAAATTGGAAGAAAAATTTAGTTTGATGAACGATCTGCTGATTTTCGGATGGTTAGTATGGTGCTTTCCAGAGCTGATAATGAATTTTCGGACAACAACAACTGAATGTGCAGGCTACAAAACCTTTATCGTAAGTTAACACAACATCTGATTTTAGTTTAATTACAGTTTTCGTCCAAAAAAAATTGCAAGAGCAAGACTACGTTTGCTCGGAAACCAAAAGAATACCAACAAAATAATTCTTACATCACTTTTGAAGTAGAATTCTGTCCTACGAGAATTTTGGTATGAAAGTTACCGCTTCACTTTCCATAGGAGACTAACATGCAACAAAAAACTAATGAAAATGTGTCCAATAATCTGATCGTGTGTACGAGGCTTAACACATGTGCATAGACAACTTCTACACATACAGTATGCTAAGTCCACATAACCTACTGGAATGCCTTTTGAGCAGTGGTGGCCGGTCCATAAGAGGCGCAGGGGCGCCACCCCCGCACAGTTAGTTTGCCAAAGATGAAAGCTACTTTAACATGTTGAAAACTGTTAGTCATATTATAATTTTTAAAAAAAAATAAATTGTTTATATGTGTCACATAATGTGTGTGCACTGTGTGGGGCACAGGACTAACGGGTGTCTATTAGGTCCGTAAATGTGATGTAAGCATGTGATTCCAGGCTGATGCTCTTATTGGCTTGATTCAGGTTGTCCTCTGCGCCCTGAACCCTCCCACTTTTGATTTTATTGAATCAATATTTGTAATCTCGTCACTTCCGGTTTCTGTCTTCTCATCCTGTGGAGACGATACTGGCGGGGAAAATGGTGGGCAAGGTAATGCAGAGGGGGCAGCTATTGATTGTATTGTATATGTGATTACTGCTATATTAGCTTGATGTGAGTTTGGACCTGGAGGGGTTTGTTTGCGCCCCCCCCCCAAAGTTTTTTCAGCACCAGCCGCCTCTGCTTTTGAATGTGGAAAGAAATCTGCATGAACACAGGGAGAACATGCAAACTCCATGCAGTTAGTGTCCTGGCTGAGATTCAAACCCAATGCTGCAATACATGCTAACCACTAAGCCACTATGTCACCCAAAATGCATGTGCTGTAAAATAAAGGCAGGCGTGTTTCTTATCCCCAGGAAAACAGGGCAGCTGCTAGGCTGAGAGAGCTGGGTTCTCTTCTGCCCATGCAAAGCAAAGTGACCCTGTTTCTGGAAAGGGCATCCCTGACCCTCATATATTCACCCCACCATGTGACAGTGTCGCTCTAATGCCATTTCAAGCCTATGACCATGTAGTAAAATGTGGTTTTGTTGTGCATTGCTATATGCGTCTTTTTTTGTATGCTTTTTGGGTTACTATATGATAGATAAGTGTTACTGCTGGAGAATGGACAATAACATGTTATATATTCTCCTAGGGCAATTGGATGAAAAAAAGCCAGTCTTCTTACTGTTGTCATCCTCCTGGCCTGGGTTGGGCACCAGTCGGCAGTTGTCAGGTCCTGGAGGAACAATGTCTGGTATTCCATCGTTGTCATCATCATCATCACACTCATCTCCGAGTCCATCCTTGTCTGTGTCCAGCTGGGAACTGTTGATGACTGAGGGACAGTTGTCTGTGCTGTCCTGGTGACCATCGCCATCACTGATATAGTAAAACACAATCATTGGGTCTGTCAGAATAACTAATAATCTCTATATTCAAGAAGAATTCCAGGCATGGCATATTTTTACATAGTTACATTGTTCCAGCTGGAACCACTGTAACTATGTATAAAACATACCTGGACAATGCTCCTGGAAGCTGGAAATCACTGAAGTAGACACTTCTACTCCAGGGGACTCCATTTCCTTCTGGGTCCTGTGCTGAGCACCCGGCCTAATGCACTGTGAACACAGGAGGTCAGTCACTCAGCATGGCCACTATTTAGACAATGGTCTGCATGTTCTGAATTAATGCAAAGAGTTCTCTGATTGGATGAGGCTGAAAGTGTGACATCACTACCCCGCCTCTCCACCTCATCCAATCAGAGAACCCTTTCATTAATTCAGAAAATGCAAACCATTCTCCGAATAGTGCCCATGTAGAGTGGCCGACCTCATGTGTTCATAATGCATCAGGCCAGCCGCTCAGCATGGGGCCCAGAAGCAAGTGGAGATCACTGGAGAAGAGGTGTCTACTTTACTGATTTCCAGCTTCTAGGGACATCAGCTAGGTATGGTGTATATAGTACATAGTTATATTGGTCCAAAGTGGACAAGTGTAGCTATGTATAAAATATCCATACCTGGAATTCTTCTTTCCGCATGTAGGAACTCATTAAAGTGTTAGTAAACCCAGGACCCTGCATTCACTATATCTGGTCTCCCACAGTACACAGAACAGGGAAATGCAATTACTAATATTTACTAAAATAAATATAATCTGCTAAATACCTTTTCTCATCAGCAGTATATAGCAGTCTTGTGACTTCTATCAGTTCCTAGCAAAGCTTGTAGGAGGAGTTTTCATACTGCACTGAGCTTTCCTATCAGGATCCAGGACCCTTGACCCTCTGTCTGGACAGTGCTGATTGGCCCTGTGCTGATTACATGCACTCTCCCAAGAAAAAAAAAAAAACTCTCTAGCAATACACACCAAACTGAGCATGTGCAGCCTGACTCCAATGGCTCTGTCTTATCCGAGCATGTTCTGGATTCAGTGGAAGAAGGGGAGGATCTGTGCATACAGGATCAAGCAGCCTTTTTTCACAATGCAGAGAATTAACCCCTTAGGTTCCATAGTGAGTATAACAAGCATGTTTTGCTTCATATACAGACTGATTTTACTGTTTTAGGTTTAGTAACACTTTAAGGCTGTCCAAAGGATTACAAGAATATACGTTTGCATGCTCTACTGCACAATACTCACTACAATAATCAAACTAGATGGTTAAGCCTATCCCTGGCCAAAAATTTTCATTTCATTATAAAGAGAGGGGATAAGGGTTAGAGCCTCTGTCAGGTTTTTACTGCCAACTAGGCCTTTAATGAGATTTATATGTAAAAAAGCGCAACTTTTTTACATATATAACATTAAGGGTGTGGTCACACTTGAGGTTGCAGCTTTTTCCTTATTTATCAATTATAGCGCGGTTATAATTTATTCTTTATCTTTAATGAGATTTCCCATCAAATACTATCAGAACAAGAAACAATGGGAAATTTCAACAACAGGGACATAGACAAAAAATAATTTTAGTAAAATAGGAGGTTTAGAACTTTTGACAATTGATAACTTTTTTAAGACGCATGTTCCAGGGTTGTCACCCTGGATGAGGCTTCAATACCTAGTCATTCACTAACCTGACACAAGCATGAAGGATTAGACTTTAGACTTTTCAGACTTCATTGGTTGCATATTTGTTCCACTCATTGACTACCCTGGGGTATGCATCTGTACAGACAGGGTCAGCAGTGACAGGTATCATATGTCTCTCCATGGGTGTTCTTCAGAATTGAGCACACCAAATGTTCTATGGCAAATATAGCAACTAGCTTTTGAAAATGCTAGTTGCTCGGGTATGTCTACCGTCAATATTATGTTACTGAGCTGGAACAGGAATGCAGATCAGGATAGCCAAAGTAAAGTCAGAACCCATAATCTGCATTCATATTCCAGGGCAGTGCCTTGGAAATAACTGTTTTTAGATCAGTGTGACAGATAGTAACTAGTACTTACAGCAGAAGTCATACATCTATGTTAGTTTTTACTTTATGTGATATGCTGCCATCTAGTGGCTGTTACTAAAAATGCTCTCACCCTCTGGTGATATGCTGGAGATGTAGAACTCCGCCACTTAGGAAACTTTACAGCTTGTTGTCTATGGCCTCATTCAGACAGGTGAAAGAGGGCTGATAGGCTGCTGCATTCAGAGATGGATTAACACTGCCAATGGACGCAGCAGCACTGTGTATTATGTATACAAACTAGAAAACTAGATGAATGAAGCCAGTGTTGCATTTTTTTCTACTTTGATGTAGAAAAATTACACCTGCAAATGGATTGATACAAACACATGTTTCTATATAACTCCACTTTTATAAACCCCCCAAAATTTCAAGAATTTTAAAGTGGTAATTTCCAGGTTGACAAATATATCCTTGCTACTGGCCGCAATTGTTTTTCTCATAGGCCTTTTTATTTTTAAATTGTGACAACATTGGGGATGAGGTTCAGGTTCCAGTCTACCATGGGTTAGGGATAAACCCTGCCTGTTCACGGTTCACGGTCACCTCCCAACTGATGTGAGAGTTTTTAATCTTTACGATCATAATGTACCTTCAAAAATAGGTCCACTGGCTTAGAGGGGTTTAATAATGGGGGCTTTGTTTTGTGCCAACCCCCTCACTATAGAAGGGGAATGGGGGGGGGGGGGGGGGGGTGACACAGCACACATCGTATCAGTGTATTGAAGGCTGTTTAAGGGAAAGGACATGGAAAACTGACAAAATGCATAGAAGACTGGAGTCAGTTAGGATACTGAACTTTAATACTAATTGGTAGCTCTTAGGGCAATCAATCCCCTTTCTTTCATTTTATTCTTATTGTGGGTCCATTTGCCTTTAAATTTGTCTTCTGGTTGATTTAAGGCCAGTGGTTCATTGGTTCATAGCAACCTATCTTTTTTTCGGGAAAGGGGAGGGGGGCTGTATTTTGGGGTTTTCATTTACTTTAGTTTAAATAGTTTTTTTTTCTGCAGCAAACTTTCCCTTTTTTTTTAAAAAAAAAAAAAAGGATTTTGTTTCAGAAGTTATAATTTTTTTACTAGTTTTTATTTATTTTGGGTATATATGTTGATAAGGGCTTTTTAAGGTCAAATTGTTTTGTTCTTTTATTTATTTATTGCTACAAATTTTCCCTTAAATTAGAATTTTCTTTAAAAAAAAAAAAAAAAAGTCTGTGCAACCTACAGTCAGGATTCTAAATGGAGTTAAAATGTATGTATAGTCAAAATATTTTTTTTGTTTCCTAGGTAAGTGTTGAAACCTATACCAGGTATTTATTTTTTTTTTTGTTATTGTTTAACTATCTGGGGAACTTTCCTTTCACTTCCTGACCGAAAGACGCAATAGAAAGTTATAGAAAATATCTAAAAGTGAGGGGAATTCCACCACTCTATTTTTTCTCACCTTCTTTTTCTTTGACAAAGGTCACCACTACAAATACAGGGGTGAGTCAGTGCCATCTTAAGAGCATTAAAGGGCCCCGGGCAATGCAGTGCACTGGGGCGCTGCCTACACAATCACCCACGAGAATAAAAATGCAAATTATCAATAAGGCGATATTTATTGGTAGAGCAATGCAAGTCTAATGACAGCTTCCAAGTTCGGCGGCTGGGTCCGATGAACACACAGACACACACAGATGGTAGTCAGACTCAATTGTCCTGTGTGTGCCTGTTCCCATGGAGGTGGACAGGCATTACTTCAGTTGTGGGCTCCCCCTCCATGGCCCAAGTGTCCTGATAGCAGCGCAGGGCCGACAAGCACTTGCCACCTGCTAAGTTTGGCGGTGGGATGCACACGGGAATCCGGACTAATGCTTGTCTGGGTCGCTGGGCAGGTGGGGCCCCCTGGGCAAGTGGGGCCTCCGGGCAACTGACTAGCATGCCCAATAGGGTAAGATGGCCCTGGGGTGAGTCTCCCCAATGTGGACACAGACAGCAATAAAAACTAGGCAGAAAGTCCAACCCTTCCTCACTTTAACGATTAAAATGTTTTGCCCAGGGATATACTTTAATAATTACTGTCTTCATGTAATTATATATGTTATTATGACACATAATTTCCACATATCTGTTGGCAGTAAACCATTACCAGTAGCTGTATAAAATTATAAATCATATTTGTCTTTAATTAAAAAGGCTGTCCTTGTCACCTAACTTGGATCATTACTGTAAAAATCACTAGGCACATCTATCTTCACCAAACATTCACTGCAGGTAAATCAGTATTTGCCATTTAAAACCAGAGATGTATAGTAACGAAGTAGAACTACTTAAGTACTGTACTTAAGTACCGAAATGCGGTATCTGTACTTTCCTAGAGTAGAATTTTTTTCTCCTACTTCTACTTTTACTTCACTACATTTTTTCGATGATTTCGATACTTCTACTCAAGTATTTTTTTTTTGTGCTGCATAGTTACTCGTTACTTTTAAAAAAATTACCACTGCCAGAACAGTAGATGGCAGGTTGCATAAAGCTCAAAAAAATGTGTATAATGTCATTTGTAAATCAGCGCATACGAAAATAAAGGCTGTGTATAATAAAAGCTGCTATACCAAATCTTTCCAATAAAAAGAAAATATGAAACAAACAAATAAATGGTGCTACAGCGCTTAAAGTGCATCAAGAAACTACTAACAAACACAGGTTAATCATTTGAATAAATCATTTGAAATAATAAAAACCAATATGATGTTCAAACTTTTGACTTCTTTCTTTAATAACTACATAACACAGTACTTGTACTTCTACTTTCAGTACTTGAGTAGAATTTTTTTTTCAAAACTACTGGTACTTTTTACTTTTAGTACTTAAGTAGCAAATTTTTTGAAAAAACTACTTGCAATACTTAAGTAAAAAAAATGTTGAATACTTTAGTACTTCTACTTAAGTAACTTTTTCTGCGAGCACTTCCACTTCTACTCAAGTCACTTTTTGATCGAGCACTTGTACTTTTACTCAAGTAGAAATTTCGAGTACTTTATACAAGTCTGTTTAAAACACACACACCAGGATACACCTGCATGGAATGTTTGGTGAATGTCACGGTCCCTGCTTTATAAATTTGCAGCCATTATGTTAATTTAAGCGGCTATGTCAACTAGTGGTTGGACTAGATGGACTTGTGTCTTTTTTCAACCAACTATGTAACCAAGAAAATCAACAGAATGTCTATTAATTTATACATACCTGTCTTGGTTAGTGTCACAGGAATCTCCCACCAGGTCATTATCAATGTCTGACTGTAGGAATAAGAGAAAGGCGATTACATTTTTAAAAATCTTATTTTTTTTTACTTAAACTCTAGAGCTACCCCAATAGGGGACACTGGAAATAGCTGGTTCTTCCCTAATAGTACAAAGGCTCCCCACCACTACAAGCACAAGTAAATGCACTCTGGCTCCAATAACTCAGTCTAGGAGATGTCTTTTTATTTTTTTAATTCATTGTTTGGAGGACTTGTAACAGGAAAGGGGTCAAGGCTTGGGATTCTCCAAAACGCTGCACGATAACTATATGGGAGTCTTCTCAGGGCTCCTACTCCAAGATTCTGCTGAGGACAGGGGAATGGTTAGTATTCTGAGATCCCATGCAAGCTGTCTCAGCCTACAGCTGTCTCTGGCACTTACATTACAAAAGCACCCAGACATCAGGGATGAAAATTAAAGGATAAGTTCCCCTTTTAAAATAAAAAGCTAAATACACATCTTTTTGCAGGTAATATTTTTTTTTTAACAAGGAGCCTGGAAAGTATTGCTAATCTTCTGCAGACTTGTCAGTGTATCTGTCTGCTCGTACCTTGTACAAGAAGGCACTTACTCATTGACAGGACTGAACAGCGCCCTGGTTGTTCATTGAGAACTAGAAGCCATCAGCCGCAAAGGCTGTCAGTAGTATTAGTTCTCCCATTCTCAGAACTCTGTGAATGAATGATGAGTCCAGGCGGGTGGGTAATTAATAAAAAAAAAAAGAAATAGTGACAGCGAGTGGGGGAAGAAGATCTCCCACTTGCTGTTACTAGATGCAGTGGATTGGGGAGATGCTGCATTAGTGGGAACATGTTACTCCCCAAAAAGGGGACATGTTCCCAAAGGTGAACTTATCCTTTAAAGATCAGTACTCACAATTCTCCTGGACAGCTGCACAGCTTCCTCTGGCTATTGTCCAGTGAGGGAGACAATTCTTCTCCAGACCAGATCTCTTGTGGTGAAGTCCTACAGCCAGCTCCTTTAGGTTCTCAGCTCTGCCACAGCTAAATCCTGAGAACAGCTACACCAGGCTGCCTCAGAGGGCAGTAGCCTTAGAGGCTTTGAAACTCTCCCTGCCGAGGAAAGAACAATCTCTCCAGGGCTTCAGACTATTTTTCATCTCCCCAGCCACCTTCTGGACACTCCGAGAATTGGCTAGGGCAAGGTAAATATTAGGGTTGATTATTTGAATCTCCCTCCCTATACTATGAAACATTCTTCCAGGGGCAGGGAAAAACAAATAAACTCCAAGTCTGTGAAACCCTGAACAGGCCAAAGCAAACAATCACTGCTTCTTTGACTACAGTAGGAGCCAAAAACTAAATTTGTTTCGCAACCTACGCTAGGAGGGTGCTACAAAACCTTGATTCAAGGTCTGCCCATTGCCCACATACTGTAGCTTCAGGATATTTTCATTTTGGATATGACCTTTATTATGTGGAATCCATGGGGTTTTGTGCGTAAGAGATCTTCTTTATGTTAGTGGAGAGCAGCCTAAGGGGACATATTAGCTTACTGATGCTGCACAATGCTCTAAATCATGGGTGTCCAACCTTTTGGCTTCTCTGGGCCACATTGAGTGTAGAGAAATTTTCTCGGGCCGCATATAAAATATATACTATAGTTAAGGTATATAAGTTATAAAACGCTGCTGCGCCCTTACCGCCCCCCCAGTACTAATTTAACACAACTAGTGGATGATCCCCTCCGAGGCAGCCTCTGCCTACAGTTAGTTGGAAACCTCTGTGGCCGTGCCCCCGACTCAACTTCCTTCCTCCCCAGCAAAAAAAAAAAATTGTCAGGGGGCAGTGGGCCGCATTGCCTGTGGTTCCGGGCCGCATGCGGCCCCTGGGCCGCAGGTTGGACATGCCTGCTCTAAATTCACTTGGGAAATGCTTGTTTTTTACATTAATGAAATGACCAGCAATTACTTTCTATTTTTTCTTCCCTATTTTAAAGCTTACTGGTTTAAAGGCTTCCAAATAAGAGAATGTCTGCTCTATTATATGTATATGTATAAGAAACACTTTCATAAGGAACAATACTATGACTTCATCCTTTGTATTACAATATTTAGGAAAGTGAGGTGAACTTGTGTGTCCTTAAAACATCCCAGAATGTGCAGGGAAAGTTCCTACTTTTAAATTCTAGGTTTAAGGCTCCGTTCACATGTAGGCGTTTTGGGGCGTTTTTGGAGCGTTTTTCTGCTCTAGGATCAGCTCTCAAAATGCCCAACAAGACAAATCCTATTCATTTCAATGGCCCCTGTTCACATCTGAGCGTTTTGAAGCTGTATACAAAACGCCCAACGCTCAAAAAAGTACATGAGCTTCTTTTTGGGCAGATTACAGGCGTTTTCCATTGATCTCTATCAATCTAAAAACGCCTGCACAAAAATCGCGGTAAAAATCGCGGTAAAATCGTGGTAAAAATCGCCGCAAAAATCGCGGTAAAATCACTGTAAAATCGCGGTAAAAACGCGCGAAAAACGCTACGCTCAGGTGTGAATGTAGCCTAATTCACATCATTTTAGTAAATCTTCCTATTGTGTACTATTTGACATGTTTTTTTTACAGTGTTCCATTTTTTTTTTTTTTTTTTTAATAAGCTGTTATAATTAATGATTATGCTTAGGTAGTGCTATGAAAGTTTAACTTACTTGTATATGTGAACCCTACCAAGTCTAAAGAAATGTAATTTAACCTCTCCTCTTCTAATCTGGACTCCCTGAAAATGGCCTTCCTATTTCAGTGGTTTCCCTCCTTACCCTATTTTTTTTTTTTTTAATTTAAAGCATTTTTATTACATTTTTTTTCTTTAAGGATACAATGCATTTCATCTTTCAGATGTCTCTTAAAACAGGAAGATACCACATTCAATACAATATACATAAGAAATACTAAGAAAAAAAAAAAAAGAGAGAGGATATCTTTTCCCTTCCTCTTTCTTTTTAATTCCTGATCCAATACCAATCGTGAATGGTGCGAATAAACACAACAAATATAAAACAATCCGTATAAAGTGAACACACAAACTCCAAACTTAGTGTGAGAAAGAAAAAAAGAGAAAAAAAAAAAAAGGGGGAGGGGATAATTCCCCAATGTACATTTATAAAGTTAATGAAGGCTGTGTATATTTTTAACAGTGTGTTTTGTACGTGACATATATATTGTGGTGTCATTTAACAGTCATCAAGGCGAAAAAAAAATGTGTAAATATTTTTAATAATATGTGTCATACGTGACTTATATTGTAAAATCATTTGGTGTGTAACTTTGAGTCCTTATATATGTGAGGAAAAAAAAAAAAAAAAGGTAAGGAAAAATGTTTCCTGTTCTTTAAAAGGGCATCTGAACCAGATAGGGCTGTTGTTATCAGGACAATCACAGTATTCCATTTAACTTTATAAAGGAATAAAAAAATATAACAGATTTTATGTATCATCCTTCTACCTCTCCATACGTATCCCATTTGTCCCCCCCTAGGGGGCTCCACCCGCAGACCAATACAAAAAAGGAAGAAAAAAGGGAGAGAAAGAAACAAAAAAAGGGGGGGGGGGTAGGAGAAAAAAAAAAAAGGTAGGGAAAACCCCCATCAATTCCGGCCGAGTCAGGGGCATCTAGAGGCTCACTCCTTGTACACATAAGGGGGGTATCCCTAGAATTAGAGATTTTGCTGTATATACTCATCGGAACTTGTACATTGTGACCATGGTGACCAACGTATTCGGGTTTGCTCCTCAGAATTGTTTAATTCCATGGTTAGGAGTTCCATACAATGTATTTCATTTACTCTTGCGGCCCACATTTGTCGCGTAGGAGGACACGTCTGTCTCCACATTGCTGGAATGCAAGCTTTCGCAGCATTAAGTATGTGGGCTATCAAAGATTTCCTATATTTCCTGATTGATCCCTTCGTAAGATGAAGTAGGCACAGTGCTGGATCTTTGCCCACCTCTACCGAGGTAAGTTCCTTGACCACCAGAGCGACCTCCCTCCAAAAATCCTTCAAAGAGGGACAGGTCCAAAAAATATGTATCATTGTGCCTCCCTCAGCACCACATCTCCAACAACAATCTGGGATCGACCCATCCATTCTATGCAAGAGTGCAGGGACTCTGTACCAGCGCGTGAGAATTTTGTAGCTAGTTTCTTGATATCTACTGGCCAGAGAAGACCCATGTACTGTTGATAAAAATTTTTTGATTTGTATGGGGGTGAAGGAGACTTTAAGATCATATTCCCATTGTCGTATATACGGCAGAGGTTGTTCCTTCACTGTTTCTCCCAACATCGCATAGAAGAAAGATAGTGCATGTGGAATAGTTGATCCCCCCTTGCATAATGTCTCAAATTGGGACATTGCTTGCGGGGTATAGCCCTGCCTTTGAAGATGTAGAAGAAAGTGTCGAATTTGTAAGATACTTAAAGGATCCAGATTCAAATCTGGCCATGCCTTAATCTCCGAATGAGATGGCGGATCTTTCTCTGTCCAAACATCCATGAGGCGCACCCTCCCCACCTGGGCCAATGCAATCACCCTGTTGTTCATGCAACCTGGAAGGAATTCAGGGTTACCCAAAATTGGTGTCATACTAGATATCAACGGCGCTACCTTACAGATAGGATTGGCAGCAAGGATGGGAAATGTCATTATAATGGGGGACTTTAATTATCCTGATATAGACTGGGCAGAAGGAACCGCGCATTCAGCCAAGGCTCGGCAGTTCCTAAATGTTTTGCAGGACAATTTCATGGGTCAGATGGTGAATGCACCGACAAGAAACAATGCGGTACTTGACCTACTGATTACCAACAATACAGACCTGCTCACGGATATAGAAATACGGGACAACTTAGGAAACAGTGACCATAGGTCAATTGGTTTCAGTATTAATTACAGTAATAGGAAACACAAGGGTAATATAAGGACACTGAATTTCAAAAGAGCCAATTTCCCTAAACTGCGCTCGCTGCTAGAAAATATCAAATGGGATAAAACCCTGGGAACAAAGAACACGGAGGAAAAATGGGAGTGCTTCAAGAGCATACTTAACAAGGGGGTGGGCCAGTGCATTCCACAGGGAAATAAATTTAAAAGAGCAAAACTAAACCCTGGGTGGCTAAACTCCAACATAAAAATGTATATTAGAGCTAAAGAAAAGGCCTTCAAAAAATACAAGACTGAGGGGTCATTGGCAGCATTTAAGCACTACAAAGAGTGTAATAAGAAATGTAAAGACGAAATCAGGGCGGCTAAAATAGAACACGAGAGACATATAGCGGAGGAGAGTAAAAAGAACCCCAAGAAGTTCTTTAAGTACATAAACAGTAGGAAAGCGAGGCCAGAGCACATTGGCCCCATAAAAGATGATAAAGGAAAAATGGCCACAGAGGACAGAGAAAAGGCGGAAGTGTTAAATAATTTATTTTCTTCAGTCTTCACAAAGGAATCGGGGGGCTACACGAACCCAGCTTGTAAGGCCGAACTAAATAATACACCTCAGGAAGTGCAGCCATGGCTAACAGAGGATAGACTTAGAGCTAAACTAGAGAAACTTAACATAAATAAATCCCCGGGACCGGATGGCTTGCACCCAAGGGTTCTTAATGAGCTCAGCCAGGTGATTGCCAGACCATTATTCTTGATCTTTAAGGATAGTTTACAGACGGGTATGGTGCCAGCTGATTGGAAAAAAGCCAACGTGGTTCCAATATTTAAAAAGGGGCCGAGATATATTCCGGGTAACTATAGGCCGGTCAGCCTAACATCAGTAGTCTGCAAAATTTTGGAGGGGATGATAAGGGACCACATACAAGACTTTAGTAATGAAAACGGTAGTATAAGTAGTAATCAGCTAATCAGCATGGATTCATGAAAAATCGTTCGTGCCAAACCAATCTATTAACCTTCTACGATGAAGTGAGCTGCCACTTAGATAAAGGTAAGCCTGTGGATGTGGTGTATCTGGACTTTGCAAAGGCCTTTGACACCGTTCCCCACAAACGCTTACTGTACAAACTAAGGAAGGTAGGTATGGACCATAAGGTGAGTACCTGGATAGAGAACTGGCTCCAGGGGAGAGTACAGAGGGTGGTGATTAATGGGGAGTACTCGGATTGGGCGGGTGTGGAAAGTGGGGTCCCCCAGGGTTCTGTCCTGGGACCAATCCTGTTTAATTTATTCATAAATGATCTAGAGGAGGGGATATCTAGTACAATCTCAGTATTTGCAGATGATACTAAATTAGGCATGCCAATATCTTCTATGCAGGATGTGGAAATCTTGCAAGCAGACCTGAACAAAATAACGGGGTGGGCAACTACATGGCAGATGAGATTTAATGTTGAAAAATGTAAAGTAATGCACTTGGGGGCCAGAAACCAGAAAGCAAGCTACTCACTAGGGGGGAACCTCTGGGTGAGTCTAGGATGGAAAGGGACCTGGGGGTACTGGTAGACAACAGGCTTGGCAGTGGCATGCAATGCCAAGCCGCCGCAAGCAAAGCCAACAGAATACTGGGTTGTATAAAAAAGGGGATTCACTCCAGAAATAAAGAGATTATTCTTCCACTCTACAAGACTCTGGTCCGGCCACATCTGGAGTATGCTGTCCAGTTCTGGGCACCGGTCCTCAGGAAGGATGTGCTGGAACTGGAGAAAGTCCAGAGAAGGGCAACAAAAATAATTAGGGGAATGGAGGACATCAGCTATGAGGAAAGACTACAAGCACTGAACCTATTCTCTCTGGAGAAGAGACGATTGAGGGGGGATATGATATCAATGTACAAATACTGTACTGGCGACCCTAGCATAAGGAACAAACTATTCAGAGAAAGGAGATACAATAAGACATGTGGCCACTCACTAAAACTTGAGGAGAGGCGGTTTAACCTTAAAGTGCGTAAGGGGTTCGTCACTGTAAGAGCGGTAAGGATGTGGAATTCTCTTCCACAAGCACTCGTATCAGCAGGGAGCATTGATAGTTTCAAAAAACTATTAGATGGACACCTTAAAGACCACAACATACAGGGGTATACAATGTACGGTTAAAAGCAAACACACACATCATAGGTTGAACTGGATGGACTGATGTCTTTTTTCAACCTCACTAACTATGTAACTATGTAACTATGTACCTTCGGGTGGCTTTGTACCCTACGGGATTCACGTAATGTAGGCCCAATTGTCGGATGCGAATAGAGTATATCATTCGCCAAGATTGGTGTCCAGGGGGCCAAGGGGACAGGCCGGCCAGCCATCCCATTCTCTAGAGATACCCATTGTTTTGTAGTGGAATTGCAGTGCCAATCCAATACTCGCATAAGATGTAGGGCCCTATAGTATTGAAGAAGATCTGGTAGACCAATCCCCCCCCTATCTTTAGGGAGAGTGAGGGTCCGCAACCCAATCCGAGGGGATTTGGTGGCCCACACGAAAGATCGGAACAGTGCTTGTATTTGAGAAAAAAACAACCCAGGAACTGATATTGGGAGAACTTGCATAACGTATAATATACGTGGCAATATGTTCATTTTAGGTGCACTACATCGGCCAAACCAAGTCAGTGCAAGTGTTTGCCAACTTTGAATATTCAAACGAATAGTCCCCAGAAGGGGCAGGAAATTAGAGTAGAGATTCCCAGGATCCGCCGTGATATTCACCCCAAGATATTTTATCGAGCTGGTGGACCAATGGAAGGGAAAGGCTGTACATATAAATCTCCAGGTGTCCAGGGGCACATAGACATCCAAGGCTGCAGATTTAGAGAGATTTATCTTATAGTAAGATATGTTGCCATATGCCTGAAGTGCTTCCAGTATATGCGGCAAAGATTTAATAGGATTCGTCACAAAAAAAATCAAATCATCAGCAAACGCTGCTACTTTGTGGTGTTCACCCACCACCTGGACACCTGTGATATTTCCATCCTTGCGTATTGTACACAAGAATGGTTCTAAGGTTAAGATAAAAATCAAAGGGGATAATGGACAACCTTGTCGCGTACCATTGTTGATCTCAAAGAAATCCGATCTCCACCCATTGACCCGTACTGCCGCCGTGGGCGATGTATATAGGGCCATTATGCAGCCCAACATCCACGGTCCTAGGTCAATGTATGACAGGGTGGCCTGGATAAAATCCCAGGCCACCCTGTCAAAGGCCTTTTCAGCATCTGTAGAGAGTAACATCATGGGGGTTTGCGTTGATCGAACACTATGTATCAGATCCACCACTCGGGTCGAGTTATCTCTCGCCTCCCTGGTTGGAACAAAACCGACCTGATCCCAGTGTACCAATTGTGGGATATAAGGTATTAATCGGTTTGCCAACACCTTGGCGAACAATTTAAGGTCGGTATTGAGCAGGGAGATCGGGCGATAACTCCCACACAGTGATGGATCCTTTCCCTCCTTATGTATAAGAATTATATAGGCCCACAGAGAATCTAGAGGCATACTTCCTCCTTCTCCAATCAAGTTGAAGTATAGTAATAAAGGGGTCTTCAAATGTTGCATAAATTGTTGGTAATATGGAAGGGTAAATCCATCAGGGCCGGGAGCCTTATGTCGCTTAGATTGAGACAAGGCCAGGGTCAGTTCTTTTTCTGTAATTTTGCCCTCCATAACTGCCGTCTGTTCTGGCGACAGAGGAGGCATACCAGATGCTTGTATATATGCCATCGCCTCATTGATTTTCTCCTGTGTGTCTCCTTACCCTATTTAGGGATTCGACTCTCCTCTACATATGACGGATTATATCCAACTAATTTCCCACCTCTTTTTAGAAAATTTACCAAAATGCTCTCCTCTTGGTCTCATTTCCGTTATCATGGTTTGGCTGGATTACGGCAGTTCGTAAGTTTTATCTTCCAAAATTACTATATTTTTTTCGAGTATTTCCAGTTACGATCCCTTCGCATATCTTGGGTATTTACCAGCATAAACTATTGAAATTCATCTGGGGCTTTAAACGTCCTTGAATTAATAAACAGGTTTTATGTGTTCATAGGATCAATGGTGGATCTTTCTAATCTACAAGCTTACTATACAGAAGCAAATATTGTCCCATTGTCTCACCTACACAAAACTTTCTAATTGCCATTATGGGCCACAATCAATCTGGTAGATTCCCATCCTATCCCTATCTCCTCCTTGCCTTGGCTTCCTCCTATATATCGTCCGAACAAATTAGGACCTTGCTTAACCCATTCTTTCCGTCTGTGGGATTCCGTTAAATTCTCGGCAGGCCTGATTTCCCCAGTTTGCCGCTACTGCACCTTACCCATTGCCCATTGTTTCCTCCCAGCTGTGAAAACCCTAAGCAATTTTCCTGGTGGATTAATAATGGATTAGTTCATCTTCACTCCTTTTTCACCCCTACAAAAATATTCACATTTGAAGCCCTTAGATCTTCCCATGATATCCCTTTGTGAGAACACTACAGATACCTACACCTAAGACATTTTCTTCAGTAACTCATAAAATCTTGACCTACACCATATACGTTAACCCCTTTTGAAAGCCATTGCAGAGCTCGACCCCGCTCCCTAACACTAATATCACTACTCTATACGTCCATTATATCCTTTTGAACACCCCCCAGTACAGTCCTACCATTTACAATGGGAGAAAGACTTGGGAAGGCAATTAGACAGGGAAGATTGGCAGATTATGACAATAGCCCTCTCAAAAAGCTCCAAGAATGTCATAATATTGGAGAACGCTTATAAAGTTGTATATAGATGGTAATATACACCAGTTAGGCTGACCCGATTTATTCCATCATACTCCTTTTTGCTTCTGGGGTTGCCTACAGGAGGAGACCATGGCTCATATATGGTGGGCATGTCCTAGGGTATGACATTATGATAAATGAGAAGCTGAAAGCTATAGCTTTATAGGTGGCTTTATAACCAAAAGTGAGATGAGAGGGAGTGCAGGAACAAGTTTAACCTAAACAATGGAAGTCAAATATGCATAACAGAGGCTGCAAATTTGGGACTTACATCCATGAGTAATGAAATGTCTTGTTACCAAATCTTGTGTCACTTTTCACTAACCTGGTTTGGATTAATAATGTCAGGGCAGCTGTCACATGCATCACCCACTCCATCTCCATCCTTGTCCTTCTGATCCACATTGGGAACCCGCTGACAGTTGTCCAGGAAGTTCTTGATACCTTTAATATAAAATAATCATTTTTAACAATTAAACGGGGATCCTGCTGATAAAGTTGTATTTAAAAGGGCCTCTGGTCATACCCTAATTAAAGTGTTAACACAACCTCTGCAGGTAACAAAGCTAACAGTGACATACACTATATTATCAAAAGTATTGGGACGCCTGCCTTTACACGCACATGAACTTTAATGGCATCCCAGTCTTAGTCTGTAGGGTTCACTATTGAGTTAGCCCACCTTTTGCAGCTATAACAGCTTCAACTCTCCTGGGAAGGCTGTCCACAAGCTTTAGAAGTGTGCCTATGGGAATGTTTGACCATTCTTCCAGAAGCGCATTTGTGAGGTCAGGCACTGATATGGACGAGAAGGTCTGGCTCGATTTTTCCGCTTTAATTCATCCCAAAGGTGTTCTATCGGGTTGAGGTCAGGACTCTGTGCAGGCCAGTCAAGTTCCTCCACCCCAAACTCACTCATCCATGTCTTTATGGACCTTGCATTGTGCACTTGTGCAAATCATTTGGCAGAGGGGGGGATTATAGTGTGGGGTTGTTTTTCAGGGCTTGAGCTTGGCCCCTTAGTTCCAGTGAAGGGAACTCTTAGGGGGTCCGCATTCCAATACATTTTGGACAATTTCATGCTCCCAACCTTGTGGGAACAGTTTTGGGATGGCCCCCTCTTGTTCCAACATAACTGCACTTTTGATTCACAACGCATTGCTATGCAAATCACATGCAATGGGAACTCAGCCGTACAGATTGTATGGCTGAATTTGCATCACATTCGGCCCAAAGTCGTGCAGGGCATTTTTCTTGGTCCGCACCAAAATCAGATCGCACGGGTGTTAACATCCGATTCCTGTCTGAATTGACAGGTCGCACTGCAATATGCGAACCCATCTGGGGGTGTTATTTTCTTTGTATCGACATTCCCAGCGGTTCGCATATGGCAGAGTGAACTGCCTACGAGTTGGGTGCAATGTGTGGATTTGAAGGGTTTCCCGCATCGCACCGATGTGAACCTTAGTCAAGGAGGAATGTGAAAACCTAAAAAAAAAAAAACTTAGAGATGGCTATAAGAGACTTTGGGGACTTTCCTGTTACTTAGCACTGACTGACAAGGTGTTCAAAATTTTGCACATGCCAGATTTTATGTTTTTTTTTTTTTTTTTTCTGTCTGTCAACTCCGAAAATATACTATTTTGGTATTAAAATGTGCATAAGTATTCATGTTGAGGTTAACATGAGAAACCTATTTATTCACGACCATGGGGTTGATTTACTAAAACTGGAGAGTGCAAAATCTGGTGCAGCTGTGCATGGCAGCCAATCAGTCTTTATATTCAGCTTGTTCTGGTAAAGCTTTGACAGAAAAAAACTGGAAGGTGTTTGGTTTCTGAGCAGAACTGCACCAGATTTTGTACTCTCTGGCTTTAGTAAATTAATAATGTAGGCTATGTGGGACTTTAGGTGAGACACCAGTTTTTTGGTGAAAACAGCCTGATTTGACCCCAGTTTTTTCATATACAGGGATGGAGACCAATAGCATGACCTGCTTGTCAAAAATATTTTATAAAATTAGGGATGGAGGCTCTGTGCTTTACAGGCCAATGCCTCATATAAAGTCCCAATCTGTGTTTTACACTGCATCCGCCAAGGGGTTGGAGGTGTATGCTTCTCAGCTGGTCGTTTTCAGTTTGTACCATCGCAATAATATCGTTATTAGAGTTTTGAGATACTAGACCAGTCATGGATGGGGGTGGGTTGGGGGAGGTTTGGGCTGCTCCCTCCCACCTGCCTCCTATCCATCCATTAGCAGCCATGTGCTCCCATTGTGGAGACACTCAAATTAAAAGTGTTAGGACTGCAGGTAAAACAGGGTGCCATGTAGTGGCCCTGCAGCTTACACATGCGTTTGCAAATGCGTGTCAACTAAACCCCTGTTCTTTATTTATATCATGAGACAGGTCTACTTCCTTGGTGGCAGACTGGAGGGTGAGTACATCAGACTGGGGGCTGGCTGGCTTCCATGCACCTCTTTTAATCCTTTTCAACTTTTGTTTTTTCTGATACAGGGATGGAGACGCTGGGCATTACCTGCTGGTGTCTCACTTAAAGTCCCACATAGCCTACATTGTTTATGTAACCAGGGATGGAGGCGCCTTGCCTACAGGCTGGTGCTTAATTTAAAGTTCCAGCGTGCGATTTTTGTGCATTTTTTTGGTGGATGCAGTCTGATTTGACCCCAGTTTTTTCATATACAGGGATGGAGACCAATAGCATGACCTGCTTGTCCCAAATATTTTATGAAATTAGGGATGGAGGCACTGTGCTTTACAGGCCAATTGCCTCATATAAAGTCCCAATCTGTGTTTTACACTGCATCCGCCAAGGGGTTGGAGGTGTATGCTTCTCAGCTGGTCCTTTTCAGTTTGTACCATCGCAATAATATCGTTATTAGAGTTTTGAGATACTAGACCAGTCATGGATGGGGGTGGATTGGGGGAGGCTTGGGCTGCTCCCTCCCACCTGCCTCCTATCCATCCATTAGCAGCCATGTGCTCCCATTGTGGAGACACTCAAATGAAAAGTGTTAGGACTGCAGGTAACACAGGGTGCCGTGTAGAGGCCTTGCAGCTTACACATGAGTTTGCAAATGCATGTCAACTAAACCCCTGTTCTTTATTTATATCATGAGACAGGTCTACTTGGTTGGTGGCAGACTGGAGGGTGAGTACATCAGATTGGGGGCTGGCTGGCTTCCATGCACCTCTTTTAATCCTTTTCAATTCTCGTTTTTTCTGGCTTTAGTAAATCAACCCCCCATGGGTGTAGCTACCAGGACCTGTTGTCAGCTTGATAACTGAGCTCAGACTGTGTAGCTGCTGCACTGATTAGCTGAAACAAGTGTTAGGTGTCCGTACTTGATAAATTGTGAACAAAAATGTATGAATTGGTTGAGTTTTACTAAAACTGGAGCACTCAGAATCTGGTGCAGCTGTGTATGGTAGCTAATCAGCTTCCAGGTTTTATTGGTAGACCGTGATTGAACAAGCTAAAGTTAGAACCTGATTTGTTACTATGCACTGCTGCACCAGATTCTCTGTCCCCCATTGTATTACCTGCGGCTGTTAGGAGCAGCTATTAGATTTTATTTTTATACAGGAGTTGATAAATTAAACCAGTAAAGTAACTTTCACGCAGGCTGTCAGTTTTTCAGGTGGACATTATTGAAAGCTCCATGCAGGATTTGCTCAATGCATGTCTTGGACTTGTGTTTATTTAGACTTACCTGCCTCCATCCAGCCTGACGCAAAATGGACACTTACAGTCCATTCACTTACAGCCCATTATCATCCAGCAGCCTACAGATGCAACACGGGTCCACCACAGTCCACTGTTAAAATGTGAACAAAAAAAACCCACATAGTTGACATCTGTCCCATTCTGTCTGCTTCAATTCACTAGGGGATCTGCTCACAGATTTTCTGCTGAATGGAACGGAGTCTGCCAGTGTGAATGTACCCTTCCTGGCTCTAATTATCAAAAATATGGAAATAAAAACTGGACAAAATCATAGGTATGGTACTTTTAGCTATCTTCTCCTTTAACATAGGTAGATTTTGGTATCCTATGGTGAAAATCTCTAAATGGATACAAATGGTATAAAAAAAGGTTGAGTTTGCTGTATAAATTTCTATGGGCACTCAAATGAATATTTCATTCACATTTTTCTATTTTTTGCATAAAAAAATCAAAATATCAAATAATCTATTTTAAATAGTTTTTTTTACTACTAATTATTTTAATAAAATTAATGTTCTTCATGACGACAGATGAATGTTTGAGGGATCCCCTTCTGTCTTTACTCACCATCCCCATCCATGTCATCATCACAAGCATCGCCGTCTCCATCATTGTCAGTGTCCCTCTGGTCATTGTTCAGTTTGAAACGACAATTGTCGCAGGCGTCCCCAAAGATATCCTGGTCACTGTTTTTCTGATTAATATTTGCAACCAACATGCAATTGTCCTGTGAAAAAATGTAGAAAAACTTTGTGAAACAAATTGTTATGATAACAAATCACCAATATGACATACGATAAAGTGAAATTAAAGGGAAGCTGTATTCTTTGCATGTCTTAGATAGACATAGGAAGAAAAGCAGTATTCTTGTCTATGATTGGTAATGCATGGAAAAACACAGTATTTACTCACAATGATAAACTATATATATCCTACCCTGAGGTTACATTGGTAACCTGTACACTGTAGATATATATATATATATATATATATATATATATATATACAAAAATCTGGTGCAGCTCTGTAGAGAAACCAATCAGCTTTCAGGTTTTTTCTTGTCAAAGCATAATTGAACAAGCTATAGTTAGATACTGATTGGCTACCATGCACAGCTGCACCAGATTTTGCACTCTCCAGTTTTAGTAAATCAACTCCTGTGTGTCATGTAAATGGTTTATAGTAATAATGCTGCCTTAAAGTTTCCCATGCCATTCCACTTTCTGTTCCATATTACAGTACCTTTCGAAAATCAACTTTACCTTTAGAAGTGTGATTCCTAGTCTCCTTGGATAAACACATCATATTTCTTTTTACATTGGCTGGAAATATTTTATTCCACAAGATTATTTTTTTTTTCCAATTTGGCTGAGGTCAGCCAATGCAAAACATTATTCCAGACAATAGGGAAAAGAGGGATGAAAAAAGGAGAAGGGAGGTAAAGACATTTTTTACCCCTAGTTTTTACAGCTGCTATCTAGGGATTAGTAGAAAGCTATGATATGAGGAGGAGCAATACAGTGCTTACAACACCTGCTATGTATAGCAACTGTTAGAAAGGAAAGCAATAGGAAGGGCAAAAAATGTTGCTGAAGTGAACTTCTCACCTGCTCATTCATAATACCATCTCCATCTGCATCGTCATCACAGGCATTTCCAATACCGTCTTTGTCGGTGTCTTCCTGACCTGAATTTGGAACGTACATGCAGTTGTCCTATTTGGGAAATTATTTTACATTATCTCCAGTGAATATGTACACTTTACAAATACAGTATAAGGTTCAACTGTAGAGTACTGGAAAACAAGCCAAAGACCAGGCACGTGTGGGGGTGGTGGGGGGGTTGGGGGTTATGGAGGGTGCTTGAGCACCTGCCCCTTTGCCCTTGATGCTCAAAGTGCCCTTTTGTCAAGACAAACTTTCTGCAGCGGCGCCCATAAACAGTATGGCTGCGGGCCGACAGTGCAACTGCACATGCGCCATTCCCAAAGCCTGCAGGGCTCAGGAAAGTTTTTACATGCTCGGCAGAGCAGGCACATGTGCAGTGAAATTATGGCGCCAGCTGGCGCCATTTTTGAAAGTGAGGCACTCGGTCTCGGCACATCGACGGTGCCTCGTTGTTACATCAGTAGGTAAGACCAGCCCCTGGACCACTCCACAGCCTCTGACTACCCCCTGCACCATGTCCGCAGCCTCTGACCAGATCACCACCTGCACCATGTCCACAGCCTCTTACCACCCCGTGCCCCATATCTGCAGCCTCTGACCAGACCACCACCTGCACTATGTCTGCAGGCTCTGACCACTGCCTGTACTATGTCCTCAGCCTCTGATCACCCCCCGAACCATGTCCGCAGCCACTGATTGACCCCCCCCTTCCGCACCTGCCCTATTTAAAGTCCTGTTCCATGTGCCCCTTTTATACTTTCAGCACCTGCCCCTCCAAAGGTCTCTGCACGACCCTGCCAAGGATGATTAAATCATTCTCTACACCCCCAAATGCTTATCTTGATTCAAACCTGAGCATTCTGTAGCTTAAAGCTCCAAAATGCTCAACAACCAAAATCCCATGCCCACTCTCCCATGCTAAATAGTGCCTGTGCATGTATGAGTGCTCGGGTGCCTGAATCCCCAATACCTGAATCTACAAGTTTAAAGCAGAATGGGACATTTTTGACCCAATATACTTCGCCTGAAAAACACCTGAAAACATATGAAAATTAATATATTTTAAGCTTAAATAAATTCATCCTCCAAGTAACTAGCTTTCTATTGGCAAAAAAAAAAGTGTTCAAGCCTGAATGTTTCTAAAAACATGCAAAAATGCTTAGAGAAATATGTTTTAAAATCACCTGTAAACACTCAGATTCAGGTGTGATTGCAACCTAACGTTGGCAATACATGGTTCATTTTTTTTGTTCAGCCAGCCGACTGAACAAAAAAACCAAACCAATACTCCCATCTAATGGAGAAGCAGGAATTCTCACTGTGCCATTGTACTCTGACATTGGAACTCCCCTGTCCTCAGAATACACTGATCAGCGCTTCAGCCAACTGGCTACATGAGCTGATTAAGCAAAAATTCACCATTGAGCTAGTTCATAGGAAGTGGATCGATAGACTGACCCTGTCAAACTTTGATCCATGGCCAGCGTAAGGATTGCGCTGACCCTTTCCTGATCATGGTTTATGTGCACTCTGTAATTTTAACTCATTGTTACTTTATTACTTGATATCACATATAATATATGTTTCTCTGCTGTGAGCATTTTACTTTACATATTAATCAAAATGTTTATCTAATGCAAAGTATGAAGGTCATTTTCCATTCTACATAGCTTCTTATATTATGTGAGTATATTTCATAGGTGAGAAATACTGTTATGTTTTTGCTATGTTTATGAGTAATGGAAATGTGTACTCCTTATCTGAAAATTTTGTATAAAAACGATTGGAAAAGAGAAATACTGTTACGATTTTCCTGTTTTTATCAAAGATCCTAATTAAAAATTCTGAAAATCAATAAACATTAAACTGCCCTGTAACTCAAGTGAAGTTAATATTTGTAAAGGTGAAAGTAGCAGTGTACAATATATATTGTAGGGTTATACTTCCGCCATTCACCCATAGACATACCTTCTTGCAGGTTGGGTCTGAGCAGAGAAGAGCCTCATCTGGATACCCATCAATATCAGTGTCTCGTGCACATAAATAGCCATTACCCGCCCATCCAACTGAACACTGCAAAAAAGGCAAAACATGACATTAGCCAATCACTTTACTGATTTATCGAGGTACATATAGCACATGTGTAGTTACCATAGGTGTGCGCAGCCTATTGCATTAGGATGTACACACCAAAGCTTAAACACACATGCATGTGTGCGTATGTATGTATATATACTGTACATACAGTCTTCCTTGCAGCACTCTGCCCACCATCACATGATCTCCCTGTTTGCAGATTAGAGTGAGAAAGAAAGGCTTCCACGCTTCTCTTTTAAGCAGAATTGCTCAGTGGGAGATCTTTCCCATCTCCCCTCTGGCACACAGAACAAAAATGCTAATGTTAACAGGGTGATTAGGGTGTGCCTAGGCACATCCGGCACACCCTGTGCGCATGCCTATGGTAGTTACTGTATTTTACATTATGGCTACAATAGCAGGGCCCTCTGATTCCTCCTATGATGAATTGTATTGTAACTGATTGAATTGTATTGTAACTGTACTGCCCGCCCTCATATTGTAAAGCACTGAGCAAACTGTTGGCACTATAGAAATCCTTTATAATATTAATAATAATATAACATAATTTGTATTTATTACAGATTTAGGCTCCTACTTCCCATTTATACAGGTGCCCATTAACCTACCAGGAGGATTTTGGAGTGTAAGAGGAAACCAGAGTACCTGCAGAAAACCCATGCAAGCCCAGATAGGACATGCAAACTCCACATAGGCAGTGTCAAGGTTTATTCCAACTGATGACCCTAGTGTTGCAAAGCAGAAGTGCTAACCAAGCCACTGTGCTACCAATGAGTATTACTATTTTTATAATGAATACTATTATTATTTTACTTATTATGTATCAAAATTGTCAGTTACGTAGAAAACCAAAGTTCTCCACCATGTTGTGCTAACTCCCCTACCGAGAACTAAATGATTGTACCCCAGGATTGCATGTGTGGTCTATACTCACAATGCAGGTGACCTGTCCTCCTTTCTCCTCGATGCACTGTGCACTGGCATGGCAGGGGTTCTTGCCTCGGTTGAAGCAGCTCTTCTCTGTTGTGCAGCCCTTGATCTGGTCTCCAACAAAGCCGGGTTTGCATGGTCCACAGCGGAAAGAACCCTTTAATAAAAATATGAGTGATCATCACCTGTAATGATGTAGGTATTCTCCAAAGGCTGCTACATCCCTACAGTACACAGCACCAATGTAGTGACAGGCTGCAGAAGACACCATGCATTCCACACACCTGGAAGAGTACTGGATACGGAAGAATTTTTGGCTGGCGTAGCTTTTCAAGAAAGTGAATATTAATGAAACAGTTGATGTGACATGTAGATCCTCTTCTTTTACAGGGATCTCCAATTTCAGTTTTTTTTTTTACATAGCAACATAATTGTATTAACCACTTAAGCCCCGGAAAATTTTACCCCCTTCCTGACCAGAGCCTATTTTTTGATTTGGCACTGCGTGACTTTAACGGACAATTGTCGTGCGACCAGGGGCGTAACTACAGGGGTTGCAGGGGTTGCGATTGCTACCGGGCCCCATGCTCCAGGGGGCCCAGTAGCAAACCAGTGGGTGAACTTCCAGGATTGCAAAAGTCACACTTGCGACCGGGCCCTGGCATTGCACCACTGTGGGGAGGCCCAAAGATTGCAGGAAGGGAGCCCACTGCAGAACTTGTGAAAGGATCCTGCTGCGGGACCGTAATAAAAGGCCATGCAACGAGAGTAAAGAGCCCCAGGATTAGTGGGAAGAGCCCTGGGCTTGAAGGGAAGGGCCCCGGCCAGGGATCTTGGGGGGCCCTTCATGGTTTCTTGCATCGGGGCCCTGAAGGCTCTAGTTACGCCTCTGCGTGCGACGCTGTGCCTAAACCAATTTGACGTCCTTTTTTTCCCACAAACAGAGATTTATTTTGGTGGTATTTGATCACCTGTGCGATTTTTACTTTTTGCGCTATAAACAAAAAAAGAGCGTCAATTTTGCAAAAATAACAATATTTTTCACATTTTTTTATATGAAATTCCCCCAAAAAATGTAAAAATCTAAATTTTTTAACATTTTAGGCCAATTTGTTTTATGCTACATATGTTTGGTAAAAAAAAAATCGCAAAAAGTGTATTTTGACTGGTTTGCGCAAAAGTTATTGCGTTTACTAACAAAGGGAAAGATTTTTGTCATTTTTGTTTGTTTTTTCTTTAACGCGTAATGGCGGCGATCTGCGATTTTTTTTGCAGGACTGCGACATTGCGGCGGACAGATCGGACCCTTGACTGACATTTTTGACACTTTTGGGGCTACCAGTGACATTACTACAGTAATCAGTGCTATACATATGCACTGTTACTGCAAAATGACACTGGCAGTGAAGGGGTTAACTTTTTTGATAGGGCGGGGTTATGTGTGTCCCTAGGGGTGTGATTCTAACTGTGATTGGCTGTGGCTTGAGGTGTAGGAACAGTGATCAACGGTCCTACATAGTAGAACCGTATGATCACTATTCATACACAGGGGAGAATGACAGGCGGCTTGTTTACATTAGCCGCCTGCCTTTCTCCCGCTCTAACGGACAATCGCGAGTGACCCACGCGTGGGGGTGTCCGTGACCGCGCGGGAGCGGAAGCGCGCCTCCGGCGGCGTGCGCTCGCTCCCTAGACCCTCACAGGCTAGCGATGTAGCCCTACGTTGCTTTGCCTGTGAGGGGCTGACCGCCGCAGTCAATAGTCGTGCGGCGGTCGGCAAGTGGTTAAAGCACTCCTCAGCATTAGTGATTGGAGCACTGAATATAGACTTTAATGGAAGTGCTGGCTATAGCTTTAAAGTGTATTCCCACTTTTAAATTTGAGAAAAACACAATATATTTTGTTTTCCTATTCACACAGAATACCTGAAAATGTTTCTAAGGAGAAGGTATCATGGATGACTGCAAGCTTTTCTAAGTTAGCTTAGTATGCTGTGTGCCAATATCTGGGCAGGAAACTGAGTCTGGTTCTCATTAACAGACAATGGGGAAGCCCAGCTTTCAGACCTTTAATCTTTTGTTACTAAACCAAGGACCCTGAATTCACTATATCTGGCTCCATCTAGCCGAGCACTGTACAAGTTAAAGCTTGTAGGCTGAGTTTTCATTCTCCCCTGACTGTCCTATGAGGCTGCATGATCCCTGACCCTCTGTCTGGACAGTGCTGATTGGCCCTGTGCTGATCACATGCACCCTCCCAAAAAAAAAAAAAGTTCTCTAGCAATACACACCAAACTGTGCATGTGCAGAGTGCCCCCAAGGCTCTGTACTATCAGAAGATGGATTGGGGACTGTGGAAGAAGGGGAGGGTCAGGGAAAACAAGGGTCAAATGGCCGGATTAACCCCTTAGGTTCCACAGTGAGTATAACAAGCATGCTTTACTGCATATACAGATCAATTTTACTTTTGTGGGTTTAGTAACACTTTAAAGTGTAGTTCCGCAGAGTTCCGCCTCCCCCCCCAAAAAAAATTAAAAGTCAGCAGCTACACATACTGTAGCTGCTGCCTTTTAATATTAGGACACTTACCTGTCCTGGAGTCCAGCGATGTCGGCACTGCAGCCGATGTTTCCATCGGCTGTCGGGTGCTGCAGCCGCCATTGCCGGTCAGGAAACCTGGCAGTGAAGCCTTGCGGCTTCACGGGCGGGTCTCTACTGCGCATGCGCGAAGCGCGCTGCGCATACGGATTAACTCAGTGGCGGGGGAAGGAGGAAGGGGCCAAACTTCCGAGGGACATCGCCGCCGTCTCCTAGAAGTGGGGAAGGGTACCTGTCAAAAATAGGTACCCATTCCCTCCTCTCCCCTGAAAGGTGCCATATGTGGCACCGGAGGGAGGGAGGAAGCAAATGAGCGGAAGCTCCACTTTGGGGTGGAACTCCGCTTTAAGTCCAGTACAACCAAGGAGATGGCTGCCTCCTAACAGGGTAATTATCATGAATACAGCTTCTCAGCCCCCCTTCTTCACTAAGAAGAATTGTTCCTTTTGTTTTATGTGTTGCTATGTGAATGACGGCAAGTAAGAAATATAAAGTAAGAAGTATCCCAATCTGGCTGCAAAAGTTGAAATACATCTCCCTAGGAGATGCCCTCTAATGAGAAACCTCCCTCCCTCCATGTCAGGTACCTCTCCCTACTGCTATTCCTACTCTCTCCCAAACCAGCTCTGTCCCTAACCTACTCCGGCACTGCAGGTGCAATAAATGAAGCTGAACCTGTTATTAAAGCATTTCTGATTCAAGATGGCCGCTCATCTAATGGGAAAACAGCATCTATTAGGAGATGCCAGCCTCCCCATGAAGAGCCCATGCCAGAAGACAGAATAGTTCTCAATGGTCTCTTGCCGACTTGAAGGTCAGCACCACCTTCAGGTCAGCAGATATACTGCAGTCCATCATGTGCCTACGTACTGACTTACATCATTCAATCCTGTGTAAGCAAAAAAACATTTTTCATCACGTTCACTAAGCTCTGGGAAAATTTTCCTGCAAAGTGAAGAGCCTATTTCCCTTTAGTAAATCAACACAAGTGTTCATTTGTCAAATTTAAATACAAACTGTTAACCTTTTCTTTAATTTGGTTGAAATTGGTTAACATCATTTACATATGTTTGCTCTTTGTTCTGTTTTTTAAGTGGACCTTTAGCCATTTTTTTTTCTTTAGAAAATATTGGTGGAAGGTTAGAGCCACTGCTGGGAAATTCATTCTCACTTCAATTTCTGGTGACTTACTGCTGGAAGGGGGTGAGGATAAATCTCTAATTAATCACCTGTTCTGGTGATTTACTACTGGAAGGGGGTGAGGATAAATCTCCTAATGAATCACCTGTTCTGGTCATTTACTGCTGGAAGGGGGTGAGGATAAATCTCCTAATGAATCACCTGTTCTGGTGACAAATTTCAAGAAAGGAAGCAGTAAACACCTGACAGAGGTTCTGAATCTTCCCAAAGAAGAACCATTAAAAACAATTGGCTGCAGTTACCTGTTCACAAAGGATGTATGTAATCTTTCAGAAATATGACAGGGGAGGTAAAACAGAAAATCATTTTCTTTAGAGATTGTGTTGAATGGACTCACCATGGTGTTAGTGCAGATGGAGTTGGCCACACAGCCTCCGTTTCTTCCATTTTCACATTCATTTATATCGAGACATATCTGAATTAAAACAGCAGCATGTTCAAGCATTATATCATCATTACAAAGTAATTATACTGAGCCACTGAGAGTTCCCTCTAGTGGCTAATACAAGAACCCCCTCTAATAATTGCAATAAAAAAACAAACAAACAAAATAGAAATCTTGTAAATATTACTTTTAGATAAACACAACAGTAATAACTTTAAATATAGCTTAGTGAAAATACACCATAATTTCCCTTTAATCCTGCCATTGAATGGGGAACCAACCCATTATTTTACATTATGCCAAGAACATGTTTATCCAAACTGTGAACTGCTGAATGTTCTTCTGCTCTTTTGTTTGAAACCAATTTCAAATCAACATTTTTAATTTATCATTTTCTTTTCTGTTTTCAGTTTACAGGAAGACATAAAGGAAGAATTCGCTGATGCCATGCAGGACACACTGTTGTTGGTAGTCCAGGCTTCTAGAATTATGTTTCCCTGAATATAATAGAGACTGATTTTCTCATTGACATCCTTACAGTGCATGGGATGTATCGGGAAAGAGGAATACGTTTTTTTTTTGTGAGATACTCAAACTTGACATTTATGATATGAATAAATATACCAATCTTACCTTTCTCAATACAATCCCCCCTCCCTCTCTGCAATCTTCTGGGACACGTCACAGGTCCCAGAAGTTTGCCTGTCCACTCATGTCCCACAGCGCGACTCACACATGCGCAGTGTGCACTCACCTGTGAACCTGCAAACTGTCACAGCCGAGTGCCCACAGTAGTGATGCCAGTGCTGTGAGGAGAAGAAGGAGAGAACCGAGGCTCCCGATGGCCACATCTTTGGATCCTTGGACAGGTGAGTGTGTGTTTATTAACCACTTCCATACCGGCGTATAGCAAAATGATGCCGGCAGGAAGGCTCTCTCGATCCGGGCGGGCGTCATATGACGTCAGCCCGTTCTAGCTGCTACTGCGTGCCCGGTGTGGCGATCAGGGATGAGGCTCGTCCCTCCGACAGAGCCCATCCCTGATCAAGGTAAACAGCCAATAGAAATTGGTTGTTTACCACGTGATCGGCTGTGTCAATCACAGCCGATCACATGAGTGGCTCCAGCACGAGCCGCTCATTCTCTCCGCAATGCGTGCCCCCGGGGGAGCGCAGCGCGTTGATCGGGAACGAGGCTCGTCCCTTGGACAGAGCCCATTCCCGATCTAGGTAAAGAGCCAATGAAATTGGCTTTTTACCACGTGACCGGCTGTGTCCAATCACAGCCAGTCACAAAATGTCAGAGAAAACGGTAACTAGCTGGCACCGTGTTCTCCTCCTCACACACTGATCCTGTGTGAGCAGGAGATTGCAGTAACAGCTAGTTACTGAATACTGTGCACCCCAAAACACACTGATTGCTCCCCCCCCCAATAAAGAGTACCTGTCACTAACCCATCAAAGTACCTGTCACCAGCCCATCAGGCACTCTGATGACAGGTACTCAGGTACTCTGATGGGCTGGTGACTGGTACTCGGGTACTCTGATGGGCTGGTGACAGGTACTCGGGTATTTTGATGGGCTGGTGACAGGTACTCGGGTACTCTGGTGACAGGTACTCTGGGGTACTCTGATGGGCTGATGATAGGTACTCAGGTACTCTGACTCGGGTACTCTGTACCTCTCTGCAGCCCATCAGAGTACCTGAGAACATGTCATCAGCATACCCAAGTACCAGTCACTAGCCCATCAGAGTATCCGAGTACCTGTCATCAGAGTACTCGAGTACCTGTCACCAGCCCATCAGAGTACCCAAGTACCTGTTATCAGAGTACCCAAGTACCTGTCAACAGCCCATCAGAGTACCCGAGTACCTGTCTCCAGCCCTTCAGAGTACCTATCTGCAGCCCATCAGAATACCTGAATACCTGTCTCCAGCCCATCAGGGTATCTGAGTACCTATCTGCAGCCCAATAGAGTACCTGACTACCTGTCTTCTGCCCATAAAAGTATCCAGGGACCTGTCTCTAGCCCATTAGAGTACCCGAATACCTCTCTGCAGCCCATCATAGTACCCAAGTACCTCTCTGTAGCCCATTAGAGTACCCGAGTACCTGTCTCCAGCCCAGAGTACTCAAGTACCTGTCTCCAGCCCCGAGTACCTGTCTCCATCCCAGAGTACCCGATTACCTGTCTCCAGCCCAGAGTACCCGAGTACCTGTCTCCAGCCCCGAGTGCCTGAGTACCTGTCTCCAGCCCCGAGTACCTGTCTCCAGCCCAGAGTGCCCGAGTACCTGTCTCCAGCCCAGAGTGCCCAAGTACCTGTCTCCAGCCCAGAGTACCTGTCTCCAGCCCAGAGTACCCGAGTACCTGTCTCCAGTCCAGAGTTCCAGAGTATCTATCTGCAGCCCATCAGATTACCTGAGTACCTGTCTCTAGCCCATCAGAATACCCAAGTACCTCTCTGAAGCTCATCATAGTACCCGAGTACCTTTCTGAAGCCGATCAGTGTACCTGAGTACCTTTCTGCAGCCTATCAGAGTACCTGAGTACCTATCTTCAGCCCATGCCTCCTAGATTATGTGTTGGGGTGTTTGCTTTCCAAAATGGGGTCATTTTGTGGGGGTTTGCATTGTCTTGGGGTTCCAGGGCCTTCAAAAGTGTGATTGGTTGTAATGAAATTATATGTGTAATTTATGCTCCTAGAACACCTGACGGTGCTCCTTGCATGTTGGGCCTCTGTATGTGGCCAGGCTGTGACAAAGTCTCACATATGCGGTATCGCCATACTCAGGAGGAGTGGCAGAATGTATTTTAGGGTGTAATTTTTGCTATGTACATGCTATGTGTTAGAAATATCTTATAAATTGACAACTTTGTGTAAATAAAAAATGCGTTTTCATCTTCTTTCCACATTTTCCAAAAACTTGTGGAAAAAAATTACATGTTGAAAAGACTCATTATGCCTCATAGAATATACGTTGGGGTGTTTGCTTTCCAAAATGGGGTCATTTTGTGGGTAATTCCATTGTCCTGGTGCTCCAGGGCCTTCAAAGGTTTGATAGATCATTTGGAAATGATATGTGTAATTTATGCTCCTAGAACACCTGACGGTGCTCCTTGCATGTTGGGCCTCTGTATGTGGCCAGGCTGTGTAAAAGGCTCACACATTTTGTATCACCATACTCAGGAGGAGTAGCAGAATGTATTTTAGGGTGTAATTGCAAGTATGCATATACTGTGTGTGAGAAAAAAAATTATTCTTCATTTCCCCAAAAATTGTGGGAAAAAATTACAACTTAAAAAAACTCACCATGCCTCTTACTAAATACCCTGGAATGTCTACTTTCCAAAAAGGGGTCATTTGGGGGGGTATTTGTACTGTCCTGACATTTCAGGGCCTCAAGAAATGAGATAGGCCGTCGGTACATCAGGTGTGATCAATTTTCAATGGTTTGCGCCCATAGCTTGTAGACTCTATAACCTTCACATAGACTAAATAATATCCACTAATTTGGGTTATTTTCATCAAAGGTATGTAGTAGTATAAAATTTGGCCCAAATGTATGAAACAAAATTACTTATTTGCAAAATTTTTTTAGAAACTAAAACAAAATGTTTTTTTTTTTAATTTTCGCTCTTTTTTCACTTATATCGCAAAAAATAAAAAAACCCAGTGGTGATTAAATACTACTAAAAGAAAGCTCTATTTGTGTGAAAAAAAATGATAAAAAATTTGATTGGGTACAGCGTTGTATGACTGAGTAATTATCATTCAAATTGTGAGAGTGCTGAAAGCTGAAAATTGGTCTGGGCAGAAAGGGGGTGTAACTGCTCTGTGTGGAAGTGGTTAAAAGTCAGCAGCTACACTTTTTGTAGCTGCTGATTTTTATTAAACACAAAAGTGGGTGGAACTCCGCTTTGAGATTAAATTTCCACTGCACTGACAAAACAAGTTTTTTGTTTTTGTTTTTTTCTTGTATAATTTTTGAACCATTGTATGGTTGAATAGACTAACATTTGTGCAAACATTTTCTTTTGTAGTTTTATGATTTCAGTATTTCTGAGTTCAGGTGAATTACTTTACACATTTTGTTTAGATTTTTTGTTTCTTTTTATTTATTTTATTTTTTAAGTTTTTTTTTTTATTTATATTTCACTCACCCTTGCTTGGATATACCTTTTTGGGGCAATAGTTTTGATTTAGCGATATAAAGAAGACTATTGTATCGAAAAATAGTATGAATTTTGTTGACGGTTGTATCCTGCATGTAAGAAAAGAGCGGCGTACAGTTCCTATTACATAATTACTTACACAGTCTACAGTCAATCTAACCTCTGATCCAGCAATACACAAAAAACCAGACGAGTCTGCCTCCGTTTTAGTAATTGTATATTCAGAAACTGACTCCATGGGTCATGAGACTGGAAGAACTTTATCAGTTGTGTCTCTTGAATTTCCTGAAATGTATTCATTCTAAAGCTACCTGTTATAACCTCATCCTCCTCCACTGAATGGATGCTTTCTGCACAAATATTATTTTATGCTTTGCGTTTCCTATCCTTTGGCAAATGCCCATATGTCTTGTGTGTTTTTCCTCTATTACGCTAGACATCTTAAATCAATCTATGTCTGCTATGTATTATACCATGAAACCTTTCATATAGAATGACAGGCTAATACTCTGAGCTCTGGTAATGATTCATAGTACTGTACAAACATAATATGAAAACTAAGAGGAGAACTCTCAACTGAGCTGGTCAAAGTGTGTCTCTATACAGAACCCCCCCCCCCCCCTCCTTTCATTTCCCTTTCTCTATACCACATATTAAGGTGTTGGCTATCAATGGCAAAGAGCATCCTTCATTGACCATTGCACTGCATTGTTCTTTTTGCTTCTTATCTCCATGTACATTGTTTGTACATTGTTTGTTTGGTACCAATTTTGATCTATTCTCGTTGATATGCTGAACAAAATTATAAACGCAACACTTTTGTTTTTACCTTCATGAGCTCACTCAAAGATCTAAGACCTTTCTATGTACACAAAAGGCCTATTTCTCTCAAATATTGTTCACAAATCTGTCTAAACCTGTGTTAGTGAGCACTTCTCCTTTGCCAAGATAATCCATCCACCTCACAGGTGTGGCATATCAAGATGCTGATTAGACAGCATGATTATTGCACAGGTGTGCCTTGGGCTGGCCACAATAAAAGGCCACTCTAAAATGTGCAGTTTTACTGTATTGGGGGGGGGGGGGGGGGTCCGAAAACTAGTCAGTATCTGGTGTGACCACCATTTGCCTCAAGCAGTGCAACACGTCTCCTTTTATAGAGTTTATCAGGTTGTTGATTGTGGCCTGTGGAATGTTAGTCCACTCCTCTTCAATGGCTGTGCGAAGTTGCTGGATATTGGCAGGACCTGGAACAAGCTGTCGTATATGCCGATCCAGAGCATCCCAAACATGCTCAATGGGTGACATGTCCGGTGAATATGCTGGCCCTGCAAGAACTGGGATGTTTTCAGCTTCCAGGAATTGTGTACAGATCCTTGCAACATGGGGCTGTGCATTATCATGCTGCAAAATGAGGTGATGGTCGTGGATGAATGGCACAACAATGGGCCTTAGGATCTCATAACGGTATCTCTGTGCATTCAAAAAGCCATCAATAAAATGCACCTGTGTTTGTTGTCCATAACATACGTCTGCCCATACCATAACCCCACCGCCACCATGGGCCACTCGATCCACAACATTGACATCAGCAAACCGCTCACCCACACGACGCCATACACTCTGTCTGCCATCTGCCCTGTACAGTGAAAAACTGAATTTTTGTAAAATCTTACCGTAAAATTCCTTTCTCTGAGTCCTCCGACAGTCGCCGCCCCTTCATAATCTTCACCAATGGGGTAATTGACCTTTGCTCCGCAGGAGTAGCTAGGCAACAAGATTTGTTAATATCAAAGCTTTTAGCATATCACACCCCTAGGGGGCGGTCCCCTCAGTCAATACCTGCCTGCTTCCAGCATTCTCAACTCAGTTTTGGTAGCATAGCAGTAGAGTACATAAACAAACCCCAAAAGAGGGGCGGGGGCGGCGACTGTCGGAGGACTCAGAGAAAGGAATTTTACGGTAAGATTTTACAAAAATTCAGTTTTCTCTTACGTCCTCCGACAGTCGCCGCCCCTTCATAATCTTCACCAATGGGACGTCCCAGAGCAGTGTAGACATGAGGGGTGGGAAAAAAACGCAGCCGCGCATAAAGCAACGCAGTACCCACATCAGAGAAAGGAACCTTACCAAGGTAAGAGAACCAACCTGGCAACAGGAAAACGTGCTCAACAGGAGCAACAACCCAGGAAGAACAAGTAACCCAGGGGTAAAAACACCCCAACAGCCAAGGGCCCAAACAAGGGACCCTAAGGCACTGCCGCACTAAGAACTTTACGGCCAAAGGAAGCCTCTGCCGATGCCTGAACATCCACTTTGTAAAATTTGGAGAAGGTGTGAACGGACGACCAAGTCGCCGCCTTACACACCTGGGCCACAGAAGCCTGATGACGAAAGGCCCAAGACGTACTCAGAGATCTGATAGAGTGCGCCTTCACAGGGAAAGGAGGAACCTTCCCCCTCAAAGCATAGGCTTGCACAATCGTCTGTCTGATCCATTTGGCGATGGTAACAGCCGACGCCGCCATGCCCTTCCGAGGTCCCTCTGGAAGAACGAATAGGGAATCCGACTTGCGAAAGGACTTAGTCGATGACAGGTAAACCCCGATCGCCCGAACAACATCCAAGGCATGCAAAGCCACCTCCTTCGGATGCTTAGGCTTTGCGCAAAGCGAAGGCAAGACAATGTCCTCATTCAGGTGAAACTCCGAGATCCTTTTTGGAAGAAAAGATGGGTTAGGTCGCAAGACCACCTTATCCTTGTGAATCACCAGGTAGGGAGAGCTGCAGGACAAAGCCACCAGCTCCGACACCCTGCGAGCCGAAGTGATCGCCACCAAAAAGGCAACCTTTTTGGACAACAGAGACAACGAGATCTCCCTGATCTTTTCAAAGGGAGCCTGTTGTAACACGGACAGAACCAAGTTCAAGTCCCATGGAGGCAAAGGTTCCCTCCTAGGAGGGGCCAAATGTCGCACCCCCTGAACAAAGGTGCTAACCAATGAATTAGACGCCACAGGGCGTTAAAAAAGAACAGCCAGCGCAGAAATCTGACCCTTAATTGTGGCCAGCGCCAAACGCTGGTCCACTCCAGTTTGGAGGAAAGCCAACACTCTCAACACCGAGTATGAGCGAGGGGAATACCCCCTGGACTCACACCAGGCAAAGTACGCTTTCCAAGTACGGTAGTAAATTTTTCCCGAAGAGGCTTTTCTAGCCTTGATCAAAGTGGGAATGACCTCAGGGGAGAGACCCCTATCCTTCAGGACCTGGCTTTCAACAGCCAGGCCGTTAAAGCCAGCGACTGTAAAGCAGGATGGAATATCGGCCCTTGAGACAGAAGGTCTTCCCAAAGCGGCAGGTGCCACGGAGCGTCGACTGCCAGATTTACGAGGTCTGCGTACCAAGACCGGCGAGGCCAGTCCGGTGCCACCAGAATCACCGCGTGCGGTACCGAGGCCAATCTGCGAAGCAGCCTGGACAGCAGCTGAATCGGTGGAAAGGCATACATCAGACGATACTGATGCCAGGGCGCCACTAACGCGTCTGAGGCGTCTGCCTGAGGATCGCGCGTCCTTGCCACGAACCTTTCCACCTTGTTGTTCAGACGAGACGCGAACAGGTCCACATCCGGAAGACCCCACTTCGCGCACAACTTCTGGAAGACATCCGGGCGAAGGGACCACTCCCCCTGGTCCAGGGTCTGGCGACTCAGATAGTCCGCCTGCCAGTTCTCCACCCCCGGAATGTGCACAACCGTTATCGCTGGGACGTGCGTCTCGGCCCACGACAGAATGCCGTTTACTTCCCGAGCAGCACGGGCACTCCTGGTGCCCCCTTGATGGTTGATGTAGGCCACCGCTGTGGCATTGTCCGTCTGAACCCGAACCGGACGGCCCTGAAGCCGTTCCGACCAATGCAGAAGGCAAAGTTTTACCGCCCTCAATTCCAGAATGTTGATCGGAAGGGAGGATTCCTCCTCCGACCAAGTTCCCTGGGCGGACAGAACGCCCAGAACACCACCCCAGCCCGACAGGCTGGCATCCGTGGTGATCACCGTCCACGACAAAGGACGAAAGGACTTGCCCCCCGACACCGCCGGGGACTGGAGCCACCACAAAAGACCCCTTCGGGTGTGGCGGCTCAACGAAAGCTGCCGATCCAGAGATTGCGGACGCCCGTCCCACTTGGCCAGGATCTCCGCCGGAAGACCCCGCGTGTGAAACTGGGCGAAGGGAATCGCCTCGAAAGCCGAGACCATTAGACCTAGACATCTCATACATGTCCGGAGGGACGAGCACTGAGTGTCCCTGAGGGACCTGACCTCGTCCTGAAGTGTCCGGAGCTTGTCTTCCTGCAGGAAGACCTTCGCTTGAGCAGAGTCCAGGATCATCCCCAGGTAGGGAAGACGAACCGACGGACACAACGTTGATTTTGGAAAATTTATCGTCCAACCAAACTCCTGCAGAGTCTGTATCGTGGTGGACAGGTCGTTCACCAGGCCCTGACTGGTCGCAGACCGAAGCAAGATATCGTCCAGATATCCCAAGACAGAGACGCCCTGGGCTCTCAATAAAGCCAGGACCGGCGCAAGCACCTTGGGGAAAACCCGCGGAGCCGAAGTGAGACCGAAGGGTAACGCCACAAATTGGTAATGATCCTCCGCAATGGCGAATCGAAGGTACCTCTGGTGACCCTCGAAAATGGGGATGTGAAGGTACGCATCCTTCAGATCGATGGAGGCCATGAATTCCCCCTGACTCAGGGCAGCCACCACTGAGCGCAGGGATTCCATGCGGAACTTGCGAACCCGCACAAAGCGGTTCAGAGCTTTCAAGTCCAGAACGTACCTTGCCCTCCTTTCTGGGCACAGTGAACAGATTGGAGTAGAACCCCCGAAATCTGTCCCAATGAGGCACCGGAACCACCACTCCCTGGGCCCGCAGGTCCCGCACCGCCAGGTGCAGATCCTGCAAACGCTCCGGAGACAGCTGAAGAGGGAAAAAATCTGCTCGCCGGCCGAGAGAGAAACTCGATCTTGTATCCAGATCGAACGATTTCCTGAACCCACCTGTCCCGAATGCGGGCCAGCCAGGGTTGAAGAAAACCGAGCAAACGTCCCCCCACCCCAGAACCGGGTGAGGGCGCCCCTTCAGGCCGAATTGGCATGGGCAGCGGACCCGGACTGGCCGGACTTCTGCTTACCTGCCCACGGCTTCTTCTGGGAGCCTTGGCCCTTGAAGGGCTTGCCCTTGTATTGCGACTGAAAGGCACGAAAGGACCCCTGAGAGGGCCTAAACGAGGTATACTTCTTAACGCGAACAAACTTATTCTTGTGAGTGTGGGGTAAGAGAGTGCTCTTACCCCCGGAAATTCCCTTTATCAGAGTATCCAAAGACTCGCCAAAAAGGCGAGATCCCGCGTAGGGAAGATTAGCTAGAGTCTTGCGAGAGGATTGGTCAACCGCCCAACATTTCAGCCATATCAGGCGACGGTTCAACACCGCTACACTGGAGAGGCGTGCAGCCAAAGGGACTAAATCCAAGTCCGCATTGCACAAATACATGCCACCCTGATGAATTTGATCTACCATAGCCAATGTTGTCGGCGGAGCAGAGTCAGCCACCAGGGTGCGCCTGAGCACCTGCGTCCAATCCGCAATAGCTTGGGCTGCCATAATGGAAGCAAAAATAGGCTTCAGCATAGAACCAGCAACCGTATAAGCATGACGGGCCAGAGACTCCAATCTCCTGTCCGTAGGGTCCCGGAACACCGGGGTATCCTCAGCAGGAATCGCAGTAGATTTATTCAAAACTGCTTGAACTTACTTGGCACAGTAAAGGGCTTCTTCAAATTGCGCCATTGCTCATCAACAGCGCGCTGAAATTCCGCAGGGCAGGGAAAAACCTGCGCTGATTTGCGTTTCCTTTTCGTCCCATAAGAGGACATCAAAGCAGGAGGACACGGTTCATCCTGCAGATGCAGTGTTTCCTTGATAGAAGTAATCAACTCATCCATGAGTGCAAGCTCTTCAGGCGAGCCAGGGGGAGAAGTATCAACTCCTTCTACCTCAGCCTCTCCCTCAGACCCCACAAGGTCCAGAGATGAACGAGACCCTGAGAAGGGCACTCCAGCCATAGCAGCCCCATCGCCCTCTGAATCAGAGGAAATAGATAACCTGGGCCGTTTTGCGGATCGATCAGCCATTAGCATCTGCACCTGAGAAGCCAAGTTCGCTACAACAGCAGCCAGATCAGCCCCCTCGGGGGATGCAGCAGCCCCTTGGCCCCCCACCAGGGTGGGAGGAAACTTGCAATCCTGAGAATCCATGCCCCAGTATCAACTGAAATAAAGGACTGCCCCTTTAAGACCGCGGCGAGCGCAGCCCACCGCACACTACTGTATGTACCGACCCCCGCAGGGATAAGGAGCACTGAGCAAGGAAATACAGGATAAGGAAGGTAAAAACCTGGAGAGAGCACACAGCTGCTGCCACCGATCGCTGTTCCAGTGAAAAAGGAAGTGATGCAATGACTGACCGCCCTATATAGCCTATGAAGGCTTCACAAACATGGCCGAGGGAATCTAGGCAATAAGAAAATGGCGCCGACATGTGCTTGCAGGAGCGATCGCCGCCAAAATGGCGGCGTTTGGCGCCAAAACACAGCGCTGTACCACACAGGGCCGGTCACCACAGTTTGCCGAAAAAAATGGCAGGCCGCATCAGCGGTCGCCATACAGCATGTCTGAGCCCAGTCTGCCCCATACATCTCACACAGCAGAGCGGGAGAGCCCCCCCCCGCAGCCCACAGAAAGGCATGCTAACACAGGAATCTGACAGGGAGCTCAGCCTTACACAGACATGCGGGTCACACAGTCACAGACTGACACCCAAACAGACAGGTCCCAACATAGAAATTTACTTACCATTCCGGATGGCGTGGGGAGCCTTCTCTAGCGACCAAACCGCTGTACTGAGGACAGGGAGTGTCGCAGCCAGGACGCAGTGGACTGCGGTGCGAAACCGCAAATGGCGTCCGGTGAGGTATCCACCTCACAGGCAGCATCCCTGCAGCGAACAGGGATGGGTCGTTCAATATGCCAGGGAAACCTGAGCTGAACGCTCGATGGCAGGCTGGGGAAACCCCTGGCTCTCAGCCCTGGGATCCAGGGTGGCCAGTCCGAGACCCAGCTCCGCATGATCATCTTCATCCGACGAAAACTAAACTAATGCTGAGAAAAAAACAGCTAAGTAAAAGAAAGAGAAAAATACTTGAAATAAAATCAAAAAGAGGATAGAAGGCTGAGACTGAGAGCCCCAGCACAGGAACAGCCAGCTACCCCTAAGCTAGGCAATTGAAAACTGAGTTGAGAATGCTGGAAGCAGGGAGGTATTGACTGAGGGGACTGCCCCCTAGGGGTGTGATATGCTAAAAGCTTTGATATTAACAAATCTTGTTGCCTAGCTACTCCTGCGGAGAAAAGGTCAATTACCCCATTGGTGAAGATTATGAAGGGGCGGCGACTGTCGGAGGACGTAAGAGAAACCAGGATTCATCCGTGAAGAGAACACTTCTCCAAAGTGCAAGAAGCCATCGAATGTGAGCATTTGCCCACTAAAGTCAGTTATGACTACAAACTGCAGTCAGGTCGAGACCCCGATGAGAACGATGAGCATGCAGATGAGCTTCCCTGAGATGGTTTCTGACAGTTTGCGCAGAAATTCTTTGGTTATGCTAACCAAGTGTTGCAGCAGCTGTCCGGGTGGCTAGTCTCAGACGATCTTGGAGGTGAAGATGCTGGATGTGGAGGTCCTGGGCTGGTGTGGTTACACGTGTTCTGTGGTTGTGAGGGCGGTTGGATGTACTGCCAAATTCTCTGAAACTCCTTTGGAGATGGCTTATGGTAGAGAAATGAACATTCACTTCACGGGCAACAGCTCTGGTGGACATTCCTCCAGTCAGCATGCCAATTGCACTCTCCCTCAAAACCTGCGACATCTGTGGCATTGTGCTGTGTGATAAAACTGCACATTTTAGAGTGGTTCTTTATTCTGGCCAGCCTAAGGCACACCTGTGCAATAATCATGCTGTCTATTCAGCATCTTGATATGCCACACCTATGAGGTGGATGGATTATCTCAGCAAAGGAGAATTGCTCACTAACACAGATTTAGACAGATTTGTGAACCAAATTTTGAGAGAAATATGCCTTTTGTGTACATAGCAAGTTTTGAGTTCAGTTCATGAAAAATGGGGGCAAAAACAAAAGTGTTGCGTTTATAATTTTGTTTAGTTAATATACAACTGTGACACTGTAGTCCCCGATAGGATTTGTTTTTTTTTTATGCCACACTGTTTGCAATGTTTCGTTGTGCCTTTACTTGCTGTTTATTTCTCTTTGTTGTAAAAAATTGAAAAACCGTTAAAACTCTTTGGAAAACAAAACTTAAAAAATATATATATATATTGGACGAAGAGTGGAAGGTTTAGAACTGCTGTACAGTTTTTCTTGCCCTCTGTTTCCCCACTGGGGAGATTCACCCTTCATTTCTCTTGGTGACTATTTTTGCTGTAATAGAAAGTGATGGGAAATCCACAATTTTACAGTTGGCACCGCAACAAATCTACTGGTATATAACTAGCTTTAGTCACATCAAAATGATTTGACTGCGCATTTTCTGAAGCTTAGGATACTGTCAGATTTATTTCTAGGCATATTTCATTGAGAATGCCACTAAATTGTCTACTTGGGAATTTTAACACTACATGTTTTTGCTGACGTGAAACTGTTATCATCACCATAGGACAGTCAATGAAATATCATTCTATTGTTATTTTTTTATTGACAGTATCAAATATATTATGTTTTTCTTTAAAAACGTAGTTCAAATTCCTTTCAATATTTTGACACCTACAGTACCTTGTGAAAAGGACACATGTGCTTTGAGTTTAAGAATAACCAAAGGTAAAACTTTTTTTTAGTTTTGGATGGAGCGGAGAGGGATTAAAATACCTGTCAATTTTTTTATTGTTGTCACTGTCCCTCTCCATTTGTCAAGTTTGCCATTATCCCACTAACAATCCTCTATAGGCTGTTTTAGTTTTTTTAGGTGCTAAATTAAATCTCCTCAAGCTATCAAGAAACAAAATTGAATATAAAGAGTGCTGAGGAATAGGCATAGAGGGGAAATCTTCCAATGGGGACACTAGTTCTGTGATTCATCGCACTTTGGAGGGGTTTCCTTTCACTTCCTGTTTTGGCAATGGGACAGGAAATTAAGGGAAATCTCCCCAATTGGACACATGGGGTTATAACCTTCCCTTTTTCTATCCAAAATTACAAAAAAAAATGTTTCTTTTAATTCCACTATTTTTAAAATGTCTTATCTAATTCTAGTATATCAGAGTTTCATTACATCCTGGAAAAACATTTGCCTGAAAACTATTGCATCCGTGAAATGTTACCTGTTTATTTTGCTTGGCGTATGTTGTCCCCGCACCTTGTACTATTGGTCCTGTGTATCCAGGGGGACAGGCTTCACACCTAAATCCTGGAATAGTGTTTATGCACCGGACTCCGGGGAAACAAGGGTTCAATCTGCACTGAAATCATCAACAAATACCCACATATTAATTACTTAATAATGAATCAAGAGTTAGTGAGGTTGAAAAAGACACAATTCCATTTAGTTAAACCAATAACATAAATAAATAAATAAATAAATAAATCATATAATCCCATATACACAATCCTATACCCAAAATTGATCCAGAGGAAGGCGAAAACCCCCCACCAAAGCATGATCCAATTTGCCACAGCAGGGGAAAAAATTATTTCCTGATCCCCCGAAGGCAATCTGATTTTTCCTGGATCAACTTTACCTATAAATATTAGTACCCAGTTATATTATGTACATTCAGGAAAGAATCGAGGCCTTTTTTAAAGCAGATCACTTCTATTGTGTACACTTTTCTGACACTAAACTATGTTCAATGTTTTACATAACATTTACATAATATCATAATCTTAACCAGTTGGGTACTATCCTGTAATATCTCTCTATTACCAGGCCATTTTTTAGTGTGATTGTTTGATCAACAATTACTTGATCATCTCACTGAAATTCATTTTCTATTATTCTTTTTTAGGCAGATATTTAATTTAAAGTAATTGTTTACTTTATAAAGAGAAAAAGACCAAACATTAGGGAAAAAAACCTATATGTTTCCCTGACTTTCTGTTATTAAACATATAAAAAAAATGCCAGGACAATGCAAACACACCCAAAATGACCCCTTTTGGTAAAGTAGATACCCCAAGATGATCTTATTTATTGCTGAAATCTTTTGGATTTAAAGAAACATGCTGGATTTCAGGGGTTAAATCATGAAAGTTTGGTAATAGTGTAATAGATATGGGGTATCATGAATGTACTAGTCATGCATAGAGGGAGGAGGAGTTGAAGGGGTTAATGTCAGGTAACATACAGTGGATGTATGGAGATGAGGGAGTTCATGTGAAGGATAAGTGAGGTCAAGGTGTTAGTATACAGGTAACATAGACACAGCATGGAGAGTGAATATATAGGAGGAAAAGGGTTGAAACTGTAAAAATCCAATAGTAACATTAAATCACTCATAAGATCATGTTTCCATCTTATCTCCACTGTGAGAAAAAAGGCCAATCACAGCAATCACAAGGCACAGAGCCACTCTAATTGGCTCTGTGCATTTTCCTGTGATCTGTGTTGGATGACAGTTCTCTAACGGATGACATGGAGAGCATGACATCACCGCCATACCTCTCTACCTTTTCCAACCAGAAAAGGCTTTGCATTTATTTAGAAAATGCAAAGCACTCTCTGAAAGGGGCCCCCTAAGAGCAGCCGACCTCCTGTGTTCAGATTAAAACAAGCACGCTGCTCAGCACAGGATCCGGAAGCCAGTGGGGATCACTGGAATAGAGGTGTCTTTTCCATACCTCGAATTCATCTATAATAGGGGTATTAAAAATAATCGTAGAATCGATGCATCGCGATGAAGCCTTGAATGGCCGCATCGTTTTTATGGATGATATCATCCCAGCTCCCCTGCCTCTCCTGCGACAGCCCTGCCAGCGCACTCTAAAACTAAAACAAATCCCTGTCAGTCCCTCTGTTTCATGAATTCCTTTCTACAGTGTGTGAGGGTTAATGTAAACCTTATTATCTCCAATCTTTCATCGGTCAGGTGCCCTCTGGCTGGGAGGAGGAGAATGGCTGGCCGGAGGGCGCGTGACCAGGGATAAAAGAGCGGAGATAATAAGGTAGAGGCATCTGTGTACAATAACCCTTGCACGCTGTAAGAAGGAATCCATGAAACAGAGGGACAGTGATTTGTTTTAACTTTAGAGTGCACTGGCAGGGCTGTCCCAGGAGAGGCAGTGGGTCTCCGGGAGTGCAGAAGGGCTGTATAATGTAAATGGTTTGTGTAATGTAAATGGGGGCTGTGTAATGTAAATGTGGGGCTGTGTAATGTAAAATAGGCTGTGTAATGCAAATGTGCTGTATGATGCAAATTGGGCAAAGGGGGGTGTAATGTAAAATAGGCTGTGTAATGTAAATGAGCTGCATCAAGTAAATGAGGGGGGTGGGGCTATGTAATGTAAAATGGGCTGTGTAATGGAAATGGCCTGTGTAATGTAAATGGCCTGTGTAATGGAAATGGTGGGCTGTGTAATGTAAATTAGGCTGTGTAATGTAAATGGACTGTATTCTGTAAATGGAGGGGGGCTGTGTAATGTAAAATAGGCTGTGTACTGTAGATGGACTGTATCATGTAAATGGGGGGGGGGGTCTGTGTAATGTAAAATGGGCTGTGTAATGTAAATGGTCTGTGTCATGTAAATTAGGCTATGTAATGTAAATGGGCTGTATCATGTGAATAGGATAAAGGGGGCGGGGGGGGGGGCTGTGTAATGTAAAATGGGCTGTGTAATGTAAATAGGGGGGCTGTGTAAGGTAAAATAGGCTGTGTAATGTAAATGACTGTGTCATGTCAATGGCGGGGCTGTGTAATGTAAAATAGGCTGTAATGCAGAGATGTATAGTAACGAAGTAGAACTACTTAAGTACTGTACTTAAGTACCGAAATGCGGTATCTGTACTTTCCTAGAGTAGAATTTTTTTCTCCTACTTCTACTTTTACTTCACTACATTTTTTCGATGATTTCGATACTTCTACTCAAGTATTTTTTTTTTTGTGCTGCATAGTTACTCGTTACTTTTAAAAAAATTACCACTGCCAGAACAGTAGATTGCAGGTTGCATAAAGCTCAAAAAAATGTGTATAATGTCATTTGTAAATCAGTGCATACGAAAATAAAGGCTGTGTATAATAAAAGCTGCTATACCAAATCTTTCCAATAAAAAGAAAATATGAAACAAACAAATAAATGGTGCTACAGCGCTTAAAGTGCATCAAGAAACTACTAACAAACACAGGTTAATCATTTGAATAAATCATTTGAAATAATAAAAACAATATGATGTTCATACTTTTGACTTCTTTCTTTAATAACTACATAACACAGTACTTGTACTTCTACTTTCAGTACTTGAGTAGAAATTTTTTTTCAAAACTACTGGTACTTTTTACTTTTAGTACTTAAGTAGCAAATTTTTTGAAAAAACTACTTGCAATACTTAAGTAAAAAAAATGTTGAATACTTTAGTACTTCTACTTAAGTAACTTTTTCTGTGAGCACTTCCACTTCTACTCAAGTAATTTTTTGATCGAGCACTTGTACTTTTACTCAAGTAGAAATTTCGAGTACTTTATACAAGTCTGCTGTAATGTAAATAGGCTGTGTCATGTACATAGGGGGGGCTGTGTAATGTTAAATGGTTTGTGTATTGTAAATGGGCTGTGTAATGTAAAATAGTCTGTGTAATATAAATGGGAATGGGGGGGGAGGGCTGTGTAATGTAAATGGAAGGGGGGCAGTGTAATGTAAATGGAGTGGGGCTGTGTAATATAAATGGGCTGAATAATGTAAGGGGGGGGTGCTGTGGGATGTAAATGGGGGGCTGTGTAATGTATATAGGTTGTGGAAATTAATAGGGCACTGTGGAATGTAAAGGGGGCTGTGCCATTTAGTATTTACTGTTCTAAATAAATACTGTTGTTGTCTGTTGTGTGTTTTTTAGAGCAGATAAATTTAAAAAAATGGAGTTCTTCTGGTAGCTTGAATTTTTTTTTTGAAAACCACATACAGTAATCGTGATGCATCGCGGAATCAAATCAAATCGAATCAAATCGAATTGTTGACAGGATACTCGTAATCAAATCATGAGACCAGTGAAGATGCGCACCTGTAATCTATAAGGACTAATTTTTAATGATAAAAGGTGGCACTTTTTTAAATATAATATTGCTGTATGTTATAATATGTGACAAGTTTATTTATGCAGTAAAGTTACTGAAAAAGTCTACTCTAATGTTGTAGTACTTTAGCACACCAGTGATTACTAATTTTACAGTGCTTGTAGTATAAATATATATATGACAATGTAACTGAATGTATACCTCATCTATGTCAGTACAAATAATGCCATTGCCCGTATAGCCCTCTGGACAGGGTCCACACTGGAAACCACTCTCTGTGTCGATGCATTTCACCCCTCGGAAACAGGAAGTTGCGGCACATCGAGGTTTAGGAGGCGTAGTAGGTTTTGGCTTAGGAGGTGGTGTTGGAAAGGGGTAGTCTGGAGTTAAGCCTGAATTAGAAAAAAACTTTTTCAGTTAAAGCATATATACATATGTTTACAACTTCAAAACATTTACCTTTTTTAATACAGTTTTTGGAGGATTAATACTTTTTTTTTTTTTTTAAATTGTTCTTTTTTGTTTTTGTTACATTATGTGCTGGGCCAATTAACTTTTTGGCCCCTTTCACACTGCTGTGCTGCATTGGGGTGTGTTGCAGCCAAATAATATGTGGTATTTTATTTATTAACATGCACTGGGTGCATAGCCAGGTACAGCACTGCACTGCCAATCATAGGTAACCAGGTCTGAAGCTAGCCTAAAGTTTGAACCCACCCAATGATGGTAACCATCTGTAACTGGTGCAATTTATTCACACTTTAGCTCTTTTTTTTTTGGTTAGGGGATGCCTGATCCTATCCAGTCAGCGTCTGGATGATCACATTGTAGAAAATGACCACTTTGGTGGAATTTACCAACAGCACGTTTTTTTTTTTTTCATGGAGCAAAATTAATTGAGATTGGTGGTTTTAACAAGGGAAGATATGACTAAAGGGTGGTTGGCCAATTCAAAAACCTTTTATTGACCTTTTTTCAAACATTCATTACTTTTGGAAAATAAATCAAGAGTCGATAGGTTTTTAAAGTTAAATATGTACAATACATTAAATAGATAAATAATCTCAAAATCAAAATTATTATACCATACCATTTAATAATAACTCATACAATAAATACACAAGTACAGACTGGCAACCTAGATACTCGGGTAAGTCCCAGAATCATTGGGTTTTGCAGTCTGCTAATTCTCTTTCAGCCCATCCAGAATAAAATATCCAAACTGTCTACAGCTATTACATATCCTGCTCTTGGTCCCAAATACCTTACTAAGTCTGCCGCTGTGCCAATTCATAAACTTTTATGCTTCATTGGCCTTAGAAATGGGCACATAGCTGTGGGCTGTGGCTGCATATTTTACATAACAAGTATTTTTTTTTTTTTTTACAGTTCGCCAATATAGTTAAATATTTTAACAATTCTTTGATTGCTGGCTATCCTAATTGAGTAGGTAATCTATAGGTAATGGAATGCATAAGAAACAGGGAAAAATGTCTGAAAAATGTATGTAACTTGTTGCCTCTGGAGCAACAAATGGATCTTCAGGAGAGGGAAACTGAGACAGAATACAAACATGATCAGCTGTTATGTTACAATATATGTACAGAATTCGGGAAACATTACAGGGATTTTATCTGTCTATAGCCACTAAATCTTAAAGGGGTATTAAACCCAAACGCAAGCATTATATTGCAGCTTACCAATTCTTAGTGATGTGGTAACTGCATTAGTTTTCTTTTTTTTTAGGCTTTCTATTCCTTTATTTTCAGCTGGTGATCCAGCCAGTAAGTTTGTTGTTTTTTTAACAGAACAAGCTGTTGTGCAGATGTAGCAATTAGAGGTTAGAGACAAATCATTTACCACAATATATCTCAGAGTGGGTGAATTTAGTAAAATTAATTTTGTCAAGAAATTACCAATTTCACCAAAGCTGAAATTTTAAATTTCCCCCTTTCAAAAGCTTAAACAAAAATGTCTTGAAAAAAGATCTACTTGTTTATTTTACTTTATTTTCACATTCCTTTTTTTTTTTTTCATTTTTGTTGAAAAAAAGGTAAAAATATAGGTTAATAAGAGGTTACTTTTGATACAAAACAGGTTGAGATTAGTTGAAAAGAGCTTTCCTAATGCTTGGGAGTTGGGAACTATGTAAAACACATTTTGCTATTACCAAAGGTCAAGACCCACCTTAATTTTGCCTATGCCATTGACTCGCCAATGCATTGGCTTATTTTTACTAAAATCTGTTTTTTTTTTGTTTTTTTATGAAATCTCAAATTTCTCACTTTTTGCCCAGTAGTCGGTAGGTTTATTGTTTTTGGTAGTTGCTGCACAGTTTAACCAACAACATTTTTTTTTAAATCTTTTAGGGACTATATTGGTGAAATATCAGCACTTGGATTCCTGGATGTGTAAACCTGATGGAGGGGTTCTCACACTTCTTGTTGAATTTTAACTTGTTTTATAATATAGAAGTAGCAGGAGGAGCTGGGACTTGCAAATATGTTCAGGAGTTTGCATAACTATCAGGTGGACAAGAAAGTCAAGTAGTGTGGCCAAATATCTAAGTGATTAGTGTATCTAATACAGAAGAAGCCAGTTGCTAACTCAACTCCCCAGGTTCCACTTATAACTAAAATATGCCTTTTGGCAGGACTGGCCCATAAGGATATATTCTGTTGGGGATTTCTGATGTGTAATATTTTTTTTAAACTGAGAGCAGAAAAACAAGCAGGTGGTCTTGACTAGGAGCCTCAGTAATCAGAATGTTGTTGTATTTGATGGTATGTTTGCTGTGCATAGGTAGTAAAGGGTATTACTAATTTATTTGAAGTTCTGATTTGAATTATTGATCCATGTAGACATGGGGCTTGTTCCTGCTACATAAATTTTGACCGACATTCTAGCTCACAAAAAAAAGAATGAATCACCATGAAATGCAAGAGTAAATACACAAATATACAGGAAAGAGTGTTGTAACGGTGACACTGGTTAATGGCTATTAAAAAAAATCGAAATATTAAAGAAATAAAAATAAATCACAAACGTCTTTTCTCCATGTATTATGAAATATGCCATGTCCTAATTTCTCAATAAGGAGCTTTAAAGCTCCAAAAGTTACCATAATATGTTTTAGCCACTAACAATTATCCTTTTGACAACACTTTTTTGCCTTTTCAACCCACATTCTGCAAACAAAATATGGTTACTTGGCATCTGTCTTAACCAACCCTTAAATCTGTCTTGGTTTTTGGTACAGTGATATTGATAAGTGTTATGATAGGTACAGAGCATATAGCACAAGATAGGGGTTAGCACATGAGAAAATAATTATTGTATATATTTTTTTAGACCATGGCTACTAGTATATGATATGAAAAATGATCAGAATTGATGATTTTCAAAGCACTAACCGCAAGCTTGGCATTCTGAGACGGTGTTCCTCAAAAACATGGTTTCCTTCACCTTGGGAGGACAAAGAAATAAAAATGTTCAGAGTAATATTACTCAGGATATATAACAAACAACAGAAAATCAACCAATGCAGGAATTGTATACTGAACTGGAAAACTGCCCTAGTGTCTGTAGAACTTGCAGATATCCAAGACTCTGCACAGCAAGCCCTTGAACTAATAGGTAAGAATACCTTTCTTTATAGCTATTGCACCTATCAACATGGACCTCCTTTTGCAGTTTTAACAGACATAAACTTGCATGCTCTGCTGGTTATGGAGCAGTCTGGACAGAGTTTGGCAAAACAATAGCTTATTGTGTCTACACATCTGACTGTCTTCTATAGTCAGAGATCAGTCTAGCTTTGTTTTACAGACATTTCTTTGAGAGAAGATTGTTTATGAATCAGAGAATGGCCAGACATAGGCTCCGTTCACATCTAGGATTTTTTGGGCGATTTTCTGCTCTAAGCCTCAGCTCTAAAAGACAAATGACATTCATTTCAATGGCCCCTATTCACATCTGAGTGCTCTGTCGCCTTAAGCAAAATGCCCGTCGCTCAAAAAAGCACACAAGCTTCTTTTTTGGCAGATTACAGGAGTTTTTATCTTTTTTTTCATTGGTCACTTGTCAACCTAAAAACGCCTGCACAAGACGCCTGTAAAAATAGCAACACCTAGATATGAACGTAGCCTGAGAGCATCAGAATAGCCACATAGTTTTATTTGCACTTTTGCACCCAGTAGTATATACAGTAGCTACAAAGCTGGAAAGTTATTTTAATTGGCAAGATAACCTAAACCTAAATTTATTGTACAGAGGCAAATTACATTTTTAAAAACAACAAACATGTCATACTTACCTACTCTTTGCAATGGTTTTGCACAGAGCAGCCCCGATCTTTCTCTTCTGGGGTCCTCCACCTGTGCTCCTGGCTCCTCCCCCCCACCTAGTGCCCACCATAGCAAGCCGCTTGCTATGAGGGCATTCATGCAGCTCACTCCCAAGTGGGCTCTGTGTGTCCATAGACACACACAGAGAATGACTCAGCCTTTAGAACCACTTTAAATCTGCTTTGCTCCTTGACTACAGCAAGTTTTGGAAGTCTTTACCAACAAACGTGAATACTATAAATATTCATCTTTTTGTGAGCTGATTTTCATACATATTTTCATATTTATCATCTGATAAATTACACATTTTTAAACTATCAGCAGTAAAGTCAGACATAAATGTTATTGAATTTTCCACTCACCTGTTGTCTCATGACATCTCTGAGTTCCCCCAGTAGTTGGTTCAGCTGTGAAATTTGCCCTAAAAGCTGCCTGCTGACATCACCTGCATATAAAAATTATTATTATGCAAAATGCAGTTTGTAACATAATGCACTGTGCGCATAATTATTAGGCAAGTTGTATTTTTGAGGATAAATTTCATTATTGAACAACTACAGTGCTCTCGGTCAATCCAAAATGTTAATAAACCTCAAACCTGAATATTTAAGAAAGTAAAAGTGAGGTTTGGGCTTTCTTAGGAGAATATACAGTATGTGTGCACAATGACTGGGCAACTATTAGTTTGTAGAATTATTATGCAACTACATAAAAAACTAACATTTTCCCATCTTAGTGTCGGTTCACACACTAAGTTAATTTGTCGACTAAAACCGACTAAAACGTTTTCGTCGACTAAATTAACACAATTTTAGTCGACTAAAATACGACTAAAACTAAAACAATTCAGATGACTAAAATACGACTAAAACTAAAATGGCATTTTAGTCTAAGACTAAAATACGACTAAAACTAAAATTGCATTTTAGTCAAAAGACTATAACTAAAACTAAATCGAAATTTGCTGCCAAAATTAACACTGGGGCATGCTCAAAGCTTAATACCATAAATAATAACATATTATATTTTTCACTCCAGGACCAGCAGTAGTATATAATGAGTTTGGAAATTGTAGAGAAATGCTTAAATAATGCATTACAAATTATAATTGAACTACACCCATTCGATTATAGATGACTAAAATGTAGGACGTTTTAGTCGACTAAAATGTAGGACGTTTTAGTCGACTAAAATGTAGGACGTTTTAGTCGACTAAAATGTAGGACGTTTTAGTCGACTAAAATGTAGGACGTTTTAGTCGACTAAAATGTAGAAGACTAAAATGGGACTAAAACTAAAATGCCATTTTAGTCCTAAGACCAAGACTAAAACTAAATTGAAATTTGCTGCCAAAATTAACACTGGTTCACACTACCGCGACTTGTCAGGCTGTCCATTCTGTGCTACGGGAACTGTTCTAATAGGAGCGACTAAAGTCGCTCCGACTTAGAAAATAGTTCCTGTACTACTTCGGGGCGACATCGGAGCGACTTGCATTGACTTCCATTATGTGAAGTCCGTGCAAGTCGCGCCGAAGTCGCGATGCACGCGACTTCACAGGTCGCCCCCGAAGTCGTGCCACGGTAGTGTGAACTGGCACTTACTTGTTTATTTTCTTTTGTTAAAGTGAGAATAATAAACAAACAACTCAAAATTTACAAATAAACATTTATGACATTTAAAAAAAAAAAAAAAAATAGAGAAAGAAAAATCAGTGACCAATATAGCCACCCTTCTTTTCAATAACAGTCAGAAGACTTCCATTCATGGAGTCTGTCAGTTTCTTTAACTATTGACGATCAACTTTTTGTTCAGTAGTAACCACAGCCTCCTAGACACTTTTCAGAAAGATGTACTGTTTTCCTTCACTGTAAGGCTGGGTTCACACTAGTGCAAATTTGATGTGGGTTTCTCTGCATTCAATTTGCATGACTGGAGAGTGTACAAGGCTCTCAATGGAGCTGGTTCATACATCTCGGTGGTGTCTGCCGAGCAGATTGCACAGGGGACCTGTGCATCTTTGGCTTTGTTTTAGGTCCGAATTTAGGCATAAATCGGGGCCTAATTTATCCCTGAAACGGAGAACAGGGACGCACCGAACCCCCTGCTGGGAGCCACATCCTATTTGGTGATGAAGGGGGCCATGTCATTATTCTTTCATCCTAAAAGCCTTTACTGGCTAGCCACGCAGTGGAGTACTTCATTGTATGTGATGGAGCATTGTCCTGCATAAATATCATGGTCTCCTTGAAAGATACAGACTTTTTCCTGTACCACTAAACTCACGTAGTGCCTTATGTGCATTATATTAGCAGCCTCAGAACCTGTGTAATTAATTAATATGTGTCCTAGTTTAAAGGGATGATGTGGAAACCCTTGTGGATGGCCACTGGGAGTATTAATGCTAATGTCCTAACCAGTACTTACAGGCATTTATTATGACCACAAACCTGAAGCTCATATCCTTGAGGTATCAGCTTACCCAGAGACCAGCCATGATCATTAAGGTGAGGGTCAGGTAGGTACAGTAAACTATATTATACTATAAAAAAAAAAAAAAAAAAAGAGTGCGCGGGCTGGTAATGGTAAAACTCTCCAGCCCTTAATACCAGCACCACTCCCTAAAGGAAAAGGGGCAACTCCTTCCTTCAACAATGAAAAGTTCTCTCTGGCTCTGAAGAAAACTGCTATACATTCAAGGTGCTGCCAGGAGGGGCAGACTAAAGGAAATCACAATAAGGACTATCCTGGGCCGTATGGGGAGTGTGGTTAGCTGATGTGCCTGCCAAGATGGTATGTCAAGTTGGATAGCAGGCGGTAGTAAAGAAAATGGCAGATGTTTTGACGCTGTTCAAACTGACTGGTTGGATCTCTAGTTGCTAACTCTCAGGTACTAAGCTAATTAAACAGCAACGTTTGTTTAAAGGGTACCTCTGCCTCAAAAGCAGCGGGCAAAGGAGCTGTCATCAGATTGGCAAGATGTGTCTTCATGCTAGCAGGGCATACAAGATCCTTTCTTTAAAGCCCAGCTTTACTTTATAGGTAGTGCCAGTCTGCCAGCGGATGATGCAATATCCTTTGCAGAGGCATGGGAACAGCAATATGGATTTGAAAATTAGGTTTATTCTACCATTAGAGAGTGTTGTGTGGCCTGTGTGTGAGTTAACTTCAGTAGCCAAGGCTATATGGTTCTCAGCAGAAGAGTTAAGAGCAAACTGGACCAGTAATAAGTCTCTTTGTAGTGTGATCCCTAAATGAAATAAAAGTGACCCGCGATGCAGTATGCTGTTCCTCTAGTATTCTGTGTGGTTAGCCTATGGCTTAACCCACTGACTGCCTTTCCCTTTTTCTAATGTGAATTGACTGCTATTCAAGATGGAATCAGTAATGTCTAGATTTGGAACTATTCCCTAGGCCCAGAACAATGAGTTGGTGACAGGGCCTGATGGGAGCTATAGAAGAGACTGAAAGATCCATAATTATCTTTTTTTGTCACCTAAATCCAAGTTTGCACCTCCATAGGAGCAGCAAAGTTCCTTTCACTCAAATGTGCCCAGTAGGTGTTAATGCAGGAATTATCGCACATTTGGGCAGAGGAGGCTCAGGATCTGTGGGGCCTGTGCAGTAAGGAAGCCATTGGAATTTTCTTTCCACTCCTCCAACTCCTTTAATTCCCCTTATGGTTCTTTAAAGCTTTAAGCAAATGTTACCAAATCTTGTTCCAACTGTGAGCCACCGATCCAGTGTCCTTAGTTAAAAAAGCAGATTTAGGCAGGAAATGGAATGAAAAATCTAAATCCAAAACTTCATATGGAGTTATTGAACAATCACTCAAACCATCAGATAAAGCAGCTATTGTTTTTCTCTGGATCTAGCTGATGTGTACAAACGTTTTCGGTATATCCATGCTTCTGAGAGTTTCGCTTCAGGTTCATTCAATAACCTTTGGCCTTTCCACATACTCAAGACATTTTTCCAGAAAATTGCTTCCAGTAGTGGCCATCTTGCGAAAGCAAGGGCAGCAGGTTCCGTAGCTGGACAACAGCCTGCAGGTAGCTCAACATCCTCCAGGTCCTGGCAAATTCTGATTCAGACTCAGATCAAATTTGGGCGGATCATCAGCTGGGGAAGGCCAACTCATCTCATTATAATAATTACATTTTGGACACTCAGGGGAATACTGTAGAGTTGCCCTCACAGAAGGTGACAGTTTTAGGTTCTCACTTGGGGAAAGTCATAGCTCAATCCCATCTGTTCAAATCCCTTGGTCTCAAATGGTCGAGAAGTAGTCTGCTGTAATCCATGCAGTCGGTTGGACTTACTAGAAGATTGAGAACATTATAATCTGACCTTCTAATGTAATGGAAGATTTGCTTCCTACTCCAGAGAAGATAACCCCACACATGAGACAAGTCCTGTTGGTGGTGGCTAAAAAATACATAATAATTTCAGCTTTCATCAGCTTGCTGGCATCCCAATCATCACAATATTTTCACTTTCTTGGTATTCACCTCAGTGACCTCCTTGCTCAAGGTCAATGACATATGTCAATGGAGGACCAAGTGGCTGACATCAGGGGTGCAGTGATTCCCAAGCATTGAAGTTGTTTGGGAAACACAGCCTAGGAGGCCTAAATTAAGCTCCAAACAGATGGTAATGGTAATCTCCTATTTTCATGGCAAGAAGGAATAAAGAATTATTAAACTTATGTCAAAGGTATCTCCCATTCAGGTTTGCCAACAGTAGAGCCTGTCTCATGTCATCTTTCTTTGTGTTCTGGCTTCCCAGATCTTCCTGTCAGACACTGTAAGATACAAAGTCTTGGATGCCAAGTGTGTGTCCCTAGACCAACAAGCAGTTCAATGAATCTCAGCCTGACAGTAACTTCTATGGTGATGAATGAAAGTTATTCCTGCAAGAAGGAGCTTCCTAGAAGTTGAAGCAATAAATGTGCTAACATCCAGTTGGGTCGGCCGGTTAGCCTATATAGCCACCAGGCCCTGTGGTCTCCAAGTTCCTCCTCAGGATCCATAGTCGTCCAGCTGTGATGAGGGCAATAATGTCCTGGTGGCCTTGTAGGCCATGGTGTCCTCAAGTACAGTCTTTGGCCCAAGAACCTCCTATTCTTCTTCCTGAGATTTCAGACATTACACAGTGGGGTCAAGTGTATCCAAATTCAGCCATGTTAGACCTAGCAGCTGGGAGACAAAATATGGAAGGCTCATCTAGGTGTCTCACCTTAAGTATTCAAAACCCTGTGGAAGAAAGGGCACCTGCTACAAACTTCAGGTATACTAGAACATGGGAAACCTTGCAGAATTTAAGGATGGAATCCTCTGCTACCGACTGTAAAGATTAAGATGTCTGCAACTAAGCCGAGATTAGGGATTAAGTGGTAGTCAAGTTTTGGTCAGGTCCTCACTTCCTGAGATCCAGTGATCGCCGCACATCTTGGTAAACCAATTTCGAAAGGCCTGTACAGATTGTTCTTTCCCCTTAGAACTTTCAGTGCAACTGATGTTGTGAAGGTTGTCCCACTCCTCTATTCTACTGAGCAAGATTTCCTCAAAAATTTCCATGGCAATAAAACAGTATTTCCTAAGGCTATCACGTCTGGGAGAAGGATTTCAGATATCCAAGCGTCAACTGGTAAACTACCTTATTGCTACCATTATTAAACAAAATAGCTCTAGTTTCTTCTTCTCCAGCAACATATAAAGGTCTGCATCCATGCATCTGGAACAGGACATCGCCCTTCCAGCATATTCAAACTGAAATGTCTAAGTCACCACAAGCTTGGGTAGTGGACTTGATGTGGAAGAAATACACGGAAGTGGCCCTTCTCTAGAAGGTCAGACAGTGGCCTCTTCAGGCCTGACGGTATCAGAAGAAGACTTTCACTGTCAACTAGGATGATGGCATCATCTCGGGTCAAAGTAGCCTAGGGGGCTTATAGGGCAAAGAGGAATCCATCAATCTAGTGCAGAGCCCACTTTACCAGACAAATGGCATGCTCATGGGCAGAATTCATAGGTCCAGAATTATTTTTACAGGATGCCAACTAGGTTCATATACTACAAACCATTTTTAGCCTATTACAAAGTTAACCAAGCAACATTGTAAGCAGGGGAGTTGAAATCAGTTCTAAATGGGTCGAAGGATATGTTGAATAAAACACTTCAGCATGGCCCTCCCTTATCGTATTTTGTTGGTGTGCTACATCCCATACGTGTATGCTGTCATGCTTGTGTCAGAAAAACTGAAAATGTTATACTTACCTGACGGTAATTTTCCTTTCCTGATGCATACGCATGACAGCATGCAGATCCCTCCCTTGGGGGTTTCGCATTTGAGTCTAGTTACGAGAATGCCGCCGTAGGGGAGGCGACTCATTTATATAGGATAACCAGTCCTGATTTGGCGAGGGGGCAGAGCCTATACCATACATGTATGCTGTCATGCTTATGCATCAGAAAAGGAAAATTACCGTCAGGTAAGTATAACATTTTCCGTTTTACAGTAACAGGTTCTCTAAGCTTTATCCAAATAAAATGGCTGATACATTTTTATGCACTGCACTTCCAGGGATGGATGCTGCCCTCTAGTGTCTGGTGCATCAAGTATCTTTGCCTTTTTATAACTCATTTGCCTTTAAAGAATACAGAATACTTTAGAGTCATCCACTGTTGGATTGGCAGGGTGATTAGTTAGGCATGCAGGAAGTAGGCCTTTCTTCTATGAAACAGTTGCAAGCTTATTTGACTAGAGGGGAGGCAGCCTATGGGGCAGTTATCCCAGGATTGCTTGGAAGATCTATGTAAGACAACTAGCTTGAAGTTCTTGTGCGGCCTTCATTCAAACTTACAAACTAGTCAACCTTACACAATGTGTGGTTCAGCACCAAAGTAGTTTGTCCCGACCCCATAGGGAGGACAGTAGGGAGCAATATAAAAATTATTAATTTATCATCCTATGTATTATCAGAAAGTGAGGCCAAGTTTCTGAAGCTCGGCCTCATCTTCTGTCAGGATCAGGAAGCTGATAAGTTCAAACTTGTCAAGGATCCAATGAGATGGATACCCCTACCTATGATAACTCACTTTTGGAAAACACCACCTTGGAAGATCTATGAGCTTTTCAAGATCTCATGGATCTATTGGAGGAGAGTCATCCTGGGGATGGACATGGACTTGGAGACGCTTGTCCCCTCCCCGGTTCATCACCTACACTCTGGCCTTCACTTCACCTTTATCTTACAAACCTAAATCTAAGTCCTTCCCAGTTTTACAAGTCAATCCCAACATCTGGGCCTTTGTAATCCAGGTAACTAAAGCCATTGAAACCACTAATTGGAAGTCAGGACCTTCACGTCATCTATCCCCTACCCATAGGCAAGCCATTAGGTCTCTAGAAAACAATCAACACATTGTGATTAAACCCTCGGACAAGGGTGGGAATTTGGTAAATATGAATATACAGGACTATGAGAAAATGAGTTATGATATTATTTGCAATAGGGACTGGTACAGGCCGGGAATAGCCTCCTTTTTACAACATAGTGCAATGAAGTTTAAATATATTTTGACACGGGCCTTCCAGCAGGGTTTGATTAATGCAGATACATTGAAGTTCTTGGATAACCCAAATCCGAGAACCCCGATGTTTTATACGTTGTCCAAAGTTCAAAAAAGCCTCATGTCCCCACCAGGTCACCCAATAATATCAGTGTGCGGCTTACTAACAGAGAACGCAAGCCGTATGGTAGATGAATATCTCTACCAACATGTGAAGGCACTGCTTTCTTACGTCAAGAACACTATTGAACTCCTTAAAATAATAGCTGGCCTACAAGTCAGAGGATGCCTGGCTTGTAGCTATTAATATTGAGGCTCTCTATAACTCCATCCCCCACACACGTGGCATACAAGTTATCTGGGAACAGCTAAGTGAAAGAGGCCATGACTCTTGGGATTATAATGAATTCATTGTTCAAGTATTAGAATTTGTTCTTACACACAATGTCTTCATTTTCAAATGCTCTCTCTTCCTCCAGGTGCAGGGTGTTGCTATGGGAGCTAGATGCGCTTCTTCATATGCAAACCTGTACCTGGGGGGTGGGAGCATGAGCTCTTCTCTGATGATAAACAAATGGAAGCATTGAACGATATAGTATCATGGCATCGCTATATAGATGATATTTTTATATGGACAGGATCAAGAAATTACTTATTATCATTTTTGAAGAGTTTGGAATGTAATACATACAATCGGAAATTCACCTATAACTTCCACCAAGAGAGGATTATTTGTGACTCTGAAATGTCATGAGACTGAATGCAGAAAACTGCAAAGGAAGCTGATGCTGGAGGATGTCAAAAGTTGTGTCACAATTAACCATATCCTATAGGAACATCCAACTTTTACAAAATCTACTGATAATTGCAGAACACTTTGCATTGTGCATTTTTTTTTTTTTTTTTAGCCCATAGAAATCCAACATGAGAGAACCACTTGTAGATGCCCACTAGGCTAAAAGTTCCTAATCCTCCCCTGGTTGAATCTTATATCTCATTAAATCTCAGGTAAAGGCCTAGCATTTACTTCTCTTCCTGTTTACCTTCACCATACACTGGTAGGTATGGCAGAAGTGCCGATAATATCCGTTATGTGCCATTTATAAAATACAATCAAAGTATTCTGTAAAAGGTTTTTAATGATAGCAAATATTTTGGAACACCATCAATGCATTTCATAGCACCATATGGGCCAGTTTATCAATAGTGTATAAGAAAAAAAATGACAAAGACAGGAAAGGATCAGCCTGATATACAGTAAAATAGAACATTTTTATCTATTATGGTATTGTATTTATTAATATTATTCATATTATTATAAAATAAACGCCTATTAACACTCAGGTAACAATAATAATTTTAATAATAATAAAAAAATCAGCATCATAATTTATATAATTTGATCTATCTACTGTATATATATATATATATATATAGATATAAATATAGATATATATATAGATATCTATATATATTAGTTTGATCCTATTCATTGTGTCTTTTCTTTGTCATTCTTTTAACCAGTTTACATGTACACAAACCAAAAGTAGAGTGAACCCTTTTGAACTGTTGTCCTGTCATTTAGAAACAAAATGTGAAGGCTTTTGCTCACATAAACATAATCAGCCAAAGAAGAAACCTATAACAGTATATTTTGCTGTAAATATACTGCAGGTACATCACCCCTTAAACTAACCCTTATTTATCCATCACATTTAAGTATAGATCTACTTTAAGGGAAGTGTTTGGCACTTTGTTTACATTATCAATTTTATTTGGGATTATAAATATAGTTCATATTTTTTGTAAAGTAAATATGTGTATATTGTATACAGATATTTAATATTTACATCTTCTGCCAGGAGGTAGCACTTAAAATATCCCGTTGTATACAAAGCTCAATAGCTCAAGGCAAAATAATGATTCAGAGAAAAGATCCATCCTCCCTTTCCCACTTCCCACCCTTGCCTGCTCTGTCTGAATGTTTATTAGATAATTATTTGTAAAATAAAGAGTTTATATAAAAAAATAAAAAAATATATAAAACCTCAGTTCAAGAGCTTCTAAACAAAACAGAAATTCAAAAAATGGTTAAACCAAAATCGTTAAAGCTTCCCTTTTGAGTCTTTGAATTTAGAAATAATTACACTAAGACCCACCTGCATATTGTCCGGGTTCACTCTGCTGCATAAAACATTCCTGTATTGATGCTACTTGTGTCAGTGAACCTCCCATGACCAACTTCAGTTCATCCATAGAATCCTGAAAAAAAAAAAAGATTCTTATTTGGTATGATCAGAAGAGACTAACAAAAAATATGTTAAACATCATTTAACCAGGACCCAGCCAGGCAATTGTGATCATTTGGAATAATTTTACTTCCAAGCATGTCAGATTCTTCATGAGACAACATGGCTGTATGGGTACTTTATAGTGCATGAAAATTTCCCAGTTCCCTCCCTCATCGCTCAATCCCACTGCAGGATCCTGGATTTAGTTATTAACCAAAAAGAGGATGCACTGTTTTGTGCTCAATGTTATTTTTTTTTTTTTTTAAGGATTTACTTAACGCAACCTGACATTTCTATACATACACTGAATAAAATTATAGACGCAACACCTTTGTTTTTGCCCCCTTTTTTCATGAGCTGAACTCAAAGACTTTTCTATGTACACAAAAGGCCTATTTCTCTCAAATATTGTTCACAAATCTGTGTAAATCTGGGTTAGTGAGCACTTCTCCTTTGCCAAGATAATCCATCCAGCTCACAGGGGTGGCATATCAAGATGCTGATTAGACAGCATGATTATTGCACAGGTGTGCCTTAGACTGGCCACAATAAAAGGCAGTTTCATCAAACAGCACAATGCCACAGATGTTGCAAGTTTTGAGGGAGCGTGCAATTGGCATGCTGACTGCAGGAATGTCCACCAGAGCTGTTGCCCGTGAATTGAATGTTCATTCCTCTACCATGAGCCTTCTCCAAAGGCGGTTCAGAGAATTTGGCAGTACATTCAACCAGCCTCACAACCGCAGACCACGTGTAACCACAGCAGCCCAGGACCTCCTCATCCAGCATCTTCACCTTCAACATCGTCTGAGACCAGCCACCCGGACAGCTGCAGCAACAATTGGTTTGCATAACCAAAGAATTTCTGCACAAACTGTCAGAAACCATCTTAGGGAAGCTCATCTGCATGCTCGTCGTCCTCATCGGGGTCTCGATCTGACTGCAGTTTGTGGTCCTAACCGACTTGAGTGTACAAATGCTCACATCCTATGACGTCTGACACTTTGGACAGGTGTTCTCTTCACGAATGAATCCCGGTTTTCTTAGATCTTTGAGTTCAGCTCATGAAAAATGGGGGCAAAAACAAGTGTTGCATTTATAATTTTGTTCAGTATAGTTTGTTTTAGGGTACTAATCAGTCCCCGCTGACGAAGTCCCGCCTACCAGACGCAATGCGTACGGGGGGGATGCCACATGACTCGCCAGCTGTCCCGGGAGCGAGTGAGAGAAGGCAGGGAGACGCCAACCTCATTGTTACCGTCTTTTGAGTTTATGCATGGATATTATCATCTCAATGTAAGTGCAATGATTTTTATTTGAATAAATGCCCATGAAATCAGCAGAGAGCACTTAGATCTTTTCCCTTGTTCTCAACTTTTAACTTGGTGCGGAGTCTGGTCCGGTCTGAAACCAGGGGAAACCAGGGGGAAAGCAGGAAGATCAAGCACAAGTATATCGTATATGCTCAGAGACCCTGTAGGGTCGCCTATTGGAGGTGAGAGGCAGAGAGAGCTGTGGTGGTGGGATTGAGCACATTTATGGGTGTGACTGCATGATATTAATTGCCAGCACCTGGGCTTCTGAACGCTCAATAAGGAACTGTCTGTCTCACTTATTCTCTTGATCTATTGGACTCTCATACATGGACAATTTTGCACTGTACAGTATAATTTCTGTGTGAGTATCATGCTTTTGAACTTTTTTCCTAGTTGAATAGGAGATTATTGAGATTGCGCTGCACTTTGTATTTTAATTGTATTGGAAGGATTTGAGATTGCCTTTAGTGTTCAGCAGCTTACCTCATGTATTAATTATAGTTCAGCGCTGAATGTTTACTATATTTTGTGTTTTACCAAAAGATGTTGATCTCTGGTTATGGAGATCAAAATGCTCTCAATGTGTGTATGCCTTTAAGAGCCGCTCCTGCGAGCCAATGTGGTCCTCTGCCGTTCCAATCAACCAAACACTGGGAGGTTAATGGATCACAGAACCATGCTTATATCCTCAAAGGAAGCCAAAGGAGCCAACATAGTGTAAAACCGCCATACAGGTTTATTTCAGCAAAACACAGGCAAACACTTACAGGATGATGAGTACAGAGCAGCACAAGCAAAAAAAAAAAGTATAGCTGACATGATAACGTCACTTGCTAGGCCCCGCCCGACATGTTTCGCTGTTAACGAGCGTTCTCAAGGGAAATGGAGCACATTTTGCTTGTGCTGCTCTGTACTCATCATCCTTTAAGTGTTTGTCTGTGCTTTCCTGAAATAAACCTGTGTGGCAGTTTTACATTATGTTGGCTGCCAGAGCTAATTGGATGTTGGTTGGATGATGGTTTTCCAGCAAGCCTGTTTGCCTGATTTTTGCCGATTTTCGGCCTGTGCGGTCAAGGCTTTAGATGTGGTGGCTGAATTAGTTAAATTTTTTTTGGTCTATTTTCATCTGGTGATCCTGCTAGTAACATACTTCCTGCTCTAAGTTGCTATTTCTATTTTGACTACAATTAATTCCCCCTCATTTTCTCCCTATTACATAGAGGGATGTTACTTTGTAGTTTACATAAGATAGTTTAAAAGTTGATAACATTGCTTCAGATTTGACTTCAGTTAGGAAGATGGATCGACATTTAGACAGTTCAACAGGGACTGGCCAAATTTCAATCCATGTATGGCCAATCCTGCGGAACAGAAGTCGATCTAATGATCAATTTCTGTTGAACAGTCATGTTGGAAAACTTTTGTCCATCAGCAGCTGCAGCCAAATGGTTGCATTGTTGATCAGTGTATTCTGACAGCAGAGAAGTCCCTTCTGTCATAATACAATGGCACAGCGGGGAGAATTTCTTCATCTACTCCACTTGTGTGGATGGGGGAATCTGTCTCTCATCTATGGCCAGCCTTACAAGGACATCCAATTTCTTTCTCAATAATCAGGCATTTTAAGTACTTTAGTTAAAAAAGTTGTAATATATAATAAGAAAATGCTGCCTGCAACCGCCTCCAAGGACAAACTGCAATATATAAAATTTTTGTTCTTGGGTTTAGATACACTGTAATCTTTGCATGTGTGGTTTTTGCTTTATTGTATCTCTAGAAATGGAGAGTTACCCCAGTGTAAGGAATGTGTGGTTCCATGTCCTAGTACCCTCCAGTGGGCAGCTAGCTGTCTATCCACATTACACATAGCTGTCTCTCATAACAGGATCATTTTCTGCTTGGTTGTACCATGACAAGGTGTATGATTGAGCAATCCAGTGCTGAAATGGGAAACTAAATCCCAAAGTATGTGTCAGTGCCATAACAGACTGTTCTAGCTTACCTTTTCATGTACTTCAAATCTTGTTCTGTGCATTGTTTCCTAATAATTTTGTTACAACTTTGGCTTGATCGCTGATTCCTGGTATTCATCTACCTGTCTCAACTTGCTGCCTGGGTAATGACTCAAACTGGACACCTCATAACCTTTTTAAGGGCTTAACTTTTGCCTCATAATTCAATACTTCTCTTTAGTTGCCTGTCATCTCAATGATGGATAACATTGGGGCCAACAATGGCAACACTGGCCAACACTGGCAAACCCATACCTTTTTTTTTTGCATTCCTGGCAAAAGTTGGGCACTTCATAGACTACATACAAAGGAGCCCACATCTGCTACTGCTGACACAGAGGATTTACTCTAACCCATGGCACCAAGCTGCTGGACAATCTCATAGTTACATAGTTAGTAATGTTGAAAAGTCCATTTAGTTCAACCAATAGAGAAAAAAATGAACAGAAAACCTCCAAATAAACAATTCTTTACCCATTTAACCCCACTACAGAATAATCCAATTCGCTCCAGCTTGGGGGGCAAAAATTCCTCTCTGATCCTCCATGAGGCTCTTCCAGTTATGAAAATGTAATAGTATTTTGGGATTTCTATGTTTAAGGGATGAGGCTGGGCTCCCACCATTACGAATTGGATGCGGATTTCCCGCATTCAATTTCGCATGACAGGAGAGTGTGATCGGCTCTCAAAAGAGCCTGTTCACACAGCTCCAGGGCTGCTGCAGAGCGCACTGCAGAAGTGTCCTGTGCATCTTTGGCTCCATTTCAGGTCGGAATTCAGCCAATTCAACCAAAAATTTGGACCTAATTCGGACCTGAAAGTTTGAAATGGGATGGACCGGACCCCCTGCCGCATACATACATACCTAGCCTAAGTTCACCTTTGAGAGCATGTTACATGTTCCACCCGATTATATGGCTGCCCGCTGCCCCCCCCCCTCCCCCCCTGTGGCAGCAGTATGGGGAGAAGTTCTCCATACTAGCTGACATTGCTTTAAAAACAGCAGGGCCTTGCAAGGCTCTGGCCACATGGCTACATGATTCAGACACACAGCTCCTTAGCAGCTGTTGGCTTGTAGTCCTACATAAACTACCACAGCGCTGTGCAGAGCTGTGATAGTTTATTGAGTCTTCCTGTCAGGGAGTATTGGCTACTCATACGGGATGTTCGGGTAAGCTGATACACTGACAGTGTGTAGGATACCTTGATCACTGGTGCAATGCTTTCCAGGCTCCTACTACAAATAAAAAATACATGCAAATCTTTACCTGCAAAAAAAATGTGAATTTATAATTTATTTCTAAAAAGTGAACTTATCCTTTAAGTACTACTATAGTCTCATGACCAAGGTTTCCAACCAAAATTTAAATTTTAAGTAAAATGTAAAGAAAACTGGTCATACAACCTATTTTTTTTTTAACATTGTCAAGATACAAGGGGAGCTTGTACTGTCATTAATTTACTTTCTTTAATACCCCATCTTCTCCAAGAGAACAAGGCAAGTTCAATGAATCAGTAGAAGAGAGCAATTGCAATCCTTCTCTCCTCCTACACAGAGGCATCTTGCTCCATCCTACAGGCACAGTTTCTACGTTTGGAGTTCACATTTTGCTAAAAACGAGAAGCAAACTTAAACTGCTCATAACTCTCCTATATTTGACCTTATACTCTTTCTTCCTTTTCCACCGACATCTTGTTTTACCTATTACATCCCACCAGTTTGAGTATCCGTTTTTGTAAATGTATTATATATCTCAGAGATGAAAAAAATCTTGCCTGTGCTTTCTTCTGACTTAGAGTCTTCAGCTGCACAGATCCTGTGTTCAAGTTTAGCCCTGTCAGTGGTCGGGGCAAGTCTTTAATAGCATCCACTTGCATACAGTCCAGGTAGAGCTCAGCAGCGCTGGATCCTCGATGCAGACCACTGAGGTGCAGTAGAAGTGAGTGCTGCTTGCCATCGGCAAGCTCAATATTATTGAAGATGACGGAGTTCATTTTACCATCACTCTTGAGGTATCGGAGAGAGGCTAAACAAAGACAACGAAGGAGAGACAAAGATATGAACAACAGAAAACCATGTTTTACAAAAAAGTTACATTTTTTTTTTAACAATTTGCTCAGGGTTTTATTTTATCAATATAGATCACCCTCCTTTTTTAAAATAGGTGCCTTAATGGAAAGGATTTTTTTTAAATTCTACAACCCTTAGTTCAATAGCACTTGGTCCCATTGAAATCTAAGCACAGATTGCTATAGACAGTTTGAATCTCATCAGCTTCAGCAGGGACCGGCCGAGATTCAAACCATGTATGGGCAGGCTGATTATTATACCCAAGTTGATCAATCAATCAACTTGGGTACAACCAGCCTGTCAGATTTTTCATGAGATTATTGCCAGCCGCTAGTAATAATCACCTTCACCTTAGAGCCTCCTGGATCAGTTCCTATGAGATTGTTATGCACTCCTAATTCATTCTTGCAAATATTCTTCTATGTGCTGTCAGGTGACATTGTGTTGAAACCATTCACACATTTTAGGCTCTTTGCTTGAGTGTTTGCATGGACACTTTATAGGTAGAGCAGCCCATTTATTTGAATGAGCTTCCCTACCTACAAGAAATGCAGGGAAAGAATCCCCTGGCCCTTTTTTAAAACGCGTCACACTGAATAGCCCATTTATTTTAATGAGCTTCCCTACCTACAAGAAATGCGGGGAAAGAATCCCCTGGCCCTTTTTTAAAACACGTCACACTGAATAGATTGTTGCTGAGGTTTAGTGCATGCAAAATCACTCAATGGTTTACAATGTGTGGGAATGCTATTATGAGATGTGAACCAAGCCTAAAAATGTATTTATTTCTGGAATAGTAAACTGGACCAATTTTATCTTCTATAGACTTACCTTTGTTTAAACGTCCCATTACTGTGAATTCAAAGTACCTGCTGTTCTCCTTAGTAGAGTACAAGCCAAAGAGAGTAATTGTAGACTTGGGCTGTAGTTTAAACGTGGACAGTACATACACTTCATTCATGGAGGGATTGTTGAGTGCCTGCTGAAGGTAGTTTGTGATCTGTCGCTGGACTGCTGGTGAGAGGAGATCAAGAACTAGAAAAGACGGAATAAAAAAAAAATTCAGAGGAAAATTGTATTTCTCATGAGCACTTAATTATTACTTTTATTGGTTGAACTAGATGGACTTGTGTCTTTTTTCAACCTGACTAACTATGTAACTTTGTTTATCCTAAAGCCATTTTTTATGCGAATTACACATTTTTAGTGCTTACTCTCTCATCATTTTGTTAAAGTATTGAATATAAAAATGACTTAATTGGCCTCTATTTGGAGCTCTGTACTTGAATCAGCCTCTCTGCTTGACTACAGTTCAGATAACTAACTCATAAACTCAATTTAGCTGTAATGCTCATTCACATAATGCTAATCTTAATATTTAAATCAGCTAAATACATTACATATGCATCAATATATACATTTATGTATGATTTCTTTAGACAGCAGCCACAGGATGAACAGAAAAACCTGTCCCTGCCATAATGCTGTAGAGAAATACCCCTGCACTTTGTGTAGAAGCAGCGGCCCTTCAGCAGAGGTCTGACACCCTGCAAAGTCAGACCTATAGCTCGGCTCTGCAATCAGCAAAACTCATTCTCCCTGCTTATTGGAGAGCTCTAGGTTGGATTCAGCAGGGGTAATTCAGACCTCTACAGAAGTAACGCTTCTTGCAGGTCGGTCCCTAAACAAGACTGAAATAAATCATCCACATGTAGCACTCATCCCCGAAAAGCCTGCTAATTTACCACAGGTTCTTTTCCCAGATCAGTGCAAGGGCAGCCATGCACACAGCAATAGTCACTCTTTCTGACTCAATGAGACATTCTAGGGATTTGTCTTTTTGATGGGTTACTGCAAATTGAACTTGGATGGGGTGCAGGGAGCTGTGGGATACTAAAAAAAAAAAAAACCCTGTACAGTAATACCAGGACACGCTTCTCTTTGGCAAAGCTTCTTAGTTCAATCCCTCAAGTAGCAGCTAAGGGAATAAGTAACTCTTGTGACCCAATAAGAACTGTCCAGATTTTAGAAGTGCTGTCACTGATGCACAAGGGATAGTACGAGCACATAGTCACTAGGATCCTACACTCTGTACCAGAGGCGTAACTAGAACCTTCAGGGCCCCCGGTGCAAGAAACCACGAAGGGCCCCCTGGACCCCTGGCCGGGGCTCTTCCCTTCAAGCCTGGGGCTCTTCCCACTGATCCTGGGGCCCTTTACTCTCGTTGCGGGGCCCTTTATTACAGTCCCGCAGCAGACCCTTTCACAAGTTCTGCAGTGGGTCCCCTTTCTGCCATCTTTGGGTCTCCCCACGGTGGTGGAATGCCAGGGCCCGGTCGCAAGTGTGACCTATGCGATTATGGAAGTTCACCCACTGCTGTCAGTAGTTTTTATTTTTTTAATTGTATTATTTTTTATCATTTTATTTTATTTTTTTACAATGTGACTGACTATGACTCAGTCCATTCAGAAAAGGAAGGGGCTGGTAAATTACATATTTACTGACCCCCTTCCTGGTTCTCTATTGTGACACATCCCCTGCAGCAGGTGGCAGAAGAGGGGAGGGACCACAGTGGGGGAGCAGCACAGTAGGGGGAGGCAGGGGAGCATAAAGGGGCCCAGAGACAGCAGAACACAAGTGAACTGGATAGGAGGAGTGGTGGAGGCAGCATACAGAGGAACCAATCTCCTCCATTTTCCTCCTGCAGCTACAGGAGGAAAAAGGAGGACAGTGATTTATCTACATGCTGCCCCCGCTGTCCCTCCTATCCAGGTGTACAGGGGAGCCACACAGGACCCTTGGAGCATGGGGCCCGGTTGCGATTGCAACCCCTGTAGTTACGCCCCTGCTCTGTACTCACAATGCCCCTGGATACTCGTATGCCTCCTTCAAATTTCAGCGGGACATTTCTCTTGTGAACTCTCCAGACCAGATTCTCAGTGAAAGTCATCAGTAGTCAAGTCTGGCAAGTTTCAGCAAACAGGCCCCCCAGCTCTAGCTTAGCTGGCACTTAAACAAGCTCCTGTAAAAACTTCAGCTGCACTGCCCAGAAGAGCAGCAGCCCTTCAGGCTGGAAACTTCTCCTCCTGGACAAGAACTGCGGCTGCCCAAGCTTCAGACTATTTATGCACTCCCCAGCCACCCACTGGGGATCCTCCTCAAGGAATAGGTTGAGACCAGTGGCGTCACTAGGGGAGTGCGGTGGGTGCGGCCCGCACCGGGTGACACCCGCCAGAGGGGTGACACCACCTAAGCCTAAACCGAGTCCCAACCTTCCTGAAATGCCCGCAGCGTGTGCGGGCAGCGGGTTGTCTACACGCCGCGGACAACACTTTGTATGTTGGCCGGGATGTCTCTCCAGCTGCCTGCAGTCTTCTCTTGTCACTGTGTACGGAGTACGGACTCGGAGTACACTCACTGAATCTGCCCCTCCTCTTCTTGCTGTGATGTTTACTTCCTGACTGTACACAGAGCAGGAGGGGGAGGAGGCACACCACTCTGCTTGAATGGCATTCAGATGTAATGTTCCGGTACCTTTGGTACCCTAAATTACACTTTCCACAAGTGTATGCGCCCTACCATTTACTTTTGGAAAGGTGCGCATACACCTTTAAGACTGGAGCTGTCATCACTCAGCGCCGGACTAGATGCCTATTTAAGGCGTCGGTTCTCACTCACATGTGTTCGTTCAAACACCCTTATCTGGATGCTAACCTTGCTTGAAGCTTCCATGCTTGCAAGCTTACTTCGCTGACGGAACCTCGCTGCGCTGATCCCGGTATCCCGCTACTGGATCATCCGCCTCTCCTGAACCACCCTTCGGCTGTATCGCTAATAGTGCTAAATACCCCACAGGGGAATTCTCTATAAACTTATACTAAGCTTACACTATCTAGCTCTGCTCACATCTGCATAAACTAGATTGCTAGCTCTTGAGACTACTTCTACTTTTCTGCACTGGGTTGATCTCTTTTGTATGTCCACCTGCTATTCTATCATCTGCTATCATACAACATTGCTAAACCTTCCTGCATCCATCTGCTACTGTCTCACCTTCAAGTGTCTATCACCTACCACCTCCACTCAACCTTCATCATTGTGTTACCACATGCATAAAGTCACTCTAAGAACCAGCTTGCTAATTGTGTGTATTTACTGGCTGAAATAAGACCTTCCACACATGATGAGTCATTGAGGTTGGGAATGGTGTCTCAGCATATCTCTTACATGACTGCTGACGTGGAACTATTTCTGCAGCTGAAAATCCACACCATATAAAAACGCAGGAGCGTTACAGATTGAACGAACCTAAAAATGGATTCAGCAGAAATAGTTCCAGAAATAACCACTCAGGTGACACAATTAAAACAGCAAGTATCTGCGTTAATACATGCACTTGCTGAATTAAAAGAAGACAATCAGGCTCTGTCGCAGCAGGTAATTAGACTGACACAACTTACCTCTGCTCAGTCCCCTGAACCCAAGATAAATCCCCCTTTGGTATTTACAGGCGATCGCAAAAAATTTCGCGAATTTAAAAACGCATGTGAGTTACTTTTTTTGCTAAAACCTCGTACCTACCTTACTGATCACATTAAGGTTTGTACTATTATTTCTTACCTATCAAGCGATCCTCGAGCCTGGGCAGATTCTCTTTTTGAGAAAAACGACCAGCTTCTCAACTCCTATGCCTTGTTCCTGGCAGAGCTCACTAGCCTATATGATGACCCCAATAGGCAGAGTACTGCTGATCTTCAGTTAAGATCCTTGAAACAAGGAAGGAGGCCTGTGGAAGACTTTGTCGCAGAGTTCAAGAGATGGACCCTTGATTCAGAATGGAATGATGCATCTCTGAAAACCCAATTTAGGCTTGGCCTATCAGAAGCCGTTAAGGACGAGCTCGCCCGAGCGGATCTGCCAAAAACCCTGGATGCATTAATACAACTCAGTATTACCATAGATAGAAGACTACGAGAAAGAAAGGCTGAAAAGATGGGAATGCCATTATCCGTTTCCTCTCGGAGTCTGGCCGTTCCTATGGAGGTAGGAACCATACGCCCACCGCTATCAACTATGGAAAAAGCCAAAAGACGAAATGAAAATCTCTGCTTGTACTGTGCATCCCCGGATCACAAGATAAATGTCTGTCCCCTAGTCAACAAAAAGAAGGGTGAGTGTTCACATGTCTCTCTAGGAGGATTGACAACTTCATTCACTAACCCCTACATTTCTGTTTTTTTGACATTACAGTGGGACCAGAACAGGATTACTACTAAGGCCATGATTGACACAGGATCTTGTGGAAATTATATGGATATATGTTTTGCTGCTTTAAATAAAATTCCTATTATTTCTAAACTCAAACCTGTCTCAGTAAGTCTTATTACCGGTGTTCCGTTATCCTCTGGTCCGATCACCGATCAGACACAAGCACTTCTAGTCACTATTAACGAGTCTCATAGGGAGACTTCTACCTTCGATTTAATACCATCACCCCACTTTCCCATTGTGTTGGGACTTCCCTGGTTGCACACACACCAACCAACCATAGATTGGAAGAAACGGTCCTTGACCTTCCCTTCTTGTTATTGCGAGGAAACGTGTAACCTCCCGTTTTCCGGGAAGATTCTGTCTGTGGTGACAGATGAGATTGCACCACTATGTTATCAGGATCTTTCTGAGGTTTTTCTTGAGAAAAATGCTCAAGCATTACCTCCTCATCGAGACTATGATTGTAGCATTGATCTACTCCCAAATAGCAAATTGCCGTTCGGTCATGTTTATCCTCTTTCACAGGATGAACTTGCCCATCTCAAAACCTATTTGGATGAGAACTTGGAAAAAGGTTTTATTAGACCTTCCACTTCTTCCACAGCAGCAGGACTCTTTTTTGTTCACAATAAAGATTCAAGTCTCAGACCTATCATCGACTACAGGAAATTGAATGCTATCACAATAAAAGATCGCTATCCTCTACCGCTTATCCCTGAGCTCATTGAGCAGGTGCGTGGAGCTACCTATTTTTCAAAATTAGACCTGAAAGGAGCATACAATCTCATTCGAATCCGTGATGGACACGAGTGGAAGACTGCGTTCAGAACTAGATACGGATTGTTCGAATATCTTGTGATGCCATTCGGCCTATGCAATGCCCCTGCAGTTTTCCAACGATTTATAAATGATATTTTTAAAGACTTACTAGATGTCTGTGTTGTGGTATATCTGGACGATATACTTATATATTCACGGACCCTGTCTGAACACATAAGACATGTAAGACTTGTATTATCGAGATTGCTTGCACATAATCTTTATGTGAAGCTGAAGAAATGCTTGTTCCATAAAGATGAGGTACTCTTTCTAGGCTACATCATATCCAAAACAGGAATCGAGATGGACATGAGTAAAATATCCTGCATTCAGGATTGGCCTACACCAACTACACGCAAGGCGCTACAGCGATTCCTGGGATTTTCAAATTTCTACAGGAAGTTCATAAAAAACTTTTCTGCTATTGTGAGACCCCTCACACAGCTCACTAGCATAAAAATACCATTTAAATGGTCAGAAGAAGCAAATAAGGCTTTCCACTTGTTAAAGACAAGGTCTTCCGCTCCCATATTACGCCATCCAGACCCATCCCTCCAATACATTCTGGAGGTAGATGCGTCAAACCTGGCAGTAGGAGCAATACTCTCCCAACGACCTACCCCCACTTCACCACTTCATCCAGTCGCCTTTTTTTCTAAATCCCTGAGCAGTCCCGAGATAAATTACCCCGTGGGTGAGAAGGAACTGCTTGCTATAAAATTGGCTCTGGAGAATTGGCGACATTTACTCGAAGGCACCCAATTACCAATAATTATATACACGGACCATAAAAACCTCCAATATCTTCAGACTAGCAAAACTCTCTCGCATCGACAGGTACGATGGTCACTATTCTTTCTAAGGTTTAACTTCCTAGTGACCTACACACCTGCAGATAAGAACAAAAAGGCGGATGCACTATCACGACTAACTGAAGAAAACTACTTTGAAATTCCTTCCGTTCCTATAATACCTCACAAACGCATTATTGGAGTTGTCCGTTCCTTGAAGGAAGAGGTTCTGCATGGTATAAGGTTGGATTCACCCCCACCACAACTAACTACCGATGCAGAAGGCTTCCTCTACTACAACGACAAACTTTACATACCACCTACCCTACGCACCAAGATCTTGGAATTATCGCATGATGTGCCTATGGCAGGACATATGGGTATGACAAAGACTTTCAATTTGATTTCTCGGCAATTCTGGTGGCCTGACATGAAAACATCTATACAAAAATTCGTCTCTTCATGCAATGTCTGTGCCAGGTCCAAAATTGACACTACGAGATCATCCGGTCTACTATGCAGTCTACCAATACCCCAAACTCCATGGGAGGTTCTGTCATTGGACTTCATCGTAGAATTGCCTCCTTCCAAAGGATTTAATACCATCTTGGTGTCAGTGGACCATCTGACAAAGATGGCACATTTCATTGCTATTCGCAGACTACCTTCGTCCAAACAAACGGCAGAACTCCTGATGATACATGTCTTCAGATTACATGGTATCCCAAAAACTCTTTTGTCTGACCGTGGATCCCAATTTATTTCTAAATTCTGGCAAGAACTATGTCACATACTACGGATTGAGCGGAAGCTCACTTCTCCTTACCATCCGCAGACCAACGGACAGACTGAAAGAGTCAACCAATGCATCGAGCAGTATTTACGTTGTTACACTTCTTACCAACAGGATGATTGGTTGGATCTTCTCCCCCTGGCAGAATTTGCCTACAACAACGCAACTCACAGTACAACCAAGCAGAGTCCGTTCTACTTGAACTATGGGTTCCATCCCTCTATTCTCCCTCCACGCATCCTTCCTTCAAATAACCCAGTAGCCTCAGACTATCTTTCCCAAATAAAGGATTCTCTGGGTTTACTAAATACTACCATTGCACACGCTCACAGTCAACAAAAGAAGTACTATGATCTTCGTAGAAGACCTTCTCCACAGTATACTATCGGGGTCCTCGTTTGGCTCTCAACAAAAAACTTGAGACTGAAGATCCCTAGCAAAAAGCTTGGACCTCTGTTCTTGGGACCTTTCCCAATCAAGAAACTTATTGGAAAAGCTGCAGTGCAGCTTACATTGCCAATGGACCTAAAAATCCATCCCATTTTCCATGTGTCGCTACTAAAACCCCATGTTCCGGACCAAGGAATAAGGCCTAATATTCCACCTCCCCCTCCTGTACAAGTTGAAGGTGGAGAAGAATACGAGATAAAAGAGATTCTGGATTCTCGTATCTACAGAAGAAGACTTCAGTACTTGGTTAGATGGAAGAACTATGGGCCCCAAGACGACACCTGGCTAAACACCTCTGACATACATGCCCCTAGATTAATCCGCAATTTTCATGCGAGATACCCAGACAAACCAGCTCCAGAGGCCTTCAGGAGCAGGCCTTAAGGGGGGGGTATTGTAATGTTCCGGTACCTTTGGTACCCTAAATTACACTTTCCACAAGTGTATGCGCCCTACCATTTACTTTTGGAAAGGTGCGCATACACCTTTAAGACTGGAGCTGTCATCACTCAGCGCCGGACTAGATGCCTATTTAAGGCGTCGGTTCTCACTCACATGTGTTCGTTCAAACACCCTTATCTGGATGCTAACCTTGCTTGAAGCTTCCATGCTTGCAAGCTTACTTCGCTGACGGAACCTCGCTGCGCTGATCCCTGTATCCCGCTACTGGATCATCCGCCTACTTACACTATCTAGCTCTGCATAGTAGAGACTGTTTATCACATCTGCATAAACTAGATTGCTAGCTCTTGAGACTACTGCTACTTTTCTGCACTGGGTTGATCTCTTTTGTATGTCCACCTGCTATTCTATCATCTGCTATCATACAACATTGCTAAACCTTCCTGCATCCATCTGCTACTGTCTCACCTTCAAGTGTCTATCACCTACCACCTCCACTCAACCTTCATCATTGTGTTACCACATGCATAAAGTCACTCTAAGAACCAGCTTGCTAATTGTGTGTATTTTCTGGCTGAAATAAGACCTTCCACACATGATGAGTCATTGAGGTTGGGAATGGTGTCTCAGCATATCTCTTACATGACTGCTGACGTGGAACTATTTCTGCAGCTGAAAATCCACACCATATAAAAACGCAGGAGCGTTACATCAGACTCCGTCAGGATAAGAGAAGCTGGGACGAGATAAATTGCAGGTAACCCTTCCACTGCTGGCACATTATCACTGGAAGGGATCATCCATGTTCTTTTTAACTTCAAAAAAATGGAATTTCAACAGTATTTTACGTTTTAGGAGAGTGCTGCTGTAATATGTCATCTACTATGCCTCCAGTCTCTTGTATACTACAGAAGCATGTCCGCAATCTCCAACACCCCCTGTATAATGTCCGCAATCTCCAACACCCCCTGTATAATGTCCGCAATCTCCAACACCCCCTGTATAATGTCCGCAATCTCCAACACCCCTGTATAATGTCCGCAATCTCCAACACCCCCTGTATAATGTCTGCAATCTCCAACACCCCCTGTATAATGTCCGCAATCTCCAACACCCCCTGTATAATGTCCGCAATCTCCAACACCCCTTGTATAATGTCCGCAGTCTCTGACAGTCTCCTGTATAATGTCCGCAGTCTCTGACCGTCTCCTGTATAATGTCCGCAGTCTATGACGTCTCCTGTATAATGTCCGCAGTCTATGACTGTCTCCTGTATAAGGTCCACAGTCTCTAACCGTCTCCTGAAAAATGTCCGCAGTCTCTGACTGTCTCCTGTATAATGTCCGCAGTCTCAGACCGTCTCCTGAAAAATGTCCACAGTCTCTGACCGTCTCCTGAAAAATGTCCGCAGTCTCTGACCGTCTCCTGTATTATGTCTGCAGTCTCTGACCGTCTCCTGTATAATGTCCGCAGTCTCTGACAGTCTTTTGTATGATGTCTGCAGTCCTTGACAGTCTCTTGTATCATGTCCGCAGTCTCTGACCATCTCTTGTATTATTTCCACAGTCTCTGACCATCTCCTTTATCATGTCTGCAGTCTCTGACCATCTCTTGTATTATTTCCACAGTCTCTGACCATCTCCTGTATCATGTCAGTAGTCTCTGACCATCTCTTGTATGTGGGAGGAATTTTGCCCTTTCCTTTTTTTTTTTTTTTTTTCCAATAAAAGCTTTATTGAACAACTGTAATAAACATGTACAGTATTAACAATAGCAATAAGACAAATGGTATAACTGTACAACATGTACATAAATTATGACATCAAGTTATGTTGAATCAAAAATTAGTGCAACAACATTAAATATCTACATCATCTCAAGAGGTACAATGAGGGTATTCGAACACGATACCCTCCCTCAGATAAGGCAGGACCGAAAGATAAGTGCCTGCCTCAATGAGGGCCACTAGGGGGCAGTGAAGGAAGCGAAGATAAGAATTATAGAAGAAGAAGAATAAAGGGAAAGAAAAAGGAAATGGAAAAAAGAGAAGGGGGAGGGGGAGGTGATGGAGTATTATTGACAGGTGGTACTTGATCAGATAGCTCATTGTAGAAATGTAAACAGAAGGTCCTGGTGGGGTATGAAAGTTGGTTATGAGATTACTAATCCTCAATCAGTTTTTTGAAATCCGGGGAAAGAGTGAATATCAACCATGGTCTCCACATGTTATGGAAAGGTCCACTATTTTCTTTTTTGATGGCCAGAGTTTCCTCCATCTCATATGTGGAAGTTACCTTGTCTACCCAGTTCTTAGTCGTGGGAACGGATTTGGAGTTCCAGTATGTAGGTATAAGAGATTTGGCCGCGTTGAGTAGATGTCTCGTTAGGGACTTTTTGTATGACCTATATGAGAGTTTGTTGATGTGTAATAAGCAACTTGCTGCATTAAATTCTAGGGTGGAACCAGTGACAAGTTTGATCAAAAGCACAATTTTATTCCAAAAAGTTTTGATTAGGTCACAGTTCCACCAAATATGTAGAAAAGTGCCTGTGTGAGCTAGACACCTCCAACATCTTCCAGAATACTGTGGAGACCATGCCTTCATCTTCGCAGGGGTTATGTACCATTGCGTGCGGATTTTATATGATGTTTCTTGAGTTTTTGTGCTCAAAGAGCATTTGTGTGTAAATACACAGGCTTTCTCCCATTCCCTGTCAGAAATTTTGCGTGATAACTCGTGTTCTCATAATTTCTTATATTTATCAACAAAATTAGACGACGGGGCTATAAGCCACTGATAGGTCATCGATGTCGTTTTCGATATTGGGGTCTGTCTCTCACATATCCTCTCAAAAGCAGTTAGTTGTCTAGCCCACAGAGTTTTCTTTTTAATATTTTGAACAAAGCTATGCAGCTGGATATAATTCCATTGGTTCATAAAGATGTTTTGGGGTTTTAGGTTGTTTAGGTCATGAAGAAATAGGATTTTTTGATCACGAATGCAGTGTTTAATGAGCAAGGGATGGTCAGCAGAGCATGTTATATTGAGACCCGGAACAAAGTTTGGATTGTGGGAAACCGGGGTTAGAGGGCTCGGGTTAGTGGATATATTGTGTGACTTCGCCAACTTGTGATAAATGGTGAGGGTGGTGTTAATTAGGGGATGGTGTCTCACTTCAGGAGGGAAGTTGTGTGGGTCCGTCCATAGCAGGAATTGAGTAAGGTACCGAGAGCAATGCCTCTCCAAGGCCACCCAGTCCTTTTGACTTGAATGGCAGTGCCAGTCGATCGCTCTAGTGAGGTGAGTGGCTTGGTAATATTTATAATAATCCGGTACCCCCATACCCCCATTGATCTTGGGTAGTTGCAAGTATTTCAGTTGTATCCTAGGCCTTTTGTTGGCCCATATAAATTTCCTTTGAATAGTCGTCAGTTTCCTGAAAAAGGAGGAAGGTATTGTGATGGGTAAAGCATGAAAAAGATAAAGTAGTCTAGGCAGGATGACCATCTTTAAGATGGCTGCTCTGCCGAACCACGAGAAGTGTTTGATATCCCATTTACTCAGGTCGTTGGTGATATTTTTCAGGATTGGGATAAAATTAGTCTCATAGAGGGCATCTAGAGTTGGAGTAAGTTTGATACCTAAATATTTAAGTGAGGTCGAATCCCATTTGTAGGGGCAATTAGATTTAGTTAATTGTTTTATTTTGTCGGGGAGTGAAATGTCCATGGCTTCTGATTTGGAATGATTGATTTTAAAGTTCGATAAGTATCTGAAGGTGCGGAAATGTAAGTTCAATTTTGGAATGGAGATATGTGGCTGTGATATATAGAAGAGGAGATCGTCTGCATAAGCAGAAATTTTGAATTCTCTGTCTTTAATGGTGAAACCATGTACATCCGTATCTCTATTAATATGCCTAATTAATGGTTCTAGTGCCAATATAAAGAGGATGGGCGACAAAGGACAGCCTTGTCTAGTTCCGTTCTTTAGATGAATAGGGGCGGAAAGGATGTTATTCACCTTTACTTTGGCTGTGGGGTTAGAGTAAAGGGATCTTATCCAAGATAACATATGACCTCTCAGTCCTACGTGTTCACATATCATCAACAGATAGTCCCAAGCCACTCTATCGAAAGCCTTTTCTGCGTCGGTTGAAATTAGCAGACCTTTGATTCCTAATTTATGGGCTCCGTGTATTAAATTCAGGGATCTGATAGTATTATCCCTAGCCTCACGTCCTGGCATAAAGCCTACTTGTTCAGGGCCTATAGCCTGTTGTAATAGCGGTCTCAACCTGTTTGCCAAGATTTTCGCTAACAGCTTCACATCAAGATTTAGTAAGGATATCGGTCTATAGCTGGCGCAGGTGGTCGGATCTTTATCCGCTTTCGGGATCACTGTGATGTGAGCAGTCAGAAAATCATGTGATGGCTTATGCTGTTTGGTTAGTATGTTCAGTGCGTTTGTCAAGGGGGCGGTCAAAGATCCTTCAAACATCTTGTAATATTGAGACGTTAGTCCATCTGGACCAGGGCTCTTCCCATTTTTAAGGTCTAGGATTGCCAATTTGGTTTCTTCTGGGGAGATTTCTTTTTCTAATGCCTCTACGTCTCCGTCTGAAATCTGGGGAAGGCCACTGTCAACAATATATTGTTTCATAATTGAATGTCTGGAGCCTATGAGGTCGCTGGGTCTGTTCTGAGGGGGCAGATTGTAAAGCTTCTCATAGAAAGATCGGAAGGATTCCGCTATTTTTCTCGAGTCGTGTGTTAGTTTATTAGAGTTGTCCTTTAGTGACATGATATGTGTGGAGGCTTGTGTGTCTTTTAACGCCCTTGCTAGGTATTTGCTTCCTTTATCCCCAAATTCGTAGTATATTGCCTTTTTTAAAAAAAGGGATCTTTTTATTTTGTTATTTAAGATTTCGGATAAGGATTTCCTAAGAGATAATAATTCTTGGTGGTGTTCTTTGGTTAATGACATTTTGTGTTGAGCCTCAAGGGTCGAGATTTTTGTGATCAGGTCATGCATCTGTTGCCCCTTCTCTCTCTTTCTCCTGGCCCCATATTTAATGAATTCACCTCTCACCAAACATTTGTGGGCTTCCCACAGGGTCATGGGAGATATATCAGGGGATTTGTTTCATTGAAGTAATTTGTGATTGTTGTTTGAATTTCACTTTGTATTTTAGCGTCTATCAAGAGAGAGGGGTTTAACCTCCAATTGAATACTGGTTTGCAATGTGTGGTTGAGGAGAGAGAGAGCGATATCGGAGCGTGGTCAGATGAAGAGATGACCCCTATATTAGCATTCAGAAGATTGGGAAGGTCCCTCTGAGTAATGAACAAGTGGTCTATTCTTGTGTATCTATTGTGTGGCGCCGAGTAGAAGGTGAAATCCCTGTCGTCCGGGTGTAGCGATCTCCATGAATCCACCAGATTCAGTGATCTTAGTGCATTTTTGATTTTTTTTAGTGATTGGTATTTAATACATGAATGTCCTGAGGATGTGTCCTGGAGGGGGTTTAGGGGGACATTAAAGTCTCCACCTAAAATGCCCTTTCCTTACCCCTACACTGAGTTACACACCCCTGTCTCCTGCACGCTTTTTGTTTTGTACTCCTAATTTTTTTTTATACATTACACACTCCTGGGCACTGCGTTATGTGCATTATGTACTCCTGGACCATGCTCTCTGTGTGTATCAAAACAAGAAAAATGGCCCATTACCTCTTTTGTACTCTCTGTGTGTATCATGTACTCCTAACCCTGGACCCCTGCAGCCTGCACTATGTATCCTAAACCCGTCACCCCCAACCCCTGTGCTCTGCTTTACACTCTCCCGCACTATATACACAATACTGTACATTATATACTTCTCACCAAAGTCTTCATTGTCTCAACAGTTGCTGGTTGCTATGCAGTCGCTGACTATTTTATTGAATTTATTCTTTAGGTAGGCTCAGACAAAGCAATCGAAGCATATTTTATAGGTACAAGGAAGCCTGGGTTTTGTTTAAACATATCCCTTAAGCCCCTCCCACAATTTACAGCAAGCTAGTGTGCCGCAGGTCTTTTCACTCCTCCAGTGTCCCTCATTGTGAAGTTCAAAAGTTGGGAGGTATGATTAAGCGGTGACAGCAGGCTCTTTTCCTCGCTCAGTCCACCAGAGAACAGGTAGCGAGCTGCGGGCTGTCAGTTTATCTTCCCCACTTCCCCCCCTCTTTTCTCCTATCAGCAGTGCCAGAGAAGAGAGAGAGCGTCTCTCATCTGACTGCCGCCCAGCTTACTGCCCGGTCTGTTTCCCTTCCTGCTGGCCACCGCGGAGGGCCAATCAGAAGAGACTAGGGGGCATCATGGGACATGTAGTCCCGGAAGATTGGCGGCCCCATTTGTTGTAGACAGGGAGCAGACCACAGCCCCAGAATGCTCTCTGCTAGGGGGAGAGATTGAGGACTGGGAACCTGGGAAAAAGCTGAGGGAGGGAGTGCTCCACCATAAAGAGGACTGTGCTGGGGGAAGTCAGAGAGAGCCACACTGCCCAGCACCACCAGAGAGAGGGCCATGCTGCTGCCCAGCACCACCAGAGAGAGAAAGACTGTGTCACTGCCAGGGTACAGACGGCTACACTACTGACCAAAGTCAGCCTGGTTAACCCAGAGGGAGCGAACGTATAACCGGAGGGATCACTGCTGCAATTTTGCTGGGTCTGGCAGGATGGCCTGTCAGCCATTATCCGTTACTGTTCCTAGGGAGTGAGCCATTAGGAAGTACCTAACCTGCTATCCTGTAGGCCTTATTGACCGTCGCAACCTGCTTCAAAAAACGCCAACGCTGAGCTGCTGCCCAGCCCGAATATAGGGGGGGGGGGTGACACCATGTTTTACCGCACCAGGTGACACCAACCCTAGTGACGCCACTGGTTGAGACCACATAAATATTAAGGCTGTGGATCTGCCTCTTCCAGCCCACTGCATTCTGGAATCCCCCAAAAACAGGGGAGTAGCAGCCAGTACGTCTAAAACATGCCAGTAATCACACACTGCTCCACTGACTACAGGCAAAAAAAAAAACAAATTTACCTGACTTTTCTAGCCTCCTATCTAGGAGGGTGCTACACACATGTACTTCTCCAGAGACTGCCTGTATCTGAGCTCTTTCAGGCCTAACACGGCCTATGTTCACAGCCCTCTAAGTACTCTTCTCCCCCTTCCACCTGCACATATGGTGTACTGAAGAGACGGTGCACCCAATGCACACACTCCTGGTCCCCCTTGACACATTGTTCCTTGGGCTGGGGACATTTACTGCATTAGGCCTGATGACTTCCAGGTGGTTCCAGGACAGGCTCTTGCATCCTTATCCACCACCATTCCCTAGGCTGACCAGGTTTACACTCAGTTGTTTACACCAGGATCCTACTTCTCCATGTACCTCATAAGATGCACAGTCTAGTATAGATTAACGATGTGCTACCTCACTTCCCAGCTGCAAGTATACTGAGAATAATTCAATTAGCAAGCTTTAGTTTTGTTCTTAGTTGATTAGCAGTGTACCTTACTGTGCCCAATAGGGGAGGTGCCCTTCCCAGGGGTAGCGAAGAATAACGGTGCAGATCCCTAGGTCATCTCCCATTTCACCAGCATAGGGTTTGACAATGGGTCCAAGGATTTCATCTCGATTGTCTAGCCTGCAGAGGTCTGTGTGTCCCTTCATAGATATGTCTCCCCAGACCATCACTGATCCACCACCAAACCGGTCGTGCTGATAGATGTTACAGGCAGCATAACGTTCTCCATGGCTTCTCCAGACCCTTTCATGTCTGTCACATGTGCTCAGGGTGAACCTGCTCTCATCTGTGAAAAGCACAGGGCGCCAGTGGCGAATCTGCCAATTCTGGTGCTCAATGGCAAATGCCAATCGAGCTCCCACCAGAGGATGTCGGGCCCTCAGGCCACCCTCATGAAGTCTGCTTCTGATTGTTTGGTCAGAGACATTCACACCAGTGGCCTGCTGCAGGTCATTTTGTGGAGCTCTGGCACTGCTCATCCTGTTCCTTCATGCACAAAGGAACAGATACCAGTCCTGCTGATGGATTAAGGACCTTCTACGGCCCAGTCCAGCTCTCTTAGAGTAACTGCCTGTCTCCCCTGAATCTCCTCTATTCTCTTGAGACTATGCTGGGAGACACTGCAAACCTTCTGGCAATGGCACATATTGATGTGGCATCCTGGAGGAGTTGGACTGCCTGTGCAACCTCTATAGGGTCCATATATTGCCTCATGCTATCAGTAGTGACACTGACCCTAGCCAAATGAAAAACTAGTGAAAAAACAGTCAGAAAAATGAGTAGGGAAAAAAAATTCAGTGGCCTCCACTTGTAAAATCATTCCTGTTTTGGGGGTTGTCTCATTGTTGCCCATCCAGTGCACGTTATGTCATTAACACCAAAGCAGCTGAAACTGATTAACAACCCCCTACACTACTTAACTGACCAGATCAATATTCCATGATTCAATATAAATGACTTGATGATTAAAAAGTGTTCCTTTACTTTTTTTAAGCAGTGTATATAGCTGAGTTAAATTGAAGGTTAATTTGGGCTCAACTGTTATGCAGCACAACAAGTCAAGGAGCAGAGCCTATGTATTGTGAGAACTAGTGTCAAATGGTAGAGCTTTTAAGGACACAGCCACTTGCTTGTCTTCATTTTAAGGGCGTTTCTTGGCCAGTTTTATTAATAGAAATTTCATCAGCCTCCTGGATTACAAAAGCAGTACTGCTGCTCTGGCCCTGCTCTTTAGGCACTTGTCTATAACCTCCAGATAATCTTCTCACAAATGCTTAGACCATACTCTTGTAAGCGGGTTGGAAGGTGCTTTCCCACACAGAAGGGTAGGAGTTAGTACATTCCCTGTTCTTTAGGTTTTGGAGGGTTTTTCTTTGGGTCCAACCCATTGATTCTGTGTTATAAAGGGGGGGGGGGGGGACATTGGTCCAGAGCAGAGTCCAGGGCCTGTAATAGGTCTGAGAGAGAGAGGCCGGGTGCCCATAAGGGGAAGAGATGGAGAATAGCACCCATGAGGAGCAGAAGAATGTCACTTACTACTATGGAATGTAAAGGTCATCAGAATTTGGGGTTCAACCCGAAGACACCAGCTGCTGGAGAATGCATCTGATGCTACCTTTGCATGTATGCCAAGGCAGCAGTTAAGGTTAGGGATGTAGGAAAGAATTAATGTCTCCTTATGTTGGAATTTGTAATGCCTTTTGCACCTTTTCAAGTAAAGTTTTGAAACCTTGTTCCCGCCTGGTCTGAAGTTACTCAAGAGGTGTAATTCAATTAACCAGAACCATCCCATGGTTCAGGTCATTAAGGTACTTTGGGGTACGAAGAGTCCAGTAGAAGAATAAAATGGTGTGAACACCTAGGGTAACAGAAGTTACAGGCAGCCTGTCATTAAAGCGTGTACCTGAGACAGATGGGATAGCCTCTTGCAGGAGGGAGCTGTTGTCGGCACTCACTTTGTGAGCAGTCCGTCTCCCACAACAATGGGAGCAGACTCCTGGCACAGAGATCCCCAGTCAATGAACAGTGGAGTTCACGCTGTGTGCGTGGCGGGGCCCCTTGTTATTGCTGGGAGTGAGGTTGTGGTGATTCACTGGACAGGTAAATGTGGACCAGGCTCAGAGTGTTCCCTCCTACATACAAGTTACAGAGAAGGTTACAAGTTACAGGGATGGGTGGGGGAGCATTAGTCCTGCACGCTCTCCACGGTGGTCAGCTACTTCATTCCTCCCTCCTTTTCAGCATATCTCAGTATGACAGGTTACTTCCATTCAAAATCTTTCGTTTTTCACCCATTTTATTTAGTTGGATGTTGTTATTTAAGTTTTCTTTGGCATTGATCCTGCACCACTGAGAAAGACCATTTATATTTAGGCATAGTTATACTAAGCTGTACACATAGTATATATATTTTTTTACTTGGATTCTACTTATCCACCTACCTCATATGGTTTTGCACCCAATTCAGCAGGTCATTTACACTCACTATCTTCCCATGGAGCCATAAAGGTTTGGCTCCTGGTTGCCTTTTTCTTCCCTCTTCCCATTTATTAAAATAAATGTTTTTTTTACTTTGTCACTGTTTTTCCCCCTGTTTTGGCATTTATCCTTTTTTGTGTGTGCATCATTCCCTGAGGAGGTGACGCCATGTCATGAAGCGAGTCGCATTACATAGATTCTCATCTGTACCTGGCTCAAAAGTGTGTTCAGGAGAAGAGCTTTTGAGCAGAAAAATTGCATGATGCGCCTAAATGCGTGTAAACAAGTGTAAACACTAGGAGTGTTCTGGAGCGATTGAGTTTTAATGCATGCCAATGGGCAGAATAAATAAATATTTTGCCAATGGAATCCATTAACACTCAAATGCTTGACGCGCCTAAATGCTTGTGCAATGCATAGCTTTAGGAAATTTTTAGGCAGCTTTTCTCCTGCCAGGAGTTCTGGTGTTCAGAGGAAATATATGTATATTTTCTCTGTTAACAAAAGATGATGCTGTGTATAAAGAAATTTATTTGTGATTTTGCGACATGAAACATGGATTGCACACGTTCTTATGTATATATACATACTGTAGAGAGGCGACCCCGGTCACTGTGTGTGTTAGCCATCTATGCTTGATTTTGGTTAAGACACGCCTGCTGATTGCACACCTTTGGGCTAGGTTCATATTATTCCCAGGGTTAGCAATCAGGGCTCCCAGTTGGAGACAGCTGCACCCGGGCAGACAGGAGGTCTGGCCCAGGAGTCAGGAGGACTCCAACCGACAGACACAAGGTCTGTGCATGGGAGTCAGGAGGGCTCCAACCTTCCCTGAGAGAGAGAGAGGCCGCAGTTGGCAGCCAGAGCGTACAGGTCTGCAGGAGACAGATGTAGTCTGCAACAGTGCAGTATGAAGCCGATCCCAAGGAAGATACAAGGGAGCTTGACCAAAGGATACTTGTGTTGATCTGAGGATCAGACCCTAGGCCTAGGCGTGAGACCTGAAGCAGCCGTGTGGCATGAGAAGAAGCCAGGAGGCTGAATTTAACAAATATACAGTAACGGTGGAACCCCTGCGAGGGAAAATTGCTGTTTTGTGAACTTTCTTAATGCCTTTAAATAAAAATAGGTTGCCGTGCCCTTAAAAATGCAGTCTGGACTGGCACTACTTCTTCAAATCGCATGCACCGCTTGAGTTGAATCGCCCCGAAACGTTACAATACATACATCTCACATCCTTCACACATATCGTTTCCTTGTTGCCAACACTTAAGTGGCAGTTTTAGGTCATGTATACTAACACATAGACACATCTTTCAAAGTCATCACGGTGGGACTTGTTGGATAGCCATTCTATCTTGTCCTGTTTGCACTGCTGGGCCCTTCGAATCCCACACCCACAGTTCCTGTGTCACACATTTCCAGGTGACTATCATTAGGTCATAAGCATGTGATGTGCTGCAGATTTGTAAGTGGTTGATACCCAATGTTTGCACTAAAAGAATATATTTTATTATGTGTGTCATATACTCCTGAACTTTTTCTACTTTTTAGACAATTGTGTGTGCATGAACCCCTGAGGAAGTGATGCCATGTCACGAAACGCATTGGGTTACATGGATGCAAGTTTACACCTGTACTAGGCTGTAGAATTAATATGTATATATTGACCAATCTGCTTGGTTATATGGCACTATGTCACTGTTGATCTGTTGAAATTGTATTTACCAATAAATCTTTACCTTGTTGATTTGCATTTGAGTGTGTTGCACCTCATATAAAGTCCCAGGAGCAATTTATGTTTTCTTGTGTATATTGAATGGGGATGGAGGCGCCTCACGGGGCACATCTAACTATATTTTGTTAGAAAGTTACAGAGAAGGTGTACATTGTCACAGGGACCTGAGAGTTAACTGGAGTTACAGTGCAAGTGTACATGGTGTATGGTAATCTCTAAAAGCAGAGGCCTGCCTTAAGGTCAAGTATTCCCCACATGGCAGCCTCAGCCTTATCCCAGAGCATTGATGAAAATGGCACAAGAGTAAAGATACCCCATGTGTAGCGTAGTCCAGAAGAACCCACCTCGTGGTAGGCCTCTCATGTGACCCTTGCTTGGCACCCAACAAGAAGTGGAACATGGAGGATGTGACGACCACCACAGCACCCTACCTTTGCAACACATTTAGCAGCCCCTTGCTATTCATTGTTCCTACCAAGCCTACTAAACTGAAGTATATCAAAAATACTTTATTTAAATTACCCTTTGTAACTATTCAAACTTCACCGACACCCCCCCAATAGCATCCCACATTAACAATTAGGCAATTGTACTTTTCTCCTGGGAGATGTCATTCAAAAAATTGTCCTGATAATAATGTATCCAAAGGATGTTCCACTGCCTCTCAGCACCTGCTGTCAAGTTGTTACTCCATGTGGAGAGTTCAGTCCTGGTTCTACCGTAATATAGATCTGCAAATTCACTGTTTTCTCTGAGTACATCCAAGTTTTATACTGACTGTGTTGAGTCTTGATGAAGGGGGAGTGATGTGGCATCAGATTTTTTTTTTTTTTTTATGACAATGGGCACAATTTACTAACGCTTATTGCATGCGTTATTTTGGTCACTTAGCCTCCCTGGCGGTATGATTCTTTCCGATTTTAGGTGCTGAAAGCGGTACAATTATTTTGCTAGTAATTCTTAATGACGAGCAGCCCAAACCAGCTATTTACATATGATTTTTTTTTTACTGTGCATTCTTCTTTATAACATCTCAGGTATGATAAAGTTCGAAACACAAAATCAAAAATTATAATATAATAAATGACTATAATTAAGTTAAAGTATATATAATATATATATATATATATATATATATATATATATATATATATATATATGTGTGTGTATGTGTATATATACATATATATATATATATATGTATATACTGTATATACTGTATATATATATATACTGTATATATACTGTATATATATATACTGTATATATATATATATATATATAAAATATATATAATACAGTAAAACTGCAGGAAAGGGCACTGGGGGGCAAACTAATATCATTTTATTTTATTTTGCAATGAAATCAGTGTGTTTGTGTTTTTTACTTTTCAAATTTGACGCCGGTTCCACCCCCCTGCGAGCGTCACGTCGCAGGAGACGGAAGCCGGGGCTCACAAGGATCGGGCAGAAGATCCGGCCGCCGTATGCTGAAGGGACACATCGCTGGATCCCGGTGACAAGGTAAGTACCCTCTACAAGGATCCAGCGATGCTCCCTGGCGGTACCCCGAGTGTGGCTCGGGGTTACCGCTTATGGCAGTGAAATCCCACCCCGAGCCACACTCGGGAATACCGCCAGGGAGGTTAATCACTTAATGCATGCGATAATGAAAATGTCAATTCACTATCGCTCGTATGCGGTATTTAAGGGAAACACCAAAAACGTTTGGAAAACCACGCATAAAGAGGCATTAAAGTCAATTCATTAAAGGAAATAAATAAATAAATGAATGCGGTAATTAAGTACTGCTCTGAGCTTGCAATACCTATACGGTAACCATAGCAATGTCAGAACCCCCAGTCATTGATTGAAACATAGGCAGGAAATTGCAAGCTGGAGGTTTGTGGAGTGTAAGAGGAGTGAGGAGTGTTATCGAGAGGCTGTCAGACTGAGTATTTCTTATTAAATTGGAGACCTTTGCATCCAGTCTCTTGGAATTTAGGGCAATACAGAAGAGGAGGAGGAGGAGGAGATGTCAAGTGGTCCTTTTGAAGGAAAGAACCTTCAAGGAGCGCACACTCTTGGACCAATTCTCTGAAGCTGAGACCCTGCAGAAGTTCAGGTTATCCAAGCAACTGATAATGAAGTTCTATATCCAACTGATTGGGTACCTTGAGCCCTCTACATTTAAAAGTCATGCCATACCAGCCATGACCAAGTTGCTGTAGGCCTTACGTTTTTTTGGAAAGACGTCATACCAAATGGTCGCAGGTGAGATTGTGGGAATTTCCCTGTTTCCTTTTTCCCATCTCTTCACCCAAGTTCTAATTGGATTCCGTGCAATTGCACCAAAATACATTTTTTTCCGGATTCTTGCCAGGATGAGACATGCGTGCGATAACTTCCCGCACTGTAATGCGGCATTTTCGACAAGATCACACATACAAGTTCATAACGGGAGTTTCTTTGTGAATTGCACCGTTTTTTGTTTTTTTAATTTTGTGCGATATGGTACCGCATACTTGAATGCGGTATCATACATCGCTTAGTGAACTGAGTGAAATTATCTTGAATTCTTTTATCTGTTCCTTTCTGTATTTGTACTGAGTGAGTAAAAAATTACCTGACAGGGGATTTACCCTTTCCTATTCTATAAAAAGAAAAAAAAAAAAAAATTTCCTTAAAAAAGAGCTATGTTTTTTCAATGCATTGTACATATGTGCAGCACCTGCACTACAGGTTCACCAATGCTGTTTTGGAAAGCACATAAAAATAAACTTTTATAATATCCCAGAAACATTGCTCCTACAGTGCACAGTACACTATAGTGAATTTGTGGAATTAATAGCTAAATGTTCTTCATATTCAAGATTACAAACTAATACTCGATGCTATTTTTTAAAAAGACCAGTGTCAGGTACTCTAATCATGTACTGCGATTCATAGAATAGGATTGCGTGGCATTGCACACGGAAAGCATATTAAAAAACTGACCGGACAATGGAAAATATGTCTGATGGCATCAACAGAAGCCATTCCTAGTGCATGAAGAACAAAACCAGATGTGGGCAAAAACAGGCCATCTGCTACTGTCATCATAGGTCTCATAGGATGACTTATTGTGCACAGGAACCTTAAGTCTATATTGCAATACAAGAGTCCACCTTATATCATATTGTACAAAGAAACCTCTTCTGACTTTGAACCCAACACATCCATGCACCAGATTTTTTGGCTTGCTGTGGCATGCACAAGTTGGCCAGATTGTTGCGTACCCTTTAAATACATCAGTGGCCAGATTATATTTTGCATAAACAGAAAAAACACTCTAGATTAGAACAAGCCCTGACCTCTGTAGCTGAAGGCATTGTGGAGAAATGTATCTTTAAAATGTATAGTACAGCCACTGAAATCCCTTTATTTTATATGACAGCATGGACTTGGCAGCTTGCCAGCCTTAGGGTCCTTTCACACGAACGATCCGATCAGATCCGCCTGTCAGTTTTTTAGGCAGATCTGATTGGATCCCCCATGCATCCCTATGGGGCAGCGGATGTCAGCGGAGACATGTCCGCTGACACCCGCTGCCATCCGCATCCACAGGCGGTCCGTTCTCATTCGAACCCCCATAGAGAGCAGCGGGGCTCTGACACCTGACTCTCTGCACACAGAGCGGAGAGGGAGCTGTCACCTGCCTGCTCAGCGGTGATCGGCGGATCGATCCCCCGCTGAGCTGCACGGAGTCTGTCGATGGAGGCGGACCGTGTGAAAGGAGCCATATACGTAAACTAATACTGGATGCTGTAAAATGTTACTCCTCATGTACACAGGGTTTAAAATATACCTTTTACTGGTATTTAGCATTTTTTTCAATCTGTAAAACCCCCTGTATGTTAGCCTATGTGTTCATACAGACATAGCTTTGTACAGGCATATTAGAAGAGGAGCATTTACAGGCTGAATATAAACATCAAAAGTGTGTTCAGGAGAGGAGCTTTCGGGCATAAAAATTGCATGATGTGCCTAAATGCGAGTAAACAGGTCTAAACACTAGGCGCGTTCGGCGTACAAAATAGCTTAAGTTGGGGCATCTCATTAGGATTATACATATCCTCACATTTTATATTTTAAACAGAGCCAGATACTCCAACTATATATAATATATATGGTAGTGTGGGAGACTAAGCAATTACCAATGCCATGCTGGCATAGGTTGGAGGTATTTTCCAGTACAAGTACAAGCATCCGTAGATGCACCTTCATACCCTGTAGACCACAGTATCATTATTCTGACATTATCCTGTGGGCATCACCACGGCAACCTGTTATTGTGCTCAGCTTGATCGTTTTGGTCCGTCAGTCTGTTCACAGTGGGAAATATCAGTCTGTCTTGGTCTCTCTGGCCCTGAGGAAGCCTTGTGCGAAACGCATCGGCTTGCTGGGGACCCTTAGACCGTGCTCCATCAGAGACCTCAAAAAACATCACCACCTGATACCAAGTATCGGCATTACCTTATGGGAATTTATTTCTACACATGCGGTTCTTTTTTCTTTTATATGCTATGCATGGCTTTTTGCCCTGTTGATGTACATTTTTTAACATATGTTTAATAAAAGAATGTGTTTTATACAAATTGTGTGACATTCATGATCCTCCTCCTCCCATTGGTCCTGAAAGCCCCATCTTTTTTCTTTCTTTTTTGTAATTGTATATATAGGGGTATGGGCCAACATCACAGTAATTTGCTATTAGCAGCGTAATGGTCTCCACAGCTTCTCCAGACCCTTTCACATCTGTCACATGTGCTAAGGGTGAACCTGCTCTCTTCTGTGCCAATTCTGGTGTTCAATGGCAAATGCTAATCGAGCTCCACAGTGCCGGGCAGTGAGCACAGGGCCCATTAGAGGATGTCGGGCCCTCAGGCCACCCTCATGAAGTCTGTTTTTGATTGTTTGGTCAGAGACATTCACACCAGTGGCCTGCTGGAGGTTATTTTGTAGGGCACTGGCACTGCTCATCCTGTTCCTCCTTGCACAAAGGAGCAGATACCGGTCCTGCTGATGAGTTAAAGACCTTCTATGGCCCTGTCCAGCTTTCCTAGAGTAACTGCCTGTCTCCTTCATGCTTATGAGACTATGCTGGGAGACACAGCAAGCCTTCTGGCAATGGCAGGAATTGATGTGCCATCCTGGAGGAGTTGGACTGCCTGTGCAACCTCTATAGGGTCCAGGTATTGCCTCATGCTACCAGTAGTGATACTGACCCTAGCCAAATGCAAAACTAGTGAAAAATAGTAGAAAAGAGGAGTAGGGTGAAAAAAATGTCAGTGGCCTCCACCTGTAAAATCATTCCTGTTTTGGATGTCGCCTCAATGTTGCCCATCTAGTGCACCTGTTAATTTCATTAACATCAAAGCAGCTGAAACTGATTACCCACCACTTCTGCTACTTAACTGACCAGATTTGGGAGCATGGATAGTTTCAAAAAACTATTAGATGGGCACCTTAGAGACCACAACATACAGGGGTATACAATGTACGGTTAAAAGCAAACACACACACACATCATAGGTTGAACTGGATGGACTGATGTCTTTTTTCAAACTCACTAACTATGTAACTATGTAAGATCAATATCCCAGGAGTTTATTTGACTTAATGCTATACTCTGATTAAAAAGTGTTCCTTTAATTTTTTAACCAGTGTATATATATACACATATGATTGCCTTTCATTTCAATTTTAAACTGAAAGAGTTGTTTTACAAGGTGATCATTTACAATCACTTTAACACCATGAAATCTTCATATTGGCATAAATCCAGCATCACACACAATAAAGGCTGATTGTTTCAACTTGTACAAGCATCTTGGAAAAAGCTGATCTACTCAACCAATTTTACAATAAGATATGCGGTGCACTGAGCTCTCTGCAACCAGTCAAAGCGCTGATGCCAAATTCTATCTCTACTGCTTCCCACGGTGGTTTCTAAGCATTGATGGTCTTACCCTAGAGAGGGTTATTAAGTACCTCTGCAACAAATGAGCGCAGTAAAAGTACAGCCCACAAAATTGCAATTATAGCCAATTACACAGCAATGTACAGATTTAAAACTGCCACATTGTACCATAAATTTCATGTTTATTAAGCTACAATAATTAACACCATTGATCCTTTTCTTATTATTTTCTTTACCACTGAAACGTAACCACTTGCCGACTGCCTAACGACGATTTACGTCGGCAGTCAGCCCCTCACAGGCAAAGTGACGTAGTACTACGTCGCTAGCCTGTGAGGCTCTCGCTCACGGACACCCCCGCGCTTGTGAGCGGCGGACCCGATGTCCGCCGGTCACTCGCAATCGTTGATTACACTGGGAGAAAGGCAGGCGGCTAATGTAAACAAAGCCGCCTGTCATTCTCCCCTGTGTAACATCACAGATCATACGGTCCTGCTATGTAGGACCATAGATCTGTGCTGTTACATCACAAGCCACATCCAATCACAGTTAGAAGCACGCCCCTAGGGACACACTTAACCCCTCCTTCTCAAATAAAGTTAACCCCTTCCCTGCCAGTCTCATTTTTACAGTAACAGTGCATATGTATAGCACTGATTACTGTAGTAATGTCAGTCAAGGGTCCGATCTGTCCGCCGCAATGTCGCAGTCCCGCAAAAAAAATTGCAGATTGCCACCATTACTCGTTAAAAAAAAAACAATAAAAATGACAAAAATCTTTCCCTTAGTTAGTAAACGCAATAACTTTTGGGCAAACCAATCAAAATACGCTTTTTGAGATTTTTTTTTACCAAACATATGTAGCAGAAAACAAATCGGCCTAAAATGTTAAAAAATTTAGATTTTTACATTTTTTTGGGGGAATTTCATTTAAAAAAAATGTGAAAAATATTGTTATTTTTGCAAAATTGTCGCTCTTTTTTTGTTTATAGTGCATGATCAAAAAATCGCACAGGTGAGCAAATACCACCAAAAGAAAGCTTTGTTTGTGGGAAAAAAAGGACGTCAATTTCATTTGGGTACAGCGTCGCACGACCGCGCAATTGTCCGTTAAAGTCACGCAGTGCCGAATCGCAAAATAGGCCCTGGTCAGGAAGGGGGTAAAATCTTCCGGGGCTTAAGTGGTTAAAGTAGAACTGTAGGAAAAACCTTTTCTTTCATTTTGGAGCAAGGGAGGGTTATAACCACTGTCAGGTATTTTTTTTTTTGCCATCTGGGTCCCATTGCGGAGATTTCCCTATACTTTCTCTCCCATAGCCAAACAGGAAGTGAGAGGAAATTCCTGCAAATTAAAGGAATTCTTTGGGGACCCCCAAGTCACCAGAACTAGTGTCCTATAGGAAGACTCCCCCCTCCATTACATTTCTGGGGACAACCCAAAATGTGGGATTTTCTTTTATTTTCTTTTTTAATGATAATGGTAGACAGGAGAAAAAGAGAGGGTGAATCTCCTTAACGGGGTAACAAACAGCAATAAAAACTGACAGGGGTTCTAATCCATCTCCACGCTATCCAAAACTAAAAAAAAGCTTTGCCTTTAGTTATACTTAAAGTTTATCTAACGCTTTTTTTAATTTCTTTATATAGTTTTGGACAGCATAAGAAGAGCTAAAGCAAAGTCAGATTTTGCCATCCGTTTACCTCTGGGGAGATTTTTTAACTTCCTGTCCTGTAGATACAAAAGAAAGAGAGGAAAATCGTCTCTTAGGCAGTTCTCATGCAACAAATATCCCTTGGATTCTCCCTTCACTTTAAGTGCCTGTGACAATGTTTTTACCAGGACAAACAGAGAGGGTAAATCCTCCCAGTAGAGACACAAAGAGCAATAAATAGGGTTATTATCCCTTCCATGCGAAAAAAAAAATGTAGCCTTGCTTTTTCATGACCTACTTCATTCATCTTGCAGCATGAGATATCCTAAGCTTTGCAAATTATTCAAAGCCAGAACACTGCTGCTAAAGAATACACTGTGGTAAAAAGCAAATAACTGCTGCCCATGACTAAGGGTCATTGGGGCTTTTATTGAGTAGGAACCTGATGAAAAGAGTATAGTGGATATACAAGTGCAGGTAAATAAAGAGTGCAAGTTCAGGATTTTCCCAAACAAGTACAGAAACTCTGTTGTGCCAGCAGGTGCTAGAATTCAGGCGCAGGCTTTGGAAGTCTTATTGTTCACCCGAGACACTGGTGATGCAGATGCGTTTGGTTTCAGGAAGTTCTAGGGCAGCCTTTCTCAAGCTTTTGACTCTAGAGCAGCCTTTCTCAAGCTTTTAACATGAAGGAACCCTTGAAATAATTTTTCAGCCCCAACTCTTGCCCAGATAGCTAACAATTGTGCTGCAAATTTGAAAATGACTTGCTAAGCTATTGCTAGACTTGCCAGGCTTCACAAGTTTGTTGCACAGTTGCAGCAAGTCTGCATTGCATGACTTTCTTTGCAAATATTCTGCAAGTCTGCTGCAAGTTCTGTTATGTTGTGCAATAGTCATCCCACCACAGGGGTCACTGTGGCTGAATTTTCATGCTGTAGACTTGCGGAGCTCTTGCTGTAGACTCACCAGTCACCACTGCAACTTTGCAACTTTGCTTTTGCTAAAGACTTGCCACGCACTTGTGCTACAAATTGGAAAAGTGTCTATTAGTACTTGAGCTTCAAGTGCTCTGCAAGGGTACAAATTGCCAATGGAAATGTGCAGCAAGTTAACAGGCTTACAATTCAACACTGCCACAAATTTGTGGCAAGTTATCCTTGCTATCTGGGTGTTAATAATTACTATATCTACAGCTCATGGTACATTATCATGTTGGTCAGTGGGAAGAGTGCTCCTTTCACTTGCAGTCATTGGGGCATATTTACAGATAGCTGAAAAGATCATTGGTGTCAGTGTAAATTATCTAAGGGCAGTAATTGCTAATTGCTCAAGGCACCCCTAGGAACCTCTAGAGGAGCCCTGAAGGAAACCTTGAAATAGTTTTCAGGTCTTGGGTTTTCCATGCTAAAACCAATTCATCCTTACATTGGTTGTCAGGGAGAAGAATCCCACCCTTACAGGCCGCTAAAAAGATCATTGGTGTCTTCCTGCAATATATTCTGTTGCAGCTGCTACTTGTTATTGTATACCAAATAAAAATAGTGAACACACCCAGTAATAGCAGCCATATTTAAGTATATCTTTACTTAACCACTTGCCGATTGCCTAACGTACATTTACTGCAGCAAAGTGGCTCTATTGCGCAAAATCACGTTCTTGTACGTCATTTCGTGCAATAGCCACTAGGTGGCGGGGGCATGCCATTGGAGGAGCGATCCCATGCTGATTAGACAAAGGAGGAGCCAATCAATGGGTCTGCCGGCCACCCGCAATTGTTTCTGAGAGAGGCAGAACGGCAATCTGCCTATGTAAACAAGGTAGATTGCTGTTCTGACAGGGGAGAAGATAGAGATCTTGTGTTCCTGCTAATCAGGAACACCGATCTCTGTCTTCAATCCAGTCAGAGCAACCCCCCACACAGTTAGCAAGCACCCCCTATGGACACATTTAACCCTTTGAGCGCCCCTGATGTTAATCCCTTCCCTGCCAGTGTCATTAGTACAGTAACAGTGCATATTTTTAGCACTGATCACTGTAATAATGTCACTGGTTCTCATAAAAAGTGTCAAAAGTGTCAGTTAGGTGTCAGATTTGTCCGCCGCAATGTCGCAGTCCCACTAAAACTCGCTGATCTCCTACATTACTAGTACAAAAATAATTAAATAAAGATGCCATAAAAATATCCCATGGTTTGTAGACACGATAAAGTTTTGCGCAAACCAATCACTATAAGCTTATTGGGATTTTTTTTTACCAAAAACATGTAGCAGAAAACATATTGGCCTAAATTGATGAAGAAATTCGATTTTTTAACTTTTTTTATTGGATATGTTTTATAGCAGAAAGTAAAAAAATATATATATTTTTTTAAAACTGTCTCTCTTTTTTGTTTATAGCGCAAAAAATTAAAAATGCAGAAGTGATCAAATGCCACCAAAAGAAAGCTCTATTTGTGGGAAAAAAAGGACATCAATTTTATTTGGGTACAGCATCGCACGACCGCGCAGTTTTCAGTTAAAGTATCGCAGTGCCATATCGCTAAAAATAGGCTGGTCATTAAGGGGGTAAAACCTTGCGGGGCTGAAGTGGTTAATAAATAAATATTTATGAACAGGCTGGATTAGTAATACAGAAGAGGCATACTATCAGAATCTGGCCAAAGATGTCGGTGGCAGGTGAGGGTGCTTGTGACGGGAGTATAGTTCCACTGGCAGACTAATCTCATCATCACCACAGGGCTAGTGTACAACAACAGGCAGCAGCTGAAGTTGGCACAAAAGGTGGGGACAGGCGCCTACCATGGGGATGTTGGCATACACCCTAGGGTTACCACCAGTCCAGGGTATCACCTGGAAAGTCCAGGTTTTGACTCATGTGTCCGGGTTTCAGACCCCCTGAAATCCGGACAGATTATTCAGACCAGACTGTGGCTGACTAGCTCCCCAAGTAACTGAGTACCACAACTGCTGAGTGCATAGGTGTGCGCATGGGCCAGGTGTGCCTGGGCAAATCCTAAACACCAGGGCTGCCAACTGTAGGGAGAGCTAGCTGCAAGTGTTTAAGCCGAGTGTCTCTCTCTCACATTGCCCATAGCCAGCACGGTCCCGCACCCCGATTACCGCATAGATGGGAGAGGGGAGAGGGCATGATCTGCTCCTCCTCCTCCTGACTTTACCCCTCTGTGTCTGCCCACACACATTTTCATCCCTAGTGTGCTGTGCCTCAGAAAAAGGGATGTGTGGGTGGAAAACTTGAAGCCCAGAAGTCAGCCGATACATTGTGGATGAAAGGTGCCGAGGCCTGAGCCTCCATCCTCAAGTGAGTGAGCTCACCATCCACTATCTGTAACTGAAGTCTCCCTCTCCCTCCACTCTCCTGCCTCCAAGCAAGTGAGTACACTAACATAAGGGGGACTCATATGTAAGGGGTGATCTGCAGACTCTGATGTAAGCAGGGCTGCTGTTAGAAATCGTGGGGCCCCTTACAGACTACCTGGCAGGGCCCCCCCAAGAAAATATTAAAGATATATTTAGCTAAAATTACAACAAAATCACTATTAGCAGACACAACTATAACATAACTCGCATAATTCCTGCTAAATCTAAACAAAAAAAACTGTTAAATAAAAAAGAAGATGAGATGAGAAAAATATACAGGCTGGGCAGTTGGAGCTCAGTGATTAGAGAGACAGAGAGAGAGAAACAAAGTTACAATTTACAAATAAACTCCTGAGCAGAGATAAGTGCTGGGAGGGGGGCCCACACAGGGAGGGGGATTAGTGAGGGACAAATGTCTCTTTCTCAACAGATAAAAGCTGATAACAGGGAGAGGGACAGATCAGATTCAGGTGCTGGAGGAAGATTTCTGTATTTGTTGTCCATCACTAATCCCCCTCTCTGTGAGGGCCCCCCTGTGTGCTCGGGCCCCCTACAAGAGGGCTGGTGGCCCCCCCCTATCAGCGGCCCTGGATGTAAGGGGGGCTTTGGGAACTCTGGTTTAAGGGGGAATGTAGGGAACTCTGATGTAAGTGGGGGCTTTGGTGAGCAGAAACTCCCTTACATCAGTTACCCTTTAAACCAGAGTCCAGAGTGTTCCCCCTTTAAAAAAAAAAAAAAAAAACATAAAACACACTTATGTCGTCAATTAAGACCACTTTAACATTTTCCCAGGAAACTATCTGCATGGAGTTTGCATGTTCTCCATGTTATTGCCTGGTTTTCCTCTGGGCACTCTTGTTATCCCCCTAAACACATGTTGGCAGGTTAATTGGCTTCTGTCTAAATTGGCTCTACTATATGTATGTGAGATAAGGACCTTAGATTGTACGCTCTTTGAGGACAGGGACTGATGTGAATGTGTGGTATGTAAAGCACTGCATATTTGGATGCCACTAATACATACCTATAACCAATACATTTTCATTAAATTTGGCTAGCCAAGCTAAAGCTAAAGTGGTATTAAACCCAAAACTAAAAATGAAGGTGCCCAGTGGGAGGGGCGAAACGCGTCCAGCAGGGAAGAGATAGAGAAGCCAAACCGATAGCAGATACAAATGCTGTGGCAGCAATCCTCATGGTTTATATGCTTGGAAATGTTATCACTGTTGTAAGTATTTGCAGATGATACTAAACTAGGCATGCCAATATCTTCTATGCAGGATGTGGAAACCTTGCAAGCAGACCTGAACAAAATAAAGGACTTGGGGGTACTGGTAGACAACAAGCTTGGCAGTGGCATGCAATGCCAAGCTGCTGCAAGTAAAGCCAACAGAATACTGGGATGTATAAAAAAGGGGATTCACTCCAGAAATAAAGAGATTATTTTCCCACTCTACAAGACTCTGGTCCGGCCACATCTGGAGTATGCTGTCCAGTTCTGGGCACCGGTCCTCAGGAAGGATGTGCTGGAATTGGAGAAAGTCCAGAGAAGGGCAACAAAAATAATAAGGGGAATGGAGAACATCAGCTATGAGGAAAGACTACAAGCACTGAACCTTTTCTCTCTGGAGAAAAGACGATTGAGGGGGGATATGATATCAATGTACAAATACTGTACTGGTGACCCGAGCATAAGGAACAAACTATTCAGAGAAAGGAGATACAATAAGACACGTGGCCACTCACTAAAACTAGAGGAAAGGCGGTTCAACCTTAAAGTGCGTAAGGGGTTCTTCACTGTAAGAGCGGTAAGGATGTGGAATTCTCTTCCACAAGCAGTCGTATCAGCAGGGAGCATCGATAGTTTCAAAAAACTAGTAGATGGACACCTTAAAGACCACAACATACAGGGGTATTCAATGTACGGTTAAAAGCAAACACACACACGCATCATAGGTTGAACTGGATGGACTGATGTCTTTTTTCAACCTTACTAACTATGTAACTATGTAACTATGTAACTATGTAAGTGCATTTATGCTTTTAATCTTTCAATAAAGTAAACAGTATTATGCTATGATCATCTCTCTCTTTATTGGAATGTATACCATTTTTATGCTGAGAGCCTTGTATACTGCCAAAGAGGGAAAGAGCTAGATCCATCCATCCATATACCACGCTGATTTTGATCTTATTGCTGGTGAGTGGGGATTCAGAAAGGGAGCACGGAGTGTCACCTGAATCCTATATGAGAAGACATCACTAGCACTTTGCACTGTATTGCTATTGAAGGACTTTTGCTTGTCTGATTGCACTTTATGCATCATTGATTGCACTGGCACTTTATGTATTATTGATTGTATTTACATGTTATGTAATATTCACATGTTTTAAGGAAGCAGCACTCATTTTAACACTTTTTTAATAATTGCTTGAGCTTTTACAACCTTTCATAATAGCAGCAGCTCCTTTTGTATTCTATTTATTTCATTTTTATTTACATTTTTAATGCACTTGCACCTTTGGCTTTAATAAGTGGTAACCATACACGCATGGTTATGTATACACTCTAATTGATAGTACAAAAAATCCATAATGGGGGTCACACTACCTTTTTAAATATGTAATATATTTCAGCTTGCCAATTGTTATTTTTGGTGGCTGCATTATTTTTTTTTGTTTTTTAGGCTTTTCCCCTCTTTTTTCACCTGGTGATGTGGCCATTAACAAATCTCCAGTATTAGTGCCGGTTCACATATGCAATGCTGGAAACCGGCGAATTCACTGCGGGTTCCCGCATCACATTCAAATCGCAGGCAGTTCACACTGTCAAATACGAATCGCTGGTGGTGTCAATTCAAAGTTAATCAGATTGCATAGGTGTGAACCAAGCATGTAATCCGATTCTTCTGTGGACCCAAAAAAGGGTCCTGTGCGAATTCGATGTGAATTCAGCCATACAATCTGTATGGCTGAATTTGCATCGCACAGACATTGCATGTGATTTTCACAGCAGTGCGCAATGAATCACATGCGATGTCTGTCATCGATATAGTGTGAAATGGGGCTAAGGGTATCTACACTCTGGATAAAGGAGCACAGGGGTCACCTTTGGACACCAGCATTGTCAGTCTGGGGGGGGGGGGGGTGTTAGATGTATTAGCAGATTTACAGTAGATACAGTAAACAAATTGAAGCTAAGCTCTAAACTTCAGCTAAGGCTGACCATAGGCTGTTCAGATCTCAGCTGGTCCAGCAGGAACCGGCCAAGATTTGAACTGTGTATGGGCAAGCTGAATGTACAAAGTTGATCGATCAATCAACTTGAGTACAACCAGCATGCCTGGTTTTACCTGCAATTATCGCTAGGGGCTGCTGTAGCCATTAGCAATAATCACTGTTTTTTTCTGGCTGGGATGGCTCCCCTCCCGCCGGGAGAATATAATGACTCGGCAGGAGGGGTTCCAACATCAACACTGTCTGTGCTAACGGGGGAATCAAGTGAATTTAAAATTTGCACTGTGTATGGCTGGTCTTTTAATAAGTTACAGCAAACAGTTTTGTTTCTTTTGGGATAAAGGTATTACATAAAAAAATAAAAGCTGATTATTGTAAGCACACCTGTCAGTGTTAAATTGTTTGTCCCAACCCTCTAACTGCTGCATTAGCAAGACAGCTTGTTCTGCTGAAAAACAACAGACTGGCAGGATCACCATTCACCAGGTGAAATTAAAAAAAGAAAAAAAAGCCTAAAAAGAAAATGAATGCAGCCATCACACCTAAGAATTGGTAAACTGCAATATAATAAATGTTTGTTTTGGGGTTCATACCACTTTAACTACTCAAATAAAGTCACCTATATCTTTAATGTCATTAGACACATAAAATGATAGACACAGTGTTCAAGTATATCAACTATATTCAGATCCTATATCAATTATTTAAAAAAAATGTATATTAGATTAATAATATATAATAGAAATATAAAATATATTATATTATTGTTAAAAAAGGATGGCATGTATTCAGCTCCTATATGAAGTAAAGGTATAATAGTTACCTTGATAATTTGCCTGCGCTTCACATCCCCAGTAAAGTTCCAGCAGAACCAGCCATGTCAGCAGCAAGTTTTTCCTTTTAGGCATTTTCATTTCTTTTATATGATCTCCAGGAATAATAGTCCTCTCTCCTCTCTCAGGGCAGCAGATGAGCAGCTCCCCAGCAGCAGTCTGGAGAGTGGATGGAAGCAAGCAGACAGAACCTGATCCTCTCTAAAGCACATGCATGGGGAGAGTCAGTGGATGCAGCTGTCTGGTCCAGCTTTTGGGGGCAATGATGGTCTGCCCTCACAGCCTGCAGAGTTTATTTGGCAGTCCCCCCTGTTGAAAAGAGGTGGGCTCTTCATGGGGACTCCAGCTGTTTGAAATCCCAAAACGCCTATTACCTCCTTGGACAAAGCAAGTGTAAAAACAGTGAACAGTAACACAACACCTCCAGCCTGGTATAAGAAGCCTATGCCAGGCATCTAAGATGTCAAACTATAAAAACATTCAACCGCAGAATAGCCGAGAGCTACATTGCGTAGACCACTCAGTTCCAGACTTTATTTCTTGGTTTAGTATAGCACTATTGTACACATATGGGGATTTGGGGTCCCAGAGAAACTTCAGTCTAATAATTCGTAAGCCTGAGGCTCATGGAAATAGATCAGGATGTCCCATCCAACAGGAAGAGCTGGATAAATGTCGTGCATTCTTAGGAATAGAGTTTTGCTATTTTCAAAGCAACGTTGACTATAATCATGGAATACATTGACGTGATAACTTTAACCCCTTAACACCGATGTTAAGCAAATTAGATTTCTTCTGCTTCAAGAGGTTGTACCAGTGTGATACCTGCAGCTGCTGTTCTTAAGAATGGATAGTCAGCTTTCTTGTGATAACAACCGATGCGGCTAAGCAGCTGCTTGGCCATTATCACAAGCAGTGGGAGGGGACGCCCCCCCCTCCCGCCACTTTCTGCCACTCTGCCAAGGTCTCTGTCCCACCCGGAAACCCAAACGACCAGCCAGCACGTCCATCGGCTGGCTGGAGTCTCGAATAAAGCCAGATTCGGCTTTGATCGTGTCTACGATGTAGAAACCCGAAAGCGATGTCATGACATCACTTCCAGTTACTGGAGCCCTAAAGGTGCCAGATTTAAAAAAAAAATGACAATGTTCAAAACAGCCAAACTTGGTATTTTTATTTCTTTTAAGTGCATAAGAGGGATTTGGGGCCTTATAGACCCCGGATCCCTCCACAAAGAGTACCTGTCACGACCTATTATTGTCACAAGGAATGTTTACATTCCTTGTGATAGTAATAAAAATGATCGAAAAAAAAATTTAAAGGTACAGTGTAAAAATAAAACAATACAATAAATAAATAATAAAAAAATAAATAAAGTAAAGCGGCCCATCCCTCCGTGCTTATGTGCAGAAGTGCCCGCAAATGTAAGCGGTGTTTAAATCACACATGTGAGGTATTGCCGTGATCGTTAGAGCGAGAGCAATAATTCTAATACTAGACCTTCTCTGTAACTCTAAACAGGTAACTGTTTAAACATTTTTAAAGCATCGCCCTTGGAGATTTTTACGTACAGTACCATAGTTTGTCGCCATTCCACGAGTCTGCCCAATTTTAAAGCATGACAGGTTAGGTTTCTATTTACTCTGCGTAACATTTTTTTTCACATATACAAAACAATTGGGCTAATTTTACTGTTTTGTTTTTTTTTTAATTCATGAAAGTGTATTTGTATCCAAAAAAATTGCATTTGAAAAATACAGTGTGACATAAAATATTGCAATGATCACCATTTTATTGTCTAGGGTCTCTGCTAAAAAAAATATATATAATATATATAATATTTGGGGGTTCTAAGTAATTTTCTAGCAAATAATACTGATTTGAACTTGTAAGCAACAAGTGTCAGAAAAAGGCTTAGGCATGCAGGAGATAATATATCTTTGTTAATAGAGATCTGTTTATAGCCATTTTCATTTTACATATATCAAAAGCCCACGCTATTTAAACCACTTCCATACTGGGTCATAGTAAAATGACGCCGGCAGGAACCTTTTGTCGATCCGGGGGCGCGCAGCACGGCGTTCAAGGATGAGGCTCGTCCCTCGGACTGAGCCCACCCCGATCAAGGTAAACAGCCAATGAAATTGGCTGTTTACCACGTGATCGGCTGTGTCCAATCACAGCTGATCACATAAGCGGCTCCAGCGCGAGCCGCTTGTTCTCTCCGCAATGCGCGCCCCTGGGGGTACTTTGAGTACCTGTCATTAGAGTACCCGAGTACCTGTCATCAGAGTACCCGAGTACCTGTCATCGGAGTACCCGAGTACCTCTCTGTATCCCATCAGAGTACCCGAGTACCTCTCTCCAGCCCAGAGTACCCGAGTACCTCTCTGCAGAAAATCAGAGTACCTGAGAACATGTCATCAGCGTACCCAAGTACCTGTCACCAGCCCATCAGAATACCCAAGTACCTGTTATCAGAGTTCCCGAGTACCTGTCACCAGCCCATCAGAGTACCCGAGTACCTGTCTCCAGTGCTTCAGAATACCTATCTGCAGCCCATCAGAATACCTGAGTACCTGTCTCCAGCCCATCAGCGTATCTGAGTACCTATCTGCAGCCCAATAGAGTACCTTAGTAACTGTCTTCTGCCCATCAAAGTATCTGAGTACCTGTCTCCAGCCCACAGTGCCCGAGTACCTATCTGCAGCCCATCAGATTACCAGAGTACCTGTCTCTAGCCCATCAGAATACCCAAGTACCTCTCTGAAGCTCATCAGAGTACCTGAGTATCTATCTGCAGCCCATGCCTCCTAGATTATGTGTTGGGGTGTTTGCTTTCCAAAATTGGGTCATTTTGTTGGGGTTTCCATTGTCTTGTTGTTCCAGGGCCTTCAAAAGTGTGATAGGTTGTAATGAAATGATATGTGTAATTTATGCCCCTAGAACACCTGACGGTGCTCCTTGCATGTTGGGCCTCTGTATGTGACAAAGTCTCACACATGTGGTATCGCCATACTGAGGAGGAGTAGCAGAATGTATTTTGGGGTGTAATTTTGCTATGTACATGCTATGTGTAAGAAATATCTTATAAATTTACAACTTTGTGTAAAAAAAAATGCGTTTTCATTGACTTTCCACATTTTCCAAAAACTTGTGTAAAAAAATGACACTCATTATGCCTCATAGAATATACGTTGGGGTGTTTGCTTTCCACAATGGGGTCATTTTGTGGGTAATTCCATTGTCCTGGTGCTCCAGGGCCTTCAAAAGTGTGATAGGTCGTTAGGAAATTATATGTGTAATTTATGCTCCTAAAACACCTGACGGTGCTCCTTAAATTTTGGGCCTCTGTGTGTGGCCAGGCTGTGTAAAAGTCTCACACATATGGTACTGCCATACTCAGGAGGAGTAGCAGAATGTATGTTGGGGTGTAACTGCAAGTATGCATATACTGTGTGTGAGAAATAACTTGTTATAATGACAATTTTGTGTAAAAAAAAAAAAGAAAAATAATGAATTCTTCATTCATCCCAAGAATTGTGGGAAAAAATTACAACTTCAAAAAACTCACCATGCCTCTTACTAAATACCCTGGAATGTCTACTTTCCAAAAAGGGGTAATTTGGTGGGGTATTTGTACTGTCCTGACACTTCAGGGCCTCAAGAAAAGAGATAGGCTGTCGGTACAGCAGGTGTGATCAATTTTCAATGATTGGCACCATAGCTTGTAGACTCTATAACTTTCACACAGACTAAATAACAACCACTAATTTGGGTTATTTTTACCAAAGATATGTAGTAGTATAAATTTTGGCCCGAATTTATGAAAAAAAATTACTTATTTGCAAAATTTTATAATAGAAACTAAAACAAAATGTTTTTTTTTTTTCAAAATGTTTGCTCTTTTTTCACTTATATCGCAAAAAATAAAAAACCCAGTGGTGATTAAATACTACCAAAAGAAAGCTCTATTTGTGTGAAAAAAATGATAAAAAATTTGATTGGGTACAGCGTTGTATGACTGAGTAATTATCATTCAAAGTGTGAGAGCGCTGAAAGCTGAAAATTGGTCTGGGCAGGAAGGGGGTGTAACTGCTCTGTATGGAAGTGGTTAAACTTAAAGTTATGTCAAAGTTTTACATTTCTATTAGGAAATTAAGCCTTCTCTAACATGCTTGAAATTTCAGCCAAAAGATTTTTTTTGTCCTGTTTTGGATACAGAGGGGAAGGTTTAGAACCTCATTTGACCGTTTATGGCTGAGATTGTCCTTGTTTTCTGTCCCAGTGACCACAGTCTGCAGTGCAGGAAGTGAAGTGGATGAAGTATGTCACTTTGATGTTTGAACAAATTCTACTGGTGTATGGCCAGCTTTAAGCCCCGTACACACGCAACGATTATCGGTCGACCGATCGTCCGACTTTTGTCCAAGTTGTGTTTTGTTGGTTGGAATGTGCCTAGACTGCACACGAATTTTCTCGGCCAACAAAATTCTACTTCAGAAGTGATGTCATGTGTTGGTTTGTTTTCTTTGTGTTTTTTCTTCACTGAGCATGCCCAGACTTGCTCATCAGATTTTTCCCTGTCGAAATCTGTACTGACTGCACGAAAATCGGCCGTTATGGCCGTTACGGCCAACAAAAATTTTATAGTCTGCACACCAGATTTTTTTCGGGCGAAAAGTCGGAGTTGGTTGTCGGAAGCATCATACTAACAAGCCGAAAATCGGCAGATCGGACGTTGGCCGAAAATTCCCTACCAATTTTCGACGCGTGTACGGGGCTTTAGGCTTGATAAAATTTCCTGTTCCTGCTGTTCCTGTTTTGCCACTTCTCACTCCAACATTATGCTATACATCTTGGCACTCTATAACAAGCCTATACAATATATACAGAGTGAAGGATAGCAAGTGACGTCACAGAGGCATGTGTCACTTTGAACAGCGGAAGCCCATTTCTTCCTCCCAGTATGCCTATTTGTGCCTTTAAATTAGTTCTGACAATATCACTAAGGAAAATGTTCTAGACAAACAATGTGTCATAGCATATTAAGTAGTCGGTAAAGATCCAAGCCAGGTTAAGCCTTCTTAACACAGAAACTTGTAAAAAATCAGTACATTTCCATTCTTGTATACTATAGTACTTTCAGCATTTTGCTCCAGCCAAACCTTGTTCAAAGAATTTTAATATGCACATCTACTTCAGTATGACGAAGTATGGCAGGGGAATATATTACAAGAGTCAGAGCATTAAATATTTAAGAGCACCAATGTCCAAAATTGGAATGTGACAATGGCTTAATTCTCAGCATTCGGGTATCAAACTGGGGTTGGGGAGGGAGTAGCACAGAGCTCAATTTATTCTGGCTTGTGAAGGAGGCAGGGGACCAATATAATTTTTTACAGATGTCACTTTGGCTTTTGATCTTAGAGCTGGGTATGATTGAAAACTTTTCCAGACGTGCCTAGGGGAGTGTGCACACAAAACTATCAGTCTCTGTGCAACAGATTACTCTGCCTCTCACTTAGTTTATACATGAAATAAATAGCTGCTATCCCAACCTAACTAAAGATTCCCAAACTTTTGCTAATCAAATGACTTGATGATCATCATCTTATCAGAGGGTACGAGAAGACTCATCCAGCTCATTGTTCTTAGGGGAACAGCTGAAGGACAATGTAGCACTATCCCCATAGGGGGCCACTGGTATTAACTAGTTCTTCTGTCAGGATACTGTCCACAGCAGAGGCTCACGAAGACCTGGTATTCCTGCCAGTATCTTACATGGCCGCAGGAATGAGTGCCAGCCTACAATAGATGCACGAGGACGCACATGGTGCATAGATGCGTGCCGGCACACGTGGACACCTATTACTGACTCGGCTTGCCCCTGAACCTGTCTTCTGCCTGCCTCCTGATCTGACCTCGGCTTGTTTAACGGACTGTCTTACTCTGGTCTCCTGTGTATGACCCTGGCTATTCTACCGACTACGCATGCTCTTGTCCACACCTGGTACCTGACCTTGGCTTTTCCCTGTCTCTTCCCCTGACTTCTGCTCTGCCTGAGTCCTGCTACTTTCCACGGGTGCCACCTGTCTTCAGACACTATACTGATGTCTCATCTGAATACCTGGATGTTTCGTCTTACAACACTCCAGACAGAACATCTCTGCAAATAGTTCTAGCAGGCAACCCATGCTTCTTTGAGCCTGACTTCTCCTGTTCCACCTTCAGGGGATTTTGGAGCTTAGCTGCAGGGGAAGCCCTCTCACCACTGGCCTCCAGCACGAGGTACGTATTATCTTCCCTAAAAGTACAGAGTCTGCCTGTCCCCGCAAGCACCAATCCATTCACGCTGGCTCCAATAACACAGGCCTCTAGGGAATTACTTTTTAGGATGTATTGCTTAAAGAAACTTTAACAGGAGAGGGATTAGGGCATGGGATACTCCAAAATGATTAGTACTTAGCAATCAGAGGTCAGTCTTCTCCTTGGACAGTGTAATGCCTCATGTGGCTTGTTTCTTAGCAGTCTGAGGCTTCAAAGCTGAAGACCATGAGGCCAGTCTCTTTGGCATCTGGTTGCCCTGCACCAATGCACAACTGCTGGTACCCAGTGAAATCTCCAGAAAACTGCACAGTCATAGGGATCAATAAGTCCCCAGGACAGCTGCCAACTTCCTGTTTCCTGTGGACACAGTCCAGTGAGTGAGACCAGATCCCTTGTGCTAAGGTCCTGCAATCAGCTTTTAACCAGGTCCATCCAGGCCCTTAGCCCTGAGGCCTGTAAAAATCTGCATAATCCATGGGTTGTCTGAAGGCAGTAGCCCCTTAGGCTTTGGAACCCTTTTGTGGGGAGAGAACCCAGCTCTTAGCACCTTTCCAGTCCCCTACTGGACACTCGTTTACAGGGAAGGAGCATGATAAATATTCAGGCTGGTTATTTGTAGCTCCCTCCCTAAGCTCTGGAAACTTTTTCCAGAGGCAGGGGGAAGCAATCAATGGCCGTGAAACCCTGAACAGACCAGGACAAATGATCACTGCTCCCTTCATTACAGAATTTGCCAAAAAACTAAATTTACGTTACATCCTGGGCCAGAAGGGTGCTAAAACCAGAACCAATTGCTTTGGTTATTTCCCAAAAACTTTCCATACACCAGTATTAATTTTGGCAGCAAATTTCAATTTAGTTTTAGTCTTAGTCTTAGAACTAAAATTACATTTTTGTTTTAGTCCCATTTTAGTCTTGTGCAAGTCTTTTAGTCGTATGAAGTCGACTAAATCTCCAGTACATTTTAGTCGACTAAAATCATTTTAGTTGATTAAAATCTAATGTGTTTAGTTAAATAATACATTGTTTAAGCATTTCTCTAGAATTTAAAAACTTGTTATACACTCCTTTAGTAAAAACAAAAAAACACCTAATACCATGTTATTATTTATGGTTTGAACAAATTACACGACACAGATTTAGCCGTGATATAATGCCTTTACTCTGTAAAACCAAGTTTTGTTACAAAAATATTGCTTTTTTGAGTCGCAGCTTTATTTCTTGCTATAGGTGCATGCTACTTTTCTGTTGTTGAGAACAAGTAGCTCAAAGCCCACCCACACACAGTCAATTAAATCACTGGGTAGACAAATGCTTGCACGAGTGGGACATACCAAAGAGAAAGATTCTAAGAGTTAAAACAGACAATAAAAGTAATATGGTGGCAGAATTTAAACAAACCACAGCAGCAGCAGAAGAACCACCCAGCTCTAATGAGGAAGACTCCTGAATGACAGAAAGTGACTGTGAGACAGAGTCCAAAATTAATGATCAGTGGTTGGTGAGCCGTTTTTGTTATTCTTTTACATGATGAGACTACAGTCAATTATCAAATGGATATGAGATGAATGCTCTTGGGGCTGTCTGCTCTACTGGTGTATCATTGTTATTTTTCTACTTTATTAGTATCTCATGTAAAACTATTCTCATAGGATGTTGGACCGGACACCGTGTGCAATCTTGTCTGGTGCATACCTTGTGGTCCACATGATGCAGCAGAAGGAGGTAAGTGTTAATAAAATCTTTGATGAAGCAAGATCAATAGGTAACATCTTTAAGTCTTCCATTACATTGCAACACTGAGGTTATTGGAACATTGTGGCCCTACTCTTTTAAATGACTGCCCAACACTGGTCAAGTAATACTACTAGTAGATTCAACATGATCAAAAGACTCCTTAAACTGAAAGAGTCGGTCCGCCAAATTGCAGACAACATGGGATGGGACACAGCTTACTCTACCTAGTTAAATCGAAAAAGCTCACATTATTGCATGATCTATTGCTGCCTTTTGTAGAGCGGAACATACTAAAACCCTCCAGAGTGACTCCATGTCAATGTCCCTGCCATCTTTGATCTACTCTCTACTCAGTCACCTTGAGGACTTTAAATAGAACACTCACTACCAAGACCTTGCCACAATTGCACAGAAAATTAAGGAGAATGTGAACCAGTTTGTTTTTATTCATTCATTCTTAGCTCCAAGTAACTGATGAAATGTTCTCGCCAGTGCTTGCAGCAGCTGCTTGTTTTTTTGTCAATTCTGCTGTCTGTAAAAACCCTTGTTGATGTGGCAGATGAGAATGTTCAGGAAGTGCTTAAGAAGGCAGAGGAGTATGCCCGTGCTGTATGGAAATCCACAATGCCCAATTTACAAGATGAGGATCTGTATGCAGGGCTGCTGATAGAAATCACAGGGCCCTTTACAGCCTACCTGACAGGACCCCCCTCCTCTGAAAATATCAAATTATATTTTTGCTAAAATGCAACAGCTGTGATGCTATGCTTTGCAGCCATGGAAGAAATTATACCCCCGTCAAACACGGTCTATTCAGGTGAATAGTGGCACGGAGGCAATATCTGCACCCCCACCCCCAATCAATCACTGTGTTTATTCAGGATGGTGAGCCCTCCACTCACCATCCTGAATGAAATAATGCCCCCGTGTGGGCAGCAGCCAGCGGGAGAGGAGTGAAACTGTCAGCACTGCAGGGAAAGGGGCACAGAGGGGTCCCAGACAGCAGGCACTAGAACCGATCCCCCTACAGCGCAGCAGAATCCGACAGCACTGCACAAGAGTCACAAGTGTCAGCAACAAACAAGGCAGTACTGTAAAAATGAAATGAATCAAACGCATATAATGTTTATGACATAAATTTCAGTGGCGCATGGATGGTGGTAAGCTCTTAACACTCATACAATATTTTCAATTGATGTGGTGTTCCCTATAATCTGCACTAATCACAACCCCTTTTTGGATGAACTGTTTTCTTTAATTACTCCATTTTTTTCAAGTTTAATGGACTTTTGATGGACTTTTGCTGATTGGTATTTTGGTCTTTGAAGTTCATATACTTTCTTGGTTTATTATACTATATTTAGATTCTGGTATAATAACATCAGTGTTGCTTCAGTTCAACCTATTATAAGTGGTAAGAGGTTACCACCATCCCCGCGCCACTGAAATTTATGTCATAAACATTATGTGCTTTTGATGAATTTCATTTTTACATTATTTTATCTATTAAGTGGCAGCAATTGAAGCATTTATTTATCTTTGACCTTTAAGCGCAGAGGATCACGTAACGGTCTATATTTTATAGTCTATTTATAGTGTTATTTTTACAAACAAGGCAGTACTGCTAGCCTTCCTGCTCGGCAGGTGCCTGGGGCCCCCCTTTTGAACTGAAGAGGCCTGGGCCCGGTACAGGAGGACTGGCAGTACTGCCTTATCAGCAGCCCTGCCTGTATGACTCTAAAGACGATGTGTAAGAAGAGAATATTGAAAAATCACAGGAAGTGGAAGAAGCACCATCCACATCAAAGCAGCCAGTCTTTCGATTTCTTTCAATTGAAGTATGCCACAGAAGACCCAGGCAGAGCATTTCCCAGTTTCCAAACAAGCAGTATAGAGGAGCAGATCAGCCTTACTGGTAATCAGGTGCACACAATCTATTCTGCTATGGCCTTCTCACTGGCCTCAGTGGCCTGTGTTCCTTAGAGCCAATTTTGTATTTTGAAATACTTAAAAGAGCAGTGCAAATAGTTTGCTGTGGAGGTGCACTGGCTTGACTTGGCCCGTCATTGGAGGTTTTATGGAGCTGTGGGGTTGAATTAGGAGAAAAAAAAGTTATTCTGATTTTACTTTCTCGCTCACCTCACACAGTCAGTTCTAAGTTGTCTCTCCATAATATACTACATGTAGGGCCCCTCCCAGGGCTGACCTTAGGCCTTTAGGCACCCTGTGCTGTGCGAAAATTATTGACAGTGCCCCTCCCAGTGACCACATCCCTGTATGTCAGAGAATGCAGACATGATACAAGAGATGGTCAGAGACTGTGGACATGATGCAAGAGATGGTCAGAGACTGCGAACATGATACAAGAGATGGCTTCAGATTGCAGACATGATAGAAGAGCACTAGGGGGCCGGAGAGCACAGGAGAAACGGAGAGCACTAGAGGAGCCGAAGGGCATGGAGGAGCTGAGGAGCACCGTGGGGGGGGGGTCTTGAGAGCATTGAAGGGGGGCTGGAGAGAACCGGGGGAGAGCACTGGGGGGGAGCACTGCGTGGGGGGGGGCAGGGAGAACCAGGGGGGACGGAGAGCACGGAGAGGAGGGGACAGAGAGTTCTGGGGATCCATAGATCACTGGGGAGCCAGGCAGCACTGTGGGAGAGCACTGAGGGGAACTGGAGAGCACTGGGGGGGGGGGTGACTGGAGAGCCCCGGGGAGCTGGAGAGCATGGGGGGGGGAGCTAAGGAGCACTGGGAGGCCAGCAAAAGAAATTGGATAGGAGGAGCAGCGGGGGAGCTCCATATAGAGGAATTGATCTTTACATATTCCTCCTGCAGCCTCTGAATGCCTGATTCTTCTCCTCTCCCTCCTACAGGCATTCAGTGGCTGCAGGAGGAATATGGAAAGATCAATTCCTCTATATGCAGCTGCCTCGCTGTCCCTCCTATCCAGGCACACAGGGAGGCTGCTCTGGCACTCACTTTATTTTCGCTCAGATGGTGGCATCAGGCAATGGGATTCCATGCAGCACCTTCCCCTTCACGGTCATGGGGTAGCTGGGTAGATTCCAGCCCTGTCACCGATCCAGCTGTAGAGAGGCCGGGTGATCGGCGCGGTCTGAAAAAGCAGCCCAGCTACTGCAGCGCTTTCATCACATGGACATGCGGCCCGACGGTGCCGGTGAGCACCCCTGAGTGGTGCTGGCCTGACAACCCCCCAAATATGTGGCACCCGAGGCAGGCCGCCCCACCCCGCATCCCCATTGGTACGCCACTGCTCACAGTGGGTGCTCTGTCTGCTGTCTCTGCTCTGGATGTGGGCGGTCGTCTTGTGACTCGTGACTCGGGACTCAGGAGACCTGGCTGTAATGCACAGTACTGCTCTGGTCTCTGGCAGTCGTTACAGTGCACAGAGTCGTTTCAACCCGATTGCTGGGAGCGGAAGCAGGCGGAGCTCCATGAAAACCGGAAGTTAGTTCATGCGGGTAAATGTCCCTGCCTCACATTTTCCTTTATTTTTCGTTTGCTAAGGAAAACGGAATTGATTTTCGTCATAGTTTTCATCAGTGGACGAAAATGTGCTGTACTTTTCATTAAGTTTTCGTCACTGTAAAAATGCCGCTGATGAAAACTTTGACTAAAACTTTTTCATTGATGAAATTAACACTGCCATACACCAATAGATTTTTTTTTCATTCAGTTTGCCAGCTGAATTAAAATACTAATGGTTTCTTCCATCTAATACCTGAACAGCAGCTGCATCTTTTTGGTTGCAGCCACTGTGCAGCCAACAATGTTCCACCTGGCTCCTTCGATTTTTTCAGTGGAAGGGTGTCAGGCAGGAGGAGGCCGACAGGGCTATCTATGAAGTGAAATTTGGCTAATTCATCAGGGACATGATTGGGAAATTGATGAAATCTGCACAGTGTATGGCCAGCTTATAGCGGAGCTAAATCCCCCTATCCTTCACAACCATGGAAGCTGCTATCTTAGTCTCTGCTTGATCTGCAGTTGCGATGGTGCTGCAAATATGATCTGTTATCACACCAGCTATTTGATGATTGTAAGCACAAGCAACTGTTACAGTTATCATTTACAACATCTCTTGAATGAAAGGCTGACCATACATGAATCAGTTTTTTTTTCGATCAGCCATCTACACAAGCGAGGTGGATAGAGGAATCATCCCTGCTGTGGTATTGTATTCTGACAGTGGGGACTCCTCTGCTGTCAGAATACACGGATCAATGCTGCAGCTAACTATACTCGATATTATACTATACTCACAGCCAATCAGAAGGGAGAGACCTTGGAGAGCCTTGGGTCCTGTGCACATCACTGGATCGAGATCAGGCTTGGGGGGGCTGAGGGGGGAGCTGCACACTGAAGGTCTTTTACCTTCATGCATAGAATGCATGAAGGTACAAAACCTTCAGCCTTTACAACCACTTTAACTGTTTTGGGAAACAGTTAAATAATGGATTTATTTCCGGTATAAGAGTGATAATGTTTGCTCACTAACTTATGTTGAGGTGCATAAATGAATTAACTGGTGTTCCAAATGTCACAAAGAAAGTATTTTTTAGCACATATGTGCTCCAAGAGGTGAATAAAGAAACCGTTGTTCCAGTTGACAGGTGGTAGGAATTCTAGTGTATATACCGTACATGTGCCCCAAGAGGTGAAATAATATACTGGTTTTCCAACCATCGGAATATTAGAATTTCAATGCATATAAGTGCCCTAATAATTGTCAAGAGATGGGGGTCACAACTGTCAAAAAAAGAACTGGATGTTGTACTAAGGGCCACGAGTTTTTCTGCTACAGATGTTTGTACCATAGAATTAAACTATAAATGTTTGACAAGATGGTACATTACACCTGTAGTAGCACATAAGTACCATCCAGATAAAATAGATAAATGTTGGAGGGAATGTGGAGGTATTGAGTCGATGTACCACATCTGGTGGGACTGCCCCAATATTAGGGAATATTGGATAAAGGTGCGACAAATCATCAGTGAGATTACAGAAACAGTCATTCCTAATGACCCATGGGTCTGTTTATTCCATAAAACGACACTTCCACTTAAACAATATAAAACAGCCCTGGTTCCAATCTTATTAATTGCAGCAAAGGCGACAATACCTAGAAAGTGGTGCGAAATAGAAAGCCCAAGTCTAAAAGAATGGTGTAGTAGAATTAACTATGTCTATAATATGGAGTATATTAGTAGTAGACAAGAGGAATATCCAATGCACATGATTAAAAAATAGGAAAAAAGGGCAGAATTAAAAAAACTAGTAAATATACAGAAATTAATATTTAGCTCTTATTGTCGTAAGAGGAATGAAGGTAATACCCCTATATAGGAGGAGAATTACCGAGAAAGGAGTTTAGGTTAGAATTTTCAACCATTATTAAAATACTTAAAAAAACATAACAAACTTAGAAAGAAGTAGAGGTAGTTTAAATAAGAGACGATAGGAGGAGAATAAGAGGGGAGGAAGGGGAGGAGGGTGGGGGAGGGAGGATGGGTTGGGTTGTTGTGTGAAGACATTTGACATTTTTTCTTATTATTAAAATCTTTATACGTTTTTGTATAAATTTGATAGAAAATTCAATAAAAATTAAATTACAAAAAAAAAAGTGCCCTAATAATTAGTCTAAATAAACACACTATTCTAGCTGACCAGAGGTAGAATTTCCATTGTATATACGTACCCTGTTTGGTAATCCAATACTGACTGGGATTACAGACAATAAAATTGGGAGATTTAAAGCGTAACTCCACTTTTGATGACAAAAAACATTCCTCTCTGGGTGATTTATGTACAGTACATTGCAAGTATTATAAAAACCTTTGTTGTAAATTCCTACATTTTGGAGCAACCCCAACCCCACCTAAAAAGGGGTGCAGCAGAACAGCAACACTAACTTTATCCAACTACGCCCAAAAAATAAAAAATCCCACCTCTGCTCTCACCGTTTGGGCCCCTCAGTTGACCTGATGGGGTCCAAGTTAATGTAATTTAAAGGGTTTGTAACCCTAAAGAAAAAAAAAAAAAGAGATCCTGTTCCTTTATATCAGGTTAAACAGCACAGTGCTTGTGCTGTCTAATCTGCCCCTCTCTAAGCTGTAAAAAACCTGGTTGATCCAGCCTGTACCTGTGTCCCCCTCTGTGTGCTGACCACGGTAATTATGGCTGCTGAGCCCTGATTACTGAGGTCAGTTTACATGCCTCCGTCATCCGCAGCTCTCCTCTCTCCCCCTCCATCTCTGTCAGCTCTGTGTGTCTATGTGAGCTGTCACCGCTCCCCCCCCCCTCTCCTGTTGCTATTAGTACCCAATTAAACTTTAAATAATGTCACTGCCAGCCCCTCTGTTTTGTTCAGCCATATTGCACTGTATAAGTGTTTTATTTTTTTTTTAAATTAATGTCTCTAATTCATGTCTCCCAGGCTGACGTCAGAGGGAGATCTCGGCCTCTTCCACTGCAGCCCTGGATCGGAGTACGAGAGCGGCCGGTAATCATGAGACCGGCCTGAAGATACATGAAAAAAAGATATTGAAGCCCCGTACACACGTACCGATCGTCGGCCGAACGATCGGCCGTCTTTTGTCCGAGGGCTGTCTTGTCTGTTGAAAACTGCAAAAGACTGCACACGAATTTTGTCGGCCAACAACAGCCGACTGCAGAAGTGATGTCATGTGATGGTTAACTTTCCGTGTGTTTTTTCTTCTCTGAGCATGCCCAGTCTTGCAAATCTGCTGTCTGTCGGCCGAATTCTGTACTGACTGGCGAACAATCGGCCGTTCTGGTGTCGGCATACAAAAATTTTAATGCTTGCACGACAGATTCTGTTCGGCCGAAAGTGCGCTGTTGGCTGTCGGAAGCATCATACTAACAAGCCGAAAATCGGCCGATTGTTCGGCGGCCGAACAGTTTCGGCCGACAATCTGTACGTGTGTACGGGCCTTTAGAGGCATTGTTTTAAAAAAACAAATAAAAAAAAAAAACACTTAAGCCCCATACACACGTACCGATTGTCGGCCGAACGATCGGCCGTCTTTTGTCCAGTGCTGTCGTGTTGGTTGAAATGTGCTCTAGACTGCACACGAATTTTGTCGGCCAACAACAACCAACTTCAGAAGTGATGTCATGTGATGGTTTACTTTCGGTGTGTTTTTTCTTCTCTGAGCATGCCCAGTCTTGCTCATCTGGCTTTTGTCGGCCGAAATCTGTACTGACTGACGAACAATCGGCCGTTCTTTGTTGGCCAACAAAAATTTTATAGCCTGCACACCAGATTTTGTTCGGCCGAAAAGTCGCAGTCGGTTGTCGGAAGCATCATACTAACAAGCCCACAATCGGCCGATCGGACATTGGCTGAATATTTACGCCCGACAATCGGTACGTGTGTACGGGCCTTTATACAGTGCATTATGCCTGCATACAAGAGAGGGGTTGGCAGTGACATTTAATGTTAAGGTTACAAACACTTTAAGCCCTGGTAAGCAAGTAGGAGCTGGGGTGTGATATAGCAAAATCCATTTATTTATTTATGTAGGCAGAAATGAACAATAAAGTTGCCTTAGGCGCCCTGTTTAGTCGATGGGGCCTGGGCCCAGTAACCCACGACAGGTTGTACTGCCTTATCAGCGGCCCTGGTACCTAGTATGCACCTGCCTACTTGGACTCTCCTGCAGCAGGGATTTTAAAGAATGTCGGGCCTTTTACAGGACTTCTTTTAAATAGATACTTCTTCTACTGAGTGATGCATCTGTTCATTTATGAAAACTGACAGTCTGTTCACTTATTTATTTTTCTGTTCTATTCCCTTTGCCCAATCAGAACTGCTCAGAATTCCTTTACAGTAGGAGTACTGGAAGCTGTATTATGTTGAAGGGACAAAGGGACTTTTACCATGTTTCATTCTTTATTGTCTTGCATACTTGTTTTCTAATCAGTGACTCACTTAAGCTGGCCATGTCAAGATTTCCTGCAGGCTGAATGAGATTTTAGCACATTATTTCCCTAGTCCCTTATCGCAGTGGTTCTCAACTCCGGTCCTCGGGACCCACCAACAGGCCAGGTTTGCAAGATAACTAAATTACATCACAGGTGATCTCATTTGCTGCTCAGTGATTGTGGTATTCTAGTCTGCATCCCCCAAGGTAATACTTAAAATCTGGCCTGTTAGTGGGTCCCGAGGACCGGAATTGAGAACCACTGCCTTATCCTATGGAGGGATCTTCAGTGCCAGCTATCGTATTCTGACAGCCAACACCCACAGCTGTCAGAATACCTGAACAGTGCTTTCATGAGATTGCAGGCAGACACAGCTGAGAATGTTCACAGCTCCTTTGACAAAGGTCAATTAAAAAATCTGTTTACAAGCCAGGTGGGAATGACAGGACCACCCATGGAACAAATTTGTTCTGTGTCTGGCCAGCTTAAATATAAACTCTGGGAAATTTTAAAATAATCCCTTGCAGTGGGACTGTGCCAGCACTGCAAGGGTTAATTGTTCATTTAGGTCTAGGGAGACACAGAAAAGAAGATTTATTTAGTTGAGCCTTTACTTCTCTGTGCTGCTAGACCAGTCCCTACAGCCTCTTTGCCCTTGCATTCCAGTGGTCTGAAGTCCTGAAGTCATCAAAACCAATGTCGAGTCCTTGGCCATGCATTGGACATGATGATGCAGGTGGACAGGCCACTACCAGAGCATGGGGAAGCACTGTCTGCTGGGGGAGCAAAGAATCAGGTAAGTAAAAGCACTTCTCCACTCCCCAAGACAAAATATACAGATAACCCTTACAATGCAGGGAGAGCCACAATGCAAGGGGGAATTTTAACATTTCCCGGGGTTGGGCTTTGATTCCCGGAAGATTTACCCCCCTTCATGACCAGGCCATTTTTTGCTATTTGGCACTGCGTTACTTTAACTGATAATTGCACAGTCATACAACGCTGTACATGAATTAATCTCATGTCAACCCCCCCACAAATAAAGCTTTCTTTTGGTGGTATTTGATCACCATTGGGTTTTTATTTTTTGCGCTATAAAAAAAAAAAAGAAATACCAACAATTTTGAAAAAAACAACAATATTTTTTGCTTTCTGCTATAAAACATATTCAATAAAACAATGTGAAAAATCAAATTTCTTAAAAAATGTAGACCAATATGTATTCTGCTACATTTGTTTGGTAAAAAAATTCCCAGTAAGTGTATATGGATTGGTTTGTGCAAATATTATAGCATCTACAAACTATGGTTTATATATAATGGGATTTTTATTTATTTATTTTATACTAGTAATGGCAGTGATCAGCGACTTATAACGGGACTGTGATATTGTGGCAGACAATCTGACACCTACTGACACTTTGTGGGAACCAGTGACACTAATACCATAATCAGCACTAAAAAAATGCACTGTCACTGTACTAATGACACTGGCTGGGAAGGGGTTAAACATCTAGGGCGATCAAAGGGTTAACTGTGTGCCTAACCTATGTTTTTACTTTCAGGTGCTTTTGCTAAAGGATGTGCTGGATTTTATTCCCTGCTTTGCAGGGAAGCAAGATCCAGCACATCACAGCTGACAGGACAGGGCTCTGCATTGTTTACATAGGCAGAGCTCCATCCAGTGTGTCTCCTTGCAGATCATTGGGTTCCAGCGGACATCCATTGACCTCAGAAGCGGCGTGCTGGTGGCATGCGCATGTGATCCCTGCAGGGGAGTGCAGGAATGTGTACAGCATATACATGATTCTGCACAGAGTGGCCATCCTGTAGCAGTAAAGCTGCTATAGGGCGGTCTGTAACTGTTTAAGCTGTGAAGCGAAGACTGACCCAAAGCTTGCTTCTTTGGAAATCAGCATTGACAGCTCCACATTTCCTGATATCCTAATATCCATATCCTGATAGCCTAATATAACTCTACATTTGAAATGATTATAAAACGGGATGAGATGAGGGAAGCAGGACACTCATGATGTTTTTTCCAGATACTGTGTGACACCATCAAATGTATCAGAAATAAAATTAAACAACATTGATGTAAGTGGTTGCAGACTTTAGGAAACACACTTGAAAAAACACTCCACTAAGTATACAATGTATAAATTGATGGTTCAGTGAAGAGCATTCCCAGATGAGAAGCAAATAACAAAGGCTTTATAAACAGTAACATGATTGAGTTATTTTTATAAACAAATCATTAGAAACTTGGAGAATTTCTTAAAGAAAAAACAAGATGCGAGTTTAGCAAAGGTTACAAGAATAAGTTATCAGTAAATGTAAGCTGATGAATTACTTACTAAAACTATTTTGACAGGTCTTACAGGTATTTATGCAAAGAATATCTATTTGTCATGTAGCGCTACCCCCTTAGGAGCCACTTGGTAATTTGGGTCCTCTGTTCTGCGCTTCAACTCCAAGAACACCCTCAGCCCCTCTGACACACCTGGTTGAATTAAAGGTACTGCAAGTACTTATAGGAACACTAGCATAGATACCTTTACCTCAACTGGTAGTTAGGACCAGGAAATAGACAGTTTAGTTTAAATGAACTGTGAAAAGGGTTAGAATAAATGGTGGTTTGAGCATAAATGAACACACAGAAAGTAGGTTCAGACACAGTCCGCTAGACAGTATAAACACGATGCCAAGGTAACTTAGAATAAATTTCTATACCACTAGACTGGTATTAATGCTTGAATCATCCAAGTCAGTGATAAACAGTCCATATAAGCATTAACTGCAACGTAAATAATAATAATACTATAACTAGTCAAAAGTGCACTCTAGGGCAATGTATAGGATTTTGGTCAATGTCCCCTGAGAGGTACCTCTTAGCGTAAGCCATAGGTGAAGGTCTTTGTGTAGCAGCTGTAAAAGGACCCTCTTTTGTCTTAACTCTTCAGCTGGTTTGCATTGGGGCCCACTTGTACCATTGGTGCATGTGAGAGTAGTCCCAGGCAAGCCTGCAAGCAGTAATAAGGCTACTAGATAGCTGTGTGGTCAACTCCTAAAGGGCTCAGTCTTTCTAGCAGCAGATGGTAAATCCCCACAGCAGCATCTCCCTCACAGCAAGAGGAAGCTGTGTCCTGTACAGCCTGAGAAAATGCAGCTCTTTCCCCTCCTCCTGGCAATCTCCCTCTAGGAAATGCCGTTCGAATGCTCTTGATTACAGTAGAGTCTTTCTCTTTGGACTACAGTTCCCATGATGCAGTGCTGCCTGTCTCTGAACTCTTCCTGTTCAGCAGATCCCTCCTCTGCTGATATAGCTGTTAACCAGTTCAGTCCCTCGGGGCAGCAGCTACAGAGAGCAGCTGCAGCCAGTGTTTCTCTCACTCTCCATTCTTAGCCAAGCACCTGGCTACAGTCATACAATACACTGAAACTGACACATGGAAATGGAAGCCACCATTCTCTGTTCCAAAGTCCCTGAAGTAAACGTTTTCCTTTTTTACTTAATCCTTAACGTCGGCTGTACAATTATATGTGGTAGCATGGTGCTACTGAGTTTTCTCATATATGCCTGCGTTGACATATGTTTGTGTTGGTGTGAGCTCACTCAGCACTCCCAGCACAGTGATGGCATTGTCTCTGACAGCTCCTGGTCATTCTTTACATTCAGGAGTAGGCTCCTGATCATGTGATCACTGTGGCAGTGTAAGAGACGCTCAGTTGGATCCAAACAGACATTTGTGCGCATGCCCAGGCACAGAGGAAGGAATGTGCAAATGCTCATGCGCCAATGTGCGAATGCGCATGCGCCAATGCGCGTACGCAACGCGCGCACGCAATTGGCGCCAAACGGCCTATTTATACTGAGCAGTGACAGGAGCACATTGCTGAGTGGTCTTTCAGCTTGTTCCTTTTTACCTGTGCCCTGACCTGCTTCTGGATTTCCCGTTATACCGACCCGGCTTGCCCTTGACTCTCCTTGGATTCCTGCCTGCCTACCTGTGACCTCAGCTTGTGTTTGACCCTGCCTTTGCCTTATGCTTTTGTACCTTGCTGCCAGACTGTGTACCGACTTTGGCTTGTATCCTGACTCCGCTCCTGTCTCCTGTTCCCGTACCCGTGCTTTCCGGCAGGCTCCTGCCTTCTCATCCAGCATCACTGAGTTCCAGTTCCAGGTGTCCATCCGGTGATCCACAGCCATCAGTCTACTGCCAAGACATCACCTGCTATACCGGCCCTCGTGCTACTCTGTGTCCTACACACGCCTGTCATCTCTATCAGGGGGGTTGAACAGAAGGTGCAAGAGAAGCCCTCTCTACAGCTTGGTCTCCACCAGGTACGTGATAGGCAGCCAATCATGATGATGGCATAACCGGGAAGCCCAAGTGACACCTCCAGCCGACTCCTGCCAGCTGAAAAGGGTTAACCACTTGCCGACCGCCGACTGACTATATAAGGTGGCAGTCAGCCCATCCCAGGCAAAGTGACGTACCGGTATGTCACTAGCCTGGGAGCCAATAGGGGGCGAGCGCGCGCCGCCGGAGGCACGCTCCCACCCTCACTCATTCCCTATGCAGCCCGCGCATGTGACCGGCGGACCCGATGTCACTCGCGATCGTCGGAGAGGGAGAAAGGCAGATGGCTAATGTAAACAAAGCCGCCTGTCATTCTCCCCTGTGTAAAAGCACAGATCATACGGTCCTGCTATGTAGGACCGTTGATCTCTGCTGTTACACACACAGCCACATCCAATCACAGTTAGAAGCACGCCCCTAGGGACACACTTAACCCCTCCCTCTCCAATAAAGTTAACCCCTTCCCTCCCAGTGTCATTTTTACAGTAACAGTGCATATGTATAGCACTGATTACTGTAGTAATGTCACTGGTACCCCCAAAAGTGTCAAAAATGTCAGTCAAGGGTCCGATCTGTCCGCCGCAATGTCGCAGTCCCGCAAAAGAAAAACGCAGATCGCCGCCATTACTCGTTAAAAAAAAAAACAATAAAAATGACAAAAATCTTTCCCTCAGTTAGTAAACGCAATAACTTTTGCGCAAACCAATCAAAATACGCTTTTTGCGATTTTTTTTTTTTTTACCAAACATATGTAGCAGAAAACGAATTGGCCTAAAATGTTAAAAAATCTGGATTTTTACATTTTGGGGGGGGGGGGGGGGAATTTCATATAAAAAAAACGTGAAAAATATTGTTATTTTTGCAAAATTGTCGCTCTTTTTTTGTTTATAGCGCATGATCAAAAAATCGCACAGGTGATCAAATACCACCAAAAGAAAGCTCTGTTTGTGAGGAAAAAAAGAACGCCAATGTCATTTGGGTACAGCATCGCACAACTGCGCAATTGTCCGTTAAAGTCAGGCAGTGCCGAATCACAAAATAGGCCCTGGTCAGGAAGGGGGTAAAATCTTCCGGGGCTTAAGTGGTTAAAGAATCATTCAAGGTATTTGCTTGTTATACATAGTTACATTGTTCCAACTTGGTATACATCATACCGGACTGGTGCTGCTGGAAGCTGGAAATCACTGATGAAGAAACCACTACTACACTGATCTCCACTTGCTTCCGGGTTCTGTACTGAGCAGCTGGCCTGGTGCACCGTGACCATAGGAGGTCAGCACTTGGCTTTGCATTTTCTGAATGAATGCAAAGTGTTCTCTGATTGGATGGTGGAGAGGTGGGCAGCTGATGTCATGCTCTCCACCTCATCCAATCAGAGAACGCTTTGCATTCATTCAGCAAATGTGAAAAATTTGCTGAAAGTTGCCTGTTCTGAGCGACCAACTTCCTGTATTCTCATGGCATCAGGCTGGCTCAGCACGGGACCCAGCAGATCAGTGAAGTAACTGGACCAATGTAGCTATGAGTATAATATGCCTGTGCCTGGAATTATTTTTTAACATACATACAGTATATAATAAAATTAATGAAAATACAGTATGTTGGCCATAGTTATTGGTACCCCTAACCTAATATTTTGTAGCACACCATTTGAGGCAATACTAGACCTACAATCAAGCATTTTCTGTAGCTCTGAATTTTATAGTAGCAATTTGTCCCTCTGCTCTGGAAAAAATGCTTCAAATGTCTTAGGTTTGATGGGTTCAATGCCCCAGCTTATGTCCTGATTTCATAATGCCCAGCATGGATTAAAACCGCCTGGTTCCAGAGACAGCAAAGCGACTCCATAACATTGTGAAGCCTACACCATGTTTCACAGTAGGGATTTTTTTAAGTGTTTACAGTATCATTGTAAAAAAAAGTTCACATATTTGTCTCCTATGGGACAAATACAGTACATGTAGTACAGTAAGTGCTTTCTAACCCTAGTTATGTGACCCCCCCCCCCCTCCACTGTCAATTTGACAAAAGCTATAAAAGAGATGGCAGATTGATAATGTAGCAGCAAACAGTTTTGGGAAACCAGAAATGGACTCCGGACGCAGACTTCAGGAAAACAACTTTTTTTTTTTTTATTTGTTAGCGAAGAAGACTTAGCAACGACTTAAGTCAGTTTGCCAAGTGACCAAATAGGCGTGTACATCACATCACATACACACACGGCAATTAACATTTCTAGCTGTTTTTGTCCCTGTAGTTCTACTGGGTTTTTTCAGAATCAAATCAAACATTTTATTTTTACTAACTATGCTATTCGCCATCTTACAAGGCTTTCCAGCTGATGTGACTTTTCCCTCTTTGATGCTATCGTAGTGAGAGTTTGAGCGGAGACCAAGCTCCACACACGTGGGAAGAAGTTATGGTAGTTCGGGTTCGTCCCGGGCTGGTAATGGTTGGTACTTCCACATGGCCATTACATGGGCCACTGCCTTCCTCTCTACAGTAGCCTCAGTGAAACCTTGGATCATCCTGGTCACAAAGGGAATAAGGCAAGGAAAATACAGGCGACCAGTTTTGCCATTGCTACCCCTAACATGGCTTTTAGCCCACTTTCATTTGGGAACCAATCCCCAAACCAACTGCCAGCATTAAACCCATTCCAGGTCTGTATAGGTACGTGAGCTAGCTTTCTCATCCTGTCAGTAATCTCTTCGATAGCTTTCCCACGGTCATCAATCTGCAGCAAATACTTAGATTGAATTTACCACACACCCCTTCCTCTGCAGCTAGCAGGTAGTCTAAAGCAAGCCTATTCTGGTAAATACTGTTAGGCAGCTTAGTTCTTTTGGGGCTCACTTTAGTAGTTTTGATACACGGGTCCAGAGGCGGCTCTAGGCTTTGTGAGGCCTTAGGCAAAATTTAGACATGAGGCCCCACTGAATCCCTTTGCAGAGGTTAAGGAGAGAGTGAGAGAGAGAGAGAGAGAGAAGACCCCTCACATCAGAGTACTCACTGGGAGGCAGGAGAGACAAGGGAGGGACTGGATAAATGGATGGATGGATCAGGCTCAATCTTTCCTCATCTGGCTGCTGGGCTTCAAACTTCCCACTCAAGCATCCCCTGGTGGGCAAGCACAAGAGGAGAGGGCAGGAGGAGGAGGATCAGAAGGAACTGTCAGCGCTGGCTTTGCTGAGCGGCTGTATCTTGCTGTAAACAGGGCCGGTGCTAGACTATTTTGCGCCCTAGGCAAGACCAGCTAATTGCGCCCCCCCCCCCAAAAAAAAGAAAAAATATAAATAAATTTACTAATACTAGCACCAGAACTCCTGCATAACATTAAACTGATGACCTATAGCATCTTTTCATGTGTGCACCCATGAAACAGCAAAAAACTTCAGTACCTTATATTTTTTCATAAGCAACACTCAATAAGCCCCTACAGGACATCAGGTTAGTGTTATGCAGTAGTTCTGATGCTAGAGATATAGCTGTCAGTCTGGCGTGCGTGGTGATGCATAACGTGCAGGGCAATCGCATGCATTTTTTTTTTTTGTGTATGTCTTGGGGGGGCGCTCTAAAATGTTTTGCTTTTACATGTGTCTCTTTAAATGTTTAAAACTTTTTTTTTTACATAACTTTTATTGCCATTAGATAGAGGACCAATAGCCCCCTATGTAGTAGCATATAGGTGATAGGTACTCTTGATTAGAGAGAGCCTGGTGGACAGGAGAGGGAGGGTGCAGCCAGGTGGAGGGGGAATGCAGCCAGGTGGAAAAGAGAGGGGGTGCAGCCAGGTGGACAGGAGAGGGCAGAGCCAGGTGGACAGGAGAGAGGGGTGCAGCCAAGTGGGGGAGGACAGAGCCAGGTGAACAGGAGAGGGGGGGGGTGCAGCCAGGTGGGGGCTGGACAGAGCAAGGTGGACAGGAGAGAGAGTGGGGTGCAGCCAGGTGGGGGGTGGACAGAGCCAGATGGACAGGAGAGGGAGGGTGCAGCCAGGTGGGGGGGGGATGCAGCCAGGTGGAAAAGAGGGGGGTTGCAGCCAGGTGGACAGGAGATGGGGTGCAGCCAGGTGGTGGGGGAGGACAGAGCCAGGTGGACAGGAGAGGGTGGGGGGTTGCAGCTACAGAAGGTGGAGGGGGGGATGCAGCCAGGTGGAAAAGAGGGGGGTTGCAGCCAGGTGGACAGGAGATGGGGTGCAGCCAGGTGGTGGGGGAGGACAGAGCCAGGTGGACAGGAGAGGGTGGGGGGTTGCAGCTACAGAAGGTGGAGGGGGGGATGCAGCCAGGTGGACAGGAGGGGAGTATGCAGCCAGGTGGGGGGGGCAGAGCCAGGTGGACAGGAGAGGGGGGAGGGTACAGCCAGGTGGGGGGGGGACAGAGCCAGGTGGACAGGAGACGGGGGTTGCAGCTACAGAAGGTGGAGGGGGATGCAGCCAGGTGGACAGGGGAGGAGTGTGCAGCCAGGTGGGGGGGGGGGGACAGAGCCAGGTGGACAGGAGAGGGGGGTGCAGCCAGGTGGAGGGGGGATGCAGCCAGGTGGAAAAGAGAGAGGGGGTGCAGCCAGGTGGAAAAGAGAGAGGGGGTGCAGCCAAGTGAGGGGGAAAACAGAGCCAGGTAAACAGGAGGGGGGGGTGCAGCCGGGTGGAGGGGAAATGCAGCCAGGGGGAAAGAGAGGGGGTTGCAGCCAGGTGGACAGGAGAGGGGGGGAAGCCAGGTAGAGGGGGGATGCAGCCGGGGGGGGGGGCAGAGCCAGGTGGACAGGAGAGGGGGGATGCAGCCAGGTGGGGGGTGGTAGAGCCAGGTGGACAGGAGAGGGTACAGCCAGGTGGGGGGGGAGGACAGAGCCAGGTGGACAGGAGAGGGGGGGCAGCCAGGTAGAGGGGGGATGCAGCCAGGTGGGGGGGACAGAGCCAGGTGGACAGGAGAGGGGGGATGCAGCCAGGTGGGGGGGACAGAGCCAGGTGGACAGGAGAGGGGGGATGCAGCCAGGTGGGGGGGACAGAGCCAGGTGGACAGGAGAGGGGGGCAGCTAGGTAGAGGGGGATGCAGCCAGGAGGGGGGGGGGCAGAGCCAGGTGGACAGGAGAGGGGGGTGCAGCCAGGTGGAGGGGGGATGCAGCCAGGTGGACAGGAGAGGGGGGGTGCAGCCAGGTGGACAGGAGAGGGGGGGTGCAGCCAGGTAGAGGGGGGATGCAGCCAGGTGGGAGGGACAGAGCCAGGTGGACAAGAGAGGGGGGTGCAGCCAGGTAGAGGGGGGATACAGCCAGGTAGAGGGGGAGGCAGAGCCAGGTGGACAGGAGAGGGGGGTGCAGCCAGGTGGAGGGGAGGGCATGCAGCCAGGTGGGGGGGACAGAGCCAGGTGGACAGGAGAGGGGGGTGCAGCCAGGTGGAGGGGGGGATGCAGCCAGGTGGGGGGGACAGAGCCAGGTGGACAGGAGAGGGGGGTGCAGCCAGGTGGAGGGGGGGATGCAGCCAGGTGGGGGGGACAGAGCCAGGTGGACAGGAGAGGGGGGTGCAGCCAGGTGGAGGGGGGGGGGTGGACACAGAGAGGTGCAGGAGAGAGAGGGGAGAGGAGAGAGACTGGCAAGTCAAAGTGCTCACTCACTTGGAATGGTACCGGGTGGGGGATGTTATTGTAGCTGGAGAGGACAGAACAGAGGGGAATGGATCCTCTCCAGACTCCACCTAGGACAGTTGCACTTCCCGAACCATCACCTGAGCACAGTGAGAGAACAGAGGGGGCATCAAAGGAGAGGAGCAGGTGAATGGGATTTCTGAGTCCCTTACCTTACATAGCAGGTAGAAGACAGAGGATGCAGCATGTCCGAGCAGAGGGCAGAAGCTGTCCAACTTTTCATTTAACAGACAGATGATTGGTTGCTAGGACCGCCCATAGTAACAAATCACAGGCTTTTTAACTTGAAAAGTTGGACAGCTCCCGCCTTCTGCTCGGACATTCTGTCTTCTACTTGCTGTGTAAGAGTGAAATTAGCGGCAGGGAAGGAGAACACACATAGGCAGTCTGCCAGATACCACAGCACTTGTCACCTGTGACCTGCACTTACCCCCCCAGCCTCGTGTACCTGATCAGGGCGGGCCAGGCGCAGTCCTCTTGGAAGGCAGCAGCACCTTCTCTCCTGCTGGGGGGGGAGGGAGTTCTCTGTGTCATCTTATGCATGCAGTCCGTCAGGCAGCACAGCTGAAGTGCTCACTCCTCACCGCTGCATGCAGCCAGCAGGATGCCAGCGCGACGCTCCGGGACCCCACGCTGTGCTGATGGCAGGGAGATCCTTGCTGCCAGGCTCAGAGTCAGCTCTTTAACTAGGCAAATTAGGCGGCTGCGAGGCCCCTGTGAGTGCGAGGCCTTAGGTGACCGCCTAATTTGCCTAATTAGAGAGCCGCCTCTGCACGGGTCACATGATTTGTTCTCCCCCTTATGGGTATGGCCAGTATTATTACTATGGTTACCAGTAATCTTATTAAAGCATTTTTAAAAAACATTATATTGGTAAATATTCCCAGCTTCGGTTGCACATTGACCGGTCAGCTTCCAGGTGTGACTGGAGCAGAGCTAGCAGATATCAGATGTCCTTTTCTTCCACCGTTCGTTGACCCAACAGCTTCCAGGTATGTGTTGTAAGCAGGGCTGCAGTCCAACTATCTTCTGCCATGGAGGGCTGGAATTCTTCTCTCTGGTTTCTCTGGTCAGTTTTAGATTTATCGGGTCCTAAGGGTCTACTGTACTCAGCCAGGAGTCTGTGTGGTCAGCAGCTCACTTTACCCTGGAGTGGTGTATGCGGGGGTCATCTTATCCACCTTAATGACTGTGGGGGTTGAAAGTAGAACAGTATAAGGACCCCTCCATTTTTGTCCTAAGGTAGTTGTGTTCCACTCTTTCACCCATACTGTATCTCCTGGCACAAAGGGATGGACTGGATTTGACAGACTTATGGGGAGTTTTTCCAGGACCCATTTCCGTTTGTCCTGCATATTCTTCCCTAATTTCTGTAACAGTTCACAGTTCACCAGCCCCCCTATCTGGTGTAATTCTCCCTTGACGCCTTTTATGATGGGTGAGGGCCTATCATATAGTACTTCAAAAGGGGACAATTTTGTCCTCTTTGTTTGAGTACTCTGAATTCTTAGCAGAGCAATGGGAAGCATCAAGGTCCATTTCATTTCCGCGTTTCCTGACAGAGTTTGGCCAGATGCGATTTCAGGGTACCATTCATCCTTTCCACTTTTCCAGAGCTTTGAGGTCGATAAGTGGTATGTAACTTCCAAGTGATCTTGAGTGCAGTTGCTAATTCCTGGAGGCACTTGTGAACAAAGGCCGGGCTGCTGTCTAAACCTTTGGATGAGGGGATTCCATATCTAGGGATGATTTCATGGATCAGGCATTTGATCACTTCTTTTGTAGTCTCAGTTCATGTGGGCCAGGCCTCTACCCAGCCCGAATAGGTGCAGATGGGAGGTATGACAGTGACGTCAACCAGTAGTTCTTCCATGGGTGAGGTTCCTACAGCTTGTGTTTCGGGAGTTGGTACAGGCCCTTGCCTGGGGTTGTTTCGGGCACATTCTATGCATCTACTGGCTGCAGCTTGTCCCAGTGTGGGTAGCCAGGGAATATAGAAATGTCTCTCTAGGGCGTTTCAATGGCTTTTTTGCTCATGTGTGTTCCCCTGCGGAATTCTGTCACTAACTCAGTTGCTATTGCAGCTGGGATGACAATTCTTCCGTCCTGAAGCTGGTACCACCGGTCTTCCTTGTACTTTCCAGGTTCAGTCTCTATCCATTCTTGTTCTGACTTTGTGTAGATTGGGACCCATTCAGAGAGTGGTACTGGGAACAGGGGGGCCATTATCTGTTGTGGGGGGCGCTAGAATGCTGCATCCCTGGCAGCTCGGTCTGCTGTCCTATTGCCTCTAGCTACCTGGGAGTCTCCTTACTGATGGCCTCTACAGTGGATCACTACAACTTCAGAGGGTGCCCATACTGCTTTCAAGAGTTCCAATATTTCTGTCCCATATTTTATGCTCTTCCCTCCGGATGTAATGAGCCATCTTTCCTTATACAGGGCTCCGGGAGCATGAAGAGTCAGGAAGGCATACTTAGAGTCCATATAAACATTCGGTCTTAATCCGGCAGTGAGTTGTAATTCCTTGGTTAGCACAATTATTTCCACTTTCTGAGCAGAATTTCCCTGTGGTAAGACTCCTGCCTCTATCACTGTCTCCTGTGTACCCACTGCATAGCCGGCATAGTGGATTCCATTCTTTACAAAACTGCTGCCATCTGTGGAGTACTCAACATCTGGCTTTTCCAAGGGGCTGTCTTGCCGACTTGCATAGACTTCATCCATTACCTGAAGGCAGTCATGTGCCAGAGGTTCTGGTGAGGTGGGAAGCAGAGTGGCTGGGTTTGGGGTATTAACAGTCTTTAGATGAATTTGACAATTTTTACACAGCATGGCCTGGTATATGACCATCTGGCTGTTAGTGAACCAGTGATTTCTTTTGTAATCTATCAATGCCTGTACCTGGTGTGGGACCCAGACATACAGTAGGTTTCCTGACCTAGTGATAGCTTGTAAGCTTTGGCCACCAAGAGGGCTGTTGCTGAGATGGCCCACAGGCAAGGTGGCCAACCCTGTGCTACAGTGTCCAGTTGTTTCGAGAGGTACGCCACAGGGCGTCACCATGACCTAAGGTGCTGTGTCAGGACTCCCACTGCTATTATTCTTCCCATAGAAACTGCTCTCTCTCTCCCCCCCTTTGTGGATTTATAGAAGGGCCTGGCTTTGGCAGCAAAGTCTGGTTTTTGAATATGGCAGAATCCTGCTGCTTCCAGGTTGGGGCAGGGATCTGGCAAACAGCTTCTTTTCTGCCCTTTCCCAACTGTCTCTGGCCTTGTGACACCCTGAATCCCAGGTATTTTACAATCTCTTGGTAAAATTAAGCTTTTCTTCTAGATACCTTATAACTTGCTTCTCATAGTAGCTGAAACAGTTAATTTGTTCTTCACATTATTTCCTCTTTCCTTCCTTTAAACCAGGTCTGTGCTTTCTCTGCTTTTCTGAGTTTTTATTGTCAGTGCCTCTGCTAACATGTCAACTTTCTGTTTCATTCTACAGTCAGATTCTCTCTTTGTTTCCGATCTGTAACCCACCCAATGGGATCACACTCACAACATTTTTTTCCTCTTCAACATACTTTAAACCTGCTTGGCTTATTCTGTGTCTCTCCTCTGTATTGAAAAGAGTCATTAGGAGCTGCTGGCAGTCTGCCAAAGTGGGATTATAAATCTGAAATATTGAGTGGAATACGTCTGTCATAGCTGAGTTGAAAGACGGGCAAGAGTTCAGTTTCTGGCACCGGGAGTCTTTGGGGGTTGTGACAGGAAGTCAGGTAAATCTGTGGATGTAGTCACAGACAGGAGATACATTTCCACCTGGTTTAGAAAATTCACCAATTACTATAGGGTGTCGGCTGCAAAGGCAGCAGGAAAGGTAGCCAGGACGGCTTAAGGAAGTTGAAAGGCCTTCAGCTGTTCGGAATGAGGAAGTTAAGGCCTCTATAATTTGTCCAAAGGAAGTCTATGGATTGCTGCCTCCTGATGCTGTGTGAGCTGGGGAGAGGAGGACAGTCAGATGTGTGCCTCCCAACGCCGTGTGGGCATGGGAGAAGGATTGCTGCCTCCTGACGCCGTGTGGGTAGAGGAGGACAGTCAGATGTGTGCCTCCCGACAAGCTGTGTGAGCATGGGAGAAGACCTCCTGAAGTGATGTGCGCTGAGGAGGGTAAAAAGTGTGAAGACTACTCAAGGTGAGGTCTTGGACTATTTCTATGTGGAAGAAATAAATGAACTGTTTGCTGTGTGAAGTGACAAACAAAGGAATGTGTTCTATGTGAAGAGAAAAGCAAAGGGACATGTTCAATGTGAAGAGGAAAAGGGACATGTTCAATGGACATTTGTTGTATGAAGAAAAACATGGACTATTGCGTGTCTGCTGTAGGATCAGCAAAGTTTGCCAAACAGTAGGTTGGAGACAGACTCCGTAGGTAGGTTCCTGTATGTGAGAAGGTAGCCGCCCACAGTGGCAAGGATTTATTTTGTGTTTTATTTTTATTTTGATGTTTTTTAGACTTGCACTTGTGTGAAGTAAATTGCAAGAATAAACCAAACTATTGTTTGCAACCACTTCTCGGCTATCTCCCTGTGTAAACGCACCCCCCCAAGGGGTCATCCATACCCGCCACCGAGCTAATCTCCCACAGGGTGGAAGTGGACATTTGACCTGTGCGCCCATTGGTCACTTCTGTGACCATCTTCATCCTACTTATGCTGAGAGTGTGACGCCCGGGGGGTACAATTTGGGGTATATACACTGCGACTGAAGACTGATGGGGTCTGGCCATCTTCCTGTGCAGCATAATGACTTAAACTTGAATCAGCAGTCTACTGGTGGGGCATCAGGACTTGCTCTCTGCTCATACCCGCCCGTAACATGTCCCTATATGTATGTGGAAGCTTCTCTTCAGCATCAGGATGAATGTATATATGTTTGGTACTGTTAGTTGTTGGCTTTACTTTTGTCATAATCATAATTCTACATTGTTTCTCTTGTTTTTTTTTTACACAGACACACACAGGACCTCTCTGCTACAAATGATTTCTCAGTTAACATACAAAAACTTTCTACAAAGGCTTCTATCTTTCTCATATACAGTACCAATTTACAGAACTTTCACCCAAATTTGATTACTTATCTCTCCTAATATTAAACTCTCATAGACCCTCAAACAAAAGTAGTAAAACATGTTACAAATCAGACATATTTAGCTAACCTTTCTGTCCTAATTCAGGTAACATTGTCACATTTACTACAGAGAAAACAAAATGCATTTAATATCTTCATAGCAAGCAACATTTCCTCATCATTAGCTAGCTAACGCAACACAAAGAGCTCAACGCATACACACATAGCTTGCGTTTCTGCAGTTTTACAATCTGAGCGGTCAGTTCATAGTTTTCAATATTTAGACATGTCTTATTGCTCTGAAACTTCTAGAATCCAAAGACCAATGCTTTTTTACCATTACAAGTTGAGGCTTCCTGAAGACACAACAGTTTAATTTGTATACAAGTCTCTCACCCAATTTTTCAAACAAAAACAAAGCCGATGTCCAGTCATGGGCACCTTTGTCCAGTCAAACCCTGAGTCCAAGTCATATCCTGAGATTCTGTCAATTAATATATAATTTAGTTCAGGTATATCCATGGGTTTAATTACTACATAATTTCCCATTATAATATATGGAAATTGTATCACTGGTCCTACCAGGGGCGGATCCAGTGTCTAGTCTCGGGAGGGGCACTGCCAGAAAATAAGTTGTTGCTTACAGAACTGTATTGCAAAACAAACTTTCCCCGTACTTTAAGTGTGTACCCAGCTAAAAGTGGAAAGGGTTTAAAGGGGGGTGATAAAACATAATCTGTGCCTACTCGCTGTATACACTAAACACACATACCACAATCCTTCTACCACAAAATACTCCTAATCACTGTGCCACAGGTAACCGTTTTATAGAAACATATAAACCTCAGAATGAACGATCGTTTTTAAAAAAATTAGTTTCCATCACATATGCTTTACTTCACACAGAAACTGATCACTGAGCCGACCTTAAAGCTCACCATACATGGTTCAATATTTTTCATTCAGCCACCTGAACAAAATAAACTGATCAAATTTCCCCATCCACACATTCCAAGGCGATTGGGGAAATCCTCCCTGTTGTGTCTTTATATTCTGACAGCAGGATTCCCCCACTGTCAGAATACACTGATCAGCATTGCAGTCACTGGCTGCATGTGCTGACCGAATACTGCAGGACTGTTTATCAGAAGCTAGTATATCAGACAAAACAACAGATAGAGTGCTGCAGTCAGGACAAGCCCCCTTGTTTACATGAATGTCCCCCTTACATCATAAATCCCCACCCCCCCTCTTTATCAGAGTCCTCCCCCTTATGTCAAAGACCCCTCCCCCTTATATCCCCAGAGTAACCCCCCTTATATTGGGGTCCCCAGAGTCATCCTCCCCCCTTACTCCAGGGTCTCCAGAGCCACCCCCTTTACATTAAGGTGCCCTGAGCCACCCTCCCATGCATCAGGGTCCCCAGAGTATTCTCTTTATTACATCAGGGTCCCCAGAGCGCTCTCTTTATTACATCAGGGTCCCCAGAGCCCTCCTCCTTACATCAGGGTCCCTAGAGTTGCTCCTTGTTAAATCAGGGTCCTTAGAGAGCCCCCCTCCTTACATCAGGGACCCCAGAGCCCCCCCCCCACCTTACATAAGGATCCCCAGAGCCCTCCCTCTTTACATCAGGTTCCCCAGAGCCCTCCCTTATTACATCAGGGCCCCCAGAGCCCCCCCTTGTTACATCAGGGTCCCCAGAGCCTCCCCTCCTTACATCAGGCTTCCCAGCGAGCCCTCTCCTTACATCAGGGTCCCCATAGAGCTCCCCCTTACATCAGGGTCCCCATAGAGCCCCCTCTCACATCAGGGTTCCCACAGAGCCCCCTCACATCAGGGTCCCCACAGTGCCCCCCCTCATATCAGGGTCCCCACAGAGCCCCCTCACATCAGGTTCCCCACAGAGCCCCTTCTCACATCAGGGTCCCCACAAAGCCCCCCCTCACATCAGGGTCCCCACAAAGCCCCCCCTCACATCAGGGTCCCCACAGAGCCCCCCTTCACAGCAGGGTCCCCACAGAGCCCCCCTCACATCAGGGTCCCCACAGACCCCACCTCACATCAGGGTCCCCACAGAACACCCCCTCACATCAGGGTCCCCACAGAGCTCCCCATTCACATCAGGGCCCCACAGAGCCCCCCTCACATCAGGGTCCCCACAGAGCCCCCCCCTCACATCAGGGTCCCCACAGAGCTCCCCCTCACATCAGGGTCCCCACAGAGCTCCCCCTCACATCAGGGTCCCCACAGAGCTCCCCCTCACATCAGGGTCCCCACAGAGCTCCCCCTCACATCAGGGTCCCCACAGTGCCCCCCCCTCCCTCATATCAGGGTCCCCACAGAGCCCCCCCTCACATCAGGGTCCCCACAGAGTTCCTCCTCACATCAGGGTCCCCACAGAGCCCCCCTCACATCAGGGTCCCCACAGTGCCCCCCTCATATCAGGGTCCCCACAGAGCCCCCTCACATCAGGTTCCCCACAGAGCCCCTTCTCACATCAGGGTCCCCACAAAGCCCCCCTCACATCAGGGTCCCCACAAAGCCCCCCCTCACATCAGGGTCCCCACAGAGCACCCCCTCACATCAGGGTCCCCACAGAGCACCCCCTCACATCAGGGTCCCCACAGAGCCCCCCTTCACAGAAGGGTCCCCACAGAGCCCCCCCTCACATGAGGGTCCCCACAGACCCCCCCTCACATCAGGGTCCCCACAGAACACCCCCTCACATCAGGGTCCCCACAGAACACCCCCTCACATCAGGGTCCCCACAGAGCTCCCCATTCACATCAGGGCCCCACAGAGCCCCCCCTCACATCAGGGTCCCCACAGAGCCCCCCCTCACATCAGGGTCCCCACAGAGCCCCCTCACATCAAGGTCCCCACAGAGCTCCCCCTCACATCAGGGTCCCCACAGAGCTCCCCCTCACATCAGGGTCCCCACAGAGCCCCCCTCACATGAGGTTCCCCACAGAGCCCCCCTCACATGAGGTTCCCCACAGAGCCCCCCTCACATCAGGTTCCCCACAGAGCCCCCCTCACATCAGGGTCCCCACAGTGCCCCCCCTCATATCAGGGTCCCCATAGAGCCCCTCCCCTCATATCAGGTTCCCCATAGAGCCCCTCCCCTCATATCAGGTTCCCCACAGAGCCCCCCCTCACATCAGGGTCCCCACAGTGCCCCCCCCTCTTATCAGGGTCCCCACAGAGCCCCTTCTCACATCATAGTCCCCACAGAGCCCCCCGTCACATCAGGGTCCCCACAGAGCCCCCCCTCACATCAGGGTCCCCACAGAGCCCCCCCTCACATCAGGGTCCCCACAGAGCCCCCCCTCACATCAGGGTCCCCACAGAGCCCCCTCTCACACCAGGGTCCCTACAGAGCCCCCCCTCCCATCAGGGTCCCCACAGAGTTCCTCACATCAGGGTCCCCACAGAGCCCCCCTCACATCAGGGTCCCTACAGAGCCCCCCTCACATCAGGGTCCCCACAGAGCCTCCCCCCTCAAATCAGGGTCCCCACAGAGCCCCTCCTCACACATTAAATAATAGCTTTTAGATTCAATTGTACTCACATGTAGGCTGACACTTTGTGCTGGAGTAGCTGGAAGGAGGAAGTGGGTGAAGCCAACACTCCACCCGGCGCGCAGCAGAGGAGGAAGGAGGCTCCGCGGAGAATGCTGGGGCTTCACTCTCCTCCTCCTCAGGTGACGTCACTGGTTGTGAGACGCCGGGCGGCAATAGCAACCAGTGCAGTCACTGCTGTATAGTCCAGCAGCGCGGCGGCAGTGGTACTACAACAGAGGCTCTCAGCTCTGCCGCCCCTGCTCCTGGCCTGGGACTCTGACACTGGGGGACTCTGGTCTGGACTGTCACTGGAGTGGCTAACATTTTTGGGGGGGGCAATTGACCCGATGCCCCCCTGGATCCGCCACTGGGTCCTACTTCCTGCCCCGATTGTTATGTAATAGGGGAATACACTACTGTGGAGTCAGGCAATGAGGTACTTGCCACACCCTTATCTTCCCTTGGAATTTCTTCTCCTCTTGCTCCCTGTTCCCCTCCCGCACCCTGTTGGCTATCTGGGAGTTGTTGTTCTACTTGTTGAACAGGGGCAGGATGTGCTTGTGTGGGCATAGACGCAGTACGATTTGGTCTTAAATCATCGTCTTTCTTTAGTCAGAGAGGAGTTTTCTGCATCATAACTAGCTGCGGATGGTCCAGGGGCCGAGGGAACATTAGAAAATACCTGTGGGGGCTCAGGAGTATATCCCGGGGCATACTTCAACCAAATTAGTCCTCCCCCTCTCAAATAATATGCCCCACTCAGGATTCCCTGAATACCATGGGAATGCTTCTCTGTCCCCCAAACACAATCCCTTCACCATATTCTTGTGGAACACATCATTGGCTCCATCCCATGGAAAGGGACAATTTTCACTCCATGTTGCTAAATTATCAATCCATGGGTCTACATATTAATCATACCAGGGAGAGATTCTCATAACATACTCTTTACATGTGTAGCACCACCCCCGCAGGAGGAGCTGCTGATTAGATTATTGGGTCTACGTCCTGCCTACCAACCCCTGAAATTGGCTCTAACCCTCCCTAGGCACAACTGACACGAAATGGGACTATAATACCAAATGGCTACAGGAGAACACAATTCAGGATATATCACCCCAATAAGTAATAATAACTTGTTACCTTTCTCCAGCCGCGGTCCCTCTGGGTGACACAAGGTGCAACACACAGACTTTTGCTTAACCAAAGTAGCTTTACTGAGAGTTAAAGTACAAGTTGACTCCAAAAGACATCACAAGAGTCAACTAAGAAAGATAAAGTTATTGACACAATAATAAACAATATGATTAAGATAGCTATTTTTGTATACTTATGCAACTAAAAGATAACTCATAGGCTTTCTTTTACCCAATTCAGGCTATACTTTACACACGTCTAGTATCTTGTATCAGGTAGGCAGAACCTATTTGAATCCCACACACAGTTCCTTCCTTTTGGTTTGGAATCTTCGCTAGCAATCGTTGGTGCACAAACTATTTGTAATCCAAAAGTAAGTATATATATTCAAAAAGGGTGAGAAAAAAAAGTTACAATCACCCGCAATGTTACTGCGTAATTGGGCGTATGAATCTTCTTAGTGGTGCATATATAGGCCCCTGACACCTTATGTACTTGTATTTAAATGCTTAGTCTACTGGAAGGTGCACTAGGCCGCTGAGTGTACTGCGTACTATCTGAAGTGTAGTTAGCACCGGCTAAAGTTACTTTCTTCCAAGCGAGAATCAGATTTGGGCATGTGCCCTGCTCACCAAACAGCCTCTTTCTTCAGGAGCTCTCCACCTCCGATTTCTGTCACCAGCCGCGCTTGTGGTTAGATGTGGGCAACACCAGTCTCTGCAGAGCATCAATGGGTTCTCTGGGAAGGCTCCTTTACTGAAGATGAAATGCTTCCACTCAGTCACTTCAGGCCCAGGCTTCAGGTCTAGTCCACAGCATCAGCCCACAGCACTTGCTTCCTTCTAGCTGTTGTGTGTGGAGCCAAGAGAGAGAGCCTGGCTCCTCCCTTCCTTTATAAAGCTTCCCCCAAAAGGCTGTGCGGTGAAGCAATGCACCCTGGTGTTCCAACTGAATTGTGGGTATCGTAGTATCTGATGAAAATCACCAAGCTGCAGTGTGGCAGTTTGGCGACTAGAAACTTCTGATGAAAACCACCAAGCTGCAGTGTGGCAGTTTGGCCACTAGATGGAGCCGAGTTCCTTCAAAATGTTATACAGTCTTCTAATGAACAATTGTAAAGGGGAGAATGCCTGCTACACACTCCCCCCACTTTAGAAACTTTGGTCCCCAAAGATAACGACAGTATGTATCCTGTCACATACGTTGGAAAGAAAAAACAATTAACTCATGCACAACGGTAAACCATGTCCCTTATCAGAAGCAGAGTTCAAACCCAACAACTGCACATTAAAACACAGGGCCGACAGCGGAACCTCCCACCAATTGTTGGGGGAGGGAAGGTGGTTCTGTTCCCAAACCCCCGACACTTGAGTGGCTTGTACAGATGTGCCTGGGGGTGAGCTAGGGTTGTTCTCCACTAAATCTGCAGTGGAAGAACTAGGCTGATCAAGAGTTCTCTTAGAAGTAAGGACAGCTTCTTCCGAGCATTTCCCCAATTGGTCGTAAGTTAGTCTTTTGGGTGGGTGAATGACTCTTCTTTCCCTCTGTTCTTTGGGAGTCACAATCTTAGAAGTTCTGGAACCAGCCGCTCCTGGGGATTCTTCAAGAGCTTCCTCCTCTTGTCCCAACGCATTGGACTCTGGGGTTTCAGAAGCAGTTAATTCCTCTTCAGAGAAAAGTGCAATCTCCTCCTCAGGATCTTCACCATCAGCTACTTCTTCTGTAAGCATGTGGAAAGGCACAAAATCAGGAGCTTCCGCCCGAAGGGTTCCTCTGTCCAGTTCTCTCCTTTAATTCCAATCACCAGACCATGGCCGATAAGGACATTTTCTTCTCTGCACCACCGGGCTGCAGCGGCAGGGTCCATTTCTGTGCGAACAGCGATTTTGTCACTGAGAGGGAACTGTTGCAGGACCGTAGATATCCCGGACGAGCCCCCACGTGTAGCACCAACCCCGCAGGAGGAGCTGCTGATTAGATTATTGGGTCTACGTCCTGCCTACCAACCCCTGAAATTGGCTCGAACCTTCCCTAGGCACAACTGACACGAAATGGGACTATAATACCAAATGGCTACAGGAGAACACAATTCAGGATATATCACCCCAATAAGTAATAATAACTTGTTACCTTTCTCCAGCCGCAGTCCCTCTGGGTGACACAAGGTGCAACACACAGACTTTTGCTTAACCAAAGTAGCTTTACTGAGAGTTAAAGTACAAGTTGACTCCAAAAGACATCACAAGAGTCAACTAAGAAAGATAAAGTTATTGACACAATAATAAACAATATGATTAAGATAGCTATTTTTGTATACTTATGCAACTAAAAGATAACTCATAGGCTTTCTTTTACCCAATTCAGGCTATACTTTACACACGTCTAGTCTCTTGTATCAGGTAGGCAGAACCTATTTGAATCCCACACACAGTTCCTTCCTTTTGGTTTGGAATCTTCGCTAGCAATCGTTGGTGCACAAACTATTTGTAATCCAAAAGTAAGGATATATATTCAAAAAGGGTGAGAAAAAAAAAAAGTTACAATCACCCGCAATGTTACTGCGTAATTGGGCGTATGAATCTTCTTAGTGGTGCATATATAGGCCCCTGACACCTTATGTACTTGTATTTAAATGCTTAGTCTCCTGGAAGGTGCACTAGGCTGCTGAGTGTACCGCGTACTATCTGAAGTGTAGTTAGCACCGGCTAAAGTTACTTTCTTCCAAGCGAGAATCAGATTTGGGCATGTGCCCTGCTCACCAAACAGCCTCTTTCTTCAGGAGCTCTCCACCTCCGATTTCTGTCACCAGCCGCGCTTGGGGTTAGATGTGGGCAACACCAGTCTCTGCAGAGCATCAATGGGTTCTCTGGGAAGGCTCCTTTACTGAAGATGAAATGCTTCCACTCAGTCACTTCAGGCCCAGGCTTCAGGACTAGTCCACAGCATCAGCCCACAGCACTTGCTTCCTTCTAGCTGTTGTGTGTGGAGCCAAGAGAGAGAGCCTGGCTCCTCCCTTCCTTTATAAAGCTTCCCCCAAAAGGCTTTGCGGTGAAGCAATGCACCCTGGTGTTCCAACTGAATTGTGGGTATCGTAGTATCTGATGAAAATCACCAAGCTGCAGTGTGGCAGTTTGGCCACTAGAAACTTCTGATGAAAACCACCAAGCTGCAGTGTGGCAGTTTGGCCACTAGATGGAGCCGAGTTCCTTCAAAATGTTATACAGTCTTCTAATGAACAATTGTAAAGGGGAGAATGCCGGCTACACATGGTCATTTTTTTTAACTCCTTTGTAATTTTCTCCTGTAGCAGGATTCCCAGCCGTTTTGCTGGATGTGGGTCCGTCAGGGTTACCGCTAGCAACCAAAGCACATTAAGGCATGTTCTCTAAGTGTGAGCACTGAGACAAGAATCAGCCCAGTATCTTTGGGTTTTTTAGGTTTATTGAGAACTTGGATGGGAGAAGGGATGAGGGATGAGTAGGATACTTCTCTGGCTCTACTATGCACAATTGAATTGGGAGAATTGGGAGAATTGAAAAAATGCCTGCCGATGCTGACTTGACGCTGGCTGAATGCCGGTCAATGCCGGTTGGCACTGGTTAACGCTGACTTGCTATCTGTTAGCACTAAACTGACTTCTGACACTTTCTTGTGGCACAAAGTCCTTGTTAAAGCTTCCTTAACACTTTTCCTTTGAGGTAGCTACTTGTGCATCTGCTGCAACGCTTAAAACTTCAGGGCCCGCACCGGTGCCCTCTTTACACACACTCCTCTTCAGGGCTTAGACTCTGGCACCCCTTTCTAAGCCTCCTACTGGTTAGCTGGCTCCTGGATCCCTCCAATTCTGGAGTGGTCCCCTATCCTAGGCAGACCCCTGGGCAGTTTACAGTACTCACGACATTGCTTTCCTGGAAACTTCTGCCCCAGCAGCTCCACTCAGTCCACAGCACTTTGGATCCCTCTCTGCATCTCAGCTCAACCTTCTGTCCTCTAGGCCGACCGCCAAGGACACCTTTCCTGATGCTGACAGGAGGAGAGACAGCCGTCACCCTCCTCCTGGGACTCTGCTTCCTGCCAAAGACACCCTGTCACATGCTCCCCTCAGACTTATATCTCATTCCAGGATGCACTGCGGCCAGTACCGCCCACTGGGACTGATATGAGCCCTGGTGTGCTATTGGTCATGTTTCCTCCCCTGTCCAACAATAGCCCCCATTGGATACAGTGGGGAGACTCCCCAAGCTCAACAGTCACACCTGGAAACACATGGCAGCCTAGCTGAACAATCAGGGCCACTCTGATAAGCAGGCAGGGCCACCCATATACTTTTCCTAGCACCTACCTAGGAGGGTGCTACACTCCGCTCTCTTTCTTTTTCTTTATATTATTACTTATTACGCGGAGGCTTAGGTATATTGGGCAGAGGTCCCTTACCATGGACTTTACCCATCTTAAAGCAGAACAGCAGTTAAGCAAAGCACTAAATAGTATGGTGTCAGTGTCTATTCTTCTTCACTGGAAGGCTGGCATGCACTGAAAAACGGAATTTTTGTAAAATCTTACCTGTAAAATTCCTTTCTCTGAGTCCCCCGACAGTCGCCCATCTTCATATTCATCACATATGGGGTATTAGACTTTGCTCCGAAGGAGTAGCTAGGCAACAGAATATGTTAACATTAAAGCTTTTAACATATCCCACCCTCAAGGGGTGGTCCCCTCAGTCAATACCCTCCTACTTCCTGCAACCATATCTCAGTTTTAGTGGAATAGCAGTAGAGTATACAACCAAACCCCAAAAGAGGGGCGGGGGCGGCGACTGTCGGAGGACTCAGAGAAAGGAATTTTACAGGTAAGATTTTACAAAAATTCAGTTTTCTCTTACGTCCTCCGACAGTCGCCGCCTCTTCATATTCGTCACATATGGGGACGTCCCAAAGCAGTGCAAACATGAGGGGTGGGAAACGCATCCGCACCGAAAGGCAACGCAGTCTCCGCATCAAAGAAAGGAACCTTACCAAAGGAAGGAACCCAGCTGGGCAACAGGAAAAAACAGGTGCTCAACAGGAGCAACAACCCAGGAAAAAAACAAATAACCAGGGGATAAAAAACTTATCCCAACAGCCAGTGGTCCCCACAAGGGACCCTAGGGAACCGCCGCACTAAGAACCTTGCGGCCAAAGGAAGCATCCGCCGATGCCTGAACATCTACTTTGTAGAATTTCGTGAAAGTGTGCACGGTCGACCAAGTCGCCGCCTTACACACCTGGGCTACAGAAGCCCCATGACGACAGGCCCAAGACGTACTCAGAGATCTAGTAGAGTGCGCCTTCACAGGCACAGGGGGAACCTTCCCCTGCAAAGCATAGGCCTGCTCAATGGTCTGCCTGATCCATTTGGCGATGGTAGAGGCCGACGCCGCCATGCCCTTCCGAGGACCCTCTGGAAGAACAAACAAGGAATCCGTCTTTCGAAAAGACTCAGTCGATTTAAGGTAAACCCTTATCGCTCGAACAACATCCAAAGAATGTAATCTCACCTCCTTTGGATGTTTAGGCTTCGCGCACAGCGAAGGCAAGACAATATCCTCATTAAGATGGAATTCCGAAACTCGTTTCGGAAGAAAAGAAGGATTAGGTCGCAAGACCACCTTATCCAAATGAACAACCGGATACGGAGACTTGCAGGACAAAGCTGCCAGCTCCGACACTCTGCGAGCCGAAGTGATCGCCACCAAAAAGGCGACCTTTTTGGACAACATAGACAACGAGATCTCCCTGATCTGTTCAAAAGGAGCACGTTGCAACACAGAGAGAACGAGATTCAAGTCCCAAGGGGGCAGAGGATCCCTCCTAGGAGGAACCAGATGCCGCACACCCTGAACAAAGGTGCCAACCAAGGAGTTGGAAGCCACGGGACGTTGAAACAGAACGGCCAGCGCAGACACCTGACCCTTTATCGTAGCCAGCGCCAAACGCTGATCGACACCCGTTTGAAGGAAGGACAGCACTCGGGAAACCGAGTACGTGCGGGGAGAAAATCCCCTGGACTCACACCAAGCAAAATAGGCCTTCCAAGTACGGTAATAAACCTTCCCCGAGGAAGACTTCCTCGCGTTGATCAAGGTATGAACGACCTCTGGGGAGAGACCCTTCTCCCTCAGGACCTCGGTCTCAACAGCCAGGCCGTCAAAGCCAGCGACTGTAAAGCAGGATGGTATATCGGTCCTTGAGACAGGAGATCGTCCCGAAGAGGCAGACGCCACGGGGCGTCGACCGCCAGATTCACGAGGTCTGCGTACCAGGACCGGCGAGGCCAGTCCGGTGCCACAAGAATCACCGTGCTGCGTTCCGAGTGTAACCTGCGAAGGAACCTGGACAGCAACTGAATCGGTGGAAACGCGTACATCAGCCTGTACTGATGCCACGGGGCCACTAACGCGTCCGACGCGTCTGCCCGAGGGTCGCGCGTCCTTGCCACGAACCTTCTCACCTTGTTGTTGAGACGAGACGCGAACAGGTCCACATCTGGAAGACCCCACTTCGCGCACAACATCTGGAAGACAGCCGGGTGGAGAGACCATTCCCCCTGATCCAGGGTCTGGCGACTCAGATAGTCCGCCTGCCAGTTCTCCACCCCCGGAATGTGAACCGCCGTTATCGCCGGGACATGAGCCTCGGCCCAGGACAGAATGTCGGCCACTTCTCGAGCCGCTCGGGCACTCCTGGTGCCCCCTTGGTGGTTGATGTAGGCCACCGCCGTGGCATTGTCCGTCTGCACCCGAACCGGGCAGCCCTGCAGCCGGTCCGTCCAGCGATGAAGACAGAGATTTATCGCACGCAATTCCAGAATGTTGATCGGAAGGGAGGACTCCCCCTCCGACCAAGTCCCCTGGGCGGACAGAACGCCCAGAACACCACTCCAGCCCGACAGGCTGGCATCCGTGGTGATTACCGTCCACGAGACAGGACGAAACGACTTGCCCCCGGACACCATCGGGGACTGGAGCCACCACAGAAGGTCTCTTCTGGTGCGATGACTCAACGAGATTTGAAGATCCAGAGATTGAGGTCGCCCGTTTCACATGGACAGGATCTCCGCTTGGAGACCCCGCGTGTGAAACTGGGCGAAGGGAATCGCTCCGAAGGCCGAGACCATCAATCCCAGACATCTCATGCACGTCCGCAGAGACGAGTGCGGAACGTCCCTGAGGGACCTGACTTCCTCCTGAAGAGTTCTGAGTTTGTCTTCCGGCAGGAAGACCTTCGCCTGCACCGAGTCCAGAATCATTCCCAGGTAGGGAAGACGAACCGACGGACTCAGCGTCGACTTTGGAAAATTTATCGTCCAACCAAACTCCTGCAGAGTTTGCATCGTGACAGACAGGTCCTTCTCCAGACCCTGGCTGGTCGCAGACCGAACCAGAATGTCGTCCAGATACCCCAGGACAGAAATGCCCTGGGCCCTCAACAATGCCAGAACTGGTGCAAGCACCTTGGTGAAGACCCGCGGAGCCGAGGCGAGACCAAAAGGCAACGCCACGAACTGGTAGTGATCCTCCGCAATGGCAAATCGAAGGTACCTCTGGTGACCCTCGAAAATGGGGATGTGAAGATACGCATCCTTCAAATCGATGGAGGCCACGAATTCCCCCGGAACCAAGGCAGCCACCACCGACCGCAGGGATTCCATGCGGAACTTGCGAACCCGCACAGAGCGGTTCAGAGCCTTCAAGTCCAGAATTGGACGAACCTTGCCCTCCTTTCTGGGCACGGTGAACAGATTGGAATAAAACCCCCCAAATCTGTCCCGATGAGGCACCGGAACCACCACTCCCTGAGCCCTCAGGTCCCGCACCGCCAGGTGCAGGTCCCGTAAACGCTCTGGAGACAGTTGAAGATTTGAGGGAAAAAATCTGCTCTCCGGCCGAGAGAAACTCGATCTTGTAACCAGATCGAACGATCTCCTGAACCCATCTGTCCCGCACGCGGGCCAGCCAGGGCTGAAGAAAACCGAGCAAGCATCCCCCCACCCCAAAACTGGGTGAGGGCGCCCCTTCAGGCCGCACTGTTATGGGCTGCGGATCCGGATTGACCGGACTTCTGTTTACCAGACCAGGGCTTCTTCTGAGAGCCTTGACCTTTGAACGGTTTGCCTTTGTAGTGCGACCGAAAGGCACGAAAGGACCCCTGAGGGGGCCGAAAATTAGCATGCTTCTTCCCAGAAGCCCCCTTAGCCTTGGGGAAATGGGGCAAGAGAGTGCTCTTACCTCCGGTGATCCCCTTAATCAACACATCCAAGGACTCCCCAAAAAGGCGAGACCCATCATAAGGCAGATTGGCTAAGGTCTTACGTGAAGACTGGTCCACCGACCAACATTTCAACCAAACCAGGCGGCGAGACAACACCGCCACGCTGTGCACACGTGCAGCCAACGGAACTAGGTCCAAGTCCGCATCACACAGATACATGACACCCTGGTGGATTTGATCCACCATATCCAGGGTCGCCGGCGAGGCCGAATCGGCCACTAGGACGCGCCTAAGCATCTGCGTCCAACTTGCGATCGCCTGGGCCGCCATGAGAGAAGCAAACAGAGCCTTAAGCATAGAACCCGTAACAGAATAAGTATGACGGGCAAGAGACTCCAATCTCCTTTCCGTGGCATCACGGAACACAGGGGAATCCTCTGCAGGAATCGCAGTGGATTTGTTTAAAACCGCAATTGCGTGATCCACTGGGGGAGGCACACACCACCTTTCATCAGTGGAAGGCGAGAAAGGATAACGCAGCTTGAACCTACTAGGCACAGCAAAAGGTTTGCGCAGATTGCGCCATTGTTCCTTAACAGCGCGCTGAAAATCATCATTGCAGGGAAAAACCTGCGGCGTCCTGCGTTTTCTCTGCGTCCCATAAGCCGCCAAGGCAGCGGGGGGACACACTTCATCCTGCAAACGCAGCGTTTGCTTTATGGAAGCAATCAATTCATCCATGATTGCAAGCTCTTCAGGCGAGCCAGGGGGAGAATTATCAACCCCTTCAACTTCAGCCTCCACCTCAGACCCCACTAGATCCAGGGAGGAGCGGGACCCCGATAAGGAGGCCCCCGCCATAACAGCCCCATCACCTTCACCCTCAGAATCAGAGGAAAGAGCAACTCTGGGTCTTTTAGTAGATTGAGCAGCCACCAGCATCTGCACCTGAGCAGCAAGGCCAGCCACAATAGAGGCTAAATCCCCCCCTGGGGGGGAAACAGCGGTCCCCTGGCTTTCCACCAAGGCGGTAGGAAATTTGCCCTCCTGAGAATCCATTGCCCCTATAACAAATGCCGGATAATAAAGGGTTAACTGCCCCTTTAACAAGCGCGGCGAGCGCAGCCCACCGCACCACACACAAGCACAATGAGACCCCCACAGGGACAATAAAACTGACACAGGCAATGGATAGGAAGGATATAACCTGAGGAGACCCTCGCCGCTGCTGCTGCCTCGATCGGTGTTCCTGGAGAAGAGGAAGTGATGCTGCCAGGGCGCTCTATGAAAGCCTATGGGAGGCTACAAGAAAATGGCCGCCATGCATGTAGAACATGCGGCCGGAGCGAGTGTAGGCAAAATGGCGCCGAAACCGCCGCTCCACAGTACAGTAAAACACACATGTCATCCATGTATAAAACAACATGTGAGATCGCCGCAGCGATCGCTGTATAGTGCCCAAACATGCCACAAAACATGCCCCACAGCACACAGCTTCACACACTGACAAGGCTGACACACACAGTGTCACACAGCTCCCCCCCCCCCCTTTGCAGCCCACAGCATGCAGCCGAGAGATAGGGAGACAAACAGTGTGAATAGAGGCAGGTTACACAGTCCCAGACTGACACCCCCCCAGACAGACAGGTCCCCACATAGATACACTTACCTCACAATGGCGTGGGGGACCCGCACAGGCGAACAAGCCGCTGCACATGAGGCAGGGAGAGTCGCATACAAGACGCACAGAATGGGGGTTAAGAAACCGCACAGCGTCCAGTGAGGTAGCCACCTCACCAATCATCCCTGCACCGAACAGGGATGGGTTGTTCACTGTGCCAGGAGCGTTACCTGGCTGAACGCTCGATGGCAGGCTGGGAAGCCACTGACCCACGACCTGCGACCAGGGGGATCAGCCCGAGACCCAGCCCGCATGATCCTCTTCATCCGAAGAACTAACTAACGCTGACAAAAAGAACAGCTAAGTAAAGGTAGAGAGAAAACTCAAACAAAAATCAAAAAAAGAAGAAAGAGTCTGGGGCACAAAGCCCCAGCACAGAGAGAGCCAGCCACTCCTGACAAGCTAGACATTAAAACTGAGATATGGTTGCAGGAAGTAGGAGGGTATTGACTGAGGGGACCACCCCTTGAGGGTGGGATATGTTAAAAGCTTTAAGGTTAACATATTCTGTTGCCTAGCTACTCCTTCGGAGCAAAGTCTAATACCCCATATGTGACGAATATGAAGAGGCGGCGACTGTCGGAGGACGTAAGAGAAATACCTTTTTAGTTTAGAAGTTTAACACTTAAAGATGCAGACACCGCAGTAAGACTATTCCGTTACCTTTGAGCATCCCTTCCTGAAATTTTTGATCATACACTCTAAGGGGGATAGGACTGACTGGTTCTCACCCATTTTGTAACCTAGAGACGTCAAGACAAACACAGAGAGTAGGGTAAGGATTTGAGAATCTGGTAAGGAGTCCAAGACTCTCGACACAACAGGGTTAATTGGACGACAGTGACTTCCCCCTATCAGCGACAAAGACGCGATCACCTGGCTGAGAAGTGCACTTACATGGGGTCCACTGTCGCTCCCTTGCCAGGCAACGTCTCATGCACACCATTCACACTGACCTTTGCCACTCGGGATAATTAACTGATTGAAGTCCGCCCAGATTGCGCAATCATCTGACTTGGGGTTTCCTCGAGTGGTGATCAGGCTCCCCTTCCCTCAAATACCGTCGAGAGGTCCTGTCTGACTGCTATCCCAACCCAAAGGGAAAGATCTCACCAGGTCCTGAAGTGAAGTTCCAACTGTTTGGTTGGTTCCTGAGTCTGCGTTCAAGACGTCGTCGGGGCAGCTTCGGAGCAGGTGGTCAGCATGTCGCACAGTCTCCCAGACGATTTGTCCAGTAGCACCTGAGACATAGACGTAATCCAAGGGGCCGGCTCCGGACCGATACCCACAAGTCGTGGTGGAATGGCCAACTGTCTCTGATTTTCCACCTGGTTTCCCAGCCATTGCACCAAGAAATGTAGCAGCAGACAGTTTTGGAAAACCAGAAATGGACTCCGGACGCAGACTTCATGTGCAGCGTCCCACTCATGACACGTGGGAACTGCAAATGTATTATTTCTTTGTCATTGCTATATTTTGCATGTGCATTGCTACACCTGTTTAATCCCTGTTCATAGGCTGGTCAAGTGTGCTTCATACTTCCCACCACAAGATGGGGATAGCACCACTCTGGGATATCTATCCCAGCTCAGGTTTATCTGTGGTCAGTTGTGCAGTTCAGGAAGTCAATGTACAGAAAAAGCTCCATGTGAAGGTGACAGAAGGTCAGTCCAGAGAGGGACAAATTGGAACTGCTAAAATCAAAGGGTAAAAGCCACCAAACGGCAGCAAGACCTTTGAGAATAAAGGTGAAGGATTTCCTTAGCCACTGGCAATCTCACCAAATTTCACTGGATTCTAAAGGGACCAGGAACAAGTAAGCATTATACTGAACCACAGCCTGAGTCAAGACCTACTAAAGCCTATTAACAGTGGATCAGCAGAATTCCTCTATTTACCCAGAGACTGTATTCTAACTGATGTTTATGCTGCAATCAAAACCAGTCACAGTAAAAGTTGTGAGCTGTATCCTACCACTGTCTACCTCATTCTTCACTATTGCTATTACAACTGGTTGTACCACCATTAACGGTACTGGCGTCACGACAAATACCATCAAGGGACCCAGCCACCACAAGCACTCTAAACACCCCTGTCATCACGGGCACCTCAACCACCATCTTGGCTGGCGATTCCCTATCACAGAGCGTGCCCCGGAGGATTTCGTGCTGTCTTCCTCTTCACTGTGCGACCAGCCCAGGGAGGCTTTCTGCTAACCGTGAGTAAACCGATGAACTGTATTATTGCTGTCTCTCATCGGCCCACCGTGCACCTCACGTGTCACCCCTGCGGTTCTGGCTCGTCGCATAAAAATTTGGCGTCACGAACAGGATATTAACCCCTGCGCCTTATCTAAAAGACTGTTGCATCAGAATAAGCCCCTTTGCTTTATTGAGAGACTGTTTACATATTGCACACTGTGTGGGGCCACAGAACTGTTTAAACTGTTTCAAAGTCGCATGGAATTGTTATCCCAGTTATCAGCATAAAAAATCGCAGCATCCAAAGTGAGAAAATCTGACGTTTGTGTGTCAACAAAACTGCTTGCTGTATTTGAATTGACTGTTTCTATTCACTTAAAATGGCTGCCGGAGACCTTCTTGTTCAAAAGTTTCTGCGCCATCACTGTGGATAAGTTAGTGACACCCCCTGAATAGCGGGAAATTTTGGTGCCACCCATTTATGCAAAATTGTCCGGCCAGTCCACCTTACCTTTGCTGTGTCAATCCTGGGAGGAGACTGTGACAAGCGCACGCCCCAGAAGTCGCGAGACTTCGCATGCGAGCAAAAGAAGAGAAAATAATCGCATTGCATGCCATCCTCCGAGCAGTAATCGCAACCTGTCAGCTGCCTCTACTAACTATAAGCAGCACTAATAGCAGGAACTCTGCCAGAGACCCAAAATCAACATTGCTGCAGCATTGTATTCAGCCGACATTAAATTCTTAAAGGGCCATACACCCGCAAGACAGCGGTCGCCCATAGCAACGCCGCACAAAAAGTGTCTAAAAACGCATTTGACTTATCTAACTATAATTCACCTGCTGTCACCATGTCTGTGCAGGAAGATGACGTGCAGCCTGACCTCAGCGGACCCCCTGCATCAGCCGCAGTCAGTCGCAGTGCAATACCAACCGCTGCAGCACCAAGCTTAATGCCTTTAACCATGCCTTATTATTTTGGGGCCCCCTGGTTCCCACGATATTCTGGAGAAATTCATACTTTAAGGGACTTTAAAGAAAAAATTCTTGCTGTGTTCAGATTGTACCCTGTATCCTCAGAGCAACAGATGGAGATTCTTCTTGCGCAATTGGAAGGAGCTGCGCTCAGAGAAGTGAAATCTTGGCCGAGCTCAGAGAGAAAGACCATGGAGCAGATTTTTGAACGTCTCTACACAACCTTTGAACCCAGAACCGTGTCAGAGGTCAAGATGAGGTTCTTCAGCAAGAAACAGCAATCTGGTGAGTCACTCAGAGACTTTGCATTATCTTTGCAGGAAGCCCTTAGAGCTGTTGTCCAAGTAGACCCCCGTGAGGCAGAGAATCAGGACAAAACCCTGAAAGAACAATTTATTGAAGGCGTCCATACAGACAATCTAAAGAGCCAACTAAGAATGTTAGCCGCCCAACATCCAGGAGCTACCTTCTTAGATTTTAAAGAATTAGCTATCAGCATACTGGGAAAAAGCCCACCAACAGAACCTGTTAGATCTGTTGAAGTGCCTTTATCACAGCTGGTTACCCCTGTAAAGTCTTTACCTATAGTCAGTCAGGCAACCCAAGCTCCAGTTCCTGACACAGTTGCTGCCTTGACTGAGCAAGTCCATTTCCTGACTAAAAGTCTGGAGAAAGTCCACCAAAAATTGGAACAATGGGAGAAACCACTAATGCTAGAGGATGAGAAACCTGTGTCCAGAAGACTCTTCCCCTCTAATTATAGAGAGACTTATTCTAGAAATTCTGGCGGACGCCCCCCTGACCGCACTAGTACCCCTAAGCGGCCAATCTGCACATACTGTCACAAACCAGGCCATACAGAAGCAACCTGCTGGCAGTTAAACAGGGAAACCCCCGAGGCCAAAGACCACCCCTCGGGAGTTAAACCAATAGGTCCAGAAGATCCCCACTGGATGCCAAGATACGTAGGATCCCGTCCAGAAGTGACACTTCAAATAAATGGAGTTCCTTTTGTTGCCCTAGTTGACACAGGATCCCAAGTCACCACCATCCAACAAGCAGCCTTTGAAAAATACTGGGATCAAAATCAGCTTACCCAGCCTCCAGAATCCTGGCTGAGTCTCATAGCCAGTAACGGCAAACCCGTACCAGTCCATGGTTATTGGGAACCTACCATTCAAGTAGGAGGAACTACACTACCTCGACAAGGCCTTATTGTGGTACGAGTCAGAGACAATAACCCTAACCCTCCAATAGTCCTAGGAATGAATGTCCTCAGGAACTGTTATGTTGAGATGCTAGAAGCCTTGCACCAGTTAGTGCCTACTGCCTCCCCTGATTCTAAGAAGGTGATCCAACAAACCATCCGTGTACTAAATGCGCAACAGAGATTCACCAACGAAAAAGGAGAAATTTGTTGTGCCCGCATCCGAGATAAGCAACCTGTGATCCTCAAACCCAACACCGAAACTCTCTTGTGGTGCCGAGCTGTAGTCGGAATTCAAGGTCAAGACTACCAAGCCCTGGTAGAGCCTGTTGTTTTGGAAGACTATCCTCTAGTTAGAGCTGCAAGGAGCCTAGTAACCGTCTCTGAAGGTAAAGTGCCTATACGACTCCTAAACTTGAGTGATAGCAGTGTAACACTAACAAAACACCGTCCTATCGCACAGCTAATCCAAGTCACTTTTCAAGATGTCATCAGTGTGGCTACAGCTACCACAGAAGAAATTACCAAGAGACAGAACCCACAGGACAAAAATGTAAACACATCCTGGTGGAAAGAACTTCATGTGGGAGATGCTTCCACACCAGCAAACCAAATTGAGGGAGTACTAAAAATTGTGAAGGAGCTTCACCGTGCCTTCAGTAAGCATTCCACAGACTATGGAGAAGTGGATATCATCAAGCACTCCATCCCTACAGGTTCACACCCACCGATCAAGGAAAGATATCGGCCTATACCACCAACTATGTACCAATCAGTAAAGCAAATGATCCAAGAGATGAAGGACTCCAATGTCATTAGAGACAGCCATAGTCCATGGGCTGCACCTCTAGTCCTTGTCCGTAAAAAGGATGGTAACATCAGATTCTGTGTGGATTACAGAAAAATTAACCAAATCACCCACAAGGATGCTTACCCTTTACCACGCATAGAGGAATCTTTGACCGCTTTAGGATCTTCAGCCTACTTCTCTACCCTTGATTTAACCAGTGGATACTGGCAAGTACCAATGGCACCTGAAGATCGTGAGAAGACTGCATTTACCACCCCTATGGGCCTATTTGAGTTCAACTGCATGCCTTTTGGACTTTGCAATGCGCCCGGAACTTTTCAAAGATTAATGGAGCGTTGTTTAGGACACAAAAATTTTGAAACCGTCCTGTTGTACTTAGACGATGTCATCATCTACTCCAAATCTTATGAAGATCACTTGAAACATTTGGCCGAAGTTTTTCAAGTCCTCATTAAACATGGACTCAAAGTCAAACCATCTAAGTGCTATCTACTGAAGTCAGAAGTCAAATACTTAGGGCATATTGTAAGCTCTGAAGGTGTTAAACCGGATCCAGAGAAGATAGCCGCAGTTCGAAATTGGCCTACTCCTACTACAGTGAAAGAAGTGAGGAGTTTTCTCAGTTTCGCAGGATACTACAGACGCTTTATTCCTCATTTTGCCCAAATTGCGGGGCCAATACTAGAACTTCTGAGAGGACATCCTAAGAGGTACCAAAAGTCTCCAATACCAGTTGAATGGAACACAGAAAGAGAAATTGCTTTCCAGATCCTGAAGAAGAAGTTAACAGAACCACCAATCCTAGGCTATCCAGATTACCAGCAGCCATTTCATCTTTACACAGATGCTAGTAAGAAAGGTCTGGGAGCTGTCCTGTCACAAGTACAAGAAGGTAAAGAAAGAGTTATTTCCTACGCTAGTAGATCTCTTAGAGGTACTGAAAGAAATGACCAAAACTATAGTTCCTTCAAATTGGAATTCCTCGCACTCGTGTGGGCTGTTACAGAAAAATTTAAAGATTACCTTGCCGCAACACCATTTGTGGCCTTCACAGATAACAATCCGCTAGCACATCTTAATACCGCTAAGCTGGGAGCATTGGAACAAAGATGGGCCTCACGCCTAGCTAACTACGATTTCACCATAAAATACAGAACAGGAAAAGCAAATGAAAATGCGGATGCATTATCTCGTCTGCCTACCCAAGAAGACCCTACTACACAGGAAGATGTTTGGGAAGAGGTAGAAATGCCAGCTTTTTACAAAAATGTTGCCCAACAAGACATTATCACCATCAAAGGAAGAAAAGTCCTTAACCTTCAACAACAAGTGGATCCAAGATCCCAAGTGGACAAAGAAAGGTGGATCAAGCTGCAAAATGAAAGCAGAGTGTTGGGAGAACTGCAAGATTTCTTCACCAGCGGAAGAACACCTGAAAGAATTCGCAGAAGAAATGCTGATCCAGAATTGTCAAAACTTTGGAGACACAGAAAACATCTCTTCCTACAGAAGGGCCTACTATTAAGAAGAACTTTAGACCCAATTACCTGGGATCGTCTATACCAAATCTTAATACCACGCCGAGATGCAAGAATCATTCTTGAGATGTATCATGATCAATCGGGACACTTTGGTGTGCAGAAGACAGAAGCTACCATCCGTAGAAGATTCTATTGGATTGGGATGAGAGGAGACATTGAAAAGTGGTGTCGAGAATGTTCCACCTGTGCTGTTGGAAGAAATGAAAAACATGACCAAAAAGCACCCTTACATCCCATTGTAAGCAGAACACCGCTAGAAATAGTTGCAATTGACCATGTGAAGCTGGAACCAAGTCGCTCAGGTTACACATACGCCATGACCATCATTGATCACTATACCAAATTTGTTGTAGCCGTACCTGTCAAGGACTTGACTGCTAAGACAACTGCAGATGCCTTCTGGAAACATTTCCTATTGCCATATGGATGCCCAGAAAAAATCCTTACAGATCAGGGATCTGCCTTTGAGTCGCAACTCTTCAAAGAACTGTGTACACTTCACAATTGCCAGAAAATCAGGACCACAGCCTACCATCCCCAAGGGAATGGACTTTGTGAGAAAATGAACCAAACTTTAATTGAGATGTTAAGAGCAGTACCACCTGCTACAAGAAGTGATTGGCCAACTCTATTGCCTCAATTGATGTACACCTACAATAACACCATTCACTGTTCTACTGGGTATACACCTTACTATCTCATGTTTGGCCGACAAGGTAAACTACTTGCTGACCATACTTTGGGCGTACAAGTGCCTGATGCAATCAACCCTCTACCAAAGACTGATTGGGTGAGTGAGCACCAAAGACGTCTAATTGATGCACAAGAAATTGTTCAACATCGTATGGAACATGCTCATGAAAAGCAACAAAAAGATTATAACCAATCTGCCAAAGCAGAACCTCTCAAAATAGGTGACCATGCGTGGTTAAAAAACGACCATCGCACTAGCAAGTTAGATAGCAAATGGGAGAGAGAACCTTACACCATTACAGCTATTCTCAATCCAGAGACTCATACTTATGAGATCACTAAAGAGAACAAATCACGTGTAGTACATCGCAATCGCCTTAAGTTATGTCTCAAGGAAAGTACTCAAGAAGAAACTCTTCAAGAAGAAGCTGTCCAAGAGGAAACTCAATCCATAGAACCAGAGCCTACAAAATCATCTGATTCAGAGAATCCACTACAGTCTTTTGGAAAAGCATTATTAGACTCTGATCCTTTACAATGGTTCCTTACACCATGGCTCAATATCTTAGTGCCTGCCAAGACCAATACAACCGCACTTCAACCAGAGGAGCCATCTCAAGAAGTGTCTACTACAGCTCTAGAGACACCAAGTTCCCTTGAAACAAGGCCTGTAGAAACTCAGCCGCTACGAAGATCTGACAGGACTACAAGAGGACAACCACCTGTTCGTTATAAGGATTTCCTACACCAGCAGCGGAGAAGACAACTACCAACCCTGCCATCTCATCGTTGAATGCATCCTTACATCATCTGAAGTTCCAGAGTGAGAAGAAGACTTACTTGTGATGATATGTTTATTTCCTTTAAAGGACTTTTTAAAAGGACTACTTACCTACTGTTTTGCAACGTTCAAGCCTGCACCCGGAGATAGACTTTCACGTACCTGAGCCTCCGTGATATTCTTCTGTTGACATTTTCCTGTGCCCAGGGAACGGACTCATACCCTGTGAGCCTCCTGAGATGTTATTTTTGTTTTCTTTTTCTTTTTCCATCTCATCGTGGACTATTCTGGTTTTCCCATATATCACCAGTCCTCAGAGGAAAAACTACACCCCTTTTTGTCACCTTTTGACACATTTCGTTGTTGCCTGAGATATGTTTGCCTAACCCATTTTACTTGCAGATACAAGAAGTACAAGAATGGGGTTATGTTGTTATTTCCTATCCATGCATGCTTTTCCCTTTCTCTTATATCTTACAGGAAGACACAACATCGAGTCAAAAGTGTGTCGAGGTCGACACACGTTTTACCATGGGGGTATGCAGCGTCCCACTCATGACACGTGGGAACTGCAAATGTATTATTTCTTTGTCATTGCTATATTTTGCATGTGCATTGCTACACCTGTTTAATCCCTGTTCATAGGCTGGTCAAGTGTGCTTCATACTTCCCACCACAAGATGGGGATAGCACCACTCTGGGATATCTATCCCAGCTCAGGTTTATCTGTGGTCAGTTGTGCAGTTCAGGAAGTCAATGTACAGAAAAAGCTCCATGTGAAGGTGACAGAAGGTCAGTCCAGAGAGGGACAAATTGGAACTGCTAAAATCAAAGGGTAAAAGCCACCAAACGGCAGCAAGACCTTTGAGAATAAAGGTGAAGGATTTCCTTAGCCACTGGCAATCTCACCAAATTTCACTGGATTCTAAAGGGACCAGGAACAAGTAAGCATTATACTGAACCACAGCCTGAGTCAAGACCTACTAAAGCCTATTAACAGTGGATCAGCAGAATTCCTCTATTTACCCAGAGACTGTATTCTAACTGATGTTTATGCTGCAATCAAAACCAGTCACAGTAAAAGTTGTGAGCTGTATCCTACCACTGTCTACCTCATTCTTCACTATTGCTATTACAACTGGTTGTACCACCATTAACGGTACTGGCGTCACGACAAATACCATCAAGGGACCCAGCCACCACAAGCACTCTAAACACCCCTGTCATCACGGGCACCTCAACCACCATCTTGGCTGGCGATTCCCTATCACAGAGCGTGCCCCGGAGGATTTCGTGCTGTCTTCCTCTTCACTGTGCGACCAGCCCAGGGAGGCTTTCTGCTAACCGTGAGTAAACCGATGAACTGTATTATTGCTGTCTCTCATCGGCCCACCGTGCACCTCACGTGTCACCCCTGTGGTTCTGGCTCGTCGCACATGGAAAACAACTTTTTATTCACTAACGAAGAAGACTTAGCAAAGACTCAAGTCAGTTTGCCAAGTGACCAAATAGGCGTGTACATGACATACAGTATATATCAACAGTTGCATCACAGAAACATATTTTCCTAAACTAGTCTGGCAAACAGAACATATTTTTCTCTGTGCAGATGTTTCCTGTAACATCTTATGTAGGGCAAATAACATTCCCGGTTTCACACTTATCTGTATTCTCGTTAGTTACAGGAAAACAGAGAGAGAGAAAGAAGGAGAGAAAGGGGGCACTAAGCTGCACAGCTATTTTTGTCCTTGTAGTGTTACTGGGGTTTTTCAGAATCAAACATTTTTGTTTTTACTAAATATGCTATCCACCATCTTAGAAGGCTTTCCAGCTGATGCCACAATAAGTGCAGCTTATCTGCATTCTTTTTGCTTTTGCATAGCTGCCAACTGTCCCGTTTTTGCCGGGAAAATCCCAGCAAATATGACCCTGTCCTGGGTCATTTTCTCTGCCGGGACTTGTCCCAGCCAGTGGCATAGCATGGGGAGGCCGTCTGACCTTTAACCACTTTACCACCGGAGGATTTTCCTGCTAAAAGACCAGGGGTTATTTTGCGATTTTTTTACTGCGTGACTTTAACGGACAATCGCGCGGTCGTGCGACGCTGTACCTAAACGAATTTCACGTCCTTTTTTTCCCACAAACAGAGCTTTCTTTTGGTGGTATTTGATCACCTGTGCGATTTTTTGATCAAGCGCTATAAACAAAAAAAGAGCGTAATTTTTGCAAAAACAACAATATTTTTCACTTTTTTTTATATGAAATTCCCCCAAAAAAAAATGTAAAAATCAAAATTTTTTAAAATTTTCGGCCAATTTGTTTTACGCTACCTATGTTTGGTAAAAAAAATCGCAAAAAGCGTATTTTGATTGGTTTGCGCAAAAGTTATCGCGTTTACTAACAAAGGGAAAGATTTTTGTCATTTTTGGTGTTTTTTTTTTTAACGAGTAATGGCGGCGATCTGCGATTTTTTTTTGCGGTACTGCGACATTGCGGCGGACAGATCGGACCCTTGACTGACATTTTTGACACTTTTGGGGGTACCAGTGACATTACTGCAGTAATCAGTGCTATATATATGCACTGTTACTGCAAAAATGACACTGGCAGGGAAGGGGTTAACAGTATTGGACAGGGAGGGGTTAAGTGTGTCCTAGGGGCGTGATTCTAACTGTGTAGGGACATGGCTACTAGTGTAAAAACAAAGATCAACAGTTCTACATAGTAGAACTGTTTGATCTTCACTTTTACACAGGGAGAACTGACAGGTGGCTTGTTTACACAAGCCGCTCTGTCTTTCTCCCGCTGTAGCGGCGATCGTAGTGTGACCGGCGGACATCGGGTCCGCCAGTCACACTCCCGCACTCCTCCGTGAACGAGCCGAGGCGGGCGCGCGCCTCGGCGGGCGCGCGCCCGCCCGCTATTGGCTCTGGAAGGAGTGACAGGCGAGCGACGTAGACCTACGTCACTCTGCCTGGCCGGGGCCGACTGCCGCAGTAAATATACTGTGCGCAGTCGGCAAGCGGTTAATATATTTCCTAACTGTGTCACACTGGCTCCCTGCACTCCAGCCGGCATCTTCTGGCTCAGCGATGGCCGGGGGGCGCCCTGTGATTGAAAGAACATGGCGGGCCTGGCCTGCGCCTGTCCAGTGGCGCAGCATGGGTGGCGCATGCGCAAATGGTTGCTTCTGGAACCCGGCCTCGCAGTCTCTCAGACCACAGCACTCAGCAGCCTTCTCAGCCACCGGGGCCGAATCATCGTTGCTGACCTGTTATACTGTAAGTGAGTCAGTGCGAGTGTGGCTAATTCACTGCGTAGGGAAGGAAGAGTGGAATTCTGATGCCTCAATGCTACTTCTGACAGGTAGAAGAAAACATTCTTTATTGGAAGGAGGGATCTGAGAATCAGGACAGGTGAGAACATTTGCATAAATTGCTGTGATTTTCTGTTTATTTGGCAGGCATGCGGGTTTATCAAACTCTACTCAATGTTTAAATCATAAAAAAAAAACCTTTGTAATGAAATCAAAGTTTCCAAAAGATGGCCAAGTCCTTCTCTCTCCATTTAAAAAAGAATATTAACCCATTTATAATTTTGTTAACGAGAAACACATTGTTCTGTATTCAGCGCTACAAAAGTATAATAGGTCAATTCAAAGTGGATTAGTGTGCCAGGTGCACTACAAAACAACAAGGTTTTTTTTTCTGTTTTTTTAGCAAACTTTGCATGAAAATGAGAGGTCAGCTTATCTTGTAGCCCCAACTCCATGAAAAAAAAAATGCTCAATAAAATGTAAAGCAGAACTATAGTGCATCTGAGCACCACAAACTAAAAACGCTATTTCATTCATTTTTAATATTCTAAGCAAACTCCCTCATCCATCCATGTTTTCATGCTTAATTTTCCAGAAAAATCACTTTGAAAACCACCTCCCTAGCATTTCTGGCCACAGCCATATTTAGTAAGGGCAGATGATTCCTGTAGCATTTACTTACTGGAATCCATTTGCCCTTAGCTCAGGCACACAGGCAGGAGAGTGTGCTTATTATATTATAATACAGGATTTATATTGTTTCAACAGTTTGCACCAACAGTTTGTGCTATATAGGAGGGGCTGAGAAAGCCTCCTGAAGACTCCTGGGATGTTTGACATCATTTTGGCCTAGGCCAGAAACCAAAAAGGTTTAAAATAAATATAATACACCTTCCTATCTATTTAATAATGATAGCAGCAGAGGAATTAAAAATAGTCAATGCTGAATGAGGGTCTTTCGTTCGAATTCAACTGCTTTTTTATAAAGCTATTTTATAAAGTAATTTTGCGATAGGCCGGGTGGGAGCACTGTTATCCTGGGTGGAGGTTTGAAGTGCAGGTTCACACTATAGCGTGTGCGGCGATCGCATGTAATATCGGAGCGCACTGCTCCTTCATTACATGCGATCGGATGTGCAGTGCGAATTCAGCCATACACTTTGTATGGCTAAATTCGCACTGCACCCGCACAAAAGTCGCACATGACCCTTTTTTTCAGCCGCATCAGGATCGGATCACAAAGTGGTTCACACTTGTGCGATCCGATCCTGTGCGAACTGTCAGATCGCACTGCGATATGCGATCAAACTGGGGGTGTTGTTAAGATTTCATTGACACCCCCTGCGTATCGCATATGGCAGTGTGAACTGCCAGATTTGCGTTTGCGATGCGGGAACAGGCTGCGAATTCGCAGCCTTCCCGCATCGCACAAGTGTGACCCGGCACTTAAAGTATAGGCACTCGTTCTCGGCAGCGCCTCACCGGCGCCCACTGCCACGCTGCAGAGAAGGATCCCTGGAGACCAAGAGTGAAGACACATTCACAGACATGAAGGTAGGGAGGAAAAAAAATGGAGAAACAGTGGCAAATAGAAGGAAGGGATTTTTATGGTACAGTACTTGGACAGATAGTCAGACCTACTAATGTATATAAAAATATCAAATCAAAAAAATGAATCATCAAATACATAAAGATCAAAGATATTATTATATTTTGATGTATTTGATGATTTTTTCTTTCTGTTATATTTTTATTTTACTCTATATAAAATAGAAAATGTTGTTATTTTTATATACATTAGTAGGTCTGACTATCTGTCCAAGTACTGCACCATAAAAATCCCTTCCTCCTATTTGCCCCCGTTTCTCCATTTTTTTCCTATACATAATTGGGATGTAGGTACTTCCTTATTTAATTAATTTTTGTATAATATAGCCTGTAGCTTCATCTATTAGTTATGAAGGTAGGTAGGGTGAAAGCAACAATCTTATGTGCAAACACTGCTCAGGTGTGACCATACAAAAAAATGTAACATGTAAATATAAAAAAAGTGCAAGGTGTAAATAAGACAGTATGATAAAACCTAATTATCCCAGATAATATAATTAGGTTTAAGGCCCCGTTCACACAGGGGTGATCCGACTTCGGGGGGCGACCTCCGAGGTCGCGGTGCGAGCAGCGCGCCGCGACCTCGGAGCGGCCGCCACGGACTTCATAACATTGAAGTCTATGGCGGTCGCCTCCGGGTCGCCCCAAAGAAGCTCCGGACCCTTTTTCTAAGTCGGAGCGACTTGTGTCGCTCCTATTAGAACGGGTCCGCAGCTTCCCTATGGAAGGCGACCTACGGCGACCTGTGAGGCGACCAGGTCGCCTCACAGGTCGCCTTAGTGTGAACGGGGACTTATCGAACTTATTTACACCTTGCACTTTATTTATATTTATATGTTACATTTTTTGTATGGTCACACCTGAGCACATTTGATACTTTAGAATTGCAGGGAATTGTGATGAGAATTTAAATCTTTAGGCAGGAGTAGTGCAGCTGAATGGGAGAATTATTCCAACTCTGATACTTTGGCCTTAAGTTTGAAATTCCCTTTTCAATTTCCTGTAATCCTCTCTTTATAGAGTAGACACTATAATCTGATGATAAGTAGGCGCAGATTAATTATGTGGAGTGGGCGGAGCTTCATGGAAGTGGGTGTGGTAAATAATTGATAGCTGTGCTGCAAAGTGTCCCTGGAAATTTTTTTCAAATGTTGGCAACTATGCTTTTGGCCCTTTCACACTTGCGGACCATTCAGATCCGCCTGTCAGTTTTTCAGGCAGATCTGAACGGATGCCCCATGCATCTCTATGGGGCATCGGATGTCAGCGGAGACATGTCCCCTGACATCCGATCCGATCTGGCCTGTCAAATCTGGACGGATGGAAACCCTATTTTCCATCCGTCCAGCGGATCGGATCGGATGGGAGCGGATGAGAATGGACAGACGGTCCGTTCTCATCCGATTCCCCCATAGAGAACAGCGGGGACCTGACAGCTCTGTCTCCGCACACAGAACAGAGACGGAGCTGTCATCCGCCTGCTCTGCCGATGGAGCGGCATGTGTGAAAGGGGGCCTTAGGTTGTCTGCGGAAAGTGCTCACAGCTGAGGAAAGCTGCACTTATGAATCAGTTGTCTTTTTAAAGGAGTTGTTAAGGCAGAAGTTTTTTTTATCTTAATGCATTCTATGCATTAAGATAACAAGCCTTCTGTGTGAAGCAGCCTCCCCAGCACCCCCTAATACCTGAGCCCCATCTCTGTCCAGCGATGTCCACGAGTCCCTTGGCCTTCCGGGACTCTCCCTCCTGATTGGCTGAGACCCAGCAGCTGCGCCATTGGCTCCCACTGCTGTCAATCAAAGTCAGTTAGCCAATCAGGAGAGAGAGGGGGCAGGGCAGAATGGCAGCTCCTTGTCTGAATGGGCCCAAGGAGCTGCAGCACTGCTCGGGTACCCCCATAGCAAGCTGTTAGCATTCAACAGGAAGGCGGGGCCAGGAGCAGCGAAAAGGGACCCGAGAAGAGCAGGACAAAATACTACATGTAATTTGTCTCAGGGGGCAGAAATGTAACAAAAATTTCAATTAACCACTTCTGGACCAGAAGATTTTCCCCCTTAATGACCAGGCCATTTTTTGCGATTTGGCACAGCGTTATTTTAACTGACAATTGCGTGGTCGTGCGACGCTGTACCCTGAGAAAAAATTTAACTAGGGGAAAGATTTATGTCATTTTCATTTATTTATTTTACTAGTAATGGTGGTGATCTGCGATTTTTACATCAGCAGACCGCCATTCTCCCTCCACAGTGAGCAATCGCGGGTGCCCGGCGGCAATCGCGGCCACCGGGCCCCTTCCTTTAGCTTCCCCTGTGGTGAATGGGGGCTGGCGCGCGCCCCCAGGATCGCTCCTGCTAACCGCCGTACAGGCACGGTAATTTGCGGGAATCTGCGGACCTGCCGCCGTATATAGGCGGCAGCTGGGCGGCAAATGGTTAAAGATCTTTTTTGGCAGCTGGAGCTGGTACCTGCCAGAAATAGGTACCTGCTCACCCCCCTCCCCCTTCTTGGGACACATCTGATCACAGATTGGGGTAAATGGCCAATTACAGCGGCCCTTTACCATGTGAGTAGCTGTCCAATTACAGCTGATTATGATGTAAATACAAGTCGGTTATTGCCATTCCTTTCCTCACACTGACAGTGTGGGGAGAGGAGAGCCGAAAACTGGCTTGTGTGAAAGGAACATCTACACTGATAATAAGGGTACCGATTATCATTGTCCTGATTATCAGTGCAGTCCCACCAGTGCTGCCTATCAGTGCCCACCAGTGCTGCCTATCAGTGCCCACCAGTGCTGCCTATCAGTGCCCACCAGTGCTGCCTATTAGTTCCCACCAGTGCTGCCACTTAGTGCTCATTGGTGCTGCCAATCAGTGCCTCCTCATCAGTGTCACCTATCAGTGCTGCCTATCAGTGCCCATCAGTGCCACATATTAGTGTCCATCAGTGCTGCCTATCAGCGCCACCTATCAGTGTTCATCAGTGCCGCCTATCAGTGCCCATCAGTTCCACCTATTAGTGCTTCATCAGCACACATCAATGAAGGATAAAAATTAGCTGTTTGCAAATTTATATAACAAACTATAAAAAACGTTTTCTTTGCAAATTTTCGGTCTTTTTTTCATTTGTTTAGCAAAAAACCCCCCAAATGTGATAACATACCACCAAAAGAAAGCTCTGTTTGTGTGAAAATAAATGTTAAAAATGTCATTTGGGTACAGTGTAGTATGCCCGCACAATTGTCATTAAGTGCGACATTGCTGAAGGCGGAAAATTGGCCTGGGCAGGAAGGGGGTGAAAGTGCCCGGCAGGGAAGTGGGTAAGGCAGGCTCAGATCAGATAGAATATTAGTATTTGGGAGACAGTTGTCACCTTATGACAGGAAGTAGCTGTACAAGACAAGATCACCATGTGTTTTTATTGAAAACTAAAGCTTTGTAAAGATTGAGGGCCAGCTCACACCAAACAAAAGCTGTCCAGATGCGTTCCGGATGCTTTTCTGTACGCACGTTTTTATGCAGTCCAGTGCATCCCCCCCCCCCTCTTTTTTTCCTAATATTAAAGGGCCAGTTCACACCATAGAAACAGTCTGGATGCATTCCAGATGCTTTTCTGCATGCGCATTTGTGATGCGTTCCAGTGCGTTTTTTATGCAGTCTGGTGCATTTTTCCCTTTCTTTTTTCTTAACCTTATATAAGAATCTGTGTGTTCCAAGGTGTTTTTGGTGCATTCCAGTGCCATTTTTGATGTAGTTTACAGCGTTCCAGTACAGGAAAAATGCAGCATGTTATACTTTTTTTTCTAGAACTGGAACAGACTGGTGTGAACTATGCTATTGAAAACCATATAACCTACTTTCCATGCGTTTTAATGCAGAAAAAAAAACGCACTGCACTGCATGTGGTGTGAACTGGCTCTGAATGGAACTTTTGAAGTAACATTCATTGGTCCGATAGAAGATGTCAGTGATTGGCTTTCCATGATCTATATTGGTGGTATAGGGAGGTGACAGGTCTCTTATGTATGAGGACACCACGCCCATCCACTCTGCAGGCACGGATTCCTCGCAGCGCCTCACACAATGTGACGTCATTATACGGAACGTACAGCTGAGCAGTGGGCGGTCCCAGTGTGCTGGCTATCACTCCTTGAGGCGTGGCTTCCATCTGTGTGACGTTCATTCCGACGGCTTCCCCGTAGTGGGCGGGACTAGCTGTCACTCACGGTGACGGCTCTGTGCTGGACTCCTGGGCTCCGCCCACCAGGGATGGCCGTGTTGTGAGTCTCCGTAGGAAATTCCGGGCTGACGCTCCGCTGCTGCAGCCGGTTTGCCGGGAGGGGGAATTCGTGACATGGAGCTGAGGTTCTGGGGCGGAGACTGGGGCCTGCCCTCCGTGCACCCGGAGAGCCTGGTGGTCCTGGTAAGAGATGAGCACAGTGTGATCGGTGTCCCGGCTCATGGTGTGCCCAGTGCTGGGGATCAGATCGTGTAGCCTGCCGCTGCCCGGGACACCCCGGGGGCACAAAGTGAAAGTGATCGGAGCAAGGTCATAGATAGGAGGAGGAGAGCTGTGCAACACCATTATCCCTGCACCCTTATCTATGATATATATGTTCCCTTTATATTATCCCTGCGCCTCTATAGATCTATCTGCTGTATATAGATATATAATATCTCTCCACAAATATAATTGATACATCATTATAGACTGGCTCTGAAGAGGGGGATCTCCCCTCGAAACGCGTCAGCCATTTGGAAGTTCCTCTGGCGTGCTGGACATGGTTCTGATGATCTGGTTGCTTTGGGTCCATTGTGGGCTGATCCGCTTTTAAGATCACTTAGACCTACGTGATTATGTGCATGATGTTTCGGCGGCGCACGCGCTCACCGCTGGAGCCGCACACTCACTGGGACTAGACACAGCGGGAAGCAGGCTTGATCGCCACCGGCCTCCCGCGATCTTCGCCAAAACTAAGAGAGCCGTCTGGAATGTAAACAATGCAAGACGGCTCTCCTGTCAGAGAGACAGGGAAAGATCGTGTGATTCAGCTAAGCTCTCCCTGCCTCTATTCAATCCATCTCCCCTCACAGTCAGTAAGCACATCTAGGGAACACATTTAAAGCGGAGTTCCACCTAAAACCAAAAAAAATACATAAAAATACCCCCGGGACAGTCAGGGCTAGTGCATTCCACAATGGATAGCCTCTGATCTGTCCCGGGTTGCACTTACCTGCAAGAAGAAATACTTACCTTGAAAATGTCTTCTCCAGGGCTGCCATCTCAGGTGTGGGCAGCTTGAAGCCAGCGCGATCCTCTTCTGTGTCCTCTTCCGATCTCTTCGGTCCCACGATGCACTGCGCCGGCCCCGCCGTCACTTCTGGGGCTGCAGCGTCATCCCTGCACAGCTTCTGGACATGCCCAGAAGCTGTTTAGCAAGGTATGACGGCGCCCGCACCGGAACTGACGTCGGGGCCGGTGCAGGAGCATTGATGACGTTCAGCTCCCAGGAATCATTGCAAGCCAGGAAGTGACGAATCGCCGTGGCCGCCGAGGGGAGGAAGAGGAAGTAAGGTGAGTATATTTTCTTCTAAACCAGGTAAGTAAAAAAAAAAAAAAAAAATCAGATTATCCATTCGTTTTTCAGGTGACCCGGAGCAAGAAGATGGACGGAACTTTCATTTTAGGGTGGAACTCCGCTTTAACCTCTTGATCACCTCCAGTGTTAACCCCTTTCCTGCCAGTGTCATTTATACAGTAACAGTGTATTTTATTTATCACTGATTGCTGTATTAATGTCACTGGTCCCCAAAAAGTGTCACTTAGTGTCAGATTTGTCCGCCGCAATATTGCAGCCCCGATAAAAATCGCTGATCCCGGCCTTTACTAATAAAAAGTCCATAAATCTATCCCGTAGTTTGTAAACTCTATAACTTTTGCGCAAACCAATTATTATACGCTTCTTGGGATTTTTTTTTTACCAAAAATATGTAGCAGAACACAAATTGGCCTAAACTGATAAAAAAAATTAAAATTTTTTAAATTGTTTTAATTGGGAATGTTTTATAGCAGAAAGTAGAAAATATTGGTGTTTTTTCAAAATTGACGCTAATTTTTTGTTTATAGTGCAAAAACGAAAAACCGCTGAGGGGATCAAATACCACCAAGAAAGCTATATTTTTGGGGAAAAAAAGGACATCAATTGTATTTGGGTACAGCGTTACAGGACCGCGCAATTGTCAGTTGAAGCAATGCAGTGACGAAGGTCAAAAAATGGCCCGGTCATTAAGGGGGTAAAACCTTCTGGGGCTGAAGTGGTTAATAAACTCCATTTGGGTAATGCACAAGGTCGGTGCGCCCTCTTTTTGTTCTTTCTACAATGTTTCCACTGGGTTTCCCCTGACTCTAGGAGGGTGTTCTATCAGATTCTGCAACCGGAAGGGACGTATGGACTCAGAAGTCATTGACACCCTCCACAAGGAGGGTAAGTCACAAAAGGTCATGGCTAAAGAAGCTGGCTGCTCACAGAGTGCTGTATCCAAGCATATTAATATGAAAGTTTAGTGGAAGGAAAAAAGTGTGGTAGAAAAAGGTGAACAGGGATAACCACAGCCTTGAGAGGATTGTGAAGTAAAGGCCATTGAAGAATTTGGGGGAGATTCACAAGGAGTGGTCTATGGCTGGTGTCGGTGCTTCAAGAGCCACCACACACAGACGTATCCAGGACATGGACTACAACTGTCACATTCCTTGTGTCAAGCCACTCCTGAACCAGAGACGACGTCAGAAGCGTCTTACTTGGGCTAAGCAGAAAAAGGATTAGACTGTTGCTCAGTGGTCCAAAGTCCTCTTTTCGGATAAACGTAAATTTTGCATTTCATTTGGAAATCAAAGTCCCAGAGTCTGGAGGAAGAGTGGAGCGGCACAGAATCCAAGTTGGATGAGGTCCAGTGAGAAGTTTCCACAGTCAGTGTTGATTTGGGGAGCCGTGTCATCTGCTGGTGTTGGTCCACTGTGTTTTATCAAATCCAAAGTCAGTGCAGCCCTCTACCAGGAAATTCTAGAGCACTTCATGCTTCCCTCTGCTGACCAGCTTTATGGAGATGCTGATTTCATTTTCCAGCAGGACTTGGCACCTCCCCACACTGCCAAAAGTACCAACACCTGGTTTAATGATCATGGTATCACTGTGCTTAATTGGCCAGAAAACTCACCTGACCTAAACCCCATAGAGAATCTGTAGGGTATTGTCAAGAGGAAGATGAGAGACACCAGATCCAAAAATCCTGCCTTTTATTGGTCTTATGTATTAATGTAATTTTCTGAGATACTTAATTTAGGGTTTTCACTAGCTGTAAGCCATTATCATCAAAATTACATGAAAGAAATGCTTAAAATACATCACTCTGTGTGTAATAAATCTATATAATATGAGTTTCACTTTTTGAATAAAATTACTGAAATTAATATTTTGATGACATTCTATTTTTTTGAGAATGCAATTATTTGCAAACCTCGTAAACCCATAATTTAGAAAACATATCAAATGTTTTCTGAGAAAGTTGTACAATTTTAAGAAAAAAAAAAAGTTAATTGTAAAATTGATAGTAGAAAAACGTCTCAAATGTTGGGACAGGGCAACAAAAAGCTGGCAAAGTAAGTGGTACTAACAAGGAAAATCTGGAAGAGCATTTTCAAACTAATTAGCAACATGTCAGTAACATGATTGGGTATAAAAAGAGCATCTTAGAGAGTCAGAATGTCTTAAAAGTAAATCTGAGCAGAAATCACCAATCTGGGAAAAGCTGTGTCTAAAAATTGTCAAACAATTTCAGAATAATGCTCCTTAATGTAAAATTGCAAGACTTTAAATATATCATCATCTACAGTACATAAAAGCATCAAACAATTGAGAATCTGTCCGAAACGCAATATTTGGAAGCCTGTGATGTTCGGTCTTTCAGATGGCACTGCATTAAAAACAGGCATGATTCTGTGATGGACATCACTGTATGGGCTCAGGAATACTTTCAGAAATCACTGTCTGTGAACACAGTTCGCCATGTTATCCAAATGCAAGTTAAAGCAGTATCTTGCTGCCATCTTTGGGCCAAAGCTCATTTAAAATGGTCTATTGCAAAGTGGAAAACTGTTCTGTGGTCAGACGAAGCAAAATTTGACATTCTTTTTGGCAACCATTGGTGCCCCATCCTCTGGACTAAAGAGGAGAGGGAACTTCAAGCTTTTTATTAGCACTCAGTTCAAAAGCCTACATCTCTGATGGTATGGGGGTGCATTAGTGCATGTAGAATGGGCAACTTGCACATCTGGAACCATCAATGCTGAAGGATATATTTAAGTTTTAGAGCAGCATATGCTCCCATCCATTTCCATTCAGGGAAGGTCTTGCATATTTCAGCAGGACAATGATAAACCTCATACTGCATCTATGACGACAGCATGGCTTTGTAGTAGAAAAATCCGGGTGCTTAACTGGCCTGCCTGCAGTCCAGACTTTTCACCAATTGAAAAAATGTGGCACTGTTGAGCAGTTAGGATCCATTGTTAGCCAAGAATGGGACAACATTCCTCCATGAAAACTCCAGCAACTGGTCTCAGTTCCCGGATATTTATGAAGTGTTGTTAAGCCCCGGAAGATTTTACCCCCATTCCGACCAGGGGGTATTTTGCGATTCGGCACTGCGTGAATTTAACGCACAATTGCGCGGTCGTGCGACGCTGTACCTAAACGAATTTGACGTCCTTTTTTTCCCACAAACAGAGCTTTCTTTTGGTGGTATTTGATCACCTGTGCGATTTTTTTGATCACGCGCTATAAACAAAAAAAGAGCGTCAATTTTGCAAAAATAGCAATATTTTTCACATTTTTTTATATGAAATTCCCCCCCAAAAAAATGTAAAAATCAAAATTTTTAAAAATTTTCGGCCAATTTGTTTTATGCTACCTATGTTTGGTAAAAAAAATCGCAAAAAGCGTATTTTGATTGGTTTGCGCAAAAGTTATCGCGTTTACTAACAAAGGGAAAGATTTTTGTCATTTTTGTTGTTTTTTTTTTTAACGCGTAATGGCGGCGATCTGCGATTTTTTTTTTTTTTTTTTTTTGCGGTACTGCGACATTGCGGCGGACAGATCGGACCCTTGACTGACATTTTTGACACTTTTGGGGTTACCAGTGACATTTCTACAGTAATCAGTGCTATACATTGAAAGAGAAACCCCCTTAGGTTTGTGGGACTTTAAGGGTAACAGTAAAGGCTCTCATAAGAGAAGTTTTAACGTGAAGTAATTATAAAATTTTTTTATTTTGTAAGATTGTGGTTGTAACAGACAATCATCATAAACTGTACATGTTTAAGTCATAGAATCGAAAAAGCATGAATGATACAATACAGTTGTAGGTACATAGCAGAGTCCAACGCGTTTCAAACTGTTTGTTTTAGTACATAAATCTTCCTCAGGGAGTCTGCATATGTTCCTGAAATACATGGTCAAATGTAAGTTCCAAGAAACAGAATATATATAAACATTTTACAATGAAAAGTTTTTTATACATGTAAAAAGTATTATTAGCATCTGCGACCACATGTTGCCCTTAGAGAGGTCCTGGAAAGCCTCTTACTAGTCCAGGATACTCCTAAAGAGGAAACCTACTCCCAAAGATTGAAGAGGAGAAAGGAAAAAGGGGGGGAAGGGGGGAAGAAGAAGAAAGGGGAGGGGAAAGAAAGAAAAGGGAGGGAAAGGGGGGGAAAAAGAAAGAGAAAAGAAAAAAGGGGGGGGGCGATCTGCGATTTTTTTTTTTTTTTTTGCGGTACTGCGACATTGCGGCGGACAGATCGGACCCTTGACTGACATTTTTGACACTTTTGGGGTTACCAGTGACATTTCTACAGTAATCAGTGCTATACATATGCACTGTTACTGTAAAAATACACTGGTAGTGAAGGGGTTAACTTTATTTGGAAGGGAGGGGCTGTGTGTGTCCCTAGGGGCGTGGTTTCTACTGTGATTGGCTGTGGCTCTAGCTGTAAGGACACTGATCAACGGATCTACATACCAGATCCGTTTTATCAGTGTCTTTGCAGCGAGGAGAATGACAGGCAGTTTGTTTACACAAGCTGCCTGACATTCTCCCTCTCCCCCGCCGATCGCCGAGTGACCGGCGGACCGGACATCGGGTCCGCTGGTCACACGCGCGGGGGGGTCCGTGACCACGCGGGAGCGGGTGCGCGCCCCCGGGGGCGCGCGCTCGCTCCCTAGACCCTCACAAGCAAGCAACGTAGCCCTACGTTAGTTTGCCTGTGAGGGGCTGACCGCCGACGTAGATAGTCGTGCGGCGGTCGGCAAGTGGTTAAAAGAAGAGGGGATGCTATGCCATGTCCCAACTTTTTTGAGAGACCTGTATTTTGGCAGTGTGACGTCATCAGGTACCCAGGTGTCAAAACGAGTAGGACGGAGCCTAACAATCCAGGGGAGAGAGGGGTATACACTGCGGGCTGCTTGATGTGATCCATCTGTGAGCGGTGCTTCTTGGCTGCATAGACAGTGGAGATTTCTATGTGCACAGAGGCAGCAGTCCTCTGTCTTTTTATTAAGGCTTACATGGTCTTAATTCACAAGTGAGTGCATATTTGTTTTTTATTTATTAAAGATGTTTTAGGCAGTGAGCACTATAAGCTTTTTTTTTTTTTTTTTTTTTAATTCTGAGATGAGCCGCATGAGGCTGTATTTGAAGCTGGATGATTTTCATGCCGGTGAAATCATTGAAGCGCTATCCATTTCTGGATCTGTTTGTTATTTTGATATATGTTTATCTGTGAAGATAGCATTAGCTTCTATATTTTCTTTTTATTTTATTTAATCCCACACTCAGTGCGAATGGGCCAATGATGTTTAAAATAAGACCAGTCACATATACCAGGTAGCCAGCTGGATTTATGGTATGGGTTTTTTTTTTTTTTTTTTTAGGGATCAATGGGTTCTTATGTGTTTTTTAAATCCTCACTTCCAGGTTTGATTGAAATTTTAGTGTGTAAATATAATTTCTGTGTTTTTTTTTATAAGATTTTATGAGCTTGGCTAAAGAAAGATGGTCAATTTAAAGCCCTTATGAGGAAAGTAAAATCAGTTGTATATTCAGTATTCTGAATTAAAAATTTCCATGACTACATAGGGATAAGAGCAATGTAATTACATTGGACCATATCCATGTAAAGTGTTATAGACCTGTTAAGTAATGTCATGCATAGAATACATACAGTTTTTATATATGCTGAAGTAATTTGGTAGTATGGTTTAGGGAAATGACCTGGCAAACATGTTTATCTTTTGCTGTGGTTACTAGCATTTGCCTATGTAAGTGAATGGTGACACAAGTTTTTTATTGCCCATAAGTAGAGACCTTAGTGGGTGCGTGATGTACAACAGAAAAGCTTAGTTCCTTCAAAGTGGACCTGTCAGCAGCCTTCAAGGTGTCAGGCAGCAGCGCTCTGCATCTAATTAAAAGCTAAGGACTACTGCAGCAAAAAATTCCTTATCATACAGTCAAATGCCAGTATTTCCCCCAACGCTGTTTAGATGTGGGTTTCCCCACATCCAATTTGCATGCCAGCTCTGGGGCAGCAGCGATCTGAATTGCAGACGGGTCCTGTGCATCTTCTGGTCCATTTCAGGTGCTAATTCAGCCAAAAATTCAGAACTGATTCGCACCTGAAAGGTTGAACCGACATGAGCTGGACCCCCTGTTATGACCAGCGGCTGCAGCTAGTGTAAACCCAGCCATAGTGAAACAGAGCAGTGGTCGTAAATGAGTGGGCCACTCATGGTCCACTAAATGGTCCACTAAAAAATGTTGGTGGTCCCCAGAGGTCTGCCGCAATTCAATACTGTGGCGAATGGATATCCCCCAACGTTGTTATCAATGTGTGCTGACAGTCAATACTGTGAGCGTGCATTTATACTCTATGCATCCTCTGCAGTTCCAGCTCCTGTGAACTCAGAGGGAGGTGCCAGGAGTAGTGCAGAGAATGGAAGGTGAAGAAATAGGGGAATTCCAATGGCAGTGCTGATCAGACTGTGGGAGGGAGCACGGAGCTCGAGCACATGGCTGGATAAGGAGGTGAGATTCAATGATGAGTCTGTGTAAGGCAGCAGTGTAATGCAGAGGGGGCAGTGAGCCGGGCATTGTGTGTATATGGCAGCAGTGTGATCCAGGGGGAGGGGGGCAGAGAACCAGACCATTGTGTGTATGAGGCATGTAAAATTCATGTTAGTGGTCCGAGAGATTCAAAATTGTGAGTTTAATGGTCTGTGAGGTCTGAAAAGATGGCGACCTCTGATTTAGAGCAAATAAGCCAAAACCAAAAAGGTAACAAGCATTCTTAGAGGTCTGTCTTCACTGTCTAGCTAGGTAATTACAACAAGTGTGTCTGAATCTGCATACTTGAATGGGAGGTCAAAGGTATTTAGAAGATATCAGTGGTTCCTTGGAGGTAGAGTTTCATCATAGGTGTGTTGCCATTGGAAGGAAAGAAAATGTATGATGGGGTGCAAGAGCAAAGCAGAGGGTTGGCTTGTTTTGGGCAAAGCTAGCTGTTCACAGCCACAGCAGGTTGTTAGGGGTTTGAGGCAAGAAGGGCCCCCCCCCCCCCCACGCTAATTGATTTCCTACATTCAGATAACCACGGGAAAACCTCTGTAAAGTGTTAAATCCCTGATATTCCTGTTCTGTATATTCAGAAGGTGTGACGCAGTACCCAATGGCCTGGATATGTTGTTTAGCTGAAAAATGCAATAATCTCATTTTCAGAGCAGCATATTAGTTATTTAAGAAATACAATGTGTGACCATGTTCTTTACCTCTTCACCTGATCCATTAAACAGTGCGCTTCCAGCCTACAGTAATAGTAATAACGTGTGTTGCTGCCCCCAGTTCTTTGTAGTTTGTTGTTCGCTTTTCTTGTGAGCACAGCATCTGTTTTTGTACTCTTAGATCTCTATTACATTTTAATTTGTGTATTTTCCAGGCCTATGCAAGATTTGCTGGTGCTCCCCTGCAGTTAAACCCCGTGGATTACACCTGGGCAAGTCTTCTTCAAGGTAATCTGTATACTTACAATGTTTGTACATGTCGTTCAGTTGAAGTCCTTTGCTTATTAAAGTGATTGTAAAGTCTCATCTTTTTTTTTTTCCAATTAAAATAACAAACATGTTATACTTACCTCCTCTGTGCAGTTGGTTTTGCATTAAGCAGCCCCATCCTCCTCTTCTTGGGTCCCTCTTCTGCTCTCCTGGCCCCTCCCTCCCTTCGAGTGCCCCCACAGTAAGCAGCTTGCTATGGGGGCACCCGAACCGAGGCACAGCTCTGTGTATCCATTCAGACATGGAGCTGCTGTTCGGCCCTGCCCCCTCTCTCTTATTATTGGCTCACAGACTTTGATTGACAGCAACGGGAGCCAATGGCAACGTTACTGTGTCTTAGCCAATCGGGAGGGGAGTCCTGGATGGCTAAGACAGTCATGGGCATCGCTGGATAGAGATGGGGCTCAGGTAAGTATTAGAGGGGTGCTGGAGAGGCTGCTGCACAGGAAGTTTTTTTTATCCTAATACATAGACTGCATTAAAGCGGTTGTAAACCCTATTAAAAAAAAAAAAAAAAACCCTGCAAGACAAAGGCATAATGAGCTAGTATGCATCGCATACTAGCCCATTATGTTTAACTTACCTTAAAACGAAGCCCCGACACGGACCCCCGGACATCGATGCGGGCGCTGCCATGATCCCTCGTCGTCTCTTCCGGGTTCGGCGGCTCCGGCGCGCTGATTGGCCGAAAAAGACGGCTCCAGCGCGCTGATTGGCCGGAGCCGCGATGACGTCACTCCCGCGCATGCGCGCGGGAGTGATTTTTCCGGCAAGCTCCCGGCAAGTTAATTGAAGGTCCCCCCGGACCTTCAGAGCGCATGCGCCGCTCGCGCGAGCGGCTGCATGCACTGTAAATATCTCCTAAACCGTGCCGGTTTAGGAGATATTATTTGTACCTACAGGTAAGCCTTATTATAGGCTTACCTGTAGGTAAAAGTGTCAAAAAGCGGGATACAACCGCTTTAATATAAAAAACCTTTTGACTTTGCAACTCCTTTAATAATATTGTATTGGCACCCTTTGTGGTCCTGTTTTTGCAAGTGCAACCAGCGTGTTTTAGCGCAGCTGTAAAACGCAGATCAATGGATTGACATCTGAAAAACATCTGAAAAACAACCATTTCCACTGTGTCCTAATCACACCATAACCTTGTGTTGCGCTAAAATGCAAAATGTATGTTGATGGATGTGTATATGAGTGTTTATTGGCCGTAATCAGGTATTGTCAGGGTTAAAGAATACTTCTAGGCACACACACACACACACACACACACACACACACACACACACACATAGATTTCATGGAGGAATCTCCTCTGCCGGCCATTGTATTCAGATAACCACAGTGCCCATGGCTTTCTGAATACCCAAGCTTTGACTGCATCTGATAGTATGTAGTCACTGGCTAACAGTTTTCCACCTGGCTCCTTTTGATTTTTTTTTTTTTGTAGTTGAAGTTTTGTCAAGCTAAGTGGTGCCAACAAGGCCTCTCACAGCTCAAATTTTGGCTGTTTCATCAGGGATCAGCCAAAATGCAGTGAGTGTATGGCCAGCTTAAAGCGGAATTCCGGCCACTAAATTTTTTTCTCAATAAGAATACCCCCGGGACAGTCAGGGCTAGTACATTCCACAATGGATAGCCTCTGATCTGTCCTGGGTCGCACTTACCTTTTAGAAGAAATACTTTGAAAATTTCTTCTCCAGCGCTGCCATCTCGGATGTGGGCCGCTGAAGCCAGCGTGTCCTCTTCTGCGTCTTCTTCCATGTCCTCTTCTCCCAGAATGCCCTGCACCGGCCCCGCTCGTCACTTCCGGTGCGGGCGCGTCATCCCTCTACAGCTTCTGGGCATGCCCAGAAGCTGTTTAGCAGGGAATGAGCGCCCGCCCTGGCAGTGACGAGCGGGGCCGGTGCAGGCGCATTGATTCCTGGGAGCGATGACGTTCAGCTCCCAGGAATCAATGCAAAGAGGAAGTGACGGCGCGGGCCGCGGCCGCAGAGGGAGGAAGTGGAAGAAAGGTGAGTATATTTTTCTTCAATAACAAGGTAAGTAAACAAAAAAAAAAAAATCGTAACTCCCCGGTACCGTTGTTTAGAGCCGGAGTCGGCTTTCCGGCGGTAATGACCGATGTGGCTCGGGAGCCGCTCGATCATTACCCCACCCTCCCGCCGCCTTCTGCGGCTCTGCCCGGGTCTCCCGTCCCACCGGAAGACCTGAGCAACCAGCTGGCGTGTCCCCTGGCTGGATGGAGTCCCGATCTAAGCCAGATGTGGCTTCGATCGGGTCTGCGATGACATAACCCGGAGGCAGCGTCCATGACGTCACATCCGGGTTACTTGGCTGCTAAAGGTGGCAGATTCAAAAACGTGACTGTATTCAAAAATGCAGTTTTCGGCGTTTTGAATACATGGAAGAGTAGTGGAGGGGTCTAGGGTCTTTTAGACCCTCGATCCCTCCATAAAGGGTACCTGTCACTGCATATTGCTGTCACAAGGGATGTTTACATTGCTTGTGACAGCAATAAAAGTGATCAGATTTTTTATAATGTTTTTTTTTTTTAAAACCTGTGTTAAAATAAAAAAAAATAAAATAAATAGGAAAAAAAAAAACATTTTAGCCGCCCCCGTCACCGTGAGCTCACACACGAAAAAGAAAACGTATATGGAAGTCGCGCCACAAATAAAATCGCTGTTCATACCACACGTGAGGTATCACCGCAAATCGCCAGAGCATGAGCAATAATTAAAAAAAAAGATCTACACTCTAACTCTAAACTGGTAACCATTAAAATTTTTTAAAGCGTCGCCTATGGAGATTTTTATTGACCGTAGTTTGTTGCCATTCCACGGGTGTGTGCAATTTTAAACCGTAATATGCTTCTGTAGTGGTGAGTGACAGCGGAGGAAATTAGGTCTCTTCCTAGGAAGGCCCTGGAGAGGAAGGCTGTTGAATATGCCTTTAGTGAGCCACTGGCCTTGAGGGATTACCAAAGGCCCTGTTATGGATTTGGCAGGCTCTATGCGAAGGGCAACCTGAAGCATGGCTCTGCAAAGAACTGTGATTGTCCAAGAGTGGAGTGGGGTGGGGTGGAGGAAACGATGGACCATTTCCGGCTTCCGTGCCCCTTCAATATAGAAGTCTGTAAATAGGTGGGAGGGGCTCTGGGTATCCCTTTCCTTTCCTGTTTGAATTATGTGGAATGATCGTACAGAACAGGATTTTGGGACACTTTTTATGGTTAGCTTAGTAGTTTATTACTTTTTTTTTTCTATACATTTTTAATACATTTTACAAATTACATAGAAAAAGAACCGACAAATACACAATACACATAAGGGTGTCTGCTAAACGGCAGCACCGTGCTAAGGCCTAATTGGACAAAAATTTACAACAATAACAAACAATGAAAAAGAAAAACCCCTACAGTTTTACTCCCTCCTCCCCCTATTCCCTTTAGGCTCCAGATATGTATATTAGGAGGTTTAATGCACGGTGATCAAAAAATAATTAATGTCCCTGCAGCATTAGCATTCAATCTAAGGTGCGTAATGTGATATTCTTATGTCATTAGAGAGAAGAGAAGACCAAATCAGTAGTAATTAACCTGTGAGATGAAAGAGGGCCTAGCCACTCACCCTACGAATGTGCCATCAAAACTTCAGCCCCAAAAGTTACCTAATTCTGCTTAGATTTAATTACTACATCATGACCAGAGTTGTGTGCTCATCCTGCAGTAGTAGAGGTGTCTAACCAAGCCTGCCACACTTCGGTAAATTTCCTTGCTCATCCCTGAGATATATATGTGGCTCTACAGAATGGGGTCATAGAGTTGACCAAGCCCTTCCAATAGGACAAAATGGGAGCATCCGGTTTCTTCCACTGTAGGAGAATAGCTTTGCGGGCATAAAACAGTAGAATGCTAGGAAGAGTTCTGAGTGCTGTAGATGGCACCACCTCCCCCCACCAGACCCAGCAAACACACTTGCACTGTCATGGGGACCAGGAGATCTATAACAGCAGCAATACAAGGTGTAACCTGTGTTCAGAAGCCTTGGACGAGGTGACAGTTCAAAAAAAAAAAAATGGTAAAAATTTGGTCGGGGAGTGGGTACATCGCCAGCACTCTGTAGAGGCAGAACGGAAGATGGCCGCCATTCTAGCCAGTGTGTAAAAGATCCTGTGGATGAACTTAAATTGGATCAGTCTATCTCTGGCTGATACTAATGCCCCATACACACGGCAGATTATCTGCAGACTTTTGTCTGCAGACTTACCTTTTCTATGTAGTGCAAGGGCCTGCCGTATTGCATACAAATTGAAAGTGTTTAGGTTTGACCTCATATTATATGGTTTTGGTAAGTCTGCAGACAAAAGTCTGCAGATAATCTGCACGTGTGTATGGGGCATTAATGTTTAAAAGGTTGTTCCCATACCTCCTCCTACTCCTCCCCTTGAACCACTGGTACCTCCACCATCCATTTGTCCCTACATTGTGTTAGTGCGGGAGGTGTTTTTTTAAAATAATTCTCTATAAGCTATGGATAGAATTTTTTGTTAGGTCCTTCTTTGACAACAGACTTTCTAGAGTAGAGGGTTCAGCTTCCACCCTGCGGTCCTGAAACTGTATTTGGAAGGCATGACAAATTTTAAAATAGCGGAAGTAATAGGAGTTTGGAAGGTCATGTCTAGCTTTTAACTGATCAAATGTTAAAAGTTCCCCTTCTCTGGTAATGTCCCCCAATGTCGTGATACCCTGAGACCTCCACACCATTGGGTCAGGAAGACTATAGTACTGTGGAAGTTTTGAGTTCATCCATAAGGGAGAAGAAGGTGAGATCCCAGTGTACCTAGGGCTCCAAAGTCTAATTGCCAGTTCCCATGCCTTGATGGTGGCCTTCATAGTTGTGGTCAGTGGAAGGGTAGATATAGTTCCTCTAAAAAATGCCAATCGTAAACTTTCATAGGAGCCAAGCAGTGCTGCCTCTAGCACCGTGGCTGAGTCATCACTGTCTCCAACCAACCATTGGTGAGTGAACACCATCTGACCAGCTAGATAATATTTTTGCCAGTCCGGTAAGGCCAGTCTCCCTCTGCCACAGGGTTCCTGTAAGACCCTCCGACCTATACGGGGAGGGAGACCATAAAAATAAGTTAATAATTCCATCTAGTCTTTTATAGTAAGACTTGTGTATCCACAGCGGGGCATGTCTTAAGAAGTATAGAATGACTGGGCGGACTTTATATTTAATTAGGTTTATTCTGCCTATCAGAGACAACGGAAGCTTTTGCAAGGCCTGGACTCTCTGCTTCAATTGGATCACCAATGGGACCAAATTCAGAGGCATGTAGTCAGTGACTTGAGCAGTGATCTACACTCCTAAATAAGTAATGGAGGAGACCCAACGCAACGGTAAGTTGCTATCTGCTGACTCCCTGGTTCCATCGTCTATTGATAGGATAGATGACTTGGTCCAATTAACTTTAAGAGGCAAATTCATATTCAGAATTTGTAAAACGGTTTGCAGGGAGGATCCAGGGTCCTTTTAAGAACAGAATCAAGTCTTCAGCATAGAGTGCAAGACATTCTCCAACGGGTCCCACCCGAATGGCCCCCACTTGCGGAGTTGATCGGAGCGCCACCGCCAGAGGCTCCATCGCAAGTGCAAATAGAAAGGGGGAAAGTGGGCAACCTTGCCTCGTGCCTCTACCAATTGCAAGGCGGAAACAGAGAATCCAAGCCTAATTGCTTTCTGCGGTGTGCTATACAGCATAGAGATCCATCTTCTGAAAAGAAGGGCAAAACCCATACACTCCAGCACTCTATGCATATAATGCCAGTCTATTGAGTCAAACGCCTTTTCTATATCCACCGAAACCAAAATCCTAGAGGGAGGGCCATCATTAGGAAGCTGCAAATGGGTGAAAACTCTCCTCAGGTTGGTATCGGTGGATTTGCCTGGCATAAAGCCAGTTTGATCTACTAATTAGTGAGGGAATCATTTTTGCTAATCTAGTTGCAAGAACCTTAGTCAGGATTTTCATTTCTGTATTTAATAAGGCTACAGGACGATTTGAGGAGCATTCAATCAGGTCTTTACCTAGTTTGGGGAGGACCATATGTGCCTCCAGCATAGAAGCTGGAAGGGTTCCATTTGTATGACAGGTGGCGAATAATGCACTCAACCTAGGGGCCAATAATTTGGCGTAGGTTCTATAGAAATCCATGGGTAAACCGGCGGGGGCCCGGAGCTGTATGTGGAGGGAAGGCAGCTATAGCCACCTCCACCTCCAGTGGCGTGACATTTGCTTCATGAGTCTCCCTATCACTGTCTTAGTAGTCCATTACTTAACCTGGAATGCACGGTGTCAGGTTTCTACTCAGGAATAAGTCTTTCCTGTTGAGGTGGTGGCGCACAACATTCTGGGTGAGGTTGGGAAGATCCGGGGTCTTGAGAAGGACAGGTTGCAGCTGGGGGCCTGGACAAAGGCGTTGGAGGAGGTGGCCAGGGTTCTGGACAAAGGCGTAGAGGAATGTCAGGTACCCATAGCTGCTGTCTGTCATTCTATGGGTGTGCGGCTTTTCTTTCTGTCCTTTTGACACCCCCTAGATTTTTATAGAATCCGATTTTTGAAAAAAGGCTGCATGCATGGGATAATTGTCTAATTGTTTTTTAGTCTGAGGGTATGTTTTAGGTTGTGGTTAGGGCTTTGTTGTGGTGCATTATAATTATAATAATAATAACTTGTATCTTTGTTTGTATATTTAGTTTTGTTTGTTTTTTTCTGGCGGTAGGTCTACGTCGCTGGACGGGAACTAACCACTTTGCCGCAGTAGAGCTCCAGTGAGCGGTCGGCAAGTGGTTAAAACCAGGGGTCTCCTAACTTTCTAAACAATGGGCCAGATTACTGTCCTTCAGTCTTCAGGCGGCCAGACTGTGGCCTGTGGGAGAAGAACATGCCCTGGTGTAAGCCATGTACAGGCTTAGTTGTCAGTGGGAGTAACATTTTTTTATAGTACCCTGTGGTCAGTGGGAGAAGGCATCATTGGTATTGATGGGAGGAATATTGCCCCATTGTGGGGTCAGTGGGATGAATCGTGCCTCATCGTGGGCTTTAGTGGCAGGAAGTGCCCCATCCTTGGTGTCAGAGAGAGGAAAAGTGCCTTGTATCAGTGGCAGGAATAGTGCCCAAAGAGCTGGTTAAGAGAAAGCAAAGGGACGCAATTTGAAGACCACTGCTTTGAATCAACCTGCTGCGTTTTCTACCAAGCCCAAAACCTTGTGTTGCTGTAAGCTCTGATTGCTGGAGCAGATTTTTGACTACAATAGCTGATTAGCCTTTGTTTCCAGGGACAGATGTTGAAGATTTATACCTCACGTCCACCAGTACTGAAGTATCCCAAAGCAGTGCTACTTCTGATAATGTGACAAAGAAATAGTTTATATACAATAATGAAGAACACATGAAACAGTGTGAACCCTGGAATTTTGTTCTAGGGAAGTGACTTATTGGAGAAACATGTCCCATGCTTATAGATGTTCTGGTTAACATTAGAGTAAGATTATACAGTGAGATAATAGCAAATCCCCATGCATAGTCTCATAGACATTACTTGTTCAGGAAAGAACGCTCAGCAGTGGTTTTCTTAGGTGATAGGGGCTTTGAGAGGATTGTGTAAACTCTTTGAGATACAAGGGGGTCTGGTGTTCAAACAAAGAACATCCAGTTTTGGATTTTGAAGCAAATGCCTTTTACATTATCTTGACTGTGTACCATATGCACTGATTAAACCACTTGAGTATTCTAGTGCAGTTTCACTTAATTATCTTTCCTCTGTTTGTATTTCTCTGCTATTTCTTGCATAAAGAGTTCTTTTATTCCGCCAGTTGTAAGAGCATGTACCAGTAAAGTGGTTTTCTGATGTCAAATGAGGCCTACAAGGCTGGGCTACTCCTGGGAGTCAAATAGAAATGACCAAAACAAATTACAACCAGCTCCTAGTTTGTCGAGGCCTATTTTAGTCCTAATACTTACCCTATTGCTAATAGACTAATGCCCTCCATTTTCCTTATGGGGTAGTGACAGGGCAGGATAGGGTATTAGGTTATAGTTAGCTAGTTAAGGTATGGTCTGTGAGGGAAAGGTCAAACTAACTTTTGACCTGGTTTTCCCGCTCAAAGGGCTTGTATCTAGGGAGATTAAGTGGTCCCCTGGTTCTTCCCGCCCGATTTTTCCCCTGTATCTGGGGAGATTTGTGTCCTCACCCCGCTTCCCGCTTGAATTTGCCACCTAAAGGGCTAACTGGTTTAGGCTGGTCCTCCATTTAGGGCTATTTAAGGGGGCTCACTGCCGCCTATTCTTCAGACCACCTCAGAAGAATCAAGAAGAAACTACTTTTCCCCCTCCCCCCTCCCTTGGCTGTCGCAGCCAAAGTTTATTATTTGTGGGTCACCTTTGTTCGTTGCAAAGGGGGACATGTATGTTTGCGTTTTGGAGTTGGATACATTTTATCTTGTATTTTATTTATTTACCGCCTGGATCGTGGTGATCGGGTGTGTTTATAGTGTTATGCATGTTATTGTATTTTGAAATTAATTTATTTATTATTCAAACAAATAATAAACGGCCGCGGCCTATAAAGTTTTTTATCCAAACAAATGGTGTGTGTCTATTTATTTTAGGTATTATTTATTATAGTACTTAAAGGTGATCCTGTCTACTGCCCCATAGACAGACTGGTCCTAACAGCAACAATTGGGATTCAAAGTTTTGGGGAAAACGGCCAGAGATTGAAAGCTTTGAGTTTAAATGGTTTCCTGAGGAAGCAAAGACCATTTCTGAAATATTCATTATACGGGGACCAATGTTATAAAGTGTCTAGGCGTTTAAACCTAGGTAAATTAAAAAAAAAAAAAATCTGTCTTTAGAAATGCGTAGTCTGCCGTTGTGGATCTTTCTGGCTATTTAGTTGATGCTTATACTACAATATTTGTTAAAGTGTATATCCAAGAACATATATCCATTTTATCTCTACAATGCATCCCCTTAGAGACCCTGCAAGTTCAGAGAAATACCTGTTGATTTGTCAGAAATGCAATCCGCTATGATTTTCCTCCTGTGACATGACACTACATAATTTGCAAGACTTTGTCATCCATGCCAAGTTGTCTGTTATGAAACTACTGAATCCTGACCATTTTCATCATCTCCAAAGGAGAGTAGGAAATATTTGTTCTGTAGAGAAAAATAAGAAGAACTGGTAGAACTCCTTGACATAATACAGGAAAGTGTGCGCAGGACAGCTCTGATTTTCTGACCCGATGAATAGATTATACAATAGATATACATCCAATGGCATATTTAAAGCAGAAATTCACTTTTTCTGCCTCTTCCCCTCTTATTTTTAACTTTTGGACTTTTTTTTTTTTTTTCTTTTGGGGGGGTACCTAGTTTTGCTCAGATCGCCTAGTCAATTTGAGTGGGAATTCAAACCCATGTAGCCTCTTTTGACACGTCACAAGTCCCGGGAGGCTGCAAGTCCATTCACAGGGCGCAGCACAGCTTGTACATACAGTGGGGAGCTTCCCGCTGCCTACAGTTAGCATGGTGGGGCCAGGGACCTGAAGACCAGTGAAGTCTTAAGTGAGGACAAAGCTGGATCCATGGACAGGTAAGTTTCCCTTTTATTAAAAGTCAGCAGCTACGGTATTTGAATTTTTTTTTTGTTTTTTGAGGGGGGTTGACTGAAGAACTTTTTTAACAGACTAAAAAGGAGCTAGGAGAAGGTTCAGTGTTAGGGTTTATACACACTAATCAAGAATAAGTAATTCTGGCTTTTATGTACTCTGTGCTTGTTCCGGGTCTACTTACAATGGTGGTTCTAGAATAGGGAATAAACGATTCAGTCTCAGTGAGTAGAAGAAGATGCGTGGCCACTTAATGAAATTGAAGGAGAAGCAGTTAAACCCTAAACTGGGTGTGGGGTTCACTGTCAGGGCACGAAGGATGGAGAACTCTCTTCCACAAGTTGGTGTTGGCGGAAAGTATTGATGGTTTAAAAAAAAACTCTTAGGTGGGCATCTTAGCGAGCACAATATACAGGGCTATGGGATATGATTTTTGACATGAACACACACGCAATATCTGATAAAAGGGAGGTGCAGCACTAAGATCAGGAGTGTATCAGTCCAAAACAGTCCATCTGTGTGGTCCAGTTGATTGGGCCAGTAAGTGCCACCACCGCCAAATAACACCAACCACACTGCCTCTTACCGTCAGGCTGACAAAAATCATGTATCCCAAATACAGGCTCACCTGGATCTCCTTTGCCCCCACCGACACTCAATTGGACCAGATGGCAAGTCCGAATAGTCAGGTTCTCAGGGAGGAAATGATCAATAAATGGCCCCAAAGATAGAAGAAAAGCTCATAGCATAGTATTTTTAAATGGACACGCAATACCACAGGTTGAACTGGATGGACTAGTGTCTTTATTCAACCTTACCAACTATGTATCCAAACCAGTCTCAGCCAGGCAGCCGTCATGGCAGGTGTACTGTAAGTAGTTTCAGTACAAGCTCCAAAAAATGTTTTTTCTGTGAAAGGGGTAATGGCTGGAATACACGGGCCGAATATCGCCCGATCATTCGACCACCGACTTATGAAAAAGTGTTCCTTGGTCGAAAACGTTGCCAACATACACAGGCCGAATATCGCCCGACGGTTTGACCGCCGACCATCGAAACAGTGCATGCGTGATGATGTTCTACAGATTTTAAATGAACGACCTTAACACCAACGTATAGAATATGGTTCGTTCGCAAACGAGACGACAGAATTTTTCGTTTTTTTCAAACAGGATTTTTCGTTCACAATATCGATATCGGTCACTGATGGCTGGGCATTAACGAGTAGAATATCGGCCGATCCTTCGCTGAACGGAAATTTTCGGCCGATTTTCTTATCGTGTATTCCGGCCATTAGTGTCCTAGAAAAGAAGATTCCACCAATGAGCTGTTCTTAGCTCAAGAAGGTATTTATTTTAATAAAGGGTTTCCACACTCCCTACAGGGCAACATATATTGTGGTCAGCAGAATGACAAAGAGGATTGCTTCTCTAAAATATTGTTGTTCCTCGTGGTAATTTCTATCAATCGGTATGCTACAATACATGTACTATATACAGTGCCTTGCGAAAGTATTCGGCCCCCTTGAACTTTGAGACCTTTTGCCACATTTCAGGCTTCAAACATAAAGATATAAAACTGTAATTTTTTGTGAAGAATCAACAAGTGGGACACAATCATGAAGTGGAACGGAATTTATTGGATATTTCAAACTTTTTTAACAAATAAAAAACTGAAAAATTGGGCGTGCAACATTATTCAGCCCCCTTAAGTTAATACTTTGTAGCGCCACCTTTTGCTGCGATTACAGCTGTAAGTCGCTTGGGGTATGTCTCTATCAGTTTTGCACATTGAGAGACTGAAATTTTTGCCCATTCCTCCTTGCAAAACAGCTCGAGCTTAGTGAGGTTGGATGGAGAGCGTTTGAGAACAGCAGTTTTCAGTTCTTTCCACAGATTCTCGATTGGATTCAGGTCTGGACTTTGACTTGGCCATTCTAACACCAGGATATGTTTATTTGTGAACCATTCTATTGTAGATTTTGTTTTATGTTTTGGATCATTGTCTTGTTGGAAGACAAATCTCCGTCCCAGTCTCAGGTCTTTTGCAGACTCCATCAGGTTTTCTTCCAGAATGGTCCTGTATTTGGCTCCATCCATCTTCCCATCAATTGTAACCTTCTTCCCTGTCCCTGCTGAAGAAAAGCAGGCCCAAACCATGATGCTGCCACCACCATGTTTGACAGTGGGGATGGTGTGTTCAGGGTGATGAGCTGTGTTGCTTTTACGCCAAACATAATGTTTTGCATTGTTGCCAAAAAGTTCGATTTTGGTTTCATCTGACCAGAGCACCTTCTTCCACATATTTGGTGTGTCTCCCAGGTGACTTGTGGCAAACTTTAAACAACACTTTTTATGGATATCTTTAAGAAATGGCTTTCTTCTTGTCACTCTTCCATAAAGGCCAGATTTGTGCAATATATGACTGATTGTTGTCCTATGGACAGAGTCTCCCACCTCAGCTGTAGATCTCTGCAGTTCATCCAGAGTGATCATGGGCCTCTTGGCTGCATCTCTGATCAGTCTTCTTCTTGTATGAGCTGAAAGTTTAGAGGGACGGCCAGGTCTTCGTAGATTTGCAGTGGTCTGATACTCCTTCCATTTCAATATTATCGCTTGCAAAGTGCTCCTTGGGATGTTTAAAGCTTGGGAAATCTTTTTGCATCCAAATCCGGCTTTAAACTTCTCCACAACAGTATCTCGGACCTGCCTGGTGTGTTCCTTGTTCTTCATGATGCTCTCTGCGCTTTAAACGGACCTCTGAGACTATCACAGTGCAGGTGCATTTATACGGATACTTGATTACACACAGGTGGATTCTATTTATCATCATTAGTCATTTAGGTCAATATTGGATCATTCAGAGATCCTCACTGAACTTCTGGAGAGAGTTTGCTGCACTGAAAGTAAAGGGGCTGAATAATTTTGCACGCCCAATTTTTCAGTTTTTTATTTGTTAACAAAGTTATATCTTTTATATCTTTTATGTTTGAAGCCTGAAATGTGGCAAAAGGTCGCAAAGTTCAAGGGGGCCGAATACTTTCGCAAGGCACTGTATCTTTTAGACTACCTCCCCTGACTATTTTTCTGTAGTTACTAATGGGGTCAGGTGGGTAGAATTGATCAGCAAGGTCTACAGTACTCCAAGTTATCTACATTCACAAAGTAATACCTTCCAAACCTCTGCCAGGTCAATCTAGGCTCCTGTGAATGTACAGAATGTACCTTTCTTTCTAACCTTCATTGTTGTCAGTCTGTCAAAAGCCAAAGACTGTTGTGGACTCACTTGTGCTATTTCCATCTCACAGGTTTTGGGCCAATCTTAATATCCAAAGATGAAGTTACTACACAACCATCCAACATTTTAAACTTTCTTAGGAAACAGGTGAGATTCCTTGCACCTTGCTCATCATATTGTCTTGTGGTGTACCTGAATGACTTGTAGGAGTCAGGAAATATATCCAGCGCCTTTTCTTTGGAATCCGTTCAGTGCTTTTTCCATTCTGTTAGATTATACAGTTATCGGTATTTGCCTATAACAGTTTAGTTTTCAGGCTCATTGGCAGAAGTGATGTTATCTTAAGGAAGCAATTGTATAATTTAATGCCGCTTAAGCTTGCAGAGTTGCAGAAGATTCTTGTGCCCTAATAAATCTTTCTCTTGGCTGAAATAGTTGAGCAGCTGGAACAGTTATTGAAACACATGCAGGAAACCTTCTCAGGAATGCCAGTCAGACTTCTGACTTAACTGGAAAATTAAGTAATTCAGTAGGACCTTAATACCTAGTGTGTTCATGAACACTGTTAAAGTTAGTCATTTTAATTTAATTTTAGCTGCTAAAAGATTTATAGTTCTGTTCAACCAGTCTTGTGGTCCAGATATCACTACTAGACTGCACACAAGGTCATTGACCTCCCTGCCCTATATCGGTGGTTCTCAAGGAGCTTGCTGATAGAAGGAGAGAGCAGAGTGACAGAGGGATGAGCTCATGGAGGCTAGAGGCAAGGCCTGTAAATGTTAATGAACTGCAGCAGAGAAACAACAGGTCTACTGCCCTGCCATAAATGGCTGTGTTGTGTGACAAAGCTGTGTAAGACACCGGACTGGATGGACAGTAATACAAATCTCTTTGCAGCTAAAACCACTTTTTTTTAAATCATGTATTCCTTTGGAATGTTTTTTTTTTTTAAACTAGATTTTACAGATGTGAAATACAGTGAAATCAATCTGCTCTTGGATCTATGCTGTTAGACTGACGCTTTCTTGGAGCAGATCCCTCCAGCATTGGTGGTCTGTTGAGTCTAATCATGCTGGATAGAAGCGGCAGGTATTTTTCAAAGTAGATCATGATGAAACAGAAATGGGTGTTCAGCTGTGTCTAACTCTTATAGAAAACACCAAAAATTTTGCTAACTTGAGCAAACCAATTCTTAAAGTGTGTATAACAGCAAGTTAAAGGTGTTTTTGTCTATATTTTCTTTAGTATATTCAAGAAAAGTTTTTTTTTTTTTTTTTTTTTGTGACTCTTTTAATAAATTAGGCACGTATGAAATATTGTGTGTATGTATGTGTATGTATGTATGTATGTGTATATATGTATATATATATATATATGTATATATATATATATATATATATATATATATATATATATATATATATATATATATATAATTTTTTTTTATCACTTACAGGCTGAACATAGGTGTGCACAGCCTAATACATTAGAGCGTGCACCCCAAAGCTGTGTGTGTGTATATACATACATATATATATATATATATATATATTATATATACAGTATCTCACAAAAGTGAGTACACCCCTCACATTTTTGTAAATATTTTAATATCTTTTCATGTGACAACACTGAAGAAATTACACTTTGCTACAATGTAAAGTAGTGAATGTACAGCTTGTATAACAGTGTAAATTTGCTGTCCCCTCAAAATAACTCAACACACAGCCATTAATGTCTAAACCGTTGGCAACAAAAGTGAGTACACCCCTAAGTAAAAATGTCTAAATTGGGCCAAAACTGTCAATATTTTGTGTGGCCACCATTATTTTCCAGCACTGCCTTAACCCTCCTGGGCATGGAATTCACCAGAGCTTCAAAGGGTGCCACTGGAGTTCTCTTCCACTCCTCCATGATGACATCATGGAGCTGGTGGATGTTGGAGAACTTGCGTTTCTCCACCTTGCATTTGAGGATGCTCCACAGAAGATGCTCTATAGGGTTTAGCTCTGGAGACATGCTTGGCCAGTCCATCACCTTTACCCTCAGCTTGTTTAGCAAGCCAGTTGTCTCCTTGGAGGCGTGTTTGGGGTCATTATCATGTTGGAATACTGCCCTGCGGCCCAATTTCTGAAGGGAGGCGTTCATGCTTTGCTTCAGTATGTCACAGTACATGTTGGCATTCATGGTTCCCTCAATGAACTGTAGCTCCTCAGTGCCGGCAGCACTCATGCAGCCCCAGACCATGACACTCCCACCACCAGGACACTCCTCACCTGGTTGCTGCCACACACGCTTGACACCATCTGAACCGAATAAGTTTATCTTGGTCTCATCAGACCACAGGACATGGTTCCAGTAATCCATGTCCTTAGTCTGCTTGCCTTCAGCAAACTGTTTGCAGGCTTTCTTGTGCATCATCTTTAGAAGAGGCTTCCTTCTGGGACGACAGCAATGCAGACCAATTTGATGCAGTGTGCGGCTTATGGTCTGAGCACTGACAGGCTGACCCCCCACCCCTTCAATCTCTGCAGCAATGCTGGCAGCACTAATACGTCTATTTCCCAAAGACAATCTCTTGATATGACGCTGAGCACACATACTCAACTTCTTTGGTTGACCATGGCGAGGCATGTTCTGAATGGAACCTGTCCTGTTAAACCACTGTATGGTCTTGCCCAGTGTGCTGAAGCTCAGTTTCAGGGTATTGGCAATCTTCTTATAGCCTAGTCCATGTTTAGGTAGAGCAACCATTCTTTTTTTCAGATCCTCCAAGTTCTTTGCCATGAGGTGCCATGTTGAACTTCTAGTGACCAGTATGAGAGAGATAACACCAAATTTACCACACCTGCTCCCCATTCACACCCGAGACACATGACACAGGGGAGGGAAAATGGGTAATTGGGCCCAATTTTGACATTTCCACTTAGGGGTGCACTTAATTTTGTTGCCAGCGGTTTAGACATTAATGACTGTGTGTTGAGTTATTTTGAAGGGACAGCACATTTACACTGTTATACAAGCTGTACACTCACTACTTTACATTGTACCAAAGTTGCTGTCACATGAAAAGATAAAAAGATATAAAATATTTACAAAAATGTGAGGGGTGTACTTTGTGCAGCTCTTTACAATATGAGGGAAGACAATACAGTTACAATACAATTCAATACAGGAGGGATTTAGAGGGTCCTGCTCGCTAGAGCTTAAACTCTATCATTTAACCACTTGCCGACTGCCTAACGCCGATCTACGTCGGCAGTCAGCCCCTCACAGGCAAAGTGACGTAGGGCTACGTCACTAGCTTGTGAGGGTCTAGGGAGCGAGCGCGCGCCCCCGGAGGCTCGCTCCCGCGTGGTCACGGACCCCCCCCGCGCGTGTGACCGGCGGACCCGATGTCCGCCGGTCACTCGGCGATCGGCGGGGGAGAGGGAGAAAGTCAGGCGGCTTGTGTAAACAAGCTGCCTGTCATTCTCCTAGGTGTAAAAACACTGATCACACAGATCTACTATGTAGATCCGTTGATCAGTGTCCTTACAGCTCAAGCCACAACCAATCACAGTAGAAAGCACGCCCCTAGGGACACACACAGCCCCTCCCTCCCAAATAAAGTTAACCCCTTCACTACCAGTGTATTTTTACAGTAATAGTGCATATATATAGCACTGATTACTGTAGAAATGTCACTGGTACCCCCAAAAGTGTCAAAAATGTCAGTCAAGGGTCCGATCTGTCCGCCCCAATGTCGCAGTACCCCAAAAAAAATCGCAGATCGCCGCCATTACGCGTTAAAAAAAAAAACAACAAAAATGACAAAAATCTTTCCCTTTGTTAGTAAACACGATAACTTTTGTGCAAACCAATCAAAATAATTTTTGCGATTTTTTTTTTTTTTTTTTTTTTTTTTTTTTTACCAAACATAGGTAGCATAAAACAAATTGGCCAAAAATGTTAAAAAATTTTGATTTTTACATTTTTTTTGGGGGAATTTCATATAAAAAAATGTGAAAAATATTGCTATTTTTGCAAAATTGACGCTCTTTTTTTATAGCGCGTGATCAAAAAATCGCACAGGTGATCAAATACCACCAAAAGAAAGCTCTGTTTGTGGGAAAAAAAGGACGTCAAATTTGTTTAGGTACAGCGTCGCACGACCGCGCAATTGTCCGTTAAAGTCACGCAGTGCCGAATCGCAAAATACCCCCTGGTCAGGAAGGGGGTAAAATCTTCCTGGGCTTAAGTGGTTAAAATACACCTATGATAAAAATTATAGAAATTACAGACCCTTTATTTTTTTGTAAGTGGGCAAACTTACAAAATCTGCAGGGGATCAAATAGCTATTTTCCCCACTGATAAATACACACATACCAACCTAATAAAGTGTACCTAATAAAGTGGCCAGTGAATAAAAATATACAGAAATTATATATATATATATATATATATATATATATATTCACCGGCCACTTTATTAGGTACAATTTATTAGGTTGTTATGTGTGTATATATCAGTGGGGAAAATATCTATTTGATCCCCTGCAGATTTTGTAAGTTTGCCCACTTACAAAGAAATAAAGGGTCTATAATTTTTATCATAGGAGTATTTTTAATGATAGAGACAGTATATCAAACAAAAATACAGAAAAAAAAAACACATAAAACAAATGCTATAAATTAAGTTGCAGTTCAGTGAGTAAAATGAGTATTTGATCCCCAATCAAAACTTGACTCAAGCCTCATACACACGCACCGATTGTTGGCCGTGAATTTTTGGCCAACGTCCGATCGGCCGATTGCCGGCTTGTTAGTATGATGCTTCCAACAACCGACTGCGACTTTTCGGCCGAACAAAATCTGGTGTGCAGGCTATAAAATTTTTGTTGGCTGTCACCAGAACGGCCGATTGTTCGTCAGTCAGTACAGATTTCGGCAGACAAAAATCAGATGAGCAAGACTGGGCATGCTCAGAGAAGAAAAAACACACGGAAAGTAAACCATAACATGACATCACTTCTGCAGTTGGTTGTTGTTGGCCGACAAAATTCGTGTGCAGTCTAGAGCACATTTCAACCAACACAACAACACTGGACAAAAGACGGCCGATCGGTCGGCCAACAATCGGTGCGTGTGTACGAGACTTTAGTACTTGGTGGAGAAACCCTTGTTTACAAGCACAGAGGTAAGATATTTTTTTGTAGTTGGTTACCAGGTTTGCACACATCTCTGGAGGGATTTTGGTCCACTCTTCTTTACAGATCTTCCCTTAAGCCTAAAAGAGTAACTCCACTTTAGTGGGGAAAAAAATAGCAAATAAAGAAATAAACAATATAACGTATACAATTGCAGCACAAATTGTATTGTGATTTAATATTATTAAAAATGACCTTTCCTTTTCAATATGCAGCTGTTGTAATTTTCTGAAAATGCAATGCAATATGGCTACCTGGACCTGTTCTGTACACAGATTGTATACTGACCACACCCCAGAAACATTTCCTGCTTGTGTGATTTGCTCATCAATTTTCCCAGAAGTCTGCACTAAGATACAAGTCAGATTTCTGGCATCCCCTGAAACAAAAATATAATTTTTGGTGAGCTGCTCCCAATAGAAACACGTCTAAATGGATGCAGGCCCAGCAGCTTTCCTCATTAGAGCTATGCAGTTGAAACAGCTGATAGATAATTATTAAACCACTCCCATTATACCCACTCAGCACATAGGCACAGACTAACAAACAGTGATTTATTCAGAATAACAAAAGGTAGGAATCTGCAACAAAGTTTGTTAAAATCCTTGTAATGTACACTGGTCATCCAGAGGGGAATGTTTTTTTTTCTCAATAAAAGTGGAGTTACGCTTTAAGTTTTCTTGGCTGCCACTTGGCAATTCGAAGTTTCAGCTCCCTCCTTACATTTTCTATAGGATTAAGGTCTGGAGACTGGCTAGGCCACTGCATTACCTTAATGTGCTTCTTCTTAAGTCATTCCTTTGTTGCCTTGGCAGTATGTTTTGGGTCGTTGGCATGCTGGAAGAACCACTCATGACCCATCTTTAGTGTTCTGGCTGAGGTAAGAAGGTTCTCATCCAAGATTTTACAATACACGGTCCCATCCATTGGCCCCCTCAATGTGGCAAAGTCGGTCTGTACCTTTAGCAGAGAAACCGCCCCAAAGCATAATTTGTTCACCTCCGTGCTTGACTGTATAAATGGTGTTCTTAGGGTCATAGTCAGCATTTTTCGTCGTCCTGCTTAAGAAGGAACATGTATAGTCATGCCACTGAACATTCTAATGATTCAGAGAAGAATTGGGGGAAAGTGCTTTGGTCAGATAAGACTAAAATTGAGCTCTTTGTCATTAACTCGACTTGTCGTGTTTGGAGGAAGAAAAATGCTAACTATGACACTAAGAACACCATACCTACAGTTAAGCACGGAGGTGGAAAGATGATACTTTGGGTCTGTTCTCTGCTAAAGGTACAGGCCGACTTTGAGGAGCCAATGGATAGGGCCATGTATTGTAAACTATTGGATGAGAACCTTCTTCCCTCAGCCAGAACACTGAAGATGGATCGTGGATGGGTCTTCCAGCAGGACAATGACCCAAAATATACTGCCAAGGCAACAAAGGAGTGGCTCAAGAAGAAGCACATTAAGGTTATGGTCTCCAAACCTTAATCCTATAAAAATTTTATGGAGGGAGCTGAAACTTCGAGTTGCCAAGACAAGCAAAGTAACCTTAAGTACTTAGAGAATATCTGTAAAGAAAAGTGGACCAAAATCCCTCCTGAGATGTGTGCTAACCTGGTACCCAACTACAAGAAATGTCTTACCTCTGTGCTTGCCATCAAGGGTTTCTCTACCAAGTACTAAGTCATGTTTTGCCTGGGGATCAAATACTTATTTTACTCACTGAACTGCAACTCAATTTATAACATTTGTATCATGTGTTTTTTCTGAATTTTTGGTTGACATTCTGTCTCTTTCATTTAAAATACACCTATGATAAAAATTATAGACCCTTCGTTTCTTTGTAAGTGAGCAAACTTACAAAATCTGAAGGGGATTAAAATAAATATTTTCCCAGCAGTATATACTATATTACCAAAAGTACACTTTACACGCACACAAACTTTAATGGCATCCCAGTCTTAGTCTGTAGGGTTCAATATTGAGTTGGCCCACCCTTTGCCGCTATAACAGCTTTAACTATTCTGAGAAGGCTGTCCACGAGGTTTAGGAGTGTGTCTGTTTGTCCATAGGAAGGTTTGACCATTCTTCCCGAAGAGCATTTGTGAGGTTAGGCACTGATGTTGGAGAGAAGGCCTGACTTGCAGTCTGCGCTCTAATTCATCCCAAAGTTCTATCGGGTGCAGGTCAGTCAAGTTCCTCCACCCCAAACTCGCTCATCTGTGTCTTTATGGACCTTGCTTTGTGCACTGGTGCGCAGTCATGTTGGTACAGGAAGGGGCCATCCTTGTGCAAATCAGGGGGTGGAGTGTGGGGCGGGGCAGGTGTAGGAAGGGAGGAGTAGAGTCAGCCTCCTCTCCCCTGTTTGTACAGCACACTCAGATCAGAATGGCACAGTGCACCCGCCCCAGGTCACATGCACAAAAGCCACCTTCCTGGCCAGCAGGGGAGTTGATACAGCGGATCTAGTGCTGCTGGTAAAATATGATGGATTATTCAGAGCTGCACATCGGATGATCCACTGGATCCCACTGGCGCACGGGGTGGTTAGGCTGTGCATAGACACACCCAGCTCACCCCATGTGCATGCCTATGAGCAGTGGTGTATTTAGGTTTTGTGCTGCCCTAGGCCGGACTAAACCCGTGCACCCCCTAATTTAACTACGACCCACCCCTTCCTGTGAAGGCCACACCCCATTATGTTTCAGACCCACCCTGTCATCTGTAAACCACACCCCTTCCTCATTAGGCTCCACCTTTTCCTTTTTTGAGCTCCATCTCTTCCTCTCTGTACCTTAAAAGTGGGTACAAAGTGCCTACTTGTATATTTTGTGGTTTTGTATGGGTACGTCATTTCGCGGGAGCGCTCCTGGGGGCAAGCTTGTGCTCCTGGGGGCCCCCGCTAGGCAGCGGGGATGCCAATCCACAGGGCCGGTGGCTGCAATTGCCGCCGGGCCCCCGCGATCGCTCCACACTGAGAGAGAAGAGCGGTCAGCTGTTGTACATGCGGCAGACTGTTGTTCTCTCTGAAATGATCACAGAGCGCCTGTGATCCTCCTATTTAGGATCGCATGTCTCTGTGGTCATCTCACAAGTCCCCCCCCCCCATACAGTTAGAAAACACCCCCTAGGCTCACATTTAGCACCTTGATCACCCCTGGGTTAACCCCTTCCCTGCCAGTGTCATTAGTACAGGAACAGTGCATATTTCTAGCACTGATTACTGTAGTAATGTCACTGGTCCCCCCAAAAGTGTCAAAAATGTCAGTTAGAGGTCCCATTTGTCCGCTGCAGTCCCGCTAAAAATCGCAATTGCCGCCATTACTAGTAGAAAAAAAAAATGAATTAAATGAAAATGACATTTCTCCTAGTTTGTAGACGTGATAACTTTTGCGCAAACCAATCAAAATACACTTATTGGGATTTTTTTTTTTTTTACCAAAAATATGTAGCAGAAACCAAATTGGCCTAAAAGGATAAAAACATTTAGATTTTTTTAATTGTAATAACAAAATTAATAATAATTGCAGAGGTGATCAAATACCACCAAAAGAAAGCTCTATTTGTGGGAAAAAGTACATCAATTTTTTTAGGGTACAGTGTCGCACGACTGCGCAATTGTCCGTTAAAGTAATGCAGTCCTGAATTGCAAAAAATGGCCTGGTCATTAAGGGGGAAAATCTTCCAGTCCAGAAGTGGTTAAAGCTTGGAGCACTTTGCAGTACATGAACTTTCCCTGCCTGTGAACTGTTAAATGTGTTTGCATTGATTTCAGCGTGCATGGAGCACTTGTGTACATGCTGAAACCAATGCAAACTCATTTACCATTTCACATGCAGTGAAAGTTCATGTACTGCAAAGTGCTCCATATTTGTTAAAAATATATTTACTGCAAAAATGTAATGGAATTATTAATTTATAATTGTAGCAATAGCAGTGGGTGGTAACCTAAAATTGTGATTCCTACCTGCTGTTGGATGTCCTGACCTGGTTGGGGGTTCCCTTTTCCTCCTCTCTCTCCTCCTCCTTGACATAGATAGACCCGTCCTGGGGAGAAGTTAGTCCCTCTTACACGCCACGCGGAGGGTGGGTAGGTGGAGCATTAGGCTCCGCCCCCACCCACACATTGAGGTGCATCCCGTCTGGCCACTCACTGCCGCTCTATGGGGGCAACAGTCCCTCCCTCCCTGGCAAGTATGTACGCCCCTCAGGGCTGGGACAAGGCCATCCAGCGCCCTGAGCAAAGATGGCAAACTGCACCCCCCCCCCCATGTGTATTCACAATTCACATCTCGGTGTTAGTGTGACACCCGCTGGGAGTGAAGGCAGCTTCTCTGTCGTCTTGTCTCCAGTCATGTGATATGTCACATGGTAAGACAGTCTGCCCTCACTCTATAGTGGCACTGCGCTGAGACAAAGGCATTTAACGCAGTTCCGGGGAGGTTGCAGTGTGGCCTTATTTACTTGAACAGGTTGCCTTCAGCAGATGTTAGTGCATGCTGAAAGTGACGGGCGGTATAATTCCTGCCACTGCTGCAAATCAAAATTTCTCTAGCGCTCATTGACAGACGTAGTCCTCGGTGATACACCACCTTCGGGTTATGTTGCCTCCACAGGAGCAGGACTAGACAGGAAATTAAAAAGCTCTGGCCACACCCTAGGGGCAGTCCCAGAGGGTATATCCTCTCTCTCTCTGCCTCAGCAAATCAGTTATTTTCTGTCTAGTTAGGAGTAAGGACCTAGATACCTTGCTGGGATCTTAGGTCCTGGCAAGAATTTTCTCTTAAAGGATTTTTAGACAGCTTTTTTTCTCCAGTGTTCCTGTGAGATCTTCAAGCAAGAAAGCTGAACTGGGCGACGGGCTGGATATTGAGATCCGGTGGTCACCCCAGTTCAGCCTACGAGCGCGTGCAGGCCATAGCTCCGCGCTGGGTCGGCCGCGACAAAGTCCCATTAAAAGGACTGAACCCGCGAGTTAAACGTCTCGCTGAAACGCCAAAGACCATGAGTCACGGCGTCCGTATCGGTCGACAGCCCTCCCGCCCCGGTGGAGAGGGGTACTGTCAGGAGTTGGTGCCCGCCTGGTTCCGGTATGGTGAGTAGTATGTTCCCCCTTTTTCCCTGACGGGTTTTGTGGTGAACGCGGGCCCCTCTCTGTATGGTAAGAAAGAGTCCTTTCTATCCTATAACATGTCACAAATCCTCCTACTTTGAGTGTGATTTTATGTGTGCAAAAGCCAGGAGGCTTGGTTTGGGTAACAATCTATTGTATACATGTTTAAAAGATGTAATCTGTGGCATTCTGGGAATCTTATGGGTTAAGTATAAGCTACCTACCAGTCAGAAGCCACGGACATGTAGACTGCCTTCCAAATCAGATCTCCAGCTATTAGCAGGCCTCCCGAACGGCCATGCGGTCCGCCAGGGCCGGTACCGCCAACCACGCCATATCCCCATGCAGAGAGAGTGTTGTGTGCCCTGCAGCACACCGCTATTCAGTATAGGCCGCCGCCATTTTTTTTGCTGGATCGCACGAGCCGCCATTTTGGCGTAGCCTCGTGTTTCCAGCATGGGGGCGGCCATGTTTGAGGTGATCCTACACCTCGTGGAGCTTGGGGGAGGCGCCGGAAGGCGTGCAGAGGGGCGGAGCCGCCTCCTTTCTTCCTGGGCAGCCAGCCAAAAGACTTCCTGTTTGTCAAGACAGCGCTGTAAGCTGTTGCAGTTTAACTCTGAGCATCAAGTGGTGAGCCTGGGGGTCTATCTCTCTCTCTCTCGATCGATAGGGATCCCTAGCAGGTAACACTAAGGGGCTTTTTGTGGCGCTGGGGGTCAAAAAAAAAAAAAAAAAAAAAGTTTTTTTTTTTTCTTTACTTTTGAATTATATTATCCAGGAAGTAACTGGAGTTATTATGGACCCTGCCACACATATTCCCCCACCTGTTTCCCTCGAGGGGGCCTCGGGACCCGCCGGTGCACAGAGTATAGAGTCATTTACAGCAATTTTGGAGTCTATGGTGGCTCGGGTGGAGGCGGCCTGTCAGGGACGGGGGTCAAGGAAGCGACCCCCGCCTACCCCTATACCATCTGACACCTCTGACTCAGATTCAGAGATGGTCACGGCAGTTGCAGGTTCCTCTGCAAGGGCTGTTATCCCAGGTAAAGCCCCCTCAGACAGTGAGGAGGACGCTTCTTCTCTTGCTATAATTCAGGAAGAAGCATTGGTGGACGCACTAGTTGTGGCAGTGCAAGAAACCTTAAAACTTGAGGCTTTACCGGCAGAGGCAACTGAAACAGAGAGGCCTTTTGGGACTAATAAGCCCATCAAGACGGCGAAGGCTTTTCCTGTACCTAAATGTTTTGGTAATCAGATTAAAGGAGAATGGGAGCATTCTAAACGTACCTTTACTATTTCCAAGCGTATTGCTAGACGCTATCCGTTTGAGGAATCCATCATTAAGAAATGGACGGTACCACCAGTCGTGGATCCGCCTATTTCCAGGCTGAATAAAGCCACGGTTATTCCAGTGGAGGACACTTCGTCCTTTAAGGATCCGGTGGATCGAAAGATAGAAGCAGAGTCCCGCACTATCTTTTCTCTGATAGGGTCAGCATTTAGACCAGTAATTGTTATTGGTCTAGTTTCCCAGACACTTACGGAATGGGCGAAAATGGTACGCCAAGATCTTAGGGGAAAAGATATTCCCCAGGAGACATCTGATTTGATGGAACAGATCATACAAGGGCTACGGTTTATCTGTGACGCAGCCTTGGACACTACTCCCTTGTTAGGGCATGCATCTAAGTTAGCAGTGATCCTCAGACGTGTGCTGTGGTTAAAATGCTGGTCAGCTGACCTAGGTTCCAAAAAGACCTTGACCAATCTCCCTTTTCAGGGGAATCGTCTATTTGGGGCCAACCTAGATGAAATCATTAAGGATGCCACTGGGGGCAAGAGCACTTTTTTGCCACAGGCTGCAAAAGCTAAGGGACCTCGCAACAAGCGAGGACCTTTCTTTACCGCCCATAAAGGGCGCCCGGCTGGTACTCCCGGGAAAGGCAAGACTCCTCCAGGAGGGTTCAAGAAGGGCTGGTCGGACAAGCAGAGGACCAACCCAGCCAAACCCGAAGTAAAGGAGTACACAGCCTGAAGGTGCGCCCCCACCCGGTTTCAGGGTGGGGGGACGTTTTCACCGGTATTCAGGACATTAGATCGAGCATCAACCACTACTACCGGTGCGATTCTTCCCTTCCAACATTTAAGTACCACAGGAAGCGGTAGTTACCGTTCCCTGAATAGATCTTTTCCTTTACCTTTTCCTAAGATTAGTCCCGATACCTCACAGGAATCGGATCTGATTGACCAGATAGGCCAAGTAGCCTCTAGTCGGGTGACTTCGGTCCCTGAGGTTCAACCAGAAAAGATCACCTTTCCTGATAACTATCAGGTATCTGATAAATGTGTGGAAACAGAAAACGACCAGACTTTCTCGGATGGTCGGGGCCAGATAGCTCTAGGGACGCCTGGTTCAGATCCAATCAGCGCCAGTGGTCCTAGAAATTCTAGGCTGGCCTCCTCAAGCCGGCCTGGCCGACTTGGACATGTTAGTCGCAGACGTTCCGTGGGAACTTCGTCTCAGGGAGTGTCTGTGGTCTCAAGGACCAATTTACCTTCGTGCTTTACAGTCGCTGGTTTTAATGGCCTGGCCATTGAGACCCAAGTACTGAAGGACAGAGGTTTGTCTACTTCAGTCATTCCTACCCTTATTAAAGCAAGGAAAGCGACTTCCAGCAAAGTCTATTATCACACATGGAAGACTTTTATATTGCGTGGTGCGAATCTTTAGGATTTCCTCCACGTACCTATTCGGTGTCTCGAATATTGGCCTTTTTGCAACAAGGGGTTGAGCAGAAGCTAGCCTTGAGCACCATCAAGGGTCAAGTTTCAGCATTAGCAATCTTCTTTCAGAAACCTTTAGCTACCAAATCCTTGGTGCGGAATTTCATCCAGGGGGTGCGGCACCTGGCTCCTCCAGTCCGCGCGCCCTTACCGCCCTGGGATCTTAATTTGGTTTTGTCGGTTCTACAGAAACCTCCCTTTGAAAACATCAGGGAGATTCCCTTGCTTACTTTATCCCAGAAGGTGGTCTTCTTGGTGGCTATTACTTCTGCTCGCAGGGTGTCAGAACTGGCTGCATTATCATGCCAGTCCCCATACCTAGTGATTCATAGGGATAAGGTAGTACTTCATCCTAAGCCATCTTTTCTTCCTAAGGTGGTTTCAGATTTTCATCTGAATGAAGATATTGTACTACCTTCCTTGTGTCCTCAGCCCAAGCATCATCGGGAACATGCGTTGCATTCCTTAGATGTGGTTCGGGCAATCAGGGTATACCTGAAAGCTACGGAATCATTCCGTAAGACGGATTCACTTTTTGTGATCACGGATGGCCCCAGAAAGGGTTTGCCTGCATCTGCCGCGACCATTGCCAAATGGATTAGACAAACGGTGGTACAGGCTTATTCTATTAAGGGTCAGAGTCCTCCGTTCCCTGTTAGGGCGCACTCCACTCGAGCGCTCAGTACTTCCTGGGCCTTTCGCCATCAGGCGTCAGTGGTCCAGGTATGTAAGGCGGCCACTTGGTCGTCGGTACATACCTTTACAAAATTCTATAAAATTGATGTGACGGCATCGGCGGATGCCTCATTTGGCCGCAAGGTTTTGCAGGCCGCAATTTGAGGAGACCGGTGGTCTACCTCGAGGGTTTTTTTCTGTTTGAAAAAAAAAAAAAAAAAGGAAAATTTTTTTCTCTCTTTTGTTGAGTCTCATCATTAAGGATGAGCATTGTAAACTTCTAGTTGGCACCGGTTGGGCCTTCTAGATTGGGATTTGATTTCATTTTCCCACCCCTCAGTTGTGATACTCCTCTGGGACGTCCCGAAGGTGGTTTATCACCGAGGACTACGTCTGTCAATGAGCGCTAGAGAAAAATTGATTTTTGTAAAATCTTACCGTAAAATCCTTTTCTCTTAGCTCATTGACAGACGTAGTCCCCGCCCCTCTGTTTTTTTGAGTTGGGTTGGGTTAAAATCTCTAAAGACTGCTTTTTCATATAACTGATTTGCTGAGGCAGAGAGAGAGAGGATATACCCTCTGGGACTGCCCCTAGGGTGTGGCCAGAGCTTTTTAATTTCCTGTCTAGTCCTGCTCCTGTGGAGGCAACATAACCCGAAGGTGGTGTATCACCGAGGACTACGTCTGTCAATGAGCTAAGAGAAAAGGATTTTACGGTAAGATTTTACAAAAATCCATTTATTGCAGCAGTGGCATCTGTAAACCTCTAGTTGCTGCCTCTGGCAGGAGTGATAGGGAGCTGTATTATGAGGCTCAGCAGCATGTTTTATTGCCCGCCAACCGCAAGTGTAAATGAGCCCATGACTAGGTTCGCACTGTTACAGGTGGTTGCATGTGCGGGACTGTGTGTAAATGGCACCTATTCCCGCACCCACAACCACCTGCAGGAAAAATTCCCTGCTCTTTTACAGATGCACAAGGCTGCCATTTATTCTTATTGGCACCCCCACACATCTGAAAATGCAGCACATTTTTTGGTGCGGGACACTGCATGGTGCTTTTGCACCATGCGATTTCCCTGCGGCTGCGTTTTCCTAAAGGTGTAGGGACCTGTTTCCTGCAGGTACAGTAGTCCATTTAAATGAATGTGCTGCTGTGCCTGCTCAAATGTGAGTCACAGCAAACACATTAGTGTGAACCTGACATAAAGGAAAATACATACAGCAAGGTGCCTCCAACATATTTTACTTAATAGCACAAAGTCACTTTATAAAATACCTCTGCTGAGTACTCCCCTATTTATCAATCATATACTGTACACAGTGCTCAGATGAAAAGAGCAGAACATCCATGCATTGTACCTGTAATTCTCAGAGTTCTTGGGTTTAATCTGGGCATCTTCTGTCTGCTTCTGTCCCCCATCTGAGTGTCAGCCTGCTCTCCACCTGCATTGCTTTAGTATCCTTAGCTCTGCCATGAGTCCCGACATTTTCTTCATCTTCTGCCAGCCTCTATCCCCGCCCACTGGCCCGCCCACCATGTATAGCACTTCCCTAGACCATTAACTACAGGTCTGATAGGAGGTGGGCGGGGACAGAAGATGCAGAAAACGTCAGGACTCAACCTGGACACAGAGCTAAGAATTCTAAAGCAATGCTGGTGGTGGGCGGGCTGACGATCGGGGACAGAAGCAGAGAGAAGATGCTGACACTAAATCCGAGCCCTAAGCATGCAAAAGCTTTGCAGTTGGTGCTCACATTATCAGCACTTCACCTCCGCTGCGCCCTCCCTCCTGCCCACCCCTTGTACGAGCCCTGACGCGGCGACGCCCCTTCACTAAAAGCTGGAGAGTGGAGACTGTGTGTGTGGGAGGAGGCGGTGACAGGCAGGCAAGGACCAGGGGAGCAGACAACGAGGGGGGACACGCAAAGTGACGGGAGCACTGCAGACGGGCCTCACAGAGCGTACCGTTTTTTTTTTTTTTTTTTTTTTTGTGCGAGGGCAGCGGCTTTTTTGCCGCCCCCCCGCAAAGTGCCGCCCTAGGCCTAGGCCTTGTCGGCCTAGGCCAAAATACAGCAGTGCCTATGAGGCTAAAGGTGATATGCTAAATCTTGTTCTCTGCTCCTGCTGTATACTGCTATGCTGTGAATAGCCTGTGAAATTGAATCTCCTGCTATTCAGGTCTCTGCAAGTGTGAAAGCGTCAGAAGAGGAACCAACACTTTCCCTCTATTAGTACATACATTGTCATAAAATTTCTAACTTAAACAGAGGTAAAGTAAGCAGACAGTGCTAGGCTTTGAAAGCCCATGTATACTGCTATGCTGTGAATAGCCTGCTGTGTATACGCTGTTTTGCAAACAAAGTCATTGCTAAGAGACGACTAATGTTCTCCCATTGTATCATTCCCTTGCTGGCTGGATATAAAACGTATAGTTATCACTGTGCTACTATCTGTATGGTAGAAAATACTGGTAATCTAAACAAATAGATCAATAAGTGAAAGGCTTGCAGCTGAACACTATGTATTCCCACATCTACTGAACCAAAATAACAAACAAATATTCAGCGCTACCTTCCCAATTTGTTTATGAATAATGGTGGAACCCCATTCTATATATGAAAAATTATGTCATAATATGATAATAAGTAATAGACGTGAAACAAAATTGAATTCTTACTGCTATTAAACCCACAGAGAATTGGTTTCCAAGTGAATGTGCAGAAAAACACTGCAAAAGGAATATGTGTATTCAAATACAAATATATGTGTTATAGTGAAATGGTGGTTAACCACTTTAAGACCGGAAGGATTTGCCCCCTTAATGACCAGGCCCTATTTTGTAAATCGGGACTGCGTTACTTTAACGGACGATTGCGCGGTCGTGCGACGCTGTACCCAAATAAAATTGACGTCCTTTTTTTCCCACAAATAGAGCTTTCTTTTGGTGGTATTTGAGCACCTGTGCGATTTTTTTTTTTTTTTTTTTTTTTTTTTTTTTTTCTTTTTTTTTTTCTTTTTTTTTTTGCGCTATAAACCGAAAAAGAGAGACAATTTTGAAAAAAAAAAAATATATTTTTCACATTCTGCTATATAACATTCCCAAAAGAAAAATTTAAAAAACAAAATTTTTTAACATTGTAGGCCAATTTGTTTTCTGCTACATATTTTTGGTAAAAAAGATCGCAATAAGCGTATTTTGATTGGTTTGCGCAAAATTTATTGCGTCTACTAACTACGGAAAAAGATTTATGTCATTTTTAATGTGTTTTTTTTTTTTTTTTTTTTTTACTAGTAATGGTGGCAATCCTGCGATTTTTTTTTTTTTTTTGTGGGACTGCAACATTGTGGTGGACAGATAGGACCCCTGACAGACATTTTTGACACTTTTGGGGCTACCAGTGACATTACTACAGTAATCAGTGCTATAAATATGCACTGTTATTATTATTATTATTATTATTATTATTATACAGGTTTTATATAGCGCCAACAGTTTGCGCAGCACTTTACAATGTGAGGGAAGACAATACAGTTACAATTTGTTACTGTAATAATGACGCTGGCAGGGAGGGGGTTAACAGTATAGGTAATCAAGGGGTTAAATGTGACCCTAGGGGAGGGATTCTAACTGTATGGGGGTTGTACTTATGAAATGATTAGAGACATGCGATCCTATATAGCAGGATCACATGAGCTCTGTGATCATTCCAGGGAAAAGGACGGTCGGCTGTGTTTACAACAGCCGACCGTCCTTCTCTCTCAGTGGGGAACGATCGGAGCCTCCTGACACCCGCATCGGTTTTGCCGCTGATGATCGGAGGCGGGAGTGCGCCATCGGTGGCGGGAGTGCGCCATCGGCGGCGCGCGCTCGCCCCCTAGCTCCTCCCAGGCGAGCGACGTATCCCTTCATCGCTTTGCCTGTACAAGCCAGCCTGCCGCAGTAAATATGCAGGAGCTGGTCGTCAACTGGTTAAATAGAGCTTGCACAATCAGATAAATATAGTCAATAATAAAAAGGAATAAATAGATTTATCATTAACAGTCCATATCAGCATTAATATGTGTCCAATCACATGTCTCCTTGGTGTGTACCAGCTCCAAAATCGCATGATCTACCACCAACCTACTTATGCGCTCACCTTCCACTCAGACCTGTCAACAGGTCCCAATAAGCCTTGGCTGGACCAGCAAAATGTTCCTCTCATAGCCACCGCTAGACCTGAGCATCATTCCTGAAGAAGTGACTGTTTGAGCCATGAGGGGACTTAACACTTTATCTATTTTATCATGCATACTAAGAACGCAGCGCAGCATTTTACCATGCGGGCTAATGTATTAGAGGTGATCTAAGCTGTGTTTGCCATCATTGATCATTGTACATCACAAGGCCCTTAATGGGTACACATCCTACTACAATTTTCCCAGTTTATTAGTATTGATGCTGCCAGAGAAAAAATCAATTTTTGCAAATGCGATCTCGTGTTTTTATGAAATCCTTTAAAAGTATCAGACGAAATCTGCACTTTATTGTGGCTTAAATGCTATGTTCTTACTATTGACAGAAATATAATGCTGATTATGTGTTATCAGCAAGAGAGGGGTCGGATACGCTGGCATACATCGCTCTACTTGAGGAGAAAATACTTCCTGCAATGGTGAGCATATTTTGCAAGATCTTTTTTTTTTTACTTCTTTATTTTAGTCAGACAGGTCATGTCCATTATGTGAAGATGACAGACATTAAGGCTTCAACAGGTAATAAAAACGTAGGCTTAAATACAATTACAGATACAGTAAAACCTTGGTTTGAGAGCACTTTGCAAGACAAGCACATTTTTAAAATAAATTTTGACTTGATATACAAGCGATGTCTTGATATACAAGTAGCGTCATGTATAAAAAAGAAGAGGAGCCTCTAAAGTGTAGCAATATGGTTACATTTAATGAAGGTTCAATATTTAGCAACTCACATGGTTGATGATTAAAACAGGCACATCGAAGTATGCAGGCATCTGGGGTAAAGCTGTCCACATAGACCATCCTCTGCACAGCCATCAATGTCATCCCTTCCCCGCTGCACTCCACGAGTGATTCAAAGCCTCACTTTCAGATCACTCTACTGCAGGCTATTCGTCCCGGTCACAATTGCAGACTGACAGTGGTGAGAGCCGGTGGTTCAGAAGATGGTCTATGTGGACAGCTTTACCCTGGATGCCTACATACTTAGGTGTGCCTATTTTAATCATCAACCATGTGAGTTGCTAAATGTTGAACCTTCATTAAATGTAACCATATTGCTACACTTAGAGGCTCCTCTCATCTCTCTTATATTCTGTAGCTCTGCTAGATTTTGCTTCTAATCCCCTTGGGAAGGCTGCATATTGTGGATGGACATTTTATGGTTACACAACCTATCACATTGCTATAATCTTTGTATATAGACTATAAACTGAAGGACTTGTGGAACAAATCATCTGAGTTTCCATTATTTCTTATGGGGAAATTCGCTTTGATATAAGAGTGCTTTGGATTACAAGTATCTTTCCAGAACTAATTATGCTCGCAATCCAAGGTTTTACTGTAAGAAGAAACGCCATCCTAAAAATGTAGGCTTAAATACAATACCAAATATGAAGAAACGCCATCCTAAAAATGTAGGCTTAAATACAATCACAGATATGAAGAAACGCCATCTGATTTATAGCAAGACAAGCCTAAAATAGGATGGAGCAGAATATGGGCGCTTCCGTGGGACGGATTACTTGGTCCAAACGGTGGTTAAAGTCAGTGTGCACTCGGGCAGCACTTAGGAGAAGAAGCAGCTCTGTGAGATGTAGAAAGAAAACAAGGTGCCTGCCTCTAAGTGCAGTATTGACCATTTATTAAAACAGAGGGATTAAAATCACTTACAGGATATTCCATATATATAACCTCAAGGTTTTATATACATAAAATATCCTGTAAGTGTTTTGAATCCCTCTGTGTTTTAATAAATGGTCAATACTGCACTTAGAGGCACTTTGTTTCCTTCTACTAGCCTAAAATTAGCAATACCTATTTAAACTAACAGGACATGAGATGTCTTAAGTTTTGCAAATATCAATAATGGGTAAATCAATCAATTCATGAATGAGAAACAAAAGCCAGAAAATCAGCATGTACAGGCATAACATAAAGACAGAGAATATAAACCTAAGCCCAATATCTCTATCACCCTGCGCTGGTAGAAGGATGTGAACTTGCTAAACTGTATAATACAGTAAATAGCAGTGTCTAGCAGCTGCTTTGATGAATAAAAACTGATAAAAGGATGTGAATAGCCTCAAAGTCAAAGACAAGGAAGTACCACATAAGCAGCGCTTAAATGAGTGCATACATAAACCATATGTGCAAAATACAGCAATCAAGTGAGATAGATGTACTAGTAATCAATACAAAAGTCCATCTTGACCAATCGGAAAGGGGATAACCCGTCACCATGAAGTGAAAAGATAATGGATGGCAAACTTCCACCACACCGCGTGACCCCTTAGGCGTGACCCCTTAGCGTGCTCACTACCACCCCAACCACTACGTGCTGTCGGCGAGCTGTAGGCGGAAATCGCCGAACGCTGACGAGTGCTACCAAGTGTCGGGAACACGGCGGAGCGGAGATAGGCGAACGTGATAGCAGGATTGTCTGGGGAGCAGCGGCGGTGTCTTGATCCGGTACCCTGGGGACGGTATGATACTGGTGAGCCATCGGTCGTTGAACCTTCTGGCCATCTCCTCTCGTTTATATGCCTAATATTTACAATTTACATGTGAGTTTTATGTGAGGGGGACGGGGCTTGGGTTTTTTTACAATAAAGTTTTTAGAACTACTGCCCTATGAGTTTTCCCTTTCATACACATGTGATGCCGTTCTGAGTGTTCCAGTCCTCTGTGAGCTTTCCTGAGAGAGATTCACCTGCCAGTGTTGATTATCCTGAGGAGTGATCCGGGATTTATATTGGTACTCTGAAGGCTCAGTTGTTTCAGGCATTCGGTGAGTGTTGACTGCCTAAGGGGTCACGCGGTGTGGTGGAAGTTTGCCATCCATTATCTTTTCACTTCATGGTGACGGGTTATCCCCTTTCCGATTGGTCAAGATGGACTTTTGTATTGATTACTAGTACATCTATCTCACTTGATTGCTGTATTTTGCACATATGGTTTATGTATGCACTCATTTAAGCGCTGCTTATGTGGTACTTCCTTGTCTTTGACTTTGAGGCTATTCACATCCTTTTATCATGTACAGGCATACCCCGTTTTAAGTACACTCACTTTATGTACACTCGCGAGTACGGACACAGCCTGGATAGCTTGGCATGGCACTACTCCCGGTTTTTAACATTGCGTCTATTGGAAATTTTGGTCAGCTTGACATGGCACTGCTCCCAAACCACAAGTGACAGGGATACCAAACTTAGGGAGCACTGAGAGGGGACGCAGGACTACAACATATCCTATTTGTGGCCGGCCAGCTTGCCTAGGTAATCTACCATGTCATAGTCCTGGATCCCCTTAACATGCTCCCCAAGCTTGGTGTCCTTATCACTTATGGTTTGGGAGCAATGCCATATCAAGCTGACCATGATTTCCTATGGAGCTAGTGTATTTACATGCATTGAGAAGTGAAAAAAGGTATTGCTTCACTTTAACCACTTAAGCCCCGGAAGATTTTACCCCCATTCCGACCAGGGGGTATTTTGCGATTCGGCACTGCGTGAATTTAACGCACAATTGTGCGGTCGTGCGACGCTGTACCTAAACGAATTTGACGTCCTTTTTTTCCCACAAACAGAGCTTTCTTTTGGTGGTATTTGATCACCTGTGCGATTTTTTGATCACGCGCTATAAACAAAAAAAGAGCGTCAATTTTGCAAAAATAGCAATATTTTTCACATTTTTTTTATATGAAATTCCCCCCAAAAAAAATGTAAAAATCAAAATTTTTAAAAATTTTCGGCCAATTTGTTTTATGCTACCTATGTTTGGTAAAAAAAATCGCAAAAAGCGTATTTTGATTGGTTTGCGCAAAAGTTATCGCGTTTACTAACAAAGGGAAAGATTTTTGTCATTTTTGTTGTTTTTTTTTTTAACGCGTAATGGCGGCGATCTGCGATTTTTTTTTTGCGGTACTGCGACATTGCGGCGGACAGATCGGACCCTTGACTGACATTTTTGACACTTTTGGGGTTACCAGTGACATTTCTACAGTAATCAGTGCTATACATATGCACTGTTACTGTAAAAATACACTGGTAGTGAAGGGGTTAACTTTATTTGGAAGGGAGGGGCTGTGTGTGTCCCTAGGGGCGTGGTTTCTACTGTGATTGGCTGTGGCTCTAGCTGTAAGGACACTGATCAACGGATCTACATACCAGATCCGTTTTATCAGTGTCTTTGCAGCGAGGAGAATGACAGGCAGTTTGTTTACACAAGCTGCCTGACATTCTCCCTCTCCCCCGCCGATCGCCGAGTGACCGGCGGACATCGGGTCCGCTGGTCACACGCGCGGGGGGGTCCGTGACCACGCGGGAGCGGGAGCGCGCCCCCGGGGGCGCGCGCTCGCTCCCTAGACCCTCACAAGCAAGCAACGTAGCCCTACGTTAGTTTGCCTGTGAGGGGCTGACCGCCGACGTAGATAGTCGTGCGGCGGTCGGCAAGTGGTTAAGTACATTTTTATTTTACATACATGCTCTGGTCCCATTGTGTACTTAAAAGTGGGGTATGCCTGTACAGTGGGGAAAATAATTATTTCATCTCCTGCAAATTTTGTAAGTTTGCCCTCTTACAAGGAAATGAAGGATCTATAATTTTTGTCATAGGTGTATTTTAAATAGTAGATAGAATATCAACCAGAAATCCAGAAAAAACACATGGTACAAATGTTATAAATTGAGTTGCAGTTCAGTGAGTAAAATAAGTATTTGATCCCCAATCAAAACATGACTTAGTACTTGGTGGAGAAACCCTTGTTGGCAAGCACAGAGGTAAGACTTTCTTGTAGTTAGTGACCAGGTTTGCACACCTCAGGTAGAGCTGCACGATTCTGGATAAAATGAGAATCACAATTTTTTTTGCTTAGAAAAAAGATTGTGATTCTCGGGTGACATCATCTTTTACATTTTTGCAAAAAAATTGGGCTAACTTGACTGACTGTTTATTTTTTTTTTAATGCGTTAAAGTGTATTTTGTTCCAAAAAACTGCTTTTGAAAGACCTCTGCGCAAATACAGTGCGACATAAAATATTGCTAAGATCGCTATTTTATTTTCTAGTAATAATGTTTGGGGGTTCTAAGTAATTTTCTAGCAAAAAATACTGATTTTTAACAAGTGTCAGAAAAAGGCTTAGTCTTTAAAGCTGTAGTGTACCGATTTTTGTGACTTTTACCTACAGGTAAGCCTATAATAAGGCTTACCTGTAGGTACAATTAACCACTTTACCACCGGAGGATTTTGCTGTCTTCCGTCCAGGCCACTTTTTGCGATTCGGCGCTGTGCGACTTTAACTGACAATTGCGCGGACGTGCGACACTGTACCCAAACGAAATTTACGTCCTTTTTTTCCCCACAAACAGGGCTTTCTTTTAGTGGTATTTGATCACCTGTGCGATTTTTACTTTTTGCGCTATAAACAAAAAAAGATTGTTTATTTTGAAAAAAATTTTTATATGAAATTCCCCCCCAAAAAAAAGTAAAAATCTAAATTTTTTTTAATTTTTGGCCAATTTGTTTTTTGCTACATATTTTTGGTAAAAAAAAATCACAATAAGCGTATTTTTATTGGTTTGCGCAAAAGTTATTTCGTTTACTAACAAAGGGAAAGATTTCTGTCATTTTTGGTGTTTACCTTCCAACAAGACAATGACCCTAAGCACACAGCTAAAATAACGAAGGAGTGGCTTCACAACAACTCCGTGACTGTTCTTGAATGGCCCAGCCAGAGCCCTGACTTAAACCCAATTGAGCATCTCTGCAGAGACCTAAAAATGGCTGTCCACCAACGTTTACCATCCAACCTGACAGAACTGGAGAGGATCTGCAAGGAGGAATGGCAGAGGATCCCCAAATCCAGGTGTGAAAGACTTGTTGCATCTTTCCCAAAAAGACTCCTGGCTGTATTAGATCAAAAGGGGGCTTCTACTAAATACTGAGCAAAGGGTCTGAATACTTAGGACCATGTGATATTTCAGTTTTTCTTTTTTAATAAATCTGCAACAATGTCAACAATTCTGTGTTTTTCTGTCAGTATGGGGTGCTATGTGTACATTCATGAGGAAGAAGAATGAACTTTTAGCAAATTTTAGCAAATATAACAAAGAGTGAAAAATTTAAGGGTGTCTTAATACTTTCCGTACCCACTGTATATAGTCCAATGGTATGTATGTTAGAGCTGCACAATTAATCGTTAAAAAATCGCGATCTCGATTCACCCCCCTGACGATCTTAAAACTGCAAAAACTGCATGTCCTCGATTCTTACTGAGCCGTTTTTTCTGCTCACTCACAGCTGTAAAAAAAAAAAAGTCTTCGGCAAATGTTTATCAACATTGTTAAAGCTGCTAGATAAGTATAAACAAAATGTTTTACAATGTATCTTTTCGTTCTTTAGATCAAAGGAATGAATTTCTGACTGTAAGGGAGAGCAGTTTAACCTCTTAAAGTATTTTTTGCAAGAAAATTACTTAGAACCCCCAAACATTATATATATTTTTTTAGCAGAGACTCTAGAGCAGTGTTTCTCAACTCCGGTCCTCGGGGCACACCAACAGGCCAGATTTTAAGTAGGGATGCACCGAAATGAAATTCTTGGCCGAAGCCGAAGCCGAATAATAATGAAATGTTTGGCCGAAGGCCGAATACCGAACGCGGTGTTTAGCATTTTTTCCATTTATTTTGCCAATTTTTTGTCCTCTCTCTTGTCCTCTCGTGTCTCTCTCTCTCTCTCTTGTCCTCTCACTCTCTCTCTCTTGTCCTCTCATGTCTCTCTCTCTATCTCTCTTGTCCTCTCATGTCTCTCTCCCTAAATGTTACTGTAGGGAATGGGATTCAGTGCACACTGCAGCCTTGTACCATAGGGTTAATGTTAGTGACATTGTAGGGATTGGGAAGGATGCTGGGAATGGAAATCAGGAAGCATGCAGGCAGCCTTGTAAATTTTAATTGCAGATACAGGGCACTGGGCAGGTCAGGGTTAATGTGGTAACATCAATTACTCAGTGACAGTCAGTGTCAGTGTGGACTCGATCAGATTATAGTGACAGACAGTCTCTCATAGTGGTGGTAGTAGAAGGCTGGAGGTGGACTAGTAGGAGCCTGGAAAGGAGCACAGCCGCATACATACATTACTCACTCGTGCACTGCAGCCCACCCCACACATTCAGTGAGTCTTACTCTCCTCCCTAGTTTTTTCAATGGCATATTCAGAAAGCCAATCACGCCGTGAGTAGCGGCACAGCGGAACCAATCGGGTGTGCAGGCACGCGTGATTGGTTCGCTGTGCAGCTAATCACGGCGTGATTGGCTTCCTGAATGTGCCATTGAAAAAACTAGGGAGGAGAGTAAGACTCACTGAATGTGTGGGGCGGGCTGCAGTGCACGAGTGATTAATGTATGTATGCTCACCGCTGAAGTGTCCCGGCTTCCCCTGCCTAACACGGAAGTCTGTGAGTCCTCCTGTCCTCCTCCGAGTCCCTTCCCCCTGTAAATATCGTGACCTCGGCGATATGAATATCGCCTACGGCCACAGAACGATAGTCGATATCATATCGACTATCGTTCAGCCCTATTGTTCGGCACAAAATTATTCGGCCTTTTGACTTATTCGGCCGAACACCGAAAGTGCTATTTTTTCTATTTTTGACCGAATAATGTTCGGCCACCGAATATTCGGTGCATCCCTAATTTTAAGTATTACCTTGGGGAGATGCAAACTAGAACACTGCACTCACTGAGCAGCAAATGAGATCACCTGTGATGTATTTCAGTGTTCTTGCAAACCTGGCCTGTTAGTGTGCCTTGAGGACCGGAGTTGAGAAACACTGCTCTAGAGAATAAAATGGCGATCATTGCAATCTTTTATGTCACACGGTATTTGTGCAGAAGTCTTTCAAACGCAGTTTTTTGGGGAAAAAATACAAGTTAGCCCAATTGTTTTTTTATATAATGTAAAAGATGATGTTGCGCCGAGAATCGTGAGAGAATCGTGATCTTTATTCTAAGCAAAAAAATCGTGATTCTCATTTTAGCCAGAATCGTGCAGCTCTAATGTATGTGCCAAACAGTGGTATTCAGTGCTTGTAATCCTATGCCAAATTGTATAAGGTGCTCTGTGCTTCCTCAATTATTGCCGTGCTCAATAACGGTGCTCTGCTCCCCCTATGGTGTTGCACTTACCACAACTCCTTCCTATTGAAGGGATATTGAGCCTTTAGCAGCAGGTAGGATTCTGGGTCCCTGTGTACTTTTCCTCTGGATGTTGAAATGGATAATGTACACCTCCTATCCCCTATGAGGGTAATGGTCCTCTAGACAATAGCCTAAACTTACAAAATCTGCGGGGGATAAAATAATTATTTTCCCCAGTGTATACCAACACTTGTTTAGGAGGTTAAATGATAGATTACAGAAAAGTGGGAATGAACAGGAAAAGAAGGGGAAGAAATAGGTTCAAGAGGGGTAATAGGAGAGGCAGGCATAATGTACTAAGGGTAGTGCCCCACATCTAGGCTTAACCTTTTAACTGTGGTGGCAGTGAGGGAGCATGTATAAATCTGACAAGTTGGCTATCGGATGGAAGAGATCCGGAAGCTTTACAGCCACCGGATCGCTTAGATACACCCTGGTAAAAGCCGCTCTCACCATGTTTCCTGGACTCCATGGGCCTGAGGCAAACATGGCGATTGCTACCAGGTGGAGAGGAAGGAGGCTAGCGAGTGTTTGTTCACTGGTCTCCCCTTCCTGTTACTTACCCAGAAGCAACATGTAAAACATGATTTCCGGGTCCTCGTGTCACTTTCCTCAGCCTGTTTGCAGTGCATTAGCTTCATTGAAAGACAAGTGAGATGTCTCTTTAACCACTTGCCGCCCGCCCTATAGCGGATTGACGGCGGCAAAGTGGTTGTATTATCCTGACTGGCCATCATTTGACGTCCAGTAGGATAAAGCGCTCTGTGTGCCCCCGGGGGGGCGTGCAGAGCGGTGATCGGTGCTGCGGTGTATCACTCTGACACACCGCATCTACGATCTCGGTAAAAAAGGCCTACTGACGTAGGCTCTTTACCATGTGACCAGCTGTGTCCAATCATAGCTGGTCACATAGTAAATAGGAAGTGCAGTTGATCGGCTTTCCTGAGTTTGCGCCTGACAGGCACGAGTAGAGGAGAGCCGATCTGCGGCTCTCCTGACGGGGGGGTCTGTGCTGGTAATCAGAGCATTGATTACCAGTGCAGACCCTTGGGGGGGTGCCACTAGAGCCACCAGGGAATGCCCACCCATGGCCACCAGGGATGTTAACCATGACCACCAGGGATGCCCACCCTTGGCCACCAGGGATTGCAAAAGGAAAATGAATGGGCGCTCTTGCTGGGGGATGGGTCCTTTGTTCCAGACAGTCTTGATAGGTGAGATGTTAACCAGACTGAATGTTCCAAAAGCACAGTGTTAGTGCTATCATTAAGGGCAGCTCTTACAGGGCCTAAGCGAGATCCCACATGTAAGCGTCATGACCCGGCGTCCTTCCTAATTCACCGTGTACCCATTGTGGAAGCTGCCAGCAGCCTAAACCAATCCAGGGGCTGAATCAGAGTGTCGCTGCGGTGAACCTCATACCTCACAGAAAGACCGTGCGGCCGTAGACGAGAACTGGGCGGTGGAATGGGCGGTTACCGGTTTCGGAGCGTGCTCACAACAGCTCCTTCTTCAGACCAATCTGAAGGATGCCGGGTCATGACGCTCCACTTTTTGCTTTTATGTAAGTTTTGATATGAGCTTAATAAATTTGTTATTACTGCTTCACTGAGTGGCGCCTTCTCTTTACCATGGCCACCAGGGATTGCAATCAGGGCTCAGGGACCCTTTCAGTGCCCTCCCCATCAGAGCTTCCCATGATTGCCATCTATCAGTGCAGTGCCCACCAGTGCCCATCATTGCAATCTATCAGTGCCGCCCACCAGTGCCTATTATTGCCCACCAGTGCTGCCTATCAGTGCCACCTATCAGTGCCCATCAGTGCCGCCTATCAGTGCCCACCAATGCTTCATATCAGTGCTACCCATCAGTGCCCATCAGTGCTGCATATTAGTGCCACCCCATCAGTGCCTGTCAGTGCAGCCTCATTAGTGGTCATCAATGCAGGAAAAAACATATCTATTTACAAAATTTTATAACATAAACAAAAAAACTTTTTTTTTTTTTTCAAACTTTTTTTATTTGTGTAGCAAAAAAGCAAAAACCTTGCGGTGATCAAATACCACGAAAAGAAAGCTCTATTTGTGGGAAAAAATGAAATAAATTTGGATTAGGTACAGCGTTGCATGACAGCGCAATTGTCATTCAAAATGCAACAGCGCTAAAAGCTAAAAATTGGCCTGGGCAGGAAGGAGGTGAAAGTGCCCTGTATTGAAGTGGTTAAAGGTAATCTGTCACCAAAAACTCTAGAGTTCCGGTGAGGTGAGGCGTGGAGCGAGAGCGGCGTCCCATCCACCAGACCAGCTGTTTTACTTTGTACTACAGGCGCTTAAACACCGCTATGATGTAAGTGCAATATATCTTTTATTAAATCCAGTATCAAACGGTATTACACTATTGGAGTTTTCTTTATCTTTCTTTGCACCTTAATGTCCGGAGATCCGGAACCTTGTTAAAGCATTCGGGCAAAATTCTTTGAGGCGATAACAGTGATGAGGATAACCTTGAGCCAATGTGGAGTGATATGCCGGGTTTGACCCCCTGTAATTAAGGGGTCATCGCATTCTGGTAAGGAGTATATCATCTGACCACTGGGTGGAGGTGTTTGTGGTGGAGGTTCCCATCTAATCCAAGATTGCTGAAGATTTAGATTTGCACAGTCGCACAGAGCACTTTAAGGACTTTTTTTAGCCCAATGAATGCCAATATTTATTTATTTATCTATGTATACACCATTGTATTTGCATATTTATTGATTGTGAACAATCACTAATGCATTGATGCACTTATAGCACTTTTTATTATGCACCTATAGCACTTTTAAATGCTGAGCGCAGTTATCACCTTTGCTATTAATTGGTTTCTTCATGTCAATCTGTGCACCTGGCTGGATAATTACTTTTTGATATGGTGTCTACTATATAGGACTTTTGACCAATAGTCACTGGTTGTGGGGAAAAATTATTTCAGCTAGTCAATGAGTTGCCTATCAGGACTATCAGATCACCAAGCATAAAAAAGTGAAAACGCTGCTACTGCTGCTGCAAGGCAGTGGCTTAGTGTTCTCAGCTTGCAAGTCTGTTACTGGCAAGATTTCCAGTTAACAAAAACGTTAAAATCTTATATTCAAACTGTAACGGAACCGCGACCCACACTGTGTCTGTGGACTTCCGTCAGTATACCGCTTCCTCCCAGTCTTGAACATAGATTTCAAATATTCCCCCCCATACAAAGCTAGCCGACAACTTAGCTTGTATATGTTTTGGAACCTCCTCCTTTATTGAACAGTCACACAGTTTATATACAGCATGGACATCCCTCTCCTGATCAGATTACCACACACAGGTCAGGGGTTGCCTGATTACATTATCATAGACAGATGAAATTGTATACAGAAATAGAATTAACCTGAACGAATAATCTAGCCATCTGGACAGAAACAATATGTGAGTTCATTAACAATTCACAATGGGAAAGACAGGCATCACACCTCAATACACAGACAATAGGAAGAGCCTGTCTCTGACATTGAAGTTCAACACACATTATCATAAGTGTAAACACAGAACCCATTTGAAGCAATCCAAATTATCTGTCTTTCACTCCCAGGGACGGTGACAAACAATTGCTTAAAGCTGAACACTGGGCATAAAAAAATGTAATTTAAAAATATTCCTCAAAACCTACAAAGGATAAAAATCCAGTCTGTGTGTACCAAACGCCCTTACAAAACCAGTTTTTACCAGTTTTATTTGCCAGGAAAGTAAAAGATGCATAGCTGTATCAGGGGGGGGGGGGGGAGCTGCCCACAACCTACCTTTATACCTCTCCACACAGCACAGACCAGATCACCATATATGTGAACCCAGCCTTAAAGTCATAGACAGCCAGGCAACTAACAAGAGAAGGTGGTCAGAATGACAGCATCTGTTTGATGATAGAGGTTTCTCTTAAAGGAAAACACCTATAGAGCTTGGTCAGGATATAGTTAAATCATGGTGGAGATTTGCTGACGGAATAAAAATACCTGACACAAGCTGTCAGAAAATTTGGATGTGGATTACTTTATGAATCATGTAATCTTGTTCACACTGATTTATAGCTGAATTAAGATTCCGTACTGGTTATTTAATTTTTCTTTCCGATTCTTCATCTTTATTTTCACAGCTGCACACGTTTTGGGTTGATGCTGAAAATTATTCCAGTTTAACAAGGCCCTGGTACTCATCACACACTCCTTTCCCTTTGAGATATTACCTGCCTGGGAAGATGTCCAGAGAGGCTTTAAACAGGATCCTGGTGACCAAGGGGCAGCCTCCGCTGTACAGTCTGAATGAAGTGGAAGCTCAGGTAGCAATGGAACCAATGTGTATATAAAAGATCAGCTTAAGGCACCAAATATCTGTACAATCTGTCCATGAAACATTGCTGATGTGCTAAAGTCACAGCATCTGCTCAAAATTTCAAATACAAATCTTCAAGAGTCGTTCTACCTCTACATCAGTAGAACAAGGAACTACCCTTCAATAGCAAGGGACTATTGTGGGCACATCAGACAAAAGATCTCCAAAGACACAAATATAAAAAAAACTATGAATTTTATTATACATCAAGATAAAAATGTATTAGTATACCGTATTTTTCGGACCATAAGGCGCACTTAAAATCCTTAAATTTTCTCACATATCGACAGTGCGCCTTATAATGCGGTGCGCCTAATGTATGGCTGTGTTTTCCCCTTCTCATCCCAGTTACCTAGAACTGATTTATGTGGTACACGGCGCTCAAAAATCTGTCAATGTTAATCTGTCAATGTTTTAGCACGGCCTCGGTAAGCTACGAAGCTGCACTGCTTTGATTGAGCATTACGGCCATCGTAGTCAGGAGGTGTGTGCATACCCGCTGCCCCAAAAATGGCTCCTGTAAAGAGACATGCTTACGAAGCAGATTTCAAACTCAATGCTATCAGTCACGCAATACAACATGGAAATAGAGCAGCTTCGAGAGAATTCAACATTAATGAATCAATGGTACGGAAGTGGAGGAAGCAAGAAGATGCCCTGCGCCAGGTAAAGAAGACCAAACTGAGTTTCCGAGGAAACAAAGCAAGATGGCCACAGTTGGAGGACAAAATTGAACAGTGGGTTAATGAACAGAGAACCGCAGGTAGAAGCGTCTCCACTGTCTCTATTCGACTCAAAGCAACAGCTATAGCACGCGACATGGAGATAAACGACTTTCGAGGAGGTCCCTCTTGGTGCTTCCGTTTTATGAAAAGGCGTAATCTATCCATCCGCACAAGAACTACCATCTCGCAGCAACTGCCAAAGGATTACCAAGAAAAGCTGACCATTTTCCGCACCTACTGCAAGAACAAGATCAATGAACAGAAGATCCGGCCAGAACACATCACCAACATGGACGAGGTCCCCCTTACCTTCGATATCCCCGTAAACCGTACTGTCGAGAAAACAGGGACCAGTACGGTATCTATACGCACTACGGGAAACGAGAAGTCATCCTTCACTGTAGTTCTCGGTTGCCAGGCTAATGGCCAGAAACTACCACCCATGGTAATTTTTAAGCGGAAGACTTTGCCGAAAGAAAAGTTTCCGGTTGGCGTCATCATCAAGGTTAACCCGAAGGGCTGGATGGACGAGGAGACGATGAGTGAGTGGCTGAGAGAGGTTTACGTTAAGAGACCGGATGGCTTTTTCCACAAATCTCCGTCCCTATTGATCTGTGACTCCATGCGCGCCCATCTGACCGATACTGTCAAAACCCAAGTGAAGAAAACGAATTCAGTGCTTGCCATCATTCCGGGTGGATTAACCAAAGAACTCCAGCCGCTAGATATTGGTGTCAACAGATCATTTAAAGTTAAATTGCGAGCTGCGTGGGAGCATTGGATGACAGAAGGCGAACACACATTCACCAAGACAGGGAGGCAACGCCGAACAAGTTACGCCACTATCTGCCAGTGGATCGTGGATGCCTGGGCGAAGGTATCAGTCTCCAGTGTCATCCGAGCTTTCAGGAAGGCCGGAATTGTCACTGAACAGCCAAGTAACAGCAATGAGACTGACTCCGATAGTGATGATAATGATGAGAGGGATCTGGACGTGCTTGATGCCGATGAAAGGTTAAACTCAGACAGTGAAGATGAAGACTTTGATGGATTTGCGGTAGAGGAATAAGCTGAAACAGTGAGTGTATTGTTTTGTATTGTATTTCACTGAACAATGTTGAGAGTTATTGTTAAAAACCATTTTATGGTTATTGTGAAAGAGTTGAATAAAGTTTGACTTATCAGAGTTTTGTGTCATTTAATGCGCCTTATAACCCGGTGCGCCTTATGTATGGAAAAAAACACGTTAGCGGTCGATCATTGATACTGCGCCTTATAATCCGGTGCGCCTTATAGTCGTGAAAATACGGTAAATGGTTAAAGGAATGGCTTATACACCTATATGGTGGCAGCACAAGATAAAGCTACCTTAGACAGAGGTTAACTGATGAGGCAACCAAAAATGTGTATAAGCTATTCCTTTAACCAATTATACTATTTATTTTTATCTTGATGTATAATAAAATTCATCAATTTTTATATTTATATTTGTCTCTTTGAAGATCTTTTGTCTGATGTTCCCACAATAGTCCCTTCCCATTGGAGGGATATTCTCTTGTTCTGCTTATACTGGGATGATGGCAGCTCTATACCATATACATTTCTACCTCCTACGTCAGTATTCATTCCAGGGATGTCAGGCTCAAGCAGCCCAGGTTCCTGCACATCTCTGAAACATGCAGTTTGATAAGGGAGCTAGAGTCTATCCACGAACCTTTAAAAAATGTTTTATTCACCACAAATACATGTGGTCTAGAGCAGTGGTTCTCAACCCTGGCCTACAGGGCCCACTAACTGGCCAGATTTTAGGTATTACCTTGGGGAGATGCAGACTAGAGTACCGCAATCATTGAGCAGCAAATGATATCACCTGGGATGTATTTCAGTTATCTTGAAAATCTGGCCTGGTAGTGGGCCCTTTAGGCCAGGGTTGAGGACCACTGGTCTAGAGCGTCCCATAAGACACGTCAAGGTTCCAACACATTCCAGCCAGAGCCTTAATCATAGCTCCTTCAGCTTTGGCTGAAACATGTTAGAACTTTGCTGTGTTTGCTGGGATGAGCTAGACTACTTGTATTTTTGATGAATAAAGCATTGTTGATATTAACCTATAAACCAATAATGTAATACATTGCAGCTTACCAATCAGATGTGGTGGCTGCAGTAGTTTTGTTTCTTAGGCTTTTTCCTCTCTGTTTTCACCTGATGATGATCTGGCCAGTAACACACATTCTGTATTAGAGTGCCTCCACTCTGGATGAAGGAGCACAGGTGCATCTATGGACAGCAGCATTGGCTGTCTGTAGGGAGGGGAGTGTTAAATGAACTAGCATATTTAAATACACTAACAAAGCCAAACGCCAGCTCACACTGCTATTAAAGTAACAGTTTTTTACCTTTATGGTATAAAGGCTTTACATAAATAAAAGCTAATCATTGTAAGCACCCCTGTAGCAGTAAATGGTTTGTCCCATTCCTGTAACTGATAAATCTGCCAGAGAGCTTGTTCTTTTTAAAAAACAGGCTTACCAGCTGGATCACCAGATGAAAATAAAAGAAAGAGACTACAGTATAAAAGAAAACGATTGCAGCCATCACATCTAACAATTGGTAAGCTGCAATAAAATAAATGTTTGCTTTTGGGTTTAATACCTCTAACAATCCTGGATAGAATCTAGCTCTCTTATCAGATTGAACGTTTCAAATCTGTTGAATTCAGCTTCTGTAGGCTTTTTGTCCTGCTTTCAGACAGGACTGTAGCTTTTTTCCCCATATAATTCTCTAGTTTCAACTTTTCTATCTGATGGCTTTGCATAGAATAAGGAAATGGGGTGCACAAAATCAGGCAAAGCAGGCACTAACAAGCTCGCTGTTGGCTACACCTCCTATAATCTATAAGAACACAATGGGTGGGACCATGACTGCCCCTATGCTGACTTCTAGACGGAGTAAAGATGGGTGTCACTGGGGCAGTACACAGATGCCAGGACAAAAGCAATACCTTCTTTATCCTTCCATTTATATTTACACTTCATATTTACTTTCATCTATTTTGCTTATTTTTGTAGCACCACATATAAAAAAAGAATACTCAAACTTTCCTAAAAAGTGGACGGTAGCTGGTATTTCCTCACCTTACACAGTTCTGACCACTATATGTGTGGTTGAGTCAATCTGTCTCATCTCAGTGGGAGGGGGATACATTGGCCTATTTGCCTTCTTTGTAATAGACCAACTAAGACCGTGCTCCCCACCTAAACTGGAATAGAAAATAAAAGTAATGTTAAAAAATCCACTTAACCCTCGCATTTGTTTAATTTTACTAGGCAGAAGATAACATCACCTAATAGGACTTTTTCGTATTAGGATAATTTATCAATATTTCTTTTAAGGGCCCCTGGTTCCTACCTGTGTGGCTAAACCTCTAAAAGGAGGGATGCTGGGTTGCTGGACCATCAGACATCCAGAGGGTGAAAGGCCCGATATAGGTCACCCTCCCTGAAAGTTACTGCTATAGAGGGCGCTTCTTTTTGGAGACTTGGCCTGCCAGAGTCTTTCATGCAATTTATTTATTTTTTTTAATTCCAGCTCAACAGGTAGAGACCAGGAATCAGCCTTGTCTAGTGACTTGGGGCAGCCAGTGTGGGGTTGTCATCTTCGGTCTTTATCACTGGTTTCAAACCTTTGGGTTATAGAGGTTATTTAATATGGGTAAATCCTGGACCTTGAAAAAACTCATGGATTTATGGGTACTCCAATTTTGAGTCCAATCCTTCAGAACACCATATTTACCCTAATTCAGCCGTACAATATTTAAAAGGGTTGTAAAGTCAGAAGGTTTTTTTTATCTTAATGCATTCTATGCATTAAGATAAAAAGTGGAAAAAGATATATACACTAAATAATGTATATCCCTCGCGCCTATGGGTGGCCTATTTGGAGAGTGGGGGGATAACTAGGGATAAATCAATAAATATGTGTGATTTTAGCAGCTGCTATAGGATAAGTGATGTGTATAGAAAGGAAAATCCCAGAGTGGCTGGAATTTATATAGCGCTTGCTAGTATTGACTTATACTAGCAAGCGCTATATAAATTCCAGCCACTCTGGGATTTTCCTTTCTATTAAGATAAAAAGGCCTTCTGTGTGCAGCAGCCCCCCTAGTACTTACCTGAGCCCTCCCTCAATCCAGCGATGTCAACGAGTGCCTCAGCCGTCCGGGACTCTCTCCTGATTGGCTGAGACACGGCAACGGCGCAATTGGCTCCCGCTGCTGTCAATCAAACTCAGTTAGCCAATCAGGAGAGAGGGGGCGAGGCTAAAAGGCAGCCCTGTGTCTCAAAGGATACATGAAGCTGCAGCTCGGCTCAGGTGCCCCCAAAGCAAGCTGCTTGCTGTGGTGGCACTCAACAGGAGGGAGGGGCCAGGAGCACCGAAGAGGGACCTGAGAAGAGGATGATCCAGGCTGCCCTGTGCAAAACGAACTGCACTGAGGAGGTAAGTATAACAAGTTTGTTATTTTGATTTAAAAAAATGACTTTACAATCACGTGACATTACAATCAATAATTTTGAGGCAAACGGAGGACCTTTGCTTGCTATTACTACTGAGACAGGATCTTTCACCATCCAATCAGCAAGATTAGCCTCCAAATTGCTTCTAAGCCATAAATAAGTACAGGCATACCCCGTTTTAAGTACACTCACTTTAAGTACACTCGCGAGTACGGACACAGCCTGGTCAGCTTGGCATGGCATTACTCCCAGTTTTTAACATTGGCGTCTATGGGAAATCTTAGTCAGCTTGACATGGCACTACTCCCAAACCTTAAGTGACAGGGATACCAAACTTAGGGAGCAATGTGAGGGAACCCAGGACTACAACATATCATATTTGTGGCCAGACAGCTTGCCTAGGAAATGACAAAAAGGTATTGCTTCACTTTAAGTACATTTTCATTTTACATACATGCTCTGGTCCCATTGTGTACTTAAAAGCGGGGTATGCCTGTAAACACTTCTATCTAAAAGCATGGAATGCCTTTAGTTACTTTTAATATAAGACGGAAAATCTTGTTAGATGCTCTAATATTCCTAATATTTTTATTGTCCTTCAAGGTGGGCTGTATAAAGGCCTCAACTGCATTTTTTTCAATTTGTTTTACATTGACACTTTATTAAAACTTTTGTCTATGTTAGTTATGGAGCTCTGACTAGAATAATAAAGCCGTGCACCCATTCAGCTTCAATATTTTTATGTCCCTCCTACTAGTTCAGACCATATCCAGGCTTGCACTCTTGCCCACACATGTCTCTCAGAGGTTCACTTGCAAGACATTCATGAAATGAAAAGTGACTGCAAGCCTGACTAACCTCAAATATTTGTAAAAATAGATTGCCGGCCAGTATACGTTTGACTTTGACAGATGTATTCCTGAGGTCATCCAAGCAAGCAGGCACCTCTCCTCTGCTCGTGATCTTGGGAGAGGAGAGCTTAAATCTGTAGGGAGGTGGAGCTGCAAATCTGGACCGTATCCAATTTGGTGGTAATGCCAAAAAGGCTTGAAGGGCCAAGAAATTCAGATTTGGTCTTTACACTCATATGGTTTTCTGCCCCTCCTTTTGGTTACTTCTCCTATACCCTTTCTTCATTATCACTGACCGCCTTTTCTAGGTTTCAAACTTTAAAGTTTTATACTAATTATGACTTTAATGGCCCTACGCAGATGTTAAAAGTTTGTAATATATTTTGTAACCCATCCCTGATTGGTGCCCTTCCAGAATCTCTAACTTGGGTTCTCCCATAAACCGGTTTCTAGATCATTGTAATGTTTTAAGGGCACACAAAAAATGGACTCCTTTTAATTAAATATGTGGACTCCAGTGATAAATTAGTTGCAGCAAAATTTAGGCTTAAGTGTACCCAAAGTAAGGTGGAGAATACTTTTGAAATTAGGACTTTTTCATATGGTAGTTTGGAAAACTCTGACACACACAGACACACACAGACACACACACACACACACAGACACACACACACACACACACACACACACACACACACACACACACACACACACACAGACACACACACACACAGACACACACACACACACACACACACACACACACAGACACACACAGACACACACACACACACACACACAGACACACACACACAGACACACACAGACACACACACACACACACACAGACACACACACACACAGACACACACACACACACACACACACACACACACACACACACACACACACACACACACACACACACACAGACACACACACACACAGACACACACACACACACACACACACACACACAGACACACACAGACACACACACACACACACACACACAGACACACACACACAGACACACACAGACACACACACACACAGACACACACACACACACACACACAGACACACACACACACACACACAGACACACACACACACACACACAGACACACACACACACACACACACACACACTCACTTTGACAGTAGTTTCTTTTTAATTTAGATTGGTTGTATAAAACTCAGTTGAATCCTTTTTATTTCTTGGTGGTAATACTACAAAATATGGAAAGGTCCAAGAGCGGGTATTACCTGCATAAAGAGCAGTATATCCGGTTAATGTCATAATGTGACCCATTAATGCGGTTTCCAATTTTTCCTAAATATTTTTTTTTTTTTTCATGGACGAACAGGCAACAACAAAATGTCCTCAAAAAAGATATTACCATTTTTGCAGTAGTTATTATAGCTTGGGATTTTCTGCTCATAACATTTTCTGTTTTATAGGTTTACAAAGATGCCAAGGAATGTCTAAATCTCCTCTCCAACAGACTGGGAGCATCACACTACTTTTTTGGAGAAATGTGAGTTAGAGAAAGAACACAGAGAACCCTGATGGCTTCAGAGTAAAACATTGTTTATTATTGCTTAGATGTCCGACTGATTTGGATAAAAAATCTGAACACAATTTGGGTAAATTGCTGTGTGTCAGGATTAGAAAGTGGCTTACTCTGGTTTATTCATTAGAGCTTTATTTATTATGTGTTTGCAAATAGAGTACTAGTTGCATTATATTGGCGACCTACATATGCATAGAAGGCAAAATAAAGAAAAATCATACACAGTAAACCTCTGCAATACATTCACATTTCGATCTGGCAGAAATGCACTCAGATCACTATTGTAAACCCAGCCATAGATAACTTGATTTTCTTTCCTGCAACCAGGATAGGATTGCAGGATAGAAAAATCGCTTGATTCCCACGGGGCTATTGTGTTCTCCCAGCGAGGGGAGCCGTCCTGGCTGGAAGAACACACAATGATTATGGCTAGCGGCTAAAGCCGCTGGCAGTAATCGCATAAAAATCTGACAGGCTAGTTGTACCCAGGGTAATCGATTAATCAACTTGAGTACAATCAGCTTGGTCATACATGGTTTGAATCTCGGCTGTTTTAGCCGGGACCAGCTGAGATTCGAACAGTCTATGGCCGCCAGCTTAAGCTGACCACACAATGGGTGTTATTTACTAAAATTGGACAGTGCAAAAGCTGATGCAGCTTTGCATAGAAACCAATTAGCTTCCAGTTTTTAGTGCCAGTGCTTAATTGAACAAGCTAAAGTTAGAAGCTGATTGGCTACCATGCACAACTGCACCAGATTCTGAGTGCATCGCTTTTAGTAAATATCCCCCACTGAATGATGTTGTCTTTTGCTAAACTACTTAAACCCTTCCACTAGCCTATTCTTCACAACATAAGGACAATTATTTTTGTAATTTCAAGATGAGAACTGGAAGGACTTAGGCCCCTTGAGATAACACAGGAATTGTGTACAGGACACAGGGTGGTTCAGATTTTTTTTTACAACATGTATTATTTGTACTTCTTAACCACTTGCCGACTGCCTAACGCCGATCTACGTCGGCAGTCAGCCCCTCACAGGCAAAGTGACGTAGGGCTACGTCACTAGCTTGTGAGGGTCTAGGGAGCGAGCGCGCGCCCCCGGAGGCGCGCTCCCGCTCCCGCGTGGTCACGGACCCCCCCGCGCGTGTGACCGGCAGACCCGATGTCCGCCGGTCACTCGGCGATCGGCGGGGGAGAGGGAGAATGTCAGGCAGCTTGTGTAAACAAGCCACCTGTCATTCTCCTTGCTGTTAGGATACTGATCACTCGGATCTAGTATGTAGATCCGTTGATCAGTGTCCATACAGCTCAAGCCCCAGCCAATCACAGTAGAAAGCACGCCCCTAGGGATACACACAGCCCCTCCCTCCCAAATAAAGTTAACCCCTTCACTACCAGTGTATTTTTACAGTAACAGTGCATATATATAGCACTGATTACTGTAGAAATGTCACTGGTAACCCCAAAAGTGTCAAAAATGTCAGTCAAGGGTCCGATCTGTCCGCCCCAATGTCGCAGTACCGCAAAAAAAAATCGCAGATCGCCGCCATTACACGTTAAAAAAAAAAAACAACAAAAATGACAGAAATCTTTCCCTTTGTTAGTAAACGCGATAACTTTTGCGCAAACCAATCAAAATACGCTTTTTGCGATTTTTTTTTACCAAACATAGGTAGCATAAAACAAATTGGCCGAAAAAGTAAAAAAAATTTGATTTTTAAATTTTTTTTTTTGGGGAATTTCATATAAAAAAATGTGAAAAATATTGCTATTTTTGCAAAATTGACGCTCTTTTTTTGTTTATAGCGCGTGATCAAAAAATCGCACAGGTGATCAAATACCACCAAAAGAAAGCTCTGTTTGTGGGAAAAAAAGGACGCCAAATTCGTTTAGGTACAGCGTCGCACGACCGCGCAATTGTCCGTTAAAGTCACGCAGTGCCGAATCGCAAAATACCCCCTGGTCGGAATGGGGGTAAAATCTTCCGGGGCTTAAGTGGTTAAACAGATATAACAAAATACTTTTATTGGTGTATTAAGCAGACCAGGGAGCAAAAAGAAAAGTTAATTGTTGGGCGAACATACACGGCCAGCTTGGCTGGCAACTGTCCTACATTATCATTGTTTTTAGTTTGAAGGAGACTTAGTGTGTTTCCAATATTGGGATAACACCTGCTTTATATTTGTTACATGTTCTCTTTAGCTGGATACACACTATACAACTTTTGTTGTTAGATTTCCTTTAGATTTACCTTCAACTAATAGTGGAAAGGCCTGCCTGACTGCATACAAATAAAAAGTGTTTAGATTTGACCATATTATATGGTTTTGGTAAATCTAAAGGAAAAAATCGAAAGACAATTGTATAGTGTGTATGGCCCATTTAACATGGTATACCTTAAAACATATTTAACAATTGCTGGTTATCTTTTTTTTTTTTTAAATGTTTTTTACTTGCTTAAAAATCATTACATGCTCTCCCTGCTTTTTGATGGTAATTAACCCTGTCTGCAATGTATTTGCCGTTCTTCATTATTAGCTGTAAATTAGATTTGAACACTGTCTGTCCTAAGAAAGGGTTACACATTTAGAAACCACTCTCCTGTCTTTATATTCTCCAGAACATTCTCACAGTACATTCAGTGACTTGATTAATATTATTTGAAAATACTTCAAATGTTTGCTTTTAACATTTGATTTGAGGCGAATGGACTTCATTGACACCACTAATCGAAAACCACATTCACTGTTATGAATTGTTCATTCAATCGAGAAATATTCCATCGCGCTCCTCCAAATTTTCTCATCACTGCAGTTTAAAGTGAACATCGTCAATTTGACCAATGATTGGAAAATCTACAAATTTTGTTTTAAGAATGTTTGTTAAACAAAATTCTACTGGTGCATAGCCAGCTTTCCCCGTAGGTACAGTGCTTTGCGAAAGTATTCGGCCCCCTTGAACTTTTCAACCTTTTGCCAGATTTCAGGCTTCAAACATAAAGATATAAAACTGTAATTTTTTGTGAAGAATCAACAAGTGGGACACAATCAGGAAGTGGAACGAAATTTAATGGATATTTCAAACTTTTTTTAACAAATAAAAAACTGAAAAATTGGGCGTGCAAAATTATTCAGCCCCCTTAAGTTAATACTTTGTAGCGCCACATTTTGCTGCGATTACAGCTGTAAGTCGCTTGGGGTATGTCTCTATCAGTTTTGCACATCGAGAGACTGAAATTTTTGCCCATTCCTCCTTGCAAAACAGCTCGAGTTTAGTGAGATTGGATGGAGAGCGTTTGTGAACAGCAGTTTTCAGTTCTTTCCACAGATTCTCGATTGGATTCAGGTCTGGACTTTGACTTGGCCATTCTAACACCTGGATATGTTTATTTGTGAACCATTCCATTGTAGATTTTGCTTTATGTTTTGGATCATTGTCTTGTTGGAAGACAAATCTCCGTCCCAGTCTCAGGTCTTTTGCAGACTCCATCAGGTTTTCTTCCAGAATGGTCCTGTATTTGGCTCCATCCATCTTCCCATCAATTTTAACCATCTTCCCTGTCACTGCTGAAGAAAAGCAGGCCCAAACCATAATGCTGCCACCACCATGTTTGACAGTGGGGATGGTGTGTTCAGGGTTATGAGCTGTGTTGCTTTTACGCCAAACATAACGTTTTGCATTGTTGCCAAATAGTTCAATTTTGGTTTCATCTGACCAGAGCACCTTCTTCCACATGTTTTGTGTGTCTCCCAGGTGGCTTGTGGCAAACTTTAAACTACACTTTTTTTTGATATCTTTAAGAAATGGCTTTCTTCTTGCCACTCTTCCATAAAGGCCAGATTTGTGCAGTATACAACTGATTGTTGTCCTATGGACAGAGTCTCCCACCTCGGGACAGCCAGGTCTTCGTAGATTTGCAGTGGTCTGATACTCCTTCCATTTCAATATTATCGCTTGCACAGTGCTCCTTGGGATGTTTAAAGCTTGGGAAGTATTTTGGTATGCAAATCCGGCTTTAAACTTCTCCACAACAGTATCTCGGACCTGCCTGGTGTGTTCCTTGTTCTTCATGATGCTCTCTGCCCTTTAAACGGACCTCTGAGACTATCACAGTGCATGTGCATTTATACAGGGACTTGATTACACACAGGTGGATTCTATTTATCATCATTAGTCATTTAGTTCAACATTGGATCATTCAGAGATCCTCACTGAACTTCTGGAGAGAGTTTGCTTCACTGAAAGTAAAGGGGCTGAATAATTTTGCACGCCCAATTTTTCAGTTTTTTATTTGTCAACAAAGTTTGAAATATCCAATAAATTTCATTCCACTTCATGATTGTGTCCCACTTGTTGTTGATTCTTCACAAAAAATTAGTTTTATATCTTTATGTTTGAAGCCTGAAATCTGGCAAAAGGTCGCAAAGTTCAAGGGGGCCGAATACTTTCGCAAGGCACTGTATGTATAATTGTTGTCCAATACATCCGTAACGATCATAAAACAGCTAATCAATAAACATTTAATTGTGCCCACTGCAGACGAATAGTTTAAACTGACATCAACCAGTTTGTCACTATAATTGTATTTAAGCTGCAGCCCTTTAAATAAAACTGAAAAAAGTTGAAAACTTTTGAAGAACCCTGGGATAAAACCCACATTTCGTGGCTTGGCCGTATACATGCTGTCAAAATGTCCTTTCTTCCTAAGCTTTTGTACCCTTTTAAGTGTCTTACCCACTCCAATTCCACCCCATGTCGTTCGTTCCCTGCAACACCTCGTACTTAAGTTTACTTGGGGATCTAATAGGCCCAGGCTAAGCGGAAATCTTTTATATAAACCCAAACTCTAAGAAGGGCTTGGTGTCCCCAGTATGTCTTACCATTATAAAGCCCTTCAGGTTTCCCTCTACATTCAGATAGCATAGAACCCTTGTGGATCTTGATAGATGTGCTTGATGCCGATCATGTACCTCTTTCCTCTCTCATCTGAGTTGCCCTGTCACATCGCCCCAAACCCCTTAACCCAAGCAACCTTTCTTACAATTTGGGATTCTGTTAAAAACACTGTAGGCTTGATATCTCCTCACCTCCCACTTTTTACAGATTTTCAATTGTCCTCTCTTCTCCCCCGGGGGTTGGAGAGCCATTTAGAGCGTCCGATGGTGGTACGTGCAAGGCTTCATTACAATGCTTTCTCTATTAGATCACCAAACCTACTGCCTCCATGACTTTTTGAACTTCGCAGCCTCTGTGAACATCAATTTCAATATTGAAAACCAGGGGCATTGATCTTATGTGACAATACTCATTCTGCTTAATCCTTTTTATAAGCTTTGCATCATCCAGTACCCATAACTGCCACTAGATGGTCTGGCCTGTCGATTTGTTCAGCCCATTTTTATATTTCATGCCTTGAATTTTTCTTTTTTTAATATACTCCTTTTACTTTTTCCTCTTTCTCTTATTTATTTTTTCTGCCTTTATGCTGGAACAAAATTGGTTTTCTTGTTTACTCTCACCTCAATAAAAACCAAAGTGAAAGAAAAAAAAGTTAATAATTGTAAAAGATCACCTTGTAAAACAACCCATTCAGTTTAAAATAGAAATATAAGGCAGAACTTTTTTGCACAGATATAAAAATACATTATTAAAACTTTTGTTCCCCTTTTTTATTTTTTTGTAAGTGATCACATTCCCTCTGTTCTCAGCTGCATAGGAGCTGGGTGAAGGAGACACAGCAGCACATTGAGCTTCCCAGTGAATGGCTGTGCAGCGGGATGTGTCAGGACAATTTTGATCAATGGAGGAAAGCTCACAGAGTTTTCAGTATATCTAAGGAACTGACCACAGTGTGTTCTCTTGCTTAGTGTGGTTAGTTTTTTATTAGGAAAGCAGAGGGACTGAGAGGAACACCAGGGATTTCACATAAAGGAAGCAATACAAAGAGAACAGAATACTTTCTCATACAAGTACATGGTACAGCAGGCACATATTAGGAATATGAAGTTTTGGAGTAACAAACGCTTTGAAAAATATTTTCAAGCAAAGAAAATAAAACTTAAGAAACCTGTAATTGCACACTTTACCAGATAGCCATTGCAGCGTTTGAAAAACTGGGTTCTTAGCTATGCAGATAACAATCTTCCATTTCTGCTGGCACTGGGCCGCCCTCTGCGCCTTACTAACTGGCGGTTTCCGCTATAGAATGTATGTTTACTAGTTTTTTGTTGCGTAAATGTCTAAACTGAATTTAAAGCAAGCGTTACAGCAGTGGTTTAAAATGTGTAAGCTGGTTGTTTTGTCTTATTGCAGGCCTACGTCTCTGGATGCGTTTGTCTTTGGTTTCCTGGCTCCTCTCTATAAAGCTCACCTTCCCAAAGTCCAACTGCAAGAACATTTAAAGCAACTTCCTAACTTGTGTGAATTTTGTGACCGTATTCTTGGTGCCTATTTCACAGGGAATGCTGAAGGTATGTACATACCATTTGTAGCATGGCTGGTAAAACTTTACGGTGGATATTGGTACCTGGTGGCCACACCAGTAACAATTAATTGATTTATTTAAAGTGTTACTAAACCCAGGTCCCTGCATTCACTATATCTGGTCTCCCACAGTACAAAGAACATGGAAATGCAATTATTTTAGTAAATATAAACTGCTAAATACCTTTGTTATCAGCAATTAGAGCAGTCTTGTGATTTCTAGAAGTTCCTGGTGAAGCTTGTAGCAGGAGTTTTCATACTGCACTGAGCTGTCCTATGAGGCTGCAGGGCTCCTGACCCTCTGTCTGGACAGTGCTGATTGGCCCTGTGCTGATTACATCACTCTCCCAAAAAATAAAACTCTCTAGCAATACAAACCAAACTGAGCATGTGCAGCCTTACTCCATAGACTGTCTTATTGGGGCATGTTTTGGAGTCAGTGGAAGGAGGAGGATCTGTGCGTACAGGATCATACTGCCTTTTTACACAATGCAGAGGATTAACCCCTTAGGTTCCACAGTGAGTATAATGAGCATGTTTTACTGCATATACAGACTGATTTTACTGTTTTGGGTTTAGTAACACTTTAATATATGATAGGGCAAAGAGTCAGCCAGCAGTGCACACTAGCACTGCAATTTACATGTGTATCTAAACCCCAAAACAAAAATGTAATGTATTGTAGCTTACAGAGCCTTTGATAAGGTGGATGCATTCAATTTCATTATTCTATCTTTTTTACCTGGTAATTCTGCAATTAACACTTCGTAGCCCTTCGTATCTGTGGGGTAGCCATAGTTGTAAGGACCGGTAAGCTGCAAGTGTAACGTTTGCTGTATTTTCTAAATGGCTAATACAATATTTTTGTTAAAACCCTTGTAATAGCACTGTATCATTTATAGGAAACATTTATTATGACCAAGGGTGGACACACATAGTGGTATACTGAATTATTTTGGATGATGGTGGGCCAGACTCCCAAGTTGTAAAAGGAAGCTCTTACTTGCCACCTTTGTATACTGAACATCATAAGTTTACTCCCAGGGACATAGCCAGTTCTCAATTCTATAGGCATATGTCTCCACATTGCTTTACAAAGGTCTCTACTGCGTTTAAACATTGTTCTCTGGGATGACTAGATTTAAAGCACCATAATCAGTTTTTTTCTAAAAGCACCCCCATGATTGCCACGGATTGTACATTACTATCTGGATACTGTCCCAAATGTAATTATGTGTGTGTTCTTATTTTAATCTGTAAAAAATTATCTCGGAAGCAGGCAGGGGCCATCGTGGTTCTGGGCAAATGAAGCCCACTTGTGTCCATTTCCGAGATTGGCTACCCAGCATGCACCTCCTGATCTTGCATCTGCGCAGTAATGACACTGTACAGCACAGTTTGTTGATTGCAGGTTGCCATAGCAATGGCAGCAGAAGTGTTGGTCCCGTTATGGCAAACTGTCAATCAAAAGAAAACCAGGTGATTCCTTTGGACTCCTGGGATCAATGATGCCAATATCCCAGGACTCCAAGAGAATCACCTGATGACGACATCGCCTAGGCGGCTGGGACTGGAAGTGTTGCCGACACATTTAAAATGAAGGTATTTATAAAGAATAAAAAAATAAATTAATAAATATCCATTTAGGGCTCTTTCACACGGCCGCTCAGATTTCTTCTTCCGCTGCGGCACTTTTTTTTTTTTTTTTTTTGCCGGACACGGATGACATTTGTGTCATCCACTCCGTATGTCCGCCTATCATCCCATCTGTTTGCAGATGATATACGGAAATAGTGTATGTCTATGGGATTGCGGATGTCAGCGGATGACACCGCTGACATTCCATTTTTGCTTCCTTTCTGTTTTTTTAACGGAAGAAAAATTAGGGTTCTGTTCTGTTCCGTTTTTTGGAACGGAACTGAAAGGATGAAAATCGGATGTCAGCGGATGGTCATCCGCTGACATCCGCAATCCCATTGACAAGCATTATGTCCGTATATCACCCGCAAACAGATGGGGTGATATACGGACATATGGAGCGGCCATGTGAAAGAGCCCTTAGGACTGCACTGTGGATGGGCATGTGGATGAAAGCAACTTGCAAAAATAGGTGGAACTCTGCTTTAGGGGGGCAACGCACATTGCTTATTTTTTTTTTTTTTTTTTTACTTTGTTTTGCTGCTTGTTTTTTATATTGTATCAGTTTTTTGTTTTTATATTTCGGCTTATGTTTTTTTATTTATTTATTTAAATGTAAAATATTTCAATAAATAATATCTTATTTAAAAAAGCTTTAGTATTAAAAGCTGAAAGTCTACACTTCAATCAGATCCTGTTTGCTTTGTTTCAACTCCATTATAAGGGGGTATGGAGTCAGAATTATGAAAATTATGTAATTTTGCAATTTGTGAACCTTACTCTAGGCTCTAAACTGTATATTTATCTGTTTGTCTGGAGTTCAGCTTTAAGGCCTCTATTCTGTGTGTACCCTGGGTGGTATTCCAGGCATATACATTGTTTGGCGCTATATGATTTATCAAAGATTCAAACTCTTAAAGATGCCATTCAGATAATGATTAAAGTATAACTAACTGCATTTTTTTTTAAATGTTGGATAGAGTAGAGAGGGATTAGAACCCGTCAGTTTTTATTGCTGTCTGTGCTCCTGTTAAGGAGATTCACTCTCTCTATTTGTCCTGTTTTCCGTTATCATTGAAAGTGAAAGTTAGAGAATCCCAAATTTTGGGTTGTCCCCAGAAAAGTAATAGAGGGGAAATTTTCCAATGGGGACACTAGTTCTGGTGACCTGGGAGTCCCCAAGGTATTCCCTTTATTTTTAAGTATTTTGTCTCACTTCCTGTTTGGCTATGGGACAGGAAGTGAAGGAAAATCCCCGAAAAGGAACACAGATGGCGAAAAAAAATCTGACGGGGGTTATAACCCTCCTTTGCTCTATCCAAAATGAAAAAAAAAAAAAAAAAAAGTTTTGCCCATAGTTCTACTCTATCTGTCTCTCACACTTTCTGTACTAATCATCCTATTTCTGCTCCCACCTTCTCTTCTTTGGCTCTATAGGCTCATCTCCTGCTGGCCAGGAAGCAATAGATGCGAATTTACAGAAACTTACACAGCTTGTAAATCAGGAATCCAACCTCATAGAAAAGGTTTCTACTCTTCCTCATTCTCTTTCTACCAAGCAGAACTATGTTTATAAGAAAATTTCCTCTTGTTTCATTTCTTTCTCCAGATCTCTAACTGTGTTTTTAGTAATGCTAAAACCGCACAATAGCTAACAAAATGGGTTTATTGTTCTTGGAAGGCTGGAATGGACAAATGCTGCTGAGCGAAGGATAGATACATTCTGATGGGATGGAAGGGTTCTATCCTAAATCGGTATTATCTGTATCAAACACAAAGCCAGCCACTCGCTAGCTTCTTCATTGGGAACATTATTAATGCATTACAGCTGTAGCAGAATATATATGCGCTAACTCGTTTTGGCAGAAGTCTTCCTCCTAGCACGGTGTATGCTATAAGGAAGGCTTTGGCCGAAACGCATTAGCACATATGGATTCTGCTATTGCTGTAGTGCATTAATAAAGTCCCCACGAAGAAGCTATTGAGTGGTGGCTGGCTTTTTGTTTGATACAGACTTGCAGTAGACGTTGCAGCTAGAGCACCGATATAGCAGTAGAGCTTGGATAAGTCTTTTTTTTCCTAAAGCAGTACTATACGTGTTTTTTTTTTTATATGGGCCCCCAGGTGGGATATGCCATAATATGCAAATACCTATAAAAGTGCTGCGCCAGAAATACTTAATCAATATATAAACATGATATTGATGGTGTAATAAATATCAAAAGAGTCTAAAATGAAGTCCATAAGTGTCCAAGTAAAAGTGAAAAAAAGAAACTTCCAACAAGGTGGTAAAAAAATTAAGGTGGTAAGAAAATCATAAAAATTTCTTCACAAACACCGCTGTGCATATATCCCACCACCGGCTAGATTGGTACCTGACGTCGTACTTTCCCTTTGTCCCAGCTGCATGTGTATCTGTCTGCATTGCGTGCCCTGCTGAGTGCCGCTAAATGTGAGTACCTTTTACTATACCTAATAAAGACATTGGTATTCAGACGGAGAGCACTATATATGTCCCTTTTGTTTTATATGTACACCGATTTCTGAGTTTGATTGGAGTTCATCCATCCGCACCTGAGTGATCTATGTTGGGCTGTCCGAGAGAGCTAGGAGAGGATAATCCCCAGGCTGCTCCAGCTGATATATGCGATCTTTGACCCTTTATGGGTCTGTGGCTGAGATGAGAGACCAATGTAGCCGGTGGTGGGATATATGCACAACAGTGTTTGTGAAGACATTTTTATGATTTTCTTATCACCTTGGTTTTTTTACCACCTTGTTGGAAGTTTCTTTATTTTTTTCACTTTTACTTGGACACTTATGGACTTCATTTTAGACTCTCTTGATATTTATTTCACCATCAATATCACCTGTTTATATATTGATTAAGTATTTCTGGCGCAGCACTTTTATAGGTATTTGCATATTATTTGTGAGGTGTTACACAATTTGTGTTTGCAGCCAGATTATTGCACTGATATTTGTATACTTATTTGCACCAGTATTAATTTGTTGTTTCAATTGTTTATACCATCTTTGATTTTTTCACTAGTTGGTTGCGCTGATAATTTATTGATTATTATTTTGGATATGCCATAATGCCCTAGTATGCACCGCATGTTAGCATATTATGTCAGGCTTCCCTGTCATCATGTGCTCTCCAGTGCTGTGCTGTTACTGGTCCCACGGTCCTTGTGCTTCTATCATCACCCGGTTTTCTTTCCAGGTTCCATCTCTTAAGCCGCTTAAATGGTTGGTCGACTATGACATCACTTCCATGCATGCATAGCAGAGATAGATCGGGTCCTGTAAATGAACACAGAGCTGAAAATGGCTGACTCGGTGTACATGACAGCTGAAAGGCACGGGGAAACAATTATGATAATAGACTTTTTAGGACTTCTGTTCTGTCATGAAAACCCTACCTGGCAGCAAATTAAAAAAAAATAAAAAAGGAGCATACTGTATTATACCATCTAGGTGTGAGTGTTTCTTCTAAAGATAGAAGTCTATATCCCTACACTGTGCATTGCTGGTTCTGTAATGACCACTTGAAGGATCTGTATACCTAACCCATTTTTGGGAGGACTAGGAAAGGGTTAGGAAAGGGTTAAAACTTGTCAGTTTATATATACTGACCTTTTCATCTTCCAGCTTCTGCTGGCATCGCTCTCCGGGGTGCTTAAAAGGTCTCAGGCAAAGTGCACTAGATATCACTCTGTCTGGGACATGAGGTGACGTTGCATCGCCTCCTGCTTTCTCCATGGCCACCTGCTGCCTCCCCTGACTCCGAGCAATCTGATGCTCTGGGATGGTGGGTCGGTAACCTGTGATCTGGTCCTGCCATACCAAAGCATGGGCATGCGCTTTCCTGGTTTGAGGTTGCTGGCCACATCAGAGGGTTGTGACCCAGGGGGTGAGCACCTTTGCTTTAAGACATGCTCAGGGTTTGATATAAAAAAATACATCTCCCAGTTACTGTGGACAGTATTGTCCCTTTTTGTTTTGGGTTTCATAGATTACATCTACCTAGCCCCAGTGGTGGTGACATTTGCCCTCATTGTGTATTGCATTGGATATAAAAGACAACATTTACTGGAGAACTGAACAATACACATCTGGTAATGCCATTGCTGCTGAGCCACAATTCCCTATAGGTGTCCATCTGGAAAATCATTTCATATTTCTGGGAATTAAGTAGGTGTGAATGGATAGTACAATCTATTGGCGCAGCAAATGGCCCATTACAGCCTAGATCACGCTCCTGTGTCTAACCTAGGGAGCAATGACTGTGCATCTAGAAAAGCACACTGTTTGTTCACGTACATAGCTAGCAATATGAATAATTTGCTCTTGAATTACTTAAACAAAGCTTTCTTTATATCCGACTGGCATGCCACATTGATTATATTTTGCTTTGAGCCCAGTCATATTTTCCAGTAGTTCATAAGAAACCCGTATTTTCTCAATTATCCTGATTTCAGAAATTCTGCGTCCATTACGTGGAAGTGTGCTGATGTCATTGCAGGGAAAGTATTTATAAACAGAATACCTTTGTGTCTGCACACTCATTAACTGAACTAAATGGGCTGTGTTGTCGTTAGGAAGCGATTCCCAGCAGTAATTTAACACAACTTCACTTTTCCATAAAAGAAATCTTTAAAGAAATACTCTGGTCTCATTGAAAAAGGAGACGTTGATTTCAAGTAAGTAGCTGTTGAAACCGCATAATAGAATTGGTCAAAACACACAGGTCCTGATTTTTATGTTGATTTCACATGCAATTGACTGTTGGAGGCATTGCTAAATCATCATCTTTTTTTAAAATAAACATTCATAGTCCTGTCCATGTTGCAGCATTGGTCTGATGCGGCAGCTGTCCCTCACCGGATCTAAGCCTGAGAACTGAGCGATCTTGTTCCGTTCTAAGCAGAGAGTTGTGATTGTGCTACTGGAGCACCATGCTGGGGAAGGGGCGGGAGTGGCCGACTCTGGCTGTCTGCGAGGCTGAGCCAACGGCCAATCAGGCATTTGGGTGGATCCCAACAATATGGTCCAGATCCATCCAGAGCCTGGAGCGGCTCTGTGACATCAGCCGCTGTCCTCGCAATCCTGTAACCCACAAGAGAAGTATGGCCAAAAAAACTTTTGTATCTGTATTTTCTTTCCCCAGAAACTTCATAGATAAGGGGACTTTTGTAGTTGCTATGTTAAAGTGGATCGTCTGACAAATATGAACATACTGTAGTTAAAAACTATACAGTGTGTGTATATATGTATGTATATATGTATGTCTATAGATATATCATAAAAAAATGTGTGTGTGTGTGTGTGTGTGTGTGTGTGTGTATATATATATATATATAAACAGTGAGGGGAAAAAAGTATTTGATCCCCTGCTGATTTTGTACGTTCGCCCACTGACAAGAAATGATCCGTCTATAATTTTAATGGTAGGTTTATTTTAACAGTGAGAGACAGAATAACAACAAAAAAAATCAGCAAAAACGCATTTCAAAAAAGTTAGAAATTGATTTGCATTTTAATGAGTGAAATAAGTATTTGACCTCTTCTCAAAACATGACTTAGTACTTGGTGGCAAAACCCTTGTTGGCAATCACAGAGGTCAGATGTTTCTTGTAGTTGGCTACCAGGTTTGCACACATCTCATGAGGATTTTGTCCCGCTTCTCTCTGCAAATCATTAAGGTTTTCGAGGCTGACGTTTGGTAACTTAAACCTATAGCTCCCTCCTCATATTTTCTATGGGATTAAAGTCTGGAGACTGGCTAGGCCACTCCAGGACCTTAATGTGCTTCTTCTTGAGTCACTCCTTTGTTGCTTTGGCTGTGTGTTTTGGGTCATTGTCATGCTAGAATATCCATCCACAACCCATTTTCATTGCCCTGGCTGAGGGAAGGAGGTTCTCACCCAAGATTTGATGGTACATGGCCCCATCCATCGTCCTTTTGATGTGGTGAATTTGTCCTGTCCCCTTAGCAGAAAAACACCCCCAAAGCATAATGTTTTGATTGCACAGATGTCTATTGAACCCCCCCCCCCCCAAATTGGCAAAAGTAGTACAGAAACAATAATGCATGTTTTATTTTGGGTTTAATGATGCTTTATTTATTGGTCCCTCAATATAATACCGACCAATAGTAAGGCTGTAACAGGTGAGATGAGATGAACCAAAGCTTTAGAGTTCTAAGTTAAGAGTTGTAAATGGATTGCTCTGAGCTTCAGGTTGCTTTAAAGGATAATACTTCAAGGTACTTGCATTTTACTTTTGTTTCCAGTTTAGGAACATGGGTATTACTTTATGGTTAAACTTAAAAAAAAAAAAAAACGTTCAAGTCTTGTGTCTGACCTTCTGAGGACAGTAGAGGTTCTGACATTTGGCAGTTCAGTGACAGGTCCAAGGATTAGCACCGATAGGGTGGGGCTTAATCTTGCCTGGACCTTCCGTAGAGCCCCACAGGGGTTAAAGTGTTACTACACCCAGGAGCCTGAATTCACTATATCTGGTCTCCCACAGCACACAGAACATGGAAATACATTATTTTAGTAAATGCACACTGCTAAATATATTTTCCCACCAGCAGTTTATAGCATCTTGTGACTTCTATCAGTATCTGGTTGAATCTTGTAGGAGGAATTTTCATACTCCTATGACTGTCCTATGAGGCTGCATGACTCCCGACCCTCTGTCTGGACAGTGCTGATTGGCCCTGTGCTGATCACATGCACCCCCCCCCCCCCAAAAAAAAAAACAACTCTGTAGAAATAAACGCCAAACTGAGCATGTGCAGAGTGCCCCTGAAGCTCTGTACTATCAGGAGATGGATTGGGGACAGTAAAAGTAGAGGAGGATCAGAGAAGACAGGACCAAACAGCCGTTTACACAATGCAGAGGATTAACCACTTAGGTTCCACAGTGAGCATAACACTCAGGCTTTATTGCATATACAGACTGATTTTACTGTTGTGGATTTAGTAACACTTTAAGTTGCAGATGGATACAGGTACCACAGCATGGAATTTAAGGCCTGTTCCTGATCACCTTAAAGCCCATTTGGTATTTTCTTGCATTCTCTGCAAGCTACAATAATGTGTTCTTTGTTCAGACTTTAAAATATGCATCAGTGGACTGTGACTTTTACAAGATTTTGTAGTTTTTCACAAACCAAACATGCATTCCTTAAATGCAAATGTATTGATAGTAACAAGACAGTATGCAAGGTAGAAGTGAAGTAGCTGTCTTTTTTGGCTACTGGGATCTAAGGAAAGATCATTTCTGATTGGTCCCCATGGCTACACTCACATCAGTGGAATTCATAAGCTTTCCAAAATGCCCGATCTTCCAGTAACCAGACCCAATTATTTTCCTGTCTACTTCTGTGTAGAATTATTTAATGTGATCTGTCAAGCAGACTAAGAAAAGATGTGTCCAGTACTTACCCCTAGGAACCAATCTATTGTAGTCCTATCAGATAAAGCTCCATTCTGATGACATGCTTTGAATTGTTGCACTTGGTGAATCTCTCTTGGAATACGTTCATGTGAGTAGCATTTGCTGTGCTATGAATCAGTTTGCTAACATTCCCTTTTGCTTTCTGCAGATGGATGATAATCTCCGGAGGAGCCCTCAGAATCGTCCCCAGACACTAACAGCACTACATCCTCCTGCTTCCAGTGCAGAAAGAGATTCATCCCAGTTCCTTGCACCATGACCATGTTGGTGCTCCCAGTTACTGCTATCCAGGTCCAGCCAGGGATTGTGTTTAACGTGTTCTGCCTTATGGCTGCCTATTGTCAAAGACCATCCTTAAGGGGACACTAGCCTCAACTTTCATATTAGATGTTCAAGTATATGTATGTTTTGAGGTTTTTTACTTTTATTTATTTCCTCCCCTCATGTGGTGTTCTTTCTGTCTTTTAATTGTTTTTGAAGCCTCCAGATTGTACTCTGCGGAGCCTAATATATTGAGGTCAGTTGGCCTTTCTCTACAGCCTATTGTCAGCTGTAGTCATTTTTACTTAGTTAGCAACTTATTTGCTAAGAAAAGGTTATCTTGTAGTTGTTTTACCCTAATCGTATAATGCGGGTCTGCAGAAAGAAGCAGTTAAATGAAAATGTAGGTAGATTAGTAAAGAATTATATTTAGTTGTACTATGTTGAGTTGTCAGTCCACTCAAAGCTGATATTTCTTTTTTGCAGCACATTTGTCATCCCGAGCAGATCATCTCTTTAAACACCCCTACTCTGTGTCAACTATTTTCAGTAATAATAGCCGTAAATGAATAATAACAGTTGTCAGAAAAGAAACAGACACTGGAAATTGTAGTGTCCTCTTTAGATTGGTGATCTGTTGAAAAGTACCCTCTTCCAATGTTAGTCAGTGGGGAAAGGGATTCTGACATTTGTTGTCCCTGCACTGCCCGGTTACTTTGGTGGTCAGTGGGAGAAGAACCCCTTTATATTGTTGGTCAGTGGAAGAAAGGGCCCTTTCACAGACAGCTAAAATAATCATTGGTGTCAGTGGTTTCTTACCTGAGCGATGCAAAAAAAAAAGAGTTCCGCTGGTTCTGCTGGAAAATGTATTTGTGAGAACTATGCAGGCACTATTAGAAGAAAGATCAGGCCCCCACTGCTCAATGAGCTCCTAGCAAGCTCTGGAGAAACCTTAAATTTGAAGTTTTGTAAAAAAACATTTTGGTTTTATTAGTAGTACCAGCAACAGTATTTACAATGCACATCCCTTGTGCTGATGGCTGCTATGTTTGTTAAAATCTTCAGTTATTTGCCCCCAAGATGCCCCCGCAGCTGTGATCTTCAAGTGCTGTGGGGGGGTTAATGCGAGCCACTGGACGTGTGACAGGCATTTGTCTAAAGTGCTGACTATGCCCACAGTTCCCATTACTCCATTCATTACTATTACTATTATTATTATTCATTACATTCATTACCTCTACTCCATTCATTGGAGCTGTACTTTCGCTTCCCGCGATTGAAACACTCTAGAAATCGAAGAGACAGACCCTCCATTCATATTCCCTTCCTACATTCATAGAGTGCTTTTCATTGCAGGAAGTGATAGTATAGCCTTTATGAATGGCGGATGGCCAAGGGCGCAGAATGGGCAGGCATAGTTGGCACTTTTGACAAGTGCCTGTCCAACCACTTGTATTAACCCCCACAGCACTGGAAGATCACAGTTGCAGGGGTATTCGGGGGGGGGGGGCAGAGGAATGAAGGTTTCAAACAACATGGCAGCCATTATTACTAGGGACACTTCTTATTCATTGTAAATACCGTTTTGGTGGTGGTAAAAAAAAACAAAATTCACTAAACTTCAACCTTAAGGTTCCATAGAACCCTCATTAGGAAAGTTGGTATGTGATAGCGAGTAGTGAGGTACCTATAGTGCTTGCTGGTATGTGCACACCTTAATAAAGAGGTTTAATGCAGAAATGAAAATAATGTATTTGTATCTGTGATAAAGATTATATATGTACCCTGGTGTTTTATAAACAATATGTTAGCTGATTCACACCATATAAAACATCTAATTCATTATAAAAATTATAAATAGTGATAAGTGATACACATATATTTCATACAATAGTGATAGTAATAAAAAATATATATATTAGTGAGATATAAAGTGCTTATGGCTTATTTATTCAAGTCCATATATTGTAACTAGTGATAAAAGTTCAAAAAAGGTGGGTTCTCTTGTGCAAGTAATGCTTATCCAACACAAAAAGTGCAGGTGCTCAACGTGGAAATTTCGGTCCACTTTGTGACAATAGTGAAGCTCTGATTCCTTTTCCACCGTGGTAAGATAAGGGTGGGTTACTTACCAGATGGAGTGGGTCTTGTATGCCTTATAGCATCAAGACCAATATCGCTTTAGTAGCCTCCAGGCTAATAGGAGTCTCCTCGTGGCTCTCCAAATGTGGGATGGATGGGGGTGGTGGGCTTCCTCCTCTCCTCTCCTCACCTCATTGGATATGGGGCCTTGCCTTCCTGTTGGGAGCCAGGCTCTTTACCACAGATACAAATGCATTATTTTCATTTCTGCACTAAACCTCTTTATTAAGGTGTGCACATACCAGCAAGCGCTATAGGTAGCCTCACTACCAGGCTATTTCTTTCAAACACCCATCCATCTTTTCTATAGCTGCTGCTAAAACATATCTATATTTTATTCATATATCATCAGGCGCTGGGAATATACTCTGGTATATATTTTTTCACAATATGTATGCTTCCTGATGGATACTGAATGTTTATATTATGTAGATTACAACAGAAAAAAGACCGGTTTCTTGCAATGTACGGTAGCTAAAACTATAAAGAGAAGAGCCCAAGAATTACCAGTAGATGCCTTTACTTTTTTTCTTTTTACTGAAATACCACTTTGGTATGACTGACAAAAAAAGGTCTCTCTGATTACCCACTCATCATATGATTAATCATTGATCACCAAAGATACTAACCAAGATAGCATCTGTAAGCCAGGATCTCTTAGGATGGTGGATGCAGAAGCTTCAAAACATCAGAACATTCTCCTGATGAGGGTGAGCTTAAGGACCTAATGGGTCCTGAACTTTGTACTAAACATTCAGGCCAGCAAAAAACCACACAAAGCTTGACAAACAGAAGTAAATACAGAGATGTTCTGCTCGGTGAAATCTATCAGACCTGGAGGTTGGGGGGGACTTGGCTTGGGTTGGAAGCACCCTTTTTTTTGCCTAATACTGTTAAAATAAATATTACAGGATGTTATTTTTTTCTTATTTGGTGATAGTGTCCCTTTAACATTTTATTGATGAATACATAGATCAATGAACCCTGAATGTGCTGCAAGGGCATAAAGTGTTATTGAGCCAGTGCGCAATGACCACCATTGATCAGATATGCTACTCTAACTGCGCTGAGAATTTTAAAAATGTAGAGGGCTTTTTAAAAAGTTTTATATTTTCAGTTTTGTACACTTTTTATTTTATGTGTTTCTATCCAAAATTTTGTATTAATGCTGGACATATTATTTCATTTAATATGGGGAGTCTGTAAAGTTTGAGGAGTGTAAGGCTTCATGTACACTGCTGCTGATAAACAGACCTTTAGGAGCAGTTGGGCTTTTTTTCAGCAGCTCCTAAACTTTCCCCTGTAATCTTATCTGTCCATGTACACTAAGTCATTTAGAGGTAGTTGAGTTTAGTGGCATTTTTTTTTTTTTAAAGCAAAAAAATGTGTTCAGATGGAAGTTTTTTGGCATTTGAAACACCAAAGGCTTGTAACAGCGTGCAAACATGTCTAGATGCGGTAACTCAAGTTTATAGGCATTTTGTTTATAGGTGTTCTCAATGGGGATTGATTCCTGACCATTTTTCAATGTAAAAACGCTTCTAAACGCAAACACCACTAAGCACAAATAAACGCTGCAAAACGGACGTTTTTTAACTATCGGTTACTAGCTGTCAAATTCCAGCGTTCAGGAGAGGTTTTCACATGTCCCGAATACGTGAAGCCTTAAGGTGTAGGTGTTGCCAATAGCAAGAAATTATAATATTGCTTTCATTTTTAAACAATTACAAAATCCCTAATTTGATTAGTTACGTCCTGCAACACCTTCACTTTTTGTTGACTTAAAGAAAAACTCTAATCCCAAGTATTCTATTTGTAACATCATAGAGTCTGTTTAGTCAGATTGGTTGTCTCTGACATGCCACTGCAAATCTAAGCACCAGCACTAGAGGTGGACAGAATGTTCATACAAACCATTGATCTGAATTAACAATTGAGTTTAAATGGATTTCAGCATTAATATATGAGAAAGGATATCTTTGATTTTAATTTTTTTTCGGGCCATGGGGCCCTTAACTGACTGACTTTTATGTGCTCTGAATTGAGTACTGGGTGAAGCCCCTTTCCCGGGAATAAGATACTCAGTAGCCAGTTGGGGTTAAATATATATATATATGTTAAATATATATATATATATATATATATATATATATATATATATATATAATTATTATTATATATATATATTTATAGTCTCTTTGGTTTACTATTATGGTAAAAGACTACTTGTGATCAGAGTTCTTCTTTGACTGTACTGAAATACTACTCTTGTAGACTTTCAAGTAATATAGGTTTATTTCATTTGCCAGTTAGGGATTTTATATGTTAGTTTATTTTATAAGTTGCTCACAATAAGTGGAAGCAGATTTGCATTTTGCCTTGATATTTGTGGAAATAACACTAATCTGCTTATGTGATGAAAAGAATATTCGTTATGCACTGATAGACATCCTTAACCACATGAAGCACATGTAATAGTGGCAATCTAATAGTCTGCTCGAGGTCACACTTACTGGACCATAAATAATTCAGAAGTTGCAAAGCACAGAAGTTATTCATTATTTTGTATACTTAAAGGGTTTTTTCCATCCTAAGCAGGAAAGACAAAAGTTTTTTTAGTGGGGAAGTAGTGTCCGTATACATTCCTCTTAGAGAATATGTTGACTTCACATGTTGAAATTGGAAGATCCTTAAAGGGAATTCACTTCTAATCTATTTCTAGTACTACTGATACTGAACACTAACTTATTTCAGAATTTCAAAACTTTTGGCAGTTATATAGGTGAAGGTTTTCCACCCACAAGCACTAGTTCAAATTCAGATATATTTACTTCAGGAATATCAAACCCAAGAATAAAATGTTATTTTTATAATGCGCTGTAGTAGTCCTTCAATGCGGTGGCTGCATTCATTTTTTTTTCACCTGATGATCCTGCCAATAACATGCTTCCCGTCCTAGGGTGACAATGCTCACTCATCGTATTGTATCTATTGAGAAGTCTTGTCAAAACTGGGATACCTTTTAAATAAAGAATTTAACAAAAGCAATAGGTTGGAAATAGTAAGAATGCAGCGCAGACAGACGGCACAGGAAGTTAATAACTGACAAGAATTATGGCAGAATCAATTTTTTCTCTTACGTCCTCCGACAGTCGCCGCCACTTCATATTCATCACTAATGGGGTTATTGACCTTTGCTCCGCAGGAGTAGCTAGGCAACAAGAATTGTTAATATCAAAGCTTTTAGCATATCCCACCCCTAGGGGGTGGTCCCCTCAGTCAATACCTCCCTGCTTCCTGCATTCCAACTCAGTTTCTAATGCCTAGCTTAGGAGTAGCAGGCTGATCCTGTGCTGGGACTCTCAGTCTCAGCCTCTATTCTCTTTTTGATTTTATTTTGAGTATTTTTCTCTTTCTTTTACTTAGCTGTTATTTTTCAGCATTAGTTAGTTTCTTCGGATGAAGATGATCATGCGGAGCTGGGTCTCGGACTGGCCACCCTGGATCCCAGGGCTCAGGGCCAGGGGCTTCCCAGCCTGCCATCGAGCGTTCAGCTTAGGTTCGCCCTGGCACATTGAACGACCCATCCCTGTTCACTGCAGGGATGCTGCCTGTGAGGTGGCTACCTCACCGGACGCCATTGCGGTTTCGCACCGCGGTTCCACTGCGTCCTGGCTGCGACACTCCCTGTCCTCAGTACAGCGGTTTGGTCGCTGGAGAAGGCTCCCCACGCCATCCGGACTGGTAAGTGTAAATCTATGTGGGGACCTGTCTGTTTTGGGTGTCAGTCTGGGACTGTGTGACCCTGCATGTCTGTGTAAATGCTGAGCTCCCTGTCAGATTCCTGTGTGGAATAGCTGCCTTTCTGTGGGCTGCGGTAGGGGGGCTCTCCCGCTTTGCTATGTGAAAGTATGGGGCAGTTTTTGACATGCTGTGCGGCGGTCGCTACTGCGGCCCGACATTTTTTTGCGGCAAAATTATGGGGACCAGTCCTGTGTGGTACGGCGCAGTGTTTTGGCGCCAAACGCCGCCATTTTGGCGGCGATCGATCAGGCCACATGTCGGCGCCATTTTCTCATTGCCTAAGGAATCCTCAGCCGAGCGGCCATGTTTGTGTAGCCTGCATAGGCTTTATAGGGCGGTCAGTCATTGCATCACTTCCTTTTGCTCTGGAACAGCGATCGGTGGCAGCAGCCTGTGTGGTCTCTCCAGGTTTTTACCTTTCTTTTTCCTGTATTCCTTGCCCAGTGTTCTTATCCCTGTGGGGGTCGGTGTATTCAGTAGTGTGCGGTGGGCTACGCTCGCCGCGGTCTTAAAGGGGCAGTACTCCTTTTTTCAACTTTTGCTGGGGCATGGATTCTCAGGATTGCAAGTTTCCTCCCACCTTGGTGGGGGGCCAAGGGGCTGCTGCATCCCCCGAGGGGGCTGATCTGGCTGCTATTGTGGCGAACTTGGCTGCTCAGGTGCAGATGCTAGTGGCTGATCGATCCGCAAAACGGCCCAGAGTGTCTATTTCCTCTGATTCAGAGGGCGATGGGGCTGCTATGGCTGGAGTGCCCTTCTCAGGGTCTCGCTCATCTCTAGACCTTGGGGGGTCTGAGGGGGAGGCTGAGGTAGAAGGGGTTGATAATTCTCCCCCTGGCTCATCTGAAGAGCTTGCACTCATGGATGAGTTGGTTGCTTCTATCAAGCAAACACTGCATTTGCAGGATGAACCATGTCCTCCTGCTTTGATGTCCTCTTATGGGACGCAAAGGAAACGCAAAACATCGCAGGTTTTTCCTTGCTCTGCGGAATTTCAGCGCGCTGTTGATGAGCAATGGCGCAATTTAAAGAAGCCTTTTGCTGTGCCAAGTAGGTTCAAGCTGCGTTATCCATTTACACCCACCACTGATGAGCGTTGGTGCGTGCCGCCTCAGGTGGATCACGCGGTGGCGGTTTTGAATAAATCCACTGTGATCCCTGCTGAGGATACCCCGGTGTTCCGGAACCCTATGGACAGGAGATTGGAATCTCTGGCCCGTCATGCTTAAACAGTTGCTGGTTCTATGCTGAAACCTATTTTTGCTTCCATTATGGCAGCCCAGGCTATTGCAGATTGGACGCAGGTGCTCAGGCGCATCCTGGTGGCTGACTCTGCCCCGCCGACAACGATGGCTATGGTGGATCAGATTCATCAGGGTGTCATGTATTTGTGTGATGCGGACTTGGATTTAGTTCCTTTGGCTGCGCGCCTATCAGGTGTGGCGGTATTGAAACTGATATGGCTGAAATGTTGGTCGGTTGACCAATCATCTCGCAAGACTTTAGCTAATTTGCCCTACGCGGGATCTCGCCTGTTTGGCGAGTCTTTGGATACTCTGATAAAGGGAATTTCCGGGGGTAAGAGCACTCTCTTACCCCAAACTCACAAGACTAAGTTTGTTCGTGGTAAGAAGAATACCTCGTTTAGGTCCTCTCAGGGGTCCTTTCCTGCCTTTCGGTCGCACTATAAGGGCAAGCCCTTCAAGGGCCAAGGCTCCCAGAAGAAGCCGTGGGCAGCTAAGCAGAAGTCCGGCCAGTCCGGGTCCGCTGCCCATGCCAATTCGGCCAGAAGGGGCGCCCTCACCCGGTTCTGGGGTGGGGGGACGTTTGCTCGGTTTTCTTCAACCCTGGCTGGCCCACATTCGGGACAGGTGGGTTCAGGAAATCGTTCAATCTGGATACAAGATCGAGTTTCTCTCTCGGCCGGCGAGCAGATTTTTTCCCTCAAATCTTCAGCTGTCTCCGGTGCGCTTGCAGGATCTGCACCTGGCGGTGCGGGACCTGCGGGCCCAGGGAGTGGTGGCGGTGCCTCATCGGGACAGATTTTGAGGTTTCTATTCCAATCTGTTCACTGTGCCCAGAAAGGAGGGCAAGGTACGTCCGATTCTGGACTTAAAAGCTCTGAACCGCTTTGTGCGGGTTCGCATGTTCCGCATGGAATCACTGCGATCAGTGGTAGCTGCTCTGGTTCCGGGAGAATTCATGGCCTCCATCGACTTGAAGGATGCGTACCTTCACATCCCCATTTTCGAGGGTCACCAGAGGTACCTTCGATTCGCCATTGCGGAGGATCATTACCAATTCGTGGCGTTACCCTTTGGTCTTGCTTCGGCTCCGTGGGTTTTCACCAAGGTGCTTGCGCCGGTCCTGGCTTTATTGAGAGCCCAGGGCATTTCTGTCTTGGGGTATCTGGACGATATCTTGATTCGGTCTCCGACCGGTCAGGGCCTGGTGAACGACCTGTCCATCACGATGCAGACTCTGCAAGATTTTGGTTGGACGATAAATTTTCCGAAGTCAACGCTGTGTCCGTCGGTTCGTCTTCCCTACCTGGGGATGATCCTGGACTCTGTTCAAGCGAAGGTCTTCCTGCCGGAAGGCAAGCTCCGGACGCTTCAGGACGAAGTCCAGTCCCTCAGGGACAATCAGTGCTCATCCCTCCGGACGTGTATGAGGTGTCTGGGTTTGATGGTCTCGGCTTTCGAGGCGATTCCCTTCGCCCAGTTTCACACGCGGGATCTGCAGGCGGAGGTCCTGGCCAAGTGGGACGGGCGTCCGCAGTCCCTGGATCTGAGGATCTCATTGAGCCAACGCACCAGAAGGGGTCTTCTGTGGTGGCTCCAGTCCCCGGCGGTGTCGGGGGGCAAGTCCTTTCGTCCCTTGTCGTGGACGGTGATCACCATGGATGCCAGCCTGTCGGGCTGGGGTGGTGTTCTGGGCGTTCTGTCCGCCCAGGGAACTTGGTCAGAGGAGGAATCCTCCCTTCCGATCAACATTCTGGAATTGCGAGCGATAAATCTCTGCCTTCTGCGTTGGACGGACAGGCTCCAGGGCCGTCCGGTTAGGGTGCAGACGGACAATGCCACAGCGGTGGCCTACATCAACCACCAAGGGGGCACCAGGAGTGCCCAAGCGGCTCGGGAAGTGGCCGACATTCTGTCTTGGGCCGAGACGCACGTCCCGGCGATATCTGCAGTTCACATTCCAGGGGTGGAGAACTAGCAGGCGGATTATCTGAGTCGCCAGACCCTGGACCAGGGGGAATGGTCCCTTCACCCGGATGTCTTCCAGATGTTGTGCGCGAAGTGAGGTTCCCCGGATGTGGACCTGTTCGCGTCTCGTCTAAACCACAAGGTGGAAAGGTTCGTGGCAAGAACGCGCGATCCTCGGGCGGACGCCTCGGACGCGTTAGTAGCGCCCTGGCATCAGTATCGTCTGATGTATGCCTTTCCACCGATTCAACTGCTGTCCAGGCTCCTTCGCAGGTTGGCCTCGGAACCGCACACGGTGATTCTGGTGGCGCCGGACTGGTCTCGCCGGTCTTGGTATGCAGACCTCGTGAACCTGGCGGTCGACGCTCCGTGGCGTCTGCCTCTTCGAGAAGATCTCCTGTCTCAAGGACCGATATTCCATCCTGCTTTACAGTCGCTGGCTTTAACGGCCTGGCTGTTGAAAGCCAGGTCCTGAAGGATAGGGGTCTCCCCCCTGAGGTCATTCCCACTTTGATCAAGGCTAGGAAGGCCTCTTCGGGGAAGATTTATTACCGTACTTGGAAAGCGTACTTTGCCTGGTGTGAGTCCAGGGGGTATTCCCCTCGCTCATATTCTGTGTCGAGAGTGTTGGCTTTCCTCCAAGCTGGTGTGGACCAGGGTTTGGCGCTGGCCACGATTAAGGGTCAGATTTCTGCGCTGGCCATCCTTTTTCAGCGCCCGGTGGCGTCTAATTTGTTGATTCGCACTTTTGTTCAGGGGGTGCGACACTTGGTCCCTCCTAGGAGGGAGCCTTTGCCTCCATGGGACTTAAACCTTGTTCTATCTGTGTTGCAACATGCTCCCTTCGAAAAGATCAGGGAGATCTCGTTGTCTCTGTTGTCCAAGAAGGTTGCCTTTTTGGTGGCGATCACTTCGGCTCGCAGAGTGTCGGAGCTGGCAGCTTTGTCCTGCAGCTCTCCCTACTTGGTGATTCATTTAGATAAGGTGGTCTTGCGACCTAACCCGTCTTTTCTTCCGAAGAGGATCTCGGATTTTCACCTCAATGAGGACATTGTCTTGCCTTCGCTTTGCGCAAAGCCTAAACATCCGAAGGAGGTGGCCTTGCATTCCTTGGATGTTGTTCGGGCAATCAGGGTTTACCTGGCATTGACTAAGTCTTTTCGCAAGTCGGATTCTTTATTCGTCCTTCCAGAGGGACCTCGGAGGGGCATGGCGGCGTCGGCTTCTACCATCGCCAAATGGATCAGACAGACCATTGAGCAGGCCTATGCTTTGAGGGGGAAGGTTCCTCCCTTCCCTGTGAAGGCGCACTCTACCAGATCTTTGAGTACGTCTTGGGCCTGTCATCATCGGGCTTCTGTGGTCCAGGTGTGTAAGGCGGCGACTTGGTCGTTTTTTCACACCTTCTCAAAATTTTACAAGGTGGATGTTCAGGCATCGGCAGATGCTTCCTTTTGGCCGTAAAGTTCTTAGTGCGGCAGTGCCTTAGGGTCCCTTGTTTGGGTCCTTGGCTGTTGGGGTGTTTTTACCCCTAGGTTACTTGTCTTCCTGGGTTGTTGCTCCTGTTGAGCACTTTTTTCCTGTTGCCCAGTTGGTTTTCTTACTTTGGTAAGGTTCCTTCTTTATGATGTGGGTACTGCGTTGCTTTAGGCGCGGCTGCGTTTTTTTCCCACCCCTCATGTCTACTCTGCTCTGGGACGTCCCCATTAGTGATGAATATGAAGTGGCGGCGACTGTCGGAGGACGTAAGAGAAAACGGAATTTTTGTAAAATCTTACCTGTAAAATTCCTTTCTCGGAGTCCTCCGACAGTCGCCGCCCCCGCCCCTCTTTTGGGGTTTGTTTATGTACTCTACTGCTATGCTACTGAAACTGAGTTGGAATGCAGGAAGCAGGGAGGTATTGACTGAGGGGACCACCCCCTAGGGGTGGGATATGCTAAAAGCTTTGATATTAACAATTCTTGTTGCCTAGCTACTCCTGCGGAGATAAGGTCAATAACCCCATTAGTGATGAATATGAAGTGGCGGCGACTGTCTGAGGACTCAGAGAAAGGAATTTTACAGGTAAGATTTTACGAAAATTCCGTTTTTTGCACTATTCCAACATGCATAGTGAAAAAAAAACTTGCTTTTAGTGGTATAATTAAAAAACCAAAAGGGCCAAATACAAAAAGTTCATAGTTTGCATTTATGATACCCATTAGAGCAGAAATATACTTGCTTTCATTCCATTGATGCAATGTTCATGAGCTACCTTGCTGGTGCCGACATATTTTCAAAAGCTTCTTCTGGGTTCAAAATCTTTGGCCATTGTTATAGGCTGAGCATAGGAGATGTGACATATTCAAGAACTATATACAGCACAGTATTGGTGGCCTAGACTGGAAAATGTTACATCCTAGAGTTGTCAGCATTTATTAGTAACTGAAGATTGATGGTATGGACAATTTGCAGCTAGAGTCTTACTATTATTGAGGGCTTTTGTTTCCTCCAAGTTTTGGTAGCTGCAGCCCAAACTGCACTGAGCGGTGTGTTAACTTATGCTTCCCAATGTATTTCTCTCTGGAGTTGAGAGGGTCCAGCATCTGTCCCCTCTTAATCTGGGGGATTTTATCAATGCAAATATGGATCACCCATAGATAACCAAGAGCTGGAATGCAAATGTCATAATTTAGACCAGACACTGATGAGCTTAACCTGTACTGTAGTTTTTCACATGGTATTTCCCAAAAAAGTGATACAAATATTTTCTATAATACAGTTTTTTATATACATTTTGGTATGCAATTACTAAGTAGTAATTGGAATAACTTAAAATGCTTGAATGTATACAGTTATCTTTGTGCAGTATTTTGTTCTTAGTTGTGTATATACTGTATGGTAAATGCTTAATATTTTCTTAAGCTACTGAGATCAAATGGCTGTTATAACAATGAATATCCAAAGAAAGGGGGGAAGGGGAAGTAAAAAAGGGGTGGGAGATATAATTTCATAACAACTGGCATGTTAATAAATAACAAGGGTAAAAAATATATAGCCATAAATATTAACCAATACTATAAAGCCAGTTGTTGGATGAAAAATATATATGGGGGGGGGGGGGTAAAGGGGAAAATTCGGGACTTTGAATGAGGTGTGTGGTAACGATTGGTACATACATAGGTAAAATACACAGGTAGGTCTCATATGATGATAAAAAACATTTTATTGGCGATGTCATCGACAGACATAAGAACATCATAGTATAAATATAATTGATACGGCAGGTAAATGGTAATAATTAAACCAAATCATATACATAAGAGCTGATTGGTTGTAGACTGGAGTAGAATATAATATCTCTAGCCTATATGTTCTCCAGCCAGTGTACTTACAATCCAGCAATGACATCAACACCTAAGTATTGTGGGGGGCAGACCACTAGGGGAACGTCTCTACCGGGAACTGAGAGAGCTTGATCCAAGGTCATCCGGGCACAATAAAAAAATTCCACAAAGAAATGTGTATTCAATATTGTGATGAACAGATCCATATAGATAGTGGTCACCAGAGGGTTCTAAAAGTAAATAGTTGTAAATATGAAAAAACTTGTGTAGTACATATAATTAAATAGACTAAAATAGACTGGGTAGTATAAACTACCCAGCAGAACCCATAATCAGAAAACCAAGTTGTGTGAAATTGATTAAATAAACCAAGAATGTGCTAATCAGAATAGATAGTGTAAAGGATAAACCAAAAAGGAAGTGCCTGTGAAACAGATAGGAGGTGCCTAGGAACCAGGGAGGGAGTGTGATGAACAGATCCACATAAATAATGGTCACCTGAGGGTTCTGAAAGTAAATTCTTGTAAATATAGAAACAGGTGTAGTACGTATAAATGAATTAATAAACTTAAATAAACTGAGTGGTATGAGCCACCCAGCAGAACCCATAATCAGGGAGCCATGTTATGTGAAAAAGATAGAATAAACCAAAGCTGTGCTAATCAGAATGGATAGTGTGAAAGATGGACAAGATGAAAAGTGCCAGAAAGTGATGCAGTCAAAGCATTGCCAAAAAGAAAAGGATATCACGGAGCAAAAATGGCCTTGGAAAAGTGAGGGTGGAAGGTGGAAGTGAAGATAGCCTAAAAGGATGGTGAAGTGTACCCGTTATTGGCCTTGGTCAGCTCCCAACGCCACGCCAACGCTCAACAAAGAGGAAGAAGAGCCGCACCATGGGTGACCGGTGGTCATCCGAGACTGCGGCATCCAAACCTCACTGTATATGAGCGCGGATGAATCTCCACGTGTCGACGTGATGGCGCCAAAATGATGACGTGACAGATGCGACCGGGATTGCGTGACGCCGATGCAGAGCGGATGGACCCGCCCCAGCCCCCCGTGGGGGAGAGGGGAGGACCCCCGAAGTGCATCGCAGTCCCCGAACTAGACAGCAACCCAGAGGATCCGGATGACCACAATGGTAAAGGAAATGAACATAGTCATAACAAAGTAACTAGCTATGGAAAAAATTGCAAAGCTAAACAATGCTGACACAGAGAGACACTTCTACAGTAATATATGATGCATCTGCTCCTGAGGTAGTGGATTACATTCCATGAAACGCGTAGGGCTTGTTTATGATGCATTCCTTATTTTTATTTTTTGGATCCTTCAATATCGCTCGACAATTAGTGTTCTACTCCAGTCTACAACCAATCAGCTCTTATGTATATGATTTGGTTTAAATATTACCATTTACCTGCCGTATCAATTATATTTATACTATGATGTTCTTATGTCTGTCGATGACATCGCCAATAAAATGTTTTTTATCATCATATGAGACCTACCTGTGTATTTTACCTATGTATGTACCAATCGTTACCACACACCTCATTCAAAGTCCCGAATTTTCCCCTTTACCCCCCCCCCCCCCATATATATTTTTCATCCAACAACTGGCTTTATAGTATTGGTTAATATTTATGGCTATATATTTTTTACCCTTGTTATTTATTAACATGCCAGTTGTTATGAAATTATATCTCCCACCCCTTTTTTACTTCCCCTTCCCCCCTTTCTTTGCTAATGCAACAGGGATGGAGGTAATCTGCCCGGAATTGGCAGTACCTCATATAAAGTCCCAAATTTTTTCAAATTAATTGGTTTAATTATCGGTTAATTTATTTTTTAACAATGAATATCCTAATATACATATTTTTAGTATTACCTATGGTACAGTATGTACTTGCCAACAAAGTATATGAAGTTCCTTGGCTTTGTCTGCCTGCATGTACAGATCATATTTTGCTCCACTGCCACAACTTTTCTGCTTCTCTGTGATAATGACGAGGTTAACACATACATGTTATATCCAATAGGCTGTCTTTTTTTTCTAATTTTATGTAAAGCCAAGTTTTATAGAATCTTAAACCTTGTTCGGGCTAAAATGTTTTAGTATATTTAAAGCCAATAGGGTTAGGGTACACATCTGCCGTAACTGTGCCTCTGCACTTAGTATTTTGTTCCATGTATTGTAATGTGAATAGAACTAAAGGTTCCTCCTTCACCAGTACAGGGAACCAAACCTTTGGAGAAATCTCCAAACCTAAGGTAATAAAGTGCGTTCTGTTACAGTTCTTCCAGTTGTGATTTCATATATACATAGTCATGCTCCCTCTGTAGAGATCGATGTTTCCTAAGCTTACTGCCAGCCTAATTATTTCAATGCTGTAGTGTATGAGATGGAATGTGTCATTATGTCCACACCCCTCTAAGACCTCATTTACATGAGCAGCCAGTAAGAACAGGCAGTTCATTGGCTATTTTACCAATCACTCATAATATATCTTGCACAGGGGCTGACTAGCAACTTTCTGCCCAGGGGACAGGTACAAACCAGAGACCCATGGTGCAGCAACTCAGCCCCCCTCCCACTCCCCCTTTTCTCGGTCTCCTCCTAACCCCCATTCCAGGCTAGAGCTCCGCTCCAGGTACTCTCTACTCCAACCTGGCCAGCAGGGAGCGGTTCGGGGGAGCTGGGACAACTCGGTCGTGGCTAGCTAGGGGCTAAGGGAGGAGAGTCTCCAGTGGGGCATGGAACCGACCTCTGCTCAGACACAGTTTACACCATCCATGCTGGTGGAGGACGCCTGCACTCTGCTCTAGTCTTCATCCCGCATTCAGTAGGTCATCGGTGGGAAATTTTTACTTCTCTTCTCCAGGAATCCTTTAGCCATGTCTGTGGCAGGAGTGGTGCAGCCTTTTTACAGGGCATCAAAGTGGCCCAGGAGGCAATTTCCCCCCTGCCCCCTGGCCCAGTCCTCGCCTAATCTAGCAGCTACTCGGGGTTTTACGCATGCTGCGGCCAAAGCAAATTGTATACCCCTTGTTGCATTTAGCCAATAGTACCCCCAACAAAAACAATCAATTCAAGTGAATGGGGCTGCGCTGTGGGACATATGCTGGACTCCCAGTTATGCCATGGTATTTACTAGGGATGGACTCAGGCATGTTTGGATCCTAGTCCTAACCCACCTGAGCAGTCCCGCCAGGAAGCTGTCACTGCACACCACCAATCATGGGCAGCATGCGTATGTGCAGCTGTGGATCGGGCAATGCCTCCCTGCCCATGATTGGTGGTGTGCAGTAACAGCTTCCTGGAGGGAATGCTCAGGTGCGTTGGGATTATAATTTGAACATGGCTGAGCCCATCCCTAGTATTTATTTACAAAATCCCCATTCAGCTGTCAAAAAGAAAAGAGAACAGGCATATTGCTGTCTCCTAAATGCCTAGCAGGTGCCGCTATACCACCAAAGGGCTGCCACAGGTTTGAACAAGCCCCAAATCTCTTTTCTGACCAGTCCTTAGATGTGGTGGCTGCTTTAGTTTTCCTTGTTTAGACTTTTCTTCTGATTCGATTATTAACACATTCTCTGTCCAAAGGTGACAATGTTCACTTTTACCATACTTTATCAGGGCAACAAGCAGGATTGGACTACATATACTCAGCCCCATTTTATTATCCATAAAATAGAAGGGCATGGTTATGTAGTGCTCAGAGATGCCTGAGAACAATGTAACTGATAACTGTCAGCACAGGTAGAGCACACCAGATGATATCCGTTCACAGGATTTGTGCACAAGATAAATAGGTATATTTTTTTAACTTCTAAAACAGATTTAACAAAATGCACTTTCAAGTGGTATACAGTATATGACCAAAGGGGACCGAATAAGAGAGACTCATTGTTTGTGGGTTACATACACTTTACACTGTTAGGCTGGGCTCACACTATTGCGAATTAGATGCGGGTTTCCAATTCTCTAAAATCTCTAAATCTACAGACATCCCCAATCTAAGATTAACCTATCTAACCCTATAAAGAGGAAATCGCTATACATACCTTTTCTGAAGTCGCTCTGTTCCGGTCCCACGCTGAGCTGCCAGCTGCGACGTCTCTGTGTGGGAGTGTGCAGAGGCAGCCAACAACAAAAGCCCCATAGTAACTCTATAGGTGACGTCACTTCCCAGGCATTTTACAGCAGTTGTCTTTTCTGAAGAGCTCCCCCCGGGGACTGGACCAGATTGATTTCACAAAAGGTATATATAGCAATTTCTTCTTTACAGGGCTAGATAGGTTAGTCTTAGATTGTGGATGCCAGTAGATTTTGATATTTTAGTATTGGGATGAATTTTCACTTTAAATCCCAAGCAGCATTGTCAGCCCTGCATGCTGGGATACAGAACTCTGCCTATCCTCCCCCCTCTATCCCTCTTCATAACTATACGTTCATTTCTTTATAATAGGAAAAGCTGTTTCTGTCTACAGTAAAATAAAAAAATAATGCTAGGACATGCTTTAGAACTAGAGTGGGAGGTTTGGGGTTAAATTTGGGTAATGCCTAGACATATACTTTAATGCAGTAGACATACGCAAGTAAGGAGCAGCTGCATAGGGGCTTTTTTTAGCCATACCAGAAGTAGATAAGGGACACGTTTTTACTATCTTTGACATATAGTATGGCTGAAAACCCAGGCTTTGTTGTTGTCAGGTTAGATATATATATATATATATATATATATATATATATATATATATTTGAACACAGGCACAATTTTCATACGTTTGGCTCTGTATGCCACCAGAATAAAATTAAAACGAAACAATCCAAATGAACTTGAAGTACAGACTTTCAGCTTTAATTCAAGGGGTTGAACATATATCAAGTACAAATTTTAGGAACTACAACCATATTTATACACAGTCCCTCCTCCCTGCCCCCTCCCAATTTTCAGGAGTTTAAATGTAATTGGACAAATGAATATAATCATAAATAAAATTTTAATTTTTAATATTTTGTTGAGAATCCTTTACTGGCAATGACTGCCTGAAGTCTGGAATCCATGGACATTACCAAAGACTGGGTTTCCTCCTTTCTGATGCTTTGCCAGGCTCTAGCTGCAGCTGTCTTCAGTTCTTTGCCTGTGAGTCTTTCTGCCTTTAGTTTTGCCTTCAGCAAGTGAAATGCATGCTCAAGTGGGTTGAGATCAGGTGATTGACTCAGCCATTGCAGAATTTTCCACTTCTTTTCTTTCAATAGCTCCTGAGTTGCTTTTGCAGTGTGTTTTGGTTCATTGCCCATCTGTACTGTGAAGCGCCGTCCTATCAACTTTGTTGCATTTGGCTGAATCTGGGCTGACAGTATATCTCTAAACACTGCAGAATTCATCCAGCTGCTTCTATCACATCCTCAATAAACACTAGAGACCCAATGCCACTGGAAGCCATGCATGCCCATGCCATCACACTGCCTCCATCATGTTTTTCAGATGACGTTGTGTGCTTTGGATCATGAGCGGTTCCAAGCTTTCTCCACACTTTTTTCTTCCCATCATTCTGGTACAGATTAATCTTAGTTTCATCCATCCAAAGAATGCTTTTCCAGAATCTGTCTGGCTTTTTTAGATGTTTTTTGGCAAAGTTTAATCTGGCTTTTCTATTCTTCAGGCTAATGAATTGTATGTAAGGTGGGAACAACAAAATTTATAATGAAGGTATACTGGACAGCCACTGAAATATCTAGTGAATATTTAAAATGAACAGACACACCAAGAGTAGTTTTGATAAAAAGCATAAAACAAAACTACTGGACATCAAAATACACAAAGCCTCTTACACATAAGTTATCATAAACATTACACAATATACCACGGCTTAAACATACACTCCTATTCCCAATGTCCCAAAATATCAAGTAATATCAAGCACTCTGGTAGTTGAATGTCAACAGCTTACACTGGATAGCTGGAGGAAAAGGACAATGAGAAATCCTGTCTTTCCACAGCTCCAAAAAAAAAGACTATTCCTCATGCTATGAACTCTTTTTATAGTCTTGTATACCAGAGACCACACACAGGATGTAATCATTCCTCTTGACCACTCACAGGTCATTTTGTGAGTAAGGTCATCAACACATGGTTGCACTTCCCCACACAACCACATGGTCAATTGGATATGCGGCAGCCATCTTTAAATATACAACATCAAAAGCTCACTAAACCACCTATGGGTGAGAGATATTATTACACATGTATGGGAACATTTGTCATGAATCAGTTAAAAAATATCCACAACTGATACAATCTACCTGTTGATCCCATACATAGGCAATAATTACAATTCATACATTTCTACTTCTCGTAGGGGCCTAGGTTTTCTCAATGCTTTTCTCCCTATATACATCACACAATTCATAGTTATAAAAATATGCCTACAACATGCACAAACAAATTATCTTAAGCATGTACAATGCGTATGCAATAAATATCCTAAACTGTTTCTCAACTTCTTATTATGGAGATGGACTGCTTTGTCTAAAATCCTCAGATCAAGTCTAAAGCTGACATGTTGTTCCTTTTTGTGTTCCAAAAACAACTCCTCTTTGTCTGGACACATGCTTGTTTCAAAAGTCCTAAACACCACTTCCCTATACTTCTTGTTCCCCTGCTTAGCTTCTAAACCAATCAGACTGGTTTATTTGCATATCAATGGCAAATAAAATCATCAAATATCTATAGCAACACATGAATGTTTTGCACGTTGGGGTGAACCCTCTGTATCTGCTCTTGTGAAGTCTTCTCTTGATTGTAGATTTTGACAATGATACACCCACCACCTGGAGAGTGTCCTTCACTTGTCTGGATGTTGTTGAATGGGTTTTTCTTTACCATAGAGAGAATCCTGCAATCGTCCACCACTGTTGTCTTCCATGGACGTCCAGGCCTTTTAATGTTGCTGAGCTCACCAGTGGGTTTTTATTTCCTCAGAATGTACCAGACTGTTTATTTGGCCACTCCTAATGTTGCTGCAATCTCACTGATGGATTTGTTTAGCTTTTGAAGCCTTACAACGGCCTGTTTAACTTGCATGGACAGCTCCTTTGAACGCATGATGTAGGTTCACAGCAATAGATTGCAAATGCAAACACCACACTTAGAATCAACCCCAGACCTTTTACCTGCTTAATGATGAAGAAATAACAAAGGAGTAGCCCACACCTGGCCATGAAACCGCTTTTGATTCAACTGTCCATTCACTTTTGGTCCCTTGAAAAAGGAGGGGGGGGCAGCACTTAAGAGCTGTAATTCCCAAAGCCTTCTTCCAATTTGGATGTACATACCCTCACATTAAACCTGAGAGTGTGTACTTTCAGCCCATATCCATTATTTAACTATAGCTTGAATATGTTTTGGTAAATACCTGAAAAAACTAAAATTCTGCCTGTGTCCAAATATATATGGACCTAACTGTATATGGGTTTTTTTTATTAATAACAGTCCAGTATCTTCCTATTGCTTCCGTCCAAAGGTGCTCAACTTCCTGTATCTTATAGACATGACTTCTGTTCCAGAACAAGTGCTAGGTTCAGTACAGGTTGAATAATGAAGCCCTTTTGTAAATTACTTTTGCCTTGTCCTTACTGTCCCTGTATAAAGAGTCATTCTTGCTTATCTGCCTGTATTAGACAGTAATGACAGCTTGCAAGATGCAATGATAGGTGTACATTTTCCTGCCAGTTCCTGTATGAGAAAGCTGACCAAATATAGTGACGTTTTTTTTCTTTATTATTTATGAAATACATATTTATATGCGTGCATTGTATACCTCAATTATTGTACTGCAGAACTATAAAATTGTATATTAACTGTATTCATAATTCTGGAATGTATTTTGAAAACAAAGACTGCTTATATTCCAAGCTTTTTACTAAAATGCAAAGCAATGTATTTACCATGCTGTGATCTTATAGGTTTGTTATTTTTTAAATAAAAGACTACCAGTTTAGACTGTGTGCTGTCTTTTTCTGTATTGCAAGCTTGGATAACGAAGGTTTAGTTTAAAGGCTAAGTTCACCTAAGGTTAAAAAAATAAATAAAATAAATGAATGTACATTATTTTGCAGGTAAAATAAATGTGAATTTATTTATTTATTTTTTACACAGGAGCCTGAAAAGCATTGCACCTACGCTTAGTGGATCACAGGTGCAACGTCCAGGTCCTGCAGACACTGCCTACAGCTATCTGCCTAGTCCTCTGTACAGGCAGGCAGTTACCGAGCTGCAGGAGGTCAGAGGACTGCAAGGGCAATACCAACGCACTCATAGGCCATTGTGAGCTTATACGTCCGTTTGCCGCAGTGGCAAAGGGACTTGCAGTTTATTCATTTACAGATCACTAAGAATGAATTATGCAGCCATGCCAATTTTAAATGTGACAGCAATTGTAGAGGAGAACATTGACCCACTGTCACAGAGTAAGGTGCTCTGGAAGTGAGTGGGAGATATTAGTACCAACATGTTCACTTTCTGTCCCTGTCTTGGTGATAATGTGTCACCAGCGCAAATAAAGGAGGTGAACCCATTCCACGCAGACAAAGACAGCAATAAAACCTGCTGGGTGTTCTAACCCTTCACTACTCTATCCAAAGCTAGGAAACAAGTTTTGACTATATAGAGATTTACAAAATATTAGAAATCTGCCATTCACACTGAACAAAATTATAAACGCAACATTTTTGTGTTTGCCCCCATTTTTCATGAGCTGAACTCAAAGTTCTAAGACTTTTTCTATGTGCAAAAAAAGACCTATTTCTCTCAAATACTGTTCACAAATCTGTCTAAATCTGTGTTAGTGAGCACTTCTCCTTTTCTGAGATAATCCATCCACCTCACGGGAGTGGCATATCAAGATGTTGATTAGACAGCAGGATTATTGCACAGGTCTGCCTTAGGCTGGCAACAATAAAATGCCACTCTAAAATGTACAGTTTTACTGTATTGGGGGGTCCGGGGGGGATCCGAAAACCAGTCAGTATCTGGTGTGACCACCATTTCCCTCACGCAGTGCAACACATCTCATTCGCATAGAGTTGATCAAGTTGTTGATTGTGGCCTGTGGAATGTTGGTCCACTCCTCATCAATGGCTGGGGGAAGTTGTTAGAATTTGGCAGAACCTGGAAGACGATGTCGTATATCCAGAGCATCCCAAACATGCTCAATGGGTGGCATGTCTGGTGAGTATGCTTGTCATTCAAGAACTGGGATGTTTTCAGCTTCCAGGAATTGTGTACAGATCCTTGCAACATGGGGCCGTGCATTATCATGCTGCAACATGAGGTGATGGTCATGGATGAATGGCACAACAATTGGCCTCAGGATCTCATCACGGTATCTCTGTGCATTCAAAATGCCATCAATAAAATGCACCTGTGTTTGTTGTCCATAACATACGCCTGCCCATACCATAACCCCACCGCCACCATGAGCCACTCGATCCACAACATTGACATCAGCAAACCGCTCACCCACACAATGCCATACACGCTGTCTGCCATCTGCCCTGTACAGTGAAAACCGGGATTCATCTGTAAAGAGAACACCTCTCCAAAGTGCCTGAAGCCATCTAATGTGAGCATTTGCCCACTCACTGGGTGGCATGTCTGGTGAGGTTTGACGACAAACTGCAGTCATGTCAAAACCCTGATGAGGACAACGAGCATGCAGATGAGCTTCCCTGAGATGGTTTCTGACAGTTTGTGCAGAAATTATTTGGTTATGCAAACCAATTGTTGCAGCAGCTGTCCGGGTGGCTGGTCTCAGAAGATCTTGGAGGTGAAGATTCTGGATGTGGAGGTCCTGGGTTGGTGTGGTTACACGTGGTCTGCGGTTGTGAGGTCGGTTGGATGTACTGTGAACATTATTTGGGAGAAATAGGCCTTCTGTGTACATAGAAAAAGTCTTAGATCTTTGAGTTCTGGTCATGAAAAACGGGGGCAAAAACAAAACAAGTGTTGCATTAATCATTTTGTTCAGTGTAGTTGAATCATTCTGTGCAGTTACACACCCTGTAGAAATGCAAAACATTTGGAACCCTGTATAACTGTTTATAGTGCTGGGCTGGCTCTCTGAAGTGCTGGGCTCTTTGAACTAAGTAAAATAATGTAAAGGAAGGAGGGGGGGTAGAGAAGGGGGAAGGGGAAAGAAGAAGAGACAAGGGAAAGGGGTTGGCACAAGGGATTGTTTGTTGAACCAAAGAGAGGTGTGTATATATAGCTAAAAAATAAATGTATATAAGACCATTCACATGAAAAGTACTATCATTGTGTGAAACAGGTGCATGGTAATTGGACTGGTTTACTTACCTCAATAATGCAGGTCTGAAATTTTTACAGTTCTTGATAGGGAGGAAAAGAGCTAAATTAGCAAGGCTTGAGGTAGAAATCTCTTCACTTAAAGAACAGCTTACTCTCTTTAAAACTCTTAGAAAAACGTTAATAAAAGAGGATCTTGAAAAAAAAAAAACCAAAAAGAAAAAGAAATATAATAGGGACGTACAAGATTATGCATCCAAATTAGTGGCAAGTCAAACTCTGGGCCCAAACAGAGGCTGAAAATGCTATGAAGATAGCTAGTTCAGACACTGAACAGATGCAAGATGCACCTGTTGCAGTAGTCAACAACGAGGGATGGAAATATTCCAATTAACATGCACCTGTTTCACTTAGGAATGGGAATTATCCTGACCAGAATGCTGGCTTTTCTTTCCACTCAGGTCATCACACTGGCCATTATTCACAATTTAAATGTCCCTCTGGAAAAAGAAAGTGTCACGTACCTGGTAGAAGAGCCTGATACGGTGAGGAAAGCCTCTCTTACACCTCTGACTCGGGGCCCCTGATAGAGCAGACAGGTAGCACAGGAGTGCAGAGTGGCACGAGTGCCTATTGGTCTTGATAGTAGCTTAGCCGGACGAACTGTCAGGATCAAGCAGGGGAAGACTGTCGGTGGACCGCAGCGGAGCAGGAGTGCCGTATGGACACCACTGAACAGGAGACAGGAGCAGGCTGGGTCTGTCAGTAGGTTGCAGCAGAGCAGGAATGCCGGATGGACACCACCGAGCAGGAGACAGGAGAAGGCCAAGTCCGTCAGCGGGTTGCAGCGGAGCAGGAATGCCGGATGGACACCAGTGAAAAGTAGGCAGAGACTAGCAGCAGGCAGTCCAGCAGGATAGTAGGCAGGAACAGGGTCAGGCAAACCGGGTCATACACTGGCAGACGGATCAGGTGCAGATGTACAGGCAGAAGATATGCTGCAGGGAACGGAACTAGGAAGTGATCACACCGACGGAGGAGCGGCGGGACTCTCGGCTGGCGATCTCAGCAATGAGAGATCTTTGCTGGATCGCCAGGAGAAGGTAAGAGAACACCGCTGCGCTCTCTGCACATCCACCCCAAGCGTGACTCGGGGGGTTACCGCTCCTGCAATGAAAAATCCACCCGAGTCACGCTCAGGATTACCGCCTAGGTGGTTAAAGACTATTATCAGCAAACTTGACTACCCAAAAGTCGTTTTCAAGAAAAAGGGTATGATGCAGTAGATCTAGATAGGATCATTGCGGGAGTAGCTGATAGAAATAGAGAATCGCTTTTCGATAAAAAACAAATAAACCATTTCTAATGGTTCTTTTGAATTGGCTTTTGTCACCTCCTATTCTAGTCAGCATTGGGCAGTCAAAAGGATTATCAAAAACACTAGACAGTAATTAAAAATTATTCTATCCTGGGACCACGATTGCCCTGTAGACCAGATTTGGTGTTTAAAGGGGGACCCTCATTAGGAAACATACTAGCTCCCAGGGCCATCTTACCGCATGGGCACGCTGGGCAGTTGCCCTTGGGGCCCCACATGCCCAGTGACCAAGCCCCAGCCAAGCATTAGTCCCGGCTCCCATGGTCATGACCCGCCTGCCGAACTTAGCAGGTGGCAACAAACATCCCAAGTCTCCCGTGGTCAACCCGCCGCCGAACTTAGCAGGTGGCAACAGACATCCCAAGTCTCCCGCAAGTGCCGCGTGATATCCCGGCTGTCTGGGTCAGCTGTGACAGAACTGAGCCGATGCTTCCTGTATAGTTCCGGCTCTGTCCTGTCATGAGCGGAGTGATATCAAATGCACTCCACCTGTGAGGAGACTCTCTGCCAGCATTTCCCACCAGCAGTACCCACAGCAGTACCAGCCAGCAGTACCCACCAGCAGTACCAACCAGCAGTAACCACCAGCAGTACTCACCAACAGTACCAGCCAGCAGTACCCACCAGCAGTACCAGCCAGCAGTATCCACCACTAGTACCAGCCAGCAGTAACCACCAGCAGTACCAGCCAGCAGTGCCCACCAGCTGTACCCACCAGCAGTAACCACCAGCAGTATCAGCCAGCAGTACCAACCAGCAGTAACCACCAGCAGTATCAGCCGGCAGTACCAACCAGCAGTAACCACCAGCAGTACCAGCCAGCAGTACCCTCTGTATACTGATTGCATTTCATTTGATCATCCTCTAGTTGTGTTAAATTGGTGGCGGAGAGGGGGTACGGAGTGCAACCTCCCTGAAATGAGTTCGCCACCTCCCTAAAATGAGTTTTTGCAGGTTGGGATGTCTGTGGCAAGCATTACAAAGAGTGTAATAAGAAATGTAAAGATGAAATCAAGGCGGCTAAAATAGAACACGAGGGACATATAGCTTAAGAGAGTAAAAAGAACCCCAAGAAATTCTTTAAGTATATAAACAGTAAGAAAGCGAGGCCAGAACACATTGGCCCCATAAAAGATGACAAAGTAAATTTGGCCACAGAGGACAGAGAAAAGGCGGAAGTGTTAAATAATTTCTTCTCTTCAGTCTTCACAAAAGAATTGGGGGGCTACACTAACCCAGCTTGTAATAATAAACTAAATAATACACCTCAGGAAGTACCCCCATGGCTAACAGAGGATAGACTTAGAACTAAACTAGAGAAACTTAACATAAATAAATCACCGGGACCGGATGGCTTGCACCCGAGGGTTCTTAAAGAGCTCAGCCAGGTGATTGCCAGACCATTATTCTTGATCTTTAAGGATAGTCTACAGACGGGTATGTTGCCAGCTGCTTGGAAAAAAGCCAATGTGGTAACAATATATAAAATAGGGCCGAGATATGTCCCGGGTAACTATAGGCCTGTCAGCCTAACATCAGTACTGTAGTCTGCAAGATTTTGGAGGGGATATTAAGAGACCACATACAAGACTTTAGTAATGAGAACTGTATTATTGGTAGTAATCAGCATGGATTCATGAAAAATCGTTCTTGCCAAACCAATCTATTAACCTTCTACGATGAAGTGAGCTGCCACCTAGATAAAGGTAGGCCTGTGGATGTGGTGTATCTGGACTTTGCAAAGGCCTTTGACACCGTTCCCCACAAACGCTTACTGTACAAACTAAGGAATGCAGGTATGGACCATAGGGTAAGTACCTAGATAGAGAACTGGCTCCAGGGGAGAGTCCAGAGGGTGGTGATTAATGGGGAGTACTCGGATAGGGCGGGTGTGGAAAGTGGGGTCCCCCAAGGTTCTGTCCTGGGACCAATCCTGTTTAATTTATTTATAAATGATCTAGAGGAGGGGATATCTAGTACAATCTCAGTATTTGCAGATGATACTAAACGAAGCATGCCAATATCTTCCATGCAGGATGTGGAAACCTTACAAGCGGACCTGAACAAAATAATGGGGTGGGCAACCACATGGCAGATGAGGTTTAATGTTGAAAAATGTAAAGTAATGCACTTGGGCATCAGAAACATGAAAGCAAGCTACTCACTGGGGGCGGAAACCTCTGGGTGAGTCTAGGATAGAAAAGGACCTGGGGGTACTGGTGGACAAATACTGGCATGTATAAAAAAGGGGATTCACTCCAGAAATAAAGAGATTATTCTCCCACTCTACAAGACTCTGATTCGGCCACATCTGGAGTATGCTGTCCAGTTCTGGACACCGGTCCTCAGGAAGGATGTGCTGGAACTGGAGAGAATCCAAAGAAGGGCAACAAAAATAATTAGGGTAATGGAGGGCATCGGCTATGAGGAAAGACTACAAGCACTGAACTTATTCTCTCTGGAGAAGAGACGATTAAAGGGGGATATGATATCAATGTACAAATACTGTACTGGTGACCCGAGCATAAGGAACAAACTTTTTAGAGAAATGGAATACAATAAGACACAAGGCCACTCACTAAAACTAGAGGAAAAACAGTTTAACCTTAAAATACGTAGGGGGTTCTTTACTGTCAGAGCAGTAAGGATGGGGAATTCTCTTCCACAAGCAGTCGTATCAGCAGGGAGCATTGATAGCTTCAAAAAACTATTAGATGGGCACCTCAAAGACCACAGCATACAGGGCTATACAATGTACGGTTAACAGCAAACACACACACATCATAGGTTGAACTGGATGGCCTGATGTCTTTTTCAACCTCACAAACTATGTAACCTGTCAGCCCTGTGCTGCTGTCAGGCCTCTTTGGCCATGGAGGGGGGTGCCCACAACTGCAGGAATGCCTGTCTGTCTCCACAGAAACAGGACAGTCGAGTCTGACTCCCGTCCGTGTGTGTGTTCACCTGACCCAGCTGCCGAACTTGGAAGCTGTCATTAGCCTGTCAGGCAAATCGGGCAGTGGAGAGGTGCCCACAGCAGCAGGAGTGCCTCCCTGCTTCCAAGGTCAGCCGGGAGACAGGCACACATCAGGACAGCTGCAGTGCAAGCCACAAGGGTGGGGGCAGCATGGCAGAAAGGAAAGAAAGATGGAAAGGGTAAGTACTAACTTTCTTTTATGTGCAGAAATGAATATTGTCTTTGTATGTTCAGAAAGCCAAAACATCTGGATGTCACTTTCATTTTGTATACAATTGATGCCCAAATTAATAAGGATATCTTTGTTTTGTTTTTTTTGTTTTTTTAAAAGGGCTGAAAAAATTATAAAAATAATTTTTTTAGCCTTTTTGTTAATATTTATTAATTGATTAATTTTTTTTTTGCTTGTTTTAAATTATGTATTATTTAATGTTTAAACACTGATTTTGTTGGAGGTACCAATAAATATAGCCTTATTGATCATTTGCATTTTGTGATTTTGTAGGCAGGGCAGCAGTGCACTGCATTGCCCGGGGGCCTATAATGCTCCTAAGATGGCACTGCTAGCTCCCAATGTCATACAAGATTCCCCAAGCATTGGTTTTTTCATGCACTAAAAGGTTTTTTCTTATGCCACAAATGTGAGGTGTGTAAAATCAATCACTTTAAAGGTAGAAAAATCACTGCATTTAAATCTAATCAGACCGTTAGAGAATACGACATCAAGTCTTTCATAACCTGTAATACTAAGAATGTGGTGTATATGATTATCTGTCCCTGTGGCAGGCAGTACATAGGGAGGACAGCTCAGAAAACTACAGATTGGATTGAAAGAAGACATAAAAAGAAAAAAAGGGTTTCCAGGTCACAGTGTTTTAAAACACTATGCAAAATACCATGATAAAAACCCTATGGGTACTAATTTTCTGGCCATTGATTGCTTCTCTCCACATTGGAGGGGTAGTAATATTAGGAGGGGAATCTCTCATCGTGAAACTCAATGGATATATGATCTTAAAACCTATCTCCCATTTGGCATGAATGTTGACTGGGACATAAACTGTTTCAATTATTAACAGCTACCTGTCTCATTAACATTTTGACCATGAGTTTGTATACTGATCAATCACTGGATAGTACTTTTCATGTGAAGGGTCTTATATACATTATTTTTTAGCTATATATACTTCTCTTTGGTTTAACAAACAATCCCTTGTTTGGTAATATTAATCACACATTACACTACTTTTCTCTATGTGGTTTACATAAGCAATTTATATTTTAATGATTATTTATGTTTCATTATGTACAAATACCAGTTATGGATTATTTGTAAACAACAGAATATTAGCTCAGAGCTTTTTAATTTGATTCTTTAATTGGTCATATGGATTCTATCCACTAGATGGAGCAGCTAGATTCATTTGCATAAAATTCTTTGCATATGATTTTTTCTTGCATATGTTTTTTAATTTATCATATGGATTATGATCCTTTGTTTGACTAGCTTAACCAATTACCGCAGATTGTGTGTTACTATTTATTTCAATGGAGCATGGTATCTGATGTTTGGCCTGCTCCTGGGAAGATGTCACCGATGATGAAAAGCGTCGGGATTGGCTGTTACTGAAGACATCACCCTTGCTTAGCCATCACTCACAGTGTTCTTTTCTCAAGAGATAACAGTCTGCTGTTTTTTTTTTTTTGCCTGTTTACAACTAATTAAAGGTAAGTTTTATATGTTTTAAATAAAAGTACTTAAATGTTAGCAGGTTTCACTATGCTTAATAATTTTTTTTATTCCCGGTCCATTTGGAGCTGCTGCTGAGCAGCCATCGCCTGTCTCGGATGTCGGCTTATTTTGTGCTTTTATGACCATTATAATTTATGGTCTATGCTATCTGGTAAGAAGCGTATGCTAAGTGTTGAGGCCTGGTGGTGGATTTCATCAATCAACGTTACTTATACACTTTTTTGCACTTTATGGACACTTTTGTTTAAAATTGAAAAGGACTTTTTCATTAAAAGGACTTTTTATGTTCACCTAACACTGGGTTTTGCATCTATTTCATTATATAATTTTCATATGATTATTTTTTTATTTAATGATATATTTTGCTCATAATTTATTCACTGCATGTTTAGTTGTTTTCATGCCACATTATTTACCAAATGATTATTCATGATTGCACTATTAGGATTTGGCGCTGCTTCTTATTTTTATCAATCAACCATAAGGTGAAAAAATAACTTACAGCACCAATCTTTGCATAATCATTGTATCTCCAGCAGAGATTGGTGCTCATTTGTTCATTTGAATGGACAGCCTAACGCACCAGAATGCACCAAAAAAGTCCCAATGCATTGTAACATATGTATGTCCATTGGTAACATCAGAATGAATTGTATTGTATTGCACCAATGCATGCAGCATTCAGTAAATGCTTTAATAGTGACTTATGGTATCTCTTACTGGACATAGGGGTTAGGTTGAGAAGTACTGCAGCAGGGTTGTCAAAAAGGGAGACGTCCGTTAGTTTATGTACAACTTGCAGGACTTGTCACCAAAAAGGCTGAATATTGGGACAATCCCAAAAGATATAAAAAATAGTAGCGACCTGGGTTCCGCATCTCCAACAAGAAGGTCTGTGTCCAGGGAACATGGACGCTAGGACAGAAGGAGTCCAATGCCATTGTGACAGAATTTTATGTTTAGTCTCTTGGTATTTGCTACACAAGGAGGATTTGTGGGCAAAGAAAAGAATAGAGTTCTTTTGATTGTCAGTAAATGTGGTATTCAGGTCCTTTCATTTGGATAAGTATGAATGATCCTGTTGGGAAGATAAATCAAGCAGGATACAATATGAGGGAGAGAGAGATGAATGGGACCTTCACCGAGGCAGAGGTCTTCAAATGAGGTGTGGCACCTGTTAAAACGTGCAGGCTCTGGAAGGGATCGTAGAATTGCAATAGTTTCCACCTGCCCAGTATGGAAATTGTGAGGGAACCAAATAGATCCAAGTTTGGGCCCAGCCCAATGGGCGTGGAAATGTAGATGCCCTGACAATACAGGAGTCTGTATGTATTTGAAAGGTCTTCTCCAAGTAGCCCGGGGCAAAATCTGGGTGGCCTTAAATGGGAGTCATTAGTGAAGGAAGACTGGGTATGTCCGCTAATTTAAAATATCTTTTAACTTCTATTAGGAACACCATTTTTGAAATGCCCCAAATAATTCCCCAATAAGAAGAACTTAGACTCCTGGATGAAGTAGACAAATTACATAGATACTATGATAAATACCATACAATTACACTGGGCCGGGTCAGCTTGCGGCAGCTGAGGAGTCAGAGCTAACCCGCACATGATTACATGTCAATTATACTTGTGTCAGTGGAGACACTTTTCAATGTGAGTGCATTATCTTTTTATTAAAGTGGGAACAATTTTTAAAAATATTTTATGCAATGCTGAGTTTTCTCTACTTTATTGGTTTTCTTGTCGCCTGAAACATCGATTGGGAGTGGGGGAAGATTGTTTAAATGGTCCACCTAGAAACTTGCAGATGATTAGTCTCTGAAGGGAAAACGCCCGTTTGCTGGTTATATACCAGCCATTTATTCTGGTGAGCGATTTTAAACATAAGTGGTGGCGGACAATTCACTTGATGTGATTACAACACTTGAAGAGAACATACAAAATTTTTTTCACGTTAATACATCAGTTTTGGCACATTTTTTTATATGAACATTCATGATATATTGGACTGTAAACACAAATGATTTGTTTTACATGTGGGAACCTTTGGAGCACTACAGCACTTTTTGTTATATGATATGTTTGTTGAAACACTCTGTTGATATAATATTTGTTTAGCAATTTATTATGACAATAATATAATGTGGTTTGGACATTAGCACTTTAAGGATTGTAAAGATATTACATTGTTTGTACACCTGTATACAGTACTGTCACTAGTTTGCATCTGTGATTGAGAATTTCTCGATAAGATAGCAGCAACAGCTGGTTAATACTAATCAGCACCTAGGCATGGTCACTTTTTACATTTTTTCGATAAATACCATAGATAGATGATACTACTATCACACATGTGAAGATCTTATGCAGCCATGTGGCTCCCTACTCATGTTTAAGGAGCACAATGCAACATAATGAAAAAATACAGGTCTTTTTAACTGAAACGGGGCAATCTACCTTTTATCTGCTCTCATCCAGGGACATTGTGGCCCCATTCAGCCTGCAAAAACTGCTGTTAAGAGATTGTATCCAGTCGGACATTCCTCAGACGTCAGAGTGGTAAGAGAGATCTGGCCACCCCCTCTTGTGTGTTGAACTTTTCCTACAGTTTGAGGGCACTACTGCCTATGGTGAAGCTTTCTTAAAAAAGACCTTTGCACCATTTCAAAGTTGATTGATTGGGAGACTTTATGTAGAATTATCCTTGTGGATTGCCTTCACGAGAAGGTTGAGCTTTCAACCATTGGCAGACTCTTTGATAGTTTTTCCACTGGCCAGTGGTTAGTCAGGGCTAGAACATTATCACTAGGCCGAGCCCCAGTAGTTTCACCTTTCATACCATATTCCATACACTTGTGTATTAAGTACTGATTTATTGCTGTTTATGGTGTCATTCTCTATTCACCTAGTATGTTTGAGTCAGGGCCTGACACAGGTTGCTAAGAGAATGAACCCCCATTGTGCTCATTTCATGTTGTGGATATATTGTATTGTATTTCTATAATATATTGCTAATTATTTCTCCTTTGCTTTGCTATCATTTACCTCTAGCAGTTGTTACAATATTAAAAAAATCAAAAAAACCTATCTGCCGTTAGTGTGTCAATGTACAGGGTGGGCCATCACTGTAAACGGATGGAGTCCAATGAACTTTCCACCATTGGCAGACTCTTTGATAGTTTTTCCACTGGCCAGTGGTTAGTCAGGGCTTGAACATTATCACTAGGCCGAGCCCCAGTGGTTTCACCTTTCATACCATATTCCATACACTTGTGTATTAAGTACTGATTTATAGCAGTTTATGGTGTCATTCTCTATTCACCTAGTATGTTTGAGTCAGGGCCTGACACAGGTTGCTAAGACAATGAACCCCCATTGTGCTCATTTCATGTTGTGGATATATTGTATTGTATTTCTATAATATATTGCTAATTATTTCTCCTTTGCTTTGCTATCATTTACCTCTAGCAGTTGTTACAATATTAAAAAAATCAAAAAACCTATCTGCCAATAGTGTGTCAATGTACAGGGTGGGCCATCACTGTAAACGGATGGAGTCCAATGAACTTCAGCAGATTCTTTGTGTGTCATTTCTACACACTTAACACACTTGTAAATCAGGTGCTACATAATCAAATCATTTTGTATTGAAAACTGTCATGTCCTCCTAACAGTCAATCAGGTTGTTCCTTTCATTCTCCCATACTGTATGTAAAATGTGAAACGAAGGATAGTTCTTCCCTCATAATATGTTATGCATGTGGCCCATTGCAACATTCTCAAAGCATATCTGATGAGGGGGTGCCAAAGTTCAGGTGCCTATTTTATTATGGTAATCTGAATTGAATTTACTGTCGAGACTAGACTATTGCCCAGAAATCAAAACAATGTTTGCAATCATTATTTTGCTCGTGTTGCTAAGATATGCTGTGTGGATTTCAGATCATATGGTTTTTAAACCGAAGGACGGGAAATCTAAAGTTTCCAGGATCACATCAGAACTAATTAGTTTACCATTGTGACTGTGCTAATGCATGCCAGGACTGTAACTTCAGAACAAAAAAAGGTGAACAGGGTCTGGTCTTCTTCGGCAAAGGCTCAGTCTGTAAATTTCATAGCCGGTTTTCTTCTTAGGAGACTTGAAAGAAATAAACTTTTGTGTCAGCTTTAAATAGACAAACACGCCATCATTTTGCTGCAACTGCTAAGTAATTACATGAACAGGTGTCAAGGCTTCAGAAGATTGTTTGGAATGGATGCTAAACTTACAGTCTGTCTGGTTATGTAATCAAGGTTCATGAACAAGAAAGATCTTGTGATCTCCTTGTTGGTGTGTTCAGTGAAAATCAAGGCAACCTAATATACCCAGTGGACATTTAAACTAAGGAATATCATGACCAGATGAATTGTGACAGTAAAGAAGAACTTTAAGTACCCCTGTCATATGAAAAATATATGGGACTACCACAGCTGACAACTCTTTCTGGAAATGAAATTCCAAGGGCTCCTTTTTGATATGTTGGCTTCAATGCTTTCTGAGTCAACAAGAATGCAGAAAAAGAGTGTCTACTTTTTCTTTTATTTGCCATTAATAGCTGATCCTTTTTTTCTCTCTTGACAATTACTTTCTGTTCAATAGTTTTTATTAATTTTTCAAAACAAAACAAAGGTGTACAAAGAACATAAACATGAAAAGGAAAGGAAAATCTTAGCACTTTAATGATAGCGGTAATGATTGGAGCTGTTATACGCAATACCCAATCTATTACAATGCAAACCGCCTATACAACCTGGGCAGAACTATCTCGCACGCCCCTTGAACGTGGGACGACATGCAAACTCCCTACTCCCCTCTCAGTTCTCCTGTGCTTTATCCCGAATGTTGAGATAAAATTGTGGCTGAGAAAAGGTGTAATTATTATTAATTGGGGGCATTCCCAAAGAATGTGAATCAGTGTGCCACGTGCACCACAGTTTCTCCAACACTTCAGATCTGGATGACCCTTGAACTTGTTCATAATGGAAGGAGTGAGATACCATATTTGTGTTATTTTTTGGTTTAGTTCCCAGAGGGCAGCGCATGAGGTTGCCTTATAAGTGAGGGTGAACGCCGAGCTCCATTGGCTCGAAGAGTATTGATTAATTAGATTACAAATTTCAGGGATATCTCCCGCGCTATCATGGGTTTTAGTGTATAATAAATGTCAAGAATATGGGTGAGTGAGATGGGGGGCTGCTGCTGACACTTAAAAGCTTATCCTTAGCCTTTGATAGATTGCAATGTTTAGTGTAGTGCTGCGCTGCCCCTCATAAAGTGCAATGGGACTTGAATAAATAATAGTATGAGTGTACCTTCTTGTAAGTATTCAATAGTACAAGATATCTTGTACTATTGAATACTTACAAGATGGTTATTTAGATTCGTTTACCATTTGAGTAGAGGAGGGGGGGTTTTGTAAATGTCGTTTTTTCCCCTAGAAGAGAGTAAAATAGTGAGATGCCCTCCTTATTGGCCATGGCTGGGCTTAAGTAAGCGAGGGATTTGGAGGGAATGTCAGCTATTAACTGAGGGTTATGTTTAATGCAGTTAGTTATTTATAGATATTGATAGAAATCAGATTTTGAATTCTGAACGGAGTTGTTCAAAGGGTTTAAGGCATTTCTCTTGAAGTAGTGTGTTGAATGTGACGAGGCTTTGCTTTTCCCAATTGGAGAAGCAGAAATCTGGTATGAGATATTTTAAGATTTTGGTAGGAAGTACAAGAGGGGTCAGTGGGGTTTCTGTCCACGTGTGGTTTAAAAGCCTCCGCCATACCTGTAAGGTGGCAGAAATAGTAGGTGGATAATGGTTTGGGATATGGGATTTGGGGTGGGTGCTACATAGCCAGAGATGTAGATCATCACATAGTACAGCGTCTTGTTCAATTTCCTCCTTCCACAAGGTAGAGGAAGAAGGATTGAACCAGTCCTTGAGTTGTGCTAGGAGAGTGGCGTGATAATAGTCTGTTATATTGGTCAGGTCAGAGCCCCTCTATTTTTATTTTTTTGTCAGGGTATGGAAGGCGCATCTTGGTTTTTTTCCCCTTCCATATGTAATTGTTAAGGATGTGTTGTAGGAATATGAGAAAGGACTTTGTGATGGGGATTGGCAAGGTTCTAAATAGGTATAGGAGTTTTGGGAGGGTGGACATTTTAAACGCGGGTAGTCCTTCTGTCCAGGAAAATTTGAATTTAATTATGGAATCTAGTTCTTGGATAAGATGTTGTTTGAAGGGTAAAAAATTGGCTTTGAAGAAATTTTTTGAGCTGTTTGTGAGTTTAGGCCCTAGGTAGTCTAGGCTGGTTTCTGCCCAAAAATAGGGAAGGGAGAGTTCTAGGAGGTTGCATGAGGTTGCGTCTAGTCCCAAATTTAGAGTGTGTGACTTTGAGTCTTTTGACAATGACTTTCAATGCACTTCCTATGAGCCCAGGCTGTCAAGAACCCTCCCCTGGTAGAATGTCATCAGCTTGCCCAGTGTTTGGATCCTTCCTTTTGCCTAAGGCCTCTTTCACATTGGACGGACTCTGCTAGGTTCCTACTGAGCAGGTGGATGGCTTGTCCGCTTCCACTCCGCCTATGTAGAGCGGACACAGACATGCCTGTCCGTTTACACCCGATGGCCATCCTTTCCGATTCACTAGATGTCCCCATCCGTCTGTTTTCATTTGCCACTCCATAGAGGGCAATGGATGGTCCAATCGGGTCCACCTAAAAAACTTACAGGTGGACCTGATCAGTCCGCCCATGGGAAAGGGGCCTATAGCGGTAACAAACACAAAACCAAAAATGTAACATATTGCAGCTTACCAGTCATTAGATGTGGTAGCTGGTTTTGTTTTGTTTTTAAAATATGCTAAACAATACTTGGCAATAGATCTATGACTAATCTGCTTACCTAATCATTTTTACATTATTTTTTTGAGGACAAGGCTTTTATTTGGTAAACTACTTCAATAAATACTATGCACTTGTTTTTTTTTTTTTTGTTATGAGATGACTAATATGTGGAAAGAAAATGCATTTTTGATAATTTTGTGAATCATTTGTAATTCTTTTTGAAAATTGTGCGCTCCTATTTTACAGCTGCAACATAGATTAACATTCTCATGACACAGCAAGCTGGGAGTGTTAATCCACACATTGCGGTCAAGTAGTTAAAAAAAAGTTGGTTTGCCACGATTTCTAGTGCCAACTTTATTGGCAGAATGATGGTGGAATGTAGGAGAGACCTTCTATAAAGTCATAACAAGTGATGGAATGCTCCTGCTATGACTATATGGCAGGTGACCTTCAATATGTCATCCAGAAGGGTATTTAGGCCAACCTATCACGATGGAATATGATGGCGGCCACTGCTGACTTACAAATACTAAGAACTCCCACTAAGGTTCCAAAACACTATAAAGAACTGGCAGATAAGCAATTACTGCTGTGGTTCACCATAAAACAAAATAATCAGTTTTGGGTGGACCTAGAATCTGGATAAAGTAAAATCAGATGGCATTCTGGTAAACTACATGTAACTTCCAAATAAAGAACACAGCATTTGGTATATATTAGTGATAGCAAAATACAGCTCTATAATTACAATATATAATGTGTGCATTACTTTGTACCATATGGAAAGTAATACTGCCATCCTATGAGGATTGGCTTTGCTGGAAAGAATTCATATCGTAAAACACAATCCTTGTGTACACTTGTGAATCAATTAAATGTAACATTCTAGGATTTGCTGTCCCATCTTCAAAGGAACATACTGCATGAAGCATGCAGAATACATTACACAGGAAACATGAAATAGAAGCAAGAACATGAATTAACCATTGTCAAACCATGCACTGTTTGGTATCCAGTATGTATACTGTTTGTGTTATTTAATTTGATTAAATTACCATTATTAGAAAAAAATGTATTATAATAGCTGCATGTGGCTAGCACATGCAATGTTAATGTTTAGTATGTTTTTTTTTTTTTTGTATTTCACGTTTATATTTTTTCCATATTTACATGTAGGCCAAGTCATCCAAAGTGACAATGACAGGGGTTGGGACAGACAAACAGCAGCTAAAGGTACCTAAAATAATCACCCTTTATTCACATGATATATATGAAGAAATGTGTTCCCTAACAGTTGTGTGTATTGCCTCTCTCAGAATAGGTTTTGCCTCCCTCAGGGTGCTGTGCTCACGAGTTCCCTGTGTTACCATATCCAGCAAGCAACTGTTAAATAGGCTTCAGGGTGCTGGGTCAGAGATGTGACATTGAGAGCTCTGCCTGTCTGCTGGCTAGTCAATCTCTGGTTAGTTGGCCATCAGTGTGCTGAACCAACCAATAACAAACTGGCTGACCAAAGTTTTTTGCTTGTGGGCTGTGGGCCTGATTGGAAGCCAATGGGCTGAAGCCTAGGCCTAAATTTCTTGTAGGCTGTGTACCTAGAGAAAGAGTTGCTTCTGAAGCATCTGAGGCCTCAGAGACCTGAAACTGAGTTTCTTCAACTTTCCGTGTGCTCCTAAAATGAACCTCACCCAGAGACTGTCAGCCCTGAGAAGTTTTTGGGTATTACTGCAAGAAAAACAAAAAGGGTAGCTGCCTGGGAACAGGGTTTTCTCATAAGGGTGCGTCACTTGGAACGCCAGGGCCCTTCTGAGTGAAGCTCTGTGCTATAGAAGAATTCTGAAAGTCCCCTATCTCCCACGTATGCAAAGGCTCAGTCTCCTAGTGATTTTACGGTGTAGCCCCATTGGGAACCTTTCAGCCTTGCTTCTGAAAAGGTCCTCTCCAGATTCCTCTTCATCCTACCAATGCGCATTGTTGCCTATCGGAGAGACGTACTCTGCAGGACTGCTGGGGGCCACCATAAGTATATTCCACCCCATAGGAATAAATAGATCTGTGGCATGCATACAATAGCTGAATAGGATCCTATCAGAATGTTTTTTTTTTTTTTAAAGCAAGGCTCTATGGCTCCCAACATTTCGGCACACTGAAGATCATTTGATTGAGGACCAAGGTGAAGATCAGACCAGGTAGGGAGGCAGCATTCATTAAAGAACAACTTACACCAAAGGTAAAGTTGTCCTTTAAATGTGCTACTTCACACCTGGGTAGTGTGTTGATGTGTGTTGGTCAAAAAAAGTTAAAGTCCATTTTTTGATTCATCAATGTTCAGTATAGGGACTTTTAAAAGTTTAATAGGAATGGCAACGTACATCAGTACACGACAACGAAACTGCCCCAAGAAATACAAAAAAACAGTAACAAACATCAGGGTTCTGCTGCTTCTTCATTGTATAATCTCAGGGGGTGGTGGATCTTGATTCAGTTTGTATTTCTGAAGGTACAGTTGTCCTTTAAAAACAATAGCAAACCCATGTTGATGAGTTAACGGGGATTAAAATGCATGTGTTAGGTTGCATAGGTGTAAATAGGACCTTAATGATCAAAGAAACTGAATTAAAAATGTTTTTATATTTACCTGGAGGTCAACTTTACCTGTCATCAAAGCCTTTCTAGTAAGATACATTTATTTTATCATTTAGGCAGTACTGCAGGTTTTTTTTCTGAGTATGTTTCCAATATGGAAATAATTTTTAAATACAAAATCAAAAATATTGCAATGATTTGGCACAGCTATCCTGCATCCCAAGTTAATGTTAGGTAAGCTTGGATGATTGTGCAGATTTGGAATCCATCCCACATGTAGAGTAAAGGCCCGTACACACGTACCGATCGTCGGCATACAAACGTCGGTGGACGAAGGATCTGCCGATTGTACGCGTGTTAGTATGGTGCCTCCGACAGATGTCTGCGCACAATCCGCGGACAAAAGTCTTTCTTGCAAACATGAAAATATTTGTATGCCGACACCAGAACGGACGATTGTTCGCCTGTCAGTACACAATTCGGCCGACAGACCGCAGATTTGCAAGACTGGGCATGCTCAGAAAATAGAAAACACAGGGAAAGTTAACCATTACATGACATCACTTCTGCAGTCGGCGGACAAAATTCTTGTGCTGTCCTTGTGCTGTCTTTGCACTTTTCAGCAGACACCGACATCCCGGGGAGAAAAGAGGAACATTTGTAAGCCGACCATCGGTACGTGTGTACGGGGCTTAAGATCCTTGTGATTCGCCATCTGGAGGCTGTATGGATGTAAACTTTATAGCCACAGTTTAGTCTATGGAAAACCTGTTCAAACAATTATTTTTTATGTGTCCAGGTAATATGGAGAGTCAGTTACTGCTGAACAATTTTTGTTGTGCTTTGTAGACAATAGATATCCAATAAATTTCTATGTAAGTACTTCATTATATCTATCCAGCACATTTGTACTTGTTTTATCTAGTATGGGTCTTTTCTTTGAAAATGTTGATGTGCATGGCAGTCAGCGTTGTATTAGGCAAAGGTTGGCCAGTGTACAGAAAAGCAGGATAAGGACAGGGAATATCAACAACAAATGTCATATGGCTTACATTTGTCTGCAAAGGTTTTAATTTTTCCAGGTCAAGTTATTCACATACATCTGCACTTGTGTCGTAATGTTGAAAATGTTTTGCTGCTTATGCTAGCTGCTTATTTGGTTCTAATGAGTGTCAGGAACATACTATAGGGGACTCCAGAATGGAAAAAGCCAGTCAAGCTGTTGAACTAATGAGCTGGATAACGAGCTACTACTGATATCCTATTAGGTAGCAGTACTATTTTTCTGCAGTGCATTAACAAAGACCTTTTCTTTTGTCCAGTTGTAGAGCAGAATGTGAATGCATAATAGAACATTTTTAATAAAAGCAGGTCAGAGTGCATTCATTTAGTTGTCACTGATACTTTGCAACTCTGTGCAGGGTACACAGAGCCATTATACCAGGTCCCTGTCACCTGACCATAATGCCTATATGAGCTTGTTGGACAAAAAAATTGATTCAAAATGGTTAAAAAAAAAATGGTTGAAAAAAAAATAATAATTTTTTTGAAGAAATTTTTTGAGCACTTTTGATTTAATCACTTTAACCACTTAAGCCCCGGAAGATTTTACCCCCATTCCGACCAGGGGGTATTTTGCGATTCGGCACTGCGTGACTTTAACGGACAATTGCGCGGTTGTGCGACACTGTACCTAAACGAATTTGGCGTCCTTTTTTTCCCACAAACAGAGCTTTCTTTTGGTGGTATTTGATCACCTGTGCGATTTTTTGATCACGCGCTATAAACAAAAAAAGAGCGTCAATTTTGCAAAAATAGCAATATTTTTCACATTTTTTTATATGAAATTCCCCCCAAAAAAAATGTAAAAATCAAAATTTTTTAACATTTAGGCCAATTTGTTTTATGCTACCTATGTTTGGTAAAAAAAATCGCAAAAAGCGTATTTTGATTGGTTTGCGCAAAAGTTATCGCGTTTACTAACAAAGGGAAAGATTTTTGTCATTTTTGTTGTTTTTTTTTTAACGCGTAATGGCGGCGATCTGCGATTTTTTTTGCAGTACTGCGACATTGCGGCGGACAGATCGGACCCTTGACTGACATTTTTGACACTTTTGGGGTTACCAGTGACATTTCTACAGTAATCAGTGCTATATATATGCACTGTTACTGTAAAAATACACTGAGGGTTAACTTTATTTAGGAGGAAGGGGCTGTGTGTGTCCCTAGGGGCGTGCTTTCTACTGTGATTGGCTGTGGCTTGACCTGTAAGGACACTGATCAACGGATCTACATAGTAGATCCATGTGATCAGTGTCTTTACAGCGAGGAGAATGACAGGTGGCTTGTTTACACAAGCTGCCTGACATTCTCCCTCTCCCCCGCCGATCGCCGAGTGGCCGGCGGACATCGGGTCCGCTGGTCACACGCGCGGGGGGGTCCGTGACCACGCGGGAGCGGGAGCGCGCCTCCGGGGGCGCGCGCTCTCGCTCCCTAGACCCTCACAAGCAAGCGACGTAGCCCTACGTTAGTTTGCCTGTGAGGGGCTGACCGCCGACGTAGATAGTCGTGCGGCGGTCGGCAAGTGGTTAAAGACTGCACCTTCCATCACCTTGACCCTTTTTTTGATATATTGATTGTATTTATATTGCACTGCAATTATTTATTCTAGTTTTGTTTACTGTGGTACATTATTCTAAATAACATTTCAAGGTTATTGCTATTTATTATCCATTGTGTTGATAATTTTGAATATATATCTCATCATTTTGACACTAGCACTCAGCATTTTATCAAGGTTAATGCACCATATATGATTATAAGTCTACCAATCACTTTATTTAATTTTAACAATTTGTACTGGCTAAACAATTACTCAGCAACAGTTCACCAACAGCAAGCGCTATAGCTAGCCCCATTTATTGTGGCCATACCTTTTTCATTCTCTACCTTTCCTATAGCAGCTGCAGTTCTTTTTATAAAAATTTCTCCTTTATCCCATTATTTATTTAAAAATCTAAATCCTACCATAGAGTATACCTAGGCGCGAGGGATATACATCCCAAGTACCGTATTTTCCGGCGTATAAGATGACTGGGCGTATAAGAGGACCCCCCTATTACATGATCTACGGGTAATACTTATACTTAGGTTACCTTGGAGATATTATACTCGGCGTATAAGACGACCTCCCATTTTTGGGGGATTTTTTTGAGGTTCAAAAGTGGTCTTATACGCCAGAAAATACAGTATATTTATCTCACTTTTATGGAGTCGCTGAGTTTAAAAAAAGCATACAAATTGGAAACTCAAAGTGGAACTCAGAACTCCTGATCTGCACACTTGTTTCAGGTTAATGCCTCAGAAAGCACGGGGGCCTTTGAATCTACATTATGGGTAGGCAAGGGGAGGTCAGAATTAGCAGCCTTCATATTGTCTTTTGTAGTTTTCCTTTAATATGCTAATCATAAAGCATTAGAGTGTTAATAAGAATCTTTATCCTTCTCTCATTTCCCTATATTTGCTTTGTACGAAGGTCATTCTGCCACCTTCCACATGGCTAGAATGGCTGTGCCTTGCCAAATCACTTCCTACTGACTCACTGTGCTGCCAGATGCTCGATTAAATACACGCTAATAAAATGTCTGAATTTCCTAAGCATTTCAGTAACACTCCAAGATGGACCATGGCCATGTGTAATATAGGCAGTTCTCTATCCAGATGGAAAGACTGTCATTTGTAAATTAAATTTACTTGTCACACAATTTACAGTTAATGGCAGGCTGTTCATGTTTGTCAGATTACATTTATGAATAAATGAATGCTATACAGTGAATTTGCACTTTATTGGGTACCATTTTAATGTGCAAACCAAAGGGTTGGTGAATGGGATTCAAAAAATGGGTATACAATGCTGCTCTGTTCATAGCTCAGGTGCTGGAACAAGGCCATTACGAGATAGGTTAAAGAGCAGATCTAGGATATAATGCACCACCACATTTATATAAACAGTTGAAGGGAGCTTATATACTTACGGTTACATAGTTAGTCAGGTTAAAAAAGACACAAATCCATCTAGTTCATCCAATAGAAAAAATAAATAAATAGAATGACTAAATAGAAAACCTCCATATACAGAATCCTATACCCACAGTTGATCCAGAAGAAGGTAAAAAAGTGGGGGTTGACAACCTGTCGATCAGGACCTACTCATTGTCCAAGGGTGGGTTTCGGGTTGATCGCGTCCCTTCTTTGCTGACCCAGACATCCTGGACATGAGGTGGGGTGGCATATACTGGAACCGATCCCCTTTCCTCCAGCAGCAGCTGAAAGCCTGCTTCTCCTCTTCTCCCTCCCATTGGCATTCAGCTGCTGTTGGAGGAAAGGGGATAAATTCCAGTAAATGCCACCCCTCCTGTCCCCTTCCTTGTTTTTTCATGTCTGCTGTTTTTTCCTGTCTGAAAGCCGGCTTCTCCTCCTCTCCCTCCCATTGGCATTCAGCTGCTGTTGGAGGAAAGGGGATCAATTCCAGTAAATTCCCCCCCTCCTGTCCCCTTCCTTGTTTTTTCATGTCTCCCGTTACCCCCCCCCCCCCTTACTGGTACCATTGCTGGCTCCCCCTCCTCTCCTGCCGGATACTGCAGGGGATCTTTACGATAGAGAGAGGGGGAAGGGGCTGGCAAATATGTAATTTACTGGTCCCCCTTTTTTTTTTTAAATGATGATCGGTACTCACTCACTATTTTCATTCATAATTGAATTATAGTAAACTGCATTTACATTGCTTCAGTTTGGGAATGAACAGGAAGCTCTGTACAGGGCTAACTATATAAAAGGGGCATCCCGCCTGACCCTCATCAATCATAGTGTATTTGTGACTAATATAGTTAGTACATCGACCACTTTTAAGATGACAAACCATCAACCACTATTGAGTTATGTATTATAAGGTAGTAAAATACAGAAATACAAAATTCAAAAAATTGTATATAGCATACAAAATGGTACAAAAGATACAACACAAAAGGCGAAAATAAAGTTCACTATGCAAACAAGCAAAGTGTGGAGTGCAGTGGCAAGTATAGTCAAGTAAATGGTAACATAAAAGTTTAGTTCCTTCAACCCCATTCCCAAGGAGACGTAAATATTTACGGTACTTACCCACCGTTACCTTTGCTTTAGTACCGCCACTATTCCTTACTGTAAGTGTCTTTAGGGGTTCTTTTTTCATGAATAAAGGTTAATATAGCAGTTTAGTTCATCATTTCTAAGTTATTCAAAGTGCAATTAAGCACCTTAAATAAGGAAGAAACAATGACCATTTACAGTGCCTTGAAAAAGTATTCATACCCTTTGAAATATTCTACATTTTCTCATGTTTCAACCAAAAATGTAAATTTATTTTTTTCAGATTTTTTGTAATAGACCAACACAAAGTGGCACATATTTGTGAAGAAGAAGGAAAATGATAAATGGTTTTTAATTTTTTTTAAAAATAAATATGTGAAAACCTTATAAAATTAAACCCAGAAAAGTGAACGTGCTGTCATGTGATTACTCTTCAGTGATAATAAATATTAAATATTAAATATTGAATAAATGTTGAATATATAAACAATGGACTCCAATTGTGATGTGTCTTCCACTAAATTGCATGTGCAAACTTAAGAAATAGTGCAAACATATGACTTATCCATAAACAAAAAATGACATAAAAAAATTCCATGAAATTTTCAATATATAAACATCTGAGGATAGTCCGTGAAAAGTTCTTTAAAGTGCAAAATACGTGCTCAAAAACAGTCTCTATTGTGCTGAATGGGATCGTGCGTGACGGTGATTCTTACAGGTTCTACCACTCTGTGCCGGGTGGAGTAAGGTATCACACTTACCGGACGGTGTGGATTCCAATGGCGTACGCCTAATGGAATCTAAAGCGCTTATTGCTGCTGCTCCTCTGTATGGATACCAAGGTGGACGTTCTCTTTATGGATGAAGGGTGGACACTCAGCATGGAAGAAAGAAAGATATGCTTCTCATAGTGCAAAAAGGTTTTCCTTTAATTGAACTTGCATAAAAAACTCACATCAATCTTCACAAACACTGTCCATGTAAAAACACCATAAAAAGTCCCCCGATCAAAAGCTGCAGCTGATGCTAAAAACTCCCAAGTGGTAAAAAACACTCCAAATAAAACGTAGGTGACACAGCAAAAAAACAGCACCAATAATCCCCAACAAGTATACCGGGGCAAAGTGCAAAAGGGTAGATCGCTATTGAGCTCCTAGTTCCGCCTTACGGCTGTGTAACCATGGGCGCTGGTTCTCTCCGCTCTCCTCGCCGAACCCGGAAGTAAGAGTCTCGGCGTGCGGTCCAGCTCCTGGCTCAAAGCGAGGCAACGTGCGTGCCAACTTGACGCGTTTCGTCAGAGTGTGATATAGCTATATCAAAGAATGAAACCTTTTGGATATGTGAATTAGATACACTACAGCCGAGGGGAATGAACAAAGATTTGGATATTAATTGTTTCTTAACCAAACTATTGATTATTGGCTTAAATATGGCTTAAATATGTTTATATTTTTACATTTTTAATATTTTCTATTTATTACCTGGAGGTTTCTTATAGGTTTGCAACATGTGCAATATAAAATGATTATTATGTGGTGAGATACTAGAATCCAAAAATATTTGGATTCTGATTAAATTATTATTATTTTAAATGTTTTAATACAGTAAGGCAGCCCTCAAATTTTCCACTCGCCTACTCGCATTTTGCGAGTGGAAAATTATGTATGGCGAGCTACTGTCAGGGGAAGAGAGGAGAGGAAACCCAGCCGAAGGATTGGATAATGTCAGCGGCGGATCATCCCGCTCAGCTTTAATTGTAATGGCCGGGCGCTCGCCGACACACAGTTCCGTCTCCTAGCGCGGCTTCTTTGATAGACAGAACACCTGGCCAACCAGGACGTGTTCTGTCTATCAAAGAAGCCGGGCTAGGAGGCGGGACTGTGTATGTCAGCGAGCGCCCGCCAATTACAATTAAAGCTGAGCGGGATGATCCGCCGCTCCGACATTATCCAGCAGGACTGATGGAGGGGTTCAAGCCCAAGTTGGAAAAATCGGCAGTACACCCGTACAAGGTAGGGTGGGATGGATGGCTGCTCTGGCTGGGCGTCTGTGTCATGGGAGGTGGAGGGGCGCTGCCAGGAGTGTTTCTGTGACAGGAGAGACCGGGATGCGCTCTCTCTGTCTTCTTGCCGGGCTTCACACACTCCTGTCAGATCGGGACTTCTCCCCTGAGTCAGAGTGGAGGTGGAGCGGAGGAGAAGACAATTAATTCCTAAAGCTTTGCACGGACAGCTCGGGAGAGATGCGGCTGCAGAAGGGGAAGAAGATTGCGGCTCAGGAAGGACACTGCATGTCAGATCGGGACTATACAGAGTTTGTTATCCCCTCTCCTCCGAGTCAAAGCAATGTGGAAAGGGGGCGGGTAACAAACTCTGTATAGTCCGGATCTGACATGCAGTGTCATTCCTGAGACACAATCTTCTTCCCCTTCTGCAGCCGCATCTCTCCCGCCAGCTGTCCGTGCAAAGCTTTAGGAATAGGAATCGGCTTCTCCTCCGCTCCTCCTCCGCTCTGACATAAGAAGAGGAGGATCACAGAGCGATGTATCTGGTATCACAGGTGCTGTATCTGAGGTCTGTGACATGCTGGAGGAAAGGGTGAACTACACTGGGGTACAAATCTTATCCTGTCACCTCCCAAATTCCCATCTCAGCACAATCCCCCCCCCTCCTAGCACAACCCCCCCACCCCATCTCAGCACAGTCCCCCCCTCCCTCCTAGCACAACCCACCCATCTCAGCACATTCCCCCCCCCCCAGCACAACCCCCCCATCTCAGCACAGTCCCCCCCTCCTAGCACAACCCCCCCCATCTCAGCACAGTCCCCCCCCCTCCTAGCACAACCCCCCCCCATCTCAGCACAGTCCCCCCTCCTAGCACAACCCCCCCATCTCAGCACAGTCCCCCCCCTCCTAGCACAACCCCCCCCCATCTCAGCACAGTCCCCCCCCTCCTAGCACAACCCCCCCATTTCAGCACAGTCCCCCCTCTCCTAGTACAACCCCCCCATCTCAGCACAGTCCCCCCCCCCTCCTAGCACAATCCCCCCATCTCAGCACAGTCCCCCCCATCTCAGCACAATCCCCCCATCTCAGCACAGCCCCCCCCTCCTAGCACAATCCCCCCCCATCTCAGCACAATCCCCCCCTCCTAGCACAACCCCCCCATCTCAGCACAGTCCCCCCCATCTCAGCACAATCCCCCCATCTCAGCACAGCCCCCCCCCTCCTAGCACAATCCCCCCCATCTCAGCACAGTCCCTCCCCTCCTAGCACAACCCCCCCATCTCAGCACAATCCCCCTTCCTAGCACAACCACCCCATCTCAGCACAGTCCCCCCCCCCCTCTTAGCACAACCCCCCTCCCATATTGATCCCACCTAGAAGTAATCATCTTCTCCCCACCCCTCATGCTACAAATTCTCTTATTCCAACCCCCCCCAGGGACAATCCCCCAAAAAGTATTTGTACTAGGAGGGGTGGGGAGAAGATGATTACTTCTAAGTGGGATCGATATGGGGGGGGGGGGAGCGGGGTTGTGCTGGGATGGGGAATTTGAGAGGTGACAATATAAGATTTCTTCTAGCAGGGGAATTGGGGGGGGGGGAGGGTGCTAGGAGGAGTGATTCGTGCTGGGGGGGGTGAGGATTTGTGCCAGGAGTGGGGATTTGGGGATCGCCCTTATAGAGATTATTGGAATGGGGTGGGGGGATGGATTTGTGCCAGAACAGGAAGTCTTGGGGCTGTTAAAAAGGGGTATTGGGGGGGGGGGGTTGTGTCAGTAGGAATAATGGGTTTTTTTGTGCTAGGGGGAAAATTTTGATGGGGGGAGGATTTGACGGGTAGGATTTGTTCTAGGAGGTGAAATTTGGGGGGGGGGGGTTACTAGGGGGCACTGATTAGGCTGCACTGATGGGCACTGAAAACGTTATTAATATTTATTTTTGTAACTTCTGCATTAATGCAAAAACATTTAACAGTATAATTTTATGGCGTGTTTAGGGGCGGAATTAGGGGCGGGGCAGGGTAGGAGTTGGGTGGGGCAACTGGTGGCGAGTAACCCTTAAGGCCTGGCTAGTAGCTCAGGACTTTAAATTTTGAGCCCTGCAGTAAGGGGTTAATAAATCTAATGGAATGCACCTCATTGAGGGTATACAAGCTCTATGGAAGCAAAACATCCGTTCATGGTTCTGTATATTATAATATTATTAAGGAAATATATTTCTTTTAAAATTAGGCATTATATAATATGGCAACAATTTAACTGCATTAACATGCAGGTGGTTTGTTTATTTTTATCGGCCATATATTTTTCCAAAATTGCACAAAAACTAGCACCTTAATATTAGCGCAGTGTACCATCCTAAAGTGAGCAGGAATGACACTTGGGAACAAAATTAATTGGTTAATGACTGATTACACATTTTTTTATTGCAATATTCAAATTGAATTTATAGAACAACAATTAATTGGCGATTTTATCGATATATAAAATATATTGTTTCAATATATTTTTGCAAAGAGACCACTGCGCAATAACAGGCCATGTACTCAGTGAATTGCTTCCGGTTTCGCTGGGTTAATGAATAGGACAAACAAGCAGATGTAAAAGAGCGGAAATGAGTCCATATCCGTGTATATAACCAAGCTGGAACGCAACGTACGTGCCACTTTCCGAAGACGTCACACTCTGACGAAACGCGTCAAGTTGGCACGCACGTTGCCTCGCTTTGAGCCAGGAGCTGGACCGCACGCCGAGACTCTTACTTCCGGGTTCGGCGAGGAGAGCGGAGAGAACCAGCGCTCATGGTTACACAGCCGTAAGGCGGAACTAGGAGCTCAATAGCGATCTACCCTTTTGCACTTTGCCCCGCTATACTTGTTGGGGATTATTGGTGCTGTTTTTTTGCTGTGTCACCTACGTTTTATTTGGAATGTTTTTTACCACTTGGGAGTTTTTAGCATCAGCTGCAGCTTTTGATCGGGGGACTTTTTATGGTGTTTTTACATGGACAGTGTTTGTGAAGATTGATGTGAGTTTTTTATGCAAGTTCAATTAAAGGAAAACCTTTTTGCACTATGAGAAGCATATCTTTCTTTCTTCCATGCTGAGTGTCCACCCTTCATCCATAAACAGAACGTCCACCTTGGTATCCATACAGAGGAGCAGCAGCAATAAGCGCTCTAGATTCCATTAGGCGTACGCCATTGGAATCCACACCGTCCGGTAAGTGTGATACCTTACTCCACCCGGCACAGAGTGGTAGAACCTGTAAGAATCACCGTCACGCACGATCCCATTCAGCACAATAGAGACTGTTTTTGAGCACGTATTTTGCACTTTAAAGAACTTTTCACGGACTATCCTCAGATGTTTATATATTGAAAATTTCATGGAATTTTTTTATGTCATTTTTTGTTTATGGATAAGTCATATGTTTGCACTATTTCTTAAGTTTGCACATGCAATTTAGTGGAAGACACATCACAATTGGAGTCCATTGTTTATATATTCAACATTTATTCAATATTTAATATTTATTATCACTGAAGAGTAATCACATGACAGCACGTGCACTTTTCTGGGTTTAATTTTATAAGGTTAGCGCAGTATACACACCCATCCACCCATTAATTTTGAGACTACTACCTGTTCAGTTAGTGTCTTTGAATACTTGCAGCTTTCCCATATCTGACCTTTTACACCTTGGCGCGAGTATTTCTATCACACAAATATGTGAAAAGTGTGGTGTGCATTAGTATTCAGCCCCCTTTACTCTGATACCCCTAACTAAAATTTAGTGGAACTAATTGCCTTCAGAAGTCACCTAATTAGTAAATAAAGTCCATCTGGGTGTAATTTAATCTCATTATATACAGTATACAGCTGTTCTGTGAAGCCCTCAGATGTTTATTAGAGAACCTTAGTGAACAAACAGCATCATGAGGGCCAAGGAATACACCAGACAGGTCAGGGATAAAGTTGAGGAGAAGTTTAAAGCAGGGTCAGCTTATTAAAAAATATCCCAAGATTTGTACATCTCACGGAGCACTGTTCAATCCATCATCTGAAAAATGGAAAGAGTATGGCACAGCTGCAAACCTACCAAGACATGGCCATCCACATAAACTGACAGGCTGGGCAAGCAGAGCATTAATCGGAGAAGCAGCTAAGAGGCCGATGGTAACTCTGGAGGAGCTGCAGAGATCCACAGCTCAGGTGGGAGAATCTGTCCACAGGACAACTATTCATTCTGCACTCCACAAATCTGGCCTTTATGAAAGAGTGGCAAGAAGAAAGCCAATGTTGAAACCAAGCCATAAGAAGTCCCATTTACAGTTTGCGAGAAGCCATGTGGGGGACACAGCAAACATGGGGAAGAAGGTGCTCAGGTCAGATGTAACCAAAATTTAACATTTTCGCCTAAAAGCAAAACGCTATATGTGGCGAAAAACTAACACTGCACATTACCCTGAACACACCATCCCCACCGTGAAACATGGTGGTGGCAGCATCATGTTGTGGGGATGCTTTTCGTCAGCAGGGACAGGGATGCTGGTCAGAGTTGATGGGAAGATGGATGGAGCCAAATACAGGGCAATCTTAGAAGAAAACCTGTTGGAGTCTGCAAAAGACTTGAGACTGGGACGGAGGTTTACCTTCCAGCAGAACAATGATCTTAAACATACAGCCAGAGCTACAATGGAATTGTCTAGGTCAAAGCATATTTATGTGTTAGAATGGCCCAGTCAAAGTCCAGACCTAAATCCAATTGTGATTCCGTGGCAAGACTTGAAAATTGCTGTTCACAGACGCTCTCCATTCAATCTGAGAGAGCTTGAGCTGATTTTCAAAGAAGAATGGGCAAAAATTTCCCTCTCTAGATGTGCAAAGCTGGTAGAGACATCCCCAAAAAGACTTGCAGCTGTAATTGCATCAAAAGGTGGTTCTACAAAGTATTGATTCATTGATTCGGGGGGGGGGGGGGGGCTGAATACAGATGTACGCCACACTTTTCAGATATTTATTTGTAAAAAATGTTGAAAACCATTTATCATTTTCCTTCCACTTCACAATTATGTGCCACTTTGTGTTGGTCTATCACATAAAATCCCAATAAAATACATTTATGTTTTTGGTTGTAACATGGCAAAATGTGGAAAATTTCAAGGGGTATTAATACTTTTTCAAGGCACTGTATTTTCTGAACTTTATAGATGTTAATATTTAGGTTTTATTTTATTTGGTACTGCAGCTTTGATCCCTGCAGCGCATACCTGTCCTAATCAGGGAAGCGTTTTAGGCTGGCCAATACATTTTACAATTTTCTTGTACAATTTTTTAGATTTACCAAAACCATATAATATGAGTTCAAACCTGAATACTTTCAGATAGTATAAAATCAGGCAGGCCCTTGCACAACATAGTTGAAGGTAAATCTAAAGGAAATTGAATAACAAAATTGTATAATAATCAGCCTTAGTATAATTGTGTTATCCTGCGCCTAATCATTAGGTTAGTTTCCCTGCTCATGTCCTGCATTCAGGTCCATCTAATTACTGTCTGTCGATGCCCTGGATTACTTTTGCAAACTGTTTGGACAGTGTTATATTTCACAGAAAAAAACACAAGAGGGAGAGTACACACACCAGACTTAATAATGCCTTACATCTGTTGCCAGTGGCAGGGCTTTGTATTCAATAGTAAAATACTGTCCTTGGTTTTTGCAACCAAAGAGCCCGCTACATCAGTGGTATAAAAGTGCGGCCTGAGGGGGGGGGGGGGGGCAGATGCAGTCCTTTGCTTGCCTTTATCTAACTTTTGGGGCACTATACCTCCTACTGACATTAACAATGGGAAATAATCCTTGTCACTGACACCAACAACGTGGTACTATTCATCCCACTGACACCAACGATGGATCACTATTCCTCTCATGGACACCAATGATGGGGCATTGTTATTGATGCCAGGACTTTTTCTACTCCCACTGGCCACGGTCTTACTCCTCTAAAGCAAATTTACTATGCCCTTTGTTTACAATGTTTGGAGAACCCCTGTGCTACACGCTTGTACAATGTGGCATTCTTGTTGTTTGGAACCCCCCCTCAGAAGAGAGATTGCATCTACTTTCAGGTCCTTTACTTGTTGATAGGCAAAATGTTTATGGGTACAACCTCTTTATCAAGGAATAATTGCATGCTATCTTGCATAAATCTTATAGCTGCTACAATTTAAAGTCCGGTCAAATCCTACTCCCACCCCCATTCTAAGCCCTATACTAACTAACCTGTAGAGGAAAGATGTGTATACTTACTTAATCCCTGGGCGCACCAATCCAGTAACATGAGCTCCACAGTAGCCGGCTTCAGTGAACAGTAATGTCACCCTTACTATTGAGTTTCGATAAAGGGGTGGTACACCCAAAAGCAGTCCCAAAAGTAAACAATGTCTCTCTTCTGAGGCCACGTAGCAAAGACGCCACTTGTTATCGCCAGGTGTTCGCTACTTACTTTGTGCTGTCCAGCAAAGGAATTGACAGATACATAATAACATAGTCACACTATATAAAAAAACTGACGTCCCTAAATTCATCATCAGCATCATTCAAGACAGCTTGCTAATACATTATGAAATCATCTGTCACTAGGTATTAGCAAATATAATAAATACAATGTTCATTCATTAAAAGTGAATACTTAAGGAATAAGGCAGCCATGCAGGTTCACTTACTTATATGGCTGTTCTTCAATCTGATCCAATTTGGACCAGATGCTTGGAGCCTTAGTCCAGAATCCTTTTCAACCAAAGTTGATCCAATTAGGTGAGCTGCTATTTTTTTCCACAATAGTCTGGAACAGAGGGCATTAGTCCAAAGTTCACCATCTTCAGACTTGTGGGATTCTATTCTATGTGTACAGGTGAGCATAGGGCAGTTATTTATGCAAGGGAGATTCAAACTATTTACACAGTATACTGTATATACTAGTCTTCTTGTGTCTGTTCTCCCCAGAGAGATTCATCACCATCCTTGACAATCTCTGATATTACTGCTACTATTTTCTAATTGCATTGCCCATTCTAACCGGTATTTTAACACATTATTTAGATTACTGCTTATAATAGTTACTATTGGCCAGTGATGGCGAACCTTGGCATCGCAGATGTTTTGGAACTACATTTCCCATGATGCTCAACGACACTGCAGAGTGCATGAGCATCATAGGAAATGTAGTTCAAAAACATATGGGGTGCCAAGGTTCGCCATTACTGCTATAGGCAGTCAAATATGATGTACTGCTTGGTGACAGGACTAAGTTGATTGTCCAGCATGTCTTGGGTTGCCTGAAGTAGGCTCATCAGTAGAGAAATATGGAGGCGATAGTTGCTGACATCCTTCTGAAAATGCTAGTTGTCCAGATATCAAGTGGAGGGGGGAGGGGTTTAAACCTCCGATCCTAGTATTTATTCTTAATCAGTTTTGCAGAAAGTATGGAAGCCATCAACCTCTAAAGAGTTTGTAAACCTCCAAAAAAATAATAAAAACTTTTAAAAAATAAAAACCTAAAAGACAAAGGCATAATGAGCTAGTATGCATCACTAGATAGTGCAGTGTTTAGGACTATGTATTGTAAAACATTGTGTATAGAGTGCAACAGTCAGGACTGTGTAATGTACAGCACAGCTAATGGAGTCCAGGGGTTAGTAGTAAGTGCCCCCTTACAATAGCGGCGAGTGGTTGTCAGTGATGAGTGCCCCCCTTAAATATTGGGGGTCTGTGGTTTTCAGAGGTGAGAATCACCCTCTTACCACATAACATTAGTATTCAGTGTCCCCTTTTGTTGGTGGTCAGTGGGAGTTTTAGTGTTTTCTTACAGTATTTGAGATAAGCTGCATAGATCCCACGCTGCTGCTTTTCAGGGCTCTGCAGTGGGATGATGCCCCAGAACTAAGCAGGCAATGTTGGGAGGGATATCACTTGGCTTAGCACTGGCATACAGCAGAACATATGACTGACAGTCAGAATGACATGCTATGCCACAGGTCTATTTAGACCTGAGATATTGGGCAGAAGATCTGGGGCACATGTCCTAGAAGTGCAGGTCCAGCAATGCCAATGGACAAAGGTACAAATCCTTCTTACTGGATCAGCCACAGGATCACTATGACAGCCCAAAAAAATATCATTTTTGGAAGGATGGCTAAATATGTTTTTTTTCATTACAGATTTTCCTAAAGTTTCCCATAAAACAACTGATCTTGGTTACTGGTGGCAGGCTTGAAGATGGACTGTACATAAATGGACAGAGGGTCCACAAGAATTTATCAACGAGGAACAGCCAGTATTGCAAAAGTACAAAAAGCTTTATTGAAAATAACAATATTAATTAATACAAGAACTACACCTCCACCATATATTCAATTAAAATATGAAAATGTTGTCAAAGGACACAGGTAGCTAACATGGACACTCCTGCCTTCCCCTGAGCACGAGCTGCAGTATTAGCTAGACAGTGCACATGGAGGCTGCAGGGTGTGGTGCTTGGTGCTCAGGGAGCGGGATAGCTACCCCCTGTGAAGACAGGAGGATGGTTTGGAGTCAGCTGACGCGGTTCGGGCATGCCAGGGAGTGGTGAGATACACTGGAACAGTCTATACTCTGCTGGTTCTACACATCCAACCCCCCCGCTGACACTATCCCACCAAGCACACCCTCTTTACACACGAACTGTGGAAACAGGAGGATTGTGCACATGGAGGCTGCAGCATGTGGTGCTTGGAGCGCAGGGAGCAGGATATCTTCCCCCTGTAATTGTCCCTGCTAATACTAAAGCACACCCTTACTACACACACGAGCCCCCAGTCCCAGCGTCTCATCCCTATTTCAGAAAATTGCTTCACTAATACAATTCATACCTATATAGTATGGTTACTGGCATATACAGTATCTCACAAAAAACGTTTTTGTAAATATTTTATTAAATCTTTTCATGTGACAACACTGAAGAAATTACACTTTGCTACAATGTGAAAATGTCCAAATTGGGCCCAATTAGCCATTTTCTCTCCCCGGTGTCATGTGACTCGTTAGTGTTACAAGGTCTCAGGTGTGAATGGGGAGCAGGTGTGTTAAATTTGGTGTTATCGCTCTCACCCTCTCATACTGGTCATTGGAAGTTCAACATGGCACCTCATTGCAAAGAACTCTCTGAGGACCTGAAAAAAAGAATTGTTTCTCTACATAAAGATGGCCTAGGCTATAAGAAGATTGCCAAGACCCTGAAACTGAGCTGCAGCACGGTGGCAAAGACCATACATCGGTTTAACAGGACAGGTTCTACTCAGAAGGGCCTCGCCATGGTCGACCAAAGATGTTGAGTGCACTTGCTCAGAGTCATATCCAGAGATTGTCTTTGGGAAATAGACATATGAGTGCTGCCAGCATTGCTGCAGAGGTTGAAGGAGTGGGGGGTCAGCCTGCCAGTGCTCGACCGTACGCTGCACACTGCATCAAATTGGTCTGCATGGCTGTCGTTCCAAATGGAAGCCTCTTCTAAAGATGATGCACAAGAAAGCCTGCAAACAGTTTGCTGAAGACAAGCAGACTAAAGCCCCGTACACACGTACCGATGGTCGGCTTACAAATGTTCCTCTTTTCTCCCCGGGATGTCGGTGTCTGCTGAAAAGTGCAAAGACAGCACAAGGACAGCACAAGAATTTTGTCCGCCGACTGCAGAAGTGATGTCATGTAATGGTTAACTTTCCCTGTGTTTTCTATTTTCTGAGCATGCCCAGTCTTGCAAATCTGCGGTCTGTCGGCCGAATTGTGTACTGACAGGCGAACAATCGTCCGTTCTGGTGTCGGCATACAAATATTTTCATGTTTGCACGAAAGACTTTTGTCCGCGGATTGTGCGCAGACATCTGTCGGAGGCACCATACTAACACGCGTACAATCGGCAGATCCTTCGTCCACCGACGTTTGTATGCCGACGATCGGTACGTGTGTACGGGCCTTAAGGACATGGATTACTGGAACCATGTCCTGTGGTCTGATGAGACCAAGATAAACATATTTGGTTCAGATGGTGTCAAGCGTGTGTGACTGCAAACAGGACAAGTGTGTCTTGCCTAAAGTCAAGCATGGTGGTGGGAGTGTCATGGTCTGGGGCTGCATAAGTGCTGCCGGTACTGGAAAGCTACAGTTCATTAAGGGAACTTTGAATGTCAACAGGTACTGTGACATACTGAAGCAGAGCATGATTCCCTATCTTCGGAAACTGGGCCGCAGGGCAATATTCCAACATGATAACGACTCCAAACACACCTCCAAGATGACCACTGCCATGCTAAAGAAGCTGAGATTAAAGGTGATGGACTGGCCAAGCATGTCTCCAGACCTAAATCCTATTGAGAATCTGTGGGGCATCCTCAAACGGAAGGTGGAGGAAGGTCTCTAGCATCCACCAGCTCCATGATTTCGTCATGAAGGAGTGGAAGAGGACTCCAGTCGCAATACCTGTGAAGCTCTGGTGAACTCCATGCCCAAGAGGAAAAATAATGGTGGCCACACAAAATATTGACACTTTGGGCCCAACTTGGACATGTTCACTTAGGGGTGTACTCACTTTTGTTGCCAGCAGTTGAGACAATAATGGCTGTGTGTTGAGTTAATTTGAGGGGACAGCAAATTTACACTGTTGTACAAGCTGTGCACTCACTACTTTACATTGTAGCGAAGTGCCATTTCTTCAGAGTTGTCTCATGAAATGACATAAAATATTTACAAAATTGATAGGGGTGTACTCATTTTTGTGAGATACTGTATGTGATTTATACAAATATCCTGGGACTGTGGGACTGCAATAGGACTGATTTACTCGTGCATATCTTTATTAACCCGGACTATACTAATTGACTCGTGGAATATCACATTGATCCCCATATGGAGCAATCATTGCTCTTGTGGTTCTGTAACTACTTTCCTCAATTGTGGTCTTTCTGCTGCCCATATACATATACATTAATATGCGAGTGGATAGATGAGTGCCCATGGTAGCTATCTTGCTCCCTGCGCACCAAGCACCACATGCTGCAGCCTCTGTGTGCACCATCCAGCTATTACCATGGCTTATTCCCAAGGGAAGGCAGGAGTGCCCATGGTAGCCTCCTGTGTCCTTTGGCAACGTTGTCATGTTTTAATTGAATATATGGTGGAGGTGTAGTTCTTGTATTAATATTGTTATTTTCAATTAAGCTTTTTGTACTTTTGCAATACTGGCTGTTCCTCGATGATGAATTCTTGCAGACCCTCTGCCCATTTATGTATATGCTGACATTATTCTAGAGGAACAGATTCCCCTTCCCTCTGTGGAAGAATTGGAGTGATGTTACGTACTGATCCAAGGTTTCTGGAATTCATTCTTTCCCCGGATCCATTATATGGAGGTGCAATTTTAATAACTATTTTATTTTTTGTTTATACTTTGAAGATGGACTATGCGTGTCTCAGTAGGATACTTTCTGTGTAACCTTAGAAAGCACCATGTTTAACTGACATCAAATGCTCACCTAAAATACCAACAAAACAGCATGACAACTGCTCAAGAGGCCAATTCTCATCTTTCATGAGCAGCTGAAATGTGTTATTTTCAACAAGTGTGCAGGCCTTGTAAACATAGAATCGTCTTTCATGTTAATGGCAATGTTATTCATTAGGGGCGACCTGGCAGGAGTTGTCACTTACAGCGAAATTCTCTGTTAAAACTGTTACTGAGCAATGACTTGAATATCTAGTAAAAATGGCCATACATGGTCAATTTTAGCAAAACACCCCAAGTTGTCTGCACCCCAAGTTGTCTGCAAAGTCTAACATTTAATTAAATAATGACAGATACAGATTACAAATGTAATAAAATTAATGCCACTACTAATGTGGCATGCATTAGTATTCAGCCCTCTTTACTCTGATACCCCTAACTAAAATCCAGTGGAACCGATTGCCTTTAGAGTCACCTAATTAGTAAATAGAGTCCACCTGTGTGTAATTTCTTCTCAGTATAAATACAGCTGTTCTGTGAAGCCCTCAGAGGTTTGTTAGAGAACCTTAATGAACAAACAGCATCATGAAGGCCATGGAACACACCAGACAGGTCAGGGATAAAGTTGTGGAGAAGTTTAAAGCAGGGTTAGGTTACAAAAAAAAAAATATCCCAAGCTTTAAGCATCTCACAGAGCACTGTTCAATCCATCATCCGAAAATGGAGAGTATGGCACAACTGAAAACCTACCAAGGCATGACCGTCCACCTAAGCTAACAGGCTGGGCAAGGAGAGCATTAATCAGAGAAGCAGCCAAGAGGCCCATGATAACTCTGGAGGAGCTGCAGAGACCCACAGCTCAGATGGGAGAATCTGTCCACAGGACAACTATTAGTCGTGCACTCCACAAATCTGGCCTTTATGGAAGAGTGGCAAGAAGAAAGCCATTGTTGAAAAAAAGCCATAAGAAGTCCCGTTTTCAGTTTGCGAGAAGCCATGTGGGGGACACAGCAAACATGTGGAAAAAGGTGCTCTGGTCAGATAAGACCAAAATTTTACTTTTTGGCCTTAAAGGAAAATGCTATGTGTGGGTGGGGGGACTAACACTGCACATCGCCCTGAACACAATATCCCCATTGTGAAACATGGTGGTGGCAGCATCATGTTGTGGGGATGCTTTTCTTCAGTAGGGACAGGGAAGCTGATCAGAGTTGATGGGAAGATGGATGGAGCCAAATACAGGGCAATCTTAGAAGAAAACCTGTTAGAGTCTGCAAAAGACTTGAGACTGGGGCGGAGGTTCTCCTTCTAGCAGTACAACGACCCTAAACATACAGCCAGAGCCAGTGCCCAAGGCAAAGATGGCAAACTGCAAATGTGTACAGTTCACACTTCAGTCTCAGAGTGGCACCCGCTGGGAATGAAAGCAGCTGCTATGTCTTTGACTCTCCAGTCATGGGATATGTCACATGACAAGGGGAGACAGGAGGATGGGCAGTCTGCCATCACCCCCAGCGGCACCCGCTGAGATTGAGGTGTATTCTCAGCGGGCACCCTCAGTCTCCTGTCCACAGTAGGCTGCTATTGGAAGGAGGAGAGAGCAAACTCCTACCTCCAGCAGCTTTCAATGTGCTTACTCCCTCTGATAGAGGTTACCCTGCAGTCACTCCTCTCAGAAAGGTCATTGTTAGGTGTGTGAAAGACCTGGGGCACCCATGGGCACATTGTCTGTAATGATGTAATGTAGTGTGGTAGGCATGGCCAAATTGCTGTAACAGTGGGAAGGGCTTAAAGGTGTATGGTTAAATAAAATTTGCACCTACTCTACTCTAGGTCATGAGCGCCTAACACACGGTGCAAGGGTCAGGAGTAATGTGGAGAGTTCAGACTACCACAAAAAATAAAAAATAAACTGTATCCACTTACAATCCAAATTATACTCACCTGCTCGCCAGTGCTGCAATGTCGCGGAGCTCCCAGCTGGCTACTGACATTTTTTGGCTGGCTTTGGCTGATTGTCGAGATGATGCCCATCCTGCGCATGTGCAGGAATTTATTTATCATGATATTGCCAAAAGGCCTTATTCATACAGGGTGTACTACAGTATACACTGGTAGAAGGGCTATATTTGCATGGGGATGTACAGGTGTTCCGTGCATCCCCATGAAACCAGTCCCATAGGTGTCTGCTGGTACACAGTGGCTACACAAATTCAGCCACTGCTCCCAATTTGACATGGGTGCAGATGCACTGCCAGAATGCAGACAGTAGTATGCCTGTATAAATGAGGCCTAAAAGGGATAACAGTGTTCTTTAATATACATACAAAAATCACTGTGCAATAAAAGGAAAGACTTGCTTGCCTAGCACTAAAGGCGATTCGTCTCTTGGATGCAACACCCCACACTGCTGCTTCCATTACACATATCTGTAGGTCACCAATTTATTTAATTTTTTTGCATAGTGATTTTACTGTTTATACTGTATGTTAAAGGACTGTCGTTCCTCTGTTTTTGAGTAGGTTTGATAGGTGGTGAGGAAGACATATTGCCTCCTCACCACCTGTTTTAATCCCCCCATACTGAACTACTGCACTGCAACTTTGTGCATTGCATGAAGTGGGGGGGGGGGGGGGGGGTTTGCAGTGTGGCACCATTCACTTGAGTGGGTTGCATTTGGCAGACGGTAGTGCATGCACAAAGTGGCAGGGGGTGTAACACCTGCTGCAGCTGCAAACCAAATTACTGTGGCTGTGGGATCTGTACACCCCCAGCTGTTGCCTCTGCAGCTTCAAAGAGAAGTATGGATTAAAAAAATAAAAAAAAATTATACTCACCTAAGCGGATGCCGCATTGATCCGATGCTGCATCTGTCCCCCGCTGCCATTAAGGCGAAGCCATCAAAGACTGCTGATCGCTCAGTTCTCAGCCTTCAGTGAGGAGAAAGTGGTGACTGTCAGTTGTTGGCTCTCTGCTCTGCCCCTTCAGTGCTCACTGGAGCAACGGCCTGTGGTGGGGCGGGAGCAGCTGGCTCAGGCTCTCAGTGGCTTGCTGAGAGCCTGAGCCAGCTGCAAGTCCAGGCATCTGGGCAGATCCCGATGTGGTGTGAAATGCGTCATGGTCCCTGCTAAACCCGGAAGTCTTGTGTATCGGCGACGTCACCTCTGCTCGGAGCATTGGAATGCACGCCAGACCGCTGCCACGCTACAAGGGGAATACAGAGGATACCAGTGTACAATGTTCCCTTTAAGATGCGCGCATGCGCGGAGGCCCAGTCTAACTGACGGTCCCGCGCAAGCACAGTTTCAGACCACGCAGCCGCAGACGTGGCGGCCGGGGAGCAGAGCAGTGCGCCCGAGCCCGCCCATTGTGTGACAATAGCGAATGAAAATTCGCTATTGTCACACAGATCCTCCTCCTGGCCAATCAGGGAGCGGGTCCTCCCGCTTCCTGATTGGCCGAAAGGCAAAACCCATGCCATTGGCCGAGGAGGAGGCGGGAGGACTGAGGACTTGAGGAGACGCGGGGAGTCGGGACTGAAGAGAAGCTGCCGTCAGGTAAGTGGACTGGTCTCGCGGGGGGAACGCTGGCATTGAAAGGTGGCCCGCTGGCATCTCTACATTGAAAGGTGGCACGCTGGCATCTCTACATTGAAAGGTGGCACACTGGCATCTCTACATTGAAAGGGGGCACACTGGCCTCTCTACATTGAAAGGTGGCATGCTGGCATCTCTACATTGATTGGGGGCAATGCTGTGGCACTCTGCATTGATTGGGGGCAATGCTGTGGGCACTCTGCATTCATTGGGGACATGCTGGTCACTCTGCATTGACGTCCCCCCCCCCCCCCCAGCAGGCCACAGAAAAATTATCAAACGTTGACCGGTCCGTGGCGATAAAAAGGTTGGGGAGCACTGCTCAGCACAGTAAAAACTTAGAGGGAACATTGCCAGTGTATATAGGAGATTATACACATATTACTCTGAACCCTTGCCATAGCAATCAATGCTCATCGCCCTGTGCCAGGTGGGCACTATTAAATGTAAGCAGCCAATTTTACAGTCTTTTATTGATCACTTTTAATAAACAGTATTACACTATATTTGGCTTTACATTGTCTCCCTGCATATCGGCTTGAGATCTACTAATGATTGAAAGTATAAGGAGGAGTGAGGAGAAGGAGGAATTTATTTCACATCATTTCCTAATTCCATGGTTAATATTTAATAAGAAATGAGGAGTGGAGGAGTTCTGATGGTTTGATCCACCCTATATGAATAGGATCAAAGGCACTTGAGGTCTGTGTGACCCGGGGAAATCTGGTAAGAGGCATTGATTACCACTAATCACTCACTGGAGCACCTGAACAAAGAATATTGATTCCTACATCACTGCATGAACTTTTATATCACAGTTCACCATTAAAGCACTATTTATCCAATATTGTTTTGAACAAAATTATTAATTTATTTATTTAATTTATAATAATATGGTATTTATCAATTTATTTATCAGCATAATTTCATGGAAATACATTTTATATTGAATCAGCACCTTCATTTTGCACCACTGAAGCACTTTATTGATTTATGTATGTACCAATACAGTTACTGCACTGTTTTTTGACATATAATTATTGCATAAGAAGTCAATTGTTTCTCACATATTGAGTAAGTACTTTATATTTATTTCATTTGAGGAATCCTTCACCTAATATTGCACAAAACACGTACAAACGTTTCAACGTTTTACCTATACCAGCGCCCTTTTTTCCTTCACCTATCCATGTTTATTTGTATTTCATACAAATAAAGGGGCAGCAGGTATAATATAGAATACAAATAAAAGAACCAGGCGCCTTCATTGTATAAACAGTTTAATATTAAGATTTATGTGACTTTTGTCAAGCCCCAATAATACTGGCAAACAAAATTGCTTGTGATCATCATGTTGTCTGTGAAAAGAAGCCCAGACTCTTGGTTAGGACAAACCTTCGTCAGAGGAGGCCGATAAATGGTTTAGCAGACTTTGTTTTGAATGGAGCTATCATAACAGCCACCACTCCGGGTGATCTTTATCACATATGGAGAAATTGTTCTAAAGTTAAGCATATTCAGTTTCAAATCACAGAGGATGTGTGAAAACAAGATGTCTCTTTTCTGTCTAGATGTGACAAGTGAAAAAGTCTGAGTGCAAGCAGAGGGGTATGGAGGAACCACAGGGCCTGGTGTAAGGTCCCCTCATAGCACATACAAAATGTTTGCAGGTCGTGTCCAGCTATTTACCGAATGAAGTGCAAAGCTATGACAAAATGCTCCGTGTAAGTTCCAGATCAGTCAAGGGTGAACCTTGTTCAGCACTAAAGCCTCGTACACACGCATTGATTATCGGCCGACCGATGGGCCGTCTTTTGTCCAGTGTTGTTGTGTTGGTTGAAATGTGCTCTAGACTGCACACAAATTTTATCAGCCAACAAAAACCAACTTCAGAAGTGATGTCATGTGATGGTTTACTTTCTGTGTGTTTTTTCTTCTCTGAGCATGCCCAGTCTTGCTCATCAGATTTTTGTCTGCCGAAATCTGTACTGACTGACGAAAAATCGGCCGTTCTGTTGACGGCCAACAAAAATTTTATAGCAAGCACACTAGATTTTGTTTGGCCGAAAAATCGGAGTTGGTTGTCGGAAGCATCATACTAACAAGCCGAAAATCGGCTGATCGGACGTTGGCCGAAAATTCACGGCCAACAATCGTTGCGTGTGTACGAAGCTTTACAATTCTCCATTTGGCCTGAAGTGACCATACCTCTCCACTTTCTGAAATGATAAAGAGGGACACTTTTTAGCACGCAAAAGGACACATCCTTGCCATGGCCCTGGTTACATGGACCACAAAGATCTAATATGTAGAAAATGATTGGATGAACCACACGTGCTTTTCTGACCTCCATTTTTCCTTTATATTGGTCCAAAGTAATAAATGAAGTAATTTAGAGGTTGGATAAAAAACGTTTAGTGCAGTATAACGCTTTTAGTAGTAAAATAGTACATTTTTTATAGAGATGTACACATCAAACCAAAAAGAGAGACAACTGAGGCTGCACAAGAGTCAGAGGGATTCAAAAGAGGGACAATCGCTCCAGGTGAGGGACAGTTGGGAGCTATGCAAGTGACATCACTCAGGCATGGCAATACATTGGTCACTGACATCCGACTGCCATGCCTGAGTGATGACCATTGGTCAGGTACCCAGATCTGTTGATTGGTTTGTGTTTTGTGAATGATGCAGTACAATAAATTGTTTGCTCCTTAACCTTCTTAGCGGTATTCCCGAGTGTGGCTCGGGGTTAAATTTCAGAGCCAAAAGTGGTAACCCCGAGCCACACTCGGGGTACCGCCAGAAGCATCTCTGGATCCTTTAAAAGAGGTTACTTACCTTGTCACCGGGATCCAGCGATGTATGCGAGCGGTATGTGGCGGCGGATCTTCCTCCCGATCGTCTCCGTGCCCCGGCTTCCATCTCCTGCGACGTGACGCTCGCAGGGGGGTGAAACCGGCGGCAAATTCAAATGTAAAACACACCAAACACACTGATACCATTCAAAATAAAATAAATTCACATTACATTGCCCCCCCGGTGCCCTTTCCTGCAGTTTTACTGTACTTTTTATGTATATATATATATATATATATATATATATATATATATACATACACACGTGTATATATATATATATATATACGTATATGTATGTATATATATATATATACATACAGTATATATATGTATACATACATACATACTTTAACTTATTTATAGTTTTTTTATTATATTATAATTTATGATTTTGTGTTTCAAACTTTATCATACCCAAGATGTTATAAAGAAGAACGCACAGTAAAAAAAAAAATGTAAATAGTTGATTTGGGCTGCTCATTCTCAAGAATTACATGCAAAATAATGGTAACGCTTTCAGCACCTAAAATCCGAAAGAATCATACCGCCAGGGAGGTTAAAGGTCACCAGGTTTCAGTGATTTACCTCATTAACAAACTTGATTCATCCATGGATCACACATTTCCTCCAGGCTTTCCCCAGTTGGTCCCCCAATCACTGGGAAGATCCAATGGGTGTTTAGCATTTAAAGCAACTCTGTCATAAATTGCAAGGGGTCATAACAGCAGTGACCTCTAAAAAATTATGTTGAATACTTACTCTTCCAGCAGACGGTATAATAAATCTTTCTGTTGAACAGCTATGGCCACCACACACTTTCAGATGTGTTAGATGTCTGGTCCCTCTGTTGTTCACTGTGGTTTTTCCCTTTGACCCCCTATGTCACTATTGTGGCAAGGTATGGTCAAAGGAATCAGCGAGGGGAACCACACATACACAGAGGTGGGCATCTTGTTTAATAAACCCAAAATATTAGCAGCAGTGGCAGTAGCTTTGTAAGGGCTCACTCACACCGGAAACTGGAAGTAACAGCATGCTTTTTCCATGTACCTATGTATGCATTTGATGCGCCTTTCACATGCAGTTGACTTGAGTTTTGCCTTATTGCATTTGTTCTGTAAGGTCACTTGCTTCTTTCTTTCCTTGGGCTTCTATGTGCACTGTAATACGTTGCAGTGAGTTTTCATACATTTTTGCACGTTTGCAGCTCAGAAAAATGCAGCATGCTGTACTTCTCTGCATTGTGCTGCACTGCACTGCAATGGTGTGAACTATGCCCAAAGGATAGCCTGTATTTTGGAGTGTCCATGCAGTTGGAGTCCAGTCCAAAATGCATCCAACCACATCCCATTGCGTTAGGTGTGAAAGGGCCCTTAGGGCTCAGACTTAGGGTTGTAGCAGCAATAAATATTAAGCAGATCAACTCTGCCCCCCCCCCCCTTTTAAACTGCAAAGGTTTCCCATGCTGTGGCTGCATGGCTTTTCTGAATGACCACAACAAAAATTATCCCTCTGTCACATTTGGTGGCCTGTAGAGCTGCCAAACGCAGCCTGTTCAAGCGAATGAGGCTGCGCCAAACAAAACCCGCAATGCATGCGGCTGTGGCGCTGTGGTGTGGCATTTACATGGTTATAATGGGCAATGAGGATGCAACATATTGCCTCTTTACTGCCTGTCAAAGACTAAGGTAATATTGTCGTACGTCCAAACTTAGCCTTGCAGAGAGAAAATTTAACACATGCCCTGCTATAAAGGTAAGTATTAATTATTAATTTAAATGGTGCTGATGGTCCAACTACTGTCAACTAGCAACAGGATCACTGTAGGATTCCCCGTGGTATCAGCAGTCTTCCTTATTGAATGCTATCCTAATTACGAAGTATAGTGATTCCTTATTAGGGTTGGTGATGCCCAATGGCACTCTGCTCCATAAGGCCCTCATAGACAGCTCAAATTTGCTCAGATTCCTGCTGAATCATCCTAAATTTGGGTCATGGGTGGGTCAGTCTGCAAGCATAAAACATCTAAACACAGATTGCATCCTATCAAATGCATTCACTGTTCAGCAGCACCATTGTCAGCAGCAGGTGCTGCAACTGCCTGAACAAAACATCCAGCAGTGGAGATTCTTCTATCTATGCCAGAGGTCTTCAAACTGTGGCCCTCCAGTTGTTCGGGAACTACAATTCCCATCATGCCTAGTCATGTCTGTGCAGTTTTACAATGCCTCATGGGATGTGTAGTTCCGCAACAGCTGGAGGGCCATAGTTTGAGGATCCCCGATCTATGCTGTTAGCATGGATGGAGGAGCAGATGGATTTTCTCTCATTCTGTCTGTTTATGGCGGCCTTTAGTAAACTTGTGAGTGGTCCTTAACTGGATGAATAATAGAGCCCACCCCATCAATAATTCCATTATTCAGTTTCCTATAATTCACTTATTGGCTGTGGAGTCATATTTATACCCACTGGCCAACAACAAATAAGGAAACATCATTTAAGTAGGGTAGAAATCATTTTTAAAGCGGACCTTCACCCAAAAACTGAAGTTCCACTTTTCCTCCCCCCCCCCCCCCTCCTCTCCAATATTTAGAATGTTTTTTTTTTTTTTTGGGAGGAGGGGTACCTGATTTTTACAGGTACCTGCTTCCACTTCCAGGTTAGATCGACCTGAGCAGAAGTTCACCCCCCCCCCATCCTTCCACTGCAGAGCCATTTACAGGTGGGCAGCCGGCTGTGAAGCCGTATGGAGTCACAGTCAGCTGCACACAGATCAGATGCCATACCCCGTGAAAATTCCATACCCACGTCACTTCCTGTCATGGAACAGATGAGCCGCTTCCCATTGTGCATGCTCACAGCTGTGCCCGCGTCATTCATCAGCTGTTGGAGCACATCCCACTGTGTATGCCCGATCTCGGCTCCAGGAAGATTAAAGCGGTGATATAAATCATGGCTACAGTGTTTTATAATGTAACCCCTGATCTCGGCTCCATAAACATTAAATCGGCGGCGGGTTTATACAAATGTAAATCACGGCTGCAGATCTCCCTGCTCCCGCACGACCCAGCCATAACAGCCTGACAAATGGATACTGCGCCGCCATATGTAAATGGATTTATAGGAATTGTTTGACCCGCTGCCTTGATCGCCGCTTTAACATTTCCCTGGACCCACAGGCAGTCTCCGAGATAACATCATTTAGCGGCTGGCAGCCGCATGCGCACTGGGAATCAGCTGGAAGCGTCTCAGCTGTTGAATGACGTACCCTGACAGGAAGTGACGAGGGTATGGAATTTTTACGGGTATGGTTTTTTCACGGAACTCCTGTAAAGGGCTGGGTCGTGAGAGGACATTGCTGGATCCTGGGACAGGTAAATTTGTGTTTTTTAAAAGTCAGCAGTACAGTATTTGTGGCTTCTAACTTTTACATTTTTGTTTACAGAGTAAAGAACCTCTTTAACGACTATTTTCTCCCCTGAGAAGAGCTGCTGTTTTTACCACTCTCTCGCTTCTCAGCTTTTGCAGGCCTATGGAGTACTCTGCACAGTACTCTGGAGATCTGCTGTCCTCTGGAGGCCATTCAGTTGTGCAAGCATGATGTGACCTCTCTAAGATTTGGGCAGCCTTAAAGTAAACGTCATCCAGCTCTGATGAAACCGACGTAGGGTCGGTGAAACGCGTCAGCAGGCTTCACCAGTGGGACTGCACTACCCGGAACCCCCTCCTTGGAGTGTGTATGCGACCCCTTGAGCACTGGCTCAGTTACGGCTCCCTTGACTTCGCCGCTCGCCACTACCGGATGTGACGTAGGGCCGGACATCTCGGACCCGCTCGTCACTACGCGGAAACGAGGCTGGAGCGAGCATTGACGGGACAACGCTGATAGCAGACCGCACGAGCCGCCGGGGTTTCGCTATCCTTGAGATGGAGGTATGAACTTTCTTTAACCTGGTCCACTTACCGTATGGTGTACATCCCCTTCTACAAGTGGCACGGAGGACCTAACCGCTTTCTCTCCTCAAACATCACTGGGGCATTACATGCAGTTACGGAGCGGATAGCCTTTGACTCCTGCAACAGTGCCTATAACAGTTCATAGGAGGAAACTACACCTACCTTCTGGGCCGGTTCACACTTTCAGAGACAGCAATTTCTGGTGCCCACATCACCCACTCTGGAGAATGTGTTTATAGCTATAATCCCTGCACTACCCCAACACCTTCAACCAGGATTGGAATTGCTTCAGTGGATTTTGCTTTTTACTTTCCTACAGGTTTTTTCTTTTTGTGATATTCTATATGCTCTCCAATATATAAAATTTTTTTATGCAGGCAGATCTGTGATCACTTCCAAGAACTCTGTAGGCATTGCTCATCTCCATCCATGGGTTGGGCCCCCTATCCCTGATTAGTGTCTGAACCATCTTGTTCAATAATTCAATTGTGGTATCGGTTGATGCAGTCCACTGTATGTACATGTTTTTAAATGTTTTATTTCGTATTGTCTCCATACATGTTTGCAGTTCTTCCACCAGGCACAAGTGCCTTAATAAACGTTTTATATATATTTTTTTCACCACTACTCAAGTATCTCAGTGTATCTCTGGTGCCTATATCTGATCACCCTTAGTGTGAAGAGTGGGGGGAAACTAGTTCTGTTCTTACCACATTCACATATTTTTGTTTATGCATGTCCACTGGGATCAATAGGTACTCATATGGATACACTCTATTCTGAGTAGTTTCTATTGACATATATTGAGGCCCATCTTTGGAAACCATTTTTTTCATTTTTTGTTAAAGTAAACGTTACCTGGAGATATGTAGAGGTACACTGGAGATACACATGAAGTGGAGATACACTACTGGATTCTTATTTTGGAAAAGCTCATTTCCTGGCTGTCACAACACCCTTTGCTTCAAAACTTATAGTCATAAACCACAACTGTGCAGATAAGAATTCTGACTTTACTTTGACTTTCCAGATGTGCAAACTCATTGCAGGTCGGTGACTCAAAAAGTATTAAAGCCAGCATATCAGCCAGGCACCTAGCATTTTAAAAGCATGTCAGAGGAAAAAAGAAATTTCCTGTTAGGAAAGGTTTACTCTATCTTTTTGTATCTGATGCTTAATGCAGACTAGCAGAACATTTACTACCCAGACATAGTGTATATACTGACATCTAGTGCTCAAAGAGTAAAAACACAATGCAACTATTTGCTCTATTCATTGTAACATTTTCCAATGTGTCTTTCTAAATCACTAACTAAAAAGAGACGGGTTTTATATTGCCATATTAAATCCTTACACCAATCTTAACTTTACATTTCTCTGGAAATCATTCAGATCCAAAGCCTACTATATATCTAGGGCCCAGAATTAAAACACTTGTCATTTCCTGGAGACAGGGCAAACTACTTGTGTGTCACTGCTCCTCTCACTCCACTCCGCGCTCCCGCCTCGGCTCATTCACGGACACCTCCGTGCATGTGACCGGCGGACCCGATGTCCGCCGGTCACTCGCGATCGTCCGTTGTGAAGGGAGAAAGGCAGGCGGCTGATGTAAACAAAGCCGCCTGTCATTCTCCCCTGTGTAAAAGCACTGATCTAACGGTCCTGCTATGTAGGACCGTTGATCTGTGCCATTACACACACAGCCACATCCCTGCACAGTTAGAAGCACGCTCCTAGGGACACACATAGTCACTGCATCTCTAATAAAGTTAACCCCTTCTCTGCCAGTGTCATTTTTACAGTAACAGTGCATATGTATAGCACTGATTACTGTAGTAATGTCACTGGTACCCCCAAAAGTGTCAAAAATGTCAGTCAAGGGTCCGATCTGTCCGCTGCAATGTCGCAGTCCCGCAAAAAAAATCGCAGATCGCCGCCATTACTCGTTAAAAAAAAACAACAAAAATGACAAAAATCTTTCCCTTAGTTAATAAACGCAATAACTTTTGCGCAAACCAATCAAAATACGCTTATTGTGATTTTTTTTTTTACCAAACATAGGTAGCAGAAAACAAATTGGCCAAAAATTTAAAAAAATTTTGATTTTTACATTTTTTTGGGGAATTTCATATACAAAATGTGAAAAATATTGTTATTTTTGCAAAATTGTTGCTCTTTTTTTGATTATAGCGCATGATCAAAAAATTGCACAGGTGATCAAATACCACCAAAAGAAAGCTCTGTTTGTGGGAAATAAAGGACGTCAAATTTGTTTAGCTACAGCGTCGCACAACTGCACAATTGTCCGTTAAAGTCACGCAGTGCCGAATTGCAAAATAGGCCCTGGTCAGGAAGGGGGTAAAATCTTCCGGGACTTAAGTGGTTAAACTTTTTTTTTTTTACATTTCTTCTATTACTTCCTGGTTTCTTGCCTAGGCAAATTATGTCCTATATCCCAGGAGGTGGGGAAGAGAGGAGAAGGGGGTTTTCTTGAGGCAGATGGATTCCAGGGAGTAAATGCTACATGAGTCATTTGCCCTTACTCAAGATGGATTAAAAAAAAATAATAATAATTAAATGTTTTTTTTGTTTTTTTGGTGCTCAGATGCAGTGAAGATCCACTTTAAAGAGAAAAAAAACTCTATCCTTCCATTCTAGGGATGGTACATACCAACCTGCTTCTGCTTGGTGGCTATGTTTTCTGACTAGTATTTGGATTGAAACCTTTTGTACTAGTGCTGAGCTGTGTGGCAGTCTATATAAGTGAATGAATATGCATTGGCTAGATAGGTGCATGGTCCCTGAGCAGAGCCTGTGCATTAGGGGCTATGCGCCAGTCTCTGCGTACTTGCAAATGTATGAACCGAAAAAATCTGTTATTTAACCTGAGTTTTATTTGTGTTCTGACTAGCTACAGAGTGTGCTGGGAAACTGCTCTGTAGATTGCCCTGTTTGTCTGCAACTTTCCTTTTTTTACTAGTTTTAAATTGATCAGAGTGGCTGCCAGGTCACTGAAGAAAGGACAAGAACCAAGAACATGCAACTTCAGAAGCAATTCAGCAATGCCAGCTCCCATGTCTTAACAGGTTAAGCAACAGTGTTAATGATTTGTTTTGTTGGGGGGGGGGTTGATTTACTAAAAGCTAACAGGCTGTTTATTTTGCATGGGAATTTGCACCCTAGAAGGACATTTTTCCATAGCATAGTGAATGAGGTGAACCTCTGCTAAATTCCATTATCAAATCACGTGCAAGCAAAAATGATTTTTTTTTTAAATTTTCTTTTCACGTGATTGGGCATTTACTAAGCTCTGGAGCAACTATACTTGCAGGGTGCAATTGTACTTTTAAAAGTGCACAATCTTTTTGCCTTTAGTAAATCAACCCCAGTACGTTTCCTGATAAGTATTTTTTTTTTCTCGTGTTCTTTAACGACATCCACTAATTACTAATTTGTAACTCGTTTATTAAACTATAAATATTTTTCCATGTGACATACTGCAGACAAATATTATGTTTATTTAAAGTAAAACTTTATTAACAAAGTGTCTATAAATTAAGTCAACAGGACAATTCAGAAACAATAAAGTGTAAAACCAGCCTATTTTCTTTTTTCAGATAGAGTGGGAAAGAATTAGAATTACTAAGGACCTTATCACACTATTGCATTGTGGTAACACACATTACTTGCATATAATGTATTCATTCTTAATGACGCCCCTATGCACCTTGCTCACAGACATGTGTTGCAGCTCAGCAAATCATGCATTAAAGCCCCTTTTACACAGGGCAGATCCGTCCAAGCAGAGTCCGACTGCCTAGCGGAGGATCTATTCGCTGATCCCCGCTGAGCAGGTGGATGACAGGTCCTGTCCACTCCGCTATGCAGAGCAGACAAGGATGGTACTCGCTCTCCTCTATGGGGCGGACGGATGAAAACAGACTGCATGTCCGTTTCCACCCGATTGTCATCCGACCCAATGGACGGATGGCGATCGTATCGCCATATGTCTGTTTTCAGCTGATCCTGTCAGATTGAATGCCCAGCGGGTGCCGGCGGACACATATCCTCTGACACCTGCCTCCCCATAGAGGACAATGGGTGGCCTTATCAGATCAGCCTGAAAAATGGACCGGTGGACCCGATCAGTCCAATCATGTGAAAGGGGCCTAACATGCATTGTGGTGTGCTGCCAAAAAGTGCATTCACCTTTTTTGGTGATTGCTAGAGTGTTAGACAGCCCATTCAAAATGATCGGGCAGCCATAATGCAATACCCGTAAATCAACACAACGCAACAGTGTAAATATGCCCTAAAAGTTTTTTTCTGTTCTCTGTGGCACCAAGAGGGATACAAAAAAAAATTAAAAAAACTTTTCAGTAGACTAATACTTACCATACATAGAGCAAAATTCATCTTGTTCTGGCAGGGACAGCTGTCAAAATACAATAGCCACAGCAGGAGATTCATTCATCGGAGCTGTGTAGCCTAGATGGAGAAAAAATTTAGATTTTTTCTGTTCAGCCTGCAGGCTGAATGGAAAAAAAAATCTATAAGTACTTTGCCGGTTTTAGGTAAAGCTAGAGCTCCCATCAGGATTTTTTTTACAGCAATAAGTATAAGTAAGATATTCAGGGATAACCTCTAACTGGAACACAGATAGAACAAACAAAAGATGACGTGGCTCTAACCTTCCTTTAACATGTACAAAGAAATCCTGGCACTGGAAACTGAAAGCTTAGAGAACCCAAAACCTGTGGTGTCAAGCTAAATGGGATGGACGGCCATATGTGAAGTGCCAGTTAGTCCATGTCAGGGGTGCAGCTGTCCCATACTCAGATCCAGCTGAGAAAAGTACATCTTTCAAGCCTCTCAGATGGTGGAGGAGCCCAGGGGGCGACCGCACAAGAGCAGTAGCGGAGAGGAAGATCTGTAGCCTGGGGGTGGTGGAGGGGGGGGGGGAAAGGCACAACCCCCTGTGGAACGATCCGTCCGCAGGTCCGCAACAAGCCGGCGTCTCCTCACCTCAGCTGTCCCGAGCGGCGCCGGCGGATGACATCATCGGCAGGTGACGGTCGGCTCCCGAGAATCCGTTCCTGGCTGCAAGGCAGATGGTAAAGGCAGCCCCACTGTGCTAGATGTATCACACACGAACAGCGGTCACATCCAGGAAATGGGGGGATGGTGGTGGGATGAAGATTGAACGCCACAAGGGGGGGGGGGTAAAGATGATGGAGATTACATGTTTTGGGACAAGCCCTTCATCAGATCAGTCATCCGCCGGCGCCCGTCGGGACAGCTGAGGTGAGGAGATGCCGGCTTGTTGCGCACCTGTGGCCAGATCGTTCCACAGGGGCTTGTGCCTTCCCCCCCCCCCCTCCACCACCCCCAGGCTACAGATCTCCCTCACCGTTACTCCTCTTGTGCGGTCGCCCCCTGGGCTCCTCCACCATCTGAGAGGCTTGAGAGATGTTTCCATCCACCTCCCTGACTTCCGCCACAGGTGCTGCCTCACTTCTTGGATGTATCCTGCTTAACAGTATTTTCATCAGTTTTTAATAAATGTGACACTTATCATTTGTGACTATTTATCGTGATATTTCCTGTGTGACTCCTGTGCCCACCTGCAATTGTTTTGGGGAGCGCTTACATTCCCATCCATTTGTTGTGTTTCCTAACCTTGCCTTACACTACTACAAATAATACGTTTTTTTTTTTTTTAAATGTTGTCTGTATCCCTCTTGGTACCACTGAGGACAATAATCGCATACCTGACTGATCTTAGTGAAATTCCATGTTAAAATATACTTTTCAATCATAAGACATGCACTTACTGCATCTCTCTCCACAATTACATTATCCATAAACTCCACAAAATCACTGTAAATTAGAAATCTAAACACAAAATGCAATGTAAATGTGCTACATTAAAAGTTATTCACCTCTTTCTGTGTTTTAAACCTAAAAAATAGTAATATAAAATTATATGCACGGTGGATGTGTTTACTCTATATATAACAAGCTGTTACATTCAATGCCATCTCTCCAACCAGTACCCCCACCCCAGTAGTCACACACCCCCTATTAATAGCATAATTCTAGAAGTTTGCTAGGGAAATGGTTTTTAACCTTCAGAGTATATTATAAGGCTCACCTAAATATGTATCAACGTGTTCTATTTTCCAGAAAGTACATGTAGTGCTTTGTCCCTTCTTCCTATGTGCATTCTTAGGCTAGATGTGAGGTTGGTCCACAGCTGTCCAATAATGCAGCTTGCAAGGGAATGTCAGCCTCCATGTTCCCGGCAAGCTGGCAAGTGCTTGGAGTTGAAGAAAAGAATCATTACTCAAAGCAGCCGTCTCCTTGCTAGCTGTGTTGTTGGAGGTGGGGGTGCCTTATTCCACATCACAGCTTGCCTTAGACAGCACATAGGAAGATGGGACAAAATACTATTGAATATGGGACAAAGTACTATTGAATATGTACAATGTTCCCTGAGGAACAAAACACATTAGTATTAATAATAATAAAAGTTTGACTTTTTATTCAAGCTTTAAAAGTTCAGAAATCCAAAATAATGTATACTATTAATTTTGGCTTTAACTCCTTGGCGCTGGCTCCTCCCAGCCCTTTAAGGGGTTTCAGATGCCAAAAGGTGATGTGGGATTTATGATCAACACAAACGAATCCCTCAAATTTAACAAAAAATACCAAACAGGCAATACACTGAAGCTAAACTGAACGAAGGGTGCGTTCGCTTACGCATTTTAAACCATAGGTATTTAAAATATAACTTTTATGCATTCCTATAAAACGTTATCTGGACCAGGGCTCTTTTTTTTGAAAAAAAGGTGCAGGAACTCAACCACGACCCCCCCCCCCCCAAACTGGTCAAAATTTCACTAACAGTGGGAGGGTCCTAAATGGGGATCAAATACCAGGAGTGCATTATGTACAGAGTGCAGAGTTTGGTGGGGTTACACACAGAGTGCAGAGTTTGGGGGTGTGCTACGTGCAGAGTTCAGGAGTGTGCTACGTATACAGTGCAGAGTTCAGGAGTGTGCTACGTATACAGTGCAGAGTTCAGGGGTGCACTACACAGAGTGCAGAGTTCAGGGGTGTGCTACATGCAGAGTTCAGGAGTGTGCTGCATATACAGTGCAGAGTTCAGGGGTGCACTACACAGAGTGCAGAGTTCAGGGGTGTGCTACGTGCAGAGTTCAGGAGTGTGCTGCATATACAGTGCAGAGTTCAGGGGTGCACTACACAGAGTGCAGAGTTCAGGGGTGTGCTACATGCAGAGTTCAGGAGTGTGCTATGTATACAGTGCAGAGTTCAGGGGTGCGCAACACACAGAGTGTAGAGTTCGGGGGTGTGCTACTTGCAGAGTTCAGGAGTGTGCTACGTATACAGTGCAGAGTTCAGGAGTGTGCTATGTATACAGTGCAGAGTTCAGGGGTGCGCAACACACAGAGTGTAGAGTTCGGGGGTGTGCTACTTGCAGAGTTCAGGAGTGTGCTACGTATACAGTGCAGAGTTCAGGAGTGTGCTATGTATACAGTGCAGAGTTCAGGGGTGCGCAACACACAGAGTGTAGAGTTCGGGGGTGTGCTACTTGCAGAGTTCAGGAGTGTGCTGGATATACAGTGCAGAGTTCAGGGGTGCGCAACACACAGAGTGCAGAGTTCAGCCTTCTTCCACAGCTGCTTAGCTCTGCATCCCCCATCCACATCTCACTTTACCCCTCTTCTTCTCTAGTACCTTTCCTCACACTGTAGATGGATTCGCCTCTCTCCCTTGCAGAGAAATCATCCAGTGGGGGTGTCAGCATTCACACTGCACCCCAAGCACCGGCATCTCCTTTGTCCCCATACTGCACCTGGAAAACACAGGAAGTCAAACCTCTGTGAACTGAGTTCCACCCAAGTTCCAGCTGAAAAAAAGCCCTGACCTGGACTGTATATATATATATATATATATATATATATATATATATATATATATGTATATATAATTATATATGTGTGTGTGTACAAAAAAAGGGAGGGTGGGTTTATTAGTTGGCCAATACTATACCAATGATTGAGTGCACAGTGATAAATAATCAAACCGAAAGAGAAGATAAATAAGAAAAGGGAGGAGAAGTAAGAACAATTACTCTCTCCTATGGAGTATCAAATTTGACCTATCTAAACAATATGGTCTATAAAGATCTGGGTAGCCACATGCTACTAATCAAATCTATCAACAAAACCTGTGAAGCTCAACCTCTCTATCTCATATCTTATATATCTTCTCTGAAAGCAGAGCTATCCACTGTAGGTAATGCTTGTCTGACATTTGAAACCGCAGGTATTACCTGCCTGGCCTTAGTCTGAAGGCTGAAAAGCTATACACACCTGCATCATAAGGAATCTCTCTCATAAACTTACCTATCAGATCTGTCTCAGAGAATATAACCTGTCAGAATCTGGATAACTACACACTATTGGATGGACTGGCTGTTCTTACTGCTCAAAAAGCTTGTGGCTATCCGACAATTGAAGTAGGAAATGTTACCTGCCTAATCTAAATCTGAAGGCTAAAGGAGCTATTCAAATCTACCTCATAAAAAATCTCTCTCATAAATTCTCTCATCAAATAAGTCTCAGAGTCTATAGGCTGTCAGTATCTGGATAGCTATGCACTATTGAAAAGGCTGGCTACTCTTGTTCATCAAGCCATCCTAATGCCTACTGTTCTAAAGTAAAATGACTGGCTAACAGTTAGACTGGCAAATGTCGTCCTGCCTAGTCAAATTCTGAAGACTAGAAAAGCTAGTCAAGCCTGCCTAATCAAAAAATTGAAAGTTGCTGGCACTATTGAGCCTGCCAACACTAATGAAACACCCTCCCCATAAACCATGCTGTACCCCAAAGCTTAATAGTGCTTCAAAAACAACTAAAACTCAACATGTTTCGCTAAGTAAATAGGCTTCGTCAGGAGTGGAAAATAAAAACACCAAAGTGAAAGGGTCAAAAAAATAAAGAAAGAAAATGGAGGGACCCCCGCATGGCTGGAGTAAAAAATCATGATTTATGATCAGCAGTGATCAGGAGCTTTCCGACAGCTGTAGGCACAACTGTGTTTGCAATGTGGTGTTCAAATATGAGGTGACTTGGCGCTAAGGCCCACCCGTTGATAGGCCACATATTTGCGTGCCATTGGCACCAAGAGGATAAAGTGTAACTAAACCCAGGACCCTGCATTCACTATATCTATTCGCCCACAGTAAACAGAACATGGGAAAACAATTATTTTATAAACTGCTAAATACCTTTTCTCATCAGCAGTATATAGCAGTCTTGTGACTTCTATCATGGTCCAGCTGAGCACTGATTAAAGCTTGTAGAAGGAGTTTTCCTTCTCCCCTGATTGTCCTATGAGATTGTATGACCCCTGAACCTCTGTCGGGACAGTGCTGATTGGCCTTGTGCTGATCAAATACACCCTCCCAAAAAAACAAACAAAAACCCTCTAGCAATACACACCAAACTGAGCATATGCATAGTGCCATCAAGCAAAAAGGAATGACCGCACTTCCGATGAAATTCAGAAAAAGGAGTGTCTTTATTCCACATCAATCAAATGGCAAATACAGGTACACACTGTGAGTGCAGGCCAAAAACGGTAGACGCGTTTCACAACTGGATGTGTCGCTTACTCATTACTCAAACGCGTCTACCGTTTTTGTCCTGCACTCACAGTGTGTACCTGTATTTGCCATTTGATTGATGTGGAATAAAGACACTCCTTTTTCTGAATTTCATCGGAAGTGCGGTCATTCCTTTTTGCTTGATGTAATCCTGGATTGCGGATCCGACCAGCACCTGATCCCAGTCTCACCTGGAGCGGTCTCCCCAGCTTGGACTCTGCATATGCATAGTGCCCCCAAGGCTCTGTACTCAGAAGATTGACTGGGGATAGTAAAAGAAGGAGAGGATCAGAGAAGACAGGATCAAACAGGCTTTTTACACAATGCGAAGGATTAACCCCTTAGGTTCAACCATGAGAGTATAACAAGCATGCATTACTTCATATACAGACTGGTTTTTCTGTTGTGTGTTTAGTTACACTTTATGCCCAGTACACACGATCCGAAAATCGGACGACGTTCCGTCCGTTTTTGTTTGGTTGCTAGGAACTCTCAATTATATTCGCAAATGGGAGAGGTTACTTACGATACGAATTTTCTCGGACGATTATTCAAAAGCTTCCGGTATGCGTAACCACGCTGTAGCGTGTGAGGGGAAATGATGTCTACTGCTCATGCGCTGTCTACTGCTCACCATTTTTTTCGGACGAACAACATACTGATAATACGATTATCGTATGATGTGTTATAACACGATCAAAATTTTATGCTTGCACGACCGGATAATATCGGGCAAACTGTCGCGATCGCCTCTCGTAAGCTGTGTACTAACGATCAGATTATCGTCCAATCTTTTCACAAGCGTTATTTTTCGTCCGATTTTCGGATCGTGTGTACGGGCCATTAGGTTTGTTTAATATTCCCCAAAGTGCAGGCAGTAGTTGACACCGTTGAATCATATGTAACTATAGGATTCATTCTCTATCATCTGGATTACTGCTGAATGAAACATTTATGCTGAATGATCTTTATCTTGAAATGCAAGTTATTGGAGGGAGCATATTGTCTGCCTTCAATGTAATGCTTCAATTGAACTGTTCACTATTTAGAACAGTAGGCGATAGGTCCATATTAGCTGAACTTCAGAGAATCTTTTGGTCCTCCTATGCACACTCGGTTTCCATTCTCAGTGTGATTTGGCTATAAATGTATTTGGAAGTATTCAGAGGGGGTACGTATTAGGGTTAGATTAAGTTTATGAGAATGTTTAGCTTGCAGGTGAGGTGCAAGAATGACTTTAAGGTCAACATTTATGCATATGGGTTATGTTTAGCATTAGGGGTTGGGTCAGGTTAAGAGGTTAATGGCCAAAGCTAAAGATTCATTTTAGGTTTAGAATTAGGGGTTTGGTTTAGGATAGTGTTAATTTACAAGGTTATCGTGGCCTTTCCAGTTGGACACAATGTCATTAGGTGTGGAATATTGTTAGTGACAGCACTATTTAAATCCAAATGTACCTGCCAAAATGATCAAGTGTAATGTGAACGTGTACTGAGCATGTCAGATCCATCATTGTGTAAAGAAAAGGAGGGGGGTTTCCAACCCTGTCCAAAATGGGCAGAGGCGGAACCAAAAGGGGATTTAAGTGTGCCACTGATGCAATAATTCTTTCCAGATTCAGTCCATATTTAAAAGTTGATAAAAAAGTTCCAGGAACTCCTTATATTTTAATACAGTCCCTTTGTGGGCTCTTTGAAATTTAAGTACTCTGTTTTATGTATAATATATGTATACAAAACTGTAACGAATATGTATGTCTGTCTGTTTTTAATGTATATTGAATAAAAACTTTTTTATCAACTTTTAAATATGGACTGAATCTGGAAAGAATTATTGCATCAGTGGCACACTTAAATCCCCTTTTGGTTCCACCTCTGCCCATTTTGGACAGGGTTGGAAACCCCCCTCCTTTTCTTTACACAATTTCTACAATGGGGAAGGTGCTAATTGATTATTAATGATTAGTAAAGCCAGTTTCTCCCCCTCCACAACCCCTCAGATGCATCATTCTTCCTGACCCAGCACTCATGTCATGGTTCTCAAAAAGAATCTGCTTTTTTCATGAAAGTGTCTGAAAGAAGAACTGAAACAGCCATGATATATGAAAAATTAAAAAGACCTTCACATGAAACAGTCAACACAACTAGTTCTCATCTCAGTCACGTCCATATGTGAGCCGTAAGGTGCAAAGACAACCAGATTCTCATCAAAGCAAATCTGGGGTCACAGGCTGGATATATGTATAGTGCCATTCCTCAACAGTGGCCCAGAGGGACCTCTAGCAGGGTGTGTTTTCATACTGACAGGTAAGAGCAGAAATATATTTAAAACAGGCGCCTGAAAAACTACAAGAGGTGGAAAACAATACTTGTTAGCAGGCCACCGAGGACCAGTGTTGAGTAACACTGAAAAAGTAGATCAGTTATTAGGGTGTGCTACATGAGCATATTAAAAGCAAAAACAAAATAAATCCAAACCCTGAGAAAAAAAATGACAAAAATAATCAGCATAGGGCTTTGTCTAACTGCTCTATTTCCCAAGTCCCCTCCCTACACACACAGTGACTGCTACAAAGTACGGCCTAGTAGTAAACACTTGAGTTATGGCTTCTCAGAACTTCACTGGAAACAAGCTGTTAGCTGTGCTTGGCAAAGTGTGGCAGTTCAATTCCAGTGTGGAGGTGAATCTCTCCATGAGCCTCCAGAGCAAAGGTAGGATGAGCTGCTTCTGTAAACCGATGCCTGAAGGTGAACAGCAACTGTCCTTTCTGGACATTATAGAAAGAGAGTCTTCCCTTCCTGTAGTCTAAAAGAATGCCGACCCGGACTGGAGGCTCCGTCAGGTGGACTTCACTCCAAACTTCATTGTGGAGGAACTTATACGAGAAGCTGAAAGAAGACACAAAAATATTGTAGCTGTATGAATTCAGAAAAAAATGAAATAGCAAAAATGTTGCTGAAGCAGTTAAAAATGTATGTAAATCCCAAGAATTAACATTTACTATCTGTTTGGTAAGTGCAAAAAAAAAAAAATCTTTTTCTTGGACTCTATTGAGGAACATATGATGGTAAAATGCAATGTATGTATTTCCAGACCTCGCCAGTCACTGTGGGCATACCCCTGCAGTGTCTTCAGGGTCTGGAAACCATAAAGATGGATCACAGCCCTGGGACTGTACAGCACCCTGCAGAATTAGCCAAGGTGAGCGCCCAAGCAGGATCCAGTACCCGAAGCAGCATTACAGATTATTTTACCATCCTGTGTTCCCCACTAGATGATAAAGAAATACCTTTTGATCATGCCAAAAATCTTGTTAGCCGATACCTTCCTTTTTTTTTGAGGAAGTTAAGGACTACAGGACCCAGATCATCTATTTTATAGACAATTAGACAAGGGGTGGTTACAGCAGGTCTTCCCTGTTGTTCTAATACAGTAGGGCCAGTGAGTAATGTCATATTAGAACATTAGGTGTTACTGATAGATCACCAGTTGAAAATTAAAATGATATTAAAGGTTCAGCTTTATTTTCTTTTTTAAAGAACAAACATGTCATACTTACCTGCTCTGTTCTCTTTTTCTTAGGTCCCCGCCGGTGCTCTTGGCTTCTCCCCCTTGACCAGTGCCCCCAATAGCAAGCCGCCTGCTATCGGGGTACTGGTGGGTGCTCTCTTCCGAGCCCTGCTTTTGCATCCATAAGACACAAAGCCGCGGCTAGGTGCCACCCCCTGCTCTCTCCTCATTGACTTACTGGCTGTGATTGACAGCAGTGGGAGCCAATGGCTCCCACTGCTGTCTCAGCCAATGAGGAGAGGGAGTCCAGGGGACAGCCAAGGGTCCTGTGCACATCACTAGATTGAGAGGGGGCTGAGGTGAGTATGGGGGGGGGGGGCTGCGGGGGGAGCAGTACACAGAAGGTTTTTTACCTTATACATATTTTAGCCACTTTTTAGCAATTACAGCTGTTTACTCATTTTTAGTTATGGACCAACTAATTTGGCAAAAACTTTTTCATGATAGCAAAGTGACTACAGATGGCTTCCTATTGCACATGCTCAAGCACTTTGTGAATGGTCCTGCAGCTATAGGAGGGAAGGAGCAAGGGATGATCTCTTCGCCTAGGTGAGGATTGCGGGAGTGGGAGCGGGTACCAATGAAAATTGGAACTTGCCCCCCCTCCCCCCTCATATACCTGTGACTCAGAGCGAACAAGCGGGATTTCACTTTTTCAGTGAAGTTCCGCTTTAAGGAAAGAAAAAGGATGAATCAGTTAATAAGAGCAAATTATGGTGAACTAGGGCTTAAAGATGGATTGAATAGGAATTTCAGGAAAAAAAGAACTTTGCAAGTTTTCACCTGAAAAGAGTAATAGCTGTAACCAATAACCAAATAGCCACATTGTTTCTATCTATCGTCACTGTAGTAAATTATTACAAATGATTCACTCCCGCTGTATGTTGTACACAGAGTAGGACCTTGGCTGTGCAGAAATTGGAGGCCATAAGAATAATCATATCAAATTAAGTCCTGCAGGGCATTTCTAGCAATCATGGCCAAGCTGTTGCCTGCCCATTTCCACTCTTCTTACCTCCCTATTGTCTACAAATAGGAACTGACAGACCTACTAGCCAATGGGCAGGTGAGCAGAAATGGACAATCCACAGATTATCCTTGAAAACTGGGTACTCCCTCCAGGTCTAAATTTAAGTCTTCAAATATAAAAAAAAGTCTCAAGGTGTACCTAGTATGTTCTTCACTCTCTCAAATCTCCTAGTGTATAACATGGAGGTAAGGGGGAGTAAAAGGGGTGGCCCACCTATTAGTCACGCTGGCTGTCTTCAATATTTCCTTAGCAGGGTACCGGGTTATGAAGATGTTAAGGTATTTTGGAACAGTGATTAATAAATCTAAACTCCAGAAACAGCTAAATTAAGTTTTGATACCTACTGTATATACCATATTTATTTTTTATGAAAGGCTTTGTAATTCTGTACAATCTTGATTTACATACCTATGCAACACCTGCGCAGAAAGGCAGATGACACCCTTACATCCTGATTTAGCAATGCAGCTTTATACATCACCTCTTCCTTCACTAGACAACGAATCAGAATCTTCACCTCTATCAAGAAAGCCCCCCCTCAACATATACTTACCTTCGCTTCACTCCCCAACTGCCCCATACAGGGAGCTTGAAGCTGATGGAAATACCCAGCAGAGCATTCAATGTGCTTGACCAATAGGTGCTGTCACATGGGAAGTCTATAGCCCTGTATAAGCTACAACTCTGGCTTGTAGCTTACGCAGGGCTTTCTTTTGCTCCTGGTTACTGAAGAGAGTGGGGTCGGTGTTGAAAGCAATTAAGTACGGCATATGCTGCTAGGGAAAGTAAAATTTAAAGTGAATCTGTTACCCTTCTACCCTGCGTGGTAAAAGCACAGGATCACTTTAAGCCCAGCGCTCTGCGACATACAGTTTGTTTGGGACATTCTTTACATGGTATTACTAATGGGTCCTCCCAGCATACACCATCTTTGTTTTTCGGACAAAAAGCTGAAATGACTTATAACAAATTCTGATGATTTTAGTATCACAGTTCATTCAAAAACTGCAACAACAGCATATGGTAACTATTCTGTTGTGCTGCTTTGGTAATGTCATTAACACAGAAGGTGCTTACAATGAAAGTGTTGAAATTTTGCTTGATGTATCTACCCACTTAAGCATGTTTTCTAAATTGATTACGTAGGTATTGCTGGTTATTACCTTGTAGAAGAACAGGAGCACTGCATACACCATGATGTGCTGTGTTGTGCAGAGGCATCTTCTTCAGGAGAAGGGTGAAAGGTTGCACCAACGCTGTATGCACTGCACTCCGTTACCATCATCTCCCAATAATGTCTCCCACTGGCTGGCAGTAGCTCCCCCAGAACTAAGGGAATTCTATGAAAAAAAAAAAAAAAGGTTATAATATAATATATAGGCAGTTGATAAAAAAAAAAAAAACCCGTTGAAATGTTTTATTTGTTAAAAGCAAAACGAATAAGCTCTGGTTGCTGAGATATGAGTAGAATGGTGGGATTTGAGTAGTATGCCAGATACTTTTGTTATTCTGAAGAAATCATTGTTTGTTCCTCTGTGCTGAGTGGGTCAAATGGGAGTGGTTTCATAATTATCTGTCAGACGTGTTCCTATTGGGAGTATCTCACCAAAAATTACATTGATTTCTTCAGAATAACAAAAGTATCTGGCGAAGAACCTGGGCTTGGACACTGTAGGTTTCGGGTATCTGCAGACAGTTTTTGGAATCCTTCAGCTTGTGGGAGGTCCAATTTTTGGCAGACCCCGGAAATATGGCAGCTAATCCTGGTGTATAAAAAGGCGGAAGTGACGGTGCGCAAACCACTCCTATCTCAGTCGATGTCCAATAGGAAGAAACGCATCAGAAAGGAGGCGTAACCGCCACGAACGTCACTCGCAGTCCGTGCTGCAGCCGGGCGCGAGTCTACTTAGGAATTCCCTGCATGATTGTATCAAATGCTGGTTTCATCTCATCTCATGTAAGTGCATTACTGTCTGCTTGAATAAGCTGTTTGGAAGGTATCACACTATTGGCTACTCTATCTTTTATACCACATGTTTGAGGGACCTTCCGCTCTCATGATCCAAGAGATACCTTGTTAGAGGTGGGATACAGAGGAGGAGATAGCGTATGTTGTTGAACTTACAAGCGCTTATTGTCTGCAGTTCGGTAAGAGACCAATTTGGCTGATTTTCACTTGACGATTGGAAGCACCTGAGATTGCTGTGGATTTCAGTTTATTTGTTATTTATCTGCACCTTATTTTCCGTCTGGTAAGGAGGAATTTCACCTGGTGGTGGGCTTTCACACTGAATTTGAGAAGCATTTTTTCATTGACTCAGCAGTTTGATTCACCACGCATGGACACTTATGAATATTTATTTATGGACTTATGAATTGTTGCGTTTATAATTTTCACCCATACCATTTACTTATATTTGTTTTGTGTTTCTGTTTAACACATTTTCCTATTGTAACACTTTTGAGTGATTTATTTGGGATTTACACTTGTTTTAGCGCACCCACAACATATTAGTCACATTTTCGATTGTGGGGACCTTGTTTGCAAGCTTAAGGATGGTTTCCTAACCTTAAATTGATATTTTGCCATGCTTGGGTTCCTGTATACTGTATGTACCCCTTTCCTATGGAATTGTATCTGTTGTTCTGTATGTCTATTAATGCTTTAATAAAAATGGTGTGGGTGCTTCATACCTGTATGTATTGTTTGTAGTTCTTTCATATAATGCTTATAATGTAATTATAATCAGAATCAGGCTTATTCTATAAGGTAGAGCTAACTACAATAACAATGTGGTGTTAAACCCAAAACCAAAAATGTAATATATTGCAGCTTTTGGGTTTTATACTGCTTAAAAGACAATCTTAGCAACCAATATTTTAGTTGAATGTACTGAGAATAGTTAAGAGTTCAGAACTCTGATTGGTTAATATGGGTTGCTGAATTTTGTACTACTTAATTTTTTATACTCTATTAAAGTGAACTTCTAATTCATTAAAGACTTTTAAAAGCGGAAAGTTTGGAATTTAAATGGAGCCCTTTTTGGCAAACTTAAATGGATTGTAAACCCTCACCTTGTAAAACAGCCCATTAACCTCCCCGGCGGTCTGATTATGTCAGGATTTTTGATGTCAAAGCGGTACATTGTTTTGCATGGAAATCTGTTGTTTTGTATTTTAGGCCTGTAATTCTTAGGAATAACTCACCTAAATCTATCCACACAGGAGTCTAGTAGACATCCCGGGTATGATAAAGTTTGAAACCCAAAATCATAAATTATAATATAATAATAATACATTTTATTCAATAATATAATCAAACCAAAAACACAGAAATGTGTATAAACAAGGGGGGCGATATTACTAGTCACTGTAAAAAAGGTTTAGTAAACATCTCGGATATGAAAGATTTTGAAACATGGGACTACACAAAGTCCGACGCCACAATCGGGACAATAGAATCTGGTTTCCTTTCATATTTTCCTTCCACTGTCATCTCTCTTCGAGCAACAAACCACGCACATCCTTGTGCTTGTGCTTGTGCTGACTTTTTCTCAGTTGGTGGGATGTAGTCCATGAAGTAACGACCAGTCAGGTGTTCCGGGTTGACAACGCCAACAGCATGACATCCAGATCTATTCCCAGCTATTGATGGTGTTTGGTGATTCACAAAGATATGTTCGGCAACTTTCCAAATAAAGTCCACATGAATAACAGGTTTGTCACTCTTTTTTGTGAGCAGAATGTATGCATTCCACAAGCATTGCTCAAGAAGATGTCTGAAGATCTTCTTATAGTACTTATTTTGCGGTTTCCTTATTGCTGGGTAGAATGTGGGCTTTGTCAACACCTCCCATGGTGTTGTTGTAGTCTATCACTACTTGTGGCTTCATGACTTCTTTCCCGCCTTTCATGCATACCATAACAGTGGAGGTATTATGCACTGTACTCTTTAGGCACACATCTTTCTTGTCCCGCCATCGCAGTGCCATAGTTTTGCCTTTCTGCCAGACAACCATTTCTCCTGTCTTGAGCTTCGTTTTGCCAAACATTGGCGGCATGTCGCGCCGGTTAGGCCTTACAGTGCCATAGGCATCGGTTTTGTTTTGCAGTAGAACCTCAAAGTTCAGGAGACATATAAAAGTTTTCAGTTGTTACACAATAGCCCTGATTTAGCAATGGCTCAATTAGTGAAAGAACAGAAGGTGTTGCCAAACCATAATTTCTGTATTTTCGATCGACTTTTCCAGTGTATATCACTGAATTCCAAATGTAGCCAGTTGACGATTCGCATAGCATGTAGGATTTTACACCTAATCGTGCCCTCTTTGATGCAATCTATTGCACCCAGCTGAGCCTTCCCTTGTAGGCCATTAGACTTTCATCTAAGCTGATGTCTCTTTCTGGCACATAGCTCCATTGGAAATTTTGTAGAATCATTTGATATACTTTCCAAAATTTCTTTGGTGCAGTATGAGTAGTTTCATCAAATTCTTCATTCTGCTAACTGATTTGTACCGCAGTCAATAGAGCACCAAGTTCTCACATCACTCTCACAGGTCAGTCGCAGAATCGTTACTGTCGTCACTTTCAGTACCTGATGACATATTTTCCCACAAATTACTATCGCTCAATTTTTCAAATAATTCTGATTCATTGTCGCTGTTTTCCAGTTCCTCTAAAAGCGCTTTTGAGCTAAAAGAACGCTTTTTGGATGCCATGGACGTTCTCAAGTTTCCAGGCCCACAGAACCACAAAAGTACAGGCAGGGCACTGGAAAAGACACTAGTTAAAAAGCTGTGGTGAAATAGATTGATACAAAGTTGCAATCCTGACAGATTACACTGTATCATGTCATTTGTTTTATTTATTTTTTGAATTTCCTGCCGGTTCCACCCCCCTGCGTTGCGGCATTCGCAGGGAAGGGAACCGGAAGACAGGTGGTAGGACAGCGGGAGGATGGCTGGAGGACGGTGGGGGAGGATGACGGGGGATCATAGCGGAAGGTACGTGTGATTGTGGGGTAATCCCAGGCGTGGCTCGGGGTTACCACTTTTGGCACTGTATATTAACCCCAAGCCACAACCAGGAATACCGCCAGGGAGGTTTAAGTTAAAAATAGAAATGAAAGGCAAAACATTTGTGTATATTATAAATACCCCCCCCCCCCTTTTTTTCTAAATGATCACATTCCCTCTGTTCCCAGCTGCATAAGAGCTGGGGGGAGGAGAAGCAACAGTGCACTGATATTCCCAGTGAAACACTGTGCAGGGAAGGCGTGTCAGGACAAGACTGATAATTGGAATTCCCAGCACAGCTAGAGAACTGACCATGGTGTGCTCAGTGCGGTGAGTGTGGTGAGTTAATAATAGGAAAACAGAGGAACTGACAGGGACACCAGGGATTTTACACACAGGAAGCCATACAAAGCGAACAGGATATTTTTTCATACAAGTGCATGTTATAGCAGCCACGTATCAGAAATATGAAATGTTGGGTTTACATACAGCCATAGGCAAAAGTTTTGAGAATGACACAAATATTTATTCTCAAAAAGTCTGCTGCTTCAATGTTTTTAGATCTTTTAAAAAAAGAAAAAGTGTATATCACTCGTGCCAATGAGTAATTAAGGTAAAATTAAGTAAAAATAGTGGTAGTGAGCAGCTGCTGTGGACATGCTAGGTGTGTGAAATAATAAGCGCGACTAATACACACTTCCTATGGCGCTTGCTATATGAATAAATAAGTGAACTAGTGATTAAAATAAACATAAAGTGTGCACCATTCAAGTACTGAATTATAAATACACTGAAATTAATAATAAAAAAATAAAGTGCATGGTGCATGTAAACAATCCATAACAATAATGTGCAAATCAATAATACATAAACTTTGTGGACTAAACCCTAAACATATATTATAAAGTCCTGAATAGGGTCCGTGTTGTAATATTAAAGTGCTTAACCACTTGCCGACTGCCTAACGCCGATCTACGTCGGCAGTCAGCCCCTCACAGGCAAAGTGACGTATGGCTACGTCACTAGCTTGTGATGATCTAGGGAGCGAGCGCGCGCCCCCGGAGGCGCGCTCCCGCGTGGTCACGGACCCCCCCGCGCGTGTGACCGGCGGACCCGATGTCCGCCGGTCACTCTGCGATCGTCGGGGGAGAGGGAGAAAGTCAGGCAGCTTGTGTAAACAAGCTGCCTGTCATTCTCCCCTGTGTATGAAGGATGATCATACGGTTCTACTATGTAGAACCGTTGATCACTCTTCATACATCTGAAGCAACAGCCAATCACAGTAGAAAGCACGCCCCTAGGGACACACATAGCCCCTCCCTTTCAAAAAAAGTTAACCCCTTCACTGCCAGTGTATTTTTACAGTAACAGTGCATATGTATAGCACTGATTACTGTAGAAATGTCACTGGTAACCCCAAAAGTGTAAAAAATGTCAGTCAAGGGTCCGATCTGTCCGCCACAATGTCGCAGTACCGCAAAAAAATCGCAGATCGCCGCCATTACGCGTTAAAAAAAACCAACAAAAATGACAAAAATCTTTCCCTTTGTTAGTAAACGCGATAACTTTTGCGCAAACCAATCAAAATACGCTTTTTGTGATTTTTTTTACCAAACATAGGTAGCATAAAACAAATTGGCCGAAAATGTTAAAAAATTTTGATTTTTACATTTTTTTGGGGGGGAATTTCATATAAAAAATGTGAAAAATATTGCTATTTTTGCAAAATTTACGCTCTTTTTTTGTTTATAGCGCGTGATCAAAAAATCGCACAGGTGATCAAATACCACCAAAAGAAAGCTCTGTTTGTGGGAAAAAAAGGACGCCAAATTCGTTTAGATATAGCATCGCACAACCGCACAATTGTCCGTTAAAGTCACACAGTGCCGAATCGCAAAATACCCCCTGGTCAGGAAGGGGGTAAAATCTTCCGGGGCTTAAGTGGTTAAACATATACAAAGTGCTTTTTGTGCTCAAAAATAGCTAACAAGTAGGTTATTTTCCGATGTTCCTCTTAATGGGTAAATGGAGATCAGATAGCAAATCACCCCAAAGTGACAGTGAGATAGGTGAAATTCCTACTCACCAGATGTACTTGATCTTGATTGCCTTATAGCAACAAGATCAAAACAGGCTTGAGTGTCTCACTGTAGCCAAGTAAACGCTATCCCTCAAGTGGCAATCCAACTGGTTCTTTACTTAATACGGGTTGTGGATGGTCTTACATACCCTTAGTGATAATGCAAAAAGAGACCAGACTCCTCATAGTGAATTCCATTTAAGGTGGTTAATTGCCCCATCGTGGGCAAAGAGGGGTTTTGCAATTAATTGCAATTCATCTGATCACTCTTCATAACATTCTGGAGTTTATGTAAATTGCCATCATATAAACTGAGGCAGCTGACTTTGTGAAAATTAATATTTGTGTCATTCTCAAAACCTTTGGCCATGGCTGTACTCTTTAAATTATGAAAGATGCAAGTTGTTGGGACCCCTAAAGAAGGAACCTATTGGTTCCCCAAAGCTTGCATTTGTAGAAAATTAAGTTAGCCAATTAAGGGTACCACATAAACACCTAACTTTACACAATAATCAATGGCCAACATGACACAAGACTTTACTAGCCTTTTAAAAGTAAAAGTTCACTCTAAGAGCATACTTTACAAAATGCCTATTGTTAGCTTTATAAGCCATTCTAATTTAGATTGATCTTTTTATTGCCTTTTGTGGGATCAGGAATTAATTGTCCCCCACTTGAGCAAATTAGACCATGCTTTATAGGGTTTTTACCGTCTTCTGGATCAACTGTGGGTATAGGATTCTGTATAGAGGTTTTCTATTTAGTTTCTATTTATATATTTGATTTCTTTTTTTTTCTACTGGTTGAACTGGATGGACTTTTGACTTTTTTCAACCTAACTAACTTTGTAACTGTATTACTGGGGTCTGACTTTCCCTGACTTCAGGACATAATCCTCCCACTTGCCATTCTACTGTCCATGTGGCTAGTAAGGGAACTTTAATAGCAAGTGCAGAATGGCAGCTGATTGAGATTAGCCATGTCAGTAACAAGGTAAAACTAAATTAGAGAGGGGCACAAAGGGGCCTTTCTGGTGTATTAGTAATAGCAGGCGTCTTATGGTGTCTGCTCTTTAGCAGGACTTTTAAAAATGTAATATAGAATACAGGTTCACTAAAATAAGACCACCCAATATACTTCAAGTAGCAGTGATGAAATAAAACCTCTCCATATGCTGCTTCACAGTTTTGGTTTCAGCTGAAGCTAACAAGATCCCAACCACCTCTGGTGCCTAAGAACTGTTATACAATGCTTTGAATTCACTTAGATATTTTTAAGCAATGTGGATGGCTTCACGCCAAACCTTGCAAACGCTACAAATACTGCTGTTATCACTTCATTTACTTCAAATATATTTAGTGGCTGGAAAGTGGATACAAACCCTGCGATTTCTCTCTCTTCAGCAATGCTGATCACAGTTCCATCTGGTGATAAGTCCAGGGCAGAGTGTGCAGTATCCCTCAGTAAGTGAAATCTAGTACCTGCAACAAAATAAAAGACTTTAGCATTCTGAACTGAATGTTCTTCACGCATTTCTTTTTCTAACAAAAATGGTAGCAGTGGAAATTAGAAGGGTCACAACTAAATAAGTGACTTCTCATCTGCCCCATGGGCCATATAAATAAATCTATAAGTGATGATAAAGAGCTTAGGAAACAATTTTGTTTACTTATCAGCTTAGACGCTATGGCACACATTTTCTTATCACCAAAATACAATAAGCCAACACTTTGAAAATCCATAAAGCTCTTCAACAGATAGAGCATGTAAAGCAACAAAGGAACTATGCTTCATAAATGTACAGGTCCTCTTTATGAAAGTGCAATGTCTTTTCCTCCTTGGTCCTTTTTTGTTCGGCATGATCTACCTGCAGTTAAAGAGCTTCAGGGATTTCAGAAGTGTGTAACGCTCCTGCGTTTCTTATATGGTGTGGATTTTCAGCTGCAGAAATAGTTCCACGTCAGTAGTCATGTAAGAGATATGCTGAGATACCATTCCCAACCTCAATGACTCATCATGTGTGGAAGGTCTTATTTCAGCCAGTAAATACACACAATTAGCAAGCTGGTTCCTAGAATGACTTTATGTATGTGGTAACACAATGATGAAGGTTGAGGGATAGGTTGAGTGGAGGTGATAGGTGATAGACACTTGAAGGTGAGACAGTAGCAGATGGATGCAGGAAGGTTTAGCAATGTTGTATGATAGCAGATGATAGAATAGTAGGTGGACATACAAAAGAGATCAACCCAGTGCAGAAAAGTAGCAGTAGTCTCAAGAGCTAGCAATCTAGTTTATGCAGATGTAATAAACAGTCTTTACTATGCAGAGCTAGATAGTGTAAGCTTAGTATAAGTTTATAGAGAATTCCCCTGCGGGGTACTTAGCACTATTAGCGATACAGCCGAAGGGTGGTTCAGGAGAGGCGGATGATCCAGTAGCGGGATAAAGGGATCAGCGCAGCGAGGTTCCGTCAGCGAAGTAAGCTTGCAAGCATGGAAGCTTCAAGCAAGGTTAGCATCCAAGTAAGGGTGTTTGAACGAACACATGTGAGTGAGAACTGACGCCCTAAATAGCCATCTAGTCCGGCGCTGGGTGATGACAGCTCCAGTCTTAAAGGTGTATGCGCACCTTTCCAAAAGTAAATGGTGGGGCGCATACACTTGTGGAAAGTGTAATTTAGGGTACCAAAGGTACCGGAACATTACAAAGTGTTGGCTCTTTTCTGAACATTTGTGGTGCCACCACCTGCCAAGCACCTGATTACCATTCTGGCTTTGCTGGTACATGTGCGGAATGGACTTTGTGTGTAACCTCTCTTAGTCCTGTTTTTCAGGACTCAAAAAGACAAGGCATTCTCAGGCCAATTAGGAGAAACATAATTTCCTTACTTTCTATTTCCAATCCCAGGTATTGTTGACAATTGCACACTCCATTATCCCCCCCCCCCCAAGAGTGGTACAGTCTGACCAATGGCTACTTAAGCCCTAATCCCACCATTGTGAAGGAATGTAGGCATACCCTGTCAGTTGGGCATAATAAATTGCCTAAACGGCATGGGATTGTGGCTGCCGTCATGTTTTTATAACGTAATTTAATTCCGTTAGTTTAAACGTTTTTGCCGCTATTGTTTTAACTTATCGGCTTTTTTGAACTGAGTTTTTAGGCGGGAAGCACTCGGATTGGCTGATTTGATTCAAATGAGGCGGGAAAGTCACGCGTCAGCTGGGCGGGAAACACGTGAGCCACGTGCGGCTACGTCATGGACATAGGCATATATAAAGGGCTGCGCGGCATCGGTCTCCTCAGTGTCTGAGTCGGCTTGGCGAGCTCCCCACCCCCCCACCCTGTCGTGGCACGTTTATGTGGTCTGTCACCCTTGGATCAAGGGGGGACTTGTTTGAAGATTTAAAGTTAAATTTTGAATGGTCATCACTCGAGTCCTACGGCTGAGTGATATGGTTTTTCTGGATTTAATTTATTAATATGTATGGATTATTTATTTATTTATATTTATTAATATTTATGATTATTTATTTGATGAATTATTAAAGTTGTTTGCAATAATTTAAAGAAACCAATAAATGTGCCGCGGCCAATTTTTTATCCATCCATGAGTGGTCTGTTAATTATTGAGTGGTCTGTTTCATTTAAGGTTTTAAGTACTTATCAATATTTATTGACATGGCAGTCTACATTCCCATATATTCCTTCATGCCTGGAATTATCTTTATTTATAAGGACTCATTTTGGCACAGATCAATATGAAGTAAAAGTAATGCTAAATGTAAGTGTAGGAATCAGAGGCATCAAGATTTTTTACTTCTGGTAAAAAAATAAAAATAAATAAAATCAATAAATCTTTCTAGTAATTGTTCTTAATGTCTGAAAACCCTGGAATTTGGCCCAATCATTAATAATTTGCCTTCACAAAAGGCATTGTTACTTCATTCCACCAGAGTGAGCACTCCACTCAAAGTCAAGGTCAATATAACCATGGCTGGTATTTCACTGCATTTTAATGTATTGCATAAATGTTGCATTATCTCAGTAATACTTGTGGGCATGTACATGCATCCTGACTGTGTGTATCTTTATCTCAAGTGACAAGTAACATTTTCTTTTACATGATGTCTATATTTTTTTAGCTATCCAAAAAATTGTGAACATGCAGAAACTAGTTATGACTTTTACTGTACGCTAAAGATTATTGAGACCATTAGGGACAACAAGAGAGATTTTTGGCGAAATGTTGCCATTTTGCAAAATGCATTGGCACCAATTGGGAAAGTGGAATTCAGGTGGTTTCTGATGGTGTTCAAGGGTGCAATGCCCTTTAAATGGCTTATGAGGGTTAGGAAAGCTTCTTTTAACTATCCTGGACCAACTCCTGTGCAAAAAACAACTTTTTTTTGTTCTTAGCCATATCATTCTATGATTTTTCACAGCATCAGAAAAACAACCAAATAAATAGTAGCATAAAAAGATATATATATATATATATATATATATATATATATATATATATATATATATATATATATATATATATATATATATATTGACAGTACACAACGTATGATCCACTGTATTAAAAAAGGAACACAAAGAACACTTAATAACAAAGTAAAACTTGTGGACCTTTTTATTTTCAAGATAATGTCACCAATGCAGCTCAACATGCAAAAGTGAGAGTTTCTGCTTTGATAAAATTTCACTGACAGCAGTTTACTAGGACTGGCTAAAAGCATAGAACAGTCGAGAAGTCATTGTTCCAAGGACCCGAGTGTAGCTGAAGTACTTGCCTTTGGTGGATATGAGTGCTGCTTCGCTCTGCTCGCTGCTTCCAAATGTATTGGCAGCTTTTACATAGAAGAAATAGTTCTCTCCTGGTTGCAGTGAAACTCTCAGCTGCTGATTCTTAATACCAGATACGGACCTGCAAAGTATACCCAAACCAGAAAGCAGCATGCTTACTAGGGAGAACATACAGTATATTCAGACTCATAAATAAGAACAATTTTAATTATAAATAAATAACTTAACGTAATGAGGTTGATTTATTAGAGCCAAATAGACTGTGCACCCTGCAAGTGCAGTAGCTCCAGAGCCTAGTAAATGAGGTAAAGCTTCACTTTGCAAAGAATACCCAATCATGTGCAAGGAAAATTAAAAATAGTGAAGCTTTACCTCATTTACTAAGTTCTGCAGCAACTGCTCTTGCAGAGCGCAACTGCACAGTCTATTTGCCTTTAGTAAATCAACCCCGCTGTTTCATCGTACAGCATCTTCCTCTGATCTTGTTTAGTGACCTTATACAGTGAAGCAATGCTCCAAACCATTTGTAGACTCTAACAGGTTGAGGAAGGACTGTTCAAAAATCCAAATGTGTGTTGGTTTTCTAAAGATTCATAACATATGGATGAGATTGTGTAAAATTAGATGTAACAGTTTGTAAAACTGGCATACACCTTACTATCTCTTCTTATAAATATATATATATATATTTTACCATTTCAATTCATTTTTTGTAAAATTCCTTCCATGTTTCACAGACTGTACAGATATATCTGTGGCCAACTTAAATATTTTACTTCCACAACTTAAAGGATAACTGACTGCTATCGAAGGGAGTGAATTTGAGGACACATAGGTAAAGTTGATCATCAAAGCTTACATTTTGTATCAGGCTATATAAATTTTAGATATCCACAAACGTGTCCATCAGGGGAAGAAACAGTCTGCTTTTTTGGATAATTTTTGCTGACTTCTATTTTCTCCAAGTTAGGCCAATGCTGAAACTGTTTGGCTGCTATCGCTCCTCGCGAAGACTTAGATAGGTGGTTTGTGAATGGTTGAATTGTTAGATATTTGAAGCCAATGACCAGGCTACAAGACAATCAGCAAGTTTTACCTGAGCCCCTCTCCCTCTGAGGAGTACTGCTTGCACCACTCCAATGTGAAGGTGTCAGTGGATTCTGGATGAGCAGTGTTCCATCTGATTACAGCAGTGTTCCAGCACACTGTGCACTCCTCTGCTTTAATCACCGGGGTGGAAGGAGCTACCAACAGAAAGAAGAGCTGTTCAGCAACTTGGTCTATGATACCTGCACAAAAACTCCATATTTACAATAGTTTACAACTAAACCAAAACTAACGATTCACAGAAATAACTACATGATATTCCAAAAATGTGCATCACTGTGTGTGTTTTTTTTTGTTTTTTTTAAGTGACCTACTTTCTAAAAGAAATGCATGGCTTTCCTGCTCTTTTTGTTTCCTTTTGTTAAAAGCTCACACAATATGGCAGTAGGTGGAACAGAATCTGCAATAGGCTGGTTTCATTTACTCTATATTGTCAAGAGTATTGGCACACTTGCCTTTACATGCACATGAACTTTAAAGGTATCCCAATCTTAAGCCCCGTACATACGAGTGGAAATTCGGCCGGGAATTTTCATTCGACGACCGATCTGCCGATTTTCGGCTTGTTAGCATGATGCTTCCGACAACCGACTCCGACTTTTCGGCCGAAAAAATCCTGGTGTGCAGGCTATAAAATTTTTGTCGACCATCAAAACATGTCCGATTTTCGTCTCATTAGTACAGATTTCGATGGAGAAAAATCTGATGAGCAAGAATAGGCATGCTCAGAGATGAAAGAACACATACAAAGCAATCCAACACATGACATCACTTCTGAAGTAGAATTCTGTCGTGCGGGAAAATTCGTGTGCAGTCTAGAGCACATTCCAACCAACAGACACGACTCTGGACAAAAGACGGACGACCGGTCGGCAGAAATTTGTTGCGTGTGTACGAGGCTTTAGTCTGTAGGCGATATTGAGTTGTCACACCCTTTGCAGCTTTAACAGCTTCAACTCTTCTGGGAAGGCTGTCCACAAGGTTTAGGAGTGTGTCTATAGGAATGTCAGACCATTCTTCCAGAAGCGAGTTTGTAAGGTCAGGCACTGATGTTGAAGGAGAAGGCCTGGCTCGCAGTCTTCACTCTAATTCATCCCAAGGGTGTTCTATCGGGTTGAGCAATGTTCATTGCTTACATGCTTTTGCACAATAAGAGCAGTTTTTGCACATGGATTATTTGCACATATAGAACATGTTCTAACTTTCAATATATTGCGACACACATATTAATTTACAGCAATTAGACTGCCAAGACTGGTAGTTATTATTGTACAAAACTAGTTATAGCAGCAAAAGCCTGGAGATAATACAGAGCAGCGCCAACACCCACTTTCATTTTGCACATTTTTACAATATGACGTGTCGCAAATTTTATACGCTATATTATTTTTTCTTTATTTGCTATTTTTTTCCCCATGAAAGTGGAGTTACCCTTTAAAGCCTGTGTCCATGGGGATTCTAATAATTGTAACACTATCCTCAGAGGACTCCATGATTTTAGAACAAAGAGAAAGAGAGCTCTATCTTTCCACCATTACAGTCCATGGAGTATCGGCTCAATGACTGGGTTCTTGGCCTCCCCACAAGGCTGCAAAGCTAAAACGTGTCAGCGTCTTGTAACTATCAGATACTGCTGAATTTTAACCAATAAATCTGAAGAGAATCATAGCTGGACTGCAGCAATTTTTTGTTTCTTTGACTCTATGATTTTAGCACGATGACAATGTTTCCTGAGCAGCATTAGCACTTAAGTCTGTTGCCCAGCGTTTGTCTTTACTACATCAACAGTCAACAAAACAGTTACAGAAACAAGAGTGTTAAAGTAACATCATGTGTTATGGTATAGATACTGTCACCAAAGGCCAGGAATCAAGCCAAGGAATAAAATAACTCTCACAAAAGCTTTTGGAAATGAGGAAAGACCCCGGGACAGATACCATTGCAGCTTGAAGTCTGAAATTCATCTTGCTGTAAATGCTCGGAGGAATTTGTGTCTGCTGGCCAAACAGAGGTGCTAAGCTTTCATACTCCCCATTACAGTATCTGATAAACAAAAGTATCGGATGTTTGCCAACAATCAGGGAGACTTTTGTTTTTTCATTGTCCTGCCAAAAGTTCTTGTCAGACGTTATGTATTTCTTGGAATAATGGACGAAAAAAATAATAGAGCCTGCCTGCTCAGTGCTCAAATGCGTTGTCATTTTGAATGGCACACCAAACACACCCAAAAGTTTGTGCTTTGAAGAACACCAGAGTGCACACAGGTGTGTGTGTTGTGGTGTATAATGGCGCTTTTCCACTGCATGGAACCGAACGGTTTGGCTCGTTTTTGTGCTTTTCCACTGCTGGTACCGCATGGTATGGTGTAGGAACGGTTCGGTACGGTACGGTGGCGCTTTTCCACTGCATGGAACGGAACGGTACGGCTCTCAAAAACAGTACCACCTCGATTGTGGTCCAAGAGGTACCATACCCGGTACCATATCCCACAATCCTTTGCATGCAGTCACTACTAGCCACTGATTGGTCAGAGAATCCCACCCACCCCGTTGTTATCCCACCCACTTAACTTTAGTACTACTTTAGTGGAAAAGCAAACCATACCGTACCGTAACGAACCGTTCCAACACCGTACCATGCGGTACTAGCAGTGGAAAAGCAAACCGGGCCAAGCAGGGCCGAGTAGAGCCGAGCCGGTACTTGCAGTGGAAAAGTGCCATTAGAGAAAATAGTACTTGCCTAGTTTTTAGGTGCATTATGCAACATTGGCAGTCTATGGCAAATAAATGGGCCACCTTAGCACAAAGCATGTTTGCACACAGCATACCACATGTTAACATGCATGCGGTAAATAATTGCAATGGTGAGAAAGGGATCTTAAAAAGGGTTGCAACCATTTGCACAAAAAATTTTAAAAATGTAGATTTGGTTGTGAAGAAGTTGTACAGAGGTTTTTTTTTTTTTTTTTTTTTTTTTTTTTAGGGGAAACCATAGTGTTTTAGGTCACTTAAAGTTAAAAAAAAAAAAAAAAAAAAAACCTTGAAAACTATCTTTTGCTATTTCTGTAAATGATTCATTATATACAAAAATGTAATATTGGGTACACACATGACACTGGTGTCAAAGTGGATTGTGGATGTTCCTAATAGAAAGTACAGCATATATGAATCCCTATAGAGCAGAAGGTTAAAGAAGAAGTCACTCTTCTGACTCCTTTAACTGTGTGTTAAATTTAAGCTTTAGCTGTTCAATTCTCTAACTCTTGCTGACCACATAACGGATATATATGGAGGCAAGAAAAGTGGGCCTTAACGCCAAGGCGCTGCACATATGCGTTCACTGCATGCTCCCGGCACACTAACCAAGTTGTCACTGACAGCTCTCAGTCATGGCTTCTGATTGGGAACCAGCAGAATGGGCTCCCAATTATGTGACCACTGTGAGAGCCAACTACAGTGGTCCCATGATAGAGAAGCTGCGTCCCATCCTGGCCATTAAAGCACATTGAAAGGGCACCAGGAGGAAGCGTAATGGGGTTAAATAACTTTTTTTATTTGGTAAATATGTAAATGGTGAAATTATACATTAGGACTCACTAAACTATCTCAGTTATATGACAACTCTGCTTAAAAGCCTTTCTCTACTCTTAAAGCAGAACTGGATTTGCCCAAGCAGCACCTTTTGCTCTCCTTTACCTTGTTACAAATGATGCCATTCTGATTAGAGGAATAAGTCTGCTTAGAAATATCTACTAAGTCACTGATATCTGGAGTATACGTATTCCTACTTGGAGGCTACTTTTCGTATGAAGATCAATAAATAACCCATTTATGGTCTTCGGAGATAGGTTCAATATCTGAGCAAAGATCCTCTGTTTTGGAGGAAATGGCTAGTGTCTTGCTTACTGTCACCTTGACACTGGTGAATTTATTGATATAGTATGTTGCTGCCCCAACAATGTTGAGGAGAGGTTGTGCAGGAGATATCGAATTTGTTTCCCACACCATTTGCCTTGCCTTTACGGTGAATTGGAGGAAATACCTCTCCAGACTACTGACCTTAAAACAATCTGAAAACTGCTTTTTGTGGCCAGAAAGAAAATTGATATAAGAAATGACTTCTTCTGACCCCTAACCAAACAAGCCTAAAACATTATATCTGCAAATCCAAAGGGTAACTCAGATTCTTCCACTCTATTTGGAATAGTTGGATGCATAAACAGCAATCTCTTTTTACCCTTCTTCGCCCTTGATAATTGTCATGCGTCCCCGTTTCGTAAACGGCTATGTAAGTTAAATGTGTTTGATTCCCTAGTAGTACAATACTTGTTATGAATGTCATATTATGTCTATGCTACTTTGATGCTAATCTTAATTTAATGTACTGCTTTACTGTGTACTGCGTGACTGGGTGACAGACCTTTATGTCTTACACCTCACTTTCTCTTTCCCTCCTTGTTTGTTTTGCTTTTGGGTACTGTAAGAACAAAGATTTAATAAAACATTTTCTGATAGAAAAAACATGCAAAAGGAGCCCAAAAGGCTCTTTCCCATGGGCTGCCCAATCAGGTCTGCCTGTCAGTTTTTTTAGGCCAACCTGATTGGAAGCTCCATATAGCTCTATTGTCAGGCTGCTGTAAATGGCCTTCCTCCTGCCTACCTTCAAATCTGTCCAGGTTCAGAAACAACAACAGAAAAGGACTGTGTCCTTTTTCATTTTTCTGGATCTAGATGTGATGGATCAGAAGGTGCCTGATGTAAACAGACACAAGTCAATTTATATCCTGCTGCCCATAAAGCTACACTATATTACCAAAAGTTTTGGTGTGCCTACCTTTACACGCACATCAACTTTAATGGCATCCAAGTCTCAGTCCGTAGGGCTCAATATTGAGTTGGCCCAATCTTTGCAGCTATAACAGCTTCAAGTCTTCTGTAAAGGCTGTCCACAAGGTTTAGGAGTGTGTCTATGGGAATGTTTGACCATTCTTCCAGAAGTGCATTTGTGAGGTCACGCACTAATTCATCCCAAAGGTGTTCTATCAGGTTGAGGTCAGGAGGACTCTGTGCAGGCCAGTCAAGTTCCTCCACCCTAAACTTACTAATCCTTGTCTTTATGGACCTTGCATTGTGTACTGGTCCAAATCATTTGGTGGAGGGGGGGATTGTGTTGTGGGGTTGTTTTTCAGGGGTTGGGCTTGGCCCCTTAGTTCCAGTGAAGGGAACTTTTAAGGCATACCAAGAAATTTTGGACAATTTTCTGCTCTCAACTTTGAGGGAATAGTTTGGGGATGGCCCCCTCCTGTTCCAACATGACTGCACACCAGTGCACAAACAAGGTCCATAAAGACATGAATGAGTGAGTTTGGGGTAAAGAAACTTGACTGGCCTGCACAGAGTCCTGATTTCAACCCGGTATAACAGCTTTGGGATGATTTAGAATGGAGACTGCGAGCCAGGCCTTCTCATCTACATCAGTGCATGATCTCACAAATGCACTTCTGGAGGAATGGTCAAACATTCCTAAACCTTGTGGACAGCCCTCCCAGAACAGTTTCAGCTGTTTTAGGGTGGGCCAACTCAATAATAAACCCTACGGACTAAGACCAGGATGGTATTAAAGTTCATGTGTGTGTAAAGGCAGGCATCCCAATACTTTTAGTAATATAGTGTATCACTGGTCCAGCCATGTTTGCCGGACATCAAGGAACAACGGCAAAAAGGCAGTGAACAAACATGTGTGTGCTTTAATGCACCGCACCTTAGTGTGAAGCTAGCATAACTTTTAGCTAGAAAACATAAACATTAAAATAATCATATACAACCTTTCATATTTAGGAGACTAAAATGAATACATATTAATCATTCATAATTTTAATTTGGAGCATGATACATGTTGAAAATATATATTACATTGTAAGCTCCTAGGCCTGTCCTAGCCCTCTTTTATTGAATTGTATTGTGTAACGGACCGTTTCAGCAGACAAGGGGTTAAAATCCGTTTAGGCGATATGCCCCTTTCTGAGAGACAGGCACAGCTACTGCAGAACACCAAACTCCCGAACTGGATACAAAATAGCACTCCAACCTGGAACCTCACGAATAGCTGCCAGCAGACGAACAGGAAAAGCATACATCAGCTTACACTCCTAGCAATCAGTCTCCAACAGCATACAGTGAATCCCCCCAAGAACGAGACAAAGCTCCGAGTTGAGGGTAAAACAGGAACAACAACAACAACATTTATTGGAAGAACACAGCACACTTTTATACAGAAATTGGAACATCCTTCCCCCAACAACCGCTTTCCCATTGGTCAATTGCACAGTACCTGCAGTTCCCATTCAGGTCCTCTTTTAGCCATGCAAATGAGGAATTGAAAATGAGTCAACAGGGATTGGTCAGATAGCTTTGACCAATGCAAGGAGACAGAAGCCCCAGGGGGCAATCAATGTACACAATAGTCAGACACAGAACAATGGTTCCCTAACGAGCCCTCAATACACATTACTCTGAGTGTCAATACATCCCTTAGCAGACAACAGGTGAGGTCATTAGCACGCCTGACAATAGGTGAATGGGGAGCCACTTTAGACAGCCCGTCTACTCAGAACTTCCTGTAATGACCATATTAGGAGTTGACTTCCTGTTCAGAGACCTCATGGCAAATGGGAACAAAAATCTTCACATTACAAGGGAGACATTTTTCCTGAATATGACTGTCCCATTTGTAGTAGTCCAAACCATATTTTCAGTGTTCAACACCCTCCTGGTCACCCTGCATTCACCAAATCCATACGAATTAGAACCAGGGGCTGTTTGTTCGGTAGATAGAATCTACCGAACGGCTGTGCAGAAAGGGAGAAATAAATCCTTCTGCACCATAAAATTAACCCTTTAGCTGCCGGTCCATAATCCAAAGGCAGCAGGCGGGCAACCAGGCTCCTCCAATGCAATGTGGCGAGGTTGGTCTCGTCACATCTTGTAACTGTTCAGTCTTCCTTTATTTTGTAAAGCGCTGCATAAGCTGTTGGTGCCATATAAATCCTGTATAACAATGGTATATGTTCCCTTAAGAATGACTTTGATTAATGGGGACCAGGATAAAAAGAGCACAAGCTTGCTCCTCTACAGGGTCATCCTATGCGGGTAAAACAAAGTCAATATTCAGATGTTTCCCTTATATTTTGGACCATTTTCCTTCCTTACTGTGTTTTAGCAATCTTCATCATTAAAGACCATTGCATCATGCCAGTCTCTCGATCCATATTAGCCCATGTCAGCTCTCTGTCAGTAGTCGGACATTCCAAGACAACCTTCTGTCCATACTTGCTGCCAAAACTATCTAGGCTGCCTTGTTGATAATTCTCTAAAATCAGTTTGTTAGCAGCCATAGTACATGTGATACTGGCACCAGGAACAAACAGAATGTCTGACTGCACAGTTTAAAAGGTGATTTTCAAGTGTTTAATAATTGGACTGTGTAAGAAGTGTAGGGTTCAGGAATAGTACCCCAGCAGAGGACATGTAAAGGACATGGAAGAATCCATCTTTGAAATCAATCTTTGATGAATGGTAAATTGAGAGGCCTAAGCTGCATATCTAGCAGCCTATTCACATTCACGCATATCATGAAACTGAAGGAACTGCTGATTTATTGGTCCTCATGGGGAGGTAGAGTCTAAACATAAAAATTACATCATAGTATCAGATTTAGAAATAAAGTGAACCTATGTTTTGCCCTGCAGAGAAAAGCAACAAGTTCACTTAACCGCTGCCTGTCCAGCTGCACATGTTCACCTTTATTTTACTCCCCCAATGCTCTATTTAGCCCATGGGAGGGAAGAGGAAAACCCAAGGTATAGTGAGCATGTGAATAAAGCTACTCTTGCTCTTCCAACATGCCCATGCTGGTGCTTGGTGATTGGCCCAGTGCGTTGGGGCGGTAAAAAGAGCACTTAGCACTATGTAAGCTTGAAACTGCAAATTTAAACTTTAATAGAACTTCCTTTCTTCGCTCCTGTTGGCCAAGCCTAATGCAAGGGAAGAGAAAGATGGTGAATATGTCCAACTGAAGAGGGTATCACGTATAGACAACCATACCTTTGTACAATTGTCCTTTATTTAATTCCCTCACTCTCCTGAATGTCACCCACCTGAATAAATGCTTGCCTTCCAGCGACCGCAGGTTTACCCTAAAGCTCATTATTAAGGCATGTTGACTGAATAAAAAAATTAAGTCTAGCTACATTTAATACTAAATATAAATGTATAATACAAAATGAGGGAGGTTTTTTTAAAATGACTGCACACAGAATTTGGTGCAGAGTTCTGATTCAGCTTCCAGGTTTTATAGTCAAAGCTTAATTGAACAAGCTGACATTAGAAGCTGATTGGTTACTATGCACAGCTGCACCTGATTCTGTGTGCACCACTTTTAGTAAATCCCCCATTTTGTCTTTAGGGCTCAGGCTTCATGCTGCAAGGGGGCTATACAGAATGCAGGAGCCTCTGGAACCTCCATAAAAACTTCCCTACGATCCATAGCTGCTGCATACAGCCACCCATTGCAAATACAAGATGCAGCTGTATGGTGATTTGCGTTATCACTTGCATAAAAAACATTCAGTATGCCCCAAGTGCAGTCAGTTTGTGTTCGGGCATACTAAAATGCATGTGCTTTACTCCTATAAATAACTGCGTCTTCAAATTCCTGTCAATGGCCCATTTTAAGCAGCATCTGTGGATTCTGGAAAGGTTTTTCATGGGTTTGGGGTGCGCATGAATGCTCTCGGGCCCCCTTGCAGCCTTGTGCATGAGCTCTTAAGGAAAATATTCTACGGCATGACTTTAACACTCTGCATCATATTGTACCACTAAAAGACTATGCTGAACTCTCAGCCACTCTAGCGAAAAACCCCAGTGATATGTAGGAATGACAAGCAATACCTACTCTGTGACCTGTAGAAATGGCAAGCACATTTTTTATAGGCTTAACTGCTGTCAGTCCTATCAGCATGTTTCTTCTAAGCTCTTGAGCACTGTAACATACCGGACTGGCTCCTTGGATCTGGCAAGGAACAAGTGCTGCTTGTCCTTGCCAGTCTGAACTCTGATGTATGGGTAATTGCAATAAGTAAATGCTAAGGCAAATTCAGGTACTTACCCTGTTTGCATTTAGAAAAAAATAGATCTAAGGCCTCATGCACACAGGTGCCTGGGACAGTATAAAGTTTCGACATATTTCCCTGCCCTGGAGCCACAGGTGCCAAGTACAGAAACCCTTAGAAATCAATGGCTGTGCAGGGGTATGTGCTGGTACTTTATAAGTATGTGCATGTGTATGGGCATAGAGGGCTGCATTGGGTTTGGGCTCCTGCTGGACCCAATGCAAATCTTGCGGGAGCGGGCGGTTTTACCTCTGCTGCGGGCGGGAGTGGGCGGTCAAAAAATTTTGCGGAGACCCGCGGGGAACGGTGCAATTTGGTGTAACGTATTTTCCAGCATATAAGACAACCTTTTTTTTATAATAAAAAAGATACCCCAAAAATCGCGGGTCGACTTATACGCCAGGTACTGTAGCTTCAGCTAGTTACAGAACATCCCTATTAAAAATGTTAGCCCATTGGATGTGTATACAGCACCTTTGGCAACTTACAGAACATCCCTGTGCTGTAATACTCTATGTACCGTGCTGAGCCAATCACAGCAAACGTTGTATTCTATTAATGCATACTGTACAAAGCCTGCTCGGATTGGCTGAGTCAGAGAGGAGGACTTATACAACCTTTGCCAATCCGAGCAGGCTTTGTATGCAAAAATAGAATACACAGCTTGCCGTGATTGGCTCAGCGTGGTACATAGAGTATTACAGCATAAGGACGTTCTGTAAGTAGCCAAAGCTTACTGTATACACATCCAGCGGGCTAAACTATTAATAATAGAGAAGTTCTGTATGTAGCAGAAGCTACAGTACATATTAGGGCACATCCAGCGGGCTAAAATATTTAATAGGGGCGTGATGGCTCCACTGTTGTTATGAAATGGTGTTGCCTCAGAAGAGGGGGTAGTCTTATACGGCGAGTATAGGGCAAAACCACAGGAGTAGACACAAACATTGCGGGTGTGGGCAGGAGTGGACACAAACATTGCGGGTGTGGGCAGGAGTGGACACAAACATTGCGGGTGTGGGCAGGAGTGGACACAAATTCAGCGGGTGCGGGCGGGTGTGGGTTTAATAAAACAGTCCCGCGCAGGGCTCTATATGGGCATACAACCCAGACTGCAAACTGCTTGTGTCCAGGGGAGTAGATCCATATGTATGCCCCAGACACCACTGTTCATGAGGCCTTATGATGTATATACAGTTTTAACTTTTTATGTTCTGGATAGTGATGAACTTAGGCTTGTTTGGATCATAGGAAATTCTCACCAGTATTGGGCCAATCATCTGTGGCTGAGGCATTGCCCACCCTGCAGCTGTACGTATACCATGTAATGTATACATGGGGCTGCCGGGCAGGAAATGCCTTGGCCATCTATGAATTACCCAGTACAGGTGGCAGCTTCCTGGTGGGCTCACTCAGGTGGGTTTGGATTTGGATCTGAACCTGCCAGAGCTCAACTCTACTTTTGGATAGTGTAGGGAAGAGTTAAACCATTTTTATGCAGTCTGTGCGACATCACAGGTTATTCTCCTTCGCTTCCTGTCTTACAGACACAACAGGAAGTGAAAGTAAATCTCTCCAAACTGAGGGAAATCCAGTTGTCACATCAACAAGTGTTCTGAATGGAAGGTTTCCCATTTTACTGGTTCTGGTGACAACTCAAAATGTTTGATCTCCCATTACTTTCTGTCCCAGTGACATTGGTCTCATTCAAAACAGAGAATGTTAATGTTAATGACACCAAGGGGAGCTGAAAATAGCAATCACCAGCTTGAAAATAACTAAAAATATAGATAATAACGTATGTTATAGCTTAGTGAATTAAGGGCCTGGTGTCATTTTTCAGTATTGTTGGTGTGGAGGGACAGGAACCATCTGCACATGGCACAATTATGTGTAGCAAAGATGAATAGTAGACACCTTACATTGATACACACTGTGTCCGCTATGTCCTGTCATTCAGCACATCGCTGGGATTAACACTACAGCTAGCCTCCCACACTGTCTTATTTGACCCTGCTCTGCTTCTATTACTCACAGCATATTGATATTAATCTGATACTACACACTTGTAAGTCTCTGGAGAAAATAAACAAAACTACATAGCTTAATCCTTCATATGTGAAGAACATATTTTATATCAACAAGTAAAAGGCCTTGAAACATTTGGTACATGTCTTTAGTGTTTGCTATGACCTGACTGCTCCTACATCCAACCTTTGCACCATAAAGTCCATACTGCATAGGTGATATAAGGATAATGAAATAAAATAAATAAATGCAACAGGGCCTCAAGAATTTTTCATGTCTGCAGTCTCTAAACCCCAAATCATAACATGTAATATATGGCAGCTTATGAGTCCTTAGATGTAGTGGCTGCTTTCATTTTTTAGGCTTTTTTCTAAAACCCCAATTTCAAAAATCTATATAAAAACAAAATGTAATGATTTTCATATCTCATAAACCCATATTTTATTCACAATAGAAAATGAAAAAAATATATAAAATGTTTAAACTGAGAAAATGTACGATTTTCAGAACAAATAAGGTAATTTTGAAATTGATGGTAGCAACATGTCTCAAAAAAGTTGGGATAGGACAACAAAAAGCTGGCAAAGTAAGTGGTACTAACAAGGAAGATTCAGAAGGACATTTTGCAACTAATTAGGTTAATTGGCAACAGGTCAATAACATGATTGGGTATAAAGAGAGTATCTTAGACAGTCAGATTGTATCAGAAGTATAGATGGGCAGAGGCTCCCCAATCTGTAAAAAGCTGCGTCTAAAAATTGTTGAACAATTTCAGAATAATGTTCCTCAATGTAAAATTGCCATGACTGTAATTTTAAAATTGATTCCAGCAACATGTCTCAAAAAAGTTGGGGCAGGGCCATGTTTCCCACAGTGTAGCATCCATCTTCTTTTAACAACACTCTGTAAACATCTGGGAACTGAGGAGACCATTTGCTGGAGTTTTGGAAGAGGCATGTTGTCCCATTCTTTCCTAATACAGGATTCTAACTGCTCAACAGTTCTGTCTTCTTTGCCTTTTTTGGGTTTCAGGATACATCAAATATTTTTAATTTGGGAAAGGTCTGGACAGCAAGCAAGCCAGTTAAGCACCCTGATGCTTCTAATGTTGCTCTTTAATTTCTACATACTGTTGTCATAGATTCAGAATGCGCATTGTCCTGCTGAAATATGCAAGCCCTTCCCTGCAAAAGACATCATCTGAATGGGAGCATATTTTGCTCTAAAACCTAGATATATCTTTCAGCATTAATGGTGCCTTTCCAGATGTGCAAGCTGCCCATTCCATACACACTAATGGACCCCCATACCATCAGAGATGCAGGCTTTTGAACTGAGCGTTGATAACACATCAGAAGTCTCCACTTTAGTCCAGAGAACGCAGAGTCCATGGTTGCCACAAGGAATGTCAAGCTTTGATTTTTCTGACCACAGAACAGTTTTCCACGTTGCAACAGACCATTTTAAATGAGCTTTGGCCCACATAAGACAGCAGTGTTTCCGATTCATGTTCAGATATGGCTTCTTCTTTGCATGATAGAGCTTTACCTTGCATTTTTGGATGGCAAACTGTGTTTACAGACAATTATTTTTTAAAGTAATGCTGAGATAATGCAGTGATGTCCATCACAGAATTATGCCTGTGTTTAATGCAGTGCTATTTGAGGGCCAGAAGATCACGGGCATCCAATATTCCATTTCTGGCTTGTACCTTGTGCACAGAGATTTCTCCAGATTCCCTTAATCTTTTGATGATTTTCTGTACTGTTGATGATTTATTTAAAGTCTTTGCAATTTTATGTTGAGGAGCATTATTCTGAAATTGTTCGACAATTTTTAGACACAGCTTTTCACAGATTGGTGAACCACTGCCCATCTTTACTTCTAAGACACTCTGACTCTCTAGGATAATCTCTTTATACTCAATCATGTTATTGAGCTGTTGCCAATGAACCTAATTCATTGCAAAATGTTCTTCCAACTCTTCCTTGTTGGTACCACTTACATTGCCAGCTTTTTGTTGCCCTGTCTCAACTTTTTTGAGACTTGTTACTGCCTTTAATTTCAAAGTGACCTTATTTCTTTTTCTTAAAATTGTACATCTTCTCAGTTTTAAACATTAGACATGTTTTCTTTTTCTATTGTGAGTAAAATATGGGTTTATGAGATCTGAAAATCATTGCATTCTGCATTAATGTATATTTTTCCCAGCATCCCAACTTTTTGGAATTGTGTATTTTCACTCATCATGCCAATAAAGGCCCATTCACACTATGATGCTGTGACTGGCTTTTCTCTGCACTTAACCACATTCAACTCACCACAAAGGAATGTAGAAAACAATTGATTTTGGTGTGCCCTGTTGGCACATGCTGCATTTTTCTGCAATGCACCAGAGCTCACCTGAAATCTTTGCCTGTGTTAGGAATGAATGAAAGTGTCACTTTGACATTTCAATAAAGTTAAAAAAAAATAAAATTAAAGGTAAACAGTGCTTGGAATAGTAAGTTGTTTCAAGGCACCGCCCACCAGTACCAGCACACAAAGAATCATTGCCGCACAATAGAATAAATAATTTTAGCATGTGGCTGGTGTGAATGGGCCCAAATTCTGTCATTTTTCAACTTTCTTTAGCAAACTAGACTTTACGATCATCGCAAAGGACAAAGGGGCACTCTTTACACCTGGAAGTAAAGAGAAATCACCTTGACATAAGGAAAGACTTCTTTAAAGTAAGAGCAGTGAAAATGTGGATTAGACTTCCTCAAGAACTGATTCTGGTCAGTTCAGTGGATCGTTTTAAAAAAGGTCTGGGTGCATTCGTAAATGCATAAAATATAACTGGATATACCATTTCTAATTGATAAAACCAGGGATTGTTGATCCAAGAAATACCCAATTGCCTTACGGGGGATCAGGAAGGAATTATTTTTCCCTCGCTGGAACAAATTGAATCATGCGTCATATAGGTTTTTATCCTTCCTCTGGATCAGCTGTGGGTATAGGATTGAGTATATGGAGGTTTTCTATTTATTTATTGATTTTCAGGACTGGAGACCAGTGATCCAGCCCTGCAGTACATGCCCGCTGCTGACCAGTCCCCTCATCATGAGCCTATGAGTACCCTGCCGATGGACAACCAATGAACAGTATAGTGGTTATATCAGCCTGGAAACAATGTAAGCACCCAAAAAAAGGCCCTCCCACTTTGCAATCCAGAGGAAAAAGATTTGGACCAGATGTGTCATGTGAACAGAGTTGAGGGTCAGTAAAAAGATTACATGATGATTGGAGGGGGTAGCTGAACCCTTAAAATAACAATTAACCTATGCCCTGTCACTAAAGCTGTATTCACCTGCCGATACGATAAAAAAAAAAAAAATGTATATTAAAAGCATTTTTAAATAATGTTTTGCCCCAATTTTTTGCATTTTACTGTCCATTTTGAGTATTTTGCTCTCTCTTTTAATATAATAAAACACACCTTAAAAAGAATCAAACCCCACAAACCTAAAAATCAAACATGTTCGGCATAACAGCACAGCAAATGTGATCAAATGTGAACCCTAACACCCTTAACAGTCCACCTAATCCTAGCAATTTACCCTAATCCTTTCCGTAAATGTGACTTTTAAACTAACTCTAACCTCCTAACCATAAGCCTCACTATAACTTAACACTCAGCCTTCTGCCTCGTGTTAATCTGACTGCAAAAACAAACATTGGATTAATTAATTAGATACCACGTGTTTAAACTAGCATTCTCATGCTAAAATAGATGCATGGAATATACAGTGCCTTGCGAAAGTATTCGGCCCCCTTGAACTTGCGACCTTTTGCCACATTTCAGGCTACAAACATAAAGATATAAAACTGTAATTTTTTGTGAAGAATCAACAACAAGTGGGACACAATCATGAAGTGGAACGAAATTTATTGGATATTTCAAACTTTGTTAACAAATGAAAAACTGAAAAATTGGGCGTGCAAAAGTATTCAGCCCCTTTGAGTGCTGCAAACTCTCTCCAGAAGTTCAGTGAGGATCTCTGAATGATCCGATGTTGACCTAAATGACTAATGATGATAAATAGAATCCACCTGTGTGTAATCAAGTCTCTGTATAAATGCACCTGCACTGTGATAGTCTCAGAGGTCTGTTTAAAGCGCAGAGAGCATCATGAAGAACAAGGAACACACCAGGCAGGTCCGATTTACTGTTGTGGAGAAGTTTAAAGCCAGATTTGGATACAAAAAGATTTCCCAAGCTTTAAACATCCCAAGGAGCACTGTGCAAGCGATAATATTGAAATGGAAGGCGTATCAGACCACTGCAAATCTACGAAGACCTGGCCGTCCCTCTAAACTTTCAGCTCATACAAGGAGAAGACTGATCAGAGATGCAGCCAAGAGGCCTATGATCACTCTGGATGAACTGCAGAGATCTACAGCTGAGGTAGGAGACTCTGTCCATAGGACAACAATCAGTCGTATACTGCACAAATCTGGCCTTTATGGAAGAGTGGCAAGAAGTAAGCCATTTCTTAAAGATATCCATAAAAAGTGTTGTTTAAAGTTTGCCACAAGCCACCTGGGAGACACACCAAACATGTGGAAGAAGGTGCTCTGGTCAGATGAAACCAAAATCGAACTTTTTGGCAACAATGCAAAACGTTATGTTTGGCGTAAAAGCAACACAGCTCATCACCCTGCACCCATCCCCACTGTCAAACATGGTGGTGGCAGCATCATGGTTTGGGCCTGCTTTTCTTCAGCAGGGACAGGGAAGATGGTTAAAATTGATAGGAAGATGGATGGAGCCAAATACAGGACCATTCTGGAAGAAAACCTGATGGAGTCTGCAAAAGACCTGAGACTGGGACGGAGATTTGTCTTCCAACAAGACAATGATCCAAAACATAAAGCAAAATCTACAATGGAATGGTTCACAAATAAACATATCCAGGTGTTAGAATGGCCAAGTCAAAGTCCAGACCTGAATCCAATCGAGAATCTTTGGAAAGAACTGAAAACTGCTGTTCACAAACGCTTTCCATCCAACCTCACTGAGCTTGAGCTGTTTTGCAAGGAGGTATGGGCAAAAATGTCTCTCGATGTGCAAAACTGATAGAGACATACCCCAAGCGACTTACAGCTGTAATCGCAGCAAAAAGTGGCGCTACAAAGTATTAACTTAAGGGGGCTGAATAATTTTGGACGCTCAATTTTTCAGTTTTTTGTTTGTTAAAAAAGTTTGAAATATCCAATAAATTTTGTTCCACTTCATGATTGTGTCCCACTTGTTGATTCTTCACAAAAAATTACAGTTTTATATCTTTATGTTCGAAACCTGAAATGTGGCAAAAGGTCGCAAGTTCAAGGGGGCCGAATACTTTCGCAAGGCACTGTAATTGATCCCTCTGATAGGACAGAGAGCTTATACCGTGAGATAATGCAGAGATCATGGGTCTAGTGAGGACATTTCATCCTGTGATTTCACCAATGATTACTGGTGTTGTGTGCCCCTGTCCTAGCACAATGATCTCCTGGTATAGCTCACAATACCGTTGATGATTTTCATCGTAGACTCTCAACCAGAAACTCTTTTACAATCGGATTCATTAGCTGGTTCTCCCCACATGTGACTTCTTGTTGTATTCATAGGGTTCATTCACACAAGAGGGGCCATACACCATTAAAATTCAGTGTATCTTCAGGACTAGTGCCTGTGTACACACAGTGGTTTGTGGTTCGCAAACACCAGTCGCAGCAATATGCTGCGTTGGGGAGTGTATTCTTCTGCAAGGCTTCAGGAGGTATATAGTGGCCTACCCCTTTATCAAGGGCATTATCCAACATTTGTCAAAACTGCCTAATTTTCCTTTATCTACAGGTGCCCCTTACCTGCACAGGCAGTTTTTTTTTTTTAGTAAAGGTGAATTATCCCTTTGAGAGAAATATGCACCTCCCAACTTTTTGAAATGTGAACGAGGGAATCCTTCTAGCAAAAGTATGTAGGCATAGGGCAACCCCCCCCCCCGCCACGCCCCTTAAAGGAGAATCTCACAAAAAAAATCATTAGGGAAACCCACACCTGCTTCTTTTTTACCACTACTATTTCTTTATACTGGCTTTTGACATTTACAAATGCAGCAATTTAGAATTTGGATGAAAGGTTTAACACTGAGAAACACTTTTTGAAAGATAAAAAGTGCATTTTATATACAACTATATAGATAGTTACATAGTTACATAGTTAGTGAGGTTGAAAAAAGACAACAGTCCATCCAGTTCAACCTATGATGTGTGTGTGTGTTTGCTTTTAACCGTGCATTGTATACCCCTGTATGTTGTGGTCTCTAAGGTGACCATCTAACAGTTTTTTGAAACTATCAATGCTCCCTGCTGATACGACTGCTTGTGGAAGAGAATTCCACATCCTTACCGCTCTTACAGTGAAGAACCCCTTACGCATTTTAAGGTTAAACCGCCTTTCCTCTAGTTTTAGTGAGTGGCCACGCGTCTTATTGTATCTCCTTTCTCTGAATAGTTTGTTCCTTATGCCAGGGTCGCCAGTACAGTATTTGTACATTGATATCATATCCCCCCTCAATCTTCTCTTCTCCAGAGAGAATAGGTTCAGTGCTTGTAGCCTTTCCTCATAGCTGATGTCCTCCATTCCCCTAATTATTTTTGTTGCCCTTCTCTGGACTCTTTCCAATTCCAGCACATCCTTCCTGAGGACCGGTGCCCAGAACTGGACAGCATACTCCAGATGTGGCTGGACCAGAGTCTTGTAGAGAGGGAGAATAATCTCTTTATTTCTGGACTGAATCCCCTTTTTTATACATCCCAGTATTCTGTTGGCTTTACTTGCAGCGGCTTGGCATTGCATGCCACTGCCAAGCCTGTTGTCTACCAGTACCCCCAAGTCTTTTTCCATCTTAGACTCACCCAGAGGTTCCCCCCCTAGTGAGTAGCTTGCTTTCTGGTTTTTGGCCCCCAAGTCCATTACTTTACATTTTTCAACATTAAACCTCATCTGCCATGTAGTTGCCCACCCCGTTATTTTGTTCAGGTCTCCTTGTAAGGTTTCCACATCCTGCATAGAAGATATTGGCATGCCTAGTTTAGTATCATCTGCAAATACCGAGATTGTACTAAATATCATCAGACCAAGATGAGGAACAAATGAGGAGGAAAGGACTAAAAACATAAAAGCACAATACACGTTAGGAGGGGAACCCTTGGGGGAATCAGAAATGGAGAAAGATCTGGGAGTCTTGGTTGATGATAGATTAGGCAATAGCATGCAATGTCAAGCGGCAGCTGCCAAAGCCTGCAGTATATTAGCATGCATAAAGAAAGGGATGTATTCCAGAGATAAGACTATAATCCTTCCACTTTATAAAACTCTGGTCCGACCGCATCTGGAGTATTCTGTCCAGTTCTGGTCGCCAGTCCTCAGGAGGGATGTGTTGGAGCTGGGGAGAGTCCAGAGAAGGGCAACTAAACTGATTAGGGGATTGGAGGACCTTAATTATGAAGAGCGTCTGCAATCGCTTGATTTATTCTCCCTGGAGAAGAGACGCCTGAGGGGGGACATGATAGCAATTTATAAATATCTCAATGGGGATCTCAGCTTAGAAAAAAAGCTGTTCAGTCGAAGGGACTGCACGAGGACTCGAGGGCATACAATGCGATTAGAGGAGAAGCGTTTTAACCTCAGGCAACGTGGAGGGTTCTTTACTGTGAGGGCTACAAGATTGTGGAATTCTCTACCACAAGAGTATACTCAAACATCAGGTTATCCCAATACCCCACAGTGGAGAAGGGGACCTTACAATTACCCGGAGCCATCCTATCATTACAGGGATCAAGGTCCAGATTATGGTCACCAACGCCCAGTATATGGAAGGTATGACCATAGTCCCTCTAGACCAGGTACACACTGGTATGATCCACCTACAGGACCAACTAGAGGCCCTGTTAGAGACCATCATTGGCAGGGTAGACTTGATACCAGACAAGACAATTATCAATATAATGTCCCAGTGGAAAACAGATTCTATCATTTAAAAGATAATGAGGGCCCTAATAACACTCAACCTCCCCCTAACCAAAGTGTTTCCCAACGATCTAGGGAGATAGTATTTGAAAATACCATATCTCAGAATTCTAACAATCAGAGTTATCCGGGTTGGGGTTTTCCCAGGGCCACACAAGGAACCAAACGTCCCGCCGAACCTCAAGGGGAAACAGAGGAGGTAGGCGCATCAAATCTAAAAAAAGTAAAAACTTAGCTGGGGCAGGTGTGTTCAATTTAAGTAAGGTAGCATTATCAGAACCTGAGAGACTTATACTAGATAAAGGTCTGAAGTATGCTCCCCCTAAACATTTGGACAAGTTCCAAACCTATATGGATATCCATAAGTTTGTAAGAAAACTAAACATCAAGAGATATATATTAAGTAACCCCATTAAAGAAAATCACATTGTTAGCTCAGAAATTCAACATTCTGGGCTTTCTAATGCTTCTTTATTCAATCCACCAGGATCCCTAGCCCCATCATTGAAGGTATTTAGGGACGTGTTGCTCAGAGATCTGGATAAGATCAAACCACATAAAACCTCCTTGTCTGCTGACCTACAAAAGGGATTAGATTCCCTATGTGACAATAAAGATCTGGTCATTAGGCCAGCAGACAAGGGGGGTGGCATTGTTGTACTTGACCGCAGTGACTACAACCAGGAAATGCAACGCATTCTTGGGGATAATCAGACCTATGTCCCTCTTTCCAAGGACCCTAAATATTCCTATAAAAAGACTTTGGAGGGTATAGTTGAAAGAGGATTTAATCAGAATATAATAAACAAAAAAGAAAAGGCATTTTTGATTCCCAAGTGCCCTCGCACTCCGGTTATTTATTATCTACCTAAACTGCATAAGAGTCTGACTTCCCCCCCCCCGGGTCGTCCCATCGTCAGTGGCATCGACTCTGTGACGTCCCGGGTGGGGAAGTACATTGACTCTTATTTGCAGCCATTGGTGCAGACCACACCATCATATATCAAAGATACGAGACACATCATTGGCCTTTTGACTGGTGTGATCCCCACTGACCATCTCTGGATGGTCACGGCCGATGTTATTCCCCACAATGTGGGATTGAATGCGGTAAATATGTTTCTCAATAGCGATTCAGACCTGCCGGCAGTACAGATATCTTTCATTATGGAGCTATTAGAGTTCGCTACCCACCATAATTATTTTTGGTATAGTGGGCAGTTTTATCGCCAGGTCACTGGTGTGGCCATGGGTGCGAAATATGCCCCTTCTCTTGCCAATTTATTCATGGCCCAGTGGGAGGAGGATGTCATCTATGCCCATCGCAAGCCGCAGATACTGCTTTGGGCTAGGTATATAGATGACATGCTCCTCCTCTGGGATGGTCATTATAATGACTTAATATCTTTTTTAGACCAGCTGAACTCTAACGATCGGGGTATACACTTAAATTATGAATGCAGTCAGACCACCATTAATTTTCTTGATCTCACCATAAGTATTAAGGATGGACAGTTTTCCACTTCTACATATTTCAAAGCAACCGACAGGAATTCTTATATTCCTGTCGATAGTTGCCACTATGCCCCTTGGCTGAGGGCTATACCTAAGGGTCAATACCTTCGCATTAGGCGTAACTGCAGCAATTTCCAGGAATTCCAAACCCAAGCCCACATCCTCACAGAGAGGTTTCTTGATAAGGGGTATGACGAGAGATTTCGCTGTGAGACCCTAATGGAAGTTGGACAAATAGACAGGGATCAGCTATTGAACAATGTGACTAGAGTTTACCCTAGGGATTCTTCCTTTAGTTTGCCCTTTGTTACACCTTTCTCAAGCCAACATATGAGTATTAAAAATATTGTCAGTCGCCACTGGCATATCCTTGGTAATGATCCAGTTTTGGGTAGTACTTTGCCAGACAGACCACGAGTGGTTTTCAGGGGGGCTCCCACCTTGAGAGATAGAGTGGCACCCAACATTTTGGAACCACCAGTACCTAAACCCACATTTTTAAGTCAGATGACTGGTTTTTACAGGTGCAACAGATGCCGAGTTTGTTCTTTAAGCTCTAATAGATGTAAAACAGTCAAAGAATTCACATCTAATAGCACAGGTAGAGTTCATACCATAAGGCCTTTTATTTCTTGCATGAGCACTGGTATCGTCTATTTGCTCCAGTGCCCATGTGGGCTTCAATATATAGGAAGAACGAAACGACCTCTACAAGTGAGATTAAATGAGCATGTGTCTAATATCCTTAAGGGATTTCCTAAACACTCCGTGTCCAAACACTACGCTTTGGTTCATGACAAAAATCCCAAAAATACATTATTTTTAGGGATAGACAAATTTGTACCTCATTGGAGGGGTGATCCCCTTGTTAGAGGCATCTCTAAATTACAGATGACCTGGATTCATCGAGCCAAAACGCATGTGCCCTTTGGACTCAATGTTGATGTCGAAGTAAATGCCTTTATAGACAATGCTTAATCTAGTGTTAATATACAATTCTTATTTTCTCTTATTTATTTCTCTTCTTTTTAACATTGAATTTTTAATTGATTTTATATTAGGACAACATCAACTATGGCAGATTGGCATAATGGGAATACCAACCAGCAGGTTCCATACCAATATTACGTCTGGTCTCTATCCCCTAACTACTTTAGTCATTTGGGAATATCTAATTGCCATTTAAAAGTTCATATATAAGGCGGGAAGTTTGATATTTCAAATTAATTCATCCCATGTAATAATGGCCTTTAGTTGATGCCATCTTGCTAGTATTGATGCTGTCTTGCTAGTATTGTGTACATTGGATTATACGATAGTCCTTTTTGCCTTTATCCACTAGATGGTGCTATTGCTGATCCATGTATGTGCCGATGATTATTGTCATTGTATTTACAAAAATTTTTTTCTGTTTTCATATTTATGTGCAAAGTTAATATGGGGTCAGCGTGGCAGTTTCTTATAGTTTCTGTCCTGCACATACTATGCTGGTAAATTAAGCCCTGATCTCGGTGTGCGATTATTCATAGCTCCGGTTCCCTCTTCTAAGATGGCGGAGCGGTCCTCACCGACTTCCGGGTACCCAGCCCAACCTTCTCGCTTAAGTAGATGGCGTCAGTACGCCGTCCGCACCTTTGAAAACGTCATCTGTGACGAAACATCGTAAGGACATGGCGTACTGATGTCATCTGATTGCGACTAAGGTGTGCGGACGAGCGGAGTCGTCCGGCCGGTGGCTATTATCTAGGCTCTCCATTTCCTGGTTTATTGTAAGTGTTATTCGCATTATTTAAATAAATTTTAAAGTGGTTTTATGCTTTGGGAGTCTTTCTCTCTTTATGGTGGTGAATACCCTGGTTTTCTCTGGAGTCATCCGGGCTAGATTATACTGCAGGTCAAGTGTCTCTATCCAGGACGTCTGATATATCTACAGGCTTGTTTATCAACCAAATGTGGTAAGAGGCGACCCCTACTGGTGTAGGTTGGCACTGATTCTTAAGTGGTACACTGGATTGTTTTGGTACACTTTGGCTTGTTCATTTATTTTACATGGTAAGAGGCGAATTCAGCTGGTGGAGGTTCAGCACGCAATACTTACATGATTATTTCCATTCACTTTGGCTTTTATCTTATTTCTGCATGGTAAGAGGCGATTCCAGCTGGTGAAGGATACACTTTATTGTTATATGCGATAGCCCTTATTTCATATTGGTAAGGGGTATATATCACATGTCCTAATGCATGGGATTTTTCTTTATTCTTATAATAATTGATTTGTGAACATTCACACTGGTGGAGGTTATACACAAAAATTTTACGCCAATTACTGAATGATCACTATGGTGTTTCAGTCACTATAAATCGTTTGTGTTGGGTTTTACGCTATTGCGTTTTTCATTTAATTTCATGATTCAACGACCACTGAATCATCATGAGCATACCGGTTCTGATCTTCCATCAAGGGGACAAGATTAACTATAGAGAACCTGCATTTTATTTTACCTTATCTGGTAAGCATACATCCATAAGGAGCCTGGTCCGGAAATTGAGTTTTTACCTATTGATGGACTTTTATGGACTTTACATCTCCATTACTCATTAATAGCGCGACTTGTTTTAGAACTCTCTACCACAAGAGGTGGTTTCGGCGGGAAGTATGGTGGCTTTCAAAAGACTCTTAGACGTACATCTCAAGGATCAGAACATTCAGGGGTATGTGAGATGATTACAGCTACACACACCTGCACAGGTTGAACTGGATGGACTATTGTCTTTATTCAACCTCATCTACTATGAAAGAGGGACTTTGTTCCAAATCAGGGACAGTCCCTCGAAATCAGGGACAGTTGGGAGCTATGGAAATACAGGGCAATACAAAAAAATGCAGGACTCTTTCCCATAGCTCCAACTCTCCCTTATTTGTAAGCAAATCCCCCTGTTCTTCTTACCTTCCCAGTTGACCCTCGTTTTGATCTGGTCTGTAGGCTTCTATAAAACATGTACTTTTTAACTACTAGAAGTGTTAGGGCCCTTTCACAACGAATGCAGTTGGATGCCTTTTGAACTGCAATCCAACTGCATAGACAGTCTAAAATCAAGGTAATCCTATGGCCATAGTTCACATCATTGCAGTGCAGTTCAGCGCAGTTAAAATAGCAGAGCATGCTGCATTTTTCTGCACTGCAAATGCAGGTAACGTGCTACAAATGTGCTTCAAATTCACTGCACCGCACCCCTTTAAGCCAAGAAAGCCAAGCCAAAAAACATATTAAAAAATGCACTGCAGACGCAGTGCTAAACGCAGCACAAAACGCATGTAAGCGCCCATCAAGCGAACAGCAAGTACGCAGGAAGCAGTGCAGTCAAAAACATGTGCAATTTCTGGTGTGAATGGGCCCTTGTACTACATCAAGGACCCCCCTCCCCTCAGACCTGAGCAATTTGAAGTGCATTGTCGGAGGAGCTTCAACACTTTGTTGAAACACAGATTTCCATGTTATTCTATTGTGCCTGTTCACATATAAACAATGTGCTGTTGATCAACACTCAAAAAAAAGTACAGGAGCTTGTTTGAAGTATGATTGCAAATCTTTGGCCCCAATAGACTTCAACAGCAAAGCCTGAAAAATGCATGGAACGTGTTTTTTGAATGATTTCACAACCATCTTCTCCTCCTCATTACTAGCTTTCCATTGGCTAAAACAAAAACCTCCTAAAAGAAAAAAATGATGACAGTTTCAAAGACTGCCGCAACCAGAAATATACACTGAAAATCCAAGCCCAAACCAACTATCTGTGAACTCTCCTGGTCTTGGGTTTTTTGCTTATATCTCCAGTCTGTGGAAACAGTATGTCTTTTTTTCTTATGAGTTGTTCTGAAACTTAGTTTGCTGGAGATTTCAGGTAAAAATTGGTGGGTTAGTAAGCCCAATTTTAAGGTTCTGTGTTTAAAACCTGAAAATGAAAAGCACAAAAAACCCGACAGAAGAGGCCAATGCTCAATTGTGAATGAAGTCTAAACCTTACATCTTACTTCTAAATTGAATTTGATATTTTAAAAAGCAGACCAATAGTACTGAAAAAAACATTTGTGGGTTAACCTCTTGCCGATCGCCCACCGTAGTATTACTGAGGCAGGGCAGCTCAACTGCGCAAAATCACGTAGTACTACGTGATTTCATGCACAAAGCTGTGTTTAGACACAGCGGGAGGCGGGCCACGGGAGGAGCGGCGGAGATTGCTGCCGGCCTCCCCCGATCGTCAGATAAACTGACAGAAGACGCCTCTGCCTATGTAAACAAAGCAGGCGAACCTTCTGTCACACAGGCAGGGAGAGATCAGGAGTTTCAGCTAAGCTAAAACCCCGATCTCTGTGCCTGTCACAGAACCCTTCCCATACACAGTCAGTAAGCATTTTTAGGCACACATTAACCCCTTTGATCACCTACAGTGTTAACCCCTTCCCTGCCAGTGTCCTTTATACAGTAACAGTGAATAATATTTAGCACTGATTACTGTATTAATGTCACTGGTCCCCAAAAAGTGTCAAAAATGGCAGTTAGGGGCCCGATCTGTCTGCCGCAATGTCGCAGTCCCGCTAAAAAACGCTGATCGCCGCCTTTACTAATAAAAACAAAAAAATGTATAAAAATTCCAAAAATCTATCCCGTAGTTTGTAAACGCTAAAACTTGTGCGCAAACCAATTAAAATACGCTTTTTGGGATTTGTTTTACCAAAAATATGTAGCAGAATACAAATTGGCCTAAACTGATAAAAAAAAATAGATTTTTAAAAATTTTTTATTGGGAATGTTTTATAGCAGAAAGTAAAAAATATGGCGTTTTTTTCAAAATTGACGCTCTTTTTTTGTTTATAGCGCAAAATCTAAAAACCGCAAAGGTGATCAAATACCACCAAAAGAAAGCTCTATTTGTGGGGAAAAAAAAGAACATTAATTGTATTTGAGTACACCGTCGCACGACCGCGCAATTTTTTGTTTAAGTAACGCAGTGCCGAATCGCAAAAAATGGCCTGGTCATTAGTGGGGTAAAACCTTCCGGCGCTGAAGCTGTTAGTCAGTTTTTGCATATTTGCAATTCATGTTCCTCATAAGTGGGGGGCACAGCAGGGGTGTGCCCTTTGCCTAGTTCTAGTAAATGCCCTCCTCCCCAGCACTGATCATCCTCTGTGTGCACTATAAGTTTCCCCCTGCTGCCCAGGCACACCTGTGTACCCCCACCCTCGCATGCACTGGCCTCCCCCCACTCCTTCCCACTGGCAGCTGCCAGCACACAGTAGGATCCTTCAGGATGAAGAGTGGGGGAAGAGTCAGGTAAATATGTCGCATTTACCAGCTCCTTCCTTAATGAACACAATGAGTGATTGGTACCGATCACTCACTGTGTTCATTTGTAACTGCAGCAAAGAAAACTGTGTTTTTTTTTTTTTTTGGGGGGGGTGGGGCTGTTAGGATGGCTGTATGGGGCCCTGTGATTTCTATGAGCAGCCCTGACTGGTCCTACTGGAACATTGTTTTTTCTTATGCCTATCCATTTTACCTGTGTAAGAGAATGCGGCATGATAATGCAGCCAGACATTGACAGAAATGACTATGTAGTCAGAGACCTGCTGTATTCCCAAGCACTATCCACCTCCCCATCCCTGAAAACAATGCAAAAAATGTATATTGATATTTTCAGGGCACATTGCCACATATAAACAATTGTACATCTGCAGCATTTGTCAGCTTAAAAACTTATCTCAACATAATGTACTGGCATTTTATTTTTTCAAGGAATGTTTACAAGTGTTATTAAGAAGAGTGTGGCACGTACCAGTCTTGAATATTGACTTGTCACTGGGTAAGCTGCAGCCTGTGTTATTTACGGCCATAACCCAGACACTGTAACATTTATCCGGCTCAAGGTCCTCCAAGATGCAAAAACTTTCCTTCACCGTGACCCTGTATTCCTCCAACAGCCCTGCGGTAAGAAAATGTCCCAAAAGACACTATAAGCATCATTGCTAGTAATATGGAGTCATACATCATGGGCGACATAACTGCAAACCTGAGACAATATAAAGAACAGTACAGACACAGCCTTGGAAGTTACTTCAGTATTAAATTGAATTTATAATGACTTGTATGGACACAATCCATCTTGTTTTTCTGCTCTGTGAATCCCAATCTTATGTTCCGAGGTTCCTGGCCAGACAGCCTTCTTCTCGATAGGGAAATGCAGTAGGCTTGGGGCCTATCATAGCCAGATAGTTGACTCGCGTTTATTGAGTTAAACAGAGGTCATGCATTATCACCATTCATCACAGCAGTAAATGTTAGGGTGCTGCCACAGAGGTGGTCTAATTTTTATTAGATATAAAGGTTGAAGGAGTGTTCCTCTGTCATGAGGGAATTATGTAGACTGACATTGCTGACACTGATTTAAAGTACACATGTCCTGGGTCTGTGACTTAAAGTGTTAAAGCCAGGTACAGCCAAGAATCTAGTATTTTCATAAGTTTCCCAGTAATGGCAACCCCCATAATTTTATCATGCTGCGTACTTTAAAGAAGCATAAGATTCTGGATATTGGGAGGTTGTTATTTATGTAACGCTCACTCGTTTGTCCCACTTGTGTAGTAGCAGCCATGCACCCAGTAACAATCACACTTTTGGCTCAATGAATAGTCTAGGGATATCTTTTTTTATGCTTTATTGAAAGTTGAACTTGGATAGGGTGCAGGGAGATTGTGGGATATTCCTGTAACACTATGTGAAAACATGAGAATACTTCTCACTTTCTCACATTTCTTAATACAGTCCCTCCAGCAGCAACTAAAAGACAGAGGGACATATAGACACCATAGGAAACGTCCCATTTTAAGCAAGCTCTAGCACTGATGCACAAGGGATAGAAACAGTGCAGCAGTCACTTGGATCCGGCACATAGGTCTGTACTCACAAATGTTCCTGGATACTGGGATGCCTCTGTCCAGTATCAGCCAAATATTTCTTGTGAACTCTCCAGACCACATCCTCAGTGAAAATCCCTCAATCATTAGCAGCAAGATCCAGTAAAACAGGTCCTCCAGCTCTGGCTGAGCTGGAATCTTAATGAGCACTTGTGAACTTCAGCTGTACTACCCAGAAGGGCAGCAGCCCTTCAGACTGGAAACTTCTCATCCTGGACAAGAACCCTGGTGCTCCAATCCTCAGACTATTTATGCACACCCCAGCCACCTACTGGGCCTCCTCCCCCAGGGATTGGCCGAGACCACATATATATTCAGGCTGGGGGTTTGCCGCTCCCAGAATCCTCTAGAAAGTGGGAAGAAGCAGTTGGGCCTACAGCCAGTGAAACTCAGAACAGAAATAAATCACATACACTGCTCCACTGCCTGCAGAGGAGCAAAAAGAAAAAAAAACAACTAAATGTACCTGACATTTCTAGCAACCTGTCTAGGAGGGTGCTACATTTAATAACAAATTCATTGTAAATCGGCCTCAGCATCAACATATAGCATGTAAATATAAGAATACCTAGATTAACCTTTGGTTCATGTAATGATGAAGAATATGCATACTTACAACTAGCAGAAGAGGCAAAAATGGATTTTTGTAAAATCTTACCGTAAAATCCTTTTCTCTTAGCTCATTGACAGACGTAGTCCTCGGTGATACAGCACCTTCGGGTTATGTTGCCTCCACAGGAGTAGGACTAGACAGGAAATAAAATGCTCTGGCCACACCCTAGGGGCAGTCCCCGAGGGTATATCCTCTCTCTCTCTGCCACAGCAAATCAGTTATGTCACAAAAGCAGTGTTTAGAGAATTTAACCCAACCCAACTCCAAAACAGAGGGGCGGGTACTACGTCTGTCAATGAGCTAAGAGAAAAGGATTTTACGGTAAGATTTTACAAAAATCCATTTTTCTCTATCGCTCATTGACAGACGTAGTCCTCGGTGATACAGCACCTTCGGGACGTCCCAGAGCAGTATCACAAATGAGGGGTGGGAAAATGGAAATCAAATCCAAATCTAGAAGGCCCAACCGGTGCCAACTAGAAGTTTACAATGCTCATCCTTAATGATAAGACTCAACAAAAAAATTTTCAAACAGAAAAAAACCCTCGAGGTAGACCACCGGTCTCCTCAAATTGCGGCCTACAAAACCTTGCGGCCAAATGAGGCATCCGCCGATGCCATGACATCAATTTTATAAAACTTTGTAAAGGTATGTACCGACGACCAGGTGGCCGCCTTACATACCTGGACCACTGACGCCTGATGGCGAAAGGCCCAGGAAGTACTAAGCGCTCGAGTGGAGTGCGCCCTAACAGGGAACGGAGGACTCTGACCCGTAATAGAATAAGCCTGTACCACCGTCTGTCTAATCCATTTGGCAATAGTCGCAGCAGATGCAGGCAACCCCTTTCTGGGGCCATCCGTGATCACAAAAAGTGAATCCGTCTTACGGAACGATTCCGTAGCCTTCAGGTATACCCTGATTGCCCGAACCACATCCAAGGAATGCAACGCATGTTCCCGATGATGATTGGGCTGAGGACACAAGGAAGGTAGTACAATATCTTCATTCAGATGAAAATCTGAAACCACCTTAGGAAGAAAGGATGGCTTAGGATGGAGTACTACCTTATCCCTATGAATCACCAAGTATGGGGACTGGCATGATAAAGCAGCCAGTTCTGACACCCTGCGTGCAGAAGTGATAGCCACCAAGAAGGCCACCTTCTGGGATAAAGTAAGCAAGGGAATCTCCCTGATGTTTTCAAAAGGAGGTTTCTGTAGAACCGACAAAACCAAATTAAGATCCCAGGGCGGTAAGGGCGCGCGGACTGGTGGAGCCAGGTGCCGCACCCCCTGGATGAAATTCCGCACCAAGGACTTGGTAGCTAAAGGTTTCTGAAAGAAGATTGCTAATGCTGAAACTTGACCCTTGATGGTGCTCAAGGCTAGCTTCTGCTCAACCCCTTTTTGCAAAAAGGCCAATATTCGAGTCACCGAATAGGTACGTGGAGGAAATCCTAAAGATTCGCACCACGCGATATAAGTCTTCCATGTGTGATAATAGACCTTGCTGGAAGTCGCTTTCCTTGCTTTAATAAGAGTAGGAATGACTGAAGCTGACAACCCTCTGTCCTTCAGTACTTGGGTCTCAATGGCCAGGCCATTAAAACCAGCGACTGTAAAGCACAATGGTAGATTGGTCCTCGAGACCGCAGATACTCCCTGAGACGCAGTTCCCACGGAACGTCCGCGACTAGCAAGTCCAAGTCGGCCAGGCCGGCTTGACGAGGCCAGCCTAGAATTTCTAGGACCACTGGCACTGACGGGATCTGAACCAGGCGTCCCTAGAGCTATCTGGCCCCGACCATCCGACAAAGTCTGGTCGTTTTCTGTTCCCACACATTTATCCGACACCTAATTCCTATCAGGAACGGTGATCTCTCCTGGTTGAATCTCAGGGACCGAAGTCACCCGGCTAGAGGCTTCTTGGTCTGTCTGGTCAACCAGATCCGATTCCTGTGGGGAATTGAGACTAATCTTAGGAAAAGGTAAAGGAAAAGATCTGTTCAGGGAACGGTGACTACCGCTCCCTGTAGTACTTAAATGTTGGAAGGGAAGAATCGCACCGGTAGTAGTAGTCGATGCTCGATCTAATGTCCTGAATACCGGTGAAAACGTCCCCCCACCCTCAACCCGGGTGGGGGCGCACCTTCAGGCTGTGTAATCCTTTGCTTCGGGTTTGGCTGAGTCGGTCCTCTGTTTGTCCGACCAGCCTTTCTTGAACCCTCCTGGAGGAGTCTTGCCTTTCCCGCTTGTTCCAGCCGGGCGTGCGAACCCTTTATGGGCGGTAAAGAAAGGTCCTCGCTTGTTGCGAGGTCCCTTAGCTTTAGCAGCCTGTGGCAAGAAAGTGCTCTTGCCCCCAGTGGCATTTTAATAATTTCATCTAGGGTGGCCCCAAATAGGCGATTCCCCTGAAAGGGGAGATTCGTCAAGGTCTTTTTGGAACCTAGGTCAGCTGACCAGCATTTTAACCACAGCACACGTCTGATGATTACCGCTGACAAAGATGCATGCCCTAATAGGGGGGTAGCATCCAAGGCTGCGTCACAGACAAACTGTAGCCCTTGTATAATCTGTTCCATCAAATCAGATGTTCCCTGGGGGATATCTTTTCCCCTTAGGTCTTGGCGTACCAATCTCGCCCATTCCGTTAGTGTCTGGGAAACTAGACCAATAACAATTACTGGTCTAAATGCTGACCCTATCAGGGAGAAGATAGTGCGGGACTCCGCTTCCATCTTTCGATCCACCGGATCCTTAAAGGACGAAGTGTACTCCACTGGGATAACCGTGGCTTTATTCAGCCTGGAAATAGGTGGATCCACCACTGGTGGTACCGTCCATTTCTTAATGAGGGATTCCTCAAACGGATAGCGTCTAGCAATACGCTTGGAAATAGTAAAGGTACACTTAGAATGCTCCCATTCTCCTTTAATTTTATTACCAAAACACTTGGGTACAGGAAAAACCTTCACCGTTTTGATGGGCTTGTTAGTACCAAAGGGAATCTCTGTTTCAGTTGCCTCTGCCGGTAAAACCTCAAGTCTTAAGGTTTCCCGCACCGCCACAACTAGTGCGTCCACCAATGCTTCTTCCTGAATTATGGCGGAAGAATGAACGTCCTCCTCACTGTCTGAGGGAGCTTTACCTGAGATAACAGCCCTTGCAGAGGGACCTGCAGCTGCAGTGACCATCTCTGAATCTGAGTCAGAGGTGTCAGATAATATAGGGGTAGGCGGGGGTCGCTTTCTTGACCCCCGTCCCTGACAGGCCGCCTCCACCCGAGCCACCATAGACTCCAAAACTGCTGTAAATGCATCCATACTCTGTGCACCGGCGGGTCCCGTGGCCCCCTCGAGGGAAATAGGTGGGGGTACTTGTGTGGCAGGGTCCATGATTATTCCAGTAACTACCCGGAAAATACAATCCAAACTTAAATAAAAAACTTTTTTTTTTTTTTTTTTTTCCAGACCCCCAGCGCCACAAAAGCCCCTCAGTGTTACCTGCTAGGGATCCCTATCGATCGAGAGAGAGAGAGAGATAGACCCCCAGGCTCACCACTTGATGCTCAGAGTTCACTGCAACAGGTTACAGCACTGTCTTCACAAACAGGAAGTCTTTTGGCTGGCTGCCCAGGAAGAAAGGAGGCGGCTCCGCCCCTCTGCACGCCTTCCGGTGCCTCCCCTAGCTCCACGAGGTGTTTGGGTCACCTCAAACATGGCCGCCCCCATGCTGGAGACACGAGGCTACGCCAAAATGGCGGCCTCGTGCGATCTAGCAAACAATGGCGGCGGTTGTACCGAATAGCGGCGTGACTGCAGAGCATCACAATACCTTCTCTACATGGGGATTTAGCCTGGTCGGCGGTACCGGACCCTGGCGGACCGCATGGCCGTCGGAAGGCCTGCTATTGCTGGAGACTTGACTTGGAAAGCAGTCTACATGTCCGTGGCTTCTGACTGGTAGGATACTATATTATCACAGTAAGATTCCCATACTGCCACTGATTACAATCTTTTAACATATTTACAATTAGATTGTCAGCTCCCAAACCAAGCCTCCTGGCTTTTTGCACATAAAAATCACACTCAAAGTAGGGGGATCTGTGCCATGTTATAGGATAGAGGGGAACTCATCCTTACCATACAGAGAGGGGCCCGCGTTCACCACAAGACCCGTCAGGGGAAAGGGGGAACATACTACTCACCATACCGGAACCAGGCGGGCACCAACTCCTGACAGTACCCCTCTCCACCGGGGCGGGAGGGCTGTCGACCAATACGGACGCCGTGACTCATGGTCCTTGGCGTTTCAGCGAGACGTTTAATTCGCAGGGTCAGTCCCTCCAGTGGGACTATGTCGCGGCCGACCCAGCGCGGAGCTATGGCCTGCACGCGCTCGTAGGCTGAACTGGGGTGACCACCGGATCTCAACATCCAGCCCGTCGCCCAGTTCAGCTTTCTTGCTTGAAGATCTCACAGGAACACTGGAGAAAAAAAGCTGTCTAAAAAATCTTTTTAAGAAAAAAATCCTGCCAGGACCGAAGATCCCAGCAAGGTATCTAGGTCCTTACTCCTGACTAGACAGAAAAAAACTGATTTGCTGTGGCAGAGAGAGAGAGGATATACCCTCGGGGACTGCCCCTAGGGTGTGGCCAGAGCATTTTATTTCCTGTCTAGTCCTACTCCTGTGGAGGCAACAAAACCCGAAGGTGCTGTATCACCGAGGACTACGTCTGTCAATGAGCGATAGAGAAAATATAATTTTAAAAGGCAGTTTAGGTCTGAATACAACAAGTGAGCATAGGTCCTATGTATGAAAGTAAAACTATCATTGTCTGCGTTGCTCCTCAGCACCAGTTAGCGTCTCATGTTCTCTTTTAATCTGCGCTAGCTTTAGGAAATGATAAAGTTGACCGGTGGCTATGAGGAAACACAAACAGTTCTTCACATGCTTTCAGACATGAGGCCAAATGGTATTAAGGCACTAAACTCATAAGCGTTGTTTAAAGTACAAGTGAACTTTTGCTAATAAGTACACCAACCTGAAACCCTAGATTGGGCTGGAGCCTGTAGGCCCATAACTTTTGGCACCGACAGGAAATCCCTTTTATTAGGATCACCTCAACATTTTGGTTTTTTGGTCCTTACCAGCTTAGCAAATTTTAATTGTGCAAAAAAGTTTATTTGAGATAAAAAAAGAAATGTATGGTCAATAATGTTACCCCTATTCAAGTTAACTACCATGGTGTGTTGTGTTTTGATCCAACCTCATTCCTCTTTAATAGTTCTCACATCTGTACAATGAGCCCTCATAGACTTGCTTAGACTAATTTAATGTTAGGAGATGTTAGGGAGACCGCTTTAAATGCTCAAAAAAAAAAAAAAAAGCCAAAGTTCAGTGCAGACCACAGCTATGTTCTTGAAGTTTGTAAGCAACCAGGTTGTGGGGTATAGTTTACTGAAGTTAGGCGGCTGGGGAAGGTCAGTTCGTGTCCTTTTTAGTAAATACATACTTGTCCTGTAACCATCAATTGTAAATACTAGCCTTATCATGATATGCTTTACCAAGCTTTTACAAACCATTTAAAATGCTTCAAACAGCTTTCTCAAAGCCCTCATAAATAGTGTTGAGCGAACACGGACTGTATTATTCGTGTTCGTACCGAATAATTGGATTTTTTTTACCCGAACACGGACACGGACACTTTACTGTATGTTCGGGTAAAAATCCGTGTTCGGTCGTTTTATTTCCGGGTTTTGCATGCTTTGGCGCTCTTTTCATGGCGGGCTTTCAACAGCCAATCAACAATCGTTTAACTGGTGTGCCTTAAGCCATCCCAGCCATGCCTGCAAATGTCTTAGTAGCTGTGATTGGCCGTCTGAAGCATGTGACCAAGTCTTTATAAGTTCGAGGCAGCCGCCGCAGCAGCGTCATTCTGCTGCTTAGCTAAGGGACAGAGCACACATCAATGTGCTGGCTGCTGATTAGGGAAAGATAGGCAGGAAAAAACCATTTGTGTCCGGATAGAATTGAGGGACAGGTCGGAGTGTTTAGGCAGGGCGAGTTGTAGGCATTTTAGGGATAGAGTCTGCTGAATTATAGGGTCAGTGTCTTCTACAAACTACAATCGATATTGCTGTGTGGGGGGTGGGGTGAATCTGCACTCAATCCTGATCTACGATCTCTTCTCAATCCTGTTAGGGACAGAGTCTGCTGAATTTTAGGGAAACTGTGTTCTACAAACTACAATCGATATTGCTGTGTGGTGTGGGATTGGAGATAGGCAGGTGTCAGTGATCCACATCCATTTTTCTGTGTGTGAGCTGCAGTGAACACAATCTTTTTGGGCTGCAGTGAACACAATCTTTTTGGGCTGCAGTGAACACAATCTTTTTGGGCTGCAGTGAACACAATCTTTTTGGGGTGCAGTGAACAAAATCTTTTTGGGGTGCAGTGAACACAATCCTTTTTGGTGTGCAGTGAACACAATCTTTGTGGGGTGCAGTGAACAAAATCCTTTGTGGGGTGCAGTGAACACAATCTTTTTGGGGTGCAGTGAACAAAATCCTTTTTGGGGTGCAGTGAACAACATCCTTTTTGGGGTGCAGTGAACACAATCTTTTTGGGGTGCAGTGAACAAAATCCTTTGTGGGGTGCAGTGAACACAATCTTTTTGGGGTGCAGTGAACACAATCTTTTTGGGGTGGAGTGAACAACATCCTTTTTGGGGTGCAGTGAACAAAATCCTTTTTGGGGTGCAGTGAACAAAATCATTTTTGGGGTGCAGTGAACACAATCTTTTTGGGGTGCAGTGAACACAATCTTTGTGGGGTGCAGTGAACACAATCTTTTTGGGGTGGAGTGAACAACATCCTTTTTGGGGTGCAGTGAACAACATCCTTTTTGGGGTGCAGTGAACACAATCTTTTTGGGGTGCAGTGAACACAATCTTTGTGGGGTACAGTGAACAGAATCTTTGTGGGGTGCAGTGAACACAATCTTTGGGGGGTACAGTGAACACAATCTTTTTGGGGTGCAGTGAACACAATCTTTGTGGGGTGCAGTGAACACAATCTTTTTGGGGTGGAGTGAACAAAATCATTTTTGGGGTGCAGTGAACAACATCCTTTTTGGGGTGCAGTGATCAAAATCCTTTTTGGGGTGCAGTGAACACAATCTTTTTGGGGTGCAGTGAACAAAATCCTTTGTGGGGTGCAGTGAACAGAATCTGTGTGGGGTGCAGTGAACACAATCTTTGGGGGGGTACAGTGAACACAATCTTTTTGGGGTGCAGTGAACACAATCTTTGTGGGGTACAGTGAACAGAATCTTTGTGGGGTGCAGTGAACACAATCTTTGGGGGGTACAGTGAACACAATCTTTTTGGGGTGCAGTGAACACAATCTTTGGGGGGTACAGTGAACACAATCTTTTTGGGGTGCAGTGAACACAATCTTTGTGGGGTGCAGTGAACACAATCTTTGGGGGGGTACAGTGAACACAATCTTTTTGGGGTGCAGTGAACAACATCCTTTTAGGGTGCAGTGAACACAATCTTTGTGGGGTGCAGTGAACAACATCCTTTTAGGGTGCAGTGAACACAATCTTTGTGGGGTACAGTGAACAGAATCTTTGTGGGGTGCAGTGAACACAATCTTTGGGGGGTACAGTGAACACAATCTTTGTGAGGTGCAGTGAACACAATCTTTGTGGGGTGCAGTGAACACAATCATTGTGGGGTGCAGTGAACTCAATCTTTGTGGGGTACAGTGAACACAATCTCATACTTCTGAAGATTTGAGGGTGCTGCCTGTTCCATACTCCCCCTACTCCTCATCTAGCCTTTTAGGGGTACAAACAATAGTAATTGGGGCCTAGTGTGGTTGTGTACGTCTGATATACATACACTTTTTTTGGATCATATTTTCTATTCCGCTATTTAATCAAAAACCTTTGGGGATCAGTTAAATTGGGGGATAGTCTGTGTTGGTACGTGTGAGAGAGATCCACCTTTCCAAGTTGTTGGGGTTCATCTCATACTTCTGAAGGTTTGAGGGTGCTGCCTGTTCCATACTCCCCCTACTCCTAGCCTTTTAGGGGTACAAACAATAGTAATTGGGGCCTAGTGTGGTTGTGTACGTGTGATATACATACACTTTTTTTGGATCATATTTTCTATTCCGCTATTTAATCAAAAACCTTTGGGGATCAGTTAAATTGGGGGATAGTCTGTGTTGGTACGTGTGAGAGAGATCCACCTTTCCAAGTTGTTGGGGTTCATCTCATACTTCTGAAGGTTTGAGGGTGCTGCCTGTTCCATACCCCCCCTACTCCTCATCTAGCCTTTTAGGGGTACAAACAATAGTAATTGGGGCCTAGTGTGGTTGTGTACGTGTGATATACATACACTTTTTTTGGATCATATTTTCTATTCCGCTATTTAATCAAAAACCTTTGGGGATCAGTTAAATTGGGGGATAGTCTGTGTTGGTACGTGTGAGAGAGATCCACCTTTCCAAGTTGTTGGGGTTCATCTCATACTTCTGAAGGTTTGAGGGTGCTGCCTGTTCCATACTCCCCCTACTCCTCATCTAGCCTTTTAGGGGTACAAACAATAGTAATTGGGGCCCAGTGTGGTTGTGTACGTGTGATATACATACACTTTTTTTGGATCATATTTTCTATTCCGCTATTTAATCAAAAACCTTTGGGGATCAGTTAAATTGGGGGATAGTCTGTGTTGGTACGTGTGAGAGAGATCCACCTTTCCAAGTTGTTGGGGTTCATCTCATACTTCTGAAGGTTTGAGGGTGCTGCCTGTTCCATACTCCCCCCTACTCCTCATCTAGCCTTTTAGGGGTACAAACAATAGTAATTGGGGCCCAGTGTGGTTGTGTACGTGTGATATACATACACTTTTTTTGGATCATATTTTCTATTCCGCTATTTAATCAAAAACCTTTGGGGATCAGTTAAATTGGGGGATAGTCTGTGTTGGTACGTGTGAGAGAGATCCACCTTTCCAAGTTGTTGGGGTTCATCTCATACTTCTGAAGGTTTGAGGGTGCTGCCTGTTCCATACCCCCCCTACTCCTCATCTAGCCTTTTAGGGGTACAAACAATAGTAATTGGGGCCTAGTGTGGTTGTGTACGTGTGATATACATACACTTTTTTTGGATCATATTTTCTATTCCGCTATTTAATCAAAAACCTTTGGGGATCAGTTAAATTGGGGGATAGTCTGTGTTGGTACGTGTGAGAGAGATCCACCTTTCCAAGTTGTTGGGGTTCATCTCATACTTCTGAAGGTTTGAGGGTGCTGCCTGTTCCATACCCCCCCTACTCCTCATCTAGCCTTTTAGGGGTACAAACAATAGTAATTGGGGCCTAGTGTGGTTGTGTACGTGTGATATACATACACTTTTTTTGGATCATATTTTCTATTCCGCTATTTAATCAAAAACCTTTGGGGATCAGTTAAATTGGGGGATAGTCTGTGTTGGTACGTGTGAGAGAGATCCACCTTTCCAAGTTGTTGGGGTTCATCTCATACTTCTGAAGGTTTGAGGGTGCTGCCTGTTCCATACTCCCCCTACTCCTCATCTAGCCTTTTAGGGGTACAAACAATAGTAATTGGGGCCCAGTGTGGTTGTGTACGTGTGATATACATACACTTTTTTGGATCTTATTTTCTATTCCGCTATTTAATCAAAAACCTTTGGGGATCAGTTAAATTGGGGGATAGTCTGTGTTGGTACGTGTGAGAGAGATCCACCTTTCCAAGTTGTTGGGGTTCATCTCATACTTCTGAAGGTTTGAGGGTGCTGCCTGTTCCATACCCCCCCTACTCCTCATCTAGCCTTTTAGGGGTACAAACAATAGTAATTGGGGCCTAGTGTGGTTGTGTACGTGTGATATACATACACTTTTTTTGGATCATATTTTCTATTCCGCTATTTAATCAAAAACCTTTGGGGATCAGTTACATTGGGGGATAGTCTGTGTTGGTACGTGTGAGAGAGATCCACCTTTCCAAGTTGTTGGGGTTCATCTCATACTTCTGAAGGTTTGAGGGTGCTGCCTGTTCCATACCCCCCCTACTCCTCATCTAGCCTTTTAGGGGTACAAACAATAGTAATTGGGGCCTAGTGTGGTTGTGTACGTGTGATATACATACACTTTTTTTGGATCATATTTTCTATTCCGCTATTTAATCAAAAACCTTTGGGGATCAGTTAAATTGGGGGATAGTCTGTGTTGGTACGTGTGAGAGAGATCCACCTTTCCAAGTTGTTGGGGTTCATCTCATACTTCTGAAGGTTTGAGGGTGCTGCCTGTTCCATACCCCCCCTACTCCTCATCTAGCCTTTTAGGGGTACAAACAATAGTAATTGGGGCCCAGTGTGGTTGTGTACGTGTGATATACATACACTTTTTTTGGATCATATTTTCTATTCCGCTATTTAATCAAAAACCTTTGGGGATCAGTTAAATTGGGGGATAGTCTGTGTTGGTACGTGTGAGAGAGATCCACCTTTCCAAGTTGTTGGGGTTCATCTCATACTTCTGAAGGTTTGAGGGTGCTGCCTGTTCCATACTCCCCCCTACTCCTCATCTAGCCTTTTAGGGGTACAAACAATAGTAATTGGGGCCCAGTGTGGTTGTGTACGTGTGATATACATACACTTTTTTTGGATCATATTTTCTATTCCGCTATTTAATCAAAAACCTTTGGGGATCAGTTAAATTGGGGGATAGTCTGTGTTGGTACGTGTGAGAGAGATCCACCTTTCCAAGTTGTTGGGGTTCATCTCATACTTCTGAAGGTTTGAGGGTGCTGCCTGTTCCATACCCCCCCTACTCCTCATCTAGCCTTTTAGGGGTACAAACAATAGTAATTGGGGCCTAGTGTGGTTGTGTACGTGTGATATACATACACTTTTTTTGGATCATATTTTCTATTCCGCTATTTAATCAAAAACCTTTGGGGATCAGTTAAATTGGGGGATAGTCTGTGTTGGTACGTGTGAGAGAGATCCACCTTTCCAAGTTGTTGGGGTTCATCTCATACTTCTGAAGGTTTGAGGGTGCTGCCTGTTCCATACCCCCCCTACTCCTCATCTAGCCTTTTAGGGGTACAAACAATAGTAATTGGGGCCTAGTGTGGTTGTGTACGTGTGATATACATACACTTTTTTTGGATCATATTTTCTATTCCGCTATTTAATCAAAAACCTTTGGGGATCAGTTAAATTGGGGGATAGTCTGTGTTGGTACGTGTGAGAGAGATCCACCTTTCCAAGTTGTTGGGGTTCATCTCATACTTCTGAAGGTTTGAGGGTGCTGCCTGTTCCATACTCCCCCTACTCCTCATCTAGCCTTTTAGGGGTACAAACAATAGTAATTGGGGCCCAGTGTGGTTGTGTACGTGTGATATACATACACTTTTTTGGATCTTATTTTCTATTCCGCTATTTAATCAAAAACCTTTGGGGATCAGTTAAATTGGGGGATAGTCTGTGTTGGTACGTGTGAGAGAGATCCACCTTTCCAAGTTGTTGGGGTTCATCTCATACTTCTGAAGGTTTGAGGGTGCTGCCTGTTCCATACCCCCCCTACTCCTCATCTAGCCTTTTAGGGGTACAAACAATAGTAATTGGGGCCTAGTGTGGTTGTGTACGTGTGATATACATACACTTTTTTTGGATCATATTTTCTATTCCGCTATTTAATCAAAAACCTTTGGGGATCAGTTACATTGGGGGATAGTCTGTGTTGGTACGTGTGAGAGAGATCCACCTTTCCAAGTTGTTGGGGTTCATCTCATACTTCTGAAGGTTTGAGGGTGCTGCCTGTTCCATACCCCCCCTACTCCTCATCTAGCCTTTTAGGGGTACAAACAATAGTAATTGGGGCCTAGTGTGGTTGTGTACGTGTGATATACATACACTTTTTTTGGATCATATTTTCTATTCCGCTATTTAATCAAAAACCTTTGGGGATCAGTTAAATTGGGGGATAGTCTGTGTTGGTACGTGTGAGAGAGATCCACCTTTCCAAGTTGTTGGGGTTCATCTCATACTTCTGAAGGTTTGAGGGTGCTGCCTGTTCCATACCCCCCCTACTCCTCATCTAGCCTTTTAGGGGTACAAACAATAGTAATTGGGGCCTAGTGTGGTTGTGTACGTGTGATATACATACACTTTTTTTGGATCATATTTTCTATTCCGCTATTTAATCAAAAACCTTTGGGGATCAGTTACATTGGGGGATAGTCTGTGTTGGTACGTGTGAGAGAGATCCACCTTTCCAAGTTGTTGGGGTTCATCTCATACTTCTGAAGGTTTGAGGGTGCTGCCTGTTCCATACCCCCCCTACTCCTCATCTAGCCTTTTAGGGGTACAAACAATAGTAATTGGGGCCTAGTGTGGTTGTGTACGTGTGATATACATACACTTTTTTTGGATCATATTTTCTATTCCGCTATTTAATCAAAAACCTTTGGGGATCAGTTAAATTGGGGGATAGTCTGTGTTGGTACGTGTGAGAGAGATCCACCTTTCCAAGTTTTTGGGGTTCATCTCATACTTCTGAAGATTTGAGGGTGCTGCATGTTCCATACTCCTCTTCCTCATCCTCCCTTTAGGGTAGGAAAAAATTTAATCGGGCCTAGTCTGTGTTTGTACGTGTGAGATACACAGTTTTTTATCCTATTCCGCTATTCAATACACACCCTTTTGGTGTAAAAAACATTAAATTGCGGCATAGTTTGCATATTTGACATTTGCATATATTGTGCCTTGTTGCGCTGTTTTGGGTACTCCACCAACATGGCCAGTGGCAATGACGCCATTCTCAGCTTAACTATCCCACTTCTATGCCTCCTTGAAAAAACAATTTGGGCGATGATGGAAGAGGATGTGGCACAGGATGAGGAGGAGGAGGAGGAGGATGAAGAGGTAACATTTCAAAGGCTTTCAGGGCAGTCATTCGCAAGGGGCTCCGAGGGTGGGTTCCTGCACACACAAACGCCAGGGACACAATTGTCCAGCAGGGGCACAGTTCTGGAGGATGAGGAGGATGAGGAGGAGGAGGAGCTGGAGGAGGAGATGGAACCATGTTCACAGCAGGGTGGCACCCAGGCCAGCTCATGGCCATCACTGGTGCGTGGCTGGGGGGATACAGAGGACACGGACGATACACCTCCCACAGAGGACAGCCTTTCGTCGCCTCTGGGCAGCCTGGCACACATGAGCGATTACATGCTGCAGTGTCTCCACAACGACCGCCGAGTTGCCCACATTCTAACTTGTGCTGATTACTGGGTGGCCACGCTGCTGGATCCCCGTTACAAGGACAACGTACCGTCCTTAATTCACTCACTGGAGCGCGATCGCAAGATGCGCGAGTACAAGCGCACGCTGGTAGACGCCATGCTGCTGGCATTCCCATCTGACAGCGGGGCCACAGTGGAAGCACAAGGCAGAGGAGGAGGAGGAGGAGGTCGCCAACGCAACCAGGGCACCGCCAGCACCTCAGAAGGCAGGGTTAGCATGGCCGAAATGTGGAAAAGCTTTGTCAGCACGCCACAACAAACAGCAGCACCAGCAGCTCAGATGGAACGTCTTAGCAGGAGGCAGCATTTTACCAACATGGTGGAGCAGTATGTGTGCACACGCCTACATGTAGTGAATGACGGGTCTGCCCCCTTCAACTTCTGGGTCTCCAAATTGGGCACATGGCCTGAGCTTGCCCTTTACGCCTTGGAGGTGCTGGCGTGCCCTGCAGCCAGTGTATTATCTGAACGGGTATTTAGCACGGCTGGGGGCGTTATAACAGACAAGCGCAGCCGCCTGTCCAGAGACAATGTGGACAAGCTCACGTTCATTAAAATGAACCAGGCATGGATCCCACGGGACTTTTCCGTACCTTATGCAGAATAGCAATGGATACCGACCTTACCCACCCATTGTTCCATTTTTGCTCTTTCTCACTCTTTTGGGGTGTACCCTCATTTAAAATTTTTGAAAAGAAGCAGTGTTGGCTACCTCGTCCTCCTCCTCAGGGCCAGATTAATGTAGGGGCTATTGGAGCTGCAGCTCCAGGCCCCTACCTTTTATATAGGCCCCGGGTTGGCCATATTCACTGTTACCGCTCTTCTGTCACTTGTAAACACAGAAGTCTGGCTTCTATGCTCGCTTCCCCAGGCAGCACCCTCAGAACCTCCCCACACAGCGTGAAGGCCGGACAAGGAGGGACAGTTGGCGATGCATGGATGTGTTTATGGGCTTCAGAGACAGCATCCCATGTTGAATTAGGCATGCATGGCTGCACCCTTCCTCCTCTGGGTGCATGGCAAGGCACGGCCCTTAAGGCCCTTCAAAATCCTCAGCACCAAGCCCATGATGCTGTTAATCCGGCCCTGGTCCTCCTCCACCGCCGCTTCCACCTACACCGCCCATAGGTGTGCGCAGCCTATTGCATTAAGGTGTGCACCCCAAAGTTGAAATACACATGCATGTGTTTGCCAGCAGGGAGAGTAATGTATCGGGGCCATGTACCTGTAGGCAAGGAGAAATAGAGCAGAGCAGGTCCCAGGGAGATCTTTCCCATCTCCTCACTGGCAATGCTATGTGCCCTAGGTGATTAGGGTGTGCCCAGGCACACCCAGCACACCCTGTGCGCACGCCTATGTCACCGCCACATCCACCACCACCTCAACCTCCCTCCTACTCCATATGGGCCTCGTCCTTCAGAGATGAAGAAGAACATTGTTTTATTTTTCTGTTTTTTTTTGTTGTTTTAAGTTATTTCCCTATCCACATTTGTTTGCAGAGCACTTGCCATGCTCTTAATTACGTTTTGCTGCCATTTGCAGCACTCTAGCCCTTTCCTTTGGTGTTTTAGAGCCATTTTAGTGCCTTAAAGTTCGGGTCCCCATTGACTTCAATGGGGTTCGGTGTCCGGGAAAAGTTCGGTAAAAGTCCGGGACACGGACCCGGACTTTTTTTTAAAGTTCGGCCGAACCCGTCGAACACGGACATCTAGGTGTCCGCTCAACCCTACTCATAAACATTCTGCTGTAGCTCAAGTTTGTTAAAGTGGAAGTAAAAAAATGCTGCCTCCCTGCTCCCTATACCTATTTTATATATTTTTTTATTGGCCTTGGTGCAGTCATGTGACTGCCCGCTTCCATTGTTCCACCCATCCCCATATTGGCGCTCCCTCCCATCCGCTGTAGCAGCTACTCACTGACACAGGGAAGCCAAAGTTCTAAATCACAAGACTGCAACAAATCTGATTAAAAAAAGAGATATTTACACCTATGAGTATATATAGCATAGGTATAAGGGGGGAGCTTTTTGCAGGCACTGCTTGAAATTTGCCAATGCTTGTGTAAAGCTACACCCAAGACTCACATTATCTGTATTTAGCATACCTGGACTAGAAAGAGAACCATTCACCATTGGAAATCTGTAATAAATCTCTGTTTGACAATTGTTATAGGAGAGCAGCCTTATCTCTTAGAGGTTACTAGAACTTTTCATTATTTTTATTCACAAAGCAGTAATAGGATGAGTGAAATCACAAAAACATGGTGCTGTCAGGATTGCATGAAGGAAAACTAAAAGCATTACAGCTTAAAGCCCAATTCCAGCTAAAACGTTTTTGTAACAGAGTGGGGAAGGTATAGAATTCTGCCTTTTTTATGTTTTGCATTCTGTATTTATTAAAGATTGTACAAAAGTTATCACACAAATAAGGACAGACAAAAAGGTAAAAACATAGGACAACTCAGGCTGCCCTGGGGGCTGGATATCATTATACAAGGTTCTTTATAAGAGGGTAACGTCACAGAGTTTCGTAAAAATGCATGGCCATGAGGGGGGGGGGGGTGGAAAAAGGGTTGGGAGGGGAGAGTTACCCTTTTCCTTTACCCAACACCGGTGAAAAAGGACTCTACTAATCTTTCTACAAGTCACTCAGCCCCATGGGGCTATAACAAATTGCCTATTCGCATTTCTCTGAGAATGTCTTGCACCTGCACAAACAGCAAGTGAAAATTTAGAAAGTACCGTACACTGCACAGGGCAACTATGAACTTTGATATGTATTCAGCTTGCAAGGATTTGCTTGAATTTCATAGTGCAAGTGTATGCCGTCCAATAATGAAACCACATTTTATGGGTTTTCTCCTGTGAACCTTTCAGAACACTAGCCAGGCTTTCCATTACCCTTATGTCATCAATCCTACGAAACTGTAGTGAAAAAGAGGTCAGTATAGGATATTTCCATAGGGTAAGGATACAAGAGCTTGTGGTGCTAATCAAATGTTCTACAACCGATTGTTTGTACGCCTTCAATGGTGAATAAGAAAGAATGCCGGGGTGTATGGTACAGGTTGGTCAGCTGTCAGTTATATTATTTTTTTTTGCAGTCTGTGTTCCCATTGAGGGGATTTTCTCTCAGTTCCTATTATAATACATATTTTCAGTAAAATGGAAAAGGTTTAGGCTACATTCAGACCTGAGCGTAGCGTTTTCGCATGGTTTTTACCGCAATTTTTACCGCGATTTTTATGCAGGCGTTTTTAGATTGAATAGAGACCAATGGAAAATGCCTGTAATCTGCCCAAAAAGAAGCTCATGTACTTTTTTGAGCATTGGGCGTTTTGCTCACAGCATCAAAACGCTCAGATGTGAACAGGGGGCATTGAAATGAATACGATTTGTCTTGTTGAGCGTTTTGAGAGCTGATCCTAGAGCAGAAAAACTCCCCAAAAACGCCCCAAAACGCCTACATGTGAACGGAGCCTTAGAACTTCTATAAGGTTATTATTCCTTTCTGTGTCTTCCCATCACAGTGTTATCTGCCACACTTATTGCTTTAGAATTGAAAAATATAAGTGGTTGAAATTATTTAAATTTATGTATGTGTGTTTTGCATTTTGGAAAATTTAATAAACACATTTAAAAAAAAATGAATTGAAAAATAGACAGAGTGTGCACTGGCCTAATGAATTATCCTCAATAAAACCAACTTTATTCAATACAAATTCATACTCACAAATACAGGCTTGTCAAAGGCACATAAACACATCAACAATGCAGTTATAGCATCCAGAGTCTTGCATAACAGATGTAACATCCTCAAATTGGACTGGCTGACGTGTTTCGAGGCTTAGCCTCTTCCTCAGAGCCAACTCAACAAACGTGTCAGCCAGTCCATTTGAGGACATTACATCTGTTATGCGAGACTCTGGATGCTATAACTGCATTCAGTTGATATGCCTTTGACAAGCATGTATTTGTGAGTATGAATTTTTATCGAATAAAGTTGGTTTTATTGAGGATAATGCACTAAGCCGGTGGTGCCCTCTGTCTATTTTTTAATTCTAGTGTATCCAGACCTCCACAGTCTTGAGAGGGCAGCAAGGTGGCAGTTATCCGGATTTGACAAGAGCCTTGAGCAATACTTTTGTGGGGCCCACCTCTAAGAGAAGGAGAGTTGTGTGTTGTACTTGCTAGACACTTATTGTTTTTCCTGCTGTCACTGGCTGTCAGAAGAATAGGAACTGCGGAGAAATCTTCCCAACAGGAAAACCCATAAAAGTTGGGGTTGAAACATTTATTTTACCAAGCCTGTCCCAAAAAAAAAATAATAAATAAAAGAATATATATTTTGTCTGGAGTTGGGCTTTAAGGGTGGAAATTCAAATGCAAATTACTGTTCCTGACTGGTCATCTTTAAAGGTTTAAATAAAAATACCAATAATGATTTTCAAATAGGTGCTGGTGCACTACAAAGCACAAGATCAACAGTGCCCAAATGCTAAACTTCAACAGAAACAAAGAAAATTTTCGACAATAAATTCCACTCACCATTGTCATCGCGATTTCCTTGAGGCTCCTCCATGCAGTACACCTGGAAATAATCAATGATATCTTCCTCGCTCATTGTCCAGTACACTGTGATGGAAGTGCTGGTGGCAGAATTGGCCTCCTGTGTTTTTAACTTCGGTGTCTGTGGAACTGCAAAATTATTGAACAATGTTTTAGAATGTTAAAAAAAAAAACTACAGCTAAATAAACTGATGCATTGTTTTTACTGGACTTAACTATGTCTATTTGTTGAATACTTATTTTAATTTATACAGCTAGTATTTTAACTTAATGAATTTCCCATTAAATTTATCCTGTTTTTAATCGGTGTGTGCTTCTACCTGGTTACATTGGCTTGGTTCCTCGTAATATATCCTTTGTTCTGTGAGGTTGACTGGCAAGCGAAGAGTTCTATGACATTAGATGCCCATTGTCTAATGTACTATATCCCTTTGGCAGTGACCATTGGGTCACAAAAGGATTAGTTGAAGTGCTAGTAAGCGCTAAAGTCTAATGTAAAGAGAAACACCGCTCCAGGTGAGGAACTGTCCACCTTGTCCAATCTGGTGCCTGCCACGACTCGCCACCGCAAACACTGTAGTCATCAAAAGGAATTTCCGCACACCACTGTAGATCCATATGAACCATTTATTGCCTCAAATCTTCGAAAATGAACAGCACATCAAATACAGGACACTGGGTAGCTGCTTGTTAATGGGTTTCACCCAAAACTGTGCTTATTTATAACCAGTGAATAAGCCCAGTTTTGTGTGAAACCCGTTAACAAGCAACTACTCTATGTCCTATTTTTTGATGTGCTGTTCGTTGTGGAAGAAATGGTTCATACGGATCTACAGCAGTGTGCAGCCATTCCTTCTAATGATTATAGAGCTCAAGTCTGTCTACTCTACATGCCTTTTACACATTCCTATTTGTCAGCTACGCAGCCCACAATAATGATGGCAAAGAGGAATGTGATGGGACAGGAGGTAGCTTTGGCTGTAAGAATGCTTCAGTATTTAGTCATAAAGGAAGGCTTTTTGAGTCCTCTAGAATACCTTCATTCAGAATAAAAATGATAGTAAACATATAATTTGGTTATCTGTGCTCAGCTTGTATTTTATGTTTTTTAGGTGAACTACAGAAGTACCAGCACTAACAGTTAATAATACACTCTAGCAAGTAATGGCAGATTTGTACATGAATGTTGGGAGGGTCCATTGTTGGATCAGAATCACACTGCATTGAATTCAGTTAGTTGTGTTTTCAAAAAAACGATAATGTTGTATCACAGATAGAAGCCTGACCATTAAAAAGCTTTCGAGCTGTGAAACAAACACAAAGACTGGACACAGGGAAATATATTATTTATCACTATAGTCAGTGTTTTATTGAACTCTCTATTAAAGTGTATGTAAACCCCAAAAATGAAGTGCTCTTATTGGATCCCTTCTGGTATAAATGTACTATTGAAACCATTCTGTTATATTTGTGTAATAGATGCAAGAAAACCTGTTGATCCTGCCAGAAATTGTGTAAGCTGAAAACTTCCTGTCCAAATGTAGACGATTTGAGCCCAAATTTTAGGGTAAAAATTATATAAGGTAGTTAGATAATAAATAAATATTTATTATCTAACTACCTTATATAATTTTTACCCTAAAATTTGGGCTCAAATCGTCTACATTTGGCCAGTGATTGGGCATCTTTCACGGGCTTAAGGTTTATGATTGCACTATATTTCACGCACTAGAGCACTTTCTTCCTCTATCTCACCCGCATTTTGCACATGCGCTAGGTAGCGCCGTTTCCAACTTTTCACCCCCACATTATATATCAGCCCCTAAGTTTTTCTTAGGGGACGGTTGGTGGCTGCAACCTAAATACCCCACGAGCCTGGTAGTTCTTATCCATAGCGCTGGTTACCACCCTCCCCCTACTGAAAACTTCCTGTGCTTTCTGAACTGTTGCTAAGTCTCTCCACATCCCTCTTATCAGAGATGTAACTAGGATCTTCAGGGCCCTGGTGCAAGAAACCATGGAGGCCCCTCCCTGACCCTTCCCACTGATACCGGGGCCCTTTACTCCTGTCGATGGGCCTTTTATTACAATCCAGCGGGACCCTTTCTCTTGTTCTGCAGTGGGCCCCCTTCCTGCCATCTTGGGGCCCCCCCACAGTGGCGGAGCGCCAGGGCCTGGTTGCAAGTGTGACTTTTGCGACCCTGATAATTTAGTTTTTTTTTTAATGTTTATTATTTTATTGTTTTAATAATTTATTTACCATTTTATTTAATTTAATTATTTTTCAGTTTTATTTTTTAGAGTTTTTACGATTTTTTAGGACCCCCGTTGGGGGTGTTTTGGTGACATATCATGGACAGGAATAGCTCTGTACAGAGCTTCCCGTTCATTCACAAACTGTAGCCTAGTAAATAAGTTTACTAGGCTTAAGTTATAAATGGACACAAGAGTGAACGGTACCAATCATTCACGTTGTCCATTCTAAAAAGGGAGGGGGAGGTAAATGTTAAATTTACTGGCCACTTCCCCACTCTTTATCCTGCCAGATACCCCGCAGCAGCCAGCTTCCCCCTCTCTCGCAGACTGCTGGGGGGTATCTATCAGGATGGAGAGCGGGGAATGGGCAGGGGAAGGAGGGACCAAGGGAGCAAACAGGGGCCTGGGGCCAGCAGGAGACACATAACTTGGATAGGAGGGGTAGTGGGGCGGCATATAGAGAAACAAATGCCCTCCATTTTCCTCCTGCAGCCACTGAAAGTCTGCAGGAGAGAGAAGAGGAGAAGTGGCCATTCAGCAGATGCAGGAGGAAAATAGAGAGATTGGTTCCTCTATATGCTACCCCCACCACTTCTGCTATTCAGGTGTACAAGGGGAGCCGCACTGGCCCCCTGGAGCATGAGGCCAGGTCACAGTTGCGACCCCTGAGACCCCTAAAGTTATGCCCATGCCTCCTATATTAAGGAAAAGAGAGAGGGGGTGTTCTGTGGTCTTAAAACGCTAGTCCTAAGGTGACAACACTGCACCTCAATAGATACAGTGCAGTGAGTAAACATTGTCACCCTGGTAATGTGTTACTGGCAGAATCACCAGGGGGACATAAAGGATGAACAACCTGCAAAATGGAAACTAAGTCAACACGTCTAAGGACTGGTGAACCACAACATATTTTGTTTTTGTGCTTGAGTTTAAATATGCTTTCATTATTGGCACCATTCACAAATTATAGACGTTCTTTTATGATAGCTGTAAAGTGGGAATGTACATTGGTAATCCAGAAGTCGAAAACATTATTGCTTAATAAGGTCGTAAAATCTTCTGCCAAGCTGCTCCTCTTGGGAACCTAATACTCAGCTCAGTCTGGGAGGCCTCATCTCTGGATGTGTTTAGATGCAGACTAAAAACCTTCTCAGTTGTATCCCTTGTAGAGAACTTTCAGATAACTAGTATAACCAATCAGTTTCATGTACTGCAGATGTGCTAAAACCAGTACCTGTGTGTTGATGAGCATTTGTCTGTGTTAGACGGGTTTCACTTTTCTATACAAGCCTATGGGAATGCAAAACTCACTTGAAGCAAGTCAAACACAGGTCAGAAGGAGGTCAACTGCAGGTCCAATGCACCTGCCAATGAGTTCTGAATGATCTTAGAAGTCTCAAATTTATGTAATCAACACAAACCCAGATCATTGAAAGAGATCCTAAGAGAGTGGGATCTGCAGCATTTTAACCATAACTTCCTTATCCTTTTCTTCCTGAGTCACCAATCACATTTAAACTGTATGTTGGGATCTGATTGGTGGAAAACATCACAGTACGGTCGTTTTAGGATTTGTATGTGTGAGAAAGGATGTGGGTGTTAAAGCATCACACGCATATATATTGCAGGATCACCAGATTGCTGAGAAATGGGAGTGGAGTAAATAAGTGCACTACAGCAATATCTGGATGACGTATTCAGCACGTATCAATTTCTCTATGGGTACATCTCAAAACTTAAAGCCAAACTCCAAGAAAATGATCCCTTGCTGCAAGGATTATTTGCTTGTTTAGGTCCAAGAAACTTGTTAAAGAAGATTTACTTATCGGGTCCTCTGTGCTGCTAGACCGGTCAAAGCAGTAACTTCTTCCCTACGTTCCATCTGTCTAAGGTCCTGATCTCATCAATACCAATGCAAGGTCCATAGCCCTTCACTGGACGTGAAAACACTGAGAAACAGTCCACCGGCAGCATCAGGGGGCAGAGGATCAGGCAAGTTAAAGTCTGAAAGAAAGTCTGTAAGGTGACCTTACACAGGACTCCCTCCCCACCCCCCACCCCCCCAGTCCCGCTGTACTGGAGTCCCATGATCCTCTGCTGTCAGACACACCGCTTCACCAGTCTGGGGATTTGCAATCCCAGCGCCTTAATCTCCTCTCCATGGACCCGAGTATTTCTAATTGGTCAGCACTGTCACATGGATGGCGCTGACCGATCAGAATCCATCTAGCCTAGTGATGGCGAACCTTGGCACCCCAGATATATTGGAACTACATTTCCCATTATGCTAAACTACGCTGCAGAGTGCACGAGCATCATAAAAAAATGTAGTTCCAAAACATCTGGTGTGCCAAGGTTCGCCATCACTGGTCTAGCCAATCCTCTCAACACTGTAAGCAGAGGAGAGAAAGCTGCGGGGATTTCCACTTTCCCGCACCAGTGAAGAAACATGCCAGCGTCTGACAGGGGGGGATCCCGGGACTCCAGTGCAAAGGGACCCAGTGTAAGGTCACCTTTACAGATTTTCTCTAAATGTGAACCTACACTTTAAAAACTAAATGAGAGTCAGTCTTTACAGTGTGGGTGCAGATCCCCCCCCCCCCCCCCGTGCAAGGGTAAAGTTTAACATTTCCCAGAATTAGGCCTAGATTGTTACGCCTAGATTTATTTTGTATTATGCTTCACATCATGCCTTACTGTATAAGCAAACTTTTTTGGGAATCTGTTGCAAGATTTATTTCTTGGAGATCCTGCCAGAAGCAGTACTTCCTGTTTCTTGCCTGACAAAGCTAAGCCACAGTCTTTCAGTTAGCAGAAGTGTTGGCAGTCTGCTGTGCAAGTTCCTTCACTTGGTTGTTTGGTTACTTATCTGAGAGATCTGATATGCAGTCTACAGGCAAACTGAAAGAACGCGCAAGGAAGGCTGACAACATTGCTGCCAATTGTGAGGTAGTGGCTTAACGGTGTCAGCCTGTAATAGGAAGTGCTGTTATTAGCAGGATCATCTTTGCAACAGATTCAGAAAAATAAAAACAGGTGATTGAGCAGGTTATGATACTAAACATAGAGAAAAAAGGATTTTTTGGGTTTTCATATACTTTAGTTTTAAACATTACTCTGGGTGTTTCTTTAAAGAGTCTGTGATACTGTGGTAGCTACATCCAATAGTCTATAAGAGGATTAAAGCCTGGACACCATCCCTGCCTATAGGTTCCCTGCAGTTTATTATTCCCAGGGCTGAATAAGGACCTGTGTTGATGGGCTTTTGTTTGCTTCACGCAAGTTTTTACAAAGCCACGCAAGCGTATTGAAATGTAAAAAACTGCTAGAGGCAAGTCAAATGCATGTCATACGGAGGTCCACTGCAATTCAAAGTACTTATCAATGAGTTCTGAATGATCTCAGAAGGGTCTCAAACTGATGCCACACAAGGCAAAGTCCATTGGCTCCATAGACGTGCGCAAAGGGTGTGCCAGGTGTGCCTAGGCACACCCTAATCACCCTGTGAGGTACAGATTCCCCCTGCTTCTTGGCGCCCCCTGTCTCCCCCCTGCAGTGCAGCCAGCTTCCCTCCTCTCCCTCTGGCTGCTGCAGGGGATGTTTCCGGATGTAGAGCAGGGTTTCTGAATGTACACAGTGAGTGATCTGTACCGATCTCTCTTGTGTTTATGCCTAACTGAAGCATAGTAAACTATGCTGCTCAGCACAGAGCACTTCCCATTCCTTTACTGTACAGTGCAGAGGCCGAGGCTGCAGAGAAAGGGACTGGGGAATATCTGTCCCTTTCTCCGTCTCAAAAGTGAGACCTCAGAGGTCTGTTTAGATATTGATCCTTGATATTCCACCAAAGCCCCCAATGGGGCTTCTAAAAAATTGTAAACAAAAAATAAAAAAACTAAATTGTAAAAAATTATTAAAAAAATTATAAAAATTAAAAAAAACTACTGACAACGTCCACTCCACTGCCCTGCTGACACCAATCTTTGCTCTACTGACACTGTTTGATGATCTACTGATATACACACGTGTGTTTGTGTCCTGGGGTGCACACCGTAATACAATAGGCTGTGCACACCAATGATCGGTTTACAGGCTCCTGTGAGTCACAGAGGGGATGCATTTCTACTTATCCCTCTCCTGTGCCCCACCCCCTACTGAACCATGACACCTTATCCAGGCCCATTTTTAATAATAATTGTACCCAGAACAAACAATTTTGTGGTACCCCCCCCCCATGCAATTTTCGCTATCCACCACAACATCCCCCATCATTACACAGGATCCCCCTCCCCCATACTCCCCCTATTATTACACAAGACCCCCTACCCCATACTACCTCCGTCATTACACAGGACCTCTTCCCCCATACTACCCTCATCATTACACAGCCCCACCCACCTCAACAAAGCCCTGCATTGCTCCCCCAGCGGTTCCACCTTGATAGTGTCCAGAGGATGTCAGGCACACCCTACCAAACCCTCAGGCAAAGTTCTTCAGTGGGCTAATGGTCTGTGGCTTGTCGGACATGATGAGGGGAAGGTGGAGGTGTGACTGTGCCTGGGACTGACAGGCGCTCTCCCCAGACAAGGTTTACCTTACAAAGCTTGCCAGTCACTGCACAGGCAGCAGACATAAAGCCCAAGCAATCACCAGCACCCCCCCCCCCCAACATTCAATTCCGCCCTCATCTCCTGAGTGACGGCCAAATCCACTTATCAACTATATGGGTGCAGTTTGAGCTCAAAAGGCAGCTCAGCTGCTTTGGGCCCCACACCATTGACTTGGCCTGAGGCAGCTGCCCCTTTTGCCCAGTATTAACGATTGGCTTAACCTTATCCCAACTCTAGCCCTCTGCTCTCCTTCCTTGAGCTTCCTTTCCATCCATTCATTAGTAATCTCCATAACTCCCCCATCCATTGCTCATTCCTTCAGGACCCATTGACCCAAAAAATGGTCTAGGGTTAGGCCACTGACCCGCAATCTATATATATTTATATTTGATTATATATCCTCACTTCCTGTTACTTTTTGTGGATGTTTTAGCCCCAGTGTGGGCATCTTTGTTGGTATTTCTTCCGAGAACCAGATAAAATAATTGAAACAAAAACAAATTAACCTTACTAGGTATCCCCTATAAGGAGGAAAAGACAAGCCCCTACCTAATCATATATGAGAAACGACCCCTTACTGCACAGGTGTCAAACTCGCGGCCCGCCAGCTGTTGCAGAACTACAAGTCCCATGAGGCATTGCAAGGCTGACAGGTTTAAGCATGACTCCCACAGGCAATGGCATGATGGGACTTGTAGTTCCAAAACAGCTGGAGGGCCACCAGTTTGACCCCCCTACATTACTGGTATAGACTGCCCGAATGTCTAATAAAATGCCATATAAATGTTTGTTGTTGCTGTAAAACATTAGGTTATGAAAACAGCATCAAACTGACCACACACAGTGCAGACTTTATTGCAGGTAGCAGCTGCCATAATAAATCAAGGTTCAAATAACAAAAATATTTTGGGCAAAGTGGAAGTGACTCCTTAAGATAGAGCTATAAGAAAAGGTATCACCTCTCACCGAGTATTTATCATATCCCACATATCTAAGTGAAACATACTGAACATGGCGCACTCTGAAAAAAAGTGGTACGACTGCATAAGCCAATGCCTTGTGACTCTGGACAGGTTATCTTACATATCAGTCTCCCAGAATTAGCCTGTGTCGTCTTCTGAGAAGCTCTGAATTTCACAGTGACAAGATACCCCGGACCTTATGTCACGACTGACAGATCTCTCCTCTTATGTGACACACAGCTGTTAAAGTACACTTTCCTGGACTCCACTGCAAATTCTTCCATTTCTAAAGGCAAATCCACAATGTCTCCATTGCAATGATGCAAGTGTGAAATTCAGTGTGCGTGTCATAGATCAGACGGCAATTACTGTCACATACAATGCAGCATGAGAGATCGTGCACGTTACTGCTAAGTAGTATATGTAAACTTGTTACATTACATAGGATGCACATGTTACTTTCATTATCAACCATAGTGAGTACAGCCTAAGGATCCGAAAGACCTCACACAATTTTTAGCTGTGTATTGTAATTATTAACATACTGAATTTTGTAATGGGTCCATAACTGCCTATACAATTAGAGGACCACTATATTCATAAATATTTACTCTGGTAACTATATGGATCAGTATATGATTTGTCTCTCCCTTTATATACAGCCAAACTGTCCAGCAAATGTGACAGCTACAGTGATTGGGACAAACTATTATACTGGGAAAGGTGAGAGGTGACAACAGTCAGCTTTTTCCAAAAGAAACAAAAACTGTCACTGTAAACGTGTAAAGTTGGGCTTTAATTTGTTTGTCACTTACTTTTAGGGCAATAAAATCAGTGCAGGATGTGGAAACCTTACGAGAAGACCTAAAACAAATAATGGGCGGGCAACTACATGGCAAATGAGGTATAATGAAAAATATAAAGTGGGGGGCATGGCCGGCGCGTGCTCGGCATGGCCTATTGAGAGTGGAGCACCGTGAGGACCCAGAGAAAAGAGTGACTTCCAGCCACCGACAGCAGCGTTCAATCGACACCTCCTGCAAGCTATAAGGAGAGAGAATAGGGCAAGATGTCCCCAAAACGAAAAGAAGAAAGGAGGCCAAAAAAATTAACTGGCTTCTTCCTACAGCCTGTACGAGGAGGCAGGCAAGACTCTCTGGCCCCTACCTCCTCAGTGCACTACTCCCATCTCCCAGATGAAGATCCCTCGGCAGTGATACACACAAGGGACCCCAGACCTCATACAAAAGCTGATGCATCCAGCCCAAGCTGCTGCAGCCCAGCAAAGGTACGCATGAGACTGGACCGGGACACCTCTGATCCACAGGTAAGCAGTGATAGCTTAGCCATTTCCCCTATCACTCCAACACTATCACCAATAGAGGCCTTCCCCACTACCAACCAGCCTGTCATGGACACTCTCCTCAAGGACATGCTGATCTCCCTTCATAGCTCCCTGCAGACAGAATTTCTTAAAGTGTCCAGACACCTCACCTGTGAAATACAATCCCTAGGAGACCAAGTACACCACATTGAAAGCTCCATAGAGGAAATAACAGACACAGTGAATGACCTGGTAGAGGCACACGATGAGGCTATAGAAGACCGTAAATGGATAAAAGCTAAAATAGCATACCTTGAGGACCGCTGAAGGCGAAACAACCTTAAGTTAAGGGGCATACCTGAAACAGTACAAGCAGGAGACCTCAGAGAATTCGCTACTGACCTTTTTGCCACTATCCTCCCAGAAACGACACTGCTGGAACTTACTATAGACCGTATCCACAGGGTGCCAAAACTGTCATTCCTTCCTAGCTCAGTTCCCAGAGATGTGATCATGAGAATCCACTTCTACCACGCAAAAGAACAAATCCTGACGAAAGCTCGGTCCCTAGGAACATTACCCAATCAATACAACAACATCCAAGTTTTTGCAGATCTCTCTAAGTACACGCTTGACCTTAGGAGACAACTTACCACAATTACCAAGGGGCTCCGCAGCCACAAAGTGGACTATAAATGGAAGCAGCCGACCAAATTCCTGATCGTAAAAAATGACAGGCCCTACACAATCTCATCCCTGGAAGAAGGCCTGGCCCTGCTTCAGTCATGGGATATAATCCCCGACCTGCCTCGACATGAAGGGACCTCCAGGCAACCAGGAAAAATGCCCAAGTCCTGGCACACAGTTTCTGAGCGGGCAAGAAATCACCCAGGTTAATGCAACCAAATAATGCCTAAGTGACACCAGTCACCCCTAGACCTCCTCGAGTCTATCCTCTTGGCTCCACCCTTCTGTTAAAGAAACGTTTCAACCCCTTAACAGCTATGCAGCTTTGCACTGCATTGTATAGCTGCACTACAGTGTTTTTTTGTTCTACTATGTTGTTTTTTTCTTTTCTAGTTTTGAATTACAAGTTCATTAGGCCCAGGTACAAAGACCCAGTCACTTCAACGCCTACCAACTCAGAGCAACACACACGGCAAATCCACCTCTCCGGATCATTTCAAGACACCAAAACCATCACCTAGTCAAAATCATACCAGTGAGTACAATGCACCCCCCACACCTCTACACATCAATGGCTCTAAAAATTCTAACTCTTAATGCCCATGGCCTAAACAACCCAGCCAAAAGGGCATCGCTGTGGCAAACGGCAAAGTCACAATCTTGCACCATCTTGTGTGTTCAAGAAACTCATTTCCAAACGAGTGCAACTCCAAACTGCACTGCACGCACAAAAACTTTCCTCACATATTTACTGCCTCTGGCCCTAAGAAAACAGGGGGAGTACTAACAGCGATACACAAATCTGTGAATTTTCAACTCACAGACACACTATCTGTCCCAAATGGGAGATATCTAATCCTGACATGCTCTATCGACAACACCCTTTTCACCATAGACAATATCTATGATCCAAACAAGCGACCAGTAAGCTTTCTCCAAAGGACCCTCAACAAAGCAAAATGCATCCAAAAAGGATACCTTTTACTATGCAGAGACTACCAACCCTACCCCCAAAAGAGGCAACCATATGGCCAGTCACCACCCCTCTGAAAAAGGGTTCTCCTTCTGCTCCTCTGCACATAATACTTATACCCGCATAGAGTACTTTCTAGTGGACAAATGGTTGTTGCAAAAAGTCGGGGAGTCTGACATAGAGACCATAACGTGATCCGACCACGCTCCTGTTAATATCACCATATTCAAACCAAATTCGCCTTCACCCACTAAATTGTGGAGAGCCAATACCAGAATCATGAAATCCTACCCATATACAGAATTCATTAAAAACCGTCTTGAGGAAATTCTTCCACGACAATGTTGGCTCTGTGTCAGACCCTACGATAACATGGAATGCACACAAAGCTTTTATTCGTGGTATATTAATACAGATGAGCTCACATGGGCAGAGGAGGAAGACACAGCATATAGATGAATTGACTAAACAAATCTCTAGATACCCAAAACCAATCAAACCCATGCCAAGATACACAAACTCCCGGCACTTCGCCAAGAACTGAGAGCCCTGCTCTTAGACTCATTTGAGTTCTATCACTGCAAACTAAAGGTCACATACTACACAACCAATAACAAAGCAGGTAAAGCAATGGCTCTGCTCATAAGAGGCCAATGAATGAAAACAAAAATTCCCTATATACTACACCCAACCACCAAAACCAAACTATACTACCCACAAGCAATAGCAGACACCTTTAGCAATTACTATAATTCTTTATATAACTTTAAAAATGACACAAACATACCTCAACCCTCAGGAGAAATGATAGCCAAATTCCTGCAACGTATTAAACTCCCTACACTCTCCCCAGAACAACTGATGACACTCAATGCCCCATTCTCTGTTGCGGAAATCATAACAGTGATATTATCACTACCCAACAACAAATCACCCGGCCCTGGTGGTCTATCAGGGGTATACTACAAACAATTCCAAACCATTGTAGCCCTCCATCTCTGTCAAGTATTCAATAACGCTGCCTCTTTGTGCTTAAAGCAACTATTATAACTCTACCTAAGCCTGGTAAGGAACCCGACAAGATGCAAAAATTAAGGCCTATCTTCCCTTTGAATTGCGACATTAAGGTATATGCAGAAGCCATAGCGGTACGCATAATATACATACTACCTTCTCTTATTCACAGAGATCAGGCAGGCTTTACAAAAGGGAGACAATCCTCAGATGCCACCAGGAGATTACTGAATGTTATACATTTTGCTGAAAAAACCAAAACGCCTTCTTTGCTTCTTTCACTGGATGCAGAGAAGGCGTTTGATGTGTAAATTGGTCATATTTACAAGCTATACTGTCTAAATTTGGTTTCTAAGACAGAATTCTATCTGCAATCACAGCATTATATTCGACCCCCTTAGCCCAAGTCTATGTAGGGAACATAACTTCTCGCCCCTTCAGACTAATTTTTAATATGGTGATGGAACCATTAGCAGAATCAATCAGAAGCAATTTACACATATTGGGGGTTAAAATTGGATCATTGACACAGAAAATCAGCCTTTTTGCAGATGATGTTGTCCTAATGATCACAAATCCCACATCAGCTCTACCACTCTTACAAAACGAAATTAGAAACTTTGGAGAGGTCTCATACTATAAGGTAAATGAATCCAAATCCCATATCCTTGACATCGGAATAAAACGCCATAACAACAAATATATTTTAGAATTACACTACCCCTACCCTTGGTCGCGGGAATTGAATACCTAGATTCCTCTTCAGCAGCAACTCTCTCCCCTTTAAGCAAAGTACATTAAGGAACTAGACTCTAGCTAAATATTAATTCTCATGGACAGGTTGCCTTGCAGCCTTCAAAATGATAACCCTCCCCAAATTACTATACCTTTTCAGGACTCTTCCCATAATCATCCCTAAATCTTATATCAAATCCCTACAAACTATTCTAAACAAATTCATATGGCAGGGGAAAAAACCTAGAAGCGCCAACGCCATCCTAACCAAATGCCAACAAGTAGGCGGTTTCAGCATGACCAATATACTAAACTACTATCACTATCATGCATCGATATTAGCACAACTAAAAGACTGGTTCAGACCAATCCCACATACACTATGGAGACACATCAAAAGTGAATCAATCCCATTCCGTAACCTGCAACTTTGGCTCTGTAGTACTAGCCCTAGGGCCAAATTCCCCCCCGCACTATCCACCCACTGTTCAAGCTGCAGCGCAAGCCTGGTGGAGAATCACGTCACGTACATGGACCAAGACCCCATTGATTCTAAATCACTCAACAAGGATTCTAAAATACCTGATATTAATCTCGATAACTGGTGCAAGGGACAAGGGATGTATCTGGACAACTTATTTGACAAAGACACGTTGAAACCATTCAATGTACTGGCAACAGAATACAATATACCTCTATCTGACTTCTGCCAGTGCATCCAAATACAGAATAGCATCAAACACAACCCCCACCTTTGTCCCTACATCCCAACCAAACTGAAACACTACCTCTATCAACAGACACACGGCACTAAGGGAATATCACTCTTTTACGCCACCCAAGGAGAGAAATCTATATTTACTAAAACCCCTCACATACTCAAATGGGAAAAGGACCTACAATGTCAATTTCCCATGAAACATCGGAATATAGCACTCAATACAGTATATCGAGCCACATCAAACTCAACCCTCTGGGAGATGATGCAAAAATTAACCCAGAGGGGGTATATAACCCCCTCTAGAATAGCACTCTACAAAGGAAATGCTTCCCCTAACTGCTGGAGAGCTTGTGGTCAAACAGGCTTGTGGATGCATATATATATATATATATATATACAAAAATTCTGGGAGGATCCGTTTACCATTATCAACAAGATCTCTATATCCAAATAACCCCCTCACCAGAATCAGCTATTTTAAATTTAAACATAGCTACCATTCCACCAAACGAGAGAAAAATAGTGACGCACCTCTTATTAGCGGCCAGACTATCCATAACAAGATTATGGAAAGCACAAACACCCCCAAAAATAGTAGGTGTGATTAACTTGACCCAGACACACTGCACCTATGAACTGTTACTTACTAAAGATTGGATAACTCACACACGAGAAAACAAAAAATGGGCCAAATGGACAGAGTGGTTCGACAACTTCACTAAATAAACCCCCAGAATCTGGTAAATACTAGAAGAACACATATGCTTTGAAGAATGGCTAGATAGTTAGCATCAATTGATTTGTTTTATGATTTGGTGTACATTGTTTACTCTATGGTGTTACAAACTGTTTATTTTACTCATGTAAGCACCTCTGTACCTATTGTGTAAATTCCAATAAAAACGTATTGAAATTAAATAATTAAATGTTTAAAGCAAACCTAGATATAGTAATGCATTTGGGTGCTAAAAAAATATGAATGCAAATGAATCGCTAGGGGGAGAACCTCTGGGGCAATCTAGGATAGAAAAGGACCTGAGGGTCCTAGTGGATGAGTGGGCTCAGCAATGGCATGCAATGCCAAGCTGCTGCAGGCAAAGCCAACAGAATATTGGCATGCAATAAAAAGGGGATTCACTCCAGAGATAAAACTAATAATTCTCCCACTCTATAAGATTCTGGTCCGGTCGCATCTTGAGTATGCCATCCATTTCTGGCACCGGTCCTCAGGAAGGATGTGTTGGAACTGGAGCAAGTCCAAAGAAGGGCAACAAAGCTAATAAAGGGACTAGAGGATCTCAGCTATGGGGAAAGACTATGAACATTGAACTTATTCTCTCTGGAGAGAAGACGGGGATATGGTATCGATGTACAAATACCTTATTAGAAAGGGGGCTAAATTAGCCCCTCTTTCTTATGGGATGGTGGAAGGGATAGCTGGGAGTATAAGGTTAAAGTAAGGTTTAGGTAATGAGGCCCATGTATTTCCTCAGGCTAGTTTTCCCGCCAGAAAGGGTTACTAGGCAGGTTAGTGGGGTCTCTAGGTGGCTTAGGTAGTTGTTAGGCAGTTTAACATATTGCAGAGGGCTCTCAGCGAATGAGCCCCTTCTCCCCGCCCGCTCGCCTCAGCCTATGAGGTGGAGGTTACCTCAGGAGAAGGCTTATTTAAGCTGCTGCCCGTCTCAGGGGGCTCAATCTTCAGAAATCTTTCTACCTGTTTTCCCCTCCCCCCCTCCCCTGGTTTGTCGCGGCTTCAAATAAATTAACTGGTTTGGGTCACCTCTGTTTCAGAGGGGGACGTGTATTTTTATATATATTTAATTATTATATGATTTATTATTGATATGGTATATGGTTGGATGTTGATTAATTTGATCTGCTGTAAATGACAACCCGAGTTGTTTATGACTGGTTTGGTCTGTATTTTATATTTATTTAAAAGAAAATGGTTATGTTTATATTTAATACCAGTTAATAAAGTAAGCCGCGGCCTTTTTTATCCAAATTGGTGTCTGAGTGCCTTATTATTATTATTAAAAAAAAAAAAAAAAAAAAGGGTATATGGTTCAGATATACTTGCTAAGGTTGGTTGTTAAAAAAAAAAAAAAAAAAGGTAAGCATTACTCCTTCCTACCATCCCATACTGGTGACCCTAGCATGGGGAAAAAACTTTTCAGTGAAAGGGAATTGAAAAAGGCACTCAGCCATTTACTGAAATTGGAAGTTTAACCTTAAACTGCGTAGAGGGTTCTTTACTGACAGAGCGGTAAGGATGAGGAATTCTCTTCCACAAGCAGTGGTGTCAGCAAGGAGCGGGGATAGTTAAAAAAACTATTAGATGGGCACCTTAACAATCGCAACAAACCGGGATATACGGTGTACTCCAACACAAGCACACTCGCACACCACAGGTTTAACTAGATGGACTGGTGTCTTTTTTCAACCTTATCAACTAAGTAATTATGTAACTTAAAGCTAAATTCCATGGTTACAAAAATCTTTCCCTTTGCAGTGGGTACCCCTCCCCACTGCAGAGGTTAAAGTGTTACTAAACCCACAACAGTAAAATCAGTCTGTATATGCAGTAAAGCATGCTTGTTATACTCACTGTGGAACCTAAGGGGTTAATCATGCGCAGCATGTAAAAAGGCTGTTTGATCCTGTCTTCTCTGAACCTCCCCTTCTTCCACAGTCCCCATTCCATTTCCTTATAGAACAGGATTTTGGAGGCACTCTGCACATGCTCAGTTTGGTGTTTATTGTTATTTTTTTTTGTTTTTTCTTGGGAGGGTGCATGTGATCAGCACTGTCAAGACAGAGGGTCGGTGGTCCTGCAGTATCATGAAAACTTCTCCTACAAACTTTAAATAGACACTCATAGAAGTCATTTGGCTGCTAGATACTGCTGATGAGAAAAGGTGTCTAGCAGTTTATATTTACTAAAACTTTTGCATTTCCATGTTCTGTGTACTGTGTGAGACCAGATATAGTGAATGCCTAGGGGATGATCATTTCATGATATACACCCCCAGCTGGGCTCCCAGCACCTCCTGTACAATGTAGACCCAATGGTCTTGCAATGCATGGGGTGATATCAGAGATCTGTAAGCTGGTCAGGCAGAAAGAAGAGATGAGGCTTCAGAGGACTGGATGCACGAAGTACTGTATATCACATAGATATACCATGACCTGGATATATGAGAACCCTAACAGACATACCTTGGACATGTTTCACTCCCTTCTGGCCTCCTTCAGAAGCATTTTCAGACAGATGTTCGAAAAGTGAGAAAGCGCTGGGCATCTTTTCTAGGGATAAGGTGTTTTCTATTGCTGTAATTAACCTAGGTTTAATAAAAAAAAAAAAAAAGAAAATAAGGTGAAAGCAGTATTATTCACATGTATTACAAGCAGAGTCAGGTGAGCACAGGTATTGGACTTTGCACCATGCAATTTATTAACCTTATAAGAAATATTTTGCAATAATTGTACTGTTTTTTTTTGTTTTATCTTTAGCTGTCACGTTTTACAAAGAATAATGGTAGCCTATTTATGAATTAAATGTGCCTTATGTAAAATAACTAGAGTAGTGCAGGTTGTGTACAATCAATATGCAGCTGTGTGCTAGGTCAGCACATTAAGCCAAGCAGGGTTCTATTGCTGTGTACTGTGCTGTGGGTCTAAATACTGTGAACATTCTTACAAGAGGAAGAGCAGAAGGGTGCCCTTATCAGTTTGCTGCTGCTCCTTCACTGCCCAAGCATTGGCTGGGGTGGATTCTGGACAAGGCTGTATTGCTTAGCTGCAATGTAGACTCCAGGGAAATCCAAGGTCTGGCTTTGCTGTCTGGCAAGGATGTCTAGCTGATAAATCTGATTGGACAGAACTTTTGGCAGATAAACATCTCCCATATATGTATTATCATGGCGTAGTTAGCTATATCACTCTTAGGCCGGTTCAGCAGGAATGGGCGGAGATTCAAACTGTTAATGGGCAGGCTGAATGTACAAAGTTGATCGATCAATCAACTTGGCTACAACCAGCCTTCCGGATTCTCGTGCGATTATCACCAGCGACCGCTATAGCTGCTAGCGATAATCACTGTCTTTTACCAAAGAGGATGGCTCTCATGCAATTATCGCCAGCGACCGCTATAGCTGCTAGCGATAATCACTGTCTTTTACCAAAGAGGATGGCTCTCTTGCGTATATGGCCAGCGATTGCTATAGCTGCTAGCGATAATCACTGTCTTTTCCCAACGAGGATGGCTCTCTTGCTTATATCGCCAGTGACTGCTATAGCTGCTAGCGATAATTCACTGTCTTTTCCCAATGGGGATGGCTCTTGTGCAATTATCGCCAGCAACTGCTATAGCTGCTAGCGATAACCACTGTCTTTTCCCAATAAGGATAGCTCTCTTGCATATATCGCCAGCAACTGCTATAGCTGCTAGCGATAATCACTGTCTTTTCCCAACAAGGATGGCTCTCTTGCGTATATCGCCAGTGACTGCTATAGCTGCTAGCAATAATCACTGTCTTTTCCCAACAAGGATGGCTCTCTTGCGTATATCGCCATCGACTGCTATAGGCGCTAACGATAGTCACTGTCTTTTCCCAACGAGGATGGCTCTCATGCAATTATCACCAGCGACTGCTATAGCCGCTAGCGATAATCACTGTGTTTTCCCAACAGGGATTTTATATCTCTTATAACAATCAAAAAGAAATATACCATACATAAAAAGCCACTATACTTACCTTATTCCTCTTTCTCACAGGCTTCCTAATTGCATGACCTAAACCCTGAAGCCATTTCAATTCACCATTTCGTCAGTCACAGGCGCTCCAACATCATTACATACAATAGAGGACCAGTGTCGGATAGAAGAGGCTACATTTCCTTACAGAAGCCACACTATAGCCACCTTGGATATTATCACTTTACACTCTTTTCCCAACATGAATTGGAATAAGGAAAAGAAACCCAATGTAGATATGCCGAGAAAATTCGTATTAACTGGTTTGGACCTCATACCTAAGAACAAATATTTCTTTTGAATGTAATCATTACAAACAAATACAATGGACAGTGATGGTTAGGTCAGCGACCCGGTCCTTTACTAATCTGTTTTTGAGGTATCCTGATGAAAAATGTTTCAATCCCCTTCAGTCTCCTGTTGTAATGGTACTATGTAAGGGAAAAATTTGCCTAGAAAAATTTATGGAAAATGCTCCTAATGGTATAGAAGTATAAAGTAAGTATAGTTACTTTTTATGCTCCCACTAAATGCAATGAGCATTTAAAGCAGAGCGCCATCCAAAAGGGGAAGCTCCACTTGTTCACACCCTCCTCCTAATTTTGACAGGTACCCCCTCCCACTTCCTGGTAAGATCGCCCCACGGCGATCTACGTCATGTCTGACCCCTCCTCCTCCACCCCCACTGCTGCCTTCTGGGAACTGTGTGTGTCTCAGAAGATGGCGGGACCATTCTGAAAGCGCAGCACAGTAGGTAACCAGCTGTGAAGCTCAGAGGCTTTACTGCCGGATTCTCTTACATGCAAGGCCAGCGCCTGCACCCGAAGCCGATTAACACATTTTTTTTGTCCACTAACTGTGGTTTACTACCACTTAAGAGACCTCCCTTAAGAAATTCTCCCCCAATTTAGCCTCATTATTCAATAGCAGGACAGCAAATGGACTCAGAAGGTAACTAAAGGACACCAACGTGGTCAAAAAGTTCTATATCTACTTGGGGAAAAAAGCAGACAAGCACACAGCAATCCACAGCACACTGTGGGGTTGATTTACTAAAGTCAAATAGACTATGCACTTTTGAAAGTGCAGTTGCACCAGAGCTTAGTAATTGAGGGAGGGCTCTGCTGGCTTTCATCATCCAATCATGTGCAAGAAAAAATGCTGTCTTTTTAATTTTCCTTGCATGTGATTGGTTGTTCTTTGTAAAGGGAAACTTTGCCTCATTTACTAAGATCTGGAGCAACTGCACTTGCAGAGTGCAAATGTACTTTCAAAAGTGCACAGTCCTTTAGTAAATCAACCCCAGTGTTTTCTGGGTAAATATATTATGCATTCTATTATATTAAAATCCATCTTAAAAACTTCAGTAAAAAAAAGTCATTCTGCATTCCTGAACAAACAAGATCCATGCAGTACAAACACAAGGGGTTATACCTGCCATTGATGTCATTATGAGCCTAGAAAATAGAAAACAAATGTCTATTATAGGTAACATGTCTGGAAGGGCTTTGAAGAGCAAAATGATAAAATAATGACTTGTGAATACAAAGACTTACATGGATTAGTGTGTGGGATGCTTTAATGTTAACAAAGCCATGCAAACGCATCCACAGGATCGGTGTTAGGCCAGAGGGTAAACGTACAGTAGGTACATTATTGCACTTTGCATGAGTTTACAAAACTCTTACAAAAAACAATAAATAAAAGGGATTTTAACGATAAATTCATTGGAAGAAAAAAAAAAACCTGCTATGAAGCAAATATGGGAGCCGCCAATGCTGAACTGCTTCTTAAAGGAGTTGTAAAGTCAGAAGGATTTTTACCTTAATGCATTCTATGCATAAAAGTAAAAAAAGCCTTCTGTGTGCACAAGCACTCCCATATACTTACCTGAGCCCCCTCCAGCGATGTCTACGACTGTCTTAGCTGTCTGGGACACCCCTCCTCATTGGCTAAGACACAGCAGTGATGCCATTGGTTCCTGCTGCTGCCAATGAAAGTCAGTTAGCCAGTCAGGAGATTGGGGGGGTGAACTGCAGCTCCATGTCTGAATGGACAGAGGGAGCTGTGACTCGGCTCAGGTGTCCCCATAGCAAGCTGCTTGCTGTGGGGGCACTCAAAGGGAGGGAGGGGCCAGGACAGCCGAAGAGGGCTGCACTGTGCAAATCCAACTGCACAGAGGAGGTAACATGTTTGTTATTTTTATTGAAAAAAAATAAATGAGACTTTGCAATCACTTAAAGCACTTGCCAACCTTGCACTGTAGCTTTACTGCTACAGTGCGGCCTGGCTGCGCAGAATCATGTGTATATATGTGATTCTGCCCTTCTGGGTAGTGGGCACGCCGGCTGCGCTGTGATTAGTCTCAGCACAAGCCGATCAGCGGATGCCAGCCAATGGATGACCACCGGCATCCCCTGATCGGCGAGGAGGAAGACAGGACAGAGCTCTGTCTGTGTAAAGAATGCAAAGCTCTGTCTGATCAGCAGAGATGCACCTATTTTAGTTTCCCCTACGAAGCAGGGAATAAAAACCGTCACATCTCTTAGTGAAAGCACCACACAGTGCACACAAAAACACTGGTTAGGCACACATTTAAGACTTTGTTCGTCCTAGATGTTTAACCTCTTCCCAGCCAGTGTCATTAGTACAGTGACAATGTAAGTTGTTAGCACTGGTCACTGTATTAGTGTCACTGGTTCCCACAAAGTGTCAAAAGTGTCCGATTGTCCGCCATACTATCGCAGTCCCGCTATAAGTCGCTGATTGCCGCCATTACTAGTATAAAAAAATTTCAATATATATATCCCATAGTTTGTAGAAGCTTTAACTTTTGTGCAAACCAATCAATATATGCTTATTGACTTTTTTTTTTTTAACTAAAAAATGTAGTACGATACATATTGGCTTAAATTTATGGAGAAATTTGATTTTTGACATTTTTTTTATTTGATATGTTTTAGCAGAATGTAAAAAAAAAAATTTTCTTAGTTTTTTTTCTACATTTTTGGTCTTTTTCGTTTATAGTGCAAAAAATAAAAAACCTCAGTTGTGATCACATACCATCAAAATAAAGTTCTATTTGTGTGAAAAAAAAAAAAGGATATAAGTTTTATTTATTTCTACAGTGATGCATGACTGTACATTGGCAGTTAAAGCAATGCAGTATTTGTGTATAGCAAAAAATGGCCTGATCATGAACGGGGATAAGGGCAAGTGGTTAAAATGCTAGTCATGAGCTTTGCGCAGTGGCAGTATCGTTTTTTAAAAAATAAAAGAAAAAAAAATGCTAGTCATGTTAGTACTTCAAATTCAATACATTCACACTCATTAAAAAGAATTTCACAAATCAGGAAAGTTAGAGAGAAGTTAAAGGTCCTGACAACCTGTTCTGGGTCAGTTTCTTATAGTACTGAAGCCAGAGGATCAGTGCGGTGTCAGGGAACTAGCATTTTTAGAAATTAAGGTCAGCAATGGCAGTCTCCAAGTTCATTCATAAAAAGTTTACTTTAAGTGCCGGTTCACATTTGTGCGATCACAGACATCGCATGGAATTCGGAGCGCACTGCTCCTAAAATTACATGCGATCTCTGTGCGGTGCAAATTCAGCCATACAAACTGTATTTGCACCGCAATCGCACCCAACTCGCACAGGACCCTTTTTTTGGTCCGCAGAAGAATCGGATCGCATGGTAGTTCACACTTGTGCGATCCGATTTGGTGCGTACTTTCAGATCGCACTGCGATATGCGATCTGATCTGGGGGTGTCGTTAAACATTTTATTGACACCCCCAGCATTTCGCATATGGCAGTGTGAACTGCCAGGGGTGCGGATGCGATGCAGGAACACGCTGCAAATTCGCAGCGTTCCCGCATCGCACAAATGTGAACCGGCACTTAAGCAACTTTGTAGCTATTTTTTAAAGGTGAAATCAAAAGCTTCCTATAAACAAAACAAATAATTTCTACCTCTTCTGCTGTTGACACTGACAAACTCCACTGCATTGCTGAAAAATCTAATGAATTGGACACTTCCAGGACTGTCACATGTTAGAACCTTCCACTCTCCCCAAGGAGTGTGAGCTTGGCTGGTTGGATAGCTTTAGTGGGGTATGCTAGACCACTGCAGAGAAACTGCTGCTCATCCTTCTCTGCAGCTCATACGTTTATGTTGGTGCTGGACCCTAATCACTTGATCTGCAGAAGATTTACCCCCCCCCCCTCCTGACCAGGCCATTTTTCTTGAGATATGGCACTGCGTTACTTTAACTAATAATTGCACGGTCATGCGGTGCTCTACCCAAATAAAATGTATGTCCCTTTTTTCCCGCAAATATAACTTTCTTTCAGTGGTATTTGATCACCTCTGTGTTTTTTTTTTTTTTTTTTTTACGCTATAAACAAAAAAAAAAACAATTTTGAAAAAAAAAAAAACATTTTAATTTTCTGCTATAAAACAAATTCCAGGGTTCGTACACATTTTTACCAATAAAATTCCATGACTTTTCCATGACTTCAAGTAAATATTCATGATCTAATGTTTCATGAAATGTCTACGTATACATGTTAAATAAGAAGAAAATCCATGTTACACCCATTTCCCTGGCATTGCTACACACTGTTAGCTGAAACTAACCCCCCTTGAAGGAGCGGTTCACGCATGCCCCGAAACCGGTGAAGGCCCCCCCCCGTGTCATCACGTTCGTGTGGCCCTCCAGTGAGGTATGCACTTCACCGCTGCCTCAATCTGACAGAGTCCCCGATTAGTTCTCCTCTAGTGTCCTCTCCCGGCTGCTGGCCAGCCTCAGGGATGGATAAACACAGCGGACCTGGAAGGACGCCGAGCTATGAAGATAGACGCTTACACCTCCATGTAATTTCTTAATATGGGTCAATAAAATTATTTACATCTGAGTGGCGCCTTTCTCTCAAATTTCCATGACTTTTCCAAAACTTTGTGGGTTAAATTATTTTTCAAAACTTATCCAGGCCTGGAAATTGCCATTTTAAAATTCCATAACTTTTCCAGGTTTTTCCTGACCGTACGAACCCTGAAATTCAATAAAAAATTACAAAAATCGAATTTCTTCATCAATTTAGGCCAATATGTATTCTGCTACATATTTTTGGTATAAAAAATCCCATAGAGCGTATGTGGATTGGTTTGCGCAAAAGTTATAGCGTCTACAAACTATGGGATATTTCTATTTATTTATTTATTTTACTAGTGGTGATCAGCGACTTATAGCAGGACTGCAATATTGCGGCGAACAATTTGGACACTAACTGACACTTTTTCGGGACCAGTGACGCTAATACAGTGATCAGTGCTAAAAAATATGCACTGTGAATGTACTAATGACACTGGCTGGGAAGGGGTTCACATCAGGGGCGATCAAAGGGCTAAATGTGCTCCTAGCCAGTGCTTGTGTACTGTGAGGGAGTTGCTTTTACTAAGGGAAGGCACAGATCTGTGTCTCTGCCTTCCCTACTAAAAGATTGCCATTCTGCCCGTGTTCTGAACATTGGGTGGGTGCTGGCGGACATGGAATCCGTGGTACCCACTGCTGGGCTGCCGGCACGCATGCACACACCCTGCCCGGAAAGCCAGGTCACATGTATACAGCAGTCAACAAGTGGTTAAAGTGTCACTAAACCCACATCATTAAAAATGATCAATAAATACTGTTCATACTAGGGCTGAAACAACTAAATGGCATAATAAGTTACACTATAATTGATTATAAAAACTATTTTCATAATTGATTAGTTGGTCAGACGATTAGTTAGCCTGAATACAGAATGCATTATTTGTTTACATATTAGCAAATACAGTGCAGAACACATACAGCTCAGTACACCGTCCATACATGTCAGTAAGTGAGAACTTGTGAATGTGTGAGGAGCAATGCCTCATGGGACATGTAGTCCTGGACAGGAGAAGCCCCCGCTCGTTCCCTGCCTTCCCCGCGCGTGCCGGCCACTCGCAATCTTCCACAGGAGAGGGAGAAGGACGGACGGCTGATGTAAACACAGCCGTCTGTCATTCTCTCTGATGTAAGCACAGAGGCTATGCGATCCTGCTATGTAGGATCGTATGTCTCTGTGGTTACATCACAAGCCACGCCCCCCCACAGTTAGAATCACGCCCCTCGGGATAAATTTAACCCACTGATCACCAATAATGTTAACTCTTTCCCTGCCAGTGTCATTTTTACAGTATCAGTGCATATTTATAGCACTGATTACTGTAATAATGTCACTGGTACTCCCAAAAGTGTCAAAAATGTCAGTCAGGGGTCCGATCTGTCAGCCGTAATATCGCAGTCTCGCAAAAAAAAAAAATCGCAGGTCGCCGCCATTACTAGTTTAAAAAAAAAACAATAAAAATTACATAAATCTTTCCCGTAGTTAGTAAACGCAATAACTTTTGCGCAAACCAATCAAAATACGCTTATTGCAATTTTTTTTTTTACCAAAAATATGTAGCATAAAACAAATTCGCCTAAAATGTTAAAAAATTTAGATTTTTACATTTTTTTTTGAGAATTTCATATAAAAAAATGTGAAAAATATTGTTATTTTTTCAAAATTGTCGCTATTTTTTTAATTTATAGCGCAAAAAAAAAAAAAAAAATCGCACAGGTGATCAAATATCACCAAAAGAAAGCTCTGTTTGTGTGAAAAAAAGGATGCCAATTTAATTTGGGTACAGTGTCGCACGACCGCGCAATTGTCCGTTAAAGTCACGCAGTGCCGAATCGCAAAATAGGGCCCGGTCTTTGAGCAGCCAAATCCTCCGGGGCTTAAGTGGTTAAAGAAGCGTTTTAGTCTCCCCCCAAAAATTTAAAGCCAGCAGCTACAAATACTGTGGCCGCTGACTTTTATTATAAGAACACTTTCTTGTCCGGGGATTCAGCGATGTCCTCACCCGAGCCAATTCTTTAATGAACTTCGGGTGCAAGTGCCGGCACCTCAAGTAAATATATATATATATATATATATATATATATGTATATATATATATATTTATCTTTTTATCCTTTTCACTGTTCCACAGTATAAATGTACACCTTATAGTAGTGATTATCTGTTTTTGTTTTTAAACCCTATCATGACAGATGATTAAAAAAAAAAAAAAAAAAAAAAGCATGCTGCTGCCACTAAACATCTTATGCTGGGCATACACATATCGATTTTTTGGATGAGTATATTAATACATATATTCATGCAAAAATTCCTTGTACGCTCGATGAATGTCATTCGAAAATTTCACTTGCTTTTAACATACAATTTTAAAATGAATGTCATTTCTGAAAGAAAATCACATACACATACATATCTTAAAATTAGTTTGATTGAGAAAAGTGTTCTATTCCAGTCCTTCTAATTTTCCTATCACTGTGGTAGAAAACGAATGACGATTTGACCTCACTAATGATTGGAAAATTAAACAAATGTTCTTAAAACTAACATTTTTAAAGGAAAAATGTGTTAGTGTATGGTCAGCATAAGTGACATCAGGCGCAGGTAGCTTGTATACCTGCCTATGACAAGAGACTCTATCATGCATAATATTATATTCCTGTAGCCCTGCCCCCTTGAGGGCTGCTGGATTTCTCACCTTTTCGGGTCCCCCTGGGTTACCGAGAGCAACTGCATGCAGAATCTTAACACTTTACTTTCTGGCTCAGTCAATGATCGGTCTAGGGGTTGTTGTTATATTTGATATTGGGATGGGAAAACTCCAACATGTGAACTATTCACAATGCCGAGGACTTCTATCTGAGAATGCGGCAAGGCCGCAGCTTCATCCTGCCACTGGATGAATCTGAAGTAATGTTCTTTAGCACTTCTTTTCAGTACCCCCTTTATATCCACCAGCTGACACCCGTCCTCTGACTAATCTACTCTGGAGTGGCTCCCTTTCTGGTCAGGCCCTTAGACACGATCCCCTGTACTCACGATACTGCTTTTTAGGTTCTCCAGTGTCCCAACTCCTCTTAGTCAGCCCTCCTGTACTTCTGGGATCAGCTCCTCACTTCTGGCTCACCAGCCTGACTGCCTGTGACCATACACCAACCACTGCAGAAGAGGAGGCAGCCGCCACCCTCCTTCCGGGACTCTGTTCATCAGCAAAAGACCTTGAGCACATGTGCCCCTGGCTTTTATACCACACCCCACAATGCACCGAGACAGCAGTCTGTGACAATCACTGGGGCTGTATCAAAGCCTGTGTACTCATTGGTCAGGTTTCCTCCACTATCTAATGTGCCTCCCCATTGGACCAGTGGGGACACTCCCCCAGACCACATGAATAACACACTGAGCACATTGAGCAGACCCAACTCACAGATCCTGCTCTCTGTTAAGCAAAGTGCAATATAGAATTTACCTGCTGCTCCTCTGATAGGTCTGTTTATATTTTTTTTCTTTAAATAAAAATGTTGTTCTCGGAGTCTGATGAAATGTACCAGATTCAACCTTTCATAGTATATATATCTCTTCTGTCTGTTATTTTCAGAGTGGATTAAATATTGTATTCCCTAACTAGCTGGTTTTTATGTTTACCGCTGCATACAGATATTCAAGAATAAGATGTCTTTTCTTTAAACTTTACATAACTAAAATATACACCAAACTTTTTATGAGGTATTTATCAATATTAATAACAAAACAATAATCGGCCATCCAATCGATTATTAAAAAAATGAGATTAATTTTCTGTATTTTGCATAAAACCTGGTTGATTTTGTCCATGTCCCAATCAGCTCTGCACATGCTCAATTTTCAGTGAGTTTCTAAGCTGAGCATCTCTTCCCCATCATAACTGAGCAGCCCACGTGACTTTAGAGACACATGTGGGTGTATACACAGTGGTAAATGACAGCCCACTCCCTTCCTCCTCCTCCATGCCCACTAACCAGCTAAACACAATGGGGGTGGGATATTACATGTATATTAATGGAGACTTCACCTCCCTCTTTTTCTAAAACACAGGCTGTTAAAACAGTTTATTGATATTATTTATTTATTTTTAGTCTGTATTTTATTTTTATTTTGAACATGTGATCAGCAGCCGAGGACTAGAAGCTCCTCCTACTTATGTTTCCCTGCAGACAGGCTGGGGAAGAGCTGGGTCATGTGACAGCTGTATATCCATTAGGAAAAAGGTACTTAGATGGGTTTTTTTTAACTTTAAATCGTAGGTGTTTTTTTTATTTAAATAATTACAGTGCCATCATCCATAGTCAGAAACAGAAGGGACAATGTAAATTAAACAGTGTGTGTTTAGTATCACTTTAAATTTCTCACACTCAACAGCAAGACATTTGCAAATGTATATTTTATTGTACTCTCAGTTTAGATAATTTATTTTACATGGAAAATTCAGTTGGAGTTTAAGTCCAGGTTTAGTGCCGGTTCACATTTCTGCGATCACAGAGATCGCATTTAATTCGGAGCGCACTGCTCCTAAAATTACATGCGATCTCTGTGCGGTGCAAATTCAGCCATACAGTTTGTATGGCTGAATTTGCACAGCAATCGCACCTAACTCACACAGGACCTTATGGTGACCTTTTATGGTCCAAAAGGCGAGTATGTGACATGGGAAGATGCAGTAGTTATTAGTGATGTTGTTATCCTAGCTATGCAGGAAGAGTGAATCACAAGAGCAACCGAGCATGGACCAATATATTGGCAGGTAAAACAATGGCCCTCCAGTTGTTCAGGAACTACAATTCCCATCATGCCTAGTCATTTCTGCAAATGTCAGAGTTTTTTACAAAGCCTCATGGGACGTGTAGTTCCGCAACATCTGGAGGGCCGTAGTTTGGAGATCCCTGATTTAGTTTCTTGGCTGTAGTTCTCCTTATTGAAAAAAACTAATTTTTACAGCAAGGTCTGGAAGACAAACATTCTACAATTTTAGCACTAAAGTGGCCAAGTAAATGTTATTCTGCTGCCTTCCGTCCTCTAAGATTGGAATACAATGTACTATTACTGGTAGCAAGGATAACAACGAATGTGGTCAGCGATTGACAGCTGTAGAGAAAGGAGTACAAACAGGCGAAACACTCTTATGTCTGGTTAAGTTTTTAATTAGCAATCAATTGATGGGTTTTGCTTGCACAAGCCTTTTAAACCTCTAATAAGAAAAAGCACAAACACATTTGTATGACTTACCGCCAGAAAAGCAATAGCATCCAGTTCATCCAGGTCCTTGGCTGCTTTCTCCAGGATTTCTTTTGCTGTATCCACATTTTGCTGGAAACTGATCATCTGGTCATATAAATAATCCATCTTCATCTTCTTCACTTCCTGAAAGCTCTCCCTCTTTTCCTTGTGCTGGGCAATCACTTTTTCTACCATCTTTTCATTCTGTTCTGCCAAACTCTTCTCAGCTTCGGTACAGTTTTTCTATAAAGATAGTATAAAACAGTGTTTCTCAAACTTTTTTCAGTCAAGGCACCCTTTAAAAATTATGGACAATCTCGAAGCGCCCCATTCTAAAATGTGGAAACGATTCTAATAGTTTTACATGATGCAGCAACATCCACACACGTAGGATGCCCAATGTTAGAGGTGATTTATTCTTTCAAAGCAAATACACTTTTGCAAACTGGTACTGACAAGTATTCCAATGTTTCACTTATCTCTCAGTTTTTCTCCATCACTTAGCTAATGTAACCACTACGCTGTTGGAGAGGGGCAGGGGAGAGTTAAACAAGGATGCCATGCAGGTGACTGACATCCCCCTTGTCAACTGATTCTGCCATTGGTCGTTAGGACGCCAGTAGCTAAAAGGTTGTAATGGTGCACAATAAAAAAAAAAAACTGTAACTTAAGGGGAGGCTTCATCCACATGCGGGTTTGAACACAATTTTTGGGCAATTTTTAGGCATTTTGCTAAGGAACCCCTGAATAATCCTCAAGGCACCCTGGTTGAAAAAGGCTGGCATAAAATGTCACTGATAATACTCATAGTCCCTTTATCACCCCAGAAACATAGGAGCTAAGGGGTCTCTCTTCACTTTAGACCAACATTCCCCAAGGGTGACCAAAGACAAAAATTAGCATCATTGAAAAGACTTGATTAGTAACAAGTTCATGTTTGTGGGTACCTGCAGCCATTGTTGGCCAAGAGATCTCAGAAAAAAACATCAGTTAGACCCCGTTCACACTGGGGCGACCTGTCAGGCGACCTGTGGTCGCCTGCCATAGAGAAGCTGTGGACCCATTCTAATAGGAGCGACACAAGGGTCCAGGTCGCTTCTTTGGGGCGACCTGGAGTGACCTGCATTGACTTCAATGATATAAAGTCCGTGCCGGCCGCTCCGAGGTCGCGGTGAGGTCGCCCCGGCAAGTAGCGTCGCCCCAGTGTGAACGGGGGTCTTAGAATATCTATTTGGATTGCTTTTCTTTCCAAAATAAAAAACTGGTGCTACCGTTGTCTGCTATAGACTCCCTACAAATTGGACTACCTGAAAATCATATTATATCCAGGCATTTATTTGACATCACCAAAACTGGATCGCTTTGACTTTTGTTTCTATTACCTTTTTTTTAATTCCTCAGCCCCCAAGGTAATGGATGTTTTTTTGGCCCCTAAAGCACGTCAACTTCTTTACTTCATCTCCATTCAAAATATTTTTTTTGGAATTCTGTCAGCTAGTGTTCTGTGACTTCTTTCTATAGATCATTGATGTAAGGGACCCCCATATGGAGCTTTTTAATGTGAGAAGACTACTAACTTTCTCCTAATTCTCCTAATGTCTTCAGCATCAACAAACGAATAGGACTTTCAGCGCCACTATCCATCCTAATCCAGTGCCATCATACATGCTCATTTATTGATCATCAAAAGGGAAGTTTAAGGAACTAGTAAAATAATATCAAAAAATGTTTAAATCAGGAACCATTTGTTATGGTCATTGTGCGGTCATTGGGCTCCCATGCTGTCAGTAAAATCAGCAACTGATTATAAGAGTGATTACAGCAGGGTGAGACCTAAGATCTATAGATCCAGCAATATATGGCACTGGATCTAAAAGCTCCTCTCAACCATCCACTGTGAATAAAAAGAGAAGAGATTAATCTATTAGCTTATTTGTTCTCCTTCTGGTTCTTATTTCCATCAGTTCAGAATAAAACCCAAACCTACTTTTGCAGATACAGCTATACAGATCACAGCTACATTTGTTCCAAAAAAAATATGTCAGATGATCACAGTCGAACACTTACTTCAACTTCATTAAACAATGCCTCCACCCTGGGTACAAATTCTTCAGTTTTCAAGGAGCTTTCTTGCAGTTTTTCTTGCAGTTCCTCCAAACTAGCCTGGAAGCATAAAATATTTTAGTTTTTCATATGCATGTGTATAAGATCGCAGCCCTCGAATAATATCCTGTGGTATTCAAAAATCAATGACATCCTCCATATGGAGGAGCTAACTGCCATCATAAACAATACTGAGGACAATTGTAGGGAGCAGTGGAGGATTTGGCAATACTTTACCTGCAATGATGGCTATCTACAAACTTTGTCTCAACCTGGCCAAGCCACCTTATAACTGGCCCTCTGTCCATGACATGCAGGTGGTGTCTCGCCCCTGGAGTGTTACTCTCTGGCTTCCTTACCATCATCCCCCTAACCCTAACCCCACCCCCTCCCACTCTCTCTCCTGGCCCCCCTTATCCCACTTCACTCTTGCCTTTAACTTGGCTAAACTTTCCTTTAAGGAATCTACAAACCTTTTGTACCCTATGTGACAATGACGTGCTGTTGCTGTGCCTAGACCTGAGTTGTCTCATCGTATTTGGCTCTAATTTCTCTGCTATTCTTACATTATGTTTTGTATGATTATTATGTGACTAGTTTAGATTATGACACCAGGCAAGTCTTTACAGTGCACATTACCCAGAAATGCTGCTGCAGTTGAGTCCCTTGAATTATTTTTCTTTTCTTTTTGATTGGTTTTATTTTCAATAAAGTAATTGTAAAGTCTCGTTTTTTTCCTATGAAAATAACAAACATGTTATACTTACCTGCTCTGTTGCAAGGGATTTGCTCCCTGTGTCCATTCAGGCATGGAGCCCCGACCTGGCCCCATCCCCTCTCTCCTGATTGGCTTGCTGACTTTGATTGACAGCAGCAGCAGCCAATGGCTTGAAAGGACATGGCCCCTTATCCTCCTGGAATAATAACATTTTCTGCTTGGTTTTATGCCATGTCACACCTATGGGAATGCCTGAAAGTTTTGGAAAAGCTAGAAAGTTGCCAGGCGGAATTAATTTCCTAAAATTGAAAAATGTATTTTTTAGTAGGCTTAAAGCTATTGGTACCCCAACACTTCATATTCCTGATATGTGTTTCCTGTACTTGTATGAAAAAGTATCCTGTTCTCTTTGTATTGTTTCCTTTATGTGAAATCCCTGGCGTTCCTATCAGTCCCTCTGCTTTCCTATTAAAAACTGACCATACTAAGCAGGAGAGGGCACCGTGATTAGTTCTCTAGCTATGCTGGGAACTCAGTATGCCCTCCCCCAATGGCCAGACATGTACTGACATGCCTCTGCTACATAGCCATTCACTGGGAAACTCAGTGTACTGCTGATTCCCCTCACCCCCCCCCCCCCCTCCACACCCAGCTCTTATGCAGTTGAGAACAGAAGGAATGTGATCAATGAGGAATGTGAAAATAGAAAAAAGGTATTTATATATTTTTTTATATCTGTGCAAAAAATGTTTTGCATTTAATTTCTATATTAAACTGTATTGGTTATTTTACAAGGTGACCGTCTACAATCACTTTAAAGGAAAGGGGCATGCAATACGTTAAAAGCACTATGGCCAGGTAATTTTATTGGTTATTAATAGACAAACACAGTGTGCTTAAAGAATAGGTCCACCCTAACACTAAAATTCCTGCATCTATAGACCTCCATGATCTAACACTAATATTGTCGGCTGTGTCCTCTGTAGAGCTTCCGTCGCTGAAGATCGGGTCGGATCGGCTTCAAAAAAGGTAAGTAAAGCCCCGTACACACGTACAGATCGTCGGCCGACCGATCGGCCGTCTTTTGTCCCCGGGCTGTTGTGTCCGCTGAAAAGTGCAAAAGACTGCACACGAATTTTGTCCGCCGACTGCAGAAGTGATGTCATGTGATGGTTAACTTTCCCTGTGTTTTTTCTTTTCTGAGCATGCCCAGTGAACAATCGGCCGTTCTAGTGTCGGCATACAAAAATTTTAATGCTTGCACGACAGATTCTGTTCGGCCGAAAGTGCGCTGTCGGCTGTCGGAAGCATCATACTAACAAGCCGAAAATCGGCCGATCGGCCGAATCTTTTCGATCGACAATCTGCACGTGTGTACGGGCCTTTAGACTTCTTCTTTACAGGTCTAAATAGGTTAGTGTTAGATCATGGAGATCTATTGATGCAGAGATTTTAGTTTTAGGGTGGACTTATCCTTTAAGCTGATAACACACAAACAATTCTAATTTTTGGTGTCTTTATTGAACATACCAAATAACCACTTAAGCCCTAAAAGGGTTACCCCCCTTTATGACCAGGCCATTTTTTGCGATACAGCACTGCATTACTTTGCCGGACGATTACGCGGACGTGCGACGGTGTACCCAAATAAAATTTATGTTCTTTTTTTCCAACAAATAGAGCTTTCCTTTGGTGGTATTTGATCACCTATGCGGTTTTTATTTTTTGCGCTCTAAACAAAAAAAGTCGGACAATTTTGAGAAAAAAAAAACAATATTTTTTACTTTATGCTATAAAACATTCCCAATAAAAAAAAATGAAAAAATCAAATGTATCCATCAATTTTGGCCAATATGTATTCTGCTACATATTTTTGGTAAAAAAAAATTCCATTAAGTGTACATTGATTGGTTTGCGCAAAAGTTATAGTGTCTACAAACTATGGGATATTCTTATGGAATGTTTAATAATTTTTTTTTTACTAGTAATGGCGGCGATCAGCGATTTTTAGCGGGACTGCGACATTGCGGTGGATAAACTGGACACCTGACACTTTTGACACTTTTTAGTGACCAGTGAAACTAATACAGCGATCAGCGCTATACAAATGCACTCTCACTGTATTACTGACACTGGCAGGGAAGGGGGTTAACATCAGGGGCGGTCAAAGAGTTATGTGCGCTCCTAGGGAGTGCTTTCCAACTTTGTGGGGGGTGGCTTACCTGCAGGAACACAAGATCGCTATCTTCCTCTTTGACAGGACGGCAGTCTGCCTTGTTTACATAGGCAGCATGCTGTTCTGCCTCTACTGTGAATGATCGGCGGGTCCCGGTGGACATCGCATCTGTTGGACCCACTGATTGGCTCCCGCTGTGTCCAATCACAACAAAAGCTGGTCGCCGTTGGCGCGTGCATCCCAGACCCTGTGCACGAAATCATGTACAGGTACAGAATTTCGCTCAGGAGGGCCGCCCTGCCGCAGTATATCTGCGTGGAGCGGTCAAGAAGTGGTTAAACATTCACTGTGCTGGAGGAAAAAGTAAGTGAACCCATAGCCGAAGTTAATTGGAGTCAGTAGCTTGCACACCTGGAGTCCAATTAATTAAAAAGAAATTCAGGTGTAGTTTAGAGTTACTTTGAATAATAAAAAACATGCAAATGTTTTAAGACTGCTGTTCATAAGAAGCATCAGCTGATGTGAACCATGCCTCGCAAAAGAGATGCTCTCTGAAGACATATGATCAAGAGTAGTTGATCTGCATAAGGCTGGAAAGGGTTACAAAGAAATCTCAAAGTGGTTAGGCATCAATGAGTAGACAGTTAGACGCATTGTCTATAAATGGAGACAGTTTGGTACTGTGGCTACTCTTGCTAGAAGTGGGAGCCCAGCCAAGATGACTGCTAAACCACAAAGCAGAATCCTCAATGTGGTTTAAGAACCCACAAGTAACAGCTAAAGGCTTGAAGACATCACTGGAACTGGCAAACATCCCTGTTCATGAGACTACCACACTTAGGTCTTTGAACAGGCAGGGTGTTCATGGCAGAACACCACGAAGGAAACCGCTGCTCTCCAAAAAAGAAGACCTTGGCAAAACCGTAACGCTACTGGTAAAATGTTTTGTGGACTCCTGATACAGTTTAACTTTTCAGGAAAATTACTCAGCACTATTTATGGTGCAAAAAGGCCACAGTTTACCAACATCAAAACATCATGTGAAGTATGGTGGGAGAAACATTATGATTTGGGCTTGCTTCGCTGTCTCAGGGCCTGGACCACTTGCCATCATCAAGGGGAAAATTAATTCCCAAGTTTATCAAAATATCCTACAGAATAATGTCAGGGTGGCTGTCCACCAGCTGAAGCATAGTGGAAGTTGGGTGATGCAGCAGGACAATGACCCTAAGCATCAAAGTAAATCCACCACAGACTGGCCTCAGAAAAAGAAAATGCGCCATTTGGAGGGGCCCAGTCAGTCCATACCTTAACCTAGCCTTTTTCAACCAGGGTGCACAGACACCCTGGGGTACCTTGAGGTTTCTTCAGGGGTGCCTTGGAAAAATGCCTAAAAATTGCCCAAAAATGGTATACAGGCAGTAGATGGATGAAGCCTGATGCCTAGAGACTGTCTATAATGTTGAAGGGTGCCTCAAGATTGTCCATCAGGGTGCCTTGACTGAAAAAAAGTTGAGAAACACTGCCTTAACCCCATAGAGATGATGTGATATGATCACAAGAGAGGCATTCACACCAGACATCCTACAAATGTGTCAGAGCTGAAGCAGTTTTGTAAAGAAGAATGGTCAAAAATTCCTCCTGAACATTGTGCAGGTCTGATCCAGAGCTACTGAAAGTGCTTACTTGAAGGATCGCTGCCAAATAAAGTTTGATCAGTATTAATAAATAGCCCCGTACACACGCAACGATTATCGTCCGACCGATCGTCCGACTTTTGTCCAAGTGGTGTTTTGTTGGTTGGAATGTGCCTAGACTGCACACAAATTTTCTCGGCCAACAAAATTCTACTTCAGAAGTGATGTCATGTGTTGGTTTGTTTTCTTTGTGTTTTTTCTTCACTGAGCATGCCCAGACTTGCTCATCAGATTTTTCCCTGTCGAAATCTGTACTGACTGCACGAAAATCGGCCGTTGTGTTGACGGCCAACAAAAATGTTATAGTCTGCACACCAGATTTTTTTCGGCCGAAAAGTCGGAGTTGGTTCCCGGAAGCATCATAATAACAAGCTGAAAATCGGCAGATCGGACGTTGGCCGAAAATTCCCTGCCAATTTTCGACGCGTGTGTACGGGGCTTTAGGGTTCACTTACATTTACCTCCAGCACTGTGAATATTTAATGGATGTGTTTAATAAAGACACGTGAAATTAGAATTGTTTGTGTGTTATCAGATTAAGAATATTGTTTGTCTATTGTTATGGCTTAGATGAGGATGAGATCACATTTTGTGGCAAATTACTGCACTGTAGGTCATTGTCAGCAAATATTTAAATTGATGCCACGCTCCCAAATGCTGATGTGCTCGTATCCCTTTAAAACTGTTTGCATAGCAAATTTTCAGAATCAGCATATCATATCAAACCATATATAACATTAACAAAACAAGCACTGCATCAGTCCATAAGGTATCCTTTGGCATGAATTCACTTGCATATGCTCAATCTTTCATAAAAAACAGACTTGTGTTCACATATTCAAATGACTGTTTCCTTAACCACTTAAGCCCCGGAGGATTTTCCTGCTAAACGACCAGGGGGTATTTTGCGATTCGGCACTGCGTGACTTTAACGGACAATTGCGCGGTCGTGCGACGCTGTACCTAAACGAATTTGACGTCCTTTTTTTCCCACAAACAGAGCTTTCTTTTGGTGGTATTTGATCACCTGTGCGCTTTTTACTTTTTGCGCTATAAACAAAAAAAGAGTGTACATATAACAAATAACAATATTTTTCAAATTTTTTTATATGAAATTCCCCAAAAAAAATATGTAAAAATCAAAATTTTTTAACATTTTCAGCCAATTTGTTTTATGCTACATATGTTTGGTAAAAAAAAATCGCAAAAAGCGTATTTTTATTGGTTTGCGCAAAAGTTATCGCGTTTACAAACAAAGATTTTTGTCATTTTTGTTGTTTTTTTTTAACGCGTAATGGCGGCGATCTGCGATTTTTTTTGCAGTACTGCGACATTGGGGCGGACAGATCGGACCCTTGACTGACATTTTTGACACTTTTGGGGTTACTAGTGACATTTCTACAGTAATCAGTGCTATACATATGCACTGTTACTGTAAAAATACACTGGTAGTGAAGGGGTTAACTTTATTTGGGAGGGAGGGGCTGTGTGTGTCCCTAGGGGCATGCTTTCTACTGTGATTGGCTGTGGCTTCAGCTGTAAGGACACTGATCAACGTATCTACATAGTAGATCCGTGTGATCAGTGTCTTTACACCGAGGAGAATGACAGGCAGCTTGTTTACACAAGCCGCCTGGCTTTCTCCCTCTCCCCCGACGATCGCCGAGTGACTGGCGGACATCGGGTCCGCCAGTCACACGCGCGGGGGGGTCCGTGACCGCGGGGAGCGGGAGCGCGCCTCCGCGGGCGCGCGCTCGCTCCCCAGAGCCTCACAGGCTAGCGACGTAGACCTACGTCACTCTGCCTGTGAGGGGCTGACTGCCGCAGTAAATATATTGTGAGCAGTCGGCAAGCGGTTAATTAGTGTGCACCACTATGTAGTCCAATCATCCACATACATTAGTGATAATCTCCTCATCCGATGTGCCCTCACCTGGGGGATAAGACCAACCAATGGCCTATATGTGATATCTGTATTATTCTGTTTCACTCCTTTGGTGGCAATCTTGAGTTTAGAATCCTCTTTCTCTTACACTTATATCTTATACGGATATCCCCCTGAGGAAGCCACGTGACCCTGTGGCGTAACGCATAGGGGAGGGGCCAATCTGAGGCGTGCATTGTTAGCATACCGTGGTAACACTGTCTGATCGTCTTATGCCCGCACTGTGAGGACTGAATGCTTTCTACAGTTTGGTGCACTCTTAGCACCAGGAAAATGTGAGTGTTTTTATATTTAGTGATTAATAAACCTGTTGTTTTAAACGATAAAGCACTATCTCCAGCTTTCTCTCTTTATGATTTGGGCATATGGAGAAAAGTGTAAGGGAAGGAAGATTCTAAACTCAAAAATGCCACCAAAGGAGTGGAACAGCATAAAACAGATCCCCAGAGAGGGACAAAAGCGCATATAGACCATTGGTTGGTCTTATCCCCCAGGTGAGGGCACATCGGATGAGGGGATTATCACTAATGTCTGTGGATGATTGCAGCACATTGTGGTGAACACTAATTAAGGAAGCAGTCATTTAGATATGTGAGCACAAGCCTGTTTTTTTATGAAAGATTGAGCATATGCAAGCAAATTCATACCAAAGGACACTTTATAGACTGATGCATTGTTTGTTTGTTTTTTGTTTTTTTTATGTTATATACAGTGCCTTGCAAAACTATTCGGCCCCTTGAACTTTGCAACCTTTTGCCACATTTCAGGCTTCAAGCATAAAGATATAAAACTGTAATTTTTTGTGAAGAATCAACAAGTGGGACACAATCATGAAGTGGAACGAAATTTATTGGATATTTCAAACTTTGTTAACAAAAAAAAAACTGAAAAATTGGGCGTGCAAAATTATTCAGCCCCTTTACTTTCAGTGCAGAAAACTCTCTCCAGAAGTTCAGTGAGGATCTCTGAATGATCCAATGTTGACCTAAATGACTAATGATGATAAATAGAATCCACCTGTGTGTAATCAAGTCTCCGTGTAAATGCACCTGCACTGTGATAGTCTCAGAGGTCCGTTTAAAGCGCAGAGAGCATCATGAAGAACAAGGAACACACCAGGCAGGTCCGAGATACTGTTGTGGAGAAGTTTAAAGCCGGATTTGGATACAAAAAGATTTCCTAAGCTTTAAACATCCCAAGGAGCACTGTGCAAGCGATAATATTGAAATGGAAGGAGTATCAGACCACTGCAAATCTACGAAGACCTGGCCGTCCCTCTAAAGTTTCAGCTCATACAAGGAGAAGACTGATCAGAGATGCAGCCAAGAGGCCTATGATCACTCTGGATGAACTGCAACAACGACAACAATCAGTCGTATAATGCACAAATCTGGCATTTATGGAAGAGTGGCAAGAAGAAAGCCATTTCTTAAAGATATCCATAAAAAGTGTCGTTTAAAGTTTACCACATGCCACCTGGGAGACACACCAAACATGTGGAAGAAGGTGCTCTGGTCAGATGAAACCAAAATCAAACTTTTTGGCAACAATGCAAAACGTTATGTTTGACGTAAAAGCAACACAGCTCATCACCCTGAACACACCATCCCCACTGTCAAACATGGAGGAGGCAGCATCATGGTTTGGGCCTGCTTTTCTTCAGCAGGGACAGGGAAGATGGTTAAAATTGATGGGAAGATGGATGGAGCCAAATACAGGACCATTCTGGAAGAAAACCTGATGGAGTCTGCAAAAGACCTGAGACTGGGACAGAGATTTGTCTTCCAACAAGACAAGGATCCAAAACATAAAGCAAAATCTACAATGGAATGGTTCCCATATAAACATATCCAGGTGTTAGAATGGCCAAGTCAAAGTCCAGACCTGAATCCAATCGAGAATCTGTGGAAAGAACTGAAAACTGCTGTTTTACAAACGCTCTCCATCCAACCTCACTGAGCTCGAGCTGTTTTGCAAGGAGGAATGGGCAAAAATTTCAGTCTCTCGATGTGCAAAACTGATAGAGACATACCCCAAGCGACTTACAGCTGTAATCGCAGCAAAAGGTGGTGCTACAAAGTATTAACTTAAGGGGGCTGAATAATTTTGCACGCCCAATTTTTCAGGTTTTTATTTGTTAAAAAAGTTTGAAATATCCAATAAATTTCGTACTACTTCATGATTGTGTCCCACTTGTTGATTCTTCACAAAACATTACAGTTTTATATCTTTATGTTTGAAGCCTGAAATGTGGCAAAAGGTCGCAAAGTTCAAGGGGGCCGAATACTTTTGCAAGGCACTGTATGGTTTGATATGATATGCTGATTCTGAAAAATTTCTATGCAAACAGATTTAAAGGGATACTAGCACATTAGCATTAGGGAGTGCAGTACCATTTTTGAATTTAATTTTGCACATTAAAACACGCTCAGAGAGTGTGTATAGGTAAGTTTTGTAGTCTTAAAACACTCAATAGCACAACATAACAGCATGCAAGTACACCCATTTTTAAATATTTAAATTGGCATTTCTGATTTGGTGCATTCTTTGTTCTTGTTGAGTGGTTCATAAAGTACTGTATGCAGAGGATGCCAGGCAACCAGCATTTTAGGAGCTTAGTAAAAGCAGACTACATATTTATCTCTAAACAGATTTTATTAGTAAGTGAGAAAGCTCAGAAAATAAAGTGTACAAATTAGTCATCATGGGCTACAGCATCTGGCAGAGTAGTAGCGAAAAGTTAAACCATGTTAGTCATCAATGAAAGCATAAAGTTTGATATTTAAGTGACAACCTTTTTTATTGTCTAACTCAAACAGACCTATTTAAATTCTCATACAGTTAATCTTGCAACATTTTATACCATTATGTGTACTTGTTTTTTAAGAGTAAAGACTTACCGTCATTAATTTCACAGCATTTTCCAAAGTTGTAACATCATGGTTTTTGTGATCGCCAAAAACGTTATCAATAGCCACTATGGGAATCTTACATGTGTTGCAGAAAGTGTCAATTTGAGCTTTTTTATCTTCTTCTAGAGAAGTTTCAGGTACCTCCTTAGATACATCATCTTGTGGCTTCTCCTGGTCAATAACCTCAAAGCCAGAATTTTCCTGTTCTTGCGTGGCCTCTTGTACAGAATCCAAAAATAAGTCACTCTCACGTTCTAAAGATTCTTGATCTTCAAATGTGATTTCCTTCAAAGAAACGTCATCCTCTTCAAGGTCATCTGGAGAAATGATGACGTAGTCCAGGGTCTCATCAACTTCTTCCTCATCTGCAATACATTTCTGTTTTGTAATGTGAGGTTTTGGTGCTTCTATTTTTATAGTGTCATCATTTTCCCTGAAATTACCACTTTCCTGCAACAAAGTTGTAGAATCTATTTTATGTTGTAGTGAAACAGGAAGGTCCCTTGTTGGCATCTCCCTTGTAGGTATTTTTGAAAAAGCAGATGGTGTGTCTTCTTTATCTTTCCTAGCTTCAGATTCCAGATTTTCTTTGGGCAAAATTTCATAACTTACATATTGTTCCTCTTCACTGCCCTCATCGCTGTAAAACTCTTCTTCATCAGATTGGTCAGCACCACCTGGGATCTCATCTTTGAGGTTAAATTTTTCAAAATAGATTCCAGTGCCATCATCATCTGAAATTCTGCTATGAAATGATTCTAAAGAAGAGGTACTTTCTGCATCTGAGCGGTCATGCTCATGTTTTGTTTTACTTCCTCTTGCTTCTTCATAAAGATCTGTATAAAGGAAAGCCAAAGCAGGAGGCTCCTCTAAAAGCTCCGGGTTTATTGGGTAAGAAGTGGGGAAAAAGAACGATTTGGTCAGTACACCTTCATCTGGATTAAATAAGGTTGCTCCATTTGTTTTCTTCACCTCCTTATTTTGATTGCATTTATCTTCATTTAGGCTTGATGGTGGACCAGCTCCATAGTGTGACAAGTTATCAAAGGCCACACCATAGAAAGATTCATCCAGACTATGCAGCTCATAGTAGTCCTCTTCGGGAGATGGTTTTCTTTCAACAGAAAGATCATTTTCCATTCTTGCATCATGGCCTATGTCAAGCTCTTGGCTTAATATTTTAAATTCAGTATCAATAGGTATTTTGTTATCAATCAATGTAAACTTTTCAAAATAATCTATGTCATGAGAAGGTTTTGCTGAAACTGTTATCACATTTTCTTCTTCTACTGTTCTGTTATCTGTCTGATCAAGCTCATCAGGCATAGTATCCGATTGTGTATCATCTTCATCTAAAAGCTGTTTTCGCATAAGCATGGGGTTTTCTTCAAGGTATTCTAATCTGTCTTGCATCTCCTCACTTGCATCTTGGTCAACTGTTGAGATAAGATCTGGAGCCAGAATGTTTAAAATCTCTGAGCCATCTGAAACAATACTGAACACATTTGATTGTGTGCTAGGTGGCTCATTTATATCGGACAGACCATCTTTTTGTGGATTACATAATTTAGCTATGTTTTCTAAGACATTGCTTAACTCTTCAAGTACATATGGTGGATATTTTTCAATGTCATGCTGACTTGATACTATTTCAGCTTTTTTTTCAACTAATGACTGTGGAATACGTCCTTTATATTTTTTGGCATTTGTAACATTGGCATTTGTAACTTGTGGTTGTTTCACTGTATTCGTTGTTTTCTTGTCTTGCACATCCTTTACTGGACAAGATGCGGAAGTTGCACTGTCGTGTTTCAACTCCGGGTCCTTTTCTATATTTTCAGGCTCTAAAAGATAAGAATAAATAATATATATGATATTTTCACAGAGTTGTTGTAAAGGCTATCTTGAACATACTATTTCAATTACTTAATTGACCCATGGAGTTATTATTGCAGACACTACCACTGACAACAATGAAGGGGGTTAATTATTGGTGACACTGACACCAATGCTGAGGGATATTATTGCTGGTTATCTGGATACCAATGTAGGGGTATAGTATAAGGTTTATTATTGCTTCCTCTTACCAGATTCCTTTGCAAGGCCATGTCTGTGGCAGCATGCTGCTTCATTACAGGCTGGTGTTAAAGGGGGATACAGAGGTAGTATGCATGTGAGTGAAGGGATCCTTGAGGGTAGAGCTTACTGGAAGGGGATTATTTCTGTTATTTGCTTGTCTTTTCATAACCTAATCTTTTTGGATTAGAAACTGTAAAATAAAAAAAAAAATGGTAAATTAACCATATACTGCGGCGGTCAGCCCCGTGCAGGCAAAGTGAAGTACCGGTACGTCACTCGCCTGCGAGCCAATAGGGGGCGAGCGCGCGCTTGCTCACTGGGATCCCCGCACGTGTGACCTGGCGGACCCGAAGTCCGCCGGTCACTCCCGATCGTCGGTTACAGAGGGAGAAAGGCAGGCGGCTAATGTAAACAAAGCCGCCTGTCATTCTCCCTTGTGTAACAGCACAGATCATACGGTCCTGCTATGTAGGACCATAGATCTCTGCTGTTACATGAAAAGCCACACCCCTTTACAGTTAGACGCACGCCCCTAGGGACACACTTAACCCCTACTTCTCCAATAAAGTTAACCCCTTCCCTGCCAGTGTCATTGTTACAGTAACAGTGCATATGTATAGTACTGATTACTGTAGTAATGTCACTGGTACCCCCAAAAGTGTCAAAAATGTCAGTCAAGGGTCCGATCTGTTCGCCGCAATGTTGCAGTCCCGCAAAAAAAAAACGCAGATCGCTGCCATTACTCGTTAAAAAAAAATAAAATAAAAATGACAAAATCTTTCCCTTCGTTAGTAAACGCAATAACTTTTGCGCAAACCAATCAAAATACACTTATTGCGATTTTTTTTTTACCAAACATATGTAGCGGAAAACAAATTGGCCTAAAATGTTAAAAAATTTTGATTTTTACATTTTTTTTGGGGAATTTCATGTGAAAAAATGGGAAAAATATTGTTATTTTTGCAAAATTGTCGCTCTTTTTTTGTTTATAGCGCATGATCAAAAAATTGCACAGGTGATCAAATACCACCAAATGAAAGCTCTGTTTGTGGGGAAAAAAGGACATCAATTTCATTTGGGTACAGCGTCGACCGACCGTGCAATTGTCCGTTAAATTCATGCAGTGCCCAATCACAAAATACCCCCTGGTCAGGAAGGGGGTAAAATCTTCCGGGGCTTAAGTGGTTAAGATGTGGCCCCGCACTTGACATGTGTTTGTATTTAAGTTGGACAACACTGACCTTTTTTTATAATAAAGAACATGTAGTGATCTGCTTGTTTGTGTTGCATATTTCCAATGCGTACAATGCCATATTTAAATAGGTAAGTTGTAGTTCATGCAATTCTGGGTTATTAGGCAGTTTTGACCTGCAAAAATGACTTTTCTTATATCAGAACCATTCCAATATGTTTTACAGAACTCATTTTTTGGGAAGGGAAGGGGAAAGATTCTTACTTATAAGTCTATCTTGTGTGAAAAGCATTTATTGCCTACCCTTGTTGTTGGATTCTTCTGAATGTCAGGTGGTGAAAAGTGTCTCTAGTGACACTAGAAAAGGAAAATTTGGAACTGATGGAATTGAAAGAGACATTGAAAAGTAAGGAAGGAGAAAGTAGACTAGAGCGAACGTGAAAGGGAATTGTGTGGCAAAAGTAAAGTTTTGGAAATGTGGTTCCAAAACGAATACTGTGACCAGTTCTGGAGACCTCGCTAACAAAAACATATTGATAAGATAAAACAAGTCCAGAGACGGGCAACAATAACGGTAAAGGTCTGGAGGATACAACAAATTAAGAGAGCCTATAGGAACTGAAAGCAGACTGTCACTCACCAGATCTGCTGGGCATCATTGCTCTCCACCTCCCACCACCAAAAACTTCAAAAAAAGTTTTTATTTGCCTTGTTTTTTTTTTTTTTTCAGTCCAGCCTGACCTAAGACAACACTAAATTTGCTGGGCAGGTGAGTATGTGAATTGTTCATAAAAACACCAAAAAAGGTAAACTGGAAAAAAACATATAGGGGTGAAGTTCCCTATTAACATGTAAAGCCTCAAGAAAAGACGTGAATAAAACCTTTGGCCATTAGCTACCCCCACCTCAGCAAAGCTTGTGAGAGCGGGTAGAGAAGACAACCGCTACAGATGGGCACAGCACTGGATCAAGTGAGGACTCAAGTTAGTAGGGAGGGGGGGGGGGGTGAGGGGTGATACTGCTACTTAAACATTTTTACCTTAATGCAGGGAATGCATTTGGGTAAAAAGTGTTTAAGCTTTATAACCACTTTAAGGGTGTAAATGAGAATCTGCGAGTCAATACTTTTAATATGAAGCTGAGATCAACAACACAGAGGCATGACTAAATTAGCAGGAGGAAAGTTCAAAATTATGTTTAGGAGGCCAGGATTTTCTTATTATTCTATGTTAAAGTGGTAGTGAACCCCGCTTGGTCATTTTTACCTTTAGGCAAAATGAATATCTTCTAAACGTGCACCGTTTAGGAGAATAATACCCTGCATGCAGCCAGTGACCGCACTGGCGCATGCGCTCTAAAGGTCTGGCACACCTTGCCGAAACGTCAGAGCTCTGTGCCGGAACCGAGGGCTTCCACGCGCATGTGCAGGAGTGACGTCATTGCGGCAAATCACATAGCTGAAGTGCGCGAACCAAGAAAAAAGACCGGGGGAACATGTCAGCCTATTCAGTGGTTACAGTACAGAGCTGGAAGGCTTCCTTCCAATGTGAGTATTTCATAATGTGCTAGTATGCAATGCATACTAGCACATTAAGCCATCACCTGATTTTTTTTTTTTCGTTCAAAACATCTGTGGTTTACAACCACTTTATTAAGCATAGAGCAAATGCAAACCTATACCTCCCAACTTTATAAAATGATAAAGGGACCACTAGCCTACAGTATGTAGGCAAAGGACACATCCTTGCCAAAGCGATTCTAGGACAATATCCCCCAGACAATATCCCCCAGACAATATCCCCCGGACAATATCACCCCTGGACAACATCCCCCCCGGACAATATCCTCCCAGGACAATATCCCCCCTCTAACCCTATGTCCAGGGGATGTTTTCCGGGGGGATATTGTCCCGGGGGATATTGCCCGGGGGATATTGCCGGGGGGATATTATCTGGGGGGATGTTGTCCCGAGGGGGATTATGTCCAGGGGGATGTTTTCCGGGGGGATATTGTCCCGGGGGATATTGCCCGGAGGGATATTATCTGGGGGGATGTTGTCCCGAGGGGGATTATGTCCAGGGGGATGTTTTCCGGGGGGATATTGTCCTGGGGGATAATGTCCGGGGGGATATTGTCCCGGGGGATAATGTCCGGGGGGATATTGTCCCGGGGATAATGTCTGGGGGGATATTGTCCCGTTGGATAATGTCCGGGGGGATATTGTCCCGGGGGATATTGCCCGGGGGGATATTGTCCTGATACCTTCCAAAGCACCAGTTACAGGGATCTAATATGCAGAAAATGTTCGGCTGGACCACACAAGTGCTTTTTTGACCTATATTTTAGTTTATATGGGCTTTTACCGATGAGGGCTTCTACATCTGTAGTAAAATAGAGGTGGGATAAAAAAAATCAGTGCAGAATAACACTTTTGTTAGTAAAATAGTACATTTTGTATAGAGATGTACTCATCAGACCAAAAAGAGGGACAACTGAGGCTGCACCAAGGACAGGGGGATTTGGTCCCAAAAGAGGGACAGTCATTCGAAATGAGGGACATTTAGGAGCTATGCAAACCACATTAAATACATATAGACGAAGAGGGGCGTGGCCGGGATGTAGACGGCGCCGGACGTGTGTTAGCAGAGCTCTCCACCATCCTGACCTTATCCGGCTCCATCCACGGCCCCTGTGCCTCGGATCGCGGCGGTTTTGCCCTCCTCCGCATCGGGCACAGGTGGGGCACGGATGCCGGGGAGAAAATCCCGGGTTTCAGCACCGACCCCGCGGCCTAAACGAGCGGTCCCGCCGCGAGGCGCGAAAGCGGCCGCCGCCATCTTGCAGGTCCAGGCCTCATCTTCTTCCTCTGCAGCCACAGGCGCCCAGGCCTTCTTGAAGTCGGGAAGGATGTCTGCGGGGGCCGGGAACCCTCCTCTGGCACAGCCTAAGGACTCGGGTACCGAGGGGTCACTGCTGGGGACCGCTGGACAGACTGGGGGGTCGCATGGAGGGGGGGATATTACTGCTCCCATACTGGCTGCTATAGACGCCTCAAAAACTGCCCTGATGCTCCGGATTGACCACCTGGCCTCTGAGTGTACCCTAATCCGCCATGATCTGGATAAAATCAGGGGGCGCCTGACTGAGACTGAGGGCCGGGTGTCTGAGGTGGAGGATGTTACCGCTTCCCATTAGGCACAAATCATTGCCATGCAGGCCCAGGTGAATGCTTTGGCGGACAAGATGGAGGATGCTGAGAACCGACAGCGTCGCAACAATATCAGGGTGGTCGGCTTGCCAGAGAAGGCTGAGGGATCTAATTCTACATTGTTTGCTGAGAAGTTCTTTTGTGATCTACTCAAATTGCCTCCCCCTCCCCCGACATATGTGGTGGAAAGGGCCCATAGGGTTCCCACGGGACCTCGGCCACCCGGGGCCCCCCCGCGCCCGTTTCTGGTCCGCTTTTTGAACTTCCGTGACAGGGATCGTATACTCTCTGAGGCCAGGAGACAGGAGGAATTGCAGTTTGAGAACAGCAAGATAATGTTATTTCCTGACTTCTCTGTGGAGACGCAGAAAAAACGCAGATCCTTTACTGAAGTGCGCAAACTCCTGAGAACCAAGGGCCTGAAATATGGCATGATGTACCCGAGCCGCTTGCGTGTGGATTACAAGGGATCTGTCCTTTTCTTCAATTCGGCGGGGGAGGCTGCTGACTGGTTGGACTCCATCTAATTTCCTCTGATGCACCTGCTCTCTTGGATGATATGGGGCTCTTGGGGCCCTGCTGCACTGTACTTCCTATTTGCAGCTCCTGTCTACGCACGGTCTGCCTCCTCAATTGCTGATGGGGGGACATCTATGGTTCCTGTATTGCTGATCCTGCCCTGAAGTTTCCTGGGTTGCCCTGGGCTGGATCCATGCTTCTATTCCTGGGGCTGTGGAATGGTCTACAGGTCATTGGAGCTCTGTGTGCTACACGTTGTTGAACTAACAATTTTTTCTTTTTTGTTTTGACTCTATTTTTCCTCCCTTTAGGTTTTTTTTCCTTTTTTTGAGGAATGACTATCTAACGGCCCCCCCCTTTTTTGGGGCTGCCTTTGGTGGACACGAGTAACGCCGGCTGCGGTTTTTATGTTGCAGCCATGCCTTTAAAATTTTTGCTGGGTTTTGGGATTAGGCTGGGTACCCTGTTGCACTTTTTTTTGTTCCAGGTTTGGGTATCACAGCAGGGATGTTTTTTTGTTCTTGGCTCCAGGCTCCCTCCGGTGGTCACTGTTCTTTTTTACTCATGTGTCTGTATTGCTGAATGTCTGGATGGAGTCGGGGGATCGGGTTGGTCCTCGGGCTGTGCTTGGTCCTCCGGCTCCCTCCTGCTATGTGTCCCTCTGCTGTTCTATGGCTGAGCTACTTAAAATCATGTCATGGAATGTGCGGGGTCTCAATGACAAGGTAAAACGCACAGCCATTTTTAGGTATATTAAATCTGTTCAACCGCATGTTATCCTCCTCCAGGAGACGCATTTGGATGGGAGCAGGGTGCTTGCCTTGAAGAGGCCTTGGGTTCAGAGGATCTTCAATGCCACTTACTCCACGTATGCCCGTGGGGTGTCTATTTTGCTGGGTAGAAATGCACCCTGCTCGATTCAAAAGGTAATTACGGATCCTGGCGGACGGTATGTTATTGTTCTCCTGGAGATTTTTCACCGGCAGGTGGTACTGGTGAGTGTCTACTTACCTCCCCCGTTCCACTCTCAGATTCTGGTGGATCTCCTGGTGACCTTGGCCCCTTATATGCACCTTCCTCTAATTATGGCATTGGGTTTCAATGCTGTTCTGGACGGCGGGCTGGACTCCTCTAACCCGGGTAGACTGTCGTCTCCTGAACTGGTGTCCTGGTCTTCCGCGGCTCAGCTTACGGAGCTGTGGCGCTGGAAAAACCCTGGGGTACGTGGCTACTCCTGTTGGTCTGGGGTGCACAGAACGGCGTCCAGGATAGATCTGGCTTTTGCTAATGGGCCTTGTCTTGCTTTGGTCCAGGATGCTACATATTTGGCGGGTGGCCTCTCTGATCACAACCCACTGCTGCTGACTCTGCGGGTGGGAGCGGGTGGAACTAGGGGTGCATGGCGCCTTTCGTTGGGTTGGCTGCAAACTGACAAGGTGATGCAGCAGGTAGAGCCCCAGATGCCTACATATTGGGAAGATAATGCCTCGTCCACGGCAGGGGTAGTCCTGTGGGATGCTTTTAAAGCGGTTATGCGGGGTCATTACATCTCTGCGATTAAGGCATCTCGTAGGGAGGCTAATGCTGACAGAGAAGCTGTTCTGCTGGAGGTCCGTAGGTTGGAAGATGAATACTCGGCCACTCCGGGACCGGCGGCCTATGCGGCCCTGGAGGAGGCCAGGAGGCGTTTGGCCTTGTTGGATACTGATTTTGCGCATGCCAACCTTAAACATAGAGCGGAGTCACTTTTTGAGAAGGGAGACAAGAATGGTAAGCTTTTGGCCTTTTTGGTGGCAGATCAGAGGGCTTCGGTAAGTGTTCCGTGCATCAAGTCTAGTTCAAGGGAACTGGTTAGGGACCCGGGGCAGATCTCCCGGGTCTTTATGGATTACTACTCTGATACCTATTCCCCCCTGCCTGCATATGACCTGGAGGAGTTGGAGCGCCTTTTATCTGGCTTGCCGGTTCCGGTCTTGGAGGGTGAGGACAGTGCGTGGCTGGACAATTGCATCACGTTGAAGGAAATAGAGAGAGCCATCTCATCCTTTCCCTCCAATAAATCGCCGGGCCCTGATGGGTTCCCGGTGGAATGGTATCGGCAGTACTCGGACTCCCTGCATTGTATGCTGCGTGTTTCGATCAGGGGGCCCTGCCGGGTTCCATGCTCGAGGCGTATGTTGTTCTCCTGCCCAAGCCGGGGAAGGATCACACCCTGTGTTCCTCCTACCGCCCCATTGCCTTACTCAATGTGGATCTCAAGATACTCACGAAGGTCTTGGCTACTAGGCTGGCGGTGGTCTTGCCTTCCCTGGTGGACATTGATCAGACCGGGTTTATGCCGGGCAAGTCCACGGACACCAACCTTCGACGTCTGTTAACTCATTTGCAGGTGTCCCATGCCTCGGTTGGCACTAGGGTGGTGGTGTCCTTGGACATTGCTAAGGCCTTCGACACGGTGGATTGGGGGTACATGGGGGTGGTGCTGAGGCGCATGGGGTTTGGTCCTAAATTTTGCAAGTGGATTTCCCTCTTGTACTCCTCCCCGCGTATGGCGTTGAAGATTGGATCCTCCCTGTCTCCCTTTTTTGCAGTGGGAAGGGGGACTAGGCAGGGCTGCCCTCTTTCACCCTTTTTGTTCTCTCTGATGATTGAACCCTTGGCTATTGCATTGCGTGCATCTCCCGAGGTGGGGGCTCTGGAAGTGGGCTCCATTAAGGAGTGCCTGGCACTTTATGCGGATGATATGCTTTTATTTTTGAAGGATCCCAATGCTTCCCTGCGGGCGGTATTCAATATCCTGGACACTTTTGCAAAGTTTTCCGGCCTAAGGGTAAATTGGGATAAATCCACTATGCTCCCTATTGATCCTGGTGCCATTGCTGCAGCTGATGGGGCGCTACCGTTGAAATGGGTGATGGAGTTCACCTACCTGGGAGTCAGGGTGTCGGCGAGGGTGGCGGATTATCTTACTTTGAATCTTAACCCATTGCTGGAGGTCTTTAAACGCAGGGCGGAGGTGTGGCGCGACTTACCTTTGTCGGTTCTGGGGCGCATTAACTTGGTGAAAATGAAACTTCTCCCTGTCTTTCTGTATTTCCTTAGAAATTCCCCGGTGTGGGTCCCGCGTTCTTTCTTCCGCCGCGTTCATGGCCTGATAGGTCCCTTTATTTGGGGTACCTCTCCTCCTAGAATTGGTCTGCAGGTGTTGCAGGAACCCTGGGGTCAGGGGGGATTGGCTTTACCTGATCTTTATAAATATTTCCTGGCTGGGCAGGGGGTGGTGGCGCGACGCTGGCTTGCGGGGGACGATGGGGACTCCGCCACGGTGCTGGAGGCGGCTGTTTTGGGCTCCTACAAAAGTCTTTGCCTTTTACTGCATCGAGGGTCCAGGGCTACATTTAAGCTGACAGGAACGATGCGTTCTACCATCAAAACCTGGGAACAGATGCAGGTGCTGGTGGAGCCAGGAGCCACTGGTGTTTCCCCGGCCTCCCCATTGTGGTGGAACCCCAAGTTTCCTCATTTTGCCTCGATCCCTGATCCTACCATCTGGGCCGTTAAGGGGGTGAAGTTGCTGGGGGATATTGTCTCTGGTGGGGAGCTGTGCACCTTTGATGCCCTGAAGGCGCGTTATGATCTTCCAAATGGGTATTTTTTTCGCTATCTTCAACTTCGCCATGCGTTTGTGGCACAATTCGGTTCCTCTCGGGTTGTGATTAAAGCTTCAGCTCTTGAAACGGCGATACAAGCGGCGGATATGCGGAAGCCTCTCTCAGAATTGTACAGGGAATTGTTCGCTATCACTCCACCTGCTGTACGTAGGTGTCGGGAACGCTGGGTGGAGGAGGTGCCTGACCTGGATGGTGATGACTGGGATGATATGTGGAGTTCACCCTTCGCCTACCTGGTCTCTGCGAGGGACCGTCTGATTCACTTTAAATTTCTGCATCGGATTTATTACACGCCGGCGAGGCTGGCACGTATTTATCAGACGGCCTCGGCGGAGTGCTGGCGTTGTTCCCATTCACCGGCGGACTTCAGTCACATCTTCTGGGGGTGCCCGGTGGTCAAGGACTATTGGGCATCCGTCTTAGCTTGTATTGTGGAGGTGGTTAAGATTCCGGTCCCCAGCTCCGTGGAGGTTTGCCTCTTGGGGTTGGTGGATGGCTTGGCCCCTGCGAGGGCCGTTCGTACTCTGGTCAGCTTACTGCTTTTCTATGCTCGCAAGGCTCTGCTCTTACACTGGAAGAGTCCCTTGGCTCCCACGATCCTTTTCTGGAAAGGCTTGGTTAATAAAGTGACTCCGCTCTATAAGGCCACGTATCTCAGTAGGGGATGCCCCCGCAAGTTTGATAAAGTATGGAAAACATGGATAGACTCTCCGGCCTCGACCTCTGTTGATCAGCTTTAGTGTTCTGTGTGCTACTGTTCGGGATTGTCTGGGGGGGGGGGGGGGATGGACATGCCGGTTGGTGATATTTTCCTGTTCATTGTATTCTTACTGTATGTATAGAAGTCTCTCTATTTTTTGACTAAGCCATGGGGTTGCTGCTAGTGGGCTCTGTGCTGGACTTATCTATATGTTCTATGACCTTACTACTGGATAATTGGAGCAGACTTGAGGGGTATCTTTATTACTGATGGAAGCTTTGTTTTTGCACTGGACGTGCTGGATGCAGCCTGGAGTGTTGGGGGGTGGTATGGGAGGGGTTTGACCTGTTGTCACTGTTTATGCTTGTTGCCCTGCGTGGCATTGTCTTGTCTGTTTTTTTGTGCAAAAATTCAATAAAAACAAATTTTCAAAAAAAAAAATACATATAGAAGAGTCACATCAGGAATAAACCAAGTGGGCCATCGCATCTGCCCTTTTTTTAAAGAAAATTAAATTCACTTTAAGTTTAAATGTACTTACTGTTAACTGACTTATGCAAACACATTACAAAACAACAAAGTAGAGGTCACACTGATCTAGTGCATTACCATTAATTTATTTTTTTTAAGAAGAAATAGCAACTAGTAGATACTCACAAACGCATGTCATGCACAAGCATATCAAGAAATGCAGGTGAGAGCAATTTCAAATCACCATAAGGAAGACCACGTAACATCTCAAAATGGCTAACGCATTGTTACTATTTCTTCTTAAAAAAATGGTAATATGGTAATGCACTAGGTCGGTGCGCCCTCTCCTTTGTTGTTTTGTAGTTTGCTAAAGGATTCCTACAGTCCTGAGAGGGCAGCAAGACGGTTGTGTGCCACATCCATAGAATCTAGCCAAGAGAAGATTCCTTCTTTCTTCTTCCTTCTAAGCATCACACCTGAGCACGGGAGCATTTTATTTCTGTCATGCAAACACATGCATGTAAATGAATACTATTCTACTATAAAAAATACCTCTTTTTTGCCACGTATAAAAAATCCTGCATCCTGAAATGCTTTATTTTACTCAAAACCTAGGAAAAATGATTTATGGGGTTTGGCTGCAAGGAGCTTTGTGGATGTTTCACCACAACCAGACAAGCTTTGTCTGTTAAAGTGATTGTAAAATCTGGTTTAAAAAAAAAAAAAAACAATATACATGTTATACTTACCTGCTCTGTGCAGTTGGTTTTGCACAGAGCAGACTGGATCCTCCTCTTCTCGGGTGCCTCATTGCTGCTCCTGGCCCCTCCCTCTTGCTGCGTGCCCCCACAGCAAGCAGCTTGCTATGGGGGCACCCGAGCCGAGCTGCAAACTCTGTGTGTCCATTCAGACACGGAGCTGCTGTTCGGCCCTGCCCCCTCGCTCTCCTGATTGGGCAACTGACTTTGATTGACAGCCACTGGAACCAATGGCACCGCTGCTGTATCTCAGCCAATCAGGAAGGAGAGCTGAGGGACTTGTGGACTTCGCTGGATAGAGATGGCGCTCAGGTAAGTATTAGGGGTGCTGGGGAGAATGCTACACACAGAAGGATTTTTATCCTAATGCATAGAATGCATTAAGATAAAAAAAACCTTCTGCCTTTACAACTCCTTTAAATTGTCAGTATGATAAGAGGATAAAGTTGCCCATAGATGTATCAAAATTCAGCGCGTTAAGCAGGGACAAGCCGAATTGTGATCCATGAATGGGCACTGCATTTGCACTGACGTTGATCTACCGATCAACTTCTGTACAACCGCCCAGCTGGAAAATGTCCTCTCAATCAGCACTGCAGGATATAGCATGCAGCGCTGATCTGTGTATTCTGACAGCAGGGAAATCTACCCGCTGTCAGAATACAATGACACAGAAGGGAGGATTCCCCATCCACCTCAAATTTGTGGTTTTGAGAATCGGGTCAGTCAACCTACTAGTTGAACAAAAAAAAATAAAAAAATGACCCATCTATGGGCAGCCTAAATAAGGCACAATCAGGAAGCACAGCCTACATTGACAGTGAAAACATAATTCCCCAAGTACATGTATAATTACAGTTTATACATACACATTTCTAAACATAAAACAGTGCTGCTATGTTTAAAGTGATGCAGGGCATTCTCCACACATTCCTATGAGGAACCCACAAGGACAGTGTTTCTTAAACTGTGGGTCAGGACCCAAATTGGGTCATGGACAAGTTTAGGGTGGGTTGCCACTTGACTAGCAGATCAGTGGAGAGTCAAAGCTCACTGACTTTAAATACAGACATATATAGGGGATAGAGCACATGGGAGGTGGGAGGCAGGAGGCATTAACCTAGGCAAGATTAAATAGGTGAGGAGACCTAAAACACGTTGGAAATGTCTATTCCTAAAAGAATTGGGATTTTATCTCTCTTGGCTTTACTACAAGCTTGCAGAAATGGAGCCAGTTGTGCCATGTTTTTACCTCCCTCCCTAAAAACCCCTCCAAGCTGCAAAGGCAGCCATACAAGGGAATACAAATACTGCAGATGCAATGCTTTGCATCATGGCACAAGACCAAATGATCCCCCCGTCGCATTTGGCAGGCAGTACCAGCCAACCAATGTGACCCATTCAAGTGAATTGGGTCACGCCGCTGGTTGCAGCACAGTGCTGCGGCTTTTGAGGAAGTAAAATACGCGGTGAGGAGGCAACATAACACCTCCTCACTGACTGTCAAATACTCTCTGAAAAGCAATCCACTGTGGATTGCTCCACAGAGGATTAATGCAAATGTGAACAAGCCCTAAACATTCCCTTTTTTGGTCCCAGTATGATAACAATTATCTTATTTAGTTGCTCATATTAGAAGGTTTAAGAACCCCTACACTAGGAGATTGGTGGCACCAGAACCCCTGCACTAGGAGATTGGTGGCACCAGAACCCCTGCACTAGGAGATTGGTGGCACCAGAACCCCTGCACTAGGAGATTGGTGGCACCAGAACCCCTGCACTAGGAGATTGGTGGCACCAGAACCCCTGCACTAGGAGATTGGTGGCACCAGAACCCCTGCACTAGGAGATTGGTGGCACCAGAACCCCTGCACTAGGAGATTGGTGGCACCAGAACCCCTGCACTAGTAGATTGGTGGCACCAGAACCCCTGCACTAGGAGATTGGTGGCACCAGAACCCCTGCACTAGGAGATTGGTGGCGCCAGAACCCCTGCACTAGGAGATTGGTGGCACCAGAACCCCTGCACAAGGAGATTGGTGGCACCAGAACCCCTGCACTAGGAGATTGGTGGCACCAGAACCCCTGCACTAGGAGATAGGTGGCACCAGAACACCTGCACTAGGAGATAGGTGGCACCAGAACCCCTGCACTAGGAGATTGGTGGCACCAGAACCCCTGTACTAGGAGATTGGTGGCACCAGAATCCCTGCACTAGGAGATTGATTGAGGCAGATCTCAGTTGTGCCAGTCGGGAAATCTCCCTATAATGGTCACAGAAAACAGTGAATGGTCTGAAAGTGGATAAAACTCTGCTCCACTTCACCCAAAACTAAGAAAAAAGTTTTGGGTAGAGTTCCATTGTATGTCCATCATCTTACGTTATTTGCTTGCTGACAACAAACTAGCCAATACATCGATGTAACCTTCAGGAAAAAAAAACATTTTTGCAGCTTACAATTACATATTAGAAGGTTTAAGAACCCCTACACTAGGAGATTGGTGGCACCAGAACACCTGCACTAGGAGATTGGTGGCACCAGAACACCTGCACTAGGAGATTGGTGGCACCAGAACACCTGCACTAGGAGATTGGTGGCACCAGAACCCCTGCACTAGGAGATTGGTGGCACCAGAACACCTGCACTAGGAGATTGGTGGCACCAGAACCCCAGCACTAGGAGATTGGTGGCACCAGAACCCCTGCACTAGGAGATTGGTGGCACCAGAACCCCTGCACTAGGAGATTGGTGGCACCAGAACCCCAGCACTAGGAGATTGGTGGCACCAGAACCCCTGCACTAGGAGATTGGTGGCACCAGAACCCCTGCACTAGGAGATTGGTGGCACCAGAACCCCTGCACTAGGAGATTGGTGGCACCAGAACACCTGCATGAGGAGATTGGTGGCACCAGAACACCTGCATGAGGAGATTGGTGGCACCAGAACACCTGCACGAGGAGATTGGTGGCACCAGAACCCCTGTACTAGGAGATTGGTGGCACCAGAACCCCTGTACTAGGAGATTGGTGGCACCAGAACCCCTGCACTAGGAGATTGGTGGCACCAGAACCCCTGCACTAGGAGATTGGTGGCACCAGAACCCCTGCACTAGGAGATTGGTGGCACCAGAACCCCTGCACTAGGAGATTGGTGGCACCAGAACCCCTGCACTAGGAGATTGATTGAGGCAGATCTCAGTTGTGCCAGTCGGAAATCTCCCTATAATGGTAACAGAAAACAGTGAATGGTCTGGCAGTGGATAAAACTCTGCTCCACTTCACCCAAAACTAAGAAAAAAGTTTTGGGTAGAGTTCCACTGTATGTCCATCATCTTACGTTATTTGCTTGCTGACAACAAACTAGCCAATACATCGATGTAACCTTCAGGAAAAAAAAAACATTTTTGCAGCTTACAATGAAATAAGAGAAATTAAATTCCCATGACATTATTTACACACGCTGACAATGTTAATCTAGACTGCAATTCTCTTTTAATTCCAGAAACCTCCTACGCTCAGCAGTCCACCCACCCAGAAAATACAAAGGAAGTACATTTTACGGTATTTGTGTCTTTGGATGAAGATATTAGAAGCTTCTGATGACAATTACAAATGGATTATTTTGTAAAGATGTTTCATAAGTGTTCCCGATGAAATATTAAGTTACCTGTGAGGTATTGACATCTGGGGTATCCAGAATAGACTGCCTATTAGCTTGCCATCTCAGATAAATATGATAAATTAGATCTAGCCATGTCTGGCACCTAATTACTTGCCTGTGATAACAGACTCAGAACTGTCCAATCCTTGTAATGATTAACAGAAACTGACAAGATGGCGGATTACTGTTTTGACAGGCAATTTTCGTCATTATTTAAAGGACACCAAGTATTCACCCCATTTGTTCTAATAAATTGATCCAAATGAGCAGCACTTGGAAAATGAGGACAATGACCTTTCCTACCTGTGTTAGTGCACTTTTCTTGCTCTTCTTGATTGTCTGGTGGGATAGCGGTGGCTTCAGCTTGGACGGGTTTCATTTTCTCCTCTTGTGTTGTGTTCTCTGAGCTGACATCCAGCTTCGGCACTTCAGAATTCTGCACTGTATGTTCTTCGGGACACTTTGCAGAGCTGTCAGTGCTGACTTCTTCTGTGTGAGTGGACAGGTGACGTTTAGCTTTCTCCAGGGCTTGCTTGAAAGATTCCCCCACACTGTCAGCAGATGGTTTGGGATTATCCCCACTTTTCTTGTGATGTGATGATAGCCGTGAAAACTTTCCAGAGGATGTAGGCTTAACTTTTTTCCTGCGCAACTTGCCTTCATCCATGATGAAGATGACTTTGCCAGGTAGCGTTCCTGCAGAAGAACTCTCCATGCTGTAGACATCTGAGGTGGTGCTGGCTTCTGACGCCCATGGAGTGGAGCATCGGCTTGATGTGGTCTCCCAATGGATTCCGCTGTCTTCACATTGCACTGTCACCATAGAGAAGTCTGGATTGGACATGAGACATTGGAGTCTTGGTTTCACATCTTCATCTTCTACTGCATCTTTCAAACTGAAGTAAACAGAAAAAAAAGGTTTTTGGTGAAAAAACAAAAAAAAACACACAGGGACAGGGAGCATTTACATAATACCAAAAAACCTAAATGAGTACACGTTTAACTAGATACCTAAATGTATTAACCACTTAAGCCCCGGAAGATTTTACCCCTTCCTGACCAGGGGGTTTTTTGCGATTTTTTTACTGCGTGACTTTAACGGACAATTGCGCGGTCGTGCGACACTGTACCTAAACGAATTTGAGATCCTTTTTTTCCCCACAAACAGAGCTTTCTTTTGGTGGTATTTGGTCACCTGTGCGATTTTTTGATCATGCGCTATAAACAAAAAAATAGCGTAAATTTTGCAAAAATAACAATATTTTTCACATTTTTTATATGAAATTCCCCCAAAAAAAAATGTAAAAATCAAAATTTTTTAACATTTTCGGCCAATTTGTTTTATGCTACATATGTTTGGTAAAAAAAAAAAATCGCAAAAAGCGTATTTTGATTGGTTTGTGCAAAAGTTATCACGTTTACTAACAAAGGGAAAGATTTTTGTCATTTTTGGTGTTTTTTTTTTAACGACTAATGGCGGCGATCTGCGATTTTTTTGGTGGGACTGCGACATTGCGGCGGACAGATCGGACCCTTGACTGACATTTTTGACACTTTTGGGGTTACCAGTGACATTACTGCAGTAATCAGTGCTATACATATGCACTGTTACTGTAAAAATGACACTGGCAGGGAAGGGGTTAACTGTATTGGAGAGGGAGTGGTTAAGTGTGTCCCTAGGGGCGTGTTTCTAACTGTGATGGGACATGGCTACTAGTGTAAAAAGAGAGATCAACGGTCCTACATAGTAGAACCGTCTGATCCCCATTTTTACACAGGGGAGAATGACAGGCGGCTTTGTTTACATTAGCCGCCTGCCTTTCTCCCTTCCCGGCGAACGATCGCGAGTGACCGGCAGACATCGGGTCCGCCAGTCACGCGCACTGACTTGTTAGGGAACGAGCCGGGGCGGGCGCGTGCCTTAGCGGGCGCGTGCTTGCCCGCTATTGGCTCACAAGCCAGTGACAGGCTAGTGACGTACCGGTATGTCACTTTGCCTGGCCGGGGCTGACCGCCGCAGTATATGTACTTGCGGCGGTCAGCAAGTGGTTAAAATTGTGCTCATAAATAATTTTGGCTTTGGATCTGACTGAGGAACAGGGTTCATTTACAAAATGTTGAAAAGTATCAAACCTTAGTTTTTGTCCTTCCCGTAAACCTTCCTGATAGATCTAAAGCCTAAGTAGATATTATTTAATTTGCTAAAGCACAGTGAAAGAACTATGTACTTTTTTTTTTTTTTTCAAAAAATACTTTTATTATAGGTTTTATGTTTTTTAGTCTCTTTGCTGCTGATCCATTTCTCAGCAACTTTCTGTCTACATGTACAGTACATTTGATGTGGACCCTCATCCTGACAGTAAAAATCATGGACTGTGCTTGTGCACTGTGTCAGCCTGACAGTGTCAACCACGACTGCCATGTGACCGAGATTACAACACAAGAGCATAAGTGGAAGGCAGAAGTCACCCCAAACCAAGAAGTACCTGAAATGGGATCTTCATGACAGGATCACCAGAGGTATTGTTTTAATAAAAGCTGCATATTTTAAAAAGTGAACATGCTTGAAATTACAATATCATGTGAAAGCATATTTGAAATGTTAGTGATTGGGTTTACATTTACTTTAATAATACTAATAGTTTTTTTCTTAATTTAAAAAAAATGACCAGGACACAGAAACTTCAAGAGGATTGTTTATGCATTTGTCGAAATTATATTCTCTTCTCTTTTCCTTAGTATTGGAGCAAGCAGAGAGGTCTTTCTAGTATACCCCGTTTAGAACTTGATTGTAATAGAATAGAATAGAATAGAATAGGATAGATAGAATAGAATAGAATAGATAGAATAGGATAGATAGAATAGAATAGGATAGAATAGGATAGATAGATAGATAGATAGATAGATAGATAGATAGATAGATAGATAGATAGATAGATAGATAGATAGACAGACAGACAGACAGACAGACAGACAGACAGACAGACAGACAGATAGATAGAATCACAAAAGTCAAACACAATCCCCTCTTTAGGAGTAGTTTTTTGGCAAAACCATTCCCCAAATTTTCTCTACCCTTTGGCAAATGCCTGATTGTTAGGCGGACAATAATACTTAACCCCTCCCATCTGAACCCTCCCTCACACCTAACCTGTCCCTTCAAATGAACCCTTAACTCTTAAAATGAACCTGCCCATGCACGGATGAAGAGAGTCAGGCCTTTATAAGCTCTAAGTAGTGACAGGGGAGAGAAGGAAAAACAGTGCTGGTGGTGGGGCTGCCATTAAAGTGAACCTGTTGCTTTGACCTATATAAAGCAAAACACAGGTTTACTTAAAGTGATTGTAAAGGTTCACTTTATTTTTCTATTAAAATAACAAACATGTTATACTTACCTCCTCTGTGCAGTTGGTTTTGCACAGGGCAGTCCAGATCCTCCTCCTCTCGGGTCCATGGCTGGAGCTCCTGACCCCTCCCTCCTGTTGAGTGCCCCCATAGCAAGCAGCTTGCTATGGGGGCACCCAAGCCAAGCTGCAGCTCCGCATGTCCATTCAGACACGGAGCTGCCATTCGGCCCTGCCCCCTCTCTCTCCTGATTGGCTAACTGACTTTGATTGGAGCCAATGGCACCGCTGCTGTGTCTCAGCCAAACAGGAAGGAGAATCCCCAGATGGCTGAGAGACTTGTGGCCTTCTGCCTTTACAGCTCCTTTAAATTCAAGAGAGATAGTCCCACGACAGCTGAGGAACTCATAGACATCGCTGGATAGAGAGGGGGTTTGGGCAAGTATTAGAGGGGCTGAGGGGGGCTGCTTCACTCAGAAGTCTTTTTATCTTAATGCATAGAATGCATTAAGATAAAAACCCACCCAACCCTCAGACTTTACATTTAATCATTAAAACTCTCCCCCCCCCCCACCGTCCTTACATAGTTACATAGTAGTTGAAGTTGAATAAAGACAATAGTCCATCCAGTTCAACCTCTTTGTTCTAAGAAACATACTCATGCCCAGTAGAGATGGGCGAACTGTTCGGGCTGAGCATCACTAACCCAGCATGCACTGGTCAGTGAATTCGCAATGAGGTGGTGCCACCAGGTGACATCACCAGGTGGCCCTGCCCCTTACCTATTTAAAGAACTGACAGACGGTGGAGCAGGCAGTTGACGGTAAGCCTTCGTCATGGGGGGGGGCTTTTTTTTTTCTTTTTAACCACTTGCCGACTGCTCACTAGAGCTGTAATGCGGCAAAGTGGCTCTTGTAGGTCTGACGGCGTGAACCTACGTCGGCAGACACTCCCGTTTCTCGGCGGCGCGCACGCTCCGCCGGAGGCTCGCTCCCGCTGTATTCAGTCACAGAGGGAGTCAGGTGAGGGGAGGAGCAGTGGCGATCGCCGCTGCTCTTCCCTGATCGTCGGGGAATCGAGTCTGGAGATCCGCCCGCTGGGGTAAACACAAGCGGGCGGATCTCCTAAGTGACAGGCAGGGTCAGATTGCAGGGTTCAGCATAGCTGAACCTGCGATCTGTCCTTGTGTCACTCAGTCACCTCCCCCCACACACGTCAGTAAGCACCAGGCATACATTAACCCCTCCCTCTCCAATAAAATTAACCCCTTCCCTGCCAGTGTCATTTTTACAGTGCATATTTATAGCACTGTTTACTGTAGTAATGTCACTGGTACCCCCAAAAGTGTCAAAAATGTCAGTCAAGGGTCCGATCTGTCGGCCGCAATGTCGCAGTCCGGCAAAAAAAGTCGTCGATCGCCGCCATTACTCGTTAAAAAAAAACCACCAAAAATGACAGAAATCTTTCCCTTAGTAAACGCAATAACTTTTGCGCAAACCAATCAAAATACACTTATTGTGATTTTTTTTACTAAACATAGGTAGCAGAAAAGAAATTGGCCAGAAATGTAAAAAAAATTAGATTTTTACATTTTTTGGGGGGGAATTTCATATAAAAAAATGTGAAAAATATTGTTATTTTTTAAAAATTTACGCTCTTTTTTTGTTTATAGCGCAAAAAGTAAAAAGATCAAATACCACCAAAGAAAGCTTTGTTTGTGAGAAAAAAAGGACGTAAATTTCGTTTGGGTACGGCATCGCACGACCACGCAATTGTCAGTTAAAGTCGCACAGTGCCGAATCGCAAAAAGTGGCCCAGACGTAAGACAGCAAAATCCTCCGGTGGTAAAGTGGTTAAGGGTACGGCCCTGCGGCGGGCATCATAATTGATGATGGATCTATATCAGGGGACATTGTTTATCTATTTTTAATAAAGGGATTGTCAAAAACTGTGTGTATGTTTTTATTTCTTTTTGACACTTTTTTTTGGTGAACGAGTAGAGGTACAATGTACCCCATACTCATTCACACAGTGGAGGCTGGATCCTTATCAAAGGGGGCTTCCAGATTCCAATAAGTCCCCTCCCTGCACCCCCACAACCACCGCCCAGTGTTGTGGGGAAAAGGCCCTTGTCTCCATCAACAAGTATCCCCCCACGTTGAGGGCATGTGGCCTGGTATGGTTCAGGGGGGGGCGCTTGCTCACACCACCCCTCTTTTCCTGGCCTGCCAGGCTGCATGCTCGGATAAGGATCTGGTATGGATTTAATTTAGGGGGGGGGGCCCATGTCCTCTTTTTTTTAATTTCGGCATTGGGTTCCCCTTAAAATCAATACCAGACCCAAAAAGCGGATGTCCTTCTACCCTTTGTGATCCATCTCTGGTCAAAAAAGTGAGCTTTGACCACCCTGCATTAGGGGGTTACTGGCATTCCAGTAAGCCCCCTGTGTGGACTTTCTCTTGAGTGTCACCCTGTTTGCTCTTGGATTTGCTTTCAACCACATAAGGAACTATATACAGGACTTTATATATTTACTTTTAATCCACTTTCTTTTTTAATGATTTGGTGCACTCATTTTATATCACAAATGTATTCACATTGTTTATTTATGCGCTGTGCTTTTTTGTTTATGAAATGCAAATAAGTGCCTAACACAAATGCAAATCAGTGCCCATCACAGATGTCAATCAGTGCCCATAGCAAATGCCAATCAGCGCCCATAGCAAATGCCAATCAGCGCCCATCAGTATGCCTGTCAGTGCCCATCACAGATGCCAATCAGTGCCCATCAGTAATGCCTGTCAGTGCCTCCTCATCAGTGCTGCCTATCAGTGCCATATATTCAATGCAACCCATCAGTGCTCATTAATGCACATCAGTGCCACCTATCAGTGCTGCAAATTAGTGCCACCTATCAGTGCTGCATATTAGTGCCTCCTCATCAGTGCCACCTCATCAGAGCCCTTCAGTGCAGCTTCATCATTGCCTGTCAGTGAAGGAGAAAACGTACTTATTTACAAAATTTTATAACACAAACAAAGAAAAACTTTTTTTTTTCAAAAATAATGTTATTTCACATTTCTTTAAATTTGTTTAGCAAAATATAAAACCCAGTGGTGATCGAATACCACCAAAAAAACTCTATTTTTGGGGGAAAAAATGATAAAAATGTAATATGGGTACAGTGTTTCAAGACCGCGCAGTTGTCATTCAAAGTGTGACAGCACTGAAAGCGGAAAATTGGTCTGGGCAGGAAAGGGGTGAAAGTGCCTGGTATTGAAGTGGTAAAGATGGGAAAAATTACCGAAGATCGACCCCCCTGAAACCTTACCTGAAAACCCTTAACCACAATACTGACCTACCATAAGTTAAAACATAACCCCTATCATTAATTTAAATTCTGCAGCAGCATACTTACATTCTCCCAAGTGGTAAGCATCTGCCCTGAAAGCTGCCAGTTATTGTTGTAGTTCAGGCCCCTTTTCACACTTACGGACGCAATTTTACCGTGATTTTGCCGCGATTTTGACGCGATTTTGAGCAATGGCTCAGGGCTATATACCTCAAAACGCATTAAAATTGTGCCAAAGTAGTGCAGGAACTACTTTGAAGTCGGTGCGACTTCAAAACGCACTGATATGAATGGGGCTCATTGAAAATAATGAAAAACCACTTGTCATGCGATTTTGCAGTCCAAAATCGTGGGACAAGTCGCATTAGTGTGAAAGGGGCCTCATTCTTACTTTGCACAGTGTTGTACTAGATGTGAATGCTCTATAAATCACTAATAACAACATATATAAAGTGGACCAGAATCAAAGTCAACTATAACCACGTTTTTAGACATTTACACGCAATGTCAAATGCAATCTGCATTTTGATTGTAAGCTCACTTAGATGTTGGAATCGTTCCATTTGTGTCATTGGCTGTTCACGTTTTAAGATTTGAGAGATGGCGGCGAGACATTTATAGACAGACAGAAAAATAGACAGTGTACATATATAGATTAATGGCTGTTCCACTCAATGAAAACCGATAAAAAATGAAGCTTTGCAAGTGAATACACAAAGGTCAAATGTGTAACATGTACACACAGCTAGTTGGACATGTGCTAATTTAAGTTATGCCACCAGCAAAGTGGACAGTAGGCATTTGACAATGACACAACATGCTGGCAGCACTAGATCATTAGGTGACCAGCAGCTTCCAGAAAGCCAGGGGAGGGGCAGTGGCAGACAACCCAGCTGTCACTTACAAGGCCTCTTTAAATAGAATAAACCTATTCACAGGCAGAGCAGACTTTGAAATAATAGCCATTTACACTGGAGGGACGCGCAGACTGTAGTATGTTCAGGGGATTTTCAAGTTTCTACTTTGGCAGGTCCCCCGCCTCCGCAACCGCCCTGTAACAGGTGGAATGCCCCCCACTTCCCAAGGCATACCTCTGTGCCAGCTCCTCTACTTCTTCAGAGTTGAGGACAGCCTCAGAAGAAGTGTCATCCTCCAGGCAGATGGAGACTTCTGAAGCTTTGTCACACTCAGGAGGACATAGACTTTCCATTCTTCCAGTATTTCACTTTTTATGGGGTCTTGTGGTGTTCCCCTAGATCAGTCCTCCCCTGAGCTCCCCGGAGAAACTGGTGTCATTGCAGCAACGGGTGCAGCCAGTGGCTTCTATTCCCCTGACTAAGGGGAGTCTTAAAATAGCCCAGGAGAGCAAACAGCTTCAACCACACATGCTTTCTTTCAGCACCCATACATCCTTGTGCTGGGTCCTAGGGCCAGATTTGTTTAAGCCACTGCTCAGCATTGGCGTTTTCCAACTTTGTTATGGTGTCATCTACCCCTACATATAATTAGCAGAGGGTCCCTACACAAGTTTTTTGGCCCTTCAATGACAGTGTCTATACACAAAACATTATGCATGTGTGGCTGGATTCAGAAAATATAGAGAGTTTAGGAGATGGTGACGGAAGTTATGATTTCTTTTTTTTTTTTTTAAACATGAATTTTTATTAAAGGAATTTCCAGTATACAGAGGAACAACATGTTATTGAACATAATATACACAGGAAATCTACCTGAACATACAGATGTACATCCATGAAACAGATATATATATATAAACATAAACGACAGAAATGGAGGTCTGTGTACAACCTCACATAATGAACCTAGAGAGTAACCAAATACGATTAAATACCTGTGCTAGGGAGTAACCAAATACCATTAAATACCTGTGCTAGGCTGAGCTAAATGAAAAGGGCAATTCACCCAAGTCTGGAATTATCAGACATGACATAGCAATACCTGTCCCCCCTATTGGGAACATACTGCGGACAGGCATGCCCGGAGTTGCCACCGCCCACCCCCTCAGTCCAGACTCAATATACAAGGCATAGGGTAAACCTAGCAGTATCTACAAAATAAGTAAGTGAACAGACGCACCATAAGGTCAGCTCAACGTATCGCTAAATTATCCAGTGTCTGAGTAAGGCGCTAGGATGTACTTGGGGGGAGGGGAAGGAGGGGGAGGGGAAGGGGCACCAGATGACATATTAAACAAGGAGATGAAAATATTATGCTATAGTCCCGATGATAAACATTCCAACTTGTACTTAGTTAAAGCAAACACTCAGTCAACGTCAGGGGATACTGTAAGCCATTTGTGCCATTTTTTATGAAAGAAGGAGGCTTTATTTTCTTTATATGCCAACAGCTTCTCCATCGTATAGTGAAAGTTTACCCTATGCTTAATTTCCCCCATGGTCGGGGGGACGAGGTTCGCCGTCTCTTGGCCACCGCTATTCTAGTGGCGAAAGAAGGTGAACGACTACGGTTCTAACGTCCGTAAGGGAACTCATGTATACCAACACTGAGAAGAGCTAAAGCAGGGTACATAACAAATTTCTTCCCCATGATGGAGGAGATAAGGGAGGAAATATCCCTCCATAAAGGTTTAATAAAGGGGCAGTCCCAAAAAACATGAATAAGTTTCCCGTTACCATTACACTCTCTCCAACAAAGAGGAGATAAGGATTTGTCTATCATGTGTATTCTATGAGGTGTCATGTAATATCTATGTAGAATTTTCTGGGCATTGTCCCAATGATCAATGCAGGCGGAAGAAGTAGCGTTAGCTTGGAGCGCCGCCAGATATTGACTCTCAGGATATGAATGAGATAATTTGGCTTCCCATTTCCGCATAACTGGTGTTTTGCGAAACCCCGAGGGGTAGTTATACGTGGAGTAGAAAAGGGAGATGCCAAGTTATGATTTCTTTATAGTTCAATTAACATGAACCCAACTCTCCTTTCTCTTGTTTGGGGATCTATACAGTTTTCTTCCTCCAGCAGCACATTCTAGCATTCGTTTTTACCAAAATAATCATGACAAACGGGGCAGAGCTAAAATGGGTGTGCTTAGTGCAATCCTCATAAGTATCATGCTATACATAAAAAGTTCATGAAATCCATCAATACATATAATGAAAATAAAAATTAAAAAATGTATTAAAAAATTGATTAACCACATGATCAAAATTCCATTGATTGTGAAACCTCACAAAGTGCAATTCTTACATGATATGTGCAATAAATGAAGTGCAACATGCAAAAATACTTTTTACAAAGTTTCACAAAATCATGTGATTTTGATCACATGATTTATCCATTTTTTAACGGTGATATTTTGATTTTTAATTTTTATTTTCTTTATATGTTTTGATGGATTTCATGATTTTTTTTATATACAACATTAAATACTTAATGATGGAGCTAAGCACATTAGGGATTTAAAGAGACAGCGCATACATTTTAGATATGCTTGTGTCTGTATTGTTTCTTTGTATGGTTGACAAAGTGCAGATGGTTAGTTTACATTTTTGGACTAGTAATTGTCACCTTGCCGTTTTCTCTTGCCTCTTACCCATCATTGCCAAATGTCCATTTGTTCCTGGTACAAGGCTTTTTGACTCCTATTTACTTATTTTGACAATACCTAAACAGATAATACGGTATACTATCATTAAAAAATCGAAGGGAGAAAGGAGGTAATAAGTAATAATTTGGGTAAACTAAGGGTTATTAAGGGCTTGGGTGGTACAGTGGCTTATTGGCTGGCATTTATGCCTTGCAGCAATGGCACCCTTGGTTTGAATCTTGTCTGGAACACTATTTGTAAGAAGTTTGTATGTTCTGCTTGTGTTTGCGGGGGCTTCCTTGCACATTACAAAGAAAGGTAGGTTAATTGGTTAAGGAGGTTGCGGGTGGGGGGGCGAACTTCTGCTCGGATCGCCCTAGGCAATTCAAGCGGAAGTGAAGAAGGCACCTGTGAGAAATGGGTACCTGCCCCAGGAAAAGATATTAAACTTCTAATAGTCGTGGTTGAGGGGTGGGGCAAGGAGCAAAATAGCAGAACTTTCCTTTTTAGGTGAAATTCCGTTTTAAACTGATATCAAACTGATGCCATAAACACAAGCCCAGTGCCCATTGACAGAGGGATTTACCAGTACCTTCCTTCCCATATCTACAGTAAATGTTTATAGTTTAGCTTTGAAGGACGAAAGTAGGTAACAGGTAAGTACCCTATATTCTTTTCCCCAGTTTTCATAAATTTCTGAACACAGAAATTGAAAGTTCATTCAGCATCAGCTATTCATTTTACAGCTGAAATCCTTTCTGTGAAATATAAAGCAAAACAGTGTACAGTGAATCCAGAAAGTATTCACAGCGCTTCACTTTTTCTACATTTTGTTATGTTACAGCCTTATTCCAAAACGGATTACATTCATTATTATTCTCAACATTCCACAAACAATACCCCATAATGACAATGTGACAGAAGTTTGTTTGAAATCTTTGCAAATTTATTAAATATAAAAAACGAAAAAAATCACATGTTCATAAGTATTCACAGCGTTTGCCATGACACTCAAGATTCGGCTTAGGTGCATCCTGATTCCACTGATCATGTTTGAGATGTTTCTACAACTTTATTGGGGTCCCCCTGTGGTAATCTCAGTTGATTGGACATGTATGGAAAGGCACACACCTGTCTATATAAGGTCCCACAGTTAACAGGGCTTTTCAGTGCACAAACCAAGTCATGAAGCCCAAGGAATTGTCTGTAGACCTCCGAGACAGGATTATATGGAGGCACAGATCTGGGGAAAGGTACAGAAAAATTTCTGCAGCATTGAGCACAGTGGTCTCCATCACCCGTAAATGGGAGAAGTTTGGAACCACCAGGACTCTCGCTAGAGTGGGCCGCCCTGCCAAACTGAGTGATTGGGGGAGAAGGGCCTTAGTCAGGGAGATGACCAAGAACCCAATGGTCACTCTGACAGAGCTCCAGCGTTTCTCTATGGAGAGAGGAGAACCTTCCAGAAGAACAACCATCTCTGCAGCCCTCCACCAATTGGGCTTGTATGGTAGAGTGGTCAGACGGAAGCTACTCCTCAGTAAAAGGCACATGGCAGCCCACCTGGGGTTTGCCAAAAGACACCTGAAGGACTCGTAGACCATGAGAAACCAAATTCTCTGGTCTGATGAAACAAAGATTTAACTTTTTGGCCTGAATGGCAAGCATCATGTTTGGATGAAACCAGGCACCGCTCATCCCTACAGTGAAGCATGGCTGTGACAGCATCATGCTGTGGGGATGTTTTTCAGTGGCAGGAACTGGGAGACTAGTCAGGATTGAGGGAATGATGAATGCAGCAATGTACAGAGACATCCTTGATAAAAACCTGCTCCAGAGCCCACCTCAGACTGGGGCGAAGGTTCATCTTCTAACAGGACAACGACCCTAAGCACACGACCAAGATAACAAAAGAGTAGCTAAAGGACAACTCTGTGAATGTCCATGAGTTTCCCAGCCAGAGCCCACACTTGAACCCGATGGAATATCTCTGGAGAAATCTGAAAATGACTGTGTACCGCTCCCCATCCAACCTGATGGAGCTTGAGAGGTCTTGCAAAGAAGAATGGGAGAAACTGCTAAAAAATAGGTGTGCCAAGCTTGTAGCATCATACTGAAAAAGACTTAGGCTGTATTTGGTGCCAAAGATGCTACAACAAAGTATTGGGCAAAGGCTGTGAATACTTATGTACAAGTGATATTTTCGTTTTTTAATTTTAATAAATTTACAAAGATTTCAAACAAACTTCTTTCACATTGTCATTATGGGTTATTTTTTGTAGAATGTTGAGGAAAATTATGAATTTAATACATTTTGGAATAAATCTGTAACATAACAAAATGTGGAAAAAGTGAAGTGCTGTGAATACTTTCTGGATTGACTGTACTTAGATAATGCTAGGTGTCCCAGTTTTTCCTGCTTATCTTTATGGGACAGCATGGAGGGCTTCCAATGCAAAGTGCCGGGTCACACTTGTGCGATGCGGGAAGGCTGCGAATTCGCAGCCTGTTCCTGCATCGCAAACGCACATCTGGCAGTTCACACTGCCATATGCGATACGCAGGGGGTGTCAATTAAATGTTAACGACACCCCCAGTTTGATCGCATATCGCAGTGCGATCTGGCAGTTCGCACAGGATCGGATCGCACAAGTGTGAACCACTGTGTGATCCGATCCTGATGCGGCTGAAAAAAAGGGTCATGTGCGACTTTTGAGTGGGTGCAGTGCGAATTTAGCCATACAAAGTGTATGGCTAAACTCGCACCGCACAGCCGATCGCATGTAATGAAGGAGCCGTGCGCTCCGATATTACATGCGATCGCCGCACACGCTATAGCGTGAACCGGCACTAAAGGTACTCAAAGACATGCTGTTTTGAGAGGGGTAACATGACAATCAGTCTGTGATTACTGCCAGCTAGCTGCTGTCAGGGAAGACACGCTATTTGACAGGTTAAAAAAAACTGTCCTGAATGCTGTTGTTGCCCAAGCAGATATCCTCCCTCCTGCAAGACTTCATCCTCCCTTCCCCTCCAATGGAAAAAAAAACTTCCCTCTCTTCCTGTCCTGCTGACAGCTGTTTCATGAGACAGCAATTAGGGTTAGGCTAATCATACACACTTCAATTCATTTTGTTCAGCCCACCAAACATCATGGATGGAGGGATCTCCCCTTCCAGCTATTGTATCATGACACCTGTGGCTGTCAGAAAACCCAAACTGACTGCATATGATAGGAAGCAATCACTGTTCAACCAACAATTTTCATCCAACTCCTTCAATTTTTTAACTAAAGCTTGTTGAGCTGGGTGGTGCCAACAGGGCCACCCACAGCTTGAATTTTGGCCGGTTCAGCAGGAATTGGCCAGGCTGTGTATAGCTAGCATTAGTCTCAGAAAGCAGCACAAACAGAAATACAAACTCTTTATTGAGACAGAGTAGGAGAAGACTAGAACCCCATCAGCTTTTTGTTGCTGTTTTCCTCACTACCTGTATATGGGTATTGTCACCTGGACAAGAGGGAAAACTTCTCCACTCTAAATGTGCCCTGGGAAGCAGTAAAACTTAACTGGGGTTCTTTTAACCCATCCTTACTCTTCCCAAAAAGAAAAAAGTTTGCCTTGATATACACCTAAAGTGGAAGAAAAGCCTAACTATAACTATCCTTTAAAATGTCCATCCCCCCTACCCCCCCCCCCCCCCGCCTATCCTGCCTAACCTGTATGAAAAAGATCTGTGTGCTTATTTTTCTTTTTTAATTGCTCCGGTCCAGACATGTGATCCCACAGCTCCGGTTCCTTGTGTCAGTAAGCAGCTGCTGCAGGGGAGAGGAGAAAGCACCGACAGTGGCTGGGCCACGAAAGCCCATGAGCTGCAGAATCACATGCCTAGGCCAGAATGAATGGAAAATAAAATTACACCAATATTTTCTATACAGGTTAAGGCAGGATAGGCGGGAGTTGGGGGGAAAAGAATATTTTTAAGAATAGTAATCATTAGGGTTTTCTTCCATTTTAAGAATTATGCATATATAGGTGCATCTCATAAAATTAGAAAATCATCAAAGTGTATTTAATTCAGTAATTCAATTTAAAAAGTGAAACTCATAAATTTTATATATAGATGCGTTACACACAGTGAAACATTTCAAGCATTTCTTTCTTTTAATTTTGATGATTTTGGCTTACAGCTAGTGAAAACCCAAAATTCAGTATCTCAGAGAATTAAAATATTACATAAAACCAATAATAAAAATAATTTTTAATACAGAAATGTTGGCTTACAGAAAAGTTTGTCTATGTACAATATAGTATGCACTCAAAACTTGGTTGGGCTCCTTTTGCATGAATTACTGCATCAATATGGCGTGGCATGGAGGCGATCATCCTGTGGCACTGCTGAGGTGTTATGGAAGCCCAGGTTACTTTGATAGCCGCCTTCAGCCCGTCTGCATTATTAGGTCTGGTGTCTATCATCTTCCTCTTGAGAATACCCCACAGATTCTCTATGGGGTTTAGGTCAGGAGAGTTTTCTGGCCAATCAAGCACAGTGATACCATAATCATTAAACCAGGTATTGGAGAGCCAACAGATGACATGGCTCTCCAAATTATCACGGACTGTGGAAAATGTCACCTTATTCCCCCTGCCTGTACACCATTGTGTGTTCTTTGTTTTTACTTTTTCTCCTGAATAAACTTAATTGCATCGTCTATGGGAGTGCGCCCATCCTTCGTGTTTATCTATGTGGAAAAGTTTGCATATTTGGAAATCAAGGTCCCAGGAGTCTGGTGGAAGGGTGGAGAGGCACAGAATGGAGAGGCACAGAATCCAAGTTGCATGAGGTCTAGTGTGAAGTTTCCACAGTCAGAGATGATTTGGGGAGCCATGTCATCTGCTGGTGTTGGTCCACTGTGTTTTATCAAGTCCAAAGTCAGCGCAGCCTTCTACCAGGAAATTCTAGAGCACTTCATGCTTCCCTCTGCTGACCAGCTTTATGGAGATGCTGATTTCATTTTCCAGCTGGACTTGGCTCCTGCCCACACTGCAATAAGTATCAATACCTGGTTTAATGATCATGGTATCTTTGTGCTTGATTGGCCAGAAAACTCACCTGACCTAAACCCCATAGAGAATCTGTGGGGTATTGTCAAGAGAAAGATGAGAGACACCAGACCCAACAAGGCAGATGAGCTGAAGCCTGCTATCAAAGCAACCTGGGCTTCCATAACACCTCAGCAGTGCCACAGGCTGGTCGCCTCCATGCCACGCCGCATTGATGCAGTAATTTATTCAAAAGGAGCCCGACCAAGTATTGAGTGCATACTATACTGTACATGGACATACTTTTCAGTAATCCAACATTTCTGTATTAAAAATCCTTTTTTTTAGTTGGTCTTATTTTATATTCTAATTTTCTGAGATACTGAATTTTGGGTTTTCACTAGTTGTAATCCATAATCATCAAAAATAAAAGAAAGAAATGCTTGAAATATATCACTCTGCCAGCAGTCAAGCAGTCAAGCCAACAGTCTTCCCCATGATTGTGTAATCTACTGAATCGGACTGAGGAACCATTTAAAGGCTCTGTGTGTAAAGTAGGGTACACACTAGTAGAAAATCTGCCGAAAATTCCCGTCCGAAGTAAAATCGTCCGATTTTCGCCTAGTGTGTACACAACTTTCAGCAGCCGATGCCGACATTTTCAACGAAAAATGGGGCAAACACCAAAATTTTTTTCGCCCGTCCCCAGACGACCGATTTTCGTTTAATGTGTATGCAGTACGTCCGTGAAAAATCGGATACGAAAGACCGCGCAGGATCTGAAGTTGCTGACAACCCGGAAGTCTAGGAACAAATGTGCCAAAAAAAAAGGAAAATCGGACGAGAAATTTCGTGAACATTTATGCACTGTCAACTAAAAACGGTAATGAACGCTGAGAAGAGAAAAATCGGAGGATATTTCGTCCGGTTTTCGTCAAGTGTGTACGGCGCTTAAGGCTGGCCATACATGTTCAATTTTCTTGTACAATTTTCCTTCAGATTTACCTTAAACTATGTAGTGCAAGGGCCTGCCTAATTGGATACAATTGAAAGTTGTTTAGTTTTGACCTCATATTATATGGTTTTTGGTAAATCTAAAGGAAAATTCTGCAAGATCATTGAACATGTATGGCCAGCCTAACGCATCTATATAAAATATATGAGTTTCACTTTTTGAATTCAGTTATTGAAATAAATTAACTTTTTGATGATATTCTAATTTTATGAGATGCACCTGTATGTTAAGAATATATTTTGGTTTATTAATTTTTGGATAATGTTTTAAATGTATTGCTAACCTTTCAAATAAGCACTGTGCTTCTTTTCAAAAGTATGCTAAACATGTATTGACCTCCACCTCCCAAAGGCTCCATACCATGATTTCTTTAGTGGTAACAAAAGGCATACACGAAATACACACACACACACACAAAAAAAAAAAAAAGATTACGGCTTTAGGATTACAAATTGCATAAAACACCTTAAGTAATGCATAGGAATAAAAAAGATAAATGTTACAGATTGAATAAATGGATGGATGAGATGAAGGATGGAGGAAGGATAGAACGAAGAGAAAAAATATATACAGAGAGATAGGGAGAGGAAAATAAATAAAGACCTATAAATAGAGAGACAGAGAACAGGGGGATAGGTAGGATAGGATAGGATAAATAGGATAGGATAGATAGGATAGATAGGATAGATAGGATAGGATAGGATAGGATAGGATAGGATACGATAAATAGGATAGATAGGATAGGATAGGATAGGATAGATAGGATAGGATAGATAGGATAGGATAGGATAGGATAGATAGGATAGGATAGATAGGATAGGATAGGATAGGATAGATAGGATAGGATAGGATAGGATAGGATAGGATAGGATAGGATAAATAGGATAGATAGGATAGATAGGATAGGATAGGATAGATAGGATAGGATAGGATAGGATAGATAGGATAGATAGGATAGGATAGGATAGATAGGATAGGATAGATAGGATAGGATAGATAGGATAGGATAGATAGGATAGATAGGATAGATAAGATGGAGATAGATAGGATAGATAGGATAGGATAGATAGGATAGATAGGATAGGATAAATAGGATAGGATAGGATAGATAGGATAGATAGGATAGGATAGATAGGATAGATAGGATAGGATAGATAGGATAGGATAGATAGGATAGGATAAATAGGATAGGATAGGATAGGATAGATAGGATAGATAAGATGGAGATAGATAGGATAGGATAGATAAGATGGAGCTAGATAGGATAGATAGGATAGGATAGATAGGATAGGATAGGATAGGATAGATAAGATGGAGATAGATAGATATCTGAAAAGTTTTAAAACAACATAACTTTTATACTCACTAGCATCCCCGGCAATGGGAAGGCTCACTGCCTATCTTCACTCTTTTCTGCTCTCTTGCTTGCAATGGAATACAACACTGGAAACTGAGAGTGTATAATGTTATGTAGTCTGGTGTTGGACATGGGGATACCCCTAGTGGAGGAGGAGAGAGAGATTCTTTTATAGGGCCAGCATAGCTTAAATGAACAGTTCAGAGAACAATTGCACACAGATGAAATCATTGTCAAACAATTTCTCAGAACACACAGCTGGTATTGGCCCTGATTTACTAAAGGTAAATAGAAAGTGCAGTTGCTCCGGGGCTAAGTAAATGAGGTAATGCTTCACTTCGCAAAGAATACTCACTCACGGGCAAGGATAATTTAAAAAACAGCATTTTGCTTGCACATGATTGGATAATAGAAGTTAGCAGAGCTTCTGCTCATTTACTAAGTTCAGGCGCAACTGCTCTTGCACAGTGCACAATCTATTTGCCTTTAGTAAATCAACCAGGGGCAGCCCGTCCATTGGGGGCGCAGGGGTGCTGCCCCCCCTTATCCATGCATCCGACTCCCTAATCTACATGCAGGGCGCTGGACGCAAGGATTCCAATGGGTTTTTTTTTTTTTTTTTTTAAGCACGTGATTAGAGCCAGAGGCTCTAATAGGCTTCAAAAAAGGGTGGGCTTGGGGCGCAGAGCACTGCCCTCCGAGTCCACCCACTTGTGTAACAATAGCAAATTAATATTTGCTATTATCACACTGGTTTTTACTCCCAGCCAATCAGGAAACGGGTCCTGAGACCCATTTCCCAATTGGGCGAAAGGAGAAGCCGTGCCATTGGAGACGCAGGAGACTGAGGGAAGACGAAGAAGCCGCCGTCGCTGCTGCTGCCTGCCCTCCCTCCACATGTCCAGGCAGGGTGAGTGAGCCAGCAACCGGGGGAAGGGGGTTGTCTAGATGTTCCTCTGTAGGAAAGGAAAGCATCTATTCAAAATTTCCTTACAATGTCCTCAAGACTCAAGCCCATTGCTTCTTAGAAAGTATGGTGTGCGGGCTGGTGTGGTCCGGGGGGGGGGGGGGGGGTGCATGGTGTGGTATGTCTGCCGCCCCCCGACCCATGGAGCACCAGCCGCCACTGAAATCAACCCCATTGTGTCTTTGTTTTTGTACTCTTGGGCTTCACTGCAAAAAGAGATAAATTGGAAGTAAACTTCATTGTTTGTACCTATAGGTAAGCCTATAATAAGGTATGCAGCCAATGACATCATCAGCGCATGCGTTCTGAAGGAACGTGCCGTGACTGGCTTCTCCGGCGCGCTTGCATGAGAGTGACGACACGTGGCTCTGGCCAGTCACACAGCCGGAGTCCACAGACCCAGAAGGAAGACGGGTGAAGATGGTTGCGGCCTTCAGCGGTGACAACGAGGGCTTCCTTTGCAGGTAAGTTTCACGTATTGTGCTAGCAATAGAGGCTCCTTCAGTTCACGCTGCTCACAGGGGGGCCGGAAGAAGGTGAGTGCCTATGCAGCCTCCCTGTGTGCTGGATAGGAGAAGCAGCCGGTGTAGCTGCATAAAGAGGAACTGATCTTTCCACATTCCTCCTGCGCCCGCTGAATGCTTGATTTTCCTCCTCTCCCTCCTGCAGGCATTCAGCGGGCGCAGGAGGAATATTGAAAGATCAATTCCTTTTTATGCAGCTGCCCCACCGCCCCTCCGATCCAAATTCTTTTGCTGGCCCCCCAGTGCTATCCAGCCCTCCCTTTCCAGCCCCCCCCCCAGTGCTCCTTAGCCTCCCTCCTCCCAGTTCTCTTCAGCTCCGCACAGTGCTTTCCAGCTCCCCCCTATGCTCTCTGGCTCCCCTAGTGCTCTCCACACCCCTGTGCATCCTGGCTCCCTCCCTCAGTGATCTCCAGTCCCCCCCAGTGCTCTCCAGTCCCCCCTCCCCTGGTGCCCTCCATCCCCCTGGTTTTCCCTGCCCCCCCAGTGCATTCCACCCCCCGCACTTCTCTGCAGTGCTCTCTGCACTCTAAGGCCCCCCTAGTGCTCTTCTATCTCTCTTGTATCATGTCCACAGTCTCTGACCATCTCTTGTATCATGTCAGTCTCTGACCATCTCTTGTATCATGTCCGCAGTCTATGACCATCTCTTGTATAACATCCGCAGTCTCTGACCATCTCTTTTATAACGTCCACAGTCTCTGACCATCTCTTGTATCACGTCCATAGTCTCTGATCATCTCTTGTATCATGTCCGCAGTTTATGACCATCTCTGGTATCATGACCTCAGTCTCTGACTATCTCCTGTATCATGTCTGCAGTCTCTGACTATCTCCTGTATCATGTCTGTAGTCTCTGACTATCTCCTGTATCATGTCTGCATTCTCTGACCATCTCTTGTATCATGTCCTCAGTCTCTGACCATTTCCTGTGTTATGTCCTTAGTCTTTGACCATCTCTTGTATCACGTCTGTAGTCTCTGACCAGCTCTTATATCATGTCCGCAGTCTCTGACCATCTCTTGTATCATGTTTGCAGTCTCTGACTATCTCTTGTTTAATGTCCTAAGTCTCTGACCATCTCTTGTATCATGTCTGCAGTCTCTGTCCATCTCTTGTATCATGTCCTCAGTCGCTGACCATCTCCTGTATCATGTCCTCAGTCTCTGACCATCTATTGTATCATGTCCTCAGTCTCTGACCATCTCATGTATCATGTCTGCAGTCTGACCATCTCTTCTATCATGTCTGCAGTCTGCGGGGGGGGGGGGGGGGGGGCAGACTGCAAGGGACATTGTGATGGGGGTTGTGAAATATGTGCAATAAATATTCTTGATAACATTACAAATTGTTGTGGGTGTATTTTCTTTTTAAAGTTTGGGGGGGGGGGGGGCAGAAATAGGATCCGCCCCAGGTTCCAACAAGTGCTCTAGGTACGCCACTGTTTGCAATCAAAGCTTTTCAGTTTATTATTTTTATATAATTTGATAGAGTAAGCAGATTTTCCTACTTCACAATTATAGCATATTCTGTGTAGATCCTAGACATAAAATTCTATTGAATTCTATTTTCGTATCATACCTTAAAACATATGAGCAGCAGTTTTATTCAAGAGTCTCCTCTGTACAAACAATCAGTTGGGAATAAAGCAGGGCAGTTTCCTGTGTACCGCCAGTACAGAAAATTTCTAAAAATACTTTATTAAACATGGACCTTGTTTGACAAAAGGGGTTAAAGTATAACTGAAATCAATACTTTTTTTTTAGTTTTGGATAGAGTAGAGAGAGATTAGAACATTGCTCAGGTTTTTATTGTTGGTTGTGTCCCCATTAAGTACATTCACTCTCTCTATTTGTCCTGGTAACTGTTAGCAATGAAAGTGAAAGAATCAAATTTGAAATGGTCCTCAGAACAGGAATAGAGGAGACACACTATATTGTCAAAAGTATTGGGACACCTGCCTTTATACGCACATGAACTTTATTGGCTTCCCAGTCTTAGGCCGTAGGGTTCATTATTGAGTTGGCCCAACCTTTGCAGCTATAACAGCTTCAACTCTTCTGGGAAGGCTGTCCACAAGGTTTAGGAGTGTGTCTATAGGAATGTTTGACCGTTCTTCTGGAAGCGCATTTGTGAGGTCAGGCACTGATGTCGGATGAGAAGTCCTGGCTCACAATCTCCAATCTAATTTTTCCCAAAGGTGTTCTATTGGGTTGAGGTCAGGACTCTGTGCAGGCCAGTCATGTTCCTCCACCCCAAACTCACTCATCTATGTCTTTATAGACCTTGTGTGGACTCCTGGAGATACTAATTCTGGTGACTACCAGGGATTTCCCTCACTTTGGAGGGATTGTATCCCACTTCCTAATGTGGATATGGAACCAGAAGTGAAGGAAAATCTCCCTAATATACACAAATGGTAAAAGAAAAAGGGTTATAACGAGGCACGCATCGTTACCTGTTTTGTAAGAGCGAGTATGAGTACTGATACTTGTGCTCAAGTACTCAACGATATCAATTACTGATACCGTGCGGTGCACTTTGAACCCATACAAAATGAATGGGCTCAAATCACACTGCAAAGAATCGCATGTGATTTTAACAGGAATACGGTGCAATTCCTGTCCGAATCACATGAGGTTTCCTCCACCGCTCCTGTGTGAATCTAGGCTGAAGTCACTATGACAAGCCTGGGTTCACACAGGAGCAGTGCGGGAAACTGCATGGGATTCAAACAGGAATTGCACCACATTCCTGTTCAAATCACATGCAATTCTTTGCAGTGCAATTTGAACCCATTCATTTTTTATGGGCTCAAATTGCACCATATAGGGGGAAAGTTTCCGCGCTGTTGGAGGAAATTAAGTAAATAAATGACTGCAGCCTACCTCAAAAATATAGATAACTATATTTAGTGAATGTGGGGAAAAGGGAGGTAAAATGGCGCTGTCAGGCTAATAAATAGGAAATATAAATATATCTTAAAGTGCACTGGTGATAAAGTGAATAAAAATCAAGGCATATAAAACTTCATATGGTGAATCCTTAAAAAGTGTAAATATGTTTAAAGAATTTAATAAAAAATATGTATATATATATAATATCGTGATAAATGAATAAGAAAATTAAGATATAAGTAATAAATTATTGAAAATCAATTCAGTGTGTGATCTTAAAGGTGTATGTATGACTACATAAACAATACATTAAATAAATAAAGTGATGTTTTAAATATCCTCCATAAATAATTAAGGTGCTAATTAATCAGATATATATTGTGCTAGTGGGCCAAACAATAAATAGCTTTGTATAAATCTGTACACAATCAATTCATAAATAGTGTCCCAGCAATTTAAATAACATAAATAAATAAATAAATGTAAAGAGAATATATAGAAAAATTGTCCATATAAATAGCCAAATATTAAATGGTGCTGCAAATATAATTGAGTCCCAAGAAGGGAGATGAAGCAGGGATTTTAACAGGATAAAATGGATTACAGGACTTCCAGACTGATGGGGGTGCTCAATACAGGAATCAGTGCTCCCCTCCTATTACTCCCGCACTCACCAGATGGTGGTACCCCCACAGGGGTAATCAGCGTTTGGGGTGACTCTCAAAGGTCCCTCCGAAGGCTGGCTAGTAATCCACTTAATCCCGACTTCATATGCCGTATTTTTCTCCAGGGGAAAATTGATGAGAAATCCCTCCTCTTAAAGTACTCCAATATATTTGAGAGATCCGGATGAGGAAAGAAAAAGGGGCTCCAATAGTGAAGTATTGCAAAAAATAGGTGCTTTATTCATATAAATTTACAATACTCACATTTATTAACAGAAAAACGGTGCATGTATGTCCTAGGGACCGCAACACCCTCGTGTAGCGGTAGTTCCGGGACGCGGTGCGTTCCACCGGCCGGATGTGCGTCTCAGTCAACAGGAAGCGGAACTGACGTAACCACGCTCTCTCTAGGCAGTTTTTAGTTAGAGCAGTGGTTCCAGCGAATGAGCCCCTATCCACGCCCACACTCTCCCTCCTATGGGAGGAAGGTTACCTCAGAAGGGGGGCTATTTAATGGTCCGCCCGAGCCCTCACAGCTCAATCTCTTCAAAAATCCTCATCCTCACCTGTTTTTCTTCTTCTTCTTGCGTGTGGTGGTCTTCGGGAGCATCTGGGCAGTTATGAGTCTCCTTAGGCAGCTTATCGAGAGGGCAGGAGAGGAGGGAGGCGATGCCTGGATCCGTAGGTGCCTTGAGTTGCCGCGGGACCCGGGTTCCGGAGGTTCGGCTGCATCTACATCAGCAGCGGCGGCGGCGGAGGAAGTGATGCTGCCACCCGGGAGGTCAGAGGCTTCAGTCATAGGTCACGCTGCCGCGTCATGTCCGCCGGGAGACTCGTTCGGTCACCGGACCTCTGACGTCGGCTATGACTCCGGAAGAGGAAGAAGTTCCGGGGCGGTCGGGCCCCCGACGAAGAGGCGGAGAAGACCGAGGAGAAGATTTTCCCCTTCATCTGGACGGCGCTCGGCGGACGGAAGATTCGGAAGAGCGGAGGAGGATGGACCGGACGAGGATGCGGGCGTCAGGAGTCGGAGCTCGTTGGCGGGCTTCATGCCGCCCCCCTTGTCGGCATCGGGACCCCAGACTGGCGGATGGGCGCCGGCTGTCCAGCAGAGCGCAGCTTCTCCCCAGGTCGGAGGATGTCTTCCCAGCACGGTGATGCAGGAGCATCATGCAGCGGGACCAGAGCAGGAGGATCCCAGCCCCCATGGCCATCAGCCCACGCAGGGTGGTGAGTTTATTGTACTGTCTGATTCTGTCATTTTTGATCTGTTTAAAAAATGTGTACAAAGTGTACAGGTTCAGAAGCCTGTAGAGGTTACTCCAGCCGTTTGTGACGTCTGGCTGCCACCTAGTGGCGCTACTAGGGACAACAGTGTATTTTCTGTAGCTCAGAGCCAGAACCTGCCCGAAAGTTTTCTGAAGGAATCAATTCCGTGTGAGGTCTCCCCTTTGGGCTTCCACCTACCTGATGCCTTAAAAGAAAAGATCTGGCAGGGTGTATACGTTGATCTTTTGTCATTGCTACCCTCCTCTAGGGAGTTCATGACAAAAGTGGATAGGAAGGAAGAGGAGGACAGAAAGAGATTTGTGCCTAAAACCATATTTAATTGGTTGCAGGCATTCTGCATATACTCCTCTGTCCTTTGTGAGAAGTTCCCTGCTAAAAGCGTTGGATTATTTCACCATATAGAAATAATCCTAGAGGCTTATAAAAGCTTTGGAGGAGTAGCGTGGTTTAACTACGACATGGCTTTCAGGCAGAAAATGGCAGTGCACCCTAGTCTTAAATGGGGTACTAAAGATGTGGGTTTGTGGCTTGATTTATTTGTGCCACAAAGGCCGCCCTTTCAGCCTAGGGTGCCTTCCGTCCCTCCCCAGCAGGTGGCAGGTACCCCAGCCTATAAGCGGGGGATATGTTTCAGTTTTAACGACTCGCAGTGTCGATGGCCGGGTACGTGTAAATACCGGCACGAGTGTGCATTTTGGGCTGGAGCACATCCAGTCGCAAAGTGCTTTAGGAGAATGGCCGGGGCCCAGCAGGGAAGTTTTCCAAAAGGCCCCAACGCCGGTGAAAGTGTCAGAACTGCTCCCGTGGTTACGGGTGTACACAGACCGGTGGAAGGCGGAGCTACTAACTGACGGTTTCAAGTTTGGCTTTCGCCTTCCGCGTTTTTCTGGGTTAGGTTGTACAATTGTTCAGAATTTAAAGTCGGTTACTAACATGTCTGATGTTGTTCAGGAAAAGATAAATAAAGAAATCTCTGAAGGTCGGTTTGTGGGTCCTTTCTCTTACCCCCCCTTTAGGAATTTCAGAATATCTCCCATTGGGATTGTCCAAAAGAAGGAGCCGAATTCTTTTAGACTAATACATCACCTCTCTTATCCCAGGGGTGCTTCCTTGAATGAGGAGATTGATGCTGATGATGCGTCTGTTTCATATGCAACATTTGAGGACGCGCTGGTGATTATTAAAACTTTAGGTAAAGGTGCATTGCTTGCAAAAGCGGACATTAAGTCCGCTTTTCGGCTGTTGCCCCTGCATCCATCCTGCTTTAATTCTTTGGGTATATTTTTTGAAGACAAATTTTATTTTGACAGGTGCCTGCCCATGGGCTGTTCCCTGTCATGCTACTACTTCGAGTGCTTTTCAACTTTTTTGGAATGGGTGCTACAACAGGTGACGGGGTCATCCAAGGTGATGCATTATCTGGATGATTTCCTGTTTATGGGGACGGTTGGTACATCCGACTGTGAATTTCTTCTTAGAACCTTTTGCATGCTCTGCAAGTCGTTTGGGGTTCCTTTAGAGTCTGAAAAAACTGTTTGGCCATGCACATGTTTAGAATTATTAGGAATCACCATCGATACGGTCCAGATGGAGTTCAGATTGCCGGCTGACAAGATACGAAAATTAAGAGGTATGTTAATTTTAGTCATCAGGAAAAAGAAAGTTTGCCTCAAAGAGATGCAGTCCTTATTGGGGTTGTTGGCCTTTGCCTCACAGGTAATCCCTGTGGGCAAGGCCTTCTCTAGAAGGTTGTATCTCGCTGTTTCTGGTCTGAAGTCCCCCTCGGCCCATGTCAGAGTGTCACATGAGATGAGGGCAGACTTAATGGTTTGGCTTCAGTTCTTACTGCATTTCAATGGTAAAGCAGTTTGGCAATCAGATTTTGTCCTGGACAAGGATTTCCTTCTTCGCACTGACGCTGCGGGTTCAGTTGGTTTCGCTGCCATCTGGCGTACGCACTGGTGCGCGGAGCGTTGGTGCGAACGGTGGAAGCGTTTAAAACTTGTTAAAAATGTGGTATTACTGGAACTGTTTCCTATCGTGGTGGCCCTGGAGCTATGGGGAAAATTTTTTAGTAATCATCGGATTTTGGTAAGGACAGACAATAAGGGCGTTTTATACGCAATTAATTGTCTGACCTCGAGATCTCCGCCGGTCATTGCGTTGCTGAGGCATCTGGTTTTTAAATGCTTAACCTTTAATATCTGGATTAAGGCATCGTATGTCCCAGGTAAGGACAATGATCTGGCGGACTCTCTGTCTCGCTTTCAGGTGCAAAAGTTTTTTCAGCTGCTCCCAGACGCGGACCTCGTGGGTACCCCATGCCCGGCTCACCTCTGGGACCTGGTCTAGAGTTGGTGACGGAGTGTGTAGAGAAGTCCTTGGCGCATAGTTCTTGGTCGGGTTACCAATCAGCCTTTACTATGTGGCTAGATTTCCTGGATGCGGTGAACAGCCCTCATGCTGCTTTTTCTGAGGAGCTGGTTCTTCTTTTCCTAAATTCATTATTTAGAAAAAAGTATTCCTGGGCTCATATTGGAAAAATTTTAGCAGGAGTGTCGTTTTTTGTTAGGTTGCAGGGCCTCCCGGCCTGCTCCTCGTTTTTTTCGGTACGCCAGGCGATGAAGGGTTACAAGAAATCCAATTCATTTGCGGATCAAAGACGTCCTATCACTTTAGACATTTTAATCAAACTTTGTGATGCTTTGTCCGGGGTATGCTACTCAACCCACGAAGTTTCGTTATTCAAGGCTGCTTTTTCATTACTATTTTTTGCCGCCTTGCGAATATCTGAACTTATACCAGTACCCGCTGTTCGAGGTTCTGGTTTAAGATTAGAGGACGTTCATTGCTATATTGACAGGTTGAGCATATTTTTGCGCAAATCAAAAACGGATCAAGCAGGCGTCGGGCATTGGTGTCATTTAAATAGGTTTCAAGGTTCCCCTGTGTGCCCAGTTTTCCTAGTCTCAGAATTTTTGAATATTAGACCTCCTCATACCGGTATGTTTCTAGTTCATGGGGATGGTAAAGTCCTTACTAAGTTTCAGTTCAATGCTGTGCTGCAAAAATGTTTAAATGTGCTTGGATGGGGTACATTAAAAATTTCCTCCCACTCTTTTAGAATTGGGGCAGCAACTGAGGCCTCCAGGTCGGGTTTAGAGGTTGGTCAGATTAAGGGATTGGGGAGATGGAAGTCTGACTGCTATACTTCTTATGTTCGCCATAATCTTGTTTTTGATCCTTCCAGGTAATCGGCTACGAGTTTGGATAGTGGGGCACTCCTTCGTGCACTGGGCTCACCTGAGAGCAAAGAGGCGGATTTACTCAGATCATCTTGGCCTGGATGGAAACAGATTTCAGTTATTTTGGTTTAGTAAGAGGGGTATGCGGTGGGTGGAGTTATTAGCTACTTTAGATGGGTTACTTGTCAACCGCCCCCCCCCTGACATTTTGGTAGTACATCTGGGTGGTAACGATGTGGGTAGTGTGAAGACTCTTAGTTTGATTTTTCAGATCCGGGATGACCTACTCCGGGTGCAGCAGACCTTGCCTGGTACGGTCATAGTTTTTTCAGAAATAATTCAAAGATTGGTGTGGTCTGCTGGTTACCTTAAGGTTTTAGGTAGAGTCAGAAAGAGGGTCAATAAAGCTTTGGAAAAATTTTTGCTTCAGGGCGATATTTTGTCATATAGGCACTCGGACTTGGAGGGTGGCATCCGTGGTCTTTACAGGGACGATGGGGTCCACCTTTCAAACATTGGGTTGGACATTTTCAACGCCAACCTTGGTACTATGATAGAACTGGCCGCGCTTCGGGGGTGTGGCGACAGGCGATGAGGATCGCCTGTCTGGTGGATAATTGCTAAAATTAATGATAATTTTATTCTTGTACAACCCGAGTTGTTCATGACTGGGTTGGTTGTATTTGAATATGTTAACGAAAATATTGTTGGTTGAGTATTTAAAGTTTGTACCAGCTAATAAAATAAGCCGCGGCCTTTTCCATCCAACGAAGTGTCCGAGTGCCTTATTTATTTATTTATATATTTATTTATTAGGAAATAAAAAAAAAAAAAAAAAATTTAAAGGGTAGTCATGTTTACAAACAAACTCCTTCCTGCCGTCCCATATGAGAAAGGGGGCTAATATAAGCCCCCCTTTCTTATGGGATGGTGGAAGGGTGAGAGTAAGGTAGTTAGCATTAGTGAGGCCATTTTAATGTGGGTTATACTGGTAAGCCATGTCAGGGGTTAGTGAACTTTTGACCCTGAGGCTTGTTTTCCTGGCTTTCCGGCTCAGGTTTTCCCGCCTCAGGTGTAGCTGGGCAAAACTAGTTGCAGTAACTAGGCAGTTTTTAGTTAGAGCAGTGGTTCCAGCGAATGAGCCCCTATCCACGCCCACACTCTCCCTCCTATGGGAGGAAGGTTACCTCAGAAGGGGGGCTATTTAATGGTCCGCCCGAGCCCTCACAGCTCAATCTCTTCAAAAATCCTCACCTGTTTTTCGCCTCCCTCCCTCCCTTTAGGTTTGTCGCGGCTTACAATATTAGTCTGGTTGGGTCACCTCTGTATCAGAGGGGGACGTTTTTTTTGTTGTGTAAGTTATGTTTTATGAAATGGTGTTTTGGATAATTGCTAAAATTAATGATAATTTTATTCTTGTACAACCCGAGTTGTTCATGACTGGGTTGGTTGTATTTGAATATGTTAAAGAAAATATTGTTGGTTGAGTATTTAAAGTTTGTACCAGCTAATAAAATAAGCCGCGGCCTTTTCCATCCAACCAAGTGTCCGAGTGCCTTATTTATTTATTTATTTATTTATTAGGAAATTAAAAAAAAAAAAAAAAATTTAAAGGGTAGTCATGTTTACAAACAAACTCCTTCCTGCCGTCCCATACAACACAGTTACCATTTCTCCATCAACATATTCTCTTCTGTTATAAACTCTTTTCTATGTTAATATTTTTGTCATTCCTCCACTTGCCCCTATTAGCATTGTCTAGTGAGTGATAATGAAGATTCATATTGGATTTGATGGTTTGTGATTGCTCAACCCCAGATAATTGAACTTCACTGAATGACAATGGCACAACACTCTTATCTGAAGGTGACTGCTGGCATTGTAAAATGTAATGGGAGGAAAACATTTGGTTGATATACTGTAAATAGATTTAACAGAAACCAGCCGACATTTGGGCCTTGTGTACTGGAGTCGGTCCGACAGAAGCCGACTGTTCCGCCAGCTTGTGTCAAAAGGGAATTACCAAAAAAGGTCTGCTGACCGGCAAACCCCTAGTAGTGCGTACGAGGTTAAAGTGTAAAATGAAAAAAGGGGGGGGGGGGAAATCAGCACAAGGGATATAACTTACAGGATGTTTCCCTTGTGCTGATTCCTCTCCACATTCATAAAAACAGATACTACAGTTTCTATGACTGAAACATGCTCTATGAATGGAAGGAGAAGACTTTTTAATCATATGCCCCTCCTCCGTTTATAGATCTGCTTTCATTTATAGAAACTGTAGTGTGGCTTTTATGAATGGAGCAGCTGGGTGAATGGACCATAGTCAGGCACTCTTGAAGTGAAACTTCATTCTCTCAATCAACATTGACTATTTTTAATCCTTTTACTGCTAGAATTAGTAAATAGATTGGAAATTATATCATATTTACTTGTTTTGAACTTTTTTTTTTTATATCTCTACTTTTACTTCCTGGTTTCTTGCCTAGGCAAATAATGTCATGCATCCCAAGAGTCTTCAAGAGGGGGAGGGATTTTCTTATCTAAGCACACCCTCCTGGCCTGCATGCCAGAGCTAAGGACAAATGAATTTCAGGAAGTAAATACTACATTAATTTTCTGCCCTTACTCAAGATGGACGCAGCCAGAAATGCTAGAAGGTGTTTTTTAGGGTGATTTCGCAACAAAATAAAGCATAGAGACATGGATGGATGAAGGAGTTTGCTTTGAATATTAAAATTTAATTAAATATCATTTTTTGGTATGTGGTGCTCACAAGTATTTGTTGCACTATTCCCCACTGCACTGGAAGATTATGGCAGCAGGGTGAGGGGCATGGCTGGAAGGGGATTTCTACTAAAAGAGGAGGAATCAGCCCAAGGGCACATTCTGCTGGCTGTGAGCAGGGCCGGGACAAGGAGTGGGCAGAATGGATGGCTGCCCTGGGCACTGTGGTATCATGTGAGGGGGGGGGGGCACCACAAGGCGATGGGAGGGGGGGATATGTGTTGGGAAGGGGATTTTGAGGGGCAGCAGGGGAAAAAAATTGTTCTAGGAGGGTGTGTTAGGAGTGGTGATTTAGGGGGATTTGTGTTTGGAGGGGGGATGGGGGAAAACAATTTGTGCTAGGAAGGGGAATTGGGGGGGGGGGGGGTTGTGCTAGAAGAGGTGATATGGTAGAGGGGGGAGGGGAATTGTGCTAGGAGGGGAAGTTTTTCGGAGGGGAAGGATTTGTGCTATTAGGGATGAATAGGGGGATTTGTGCTATTGGGGATGAATAGGGGGATTTGTGCTATTGGGGATGAATAGGGGGGTTTGTGCTATTGGGGATGAATAGGGGGGTTTGTGCTATTGGGGATGAATAGGGGGATTTGTGCTATTGGGGATGAATAGGGGGATTTGTGCTATTGGGGATGAATAGGGGGATTTGTGCTATTAGGGATGTATAGGGGGATTTGTGCTATTTAGGATGAATAGGGAGATTTGTGCTATTTAGGATGAATAGGGGGATTTGTGCTAGGAGGGGAAGCTATTTTTGGCTGGAGGATTTGAGCTAGGAGGGAGATGGAGGGGGGCTTTGGAGTGTGGGGGGGGGGGGATGTGTACTTGGAGAGGACATTTGAGGGATGTGAAGGGTAGAGGATATGTGCTAGTAGAGGTGATTTTTTTCATTTTTATTATTTTTTTTGGGGGGGGGGGAGTGCATTTGTGCTGGGGGATTTCAGCAGGGGAGTTGGGAGAATTTATGCTTAGAGGATATGCATGCTGATTAATGCTCATAAACCTTGGGGGTGGGGGGGGGGGGTGGGTGCAGTTTGACATGTTCGCCCTGGGCTCTAGAAGATCTTGTCCCAGCACTGGCTGTGAGTTACGTCCCTTGTGCTCATTTTTCTGTTTTCTGTATTGCATACGTACTTCAGTCCAGTTTGGCATGATGTAAGTATACATTACTTAGACTTGATGGGCTGCTGGAGAAACTAAAAATCACTCTAGTATGTGGCACTTACCCCGTGATAAGAGCAATCTTCCAGGTCCTGTGTTAGTGGCTTCCCCTCTGCTCACTGACCATAAAAGGAAAGGAGGGATGGTGACATCACAACCTCCACCTCAACCAGTCAGGAAAAGCCTTGTATTCATTTAAAAAATACAAGGTAGTCTATGATTGGAGGCAAAGCTGAGCGAAGGACTCCCTGTGCTGAGAACCTGGAAGATCGCAGCTACCCCTGTAGTAGTGCTGACTACTACAGTGATTGTCAGCTTCCCCGCAGCCCTTCAGGTATGAGACACACATACTTACATTAGGCAAAGCTGGACCAATGCAGTAATGCAATACAGATTGTTCCTGAAGTTTAGCTTTAAATACAAAAACATTTGATCTACAGTACATATTTCTGTGTCCTGTACAAATACTTTTCTATTTGTATTGGTTAAATACCTCGTATAATAGTTTAGTGCCATACTGTACATGCTGTGCTGTTGAGACAGTCGCCTGCTATTCCTGGAATTTTGTTGAACATTAATGGTCAGCGTAATACAGGGAATGTACAGAAATACAAATTATGTTCCCATCTGTGTATATATTTTTACCTCACAGTATCATTTACATGAGGCTTAGAGAACAGCCAGCCACATATTGTATCAAAACATATCCAATCAATAGATAGTGATGGCCAACTAATAAAGTAAAACTATAGGCAAAACTTTTTCTTTTCATTTTTGGATAGAGCAAGGGAGGGTTATAACCTCTGTCAGATTTTTTTTCATTATTTGTGCCCTGTTGCGGAGATTTCCCTTCACTTCCTGTCCCTTAGACAAACAGGAAGTGAGAGGAAATCCCTGCAAATTACGGGAATTCCTTGGGGACCCACAGGTCACCAGCACTAGTGTCCCCATTGGAAGATTTCCCCTCTATTACTTTTCTGGGGACAACCCCAATAGAGAGGAGGAATCTCCCTAATGGGGGTACAGAAAGCAATAAAAACTAATCTATCTAATCCATCTCCACTCTATCCAAAACAAAACTAAAAAAAAAGAAGTTTTGCCATTAATTATACTTTAAAGAGGTGTTCCAGCTGGGGAAAAAAAAAAGTAAAAGTCAGCAGCTACAAATCCTGTAGCTGCTGACCTTTAATATATAAACACTTACCTGTCCAGGGAGCCCGCAGTGTCAGCACCCCAGCCAATGTTTGGATCAGCTGCCAGGTGCTTCTGCTGCCATTCGTTCTAAGGGAAACCAGCAGTGAAGTGGCTTCACAGCCGGTTCCCTGCTGCGCATGCGCAAAGCGCATTCTTAATGGCTGGGCAGCGGGGGAAGGAGGAGGGGCCAAACTTCCAAGGGACGGCGCCGTCTCCCGGGAGTGGGGAAGGATACCTGTCAAAAACAGGTACCCATTCCCCCCTCCCCCCTGAAAGGTGCCAAATGTGGCAATGAAGGGGGGAGGGGGGATATCAGATGAGTGGAAGTTTCACTTTTCGATGGATCTTCGCTTTAAGCTAGGTACACACGGGCTGAAAATCTGCTGCAAACAGTCGGTTCAGCAGTTACCAGCTAACTTTTAGCCAGTGTGTACAGCAAAACTATCAGCTTCTGTAAAATGAGCATGCTGGCAAACCAGCAGGAGATTGGCATCCGATCAGCGCTCTCAGTCATTGGCTGTGTTCTGGTGTGGGGGAGGGAGGGGGTAGTCCCCCATCAGAACACAATAGCACAGTGGGGAACCCGCTGTACTAACATTGCATAGTTAGTACAGCAACCTTTTCAGTTTTTTTCGTTCAGCTTGCTTGGTGGAAGGAGAAAAAACTGAACGTGTGTACCAGGCATTAGACCAACATGTAACAGGAAGAAAACGTTTACAGTGTTACTAAACCCCCAACAGTAAACTCGGTCTGTATATGCAGTAAAGCATGCTTGTTATATTCACTGAAGAACATAAGGGGTAATCCTGTGTATTATGTAAAAAGGCTGTTTGATCTTCTCCGATCCTCCCCTTCTTCCAAAGTCCCCAATCCATCTCCTGATAGTATAGAGCCTTGGGGGCACACTGCACATGCTCAGTTTACTGTTTTATTCTTGAAAGGGTGCATGTGATCAGCATAGGGGCAATCAGCACTGTTCAGACAGAGGGTCAGGAGTCGTACAGCTTCACAGGACAGTCCGAGTAGAATGAAAACTCCTCCTACAAGCTTTAACTAGACACTGGTAGAAGTCACAAGACTGCTATATTCTGATGATGAGAAAAGGTATTTAGCAGTTTATATTTACTAACATATTTGCATTCCCATGTTCTGTGTACTGTGGGAGACCAGATATAGGGTCTTGGGTTTAGTAACACTTTAATGTACAACCTATTGATAAAAAAAAAAAAAAAAAAGACTAGGCTATCTTGTGACGATTCTAGGACAATATCCCCCCTGGATAATATCCCCCCTGGACAACATCCCCCCGGTCAATATCCCCCTGGATAATATCCCCCCTGGACAACATCCCCCCGGTCAATATCCCCCCTGTTCTAGGACAATATCCCCCGGACATTAACCCCCCGGGTAATATCCCCCCTGGACAACATCCCCCCAGATAATATCCCCCCGGGACAACATCCCCCCGAACAATATCTCCCCCTGTACAATATCTTTCAGACAATATCCCCCCTGTTTTGACAGAGGGCGAAGACACATGAAGATCCTTAGTTCGACCAATGTCAGAGCTACCTGCATTTGCTTTAGACTTAACATTGCACTGTGTGTGCAACAGGATATAGATTGCAAATGTATATAGCTTCCACTGGTAGGAAGGCTGCGGGGGATACGAAAGTTGTGGGACATGGGGTTTCATATCACTCGATTACAAAACGGGGCGCGCTTTAAATATAAGTGCAGCTCTACGCTATCCTTAGAATCAACGATATGAACATCCGGTTACGAGAAAATGGCCATCGGGGTGGGGGAAATTTCAATAGTGACCTGTTGTCGCGTCGCGTTCAGGTTCTATTTCACTTTATTGGTTGACTGCTTGATCAATTAAGATGTCAAGATGCCATCGTGTGGACCACGGTGCAGCAGACCAATGAGAATAGTTACGCAATACTCGTATTTGACTGTGCGCGACGCGCGTACTGTGCAGGTAGGCTAGCACAGTGTTTCTCAACCTTTTTACAGTTGGGGCGCCCTTGAAAAGTATTTTCAGTCTTGTGGCACCCCTGCCCAAGGTTTTTTTCATGTTACTGTGTAGCGCAGAACACGCGCAGAATCATGCTCATTCCTGACACACAGACAAATGCTCTGCTCTTTAGGGGTGCCATTAATTCTTAATGACACCCCACACTTTGGCAAACATGGGGTGCTTTGGGTGCAGCACAAGTTTAACAAAAAGGGTCAGGGACTTCTTTCCCTGCATTTCTGCTGGTAGGGAAGCCCATTGAAGCCCTACACGCAGCACACATCCACACAGGGCTTGTTCACATGTCAGGTTGGAGGGGCAGTAAAACCACATGGTTGAGCTGTCTTTACTACCCTCAACTGCTCCCCCTTTACATCCCCAGATGCTGCCTCTGCAGCTACACATGTGGTGGCTGCAGCTGGAGGTATACCCAGGGTGAATGGGGCTGCACTGCAACCACCCTGCAACTGCGTGCATGGTTGCGGTGTGGTGGTGCTGCATTTCCGGGTTTAAAACAGGGGGTGAGAAGCAACATATTGCCTCTTTACCGCTTGCCAAATACCTCTGAAAAGTGATCTAAACAAGGATTGATTTTCAAAGAAGCAGCAGCCCTTGCTGCTATCAGAAACAAGCCCTAAAAAGCAGTTCTGACAGTACAAAAATGGGGGGTCAGGATTAAAAGTAACATACATACACACATATATATACAAATACACATACACACAAAAAAATGTACAAACACACATGCATACACATGCACACACACACACACACACACAACACATGTACAAACACACAATCTATAGCACCAGACACGGGAGGTGTAATGATGGTTGCCTGTTCTGAATCAAATCACCACGGAGGTGATGAACAGCAGCTGAAGCGTTTCGCTCATCACAATGAGCTTTCTCAAAGCTGGAAGGGGCTGGGGAAGAAGTCTCATATAAGGGCTTCGCTCACCTGGAACTTAATTGCATAATTACCTCAGTATACAAATCAACCCACACACACCGCAGAGGCCAAGCAACATGATGAAGACAATAGGTGAAAATACCCATTAGAGCTACGGCTAATTGATTATCTAAACAAAAACTACTAAGAAAAAAGGAGATAAAAAAAAAAAGAGTTATTTACAAGGAATCATTTTAACAGAAACAAAAACTATAAAGAATATTATAATCATTTTTCAAGTCAAATACTAAACATAAGGGCCATTTAGAATACAAAAAAAACTAAGAGTAATATCCTTATCCTTCCAGAAAGGCCGAAAGATTACACTCAGTGTTTAACCCTTTGGGATGCAAAGAACCCAGACTGGAGATCCACATTTTTTCTTTTTGAATAAGAATCTTCTCAAAATCCCCCCGCCTGGCTGGTAGATCTAGATGATAAATACCCTTTATCTTTAGACCCTTAGGATCACCATTGTGATGCTGCAAGAAATGTATTGCCACCGGACATTCATCGTCCTTTTTCCTAATACTTTGGATGTGTTCACCAATTTGGATTTTTTCCTGTCTCTTCGTTTTCCCTACATACACCGGTGCAATTCTAGTGGTTTGGGATCGCAGGCAGAATCGCAGTGATTCTGCTCATGATTCCAAATCGCACTGGAATGCTGCCAAAACACAGCATGTGTTCGGGTGTCATTAATTTTCAATAGCACCTAAACGCAATGTGGGTTTGCCACAAAAAAAAAAAAAAAAGGAGTACTGCAATCATTGCAAAACCTCATTGCGAGAAGATTGTCACCCAAAGCTTACGTGGCTGGAAACTCCTGGACATGTGAATCAATGGTGAAGGTGACGTCAGCAGTTGTTTTGGATGCAGCCAATTCGAGCATCCACTTCTTCCTTTGCAATCATTGCAATATAGAAGCAGTAGAAATACAGCTTCTATATATGACCTTTAGCTGGTGCTGAACAGAGGTTAAATAGGCAAAAGTCTGGATTTGGGCATGTAACTATGAAGCGGAAGTGTATTCTGCTTATATTTTGCCATTGTTGGTTTATCCCCCCCCCCCTTTTTTTTTTTTTAAACACGCTTATGAAATTTTGAAATAAAACCCGTTTTCATTACATACTTTCTTTTAACCACTCTGACTGCCCGCCCACAATGTACTGGCGTACCCCTACGTCACTGCCTACTTCTGGGTTTAGAGCGCACGCATGCACCCCCCCCCCCCCCACCGGCACCTGCTGTCATTGTATACAGCAGGAGTCTGCCAGAAGATCCTGACCAATGATTCAGGGCCATGACCTGCTGATTGGTTGTGTACAATAACAGCCCAGAGCTCTGTGTTGACAAACAGAGCTGTGTACAGAGAGAATGATTAGTGTCACTGGTGATGTTAGTGGCAGTTAATCAATTCCCTCCAGCGTCAGTTAGTGTCAGATTTCTCGCCGCAGTCCCATTATAAGTCGCTAATCACAGCTGTTAGTGTATATATATATATATACACACAGTGCCTTGCGAAAGTATTCAACCCCCTTGAACTTTGAGACCTTTTGCCACATTTCAGGCTTCAAACATAAAGATATAAAACTGTAATTTTTTGTGAAGAAATAACAAGTGGGACACAATCATGAAGTGAAACGAAATTTATTGGATATTTCAAACTTTGTTAACAAATAAAAAACTGAAAAATTGGGCGTGCAAAATTATTCAGCCCCTTTACTTTCAGTGCAGCAAACTCTCTCCAGAAGTTCAGTGAGGATCTCTGAATGATCCAATGTTGACCTAAATGACTAATGATGATAAATAGAATCCACCCGTGTGTAATCAAGTCTCCGTATAAATGCATCTGCACTGTGATAGTCTCAGAGGTCCGTTTAAAGCTCAGAGAACATCATGAAGAACAAGGAATACACCAGGCAGGTCCGAGATACTGTTGTGGAGAAGTTTAAAGCTGGATTGGATACAAAAAGATTTCCCAAGCTATAACCACCTCAATACAGGGCACTTAAACCCCCTTCCTTCCCAGACCAATTTTCAGCTTTTAGCGCTGTTGCAATTTGAATGACAATTGTGCGGTCATGCAACGCTGTACCTAAACCAAATTTGTGTCATTTTTTCCCCACAAATAGAGCTTTCTTTTGGTGGTATTTGATCACCATCAGGTTTTTTCTTTTTTGGTGCACAAATAAAAAAAGACTGAAAAGTTTGAAAAAAAAAAAAAAAGTTTTTTTGTTTAGGTTATAAAATTTTGTAAATAGATATGTTTTTTCCTGCACTGATGAGCACTGATGATGCCGCACTGACAGGCACTGATGATGAGACACTGATGGGGTGGCACTGATATGCAGCACTGATGGGCACTGATAGGTAGCACTGATATTCAGCACTGATATGTGGCACTGATAGATAGCACTGATATGCAGCATTGGTGGGCACTGATAGGCAGCGCTGATGGGCACTGATAGGCAGCACTGATGGGCACTGATTGGCGGCACTGATGGGCACTGATAGGTGGCACTGTTGGGCGGCAATGATCGGCACTGATTGGCACTGATGGGGGCACTGATAGGCAGCACTGGTGGGCAATAATGGGCACTGGTGGGCGGCACTGATAGATGGCAATAACGGCACTGGTGGGCAGCACTGATAGATGGCATTGGTGGGCAACACTGATAGGGAGGGCACTGGCAGGCTCTCTAGGCCCTGCTTGCCATCCCTGGTGGCCATAGTGGGCATCCCTGGTGGTCATGGGTGGGCATCCCTGGTGGCTTAGTGGCACCCCTCCCCCCCCCCAGGGCTGCACTGGTAATCAATGTTCTGATTACCAGCACAGACCCCCCCTGTGATCAGTGAGTAATCAGAAATACTCACTGATCCCCCCGGCTGCAGCACCGATCCTTTCCTGTACTCCTCACTGACAGGATCTGTCAGGAGGAGAAGAGATCGAAGCCGTTACAACGGCTCTATTTACATTACATGACGGCTGTGATTGGACACAGCCGTCATGTGATCAGGAGGGCCAATCACAGGGCCCTCCTGCCGAATGATGTTGCTCTGTGTCCGAGGGACACAGGCACATTGAGATTGCGCCGCTGCACGTGCCCGCGTCGGCGCGATCTCTCTCCTTCTGAAGGACGTTCCGGAACGTCCATTCAGAAGGACGAGACTCCCGCCCGGCCGTATATGTACTATGGCCGGGTGGGAGGTGGTTAAACATCCCAAGGAGCACTGTGCAAGCGATAATATTGAAATTGAAGGAGTATCAGACCACTGCAAATCTACGAAGACCTGGCCGTCCCTCTAAACTTTCAGCTCATACAAGGAGAAGACTGATCAGAGATGCAGCCAAGAGGCCCATGATCACTCTGGATGGACTGCAGATATCTACAGCCGAGGTGGGAGACTCTGTCCATAGGACAACAATCAGTCGTATACTGCACAAATCTGGCCTTTATGGAAGAATGACAAGAAGAAAGCCATTTCTTAAAGATATCCATAAAAAGTGTCATTTAAAGTTTGCCACAAGCCACCTGGGAGACACACCAAATAGGAAGAAGGTGCTGTTTTGCTTGCGTATCTAGCAAGGTTACTTTGCGGTACAAACAAGGAAGCTCAGACCTCTGCAGGGTATAAATGTACTTTTACTAAACAAAAGCATGCTGTACATACAAACTATTACAATATTACGAACATATCACAAGACTGGCAGATATAACAATGCCTAACACATGAACAGCCTATGGTCTGTAAACAGCAGAAATACGCTTCTTAATCAAATAAATACTTACCTCTGGTGGTGGGCTCAGCAGATCTCTTTAACAACAGGACAAAGGAGGTCTTCGCCGTATGCTTCTCCAAATACAAACGAACAAACAAGCCAGGCTGCATCATGGATGTTTTTTCTGTGTGACCCTCCAGAGCAGAGGGTGAGGGAAAAGGGCTTTTCTCATGCAAATTAACCCTTTTTATAGCCCTGTGCACAAAAGACCACCCACAGGATGTGGTCATTGCGCTTGACCACTCACAGGTCATTTTGAGTGAGGTCATCCACACATGGCTTCCCCCCCCCCCCCCCCCCTACAAGCACATGGTTCATTAAATATGCGGCAGCCATTTTAAAACTACCTGTGGGTGAGAGAAATTATTACACATGTAATGGGAACATTTGTAAAAAAATCCACAACTGATACAGGTGCTCTGGTCAGATGAAACCAAAATCAAACCTTTTGGCAAGAATGCAAAACCTTATGTTTGCCGTAAAAACAACACAGCTCATCACCCTGAACACACCATCCCTACTGCCAAACATGGTGGTGGCAGCATCATGGTTTGGGCCTGCTTTTCTTCAGCGGGGACAGGGAAGATGGTTAAAATTGATGGGAAGATGGATGGAGCAAAATACATGGTTTGGGCCTGCTTTTCTTCAGCGGGGACAGGGAAGATGGTTAAAATTGATGGGAAGATGGATGGAGCAAAATACATTCTGGAAGAAAACCTGATGGAGTCTGCAAAAGACCTGAGACTGCGACGGAAATTTGTCTTCCAACAAGACAATGACTCAAAACATAAAGCAAAATCTATAATGGAATGGTTCACAAATAAACATATCCAGGTGTTAGAATGGCCAAGTCAAAGTCCAGACCTGAATCCAATTGAGAATCTGTGGAAAGAACTGAAAACTGCTGTTCACAAACACTCTCCATCCAACCTCACTGAGCTCGAGCTGTTTTGCAAGGAGGAATGGGCAAAAATTTAAGTCTCTCGATGTGCAAAACTGATAGAGACATACCCCAAGCGACTTACAGCTGTAATTGCAGCAAAAGGTGGCGCTACAAAATATTAACTTAAGGGGGCTGAATAATTTTGCACGCCCAATTTTTCATTTTATTTGTTAACAAAGTTTGGAATATCCAATAAATTTTGTTGCACTTCATGATTGTGTCCCACTTGTTGTTGATTCTTCACAAAAAATTACAGTTTCATATCTTTATGTTTGAAGCCTGAAATGTGGCAAAAGGTCCAAAAGTTCAAGGGGGCCGAATACTTTCGCAAAGGCACTGTACACACCATAGTTTGTAGGCACTATAACTTTCATGCAAACCAATCATTATGCACTTATTGGGATTTTTTTTTTTTTATCAAAGACGTAGCAGAATATATTTTGGACAACATTTATAAAGAAATTAAATTTTTTACATTTTTTTATTGGATGTGTTTTATAGCAGAAAGTAAAAAAATTAGCATTTTTATTACAGCTTACCTGTAAAATCCTTTTCTTGGAGTACATCACGGGACACAGAGCTGGTAATAATTACTATTTGGGTTATACGCTACCCTAAACAAATAGTAATTATTACCAGCTCTGTGTCCTGTGATGTACAATAAAGAAATATTGTTTTTTTTTTTTTTTCCAAAAGTCTCCATCTTTTTCATTTATATTGCAAAAAATAAAAATACAGTTGTGATCAAATATCTCCAAAAGCTCTATGTGTGTGAAAAATATGATATAAATTTTGTTTGGGTATAGTGTTGGATGACCGTGCAATTGTCAAAGTAGCAGAGTGCCGAATAGCAAAAAATGGCATGGTCATATAGTGGGTAAAATCTTCCAGATTAAAGTGGTTAAATCCAGTGATGCCATAACTAGATTTCTGTTCTTCTCTGTGCAATGCCGGCAGATCAGGGGCTTCCTGAAAACTGCAGACTTCAGGCCCGTACACACGTACCGATCGTCGGCATACAAACGTCGGCGGACGAAAGATCTGCCGATTGTACGCTTGTCAGTATGGTGCCTCCGACAGCCGTCAGCGCACATTCTGCCGACAAGAGTCTGTCTTGCAAGCATTAAAATTTTTGTATGCCGACACCAGAGCGGCCGATTGTTCGCCAGTCAGTACAGAATTCAGGCGACAGACCGCAGATTTGCAAGACTGGGCATGCTCAGAAAAGAAAAAACACAGGGAAAGTTAACCATTACATGACATCACTTCTGCAGTCGGCTGTAGTCGGCAGACAAAATTCTTGTGCTGTCTTTGCACTTTTCAACAGACACCGACAGCCCAGGGACAAAAGACGGCCGATCGTTCGCTGACGATCGGTACGTGTGTACGGGCCTTAAAGGGTGAGCTTCAAAGACCAACAGAATGAAAATCCAATGATTGAAAGCAGCAGGCTCACAGTATGCAGTGAAATCAAAGTATGGTAAACTATTTCAGTACAGTAAGAACCTGTACAACTGGGCAAGAATAAAGCAAAGGTTAGAGTCCAGCTTTAAATTTCAATAACAGATTGTTTATAGAACAAAAGTGCAAAAGAAAAAGCAGCATCAATCCGAACACCTAATATGTATGTGTTTGGTATACAATTTATTTCCTTGATGTTTAACAAATCTGATCTCCTCCTACAACATCCTGGCTAATTGACTCATCATATGACATAGATGTATTATCACTAAATTGAGCCACAGTGCTTCAGACTACTTGTGGTATATTACTCAGATAAATAATATGTTATTCTATGTGCAAGGCGGTAAATGTTTTCCTCTTGTACAAATTACAGTACTACACAAATGTTTACATCATGCACAAGGGCCACTATCTCTGAGTCATATCCTTTTCATAAATGGGTTTATAGCAGATTTAAATCCTACCTGGATGACATTTAATTTGCTATCATCAACAATTGTCATGTTTTTCTAATAGTAAATACTGTTTATACCTTTTTCATAATTTTTTGTATGTCAGTGCTGCTGATATCATCCAACGTCTTTGCAGGAACTTCCTGTCCCTGTGCACACTCTTCATCATTGACTGAACGCCACTGCTCAGGACCCAGGAATTTCTGAATTTGATAATGGATAAACACGTCTAAGCAGTAAGAAAGCAGAGCTGCTTATAGACTTTGCTGGAAGCTCATGTGACAAGGTGACAACACAAGAGAACAAAAAACAAGGCATATAAAAGCCTCTCAAGGACAAAGGGGCACCAGGACTTCTAAGGATGTAGAGCTGTCACTGAAGTGAGCTCGTACACAATATGGTTGTAAAAATTATTATTTTTTATACAAATAGTTTAAAAGCAAACAAAAAATATAAAAACATGAAATTTATACAAACATATGTTTTAACATAGTGGCTCAATGGTACACCTTGATAGTCTGTCATGAGGCTAGTGTTCATTTCATATTGTGCATATATTCAAACGCGTTTCGAAGAGTATTTTTGCTTCTTCAGGGAATCTTTAAATATGCTTCTAAAGAGTTATCAAATTTCAACAGAAAAGAAAAAAATACAATACAATCAACAAATTTTTTTAAAGTATTTTTTTTACACAATACACTTAACTATACCACATAAATAAAATGGTGTGCTCACCCTTTTCATCAACAGAAAATATATATATGTGGATTTTCAAATATACGAGAAAAGGAGGATTATCCCCTCATAATCCTCCTTTTTTCGTACCTTCGGAAATCCACATACATATTTCGTGTTGATAAAAAGGATGAGAACACCATTAGTGTATTATGTAAAAACCTTACAGAATTGTTGATTGTATTATATTTTTTTCTTTTCTTTTGAAATTTGATAACTCTTTAGAAGCATATTAAAAGATTCCCTGAAGAAGCAGAAATACTCTGATACTCAAATGCGTTTGAATATATGGACAATATGAAATGAACACTAGCCTCATGACAGTCTGTCAAGTTGTAACATTGAGTCGTTCTGTTAAATACGCTTGTATAAGCCCCCGTTCACATAGGGGCGACGCTACTTCGCACCGCGACCTCCGAGGTCGCGGTGCGAGCAGCGTGCCGCTACCTCGGAGAGGCCGCCACGGACTTCATAACATTGAAGTCTATGGCGGTCGCCTCCGGATCGCCCCAAAGAAGCTCCGGACCCTTTTTCTAGGTCGGAGCGACTTGTGTCGCTCCTATTAGAACGGGTCCGCAGCTTCCCTATGGGAGGCGACCTGCTGCGACCTGTGAGGCGACCAGGTCGCCTCACAGGTCGCCCTAGTGTGAACCGGCACTTAATTTGATGTTTTTACATTTTTCGTTTTCTTTTAAACTATTTGTATAATAAAGAATAATTTTTTTGACAATATTGTTTACAGGCTCACCTCAGTGACAGCCTTACATCCTTAAAAGTCCTGGTGCCTCTTTCCCCTTGAAAGGCTTTTATAGGCTTTGTTTGATGTACTATTAGGATGTGGATAGCTGTCCCTGAAACTGGTTTGATTTAGCCCACGTTCACATTGGTCCAATTTGACATGCGATTTGACATGTAAAGTCAGAGCCAACTGCCCGCAACAGTGCCATCCGAATCGGAGTGAAGCACTGATTCCCAAAAGCAGTTTTTTTACTACTTTTGCCAATTTCCATAGACATATGTGCAGGAACCCCCACAGATGTCTGTGGAATCGCCCCCAAAGCAAGACTGAAATGCTGGCTTGAAATCGTGCAAGTTCAGCTAAACCCGCACAATTTCAAAACAGCCCGGTGTGAACCTGGGCTCAGAATTATAAACCCAAGAGAATAACTTGGCAGGGAAAGGGTGCCATTATTCCCTAACCAGTACTGCCTGAACAAGGACATTATCTTAATGAACACTGTAGATTAAAAAAGATTAAATTGACATTAACATGGTAAAGAATATATGAGATTTCAGTGATTGAGGCTATCATGTGACACATGCATTGTTTGTTTGCCTTTAAATAATTATGTCCCTTTTTCACTCTGTAGCTAGGAAATGCTCTGCATAGCTAGTCCCACCCTATTTACTGCATGGCCTTAGTTTATGTTCTGAGCACATGTAATTGCTGGGGCTATACTATAAATATTTTGACCCAATATTAATCTGTAAAGATCTGCACAAGTTTTGGGATTAAAGCTTTCTATGATCTGCAAGATGTTATTTGGATCGAGACACTGTCTGCTAATCCTACTGAGACTGTAAATTCCAGCTATCTTGCCACAACTGGATCAGTTGTAGAGATCACACATCAGTGCTTAGATTGGAGAGGCAGAACAGAGGTTACATCTTTTGTGGGAGATTATCATAGCAATGGATGGTCTAAGGGAGCAATTACAGCCCTGTAGCATAGCTATGTATAAACTGATACAGGACAGAGTTGCAGAATATGTGCCTCACAGTGATTGTAAAGGCTTGGCTTTAAGTACAATACAAAACTGTTTTATACTTACCTGCTCTGTGCAATGGTATTGCACAGAGTGACCCCAAACCTCCTCTTCTGGGGTCTCCTGTTGGCGCTCTTCGCTCCTCCTTTTCTTGGTGTGCACCATAGGAAGCCACTTGCTATGGTGGTCCACCTTCAGGCTCGCTTTCAAGCTGGGCTCGGTCTGCCCATAGACACACGCATCAAGACTCATTGCTCACCCCTGCTACCTCTTCACAGTGTTTGACTGACAGCAGCAGGAGCCAAATGCTCTCGCTGGTGCCTCTGAATGGAAGGAGAGTGAGAGAGAAAGGAGAGGGCACATCACTGGATCAAGTGAGTACTCAGGTAAGTATTTGGTGGGGTGTGGGGGCATGCACATTCTAGGACATTTTTTACTTGAATGCAGTGAATTTATGAGGGTGAAAAATATTTAGCCTTTACAACCACTAAGTTTACAGAGAGCATCACTATGAGACTATCAGAGTAAGCTGACACCCAGAGATGGCGCAAGGGGACCTTCATAATGCCTGGTATTTTGCTCACCCCGTTTTCTCCACCTAGCAGCATGTTCCATAAAGTGTACGGACCTACAGCACTGCCTGCAGCTGGCAACGTCCATACGCCGTACAGACCTCATTTCTCTCCCTGCTTTAAGCTCATTGTCACTTCAATCACCATGAACTCATAACATAAGTGTTCAGCAGACTCTGCTAAACAATTCTGAAACTCTGAGCAACAGATTACAATCCGCTGATCAGAGTTGTTAACCTAAAATGTGTCTACCCCCCCCCACGACATGCTGCCCCTTTCCTGTCCCCAGCCTCTCTACCTCTCGCCCGCTCTCTTTCACCTATAACTACTCCCCTCATCCGCCTTTCATATCCCCTTCACCGATTCCCCCTCCCCACAAACCAGATCCGTGCAGCTAGCTCTAGAAACCGGAATCCCTCCTCTGCCACTCCCACTGGCTTCAGGGGCTTAGAGGGGGATCTCAGCATGTCCCTCCCGCCACTCCAACCACCATCCTGCACCGGCCCCCGCACCCCTGATCCCTCCCGCCGCCTGCAGTTGCTGACCGGCACTCCGGCGAGCTATCAGGCTGGGGGGGTCTGCAGGTAAAGCTGGGGCTTGGTAAACATGTGTTTACCAGCCCCCTCCCTGTAGTACAGTGGACTCAGGCAGTGGTCACTACCGATGGCTCCTGTAGTAAACCGAGTGTTACTATGTGTCAGACTGTCAGTTTATGAATGGATAAGGAGTATCTATACAGACTCTCTATTCGTTCATGTAAAGTGCTGCAGAGTAAGGGACTTTCCCTTTCTCCTTCTCAAAAAAAGAGATATGGAGGCCTGTTTAGACCTCTGATATATCACCAAAGACCCCTGCCCCACCCCCCTAAAAAAAATATATATATACATATATAATTGTTAAAAAAAATTGAAAAAGTAAAAAAAAAAAAAAAAAACAAAAAAAACGTGGAGCGCATTCTGTCAAGCAGATCCTCCTACTCAGCGAGAGATCTCTTTGCTGTTAATAACTGTATGGCTGAATTTGCATTGCATTTGGACCAAACTCGTGCAGTTTTTTTTTTTTGTCCGCACCAGAATCAGATCCCATGTTCACAACCATTCAATTTGATTACTGTCCGAAATCACAGTTCGCACTGCGATCTGCAAACCTATCTGGGGGTGTCATTGACTTTGTTTTGACACCCACAGCAGTTCGCAGAGGGCAGTGTGAACTGCCAGCGATTCAGGTACCCGCACTGGATTTTCTGGGTTTCCCGCATCGCACCAGTATGAACCGAGCCTGAAGGGACTTTTCAAATTCTGAAAAATGGTAACCTCTGGATTGTTAAGAGTAAATTGTTTTTATTTACAGTTTTCCATGCAATCAGTTTTCACCATTTCACAAAAAGGTGCAATTTAAAATGTACAAATATTTATTTATTAACTTAATACAGTTTTAACTTTTATATTTAGTAGGGATTTTGTCATGTATGAATCCACTATTATTGATTTTAGTGTATCTTTAACAGAAATATTGGTTTGATAAACATTTGCACAAATATCCTGGTGCCTTAAAAATCAGCAGCACCTTTTTATTCTACTGGCCATGTGCTTTCAGAAAATACATTGTTTGGGGATCTTTTATAAACTCTGAAAGCTGTAAGTGAAGAAGAAACACCTCCAGAATTTCAAGAGAAATTTGTCCGATTTTCACTATTTCTCAAAAAGGTACAATTTAAAATATACAAATATTTGTTATTTATTAACTCAACAGGTTTAGCTTTTATAATTAGAAGGATCTTAGCAGGGATTTTATAAAATATGCTGTGGTTGTATTAGCTAATAATGATTTTAGTGCATTTTTTAGCAAAAAATTGGATTTTTGACTGTAAAATCCATTTCTCTGATCTCTGATGTTCATTGATGGACACAGCTTCAGATCTTCATAACTGTTAGGGGGCAGTATAACCTACAGGAATAGGACACTAGGTAGAAAAAAAAAGTCTGGCTATGCCCATGGGCAGTCCTAGGGAGTATACTCTCTCTCTCTCTGCTATAGGCTGTCAGTTGAGTTACAAGCAGTGTCAGAAGAATTACAACTCCACAGAGGGGTGGTGTCGTGTCCACCAATGAACATCAGAGAAATGGCTTTTAATGCAAGTCAAAAATCCCATTTTCTCTTTCGTTCATTGACGCACACAGCTTCAGACCTTCATAACAGTTGGGACGCCACAAAGGAGTGTTAGGGCTCTTTCACACACTATGTCCGTCAAACGGACTCCGCTTTTCTCAGCGGGGGATCGATCAGCCGATCCCCCGCTGAGCAGAAGGATGACAGCTGTGTCTCCGCGCTGTGTGCGGAGACACAGCTGTCAGTTCCCCATGCATCTCTATGGGAGAAATCGGATGGAAAAGGACCGTCGGTCCGTTCTCATCCAATCCCATCCACTGGACGGATGGAAAATAGGGTTTCCATCTGTCCAGATTTGACGGATCGGGTCGGATGTCAGTGGACATGTCTCCGCTAACATCCGATGCCCCATAGGAATGCATGGGGGGACCGTTCAGATCTGCCAAAAAAAACAAACAGGCGGATCTGAACGATCCGCCTGTATGAAAGGGGCCTTAAACACGAGGGGTGGGAACAGCAACAAAAATTCCCAAGGCTAAAACAGTAGCCAATTAGGCAAAATGAGCTCAACCAAAACAACTTGAGTCCACCTGAAAAAAAAATACACCCTCCAAGAGGATCAGGTCCCCTCAACAGTAGCCTGCAAAACCTTGCTGCCAAAAGAAGCATCCACAGATGCCAACACATCCATTTTATAAAACGTTGTGAAAGTGTGCACCGAAGACCAAGTGGCCACCTTGCAAACCTGCGTCACTGATGACCGAAAGCCCAAGAAGCACTAAGCGCCCGAGTAGAGTGCGCCTTAACAGGGAAAAGAGGAACCTGACCCTTGATGGAACAGGCCTGAATCGCAGAGGAAGCAGACAACCCTTTACCAGGACCATCCATGAGCACAAAGAGTCTGACTTCCTGAATGACTCCATAACTGCCAGCTACACCCTAATTGCCTGGACCACATCCAAGGCATGCAATGCAATTTCCTTTGGATCTTTAGGCCTGGGACACAGGGAAGGCAACACAATGTCTTAATGCAGATAATGAGATAACCTTTGGAAGGAACGGCGGACGGGTGAAGAACCACCTTATCTCTGTTTATCACCAGGTCAAGGTGAATGACAGGATAACACCGCCAGTTCCGACACCCTGTTCACAGAGGTGATAGCCACCAAAAAGGCCACCTTCTGGGACAGTGTAAGCAGGGGAATCTCCCGAAGATTCTCAAAGGGAGGCTTCTAGAGAACTGAAAGCACCAAATTGAGGTCCCAACGTGGCAACGGAGCCTGCACTGGAGGAACCAAATGTTGGACACCCTCAAGAAAGGTACACACCAGGGAGTGTGTGGCCAAAGGTCGCTGGAAGAAGACCGCGAAAGCCAACATCTGGCCCTTGATGGTACTCAAGGTCAATTACTGTTCAACCCCCCGTTGAAGGAAGGTCAAGATCCAAGCCACCTGAGGAGCGAGGATGAACCCCAAGAGACTCACACCACGCAATGTACATCTTTGTGTAGAACACGCAATGTAGATCCTCATAGAAGTAGATTTCCTAGCTTTTAACAGTGTAGGGATCACCGACTCAGATAAACCTCTATACTTCAGCACCTGGTGTTCAACAGCCAAGCCGTCAAAGCCAGCGACTGTAAAGCAGAATGGAAGATCGGTCCTTGGGACAGCAGATCCTCCCTGAGAGGAAGCTTCCAAGGAACATCGACGACCAGCCGCACCAGATCGGTGTACCAAACCCAGTGCGGCCAGTCTGGAGCCACTAAGATGACCAGAATCCCTTCTGCCTCGATCCTGCGTAGAAGTCTCGGCAGAAGCTTGAGAGGAGGGAAGGTGTAAAAGCAGATGATACTGACCCCACAGGGCCACCAGCGTGTCTGTGGCATCCGCCAGAGGATCTCTTGACAGAGCCACAAACCTCTGCACCTATCTGTTGAGCCAAGACGCCAACAGACACCTTGGGGGTGCCCCACCAGAGACACAACTGGTGAAACACCTCCGGGTGAAGGGACCACTCCCCTTGGTCCACCGCCTGCCGACTGAGGTAATCCGCCCGCCAGTTTTCCACCCTGGGAATGTGAATGGCGGAGAGGGCCAGAATGAACTGTTCTGCCCACCTTAGAAAGCCGGCTACCTCCAGAGCCGCCAGGACACTTTGTGTGCCCCCTTGGTGGTTGACATAAGCTATGGCCGTAGCATTTTCTGATTGAATGTGCACTGGACAACCCTGAAGATCCGTTCAATGCGTCTGATCACTCGGAGTTCCAAGACATTGATCCGTAGACTGGAATCTTCCAGCAAAATGCTTGCTAAGGAAGCCTCCCCAGCCAGACAGGCTGGCATCGGGGGTGACCACTGTCCAACACAAGGGGTGGAAGTATTTGCCCAGCCGAAGCGCCGGAGAACGAGCCACCATATCAGGGACTCCTTCGTTCCCCGACTTAGCCGGATCTGATTGTCCAGAGACTGTGGAGTCTTGTCCCATTTGGTCAGAATCTTTATTTGCAGGGACCTCGTATGGAACTGTGCAAACTGAATCGCTTCAAAAAAGGTAGACACCATAAGGTCCAGCACCCACACGCAAGTCCAGAGGAATGACCATCTGTTGGACAGCAGGAGACTAATTGCAGCCTGCAATTCCTGGAGCTTGTCCAGAGGAAGAAGCACTCTGGCTAAGGCAGAGTCCAGAGTCAGGCCCAGCTAGTCCAGCTTTGTGGGCATAAACGAGGGCAGACTTCTAAAAATTCAGAATCCAGTTGAACTCCCGCAGAGTTTATATTGTAATCTCCAGGTTTTCCACCAGAGCAGAAAGAGACTCCACTCCCAGAAGGAGATCATTCAAGTAACCCAGTACCGTGATCCCCTGCTGGCATAGCAAAGCAAGTACCGGGGCCAACACTTTTGTGAAGACCCAAGAAGCAGAGTTAAGACCAAAGGGTAACGCCACAAACTGATAATGCTGCTCTCCCACAGCAAAGCAGAGGAAGCGCTGGTGACTGGCACATATTGGAATGTAAAGGTAAGCATCCTTGATGTCGATAGAGGCGAGGAAATTCCCCTGAGGCAGGGATGCCACTAACATGCGAATGGATTTTATTCTGAACTTCTGCACCCGCAGAAAGCAGTTCAGCGCATTGAGGTCCAGGATTGGATGCACTTTGTCTTCCTTCCTTTGAAAAGTAAACCGGTTTAAGTAAAAACCCTTAAAACATTCCGAAGTTGGAACCGGGACAATCGCCCCCTGATGTAACAAGTCTTGTACTGCCCCAAACAGACCTTGTAAGCCAGGGGTCTTCAAACTATGGCCCTCCGGTTGTTCAGGAACTACAATCCCCATCATGCCTAGTCGTGTCTGTAAATGTCAGAATTTTACAATGCCTCATGGGATGTGTAGTTCCACAACAGCTGGAGAGCCGTAGTTTGAGGATCCCTGCTGTAAGCGGTCCGGGGACAGGCCCAAGTTGGAAAAAAAGAACCTTGCTGGTTGACAAGAGCAAAATTCGATCTTGTAGCCGGACCAAACGACTTTGTGGATCCACTCGTCTTGCATTGGGGAAGTCCACCGATCCGGAAACCAGCGAAGACGCCCCCCCACCCTCGATACGGGTGAGGGCGCACCTTCATGCTGAAGGAACCTTATTTGTCTTGAGAAGCCCGCTCTCGACTTGTTAGACCAGGTCTGTTTGGATCCTCCAGAGAAGGCCCCGAAAGGCTTCGAACCCTTGTCAGTAGACTGAGGGACGAATAAACTTCTTAGGAGGTGAAAAGGAAGGCCCATGTCTATGACGAGGTTCCTTGCCCTTAGTAGCCTGCAGAATAAAAAGGTACTCTTCCCCCTGTGAGACCTTTTATAATGTCATCCAGGGTAGCTCCAAAAAGGCAATCTCCTTGAAAGGGAAGACCAGTCAAAGCCTTTTTAGAAGTTTGGTTCGCAGACCAGCATTTGAGCCGAAAGACCACTGCCAAAACAGTGAGCCGAGCCACTAGGGGAGCCGCATCCAAAGAGGCATCACAGATAAACTGCAGCCCCCTGGACCAGCTGGTCCGCCAGCTCAGCAAAGGCGGGGGGGAGCTGTTCTCCCTCCAGGCAACGGCGTAAAAGCTTAGCCCACTCGGTCAGAGTTTGCGACACCAGGGCAATGGTAAATACTGGCCTCAGTGCCGAACCAGCCAGAGTGTACAGCCGGATCCTTAAAGGCCGGGGACTCTTCAACCGGAATCATGGTTGCCTTGTTCAATCTGGAAACCGCCACCACTGGAACAGTCCACTTCTTAAGAAGGGACTCCTCATAGGGGGTAATGCCTAATAAAGCGCTTAGGGACCCCATGGGGATGCTTTGTTTGTCCCCACTCTTTAGCGAAAAGGAAACACCTTTGCCCCTTTGGATGGCTTGTAAGTGCCAAAGGGAAAGAGTGCCCCTGTCGCAGCTGCATCCTCCATCTTCAAGGTCTCATGCACAGATACAATCAGTACTTCCACCAGCGTCTTTTCGTGAGTGGTGCAGATGTGGAGGAATCATTCTCACTATAAGTAGTAGACCCAGCAGGGTGACCCACGTCCACGCCGGCCGAATCAGATTCAGGATCTGATGAGACAGGGGAAGGCAGGGGGCGCTTTTTGCTAGCCAATCGCCCGAAGACCACCTCCACCCAGGCCTCAAGGACAGACCCAGGCAGGACATGGGGCCCTGGTAGAAGCCCCCCCCCCCACAGTCAATCACCTGGTCTCCTGCGGCACAACCCCCCTGGGCCCCCATCGACAGCATAGCGCCCTGCCCCCACCCCAGGAGGTGGACCAGACCACCTAAAATAGTCCCAACAGATGTGGAGGGGGTAGGATGGTATACAGATGACAAGGTGGGGTGCCTGATGGGAACCTGGGGGTCCGACCGTACCAAGGAGGGGCCCACGTCCACCCCAAAACACTCCAGGGGGAGAGGGGGGGGACAGCTACTCACCATACCAGGAACCTCTCCACACAGAACCCCTATCGAAATGGGGGGCTGTCGGCAAGGAGGAATACTGTGGCTCGGGCCGAGACCTGGTCGTATGGGACCTCACAAGGCTTTTAACTCGCAGGCAAACCCCGTCCAGCAGGGCTGTTGTGGCCAACCTAGCGCGGAGCTGAGGTCTGCACACACTCGCTGGCCAGACTGGGGTGACCACTGGATCTTGATTATTCAGCCCGTCGCCCAATCTGGCAGTTGATTGTAGATGTCACAGGAAAAATCCAGAAGAAAAAAATATCCCATTTAGAAAGAAAAAATTGCCAGTACCAAAGATCCCAGCAAGGAACTAGGTCCTTACTCCTAACTAGGCATAAAAAAAACCTATAGCAGAGAGGGAGTATACCGCCTGGCACTGCCTATGGGCATAGCTAGACTTTTTTTTCTGCCTAGTGTCCTACTCCTGTAGGGGGCAGTATAACCCAACGGTTATGAAGATCTGAAGCTATGTCCATCAATGAACAAAAGAGAAATATTGTTTTGAAAAACATTTGCGCAAATCTCATTGTGCACTAAAAATCAGTAACATCTATTTGTATTTTACTGGTCATGTGCTTTCAGAAAATATATGGTTTGGGTGGGGGGGGGGGGGGGGGGTCTTTAACAAACTCTGAAAGCTGTAAGGGGAAAATAAAAAAGCAATGGAAAAAATTGCAAAAATGTCCTGGCCAACTAAGTTTAAAAGAGGAGCACAGGGCCTGGCAGTGAAAGGGTTAATAAATACATAACAGCATTGGTGTTTTTATATCTGCCTGGAGTTTAGCCTAATGTAATGCCAGAGATGTATAGTAACGAAGTAGAACTACTTAAGTACTGTACTTAAGTACCGAAATGCGGTATCTGTACTTTCCTAGAGTAGAATTTTTTCCTCCTACTTCTACTTTTACTTCACTACATTTTTTCGATGATTTCGATACTTCTACTCAAGTATTTTTTTTTTGTGCTGCATAGTTACTCGTTACTTTTAAAAAAATTACCACTGCCAGAACAGTAGATGGCAGGTTGCATAAAGCTCAAAAAAATGTGTATAATGTCATTTGTAAATCAGTGCATACGAAAATAAAGGCTGTGTATAATAAAAGCTGCTATACCAAATCTTTCCAATAAAAAGAAAATATGAAACAAACAAATAAATGGTGCTACAGCGCTTAAAGTGCATCAAGAAACTACTAACAAACACAGGTTAATCATTTGAATAAATCATTTGAAATAATAAAAACAATATGATGTTCAAACTTTTGACTTATTTCTTTAATAACTACATAACACAGTACTTGTACTTCTACTTTCAGTACTTGAGTAGGAATTTTTTTTCAAAACTACTGGTACTTTTTACTTTTAGTACTTAAGTAGCAAATTTTTTGAAAAAACTACTTGCAATACTTAAGTAAAAAAAATGTTGAATACTTTAGTACTTCTACTTAAGTAACTTTTTCTGCGAGCACTTCCACTTCTACTCAAGTAATTTTTTGATCGAGCACTTGTACTTTTACTCAAGTAGAAATTTCGAGTACTTTATACAAGTCTGTGTAATGCCAATCTTTCAAAGCTGTTTCTCAAGGGATAAGTTCACTTTTACAGAAAAAATAATAAATGCACATTTTGTTTGCAGGTAATAAAATGTGCATTTTTTTTTTTTTTTTGTTGCAGGAGCCTGTAAGGCATTGTACCAGCAATTAGCAGATCGCTGATGCCGTGCAGGTCTCCTGCAGACCTGTCAGTGTATCTGCTTCCTCGTACCTCTTACGGGGAAGTCGATACATGCCAACAGTAAGAATGAATGAACTACCACTGCGCTCACAGCACTGTGGTAGTTAATTGAAAACTACAATTTTCAACTACGACTACAACCACAAAGGCTGCCGGACCTTGTAGTTTTCCATTCACAGAGCGCTGTGAATAAGTAACGCGGCTGGGTGGGTGAAGCCCTGCACGGCCATTTTTTTATTTTGACAGCTGGTGGGTGAAGAAGAACCTCCACTAGCTGGCACAGCGGGGATCGAGGTGGTGTGGGGGCCATTGCATTCATAACATTAAATCCCGAATATGGGCGTAACATGTAACATGTTATGAAAGGAACTTCTCCTTTAACCACTTGCCGACTGCCTAACGACGATTTACGTCGGCAGTCAGCCCCTCACAGGCAAAGCGATGTAGGTCTACGTCGCTAGCCTGTGAGGCTCTGGGGAGCGAGCGGACCGCCCCGCGCGTGGTCCGCTGGGCACTCACGATCGTCCGTTAAGAGCGGGAGAAAGGCAGGGTGGCTAATGTAAACACAGCCGCCTGTCATTCTCCCCTGTGTAAGAATGAAGATCACACGGTTCTACTATGTAGGACCGTTGATCTCTGTTCTTACACTAGTAGCCACATCCAATCACAGTAAGAATCACGCCCCTAGGGACACACTTAACCCCTCCCTCTCAAATAAAGTAAACTCTTTCCCTACCAGTGTCATTTTTACAGTAACAGTGCATATGTATAGCACTGATTACTCTAGTAATGTCACTGGTAACCCCAAAAGTGTCAAAAATGGCAGGCAAGGGTTCGATCTGTCCGCCGGAATGTCGCAGTCCCGCAAAAAAAAAAATCGCAGATCGCCGCCATTACTCGTTAAAAAAAAAAAACAACAAAAATTACAAAAATCTTTCCCTTAGTTAGTAAACGCAATAACTTTTGCGCAAACCAATCAAAATACGCTTTTGCAATTTTTTTTTACCAAACATAGGTAGCATAAAACAAATTGGCCTAAATGTTAAAACATTTTGATTTTTACATTTTTTTGGGGGGAATTTCATATAAAAAAATGTGAAAAAACAAAATTTTTGTAAAATCTTACCTGTAAAATTCCTTTCACCGAGTCCTCCGACAGTCGCCGCCCCTTCATATTCATCACTAATGGGGTTATTGACCTTTGCTCCGCAGGAGTAGCTAGGCAACAAAATTTGTTAATATCAAAGCTTTTAGCATATCCCACCCCTAGGGGGTGGTCCCCTCAGTCAATACCTCCCTGCTTCCTGCATTCCCAGCTCAGTTTCAGTAGCATAGCAGTAGAGTACATAAACAAACCCCAAAAGAGGGGCGGGGGCGGCGACTGTCGGAGGACTCAGAGAAAGGAATTTTACAGGTAAGATTTTACAAAAAGGCCGACAGTCGCCGCCCCTTCATATTCATCACTAATGGGGACGTCCCATAGCAGTGTAGACATGAGGGGTGGGAAAAAACGTAGCCGCGCCTAAAGCAACGCAGTACCCACATCAGAGAAAAAGGAACCTTACCAAAGTAAGAAAACCAACTGGGCAACAGGAAAAAAACGTGCTCAAAAGGAGCAACAACCCAGGAAAACAAGTAACCTAGGGATAAGACATCCCAACAGCCAAGGACCCAAAACAAGGGACCCTAAGGCACTGCCGCACTAAGAACTTTATGGCCAAAGGAAGCATCCGCCGATGCCTGAACATCCACCTTGTAGAATTTGGAGAAGGTGTGAACTGACGACCAAGTCGCCGCCTTACACACCTGGGCCACAGAAGCCCGATGATGACAGGCCCAAGACGTACTCAGAGATCTGGTAAGAGTGCGCCTTCACAGGGAAAGGAGGAACCTTCCCCTTCAAAAGCATAGGCCTGCTCAATGGTCTGCCTGATCCATTTGACGATGGTAGAAGCCGACGCCGCCATGCCCTTCCGAGGTTCCTCAGGAAGGACGAATAGGGAATCCGACCTGCGAAAGGATTTAGTCGACGACAAGTAAACCCTGATCGCCCGAACAACATCCAAGGAATGTAAAGCCACCTCCTTCGGATGTTTTGGCCTCGCGCAAAGCGAAGGCAAGACAATGTCCTCATTGAGGTGAAAATCCGAGATCCTCTTCGGAAGAAAAGACGGGTTAGGTTGCAAGACCACCTTATCCAAGTGAATCACCAAATATGGAGAGGTGCAGGACAAGGCTGCCAGCTCCGACACTCTGCGAGCCGAAGTGATCGCCACCAAAAAGGCAACCTTCTTGGACAACAGAGGTAACGAGATCTCCCTGATCTTTTCAAAAGGAGCATGTTGCAACACGGACAGAACAAGGTTCAAGTCTCATGGAGGCAAAGGCTCCCTCCTAGGAGGGACCAGGTGTCGCACCCCTTGAACAAAGGTGCTAACCAAAGAGTTAGACGCCACAGGGCGTTGAAAGAGAACGGCCAGCGCAGAAATCTGACCCTTAATCGTGGCCAACGCCAAACGCTGGTCCACGCCCGTTTGAAGGAAAGCCAACACTCTCGATACCGAGTAGGAGCGAGGGGAATACCCCCTGGACTCACACCAGGCAAAATACGCCTTCCAAGTACGGTAGTAAATCTTCCCCGAAGAGGCTTTTCTAGCCTTGATCAAAGTGGGAATGACCTCAGGGGAGAGACCCCTATCCTTCAGGACCTGGCTTTCAACAGCCAGGCCGTTAAAGCCAGCGACTGTAAAGCAGGATGGAATATCGGTCCTTGAGACAGGAGATCTCCTCGAAGAGGCAGACGCCACGGAGCGTCTACCGCCAGATTCACGAGGTCTGCGTACCAAGACCGGCGAGGCCAGTCTGGCGCCACCAGAATCACTGTGTGCGGTTCCGAGGCCAACCTGCAAAGGAGCCTTGACAGCAGCTGAATCAGTGGAAAGGCATACATCAGACGATACTGATGCCAGGGTGCCACTAACGCGTCTGAGGCGTCTGCCCGAGGATCGCGCGTCCTTGCCACGAACCTTTCCACTTTGTTGTTTAGACGAGACGCGAACAGGTCCACATCTGGGGAACCCCACTTCGCGCACAACATCTGAAAGACATCCGGGTGAAGGGACCAATTCTCCCTGGTCCAGGGTCTGGCGACTCAGATAATCCGCCTGCCAGTTCTCCACCCCCGGAATGTGAACTGCAGATATCGCCGGGACGTGCGTCTCGGCCCAAGACAGAATGTCGGCTACTTCCCGAGCCGCTCAGGCACTCCTGGTGCCCCCTTGTTGGTTGATGTAGGCCACCACTGTGGCATTGTCCGTCTGCACCCGAACCGGACGGCCCTGAAGCCTGTCCGTCCAACGCAGAAGGCAGAGATTTATCGCTCGCAATTCCAGAATTTTGATCGGAAGGGAGGATTCCTCCTCCGACCAAGTTCCCTGGGCGGACAGAACGCCCAGAACACCACCCCAGCCCGACAGGCTGGCATCCGTGGTGATCACCGTCCACGAGAAAGGGCGAAAAGACTTGCCCCCCGACACCGCCGGGGACTGGAGCCACCACAGAAGATCCCTTCTGGTATGATGACTCAATGAGATCCGTAGATCCAGAGATTGCGGTCGCCCGTCCCACTCGGCCAGAATCTCCGCCTGGAGACCCCGCGTGTGAAACTGGGCAAAAGGGATCGCCTCGAAAGCCGAGACCATCAATCCCAGACACCTCATACACGTCCGGAGGGACGAGTACTGATTGTCCCTGAGGGACTTGACTGCGTCCTGAAGCGTCCGGAGCTTGTCTTCCGGCAGGAAGACCTTCGCTTGAACAGAGTCCAGGATCATCCCCAGGTAGGGAAGACGAACCGACGGACACAGAGTTGACTTTGGAAAATTTATCGTCCACCCGAACTCCTGCAGAGTCTGCATCGTGATGGACAGGTCGTTCACCAGGCCCTGACTGGTCGCAGACCGAATCAGGATATCGTCCAGATACCCCAGGACAGAAATGCCCTGGGCTCTCAATAAAGCCAGAACCGGCGCAAGCACCTTGGTGAAAACCCGCGGAGCCGAAGCGAGACCAAAGGGTAACGCCACGAATTGGTAATGATCCTCCGCAATGGCGAATCGAAGGTACCTCTGGTGACCCTCGAAAACGGGAATGTGAAGATACGCATCCTTCAAAATCGATGGAGGCCATGAATTCCCCCGGAACCAGGGCAGCCACCACCGAGCGCAGGGATTCCATGCGGAACTTGCGAACCCGCACAAAGTGGTTCAGAGCTTTCAAGTCCAGAATCGGACGCACCTTGCCCTCCTTTCTGGGCACAGTGAACAGATTGGAATAGAACCCCCGAAATCTGTCCCGATGAGGCACCAGAACCACCACTCCCTGGGCCCGCAGGTCCCGCACCGCCAGGTGCAGATCCTGCAAGCGCTCCGGAGTCAGCTGAATGTTTGAGGGGAAAAATCTGCCCGCCGGCCGAGAGAGAAACTCGATCTTGTATCCAGATCGAACGATTTCCTGAACCCACCTGTCCCGAACGCGGTCCAGCCAGGGTTGAAGAAATCCGAGCAAACGTCCCCCCACCCCAGAACTGGGTGAGGGCGTCCCTTCAGGCCGTATAGTTATGGGCAGCGGACCCGGACTGGCCGGACTTCTGCTTACCTGCCCACGGTTTCTTCTGGGAGCCTTGGCCCTTGAAGGGCTTGCCCTTATAGTGCGACCGAAAGGCACGAAAGGACCCCTGAGAGGGCCTAAACGAGGTATTCTTCTTACCACGAACAAACTTATTCTTGTGAGTTTGGGGCAAGAGAGTGCTCTTACCCCCAGAAATTCCCTTTATCAGAGTATCCAAAGATTCGCCAAAAAGGCGAGATCCCGCGTAGGGCAAATTAGCTAAAGTCTTGCGAGAAGATTGGTCAACAGACCAACATTTCAGCCATATCAGGCGACGGTTCAATACCGCCACACTCGAAAGACGCGCAGCCAAAGGGACCAAATCTAAGTCCGCAAATACATGACACCCTGATGAATTTGATCCACCATAGCCAAAGTTGTCGGCGGGGCAGAGTCAGCCACCAGGGTGCGCCTGAGCACCTGCGTCCAATCCGCAATAGCCTGGGCCGCCATAATGGAAGCAAAAATAGGCTTCAGCATAGAACCAGCAACCGTATAAGCATGACGGGCCAGAGACTCCAATCTCCTGTCCGTCGGGTCCCGGAAAAACCGGGGTATCCTCAGCAGGGATCGCAGTGGATTTATCCAAAACCGCCACCGCGTGATCCACCTGAGGCGGCACACACCAACACTCATCAGTGGTGGGCGTAAATGGATAACGCAGCTTGAACCTACTCGGCACAGCAAAAGGCTTCTTTAAATTGCGCCATTGCTCATCAACCGCGCGCTGAAATTCCGCAGAGCAAGGAAAAACGTGCGATGTTTTGCGTTTCCTTTGCGTCCCATAAGAGGACATCAAAGCAGGAGGACATGGTTCATCCTACAAATGCAGCAAGAAGCAACCAACTCATCCATGAGTGCAAGCTCTTCAGACGAGCCAGGGGAAGAATTATCAACCCCTTCTACCTCAGCCTCCCCCTCAGACCCCACAAGGTCTAGAGATGAGTGAGACCCTGAGAAGGGCACTCCAGCCATAGCAGCCCCATCGCCCTCTGAATCAGAGGAAATAGACACTCTGGGCCGTTTGGTGGATCAATCAGCCACCAGCATCTGCACCTGAGCAGCCAAGTTCGCCACAATAGTAGCCAGATCAGCTCCCTCGGGGGATGCAGCAGCCCCCTGACCCCCCACCAAGGTGGGAGGAAACTTGCAATCCTGAGAATCCATGCCCCAGCAAAAGTAGAAAAAAAAAAAAAAGGAGTACTGCCCCTTTAAGACCGCTGCGAGCGTAGCCCACCGCACCCTACTGAATACACCGACCCCCACAGGGATAAGAACACTGGGCAAGGAATACAGGAAAAGGAAAGGTAAAAACCTGGAGAGATCACACAGGCTGCTGCCACCGATCGCTGTCCCAGAGCAAAAGGAAGTGATGCAATGACTGACCGCCCTATAAAGCCTATGTAAGGCTACACAAACATGGCCGCTCGGCTGAGGATTCCTTAGGCAAAGAGAAAATGGCGCCGACATGTGGCCTGATTGATCGCCGCCAAAATGGCGGCGTTTGGCGCCAAAACGCCGCGCCGTACCACACAGGACCGGTCACCATAAATTTGCCGCAAAAAAATGGCGGGCCGCAGTAGCGATCGCCGCACAGCATGCCTAAGCCCAGACTGCTTCATGCATTCACACAGAAGAGCGGGAGAGCCCCCCCTCGCAGCTCACACACAGGCAGCTATTCCACACAGGAATCTGACAGGGAGCTCAGCATTTACACAGACATGCAGGGTCACACAGTCCCAGACTGACACCCAAATAGACAGGTCCCCACATAGATTTACACTTACCAGTCCAGATGGCGTGGGGAGCCTTCTCCAGCGACCAAACCGCTGCACTGAGGACAGGGAGTGTCGCAGCCAGGAAGCAGTGCAACTGCGGTGCGAAACCGCAATGGCGTCCAGTGAGGTAGCCACCTCACAGATAGCATCCCTGCAGCGAACAGGGATGGGTCGTTCAATATGCCAGGGAAACCTGTGCTGAACGCTCAATGGCAGGCTGGGAAGCCCCTGGCCCTGAACCCTGGGATCCAGGGTGGCCAGTCCGAGACCCAGCTCCGCACGATCATCTTCATCCGAAGAAGCTAACTAATGCTGAAAATTAACAGCTAAGTAAAAGAAAGAGAAAAAGACTCAAAATAAAATTAAAAAGAGAATAGAGGCTGAGACTGAGAGCCCCAGCACAGGAACAGCCTGCTACTCCTAAGCTAGGCATTAGAAACTGAGTTGGGAATGCAGGAAGCAGGGAGGTATTGACTGAGGGGACCACCCCCTAGGGGTGGGATATGCTAAAAGCTTTGATATTAACAAATTTTGTTGCCTAGCTACTCCTGCGGAGCAAAGGTCAATAACCCCATTAGTGATGAATATGAAGGGGCGGCGACTGTCGGAGGACGTAAGAGAAATAGTTATTTTGGCAAAATTGATGCTCTTTTTTTGTTTATAGCGCATGATCAAAAAAAAAATCACACAGGTAATCAAATACCACCAAAAGAAAGCTCTGTTTGTAGGAAAAAAAAAGGACGTCAAATTAGTTTAGGTACAGCGTCACACGACCGTGCAATTGTCCGTTAAAGTCTCACAGTGCCGAATCGCAAAATAGGCCCTGGTCAGGAAGGGGGTAAAATCTTCCGGGGCTTAAGTGGTTAAATATGATCTACTAATGGTTGGGCTGTGCAGGGCAGTTGCAGTGCACATGCAGTGGCTGGCATTGTCCTATTTGACTACCAGCACCACACACTGGGCTTCTAGTAAAGAGTGTCATTGTTATTGGGATAAGGACCACAAACTGAGGTCCCTCAGTGGTTTAAATAGATGAACTTCACATCGATAACAGGTATCTGCTGGCCATACATCTATCACAATGCCTCACATAGCATATGTTGTCACATACATGCAAAGAGAAGAGCGCTCCAAATAGTGCAGGTAAACCAAGCAACTTTTATATAAAAAAGAGTGAATTTTACAAAAATAAGAATGCAGGCACAAAATTCCTCACCGCCATGTCCTTCCCCAATGGATGTAATGACATCACTGCGCTATGCTCTGATGTATTTAAAGCGCTGAATAACCTCAGTTTGTTTGGAGTTCTACTCTCTCTGGCAAGAGTTTACATTTGTCATGGTGGTGGAATCTTTGTTAAAAGGGAGGAGATGCTAATTAGAATTAGGAGGAGGATTTTTTTGGTCTTTGAAGGGCTAAAAACAAAGGTCAAGGTCTCACCGATTTACAGAGGAGCAATGTGCACAACACTCTGCACAAAGGCGTTAACTAAGGAATTAAGTCTACGGGCGCTGAAACAGAATTGCCTAGGGGGATATTTGCCCCTTGATGGTACTGAAGGCCAGATGCTGGCCCAGAGAAGATATGCACTTTTCCCGATATATCGGTATCGGCCTCGGAACTTGCCGATATTAACGATATTGTGTGCAGCGCACAAGTGACGTCAATGTGTGTGTTGCTCGACGTGATTCAGTGCGCTTGGCCTATTACACACGTTCTGCCATCTTAGCCCAATTCCCTCACCTTAGACCGTGTCCATTGACCGGCAGCAAGCAAACCAAGCAGCCACCCACCCAGGCACCCACAGCAGCCGCCAGCCAGCCACCCTCCACAGGGTGCCAGCCATCGACCCACAACAGAGTGCCAGCAGCCAGCCACCCACCCCACAACAGGGTGCCAGCCAGCTAGCCATCCACAACAGGGTGCCAGCCAGCAGCCACAGTAGAGCAGGGTGCCAGCCAGCCAGCAGCCACAGCAGGGTGCCAGCAAGCCAGCCACCCACAACAGGGTGACAGCCAGCAGCCACAGCGGGGTGCCAGCAAGCCAGCCACCCACAACAGGGTGACAGCCAGCAGCCACAGCAGGGTGACAGCCAGTCACCCACCCCACAACAGGGTTCCAGCAAGCCAGCTACCCGCAACAGGGTGACACCAAGCCAGTCACCGACAACAGGGTGCCAGCTAGCCACCCACCCCACAACAGGGTGCACTGCCAGCCACCCACCCCACAACAGGGTCCAGCAAGCCAGCCACCCACAACAGGGTAACACCAAGCCACCCACCCCACAACAGGGTGCCAGCCACCCACAACAGGGTGCCAGCAAGCCACACACCCACCCACTCCACAACAGGGTTCCAGCAAACCAGCCACCCATAACAGTCATAGGTAATGATTAAGCACAAGATGTATGTGTGAAATTGGTCTACATGACCCTATGTTCGTGTCTTTGGTGTCATCACTTTGTCAACACCTTGGAAATTAAAGGCAATTGGAATTCCTGGATGTGCAGCCGTTTCTTTTCTTTCAAGTTTCCCACGGAGGCGGGCCAGGGCTAGCACTCCATGTGATATTCCACCTCCCAGCTACCATCACACACCTGAAACAGCGTTTTCTCCCTTCAGTATATTAGTTTATGCATCATTCATTACAATCACATGATGTTAAACTGATGTACCTGCAAGTGAATGCTGTGTGGTTTTCCTATCAGTTTTCATGAAGGTAAGGTGTGAAGAACAAGCCTTTAATGTTAAAAATGTTAATAAACAAACATTAACATGTTCAATACCAGATGTGTGTCAAAAATTGTCTTTATTTTTCAAAACTTTAAAATGTACAAAATGCCGATACCGATACTTAGTGACCAAAATATCGGTATCGGCCCTGAAAAAAAACATATCGGTCTATCCCTAGTACTTCCCATAATAGAATTCTCACCCATGCAAAGTTATGTAAAGTTCCTGGTGCAATGATAAACTTTGTGATATTAGGAGTAGGGATGTCCCATTCCAATAGGCCCCTGCCCCTCAGCTATTAACGTCAGCAATTACGAAGCAGAATGGTGGACTGGCCCTTGGTCTGGATGATCTGGAAGAGCCCATGGAGAGTCTGCCAAGAGACTGAGTATCATATCCGCCTGGGCCAGTTTGGTGCACTGATAACTGGAATGCCCTTCATCTTGATTCTGCACAACAGACAAGAGAGGAGCAGTAGAGGGGGAAAGATTTACCTGAGCTGTGGGAGTCACCAAAGCATCCGATTGAAAGACCTGAAGGTCCCTGGACCTGGTGACAAATCTGTTCATCGCCTGGTGGAGAGTCTATTTCCCTGGATCCAGACGCTGGCCGCTGAGAAGATCCTACCTTCCATGCCTGGGATGTGGATGATGGACAGGGTTGGAATTTGCAGTTTTGCTTAAGTGAGAATCAATTCCCCCCTCTCCTTGAGTAGCACGGCTTTTGGTACTTTCTTGATGTTTGATATGGACCACTTCTGTAGCATTGTCACACTAGATTCTGGTCAGGTGATCTTGCAGCCAAGAGACCCAGCACTGGGTGGACAACTCAATTTCCCTGAGCTCCAGGATATTGTTGGGAAGCCAAGCTTCCTCTAACAAGTTCACTGCACTGAGAGGACATCCAGGTCTCTTACCCAGTGTGATAAACTGGTATCTCTCATCAGAACTTTACACATCTTTGGTAAAAGCTTTCTCAAACGCCCGGTTGAAAACACCAACGAGAGTCTGGCCTTGCAAGTCAGACACTTGGGACAGTCCAAGGACCACATCTGTTTATCTTACACTGCCAGAACATGGAGCTGTAAAGGTCTGGAGTGCAATGGAGAATATGAACTACCTCAAAAGAAGGCTACCTTCAGGCACAAGACCCTCACATAGGCATAAATCAAGAGATGCTCCTGGGACCAAAGGGTCTGGCATGAGAGCAGAGGGACAGAAATTTGTTCTGGTCCAGGAAAATCCTGTTCAGGGTCAGATCTAATATCAGACCCAGATACTCTATTGTTGAGTCCAGGGACAACTTCTGAAGGTAGAAGATGCATCTGAATCTCTGCAGAGTCTGCACTGTCCTCTGACCATTGGCTCACAGGGCTTGGGAGGACTGGCCCTTTAACAGGAGATCATACTGGTATCCCACAACATTAATACCCTGGGAACAGAGCAGAGCTAGGACCAGGGCTAACCTTGTGAAGACCCAGGGTGCCATGAACAGGCCAAAGGAGAGGGCAACAAATTGGTATTAGTGTGTCAACAGCAAAACGCAGATCGTTTTGATGGAGGAAAAGAGGCAATGACCAACTTGGGCAGTTCTTATATGCAGGGCTTGACAAATTTTCCTGAAATCTAGGAGCCAGCTAAAAAAGTTAGGAGCCAGTTTTTTTTTTAAACTAACAACCAAGCTTTATTTAATAAAACGGATACTAAATTTACACATAAATACGACTAGAACCCCACTCTCCTCTATAGCACAATTGGATGAAAACAGACTGTCTGTCTCTTTCCATCCGATGCCATCTGATCCGATCCACGGGATGGATAGAAAATAGAACCACCATCGGTCTGCTTTTGGTGGACAGGATCAGATGGCGGCAGATCACTGCTTCATAGAGGAGAATCAAGGGTCCGATCAGGTCTGCCTGAAAAACTGACAGGCGGACCTGATCAGACAGCCCGTGTGAAAGGGGCCTTCGGCTGTGGCATGGCGATGAGGGAAAAAAAAAAAATTATATATTTTTTTTTATTTATATATATATTTTTTTTTTAATAATTGGAAAAAAATATTTATTTTTTTATTTTTTTAATAATTAAAAAAAAAAGAAAAAAATATTTTTTTTTTTTACATTTAAAAAATAAATTAAATAAATAATAATAACCACACTCCCTGTCAAAGGTAACTAACTGGACAGGGAGATGGTAATGAATTGAGAACAAAAAGGCAGTGGAAACAGTCATTACAACAGTCATTACTCCCGGCCTCCACAAGAGGGCGCCAGTTCCCCATTGGAAGCCTGTCATCTCAAGTAGGCCGAAAAGCCGGGGCCTCAATTTTCGGACGGCCCGGAAGTCCGTGCACGGAAGTCCGGGCAAAAATGACAGGACACCTTCTGCAGGGCACCCCAGGCACCAGGTCGCTAATTCTATTCGCAAATGCGACCTGGCGCCCGGGGATTGTCGAGCCCTGCTTATATGGCACTTAGAACATGCAGGAACAAGTTGAATGTTTTCAGATCCAGAATGGGCAGAGTGTTTCCAATTGCCTTGGAAACAGTGAACAGGTTTGAGTAAAAAATCTCTCCTTGTTTGGAACAATGACTCTGAGTGAAGCTGCTAAATATCAATGGAGGAGATCTACTTGTTTTTGCCAGGAAGATGGTAAAACCTAAAGATGGAAGTTTACTTCCTCTTTAACCTTACTTACCGTGAGGAAATCAAAGGGGAAGTTAGAACCACAGCCAGTTTATCCCTGCACATGTCCCCTTTTGCCTAGTAAAGTTATCATCAGGAAAGCTAGCAAGGGAACATCTCTCTAACGAAGCCACAGATAGCAGCAAAACAGGGAGGTTAGAATTCTTCCTTGCTCTATCAAACATTTTGTTCAGACCCCAATTAACCTTTATTCATAAAGAACACATACATTGTGCAAAATTGTACATTCAGAACAATAACAGTACATGAACACCATAAACATGAAGCAAAATGAATGAGAGCACTGCTTACAGGAACCTGATGAATCATGGATGACTAGCATTCATATGTTACCAGGAAGTAAGCTTACTCACCAATACAGCTGGCAGGAGTCTATTAAAAGTAATGTCTTCAGCGTCAGTATCTGTTTTGCTGGAACTGCTATAAAACAGAATTGCTGTATTGGGTATGCTATAATGTGCAAGTCAAGCTAAAACCTATTGGCTGGCTTATCTAAAACAGGACTTTTTGATGAATGTGCTAAAGTTTGAAAAAAAGGGAATAAAGACATTCACTCACGATAGCCAAAACTTTTAAAAAACTTTTCAAAGTCTGCAAAGAGAAGAGAAAGTTTTGAACCACTAACTTTTTTTATTTTAATTGTTCTGTGTGTTCCCAATGTTGTAAAGGGTGTTTAGAGACAGGAGATGACTGGAAATCTGTCCACTAGCGACAGCAACTAAAACATATGTATACCTTATGTTTTAACTAGGTGATATGAAATCTCCCCACCTGGGCCACGGAAAATAAAAACACTTTCCTGGTATATCTAGAAACACAGCAGGGAATGGTTAAACCACTACCAATTTTCTTTTTGCTGTCTGCATCCTATTCAGGAGAAACAGAAAATCTTTTCAATGTAAGGGGAAATGATCATGTTGTCATTGGGAACAAGCATCCCCATTGGAAGATTTCTACCTCCTATTTTACATTGGAAGGTTTCTACCTCCTGTTTTTTAATGACAGCTGTAACATTTTTAACCTCTCATCACTTTCTGCCAGTGACTATGGTAATCCTAAATGATATAAATTATAATAAAACAGCGCTACCAGGCGTGTGAAAATACTAAATAAACATGAATTACAAATCCATACACACGTCGCCAGTTTAAACTTTTCCTGTATGTCACCACGGCTGCCAAACAGACCATAGCGAAGGCCTGGAAAACTTCCTCCCTTTGTTTCCTGACCATGAAAAATAGAGTCACTCAAGCTATGATCCATGCTAAAACTGAAGCTATCCTGCTGGATAAACTTATACCTTAGGAAAAGATCTGGAAACCCTGGATTGACAACTGTCTTCCGATAGGCTTTGATGAATCCCTTGTACTAGCTTGACCTGTGGTTACCGACTCCCTGCTGGCTTTGTCGGCCTGAACCACATCAGTGGCCCGGGACTCCCTCCGGGCACCCTTCCTCCCCCACATAACCCCCCCCCCCACTGATTTGCCCTTCCTTTCCCCCCCTATCCTTCTTGCCCCTCTTACTCCCTTCTTTTTCTCCCCCCCCCTTATTGCCTCGAGTTGGCCGCTACCTAATTTGTTTCCCTATTGTGGCTGGACCACTAACTTTTGCTGCACTACGGCCTCCCTTTTTGCCCTACCCCCAGCCGCCCCTGAGCACTGTGTTTATCCTTTGTACCTGTATTCCGGGCGCCCAGCTTGCCCCTTTCCTATTCCTTAACCTGATTGTTATGCTACTACTTGCTGTTCATAATGTCATTTTGACGTGTATTCATCTGTTATGCACCACTGTTACCTATTGGTATTGTTTTGTACTACATTCCTTCTGCCTTAATAAAAAAACGTTTGAACAGAATTACAAATCCATAATATAATAAAGTGCACTAGTGACAAAAAATCAGGACCATTCAGTAATACTGATAATAATAAAGTGCACCAGTGACAGAAATCTAATACCATACAATTATATGACAATAAATATTGTAAGGTGCCGAAAAAATATAAATGACAAATGTTGTAAAGTGCAAGAATGTGCAATGAGTGCCAAAGTGCTAAATCAGGTGCACTTTGGCACTCATTGCACATTCTTGCACTTTACATTTATAGTCATTTATATTTTTCCGGCACCTTACATTATTTATTGTCATTAATATGATTGTATGGTATTAGATTTCTGTCACTGGTGCACTTTATTATTAGTATTACTGAATGGTCCAGATTTTTGTCACTAGTGCACTTTATTATATTATGGATTTGTAATTCATGTTTATTTAGTATTTTCACACGCTTGGTAGCGCTGTTTTATAATATTTTATACATTTCTTGGTTTTTACCTAAGTGAGCAGCAGCTGCAGGTGATATTAGCTTGCATCACTTTAGCGCGGGTTTATTATTTGTTCACAATCAGTACTGATAATATAATTAGAGGGGACAGAGCAATAAAAACTTGACATATGTTCTAGCCCTTCCATAATATCCAAAATAAACATGACATGAAATATGTAGAACAATCAGAAATGCAGAATAATATGTGACAACCATGGTTTGCTGTGTGTGTGTGGATAGAAATATGTGGTGGGCTTGTTCGTAGAACAGCTTTCCTTTAAAATCTCGGTTTCACTTTGTTATGCCTAATACACACAATGAGAAAAATCAGACAAAAAGTACCGCTTTCAAAGCTATTGTACAATGATCTGATCTATTGTACACAGCTTTCGAGAGCCAATCCCAACAGTTCATGCGAAATTGACTGAAGGGACAGCAACAAAAATCTCTTGTACGATACTAGAACGAACAAATTTAATTTAAACAGTACATTATTCACCCAGAAAAAAATCAAGTGACCAAGACCATGCATGCTAAGAAACGAGAGAATACACATTACATCACTTTCAAAGTTGTATTCTGTCATACTTAAATTTTCGTAACTTTAGTAACCTCTTCATTTACTATATGAGACTAGCATAAAAACTGATTATTTGTCCCATATTCTCATCATGTGTACGAAGCTTTATGGGGCCCGCCGTCAGGACTAAGCTATGTCCAGCTGTCATTCAACTGTCTCCCAACAGCCCTTCATTGGCCATTAAGCCTTTTCTTCGAAGAGCAAGTAAACAGGTGGGCAGATCTCAGGTTGTGATGACCTCAGGTTCTGGTCAATGCAGTGAAGGTAAACTGCTCTAAACAATAATTTGGACATAATGAAGACTTTTACTTCATAAGCACAGAGATACTAAGCTTAAAACGACACAATTTCATATGTTCCCTATTTTCCCTTTATTATTTTACAAAAAAAAAAAAATACAACATCAAAAAGAACATACATTACTCATATGAACAGAAACAAAAATTAAATATATAATACACAAAAATGGGAAGTAGCAGCAGTTGTACTATGATGTGTGCATCATACATGGTCATGCAAGTCAACCAGTTATTTTCCGAGAGGAAAGATCACTATAGAGTACAAACTAAGCTACTTCCTTAACTACCATGGTAACTCAGCTGGACACCCCTTATTTACCTAAAACATTTGAACAGCAAGAAACCTCTTCCCTTAGCTCTACGGCCTCACCTAAATTCTGGTTACATTTTCCACAGTTTACCTGAAGCTCCATTTGCAGCAGAAGGCTGATTGCGCTTTGCAGGGGGGGGGGGGGGGGGGGACACAATTCCCTACAAAAAAGGTTGCTGGATTACACTCACGCGGGGCTAAGGATTTTGAGGAGGTATCCTCACCTTGCATCCAGAAAATATTTAAGCACTTCACTTTTTCAACATTTTGTTATGTTACAGCCTTATTCCAAATTGGACTAAATTCGTTATTTTCCTCAAAATTCTACAGACAATATCCCGTAAGAGCAACATGAAAGAGATTTGTTTGAAATCTTTGCAAATTTATAAAAAAAAAAAAAATCACATGTTCATATGTATTTACAGCCTTTGCAATGACACTCAAAAATGACCTCAGGTGCATACTGTTTCCACTGATCATCCTTGAGATGTTTCTACAACTTGGAGTCCACCTGTGGTAAAGACAGTTGATTTGACATGATTTGGAAAAGCACACACCAGTCTTAATAAGGTCCCACACTTAAAGCGGAGTTCCACCCAAAATGGAACTTCCGCTTTAGGTAGTGCTAACCCCCTGACATGCCACATTTGGCATGTCATTTTTGGGGGGGGGGGAGCGGGTACCTAGTTTTGACAGGTACCCGCTCCCACTTCCGCTCAGAGCGCCGCGGAGCCCTGAGCGGAAGTTCTCCTCTCCTCCTCCCTCCCTGCAATCTTCTGGGACATGTCAGAGGTCCCAGAAGATTGCCGGCCAATCACGACGTGTAGCGCAACTCGCGCATGCACAGTGCGTACCCAGCTGTGAAGCTGCAAACTGTCACAGCCGGGTGCCCACACCAGTGATGCCGGCGCCGGAGAGCAGAGAGGGAGAAGAGCGAGGCTTCGGGCTGCCGCATCGCTGGACCGTTGGACAGGTGGGTGTGTTAGGCTGGAACTCCGCTTTAACAGTGCATGTCAGAGCACAAACCAAGCCATGAAGTCCAAGGAATTGTCTGTAGACCTTCCAGGCAGGATTGTATTGAGGCACAAATCTTGGGAAAGGAACAGAAAAGTTTCAGCAGCTTTGAAGGTCCCAATGAGCACAGTGGCCTCCATCGTTCGTAAATGGAAGAAGTTTAGAACCACCAGGACCCTTCCTAGAGCGGTCCGCCGGGCCAAACTGAGCGATCGGGGGAGAAGGGCCTAAGTCAGGGAGGTGACCAAGAACCCAATGGTTTCTCTGTTTAGAGAGGAGAACCTTCCAGAAGAACAACCATCTTTGCAGTACTCCACCAATCAGGCCTGTATAGTAGATTGGCCGGACAGCAGCCACTCCTCACTAAAAAGGCACATGACAGCCTGCCTGGAGTTTGCCAAAAGGAACCTGAAGGGCTTTCAGACCAGGAGAAACAAAATTCTCTGGTCTGATGAAACAAAGATTGAACTCTGGCCTGAATGGCATGCTTCATATGTCTGAAGGAAGCCAGAAACCGCTCATTACCTGGCGAATGCCTTCCCTTTAATGAAGCATGGTGGTGGCAGCATCATGCTGTGAGGATGTTTTTCAGTGGCAGGAACTGGGAGACTAATCAGGATAGAGGGAAAGATGAATGCAGCAATGTACAGGGACTGCTGATCATCCTTGATGAAAACCTGCTCCAGAAAGCTCTGGACCTCTGACTGGGGCAAAGGGTTATCTTCCAACAGGACAACAACCCTAAGCACACAGCCAAGATAACAAAGGAGTGACTACAGGACAACTCCATGAATGTCCTTGAGTGGCCCAGCCAGAGCCCAGACTTGAACCTGACTGAACATCTATGGAGAGATCTAAAAAATGGCTGTGCACCAACGCACCCCATCCAACCTGATGGAGCTTGAGAGGTCCTGCAAAAAAGAATGGGAGAATCTGCCAAAAAATAGGTGTGTCAAGCTTGTAGCATCATGCTCAAAAAGACGTGAGGCTGTGATTGGTGCCAAAAGTGCTTCAACAAAGTATTGAGCAAAGGTTATGAATACTTATGTACATGGGATTTTTTTATTTTTAATACATTTGCAAAGATTTCAAACAAACTTCTTTCATGTTGTCATTAAATAATGAATTTAATCTATTTTGGAATAAGGCTGTAACATAACAAAATGTGGAAAAAGTAAAGCACTGTAAATACTTTCTGGATGCACTGTATGTAACAATGGAAAGGATCATCGGGCAAACCAAAGTCTTTTTTTTGGGAGGTTTGCTGTATAAAGAGCAGTGGAAACCTACTGTGAGAAATACACAGTACTACAGACTTGTGATTAATTGTAAGACTGGTGAAAATACCTATAGAACTTTGTGTGCAGTGGAGTCTTAATTCAGCTACCTATCTCAAAATTGAAATTGAAATACAAAGAACATTTTCTGCTCACCGCTCAAATTTCTATTGGGAAAACATTGCAATTTACAGCATGTGGAAAGAAATTTGTTTTACCAGCAACAATGCACCAAAGGTATCAGGAAAAGGGTTGATTCACAAACTGTACTTGTCACCCATACAAAGCGGAGGTGGTCAATTGAGATTTAAAGGTTATGTTATAAACCACTTACAGATAATACATGTATAAGTACATAAAGCACCACTAAAGGTCTATCAGGTATTTTTGAGAAGTCCGTTAGTCATGCATGTATTTTCGCTCTAGGTAAGCTCATTAAAAAAGGGTATTAAATCTTTTGCATTCAGGACACTGAACTTCGCTTAAATCACTGTGGCGTTATGAACACATGAGAACTTGCTATTTAGAAAACATACTTTGAGACACTATTGACACTGAAAGACAAGAGAGGCTAGAAAATGTCTGGGGTGGTGAAAGCCCGCCTTAGGTGATCAACTTCTATTTGTTTGGGGGCCACAGCAATGGCTAATTGTTAGTCTTGATCTGTAGTTTTAGGTGAACTATTGCTTTGGCATAAACATAGGTTATAAGAAAATCCCACAGCTATGAAGGTTTCACTTATTTTGGAAATGGTCAGTCATGTCCCAATAAATCTTAGCGGCCTAATTCTCCTTTACAACATTATGCCGTCAAAAGAAAAGTGGCTTAGGCACCAACAGCGACAAAAAAAAAAAAAAAAAAAAAACACACCACAATACAAACATGTTCTGCCAAATTAGGCCAAAGAAATCCTAGATTTGAACACATAATGCACATATTATAGCAACAATTTGTACTTTCATCTTCAGAAGTCCTTTATTACGAAATTGCAACTACAGTTTGCATACGAAATACCAGAACTGAAGAGCCATCCACCCAAAAATATATTCCAGCTGTGGGTAGTTGACTACAGGTTGATCACCCACCAGGCTCCTTATATTATTCAAGGAATAAGGAGGTGAAAACACTACATCAATGATTTCCGCTGTTTTACTCTTGCCTCAGAATTTCCCATTTATTTTACATCAGAGAATTTAACAGAAAATGTGGACACTCTTATTTTGAACTCTAGTTGCAGTACTAGAAGGTAGAACTATTTTGAACTCTAGTTGCAATACTAGAAGGTAGAACTAGAAACTCTTGCATTTATATTTTGATCAAGACTAACATACAACCCAACTATGTCTAACCTGGTGCTTTAAAGTAAACCTGTCATATGAAGTGCGCATCCAACTCTTTTTTTATAATGTACTTAAGACTTAGCTGCTAAGATTTAATAGGGACATGAGTGACCATTTCCAAAATAAATGAAACCTTCATAGCTGTGGGATTTTCTTATAACTTAGGTTTATGCTGAAGCAATAGTTCTCTTAAAACTACAGATCAAGACTAACCATTACCCACTGCTGTGGCTCCTCAGCAAATGGAGGTTGGCTTTCACTACCCCAGACGTTTTCTAGCCTCGCTTGTCTTTCAGTGTCAATAGTGTCTTAAAGTATGTTTTTTAAATTTCCTTAATAACAGGCTCATTGCCCACAAAGGTCTTTACTTCTGCCCCAAACAATTTCTGACAAACCCAGGCATGTGACACAGTGGATCGAATCGAGAAAGACTAAAATCTAACAGGGAGAGTGATAGGTGTCCTGGGAGCCAGGCATCAAGTCAAAGCCTGCTGTGTGATAGTGAATGGCAATCTCAGCCTGGAACCCCGCCAGGCCACGACCCCAACGTGTCCTACTCCGCCCACCAGAGCTTACTCATGGAGAATACCCATAAGTAAGCTCTGATGGGTGGAGCGAAACACATTGGGGGCATGGCCTGGCGGGGGGCTTTAACTTGATGTGCAGCTCCCAGGACACCTATCACTCTCTACCATTGCCTGGAGCATAGACAAGCTCCGTTCCCAGCCAGCACTCACAGCGGTGGGCAAAAGGTCTTCATTCCCATACAACTTGAGCTGCTCACACACATAACTTAAAGAGTAAGTAAATCCTCTGAAAAAAAAAAAAAAAAGCTGTAAAGACAAAAGGCATAATGAGTTAGTATGCATCGCATACTAGCTCATTATGAAGTTCTTACCTAAAAACTAAGCCCCCGCAGTGCCACCCACTCAGCAACAGGATGGCTGACATGTTTGGCCGTCCTGCTTCCTGGATCGGGTCCTCCAGCCATGTGCGCGGGAGCCGCCGTTCACGGCACAGGGCTCTGAAGAACAGCATGAGTGGCCGTTCCTTCAGAACGCATGCGCCGATGGCTGCATGCACTGTAAATATCTACTAAACGGTGCAAGTTTAGGAGATATTTATAGCACCTATAGGTAAGCCTTAAAGCGGTAGTATACCGCTTTTTTGTGACTTAACTACAGGTAAGCCTATAATAAGGCTTACCTGTAGGTAGAATTAATATCTCCTAAACCTGCACGGTTTAGGAGATATTTGCAGTGCATGCAGCCGCTGACGCAAGCGGCGTATGCTTCCTTGCCGGGAAGTGCCGGAAAATGACTCCCGGACATCATCGCGGCTGCGGCCACTCCAGCGCCGGAGCCGCCGAACCCGGAGGAGACGCCGAGGGATCATGTCAGCTCCCACAGCGGTGTCGGGGGGTCCGTGTCTGGGCTTCGTTCTAAGGTAAGTATTTCATAATGAGCTAGTATGCGATGCATACTAGCTCATGCCTTTGTCTTGCAGGGTTTTTTTTTTAGTATACTACCGCTTTAATATAGGCTTACCTCTAGGTAAAAGTCTTTAAAGTGGGTTTACAACCACTTTAAAACCTCACGAGGGCTGCATAATATCTACTGTATCCTGCATTTATTTACTGAGGGCCACACCAAGATAAATTTAATAAAACATCATGGGACTTGGGAACTTAACATTATAGTAAACAAGGCAACTTACAAAACTTATTTCTAGAGAAAGGGTTCATAAAACCTTTCCTGAAGTATTTAGCTGCAATATTATGTAAGGAAATGTAATTTATCAACTGGAAAACAGCTGGGGGTGCATCATTTATTTTTTTCTAAACCTAAAACCACTTAGAGCCACAGAGAAACAGCGTTTTTGACACGTCTGCTCTAACTAAAAATAGCAATTAAAGCGGAAATATACCCATCGATCTTCATTGATCACCAAACCAGTTTCATTCAAGGCAAGTCATGAATGATAACTGCCATGGCTGCTTGTGCTTGCAACAGAATGTTCAAGCCATTAAAGAGTTGGCTTGATAACTGATCACATATGCTGGCCCATGGCAACTGCAGGTAGAGGCTAAGATGGCAGCTTCCTTAGCTGTAAAAGAGGGTAAAGTTCCACTTTAAGGCCTAAACAGAACAGCACCCATAGAATTAGGAAGGTTCTCCAGGTGATGGATTGAAAATATACATTTTGATGCCAGTTCTTCAGCTATATCATAGTCTGTACACTTCTGGAGCCAGGTTTACTCTAACTGTAAATATTTCATAATTTTTTATTTAACATAGCCCTCTCTTTTTCTCCATTTTGAGCCAAACTAAACAAAATGAAAGATTGCTTTAAGCGCAAAAGATTTTTTTTACAACAGGAACTCAAAACACATCAACTGAGGTAAACAGATTCAGGCTCTTATTTTAATCTCTATAAACAAAACAGCAGTACATTGATTGAGTGGCCGTATATTCGTACAGACTAAGACGCACATTTTATCAAAGTGTAGTGCAATTCTAGAACAGATTTCATAGAACAAAGGCATTGGTTCCATTCTCACAATGAGTCACGACCAACAAACATAAGAAAAAAAAAAAAGTTATGCACACAAAAAAAATTTTTTTTTACTAAAAGTTTTTTCTCCTTATATATTTAATTTCTGGGTTAAAAAAAGTAGTCCATAAACTCTTGAGGTGTAAGGTGTTTTTATATATTCAAAAAGGTAGAAGCTATCTTTTTGGCATGCAAATAATTCTTCCCATAGGGAGCACACTGTTTAGGTCTCTGTTGTCTCGTAATATGACCCATGCCTGAAAAAAAAAAAAACATTTTGATCAGGAAACATGTATACTGGAATTCACACAGTTGTAATGTACATAAATGAACTGCCTTATCTGCCAAAGGATTTGTAATGCTTCCTAGACACTTCTTCACTTGCGACTGCTCCCTGGCTGCAATTACATACGAGAACCCCAGCGGAGGTTCCCACAATTAGCCGCCCCATTGAAAGCAATAGGCAAACCAGATATCGCTGATCCAGGTGGATCTACTGGGCTGGAAGTGAACAGGCTCCTGGATCGGGGTGCATGCCTTGCCACTGCTGCAGAAGGTATTGAACCAATGAATGAGGAATGGCCGCTCTTCCCATAAGGATGCAATCAAAATTTATTGAGAGAAAATAAAATCCAGCATAGAGGTTACAGGCAAAGGCAGGGGACAGAAGGACAAAGCACGCTTAGTCGTGTGAAACATATCATCCTTCTGTCCCCTGCTTTATACCTGTAACATCCGTGCTTGATTATTTTCTCTCAATAAATTTTGATTGCATCCTTATGGGAAGAGCGGCCATTCCTCATTCATTGGTTCAATACTTTCTGCAGCAGTGGCAGGGCATGCACACCGATCCAGGAGCCTGTTCACTTGCTTCAATTTGAAAGAAATGGGCAGCTGCTGGCTCTCGCAGCTTATTGCACCTACATACATGTAACTGTCTATGCTGCGATCATATGTGAGTGATTGGCCCTTGATGCAGGCAGTCTGGGATAACTGTTCTGAGGAGGAGCAACAAGACACTGATAATTTAACTGTTCACTCCACTATCTACTTCTGTTAAACTGGTTGTAAAGTCTCATTGTTCTTTACCTTAAGGCATTCTATGCATTAAAGGGAAAAAAATGGATTTTTGTAAAATCTTACCGTAAAATCCTTTTCTCTTAGCTCATTGACAGACGTAGTCCTCGGTGATACACCACCTTCGGGTTATGTTGCCTCCACAGGAGCAGGACTAGACAGGAAATTAAAAAGCTCTGGCCACACCCTAGGGGCAGTCCCAGAGGGTATATCCTCTCTCTCTCTGCCTCAGCAAATCAGTTATGTGAAAAAGCAGGCTTTAGAGATTTTAACCCAACCCAACTCAAAAACAGAGGGGCGGGGACTACGTCTGTCAATGAGCTAAGAGAAAAGGATTTTACGGTAAGATTTTACAAAAATCCATTTTTCTCTAGCGCTCATTGACAGACGTAGTCCTCGGTGATACACCACCTTCGGGACGTCCCAGAGCAGTATCACAACTGAGGGGTGGGAAAATGAAATCAAATCCCAATCTAGAAGGCCCAACCGGTGCCAACTAGAAGTTTACAATGCTCATCCTTAATGATGAGACTTAACAAAAAGAGAAAAATTTTTTTTTTTTTTTTTCAAACAGAAAAAAACCCTCGAGGTAGACCACCGGTCTCCTCAAATTGCGGCCTGCAAAACCTTGCGGCCAAATGAGGCATCCGCCGATGCCGTCACATCAATTTTATAGAATTTTGTAAAGGTATGTACCGACGACCAGGTGGCCGCCTTACATACCTGGACCACTGACGCCTGATGGCGAAAGGCCCAGGAAGTACTGAGCGCTCGAGTGGAGTGCGCCCTAACAGGGAACGGAGGACTCTGACCCTTAATAGAATAAGCCTGTACCACCGTTTGTCTAATCCATTTGGCAATGGTCGCGGCAGATGCAGGCAAACCCTTTCTGGGGCCATCCGTGATCACAAAAAGTGAATCCGTCTCACGGAATGATTCCGTAGCTTTCAGGTATACCCTGATTGCCCGAACCACATCTAAGGAATGCAACGCATGTTCCCGATGATGCTTGGGCTGAGGACACAAGGAAGGTAGTACAATATCTTCATTCAGATGAAAATCTGAAACCACCTTAGGAAGAAAGGATGGCTTAGGATGAAGTACTACCTTATCCCTATGAATCACTAGGTATGGGGACTGGCATGATAATGCAGCCAGTTCTGACACCCTGCGAGCAGAAGTAATAGCCACCAAGAAGGCCACCTTCTGGGATAAAGTAAGCAAGGGAATCTCCCTGATGTTTTCAAAGGGAGGTTTCTGTAGAACCGACAAAACCAAATTAAGATCCCAGGGCGGTAAGGGCGCGCGGACTGGAGGAGCCAGGTGCCGCACCCCCTGGATGAAATTCCGCACCAAGGACTTGGTAGCTAAAGGTTTCTGAAAGAAGATTGCTAATGCTGAAACTTGACCCTTGATGGTGCTCAAGGCTAGCTTCTGCTCAACCCCTTGTTGCAAAAAGGCCAATATTCGAGTCACCGAATAGGTACGTGGAGGAAAACCTAAAGATTCGCACCACGCAATATAAGTCTTCCATGTGTGATAATAGACCTTGCTGGAAGTCGCTTTCCTTGCTTTAATAAGGGTAGGAATGACTGAAGTAGACAAACCTCTGTCCTTCAGTACTTGGGTCTCAATGGCCAGGCCATTAAACCCAGCGACTGTAAAGCATGATGGTAAATTGGTCCTTGAGACCACAGACACTCCCTGAGACGAAGTTCCCACGGAACGTCTGCGACTAGCATGTCCAAGTCGGCCAGGCCGGCTTGAGGAGGCCAACCTAGAATTTCTAGGACCACTGGCGCTGATAGAATCTGAACCAGGCGTCCCTAGAGGTATCTGGCCCCAACCATCCGAGAAAGTCTGGTCGTTTTCTGTTCCCACACATTTATCAGATACCTGATTGTTATCAGGAAGGGTGATCTTTTCTGGTTGAACCTCAGGGACCGAAGTCACCCGACTAGAGGCTAATTGGCCTATCTGGTCAACCAGATCCGATTCCTGTGAGGTATAGGGACTAATCTTAGGAAAAGGTAAAGGAAAAGATCTATTCAGGGAACGGTAACTACCGCTTCCTGTAGTACTTAAATGTTGGAAGGGAAGAATCGCACCGGTAGTAGTGGTTGAAGCTCGATCTAATGTCCTGAATACCGGTGAAAACGTCCCCCCACCCTGAAACTGGGTGGGGGCGCACCTTCAGGCTGTGTACTCCTTTGCTTCGGGTTTGGCTGGGTTGGTCCTCTGCTTGTCCGACCAGCCCTTCTTGAACCCTCCTGGAGGGGTCTTGCCTTTCCCGCTAGTACCAGCCGGGCGCCCTTTATGGGCGGTAAAGAAAGGTCCTCGCTTGTTGCGAGGTCCCTTAGCTTTAGCAGCCTGTGGCAAAAAAGTGCTCTTGCCCCCAGTGGCATCCTTAATGATTTCATCTAGGTTGGCCCCAAATAGACGATTCCCCTGAAAAGGGAGATTTGTCAAGGTCTTTTTGGAACCTAGGTCAGCTGACCAGCATTTTAACCACAGCACACGTCTGAGGATCACCGCTGACATAGATGCATGCCCTAATAGGGGAGTAGTGTCCAAGGCTGCGTCACAGATAAACTGTAGCCCTTGTATAATCTGTTCCATCAAATCAGATGTCTCCTGGGGAATATCTTTTCCCCTAAGGTCTTGGCGTACCATCTTCGCCCATTCCGTAAGTGTCTGGGAAACTAGACCAATAACAATTACTGGTCTAAATGCTGACCCTATCAGAGAGAAGATGGTGCGGGACTCTGCTTCCATCTTTCGATCCACCGGATCCATAAAGGACGAAGTGTCCTCCACTGGGATAACTGTGGCTTTATTCAGCCTGGAAATAGGTGGATCCACCACTGGTGGTACCGTCCATTTCTTAATGATGGATTCCTCAAACGGATAGCGTCTAGCAATACGCTTGGAAATAGTAAAGGTACGTTTAGAATGCTCCCATTCTCCTTTAATCTGATTACCGAAACATTTGGGTACAGGAAAAACCTTCACCGTTTTGATGGGCTTATTAGTCCCAAAAGGAATCTCTGTTTCAGTTGCCTCTGCCGGTAAAGCCTCAAGTTTTAAGGTTTCCTGCACTGCCACAACTAGTGCGTCCACCAATGCTTCTTCCTGAATTATAGCAGGAGAAGAAGCGTCCTCCTCACTGTCTGAGGGGGCTTTACCTGGGATAACAGCCCTTGCAGAGGAACCTGCAACTGCAGTGACCATTTCTAAATCAGAGTCAGAGGTGTCAGATAGTATAGGGGTAGGCGGGGGTCGCTTCCTTGACCCCCGTCCCTGACAGGCCGCCTCCACCCGAGCCACCATAGACACCAAAATTGCTGTAAATGACTCTACACTCTGTGCACCGGCGGGTCCCGTGGCCCCCTCGAGGGAAACAGGTGGGGGAATATGTGTGGCAGGGTCCATGATAATTCCAGTCACTTCCTGGATAATATAATTCAAAAATAAAAAACTTTTTTTTTTTTTCAGACCCCCAGCGCCACAAAAAAGCCCCTTAGTGTTACCTGCTAGGGATCCCTATCGATCGAGCGAGAGAGAGAGATAGACCCCCAGGCTCACCGCTTGATGCTCAGAGTTTAACTGCAACAGGTTACAGCGCTGTCTTGACAAACAGGAAGTCTTTTGGCTGGCTGCCCAGGAAGAAAGGAGGCGGCTCCGCCCCTCTGCACGCCTTCCGGCGCCTCCTCTAGCTCCACGAGGTGTTTGGATCACCTCAAACATGGCCGCCCCCATGCTGGAGACACGAGGCTACGCCAAAATGGCGGCTCGTGCGATCCAGCAAAAAAAATGGCGGCGGCCTGTACTGAATAGCGGTGTGCTGCAGGGCACACAACACTCTCTCTGCATGGGGATTTGGCGTGGTTGGCGGTACCGGCCCTGGCGGACCGCATGGCCATTCGGGAGGCCTGCTAATAGCTGGAGATCTGATTAGGAAGGCAGTCTACATGTCCGTGGCTTCTGACTGGTAGGTAGCTTATTCTTATCACCGTAAGATTCCCAGAATGCCACAGATTATAATATTTTTAACATGTATACAATTAGATTGTTAGCTCCCAAACCAAGCCTCCTGGCTTTTTGCACATAAAATCACACTCAAAGTAGGAGGATCTGTGTCATTTACAGGATAGAGAGGGACTCTATCTTACCATACAGAGAGGGGCCCGCGTTCACCACAAGACCCGTCAGGGGAAAAGGGGGAACATACTACTCACCATACCGGAACCAGGCGGGCACCAACTCCTGACAGTACCCCTCTCCACCGGGGCGGGAGGGCTGTCGACCGATATGGACGCCGTGACTCATGGTCTTTGGCGTTTCAGCGAGACGTTTAACTCGCGGGGTCAGTCCTTTAATGGGACTTTGTCGCGGCCGACCCAGCGCGGAGCTATGGCCTGCACGCGCTCGTAGGCTGAACTGGGGTGACCACCGGATCTCAACATCCAGCCCGTCGCCCAGTTCAGCTTTCTTGCTTGAAGATCTCACAGAAACACTGGAGAAAAAAAGCTGTCTAAAAAATCCTTTAAGAAAAAAATCTTGCCAGGACCTAAGATCCCAGCAAGGTATCTAGGTCCTTACTCCTAACTAGACAGAAAATAACTGATTTGCTGAGGCAGAGAGAGAGAGGATATACCCTCTGAGACTGCCCCTAGGGTGTGGCCAGAGCTTTTTAATTTCCTGTCTAGTCCTGCTCCTGTGGAGGCAACATAACCCGAAGGTGGTGTATCACCGAGGACTACGTCTGTCAATGAGCGCTAGAGAAACCTTCTTTGTTGCAGCTGCCCCCAGAGCCCCCCCCCCCTTCCCCTTTTTCTTACCCGAGCCCAGTGGCTCCAGCCGTTATCTGTCCCTATTGGATAGATTGATATCAGCTTGAGCCATTGGCTCCTGCTGCTGTCATTCAAATCCAGTGACATGAGAGTGTCTGTGGACGCAGCAGCGGGACTCGGGAGCGTGCCCACATGGGTGCCCCCATGGAAAGTGGCTCTTCGTGGGGGCAGCCAATAACGGGGAGGAGCAAAGAGTTCCGGCTGGGCCCCCTAGAAAAGGAGGATTGGGGTTGCTCTGTGCAAAACCCTTGCACAGAGTAGGTAATTATAACATGTTTGTTATTTTTATTTTAAAAAAATAAAAAATTCTAACCTTACAACCCCTTTAACATATTCCCTATGAGCATGCAACAAATCCTGATCTGCTCGTCGTTATGCCCCCTCTATAATAGCTGGAGTGCTGCAGTGCAAGGGATGACAGGAGGCAAAGATCAAGACAGAGAAATTGCCAGCTGCATTCAATGGTCTCTCATATCTACCTGGAGATCAATGATTTGAAACCAGTTACAATCACACAATAACACAGTTAAACACATTTCCAATAATATTTCCTCTGTCTAGACATTTAGATTTGTGAAAAAAATAATGTCCATTGGTAATTAAGAGACCAGTATGCTGGGAAAACCATGGAAGTTGTGTCTGCTGATGTTTCTGCCAGAAACAAAAATGCTAGACCCATGGTTGTCATGTTGATTCATGGGCTTTAACCTGTGAGGGCAGTTTTGCCATTTTGCACAGATTAGTGAAGATCCGTTAAAACCCCTAAAACATTATACATTGCATGGGGAAAATATTCACAGCGCCTAACTTTTTCCACTTTGTTATGTTACAGACTTATTCCAAAAAAGGATTAAATTCAGTATTTAAAAAAAAAAAAAAAATCCCATGCACATAAGTATTTACAGCCTTTGCTCAATACTTTGTTGAAGAACCTGTGGCACCAATTACAGCCTCAAGTCTTTGAGTATGATGCTTCAAGCTTGGCACAACTATTTTTGGGCAGTTTCACCTATTCTTTGCAGGACCGCTCAAGCTCCATCACGTTGGATGGAGAGCGTCGGTGCATAGCCATTTTCAGATCTCACCAGAGATGTTCAATCGGGTTCAAGTCTGGACTCTAGCTGGGCCACTCTAGGACATTCAGCGTTGTCCCGTAGTCACTCCTTTGTTATCTTGGCTGTGTGCTTAGGGTCATTATCCTGTTGGAAGATGAACCTTTTCCCCAGTCTGAGGTCCAGAGTGCTCTGGAGCAGGTTTTCATCAAGGATGTGTCTGTACATTGCTGCATTCATCTTTCCCTTGATCCTGGCTAGTCTTCCAGTTCCTGCCGCTGAAAAACATCCCTACAGCATGATGCTGCCACCACCATGCTTCACTGTAGTGTGGTATTGGCCAGGTGATGAGCGGTGCCTGGTTTCCCTTCAGACACTATGTTTGCCATTCAGGCCAAAGAGTTCAATCTTTGTTTTATCAGACCAGAGAATTTTGTTTCTCATGGTCAGAGTCCTTCAGGTGCCTTTTACTGAGGAGCGGCTTCCGTCTGGCCACTCTACTATACAGGCCTGATAGGTAGAGTGCTGCAGAGATGGTTGTTCTTCTGGAAGGTTCTCCTCTCTCTACAGAGAAAGACTGGAGCTCTGTCAGAGTGACCATCGGGTTCTTGGTCACCTCCATGACTAATGGGCCATACACACTATACAATTGTCTTTAGATTTTTTCCTTCACACTTACCAAAACCATATAATATGAGGTCAAACCTAAACACTTTCAATTTGTATGCAATCAGGTAGGCCCTTGCACTACATAAAAAAGGTAAATCTGACAACAAAAGTTGTCTAGTGTGTATCCAGCTCAAGGCCCTTCTCCCCCAATCACTCTGTTTGGCCGGGCAGACCCCTTTCCAGGAAGAGTCCTGGTGTTTTCATGGCTCTTCCATTTACGGATGATGGAGCCCACTGTGCTCATTGGCACCGTCAATGCTGCAGACATTTTTCTGTACCCTTCCCCAGATCTGACCCTTGATACAATCCTGTCTTGAAGGTCTACAGACAATTTCTTGGACTTCATGGCTTGGTTTGTGCTCAGACATGCATGGTTAACTGTGGGACCTTATATAGACAGGTGTGTGCCTTTCCAAATCCTGTGCAATGAACTGACTTTACTATAGGGGGACTCCAAGTTGTAGAAACATCTCAAGGATGATCAGTGGAAACAGGATGCGCCTGAGCTAAATTTTGAGTGTCATGTGATTTTTTTATTTTTAATAATTTGCAAAGATTTCAAACAAACTTCTTTCACGTTGTCATAATGCGGTATTGTTTGCAGAATTTTGAGGAAAATAAGGATTTTAGAAAATTATGGAATAAGGCTGTAACATAACAAAATGTGGAAAAAATGAAGCGGGGGATTGGCATGCTACCGCACACGTGAAAGCAGAACCACGTCCACATGAAACCAAAATATAGAAAAAGCATGGGAATTAAAAAAGGAGGTGCTTAAACTATCAGGAAGGAACACAAACCTAAAATAGATACTTTTTTATTTGGGTCTATACATACATTAGGGATGTGGTGCTTTATATATCTACCAACACCATTTTAAGTAGAATATTAACTTCCACAAGAAAGCAGACCATTGACTGAGTAAAATCTAATCCAACACCTGGCTCTAAGGGGTGCACACATGGTAAGAAAAGTGGGAAATAAATTTCGTCCGATGAACGATCTGCCGATTTTTGGATCATTGGATCATTAGTATAGTGCTTTCGACAGCCCGATAAGGAATTTTTGTACGACAAAACAATGTGCAGGCTATAAAATGTTTATCGTACGTGAACACAACATCTGATTTTCATTTAACAAGAACAGTTTTTGTCCGGAAAAAAATCGTAAGAGCAAGACTACGCATGCTTGGAAATGAAAATATACATACAAAACAATTCAACACATTACATCACTTCTGAAGTGGAATTCAGTCGTTTGAGAATTTCCGTATGAAAAGTAACCTCTTCACTTTCGATATGAGACTAGCATGCAACAAAAACGGATAAAATTTTGTCTGATAATCTTTTCGGGTGCACAAGGCTTTATAGTTGACGTTTGTGTACATGCCAGTGCTTCTGCCAACATATGACATGTTGGTGGCAGCAAAACGGGTCAATACTTTTCACTGGCTCAAAAGGAGAATGCAAATAAGGAGAACTGACTTTACTTGCTGAATACGTATAGGTTAGGTCAGTGACTCAAAATATGGGGAACAATAGAACAGACCAGCAATGGAAGCCCCTAATATTTTGCTGAGCACAGGCTTCCTTTAATGAAAGACTATCAGAATAGCTGTAACGAACATGATCAAAATATATTTTAAGCCTTTTGTTGCCACAGCTGTTTTTGCATGTTTAATATAAAAATAACAAAAACACACAGTATATTACTAAGTTTTTTGGTAAAATATAAAATTGTGGACCCTCTGATCTGTATATTAGTGTTTCTGGATGAGGAGCTATTTATCCCCATTCCCGGACCGCTATATATCTTTTTTTTTGGCACGAAAATGTATTTTGTTGAAGTGGATAGCACCTCTACCACCCACTTTTGAGGAATGGCATATCCCAAGTTGACTCGACACTGCTTAACCACTTAAGCCCCGGAAGATTTTACCCCCTTCCTGACCAGGGGGTATTTTGCGATTCGGCACTGCGTGACTAACGGACAATTGCGCGATCGTGCGACGCCGTACCTAAACTAATTTGACGTCCTTTTTTTCCCCACAAACAGAGCTTTCTTTTGGTGGTATTTGATCACCTGTGCGATTTTTTGATCATGCGCTATAAACAAAAAAAGAGCATCAATTTTGCAAAAATAACAATATTTTCCACATTTTTTTATATGAAATTCCCCCCCAAAAAAATGTAAAAATCAAAATTTTTTAACATTTTCGGCCAATTTGTTTTATGCTACATATGTTTGGTAAAAAAACCCCGCATAAAGCGTATTTTGATTGGTTTGCGCAAAAGTTATCGCGTTTACTAACAAAGGGAAAGATTTTTGTCATTTTTGTTGTTTTTTTTTTTTTAACGCGTAATGGCGGCGATCTGCGATTTTTTTGCGGTACTGCGACATTGCGGAGGACAGATCGGACCCTTGACTGGCATTTTTGACACTTTTGGGGTTACCAGTGACATTACTGCAGTAATCAGTGCTATACATATGCACTGTTACTGTAAAAATACACTGGTAGTGAAGGGGTTAACTTTATTTGAGAGGGAGGGGCTGTGTGTCCCTAGGGGCGTGATTCTAACTGTGATTGGCTGTGGCTTGAGCTGTAGGAACAATGATCAACGGTCCTACATAGTAGTTTACACTAGCCGCCTGACTTTCTCCCTCTGCAGCGACGATCGCAGAGTGACCGGCGGACATCGGGTCCGCCGGTCACACGCGCGGGGGGGGGGGGGGGGTGCGGGAGCGTGCCTCAGGCGGCGCTCGCTCGCTCCCTCACAGACTAGTGACGTTTATATAAGTCACTTTGCCTGTGTATATCTACTTGCGGCGGTCGGCAAGTGGTTAAAGTGGTTGGTAAGCCACTATAGCATCTGTATACCATCCCATCTATTATATAATGCTATGTGTCCAAGTGCTCGTGCAGTTAAAATATTTCTACCTTCTCTTAGGAGCGCCTAGCAGCGCTCATGTGACTCCTTGGCTCTCTCCTTACCCTGGCTGACAGCTAAAGCGAGTGGGGCCAAGAATCCCACGCTGACGTCAGTCGGGAGGAAGGGGGGGGGCGAAGAAGTCAGATGAACACTCTTAAAGCGGAGTTCCACCCAAAAGTGGAACTTCCGCTTTAGGGAGTCCTGACCCCCCGACATGCCACATTTGGCATGTCATTTTTTGGGGGGGGGAGCGGGTACCTAGTTTTGACAGGTACCCGCTCCCACTTCCGCTCGGAGCGCCGCGGCGCCCTGAGCGGAAGTTCTCCTCTCCCCCTCCCTCCCTGCAATCTTCTGGGACACGTCAGAGGTCCCAGAAGATTGCCGGCCAATCACGGCGCGCAGCGCGACTCGCGCATGCGCAGTGGGTACCCGGCTGTGAAGCCGCAAACTGTAACAGCCGGGTGCCCACAGCAGTGATGCCGGCGCCGAGGGAGAGGATCGAGGCTTCCGGCGGCCGCATCGCTGGACCGTTGGACAGGTGAGTAAATGGCTGGAACTCCGCTTTAAGATGAGGCTAAAAATCTGCATTTGTTTTTTTAAACAGCACAGGCATGGAACACATCGGATTATATAACAGACTGGCTGGTATACAGATGATATTTTTATAGCAACAGAAGGGGGGGGGGGGCAAGCAGTGTCTGGAGCTGACAGGCAGGCAAGGGAGGGGGGAAAGGACAGGGAAGAGAAGAGAGGAGAGCTGTGGATGACGAAGGCACGTAAACTGATCACAGTGTCAGGTCTCAGCGGCCATGATAAACCGTGGTCAGTTTACGGGGGGGGGGGGGGGGGTTGGCAGAACCAGGCAGGATCAGCCACGTATTTCAGGTGATACAGGGGGCCAAATTACACAGCACAAGCACTGAGCTGTATAACATTCTTTAAGAGGAACAGGATCTATTATTTTTTTTTTTTAGGGTAACACTTTAAGGAGGGTCATAGTGTAAAACACTGTGGTACTCCACGCAAGTGCAATAAATTGCAGGAACCATGGTTACAGGTTCTGGGCTTGGTGTCAGCCTGTGTTTCTTTACAAATCCTAGAGTGCTAAATACTTTGTTGGGGAGGCGCTAGACTGGGATACTTTTGGAAGCAAAGTGTGGGCACACCTGGTCCCCTCGTATTGCGATTCAATATGTTAATAATCTGCTGTTTGCAGTAAGTTGGGTTTAAACCTCCAATTGTCTAATGTGTATTGCTGTTTCCTTTTTTTTTTGGGGGGGGGGGGGGGGGGAATAGATCTGTTATACCTTACTATATATGTGACTGTTAGTAGTAAGAAGGTATCTGGCATTGTCTATAGGATTGCTTCCAAGATCTGTAACAATATTCTTACTACAAGCACTGATTTCATAGCACTTATTACTGAGTTTAATATCTTGAAATCTGATGAGGGAAAAAATGTAAGGACAAATGTACTGCTCTTTGAATAGTTACCCTGCTACGACATGAACATTTCACGTTTTTGCTGGTTTGTTTTGTTTGTGTATGTTAAATCACAAAACCTTTAACAAATACTATTTTGAAAAGAAAAAAAAATAATTCCATCCTGCCTATAGACCCATTTTTCTGTGTTGATCGGGATAGGCTTTAATGAACCTGTAGTTTTGCATAGGCTTTAATTAGAAGGCAAACAAATTAAAACCCAACTCCAGCTAGTACTATTTAAAGCTGAACTCTGGGCAGAAATGTTAATATATAAATATATATATATATATGTATATGTATATATATATATATATATATATATATATATATATATATATATATATATATACACATACATACATACATACATACATACATACACATACACATACACACACACAGTACAGACCAAAAGTTTGGACACACCTTCTCATTCAAAGAGTTTTCTTTATTTTCATAACTATGAAGAGTCACACTTCAAGAGGAAGTCACCTGAAATGGTTTTCACTTCACAGGTGTGCCCTGTCAGGTTTAATAAGTGTGATTTCTTGCCTTATAAATGGGGTTGGGACCATCAGTTGTGTTGTGCAGAAGTCAGGTGGATACACAGCTGATAGTCCTACTGAATAGACTGTTAGAATTTGTATTATGGCAAGAAAAAAGCAGCTAAGTACAGGAAAACGAGTGGCCATCATTACTTTAAGAAATGAAGGTCAGTCAGTCCGAAAAATTGGGAAAACTTTGAAAGTGTCCCCAAGTGCAGTCACAAAAACCATCAAGCGCTACAAAGAAACTGGCTCACATGCGGACCGCCCCAGGAAAGGAAAACCAAGAGTCACCTCTGCGGCAGAGGATAAGTTCATCCGAGTCACCAGCCTCAGAAGTCGCAGGTGAACAGCAGCTCAGATTAGAGACCAGGTCAATGGCACACGGAGTTCTAGCAGCAGACACATTTCTAGAACAGCTGTTAAGAGGAGACTGTGTGAATCAGGCCTTCATGGTAGAATATCTGCTAGGAAACCACTGCTAAAGAAAGGCAACAAGCAGAAGAGACTTATTTGGGCTAAAGAACACAAGGAATGGACATTAGACCAGTGGAAATCTGTGCTTTGGTCTGATGAGTCCAAATCGGAGATCTTTGGTTCCAACCTCTGTGTCTTTGTGCGACGCAGAAAAGGTGAACGGATGGACTCTACATGCCTGGTTCCCACCGTGAAGCATGGAGGAGAAGGTGTGATGGTGTGGGGGTGCTTTGCTGGTGACACTGTTGGGGATTTATTCAAAATTGAAGGCATACTGAACCAACATGGCTACCACAGCATCTTGAAGCGGCATGCTATTCCATCCGGTTTGCATTTAGTTGGACCATCATTTATTTTTCAACAGGACAATGACCCCAAACACACATCCAGGCTGTGTAAGGGCTATTTGACCAAGAAGGAGAGTGATGGGGTGCAGCGCCAGATGACCTGGCCTCCACAGTCACCGGACCTGAACCCAATTGAGATGGTTTGGGGTGAGGTGGACCGCAGAGTGAAGGCAAAAGGGCTAACAAGTGCTAAGCATCTCTGGGAACTCCTTCAAGACTGTTGGAAGACCATTTCAGGTGACTACCTCTTGAAGCTCATCAAGAGAATGCCAAGAGTATGCAAAGCAGTAATCGAAGCACAAGGTGGCTACTTTGAAGAACCTAGAATATTACATATTTTCAGTTGTTTCACACTTTTTTGTTATGTATATAATTCCACATGTGTTAATTCATATTTTTGATGCCTTCAGTGTGAATCTACATCATGAAAATAAAGAAAAAACTCTGAATGAGAAGGTGTGTCCAAACTTTGTCTGTACTATATATATATATATATATATATATATATATATATATATATATATATATATATATATACATATACACATATACACATATACACATCTACATACACACACACACACACACACACACATATATATATACACACATATATATATATATATATATACACACACACATACATATACACACACACACACACACGCACGCACGCACGCACGCACGCACGCATACATGCAGTGTCTCACAAAAGTACGTACACCCCTCACATTTTTGTAAATGTTTTATTATTTTAGCCTTGCTAAAAAAGCTGAGGGTAAAGGTGATGGACTGGCCCAGCATGTCTACAGACCAAAACCCTATTGAGCATCTATGGGGCATCCTCAAATGGCAGGTGGAGGAGCACAAGGTCTCCAACATCCACCAGATCCGTGATGTTGTCATGGAGGAGTGGAAGAGAACTCCAGTGGCAACCTGCGAAGCTCTGGTCAACTCCAAGAGGGTTAACGCAGTGCTGGAAAATAATGGTGGCCAAACAAAATATTGACACTTTGGGCCCAATTTGGACATTTTACCTTAGGGGTGTACTCACTTTTGTTGCCAGCGGTTTAGACATTAATGGCTGTGTGTTGAGTTATTTTGAGGGGACAGCAAATTTACACTGTTATACAAGCTGTACACTCAATACTTTACATTGTAGCAAAGCATCATCTCTTCAGTGTTGTCATAGGAAAAGATCTAATAAAATATTTACAAAAATGTGAGGGGTGTACTCACTTTTGTGAGATACTGTAAATATATACACACACACACGCTAATAAGTTTACATACCCTGGCAGAATTTATGATTTTTTTGCCATTTTTCAGAGAATATGAATGATAACAAAAAAACTTTTTTCACTCATGGTTAGTGTTTGGCTGAAGCCATTTATTATCAATTGTGTTTACGCTTTTTTAAATCATAATGACAACGGACACTACCCAAATGACCCTGATCAAAAGTTTACATACCCCAGTTCTTAATACTGTGTATTGCCCCCTTTAAACATCAATGACAGCTTGAAGTCTTTTGTGGATGAGGCTCTTTATCTTCTCAGATGGTAAAGCTGCCCATTCTCCCTGGCAAAAAGCCTCCAGTTCCTGTAAATTCTTGGGCTGTCTTGTATGAACTGCAAGTTTGAGATCTCCCCAGAGTGGCTCAATGATATTGAGGTCAGGAGACTGAGATGGCCACTCCAGAACCTTCACTTTATTCTGCTGTAGCAAATGACAGGTTGACTTGGCCTTGTGTTTAGGATAATTGTTATGTTGGAATGTCCAAGTATGTCTCATGCGCAGCTTCCGGGTGATGAATGCAAATTTCCCTCCAGTATTTTTTAACATACTGCATTCATCTTGCCATCAATTCTGACCAAATTTCCTGTGTTTTTGTAGCGCACACATCCCCAAAACATCAGCGATCCACCTCTGTGTTTCACAGTAGGAATGATGTACCTTTCATCATAGGCCTTGTTGACTCCTCTCCAAATGTAGCATTTATGGTTGTGGCCAAAAAGCTCAATTTTGGTCTCATCACTCCAAAGGACTTTATGCCAGAAGGTTTGAGACTTGTCTCTGTGCTGTTTGGTGTATTGTAAGTGGGATACTTTGTGGCATTTGCGTAGTACTGGCTTTCTTCTGGGGACTCGACCATGCAGCCCATCTTTCTTCAAGTGCCTCCTTATTGTGAATCTTGAAACAGTCACACCACATGTTTTCAGAGTCCTGTATTTCACCAGAAGTTATTTGTGGGGTTTTCTTTGCATCCCTAACAATTTTCCTGGCAGTTGTGGCTGAAATGTTAGTTGATCTACCTGACCATGGTTTGGTTTCAACAGAACCCCTAATTTTCCACTTCTTAATTAGAGTTTTAACACTGCTGATTGGCATTCTCAATTCCTTGGATATCCTTTTATATCCCTTTCCTGTTTTATACCGTTCAACTACCTTTTCCCGCAGATCCTTTGACCATTTCTTTTGCTTTACCCATGACTCAGAAACCAGAAATGTCAGTGCAGCACTGGATGAAAGATGCAAGGGTCTGTCAGGAGTTCAGAAACTCATTGACCTTTTATACACACACTAATTTCAAGCAAACAAGTGACAGGTGAGGATGGTTACCTTTAATAGCCATTAAAACCCCTTTGTGTCAATTTGTGTGCATGTCATCAGGCCAAAATCACCAGGGTATGTAAACTTTTGATCAGGGTCATATGCGTAGTTTCTTCTGCCATTAGGATTTAAAAAGAGTAAACACAGTTGATTGATAATAAATGGTTTCAGCCAAATACTAACCATGAGTGAAAGAAAATTTTTTGTGTTATCATTCATATTCTCAGAAAAATGGCCAAGAAATCAAATTCTGCCAGAGTATGCACATACACACACACACACACACACACACACACACACACACACACACACACACACACACACACACACGTGCTTCCATACCTTTAAATAATTTGTTGATGTTACAGAGCATGGTCCTCCTGCCTGTAAGAATGTAGCCTTATTTGTTTAGTGAAACGCCCTCAGTCCCCCTCATATCCTGTTCTCAAGACCAGTGGTCGCTATGCCCTCTATCCCCTTAGCCACTAGTCTTGTACAGTCCCCACTATAGTTCTTTGTAAAGGCAGGGGAGAAGTAATTGTGTTGCTGCTCACTGCAGTGGTTGGATCCAGGAGCCTCAGACTCCTGGTCTGATCCACCCACCGTACTGTATAGTTAGATTGTCTGGTCAGCACACTCCTGGTCTGTCTCGCCTCCTATAAACACGCTTTAACTGACAGACCAGACCAGAGAAAGCGCCCCTCATTACATCCACTTTGCATATTGCACTGTGGGGAAACAATGTAGTATGTACTGGCTTAAATTAAGGGAGAGTAGGGCTCAGTGATGTGAGTGGGCAAAGTCAGAACCTCTGAGTAGCATACTTCTGATCCACTGCACACACGTCTATGGTCCCGCCCGTACAGACTCTAAATCCCAGGGCATGCTGGTATGTGTAGTCTCAATGAGCAGTGACAAACTCTAATAGAAGTCACATTGCTGATTCTGAGAAAAACTCTATCCCATAACCTGGGGATTGAGAAAGGTTTGACATCACAGCTTTTAAAACAGTGAGTTTTAGACAAAGTATGCCAGGTTTATCTACAGTTTTGCTTAACTGAGTATACTGGACAACTGTACAGATTTAATGCCCCATCCCAGAGTTCCTCTTTAAAGCTGAACTCCGCTCACCTTCCTCGCTAATGCCAACATCTTCATGTAGTTTGGGATTGTACGAATGATGCAACTCTCTCAAAAGTTTGTTCATTCTGCCACCGATATGTGCCAAGGATGTGCAGCTCAGTGTACATTTGATGTAAGATTGTGAACAGACAGGTGTTGTAAATAAGGAATGATGACTAATCAGTTAATGTAATTAGTACGGTTGTGGAGCCAGGCTGGTCCCACACAAAGGGTTTGGGGTATGGTCCCCAAGGTACAACATCAAAAGGTACAAATATGAAATTTCTATACAGCCCATAATGACACTAGCAAAAAACAAAAACTGTAGTCTCATTGAGCGGATGGGGTTATATGAGTGTCCATATGGGGGTAAGGCCCTGAAGTTTTGTGCCAGTGTTCTCTGCCATCAATGAAAGCAACTCAGAATAAAGTTATACTAAAGTCTGATTTTTTTTTTGCCTAAAAATAACAAACAAGTTATACTTACCTGCTCTGGGCAGTTGGTTTTGAGAAGAGCAGCCTAGATCCCCCTCTTTTCGGGTCCCTCTTTGGCTCTCCTGGCCCCTCCCTCCCCGACGAGTGCCCCCACAGCAAGCTGCCGAACCGGGCCGCAGCTGTGTGTGTCCATTCAGACACGGAGCCCAGGCTAGGCCCTGCCCCCCTTTCTCTCCTCACTGGCTCACTGAATTTGACAGCAGTGGGAGCTAATGGTGCTCCGCTGTGGTCTCAGCTAATAAAGAGGGAGTCCTGGACAGCCGAGTCTTTCCTGCAACATTTCTGTATATAGATGGGCTCGGGTTAGTATTAGAGGGCTGCTGCACACAGAAGGTAAAACCTTCTGCCTTTACATTCACTTTAAGCCCATATAAATGTTTAACGGTTCTAGTTGCCTCTTACAGCAAAAGCCATGGTCCGCAAAGAGCAGACAAAGCATCAATGGGATATCATTGTAGGAAGGTAGCATTCAGGAGGAGGACACGAAAAATGTCCAAGGAACACACTAAAAGCGATCATTAAGTGGAGAAAATCTGACAACAGCTACATTACCAAGAACTAGATGTTCCTCCAGAAATGATGAAACACACATGAAAACCGGTCTGGGAGGCTGGCAAGAGGCTTACAGCACCAATAAAGGAGCTGCATAAATTTCTGGCAAGTACTGGTTGTGTACTTCACGTGACAACAATCTCCCATAATCTTCATATGTCTGGGCTGTGGGGTAATGTGGCAAGACAGAAGACCAACTACTTTTTGCGAAAATGACAACGTCTGCCAAAAGCATGTGGGAAAATGTGTTATGCTTTGATGAGACGAAGATGGAACTTTTTGGCAAAACAACCTGCCCATCACCACAAAAATACCATACCCACAGTGAAGCATGATGATGGCAGCATAATGCTTTGGGACTGTTTTTTTTTTTTTTTTGCAGCTGCAACTGGGGCTTTAGTCTAGGTGAAGGGACTTATGAATAGTTTCAGATAGTAGTCAATTTTAAAAAAGCAGAAGATGAAAAGGAATTTCACAAATCTGCATGACAATGATCCAAACACACCTTCAAATTAAAAAAAAAAAAAAAAAGGCTTCACCAAATGATGAGCATTTTGGAATGGCCCAGCCACAGCCCAGACCTGAGTACAACTGAAAAACTGTGGGGTGACCTGAAGGGGACTGTGCACAGGAAATGCCCAAAAAGACTGAATGCGGTCAAAAAACAAAAAGGTACCTAAAAGTATTCGTTTAAGGGTTTGCATATTTTTAGGAAGTTTATTTTGATTTTTTTCTCCCTGCATCTTCTGTAAAAATATGTCTGTACACGGCCATTCTTACCTTCTTGAATTCATCTTGAATTATGTCAAACTTCAGTTTTTCATGTACTGCTCTAGCAGTGTTTGTTCTGTCAAAGGGCTCTGGAATAGAAAAAAATATGTCCTATATAGTATTCTGTTTAACATGTACCATCGTGTATGCAATAGGAAGCAGATTAGGTTAGGTGAAGTGGACATGGGCATTTGTTTGCAGTCTAGAAACTAAGAAAATCAAAATCACTGATCTCTATGCTTTCTGTACAAAGCAGATGGAGAAAAAGGTCCATGGAACATCTAAGGTGACCATTGTACTTACAGCAAATGTAAGTATACCAATTATATCCTTTGACAGCATAATGTAAGCTTAACACAGGTTGTTCTCCTACCACTGCCTTCAAATCAAATACATTTTAATTTGTACTGTACTACCAAAATGCAGTAGAGGAAAGCCCAGGTCTCCAAACTGCCTATGCTGTCTGACAGAGCAAGTTACTTTTTAGGAATGGATGGACAGCAAGCATCTAAGTGACCCCCTATTGTAACCAAAGTGTCTGAACTGCTAATAAAATCTCTAAAAGAAAAATATAAAAAATAGAGGCTTTCTACCTGTGCTACGCTTGTTACCCAAATACAGAACAATTTCGTAAAATCACAGTTGGCAATTGCAAGTTTCTTTGCTTCACCTTCCACACAGATGTACTTGTGTCTCCATTCAATGCCATCTGTTCTCTGCATAGCTTCTGCTGCACGCACAGAAACGATCTTGTCTGTCCAGCTAATAAGAGAAAAAAAACAAATAAAATACACATACATACAAGTAAATCCCCAAAATAATTATATGAAACACGTTACAAACACTGAAGGTATGCTAGAAATGTGAGGGATAAAACTACAAACAATACAGAAATACACCAAGAGTCTGTACCAATACATTTACTCCTCCCTGAGATCAGAGTCTGGGAAGGGCATTTACCAGGGTTTCGACAGGCATCTATCTGTTCATTTCGTTATTATTGTAGAATGGGTGATAATTTTCTGATATAACCCAAACATAAGAAGCATCTAAAGTGTGCTCATTCTGGCCTAAATACATTGTTTAATCCCAGCAGTTAATAAGAAACCAAAAAGATTCTGTAGACACATGAAACTGCACATTTATGCAGTTATATCATTGAACAAAACTACTATACCAACTTGAATGGATTACTGTCTCCAACTGTCTGGTCTCTCTCTGATGCTTAAAGAATAGCTTCAGCAAAAGGCCATTCAATTTTTGAACTAGTTGTCCAAAAAACTGCTTTGAAGTTTGTAGGATACATAAAGCAGTAAGACCGGTATGTCTGACAAACTCATGATCGTTTCATGCGCAATGCACGTTATTTTTATAATAATGCACTTGTGGAACATGTGGATCAAACATCAGATTAGAAGATGCACCTTTCTAGCGTGTGTTATGGAACTATATAGTTACTAGAATTGGGCTGATGTAGTGGAGGCACCACATTCAAATTATGAAGACCTTTAATGGAGAGCCAAAAACTGACTTTAAAAGATACCCCACCAAATCATTACCTTTAAAAGGAAAGTAAAGGTTGCATATAAATATGTCTGTCCCCCTCCCCCCCCCCCCATGCTGTATAGGGCTGGAAAAAAAAAAAAAATCTAAATACCTTATTTTAATCGGCTTCAGTCCAGATGCAGATTCTCCAGCTCCCCTGCTGCAAGGGAGAGGAGGAAGTGCAGACAATGGATGAACAATGGAAGCCAGTGGGTGACAATTCAGGCTTTCGGAATTCTGCCCTACGACACAGGGGAGTCAGAGCTACTCCTCTTTCCATGTACCAATGTAAAGGAGGAGGAGTAGAACTTCCGCTTGGATCACCTAGGCGATTTAAACAGAAATGGGAGCGGGTACCTATCAAAACTAGGTACCCGCTCTTCCCCCCTAAAAAACAAAAGGGTAAAATATTGCAGAGAGGGGGGGGGGGGGGGGGAAGAGAAGGAACAGCGGAACTTCTCCTTTTGGGTAAAGTTCCACTTTTAACAGTGTGTGCCTTAACAGACAAAGGTAACACTTGATTCTTGAGACCATAGGAGTGGTAGACTGATGTAGCCTGAATAACATCAAGACAAGGCAAGGACATTTCCTTTTGGTGAAATGGAGTCAGACAGAGGGAGAGAAGAATAGCCTGGTTGAGGTAAAAAAAGAAGAAACTACCGTCAGTAAGAAAGATGTCCTGGGCCCAAAGACCATAGGGTAAACCCCTGTACAAGGGTCTTAAAGAGTGAGAGATTAACAGTCTCTGAAACAGTATAGAAAGGGCAAGAACTTCACCCTTGATAGTGCCGAGAGCCAAATGCTAGTGTAGAACCGCCTGCAGGAAAAAAAAAAAAAAAAAGAACTCTTCTCACAAACTCACTCCTAGGGTGGAAACCCTGAGAGGAACACTAAGTTAAGTAGGCCTTCCATAGCTGATTAAAGACCTTTCCTGAAGTAAACATCCAAGTCTTTAGAACCTTGAAAATTACAGATCTGGAGATGCCTCAATACCTAGGCTTCAAGAGCCATGCCATTAAAGCCAACATAAAGCCAGCAACTATAAAGCAGGATGGCAAATTGGGCCTTGGGACAGAAGATGCTGCTGAGCATCTGTCAGAAGCATATATATTATACACACACACATATACATACACACATATACAGTATCTCACAAAAGTGAGTACACCCCTTACATTTCTTTATTTTTTATTATATCTTTTTATGTGACAACACTGAAGAAATTACACTTTGCTACAATGTAAAGTAGTGAGTGTATAGCTTGTATAACAGTGTAAATTTGCTGTCCCCTCAAAATAACTCAACACATGAGCCATAATGTCTAAACCACTGGAAACAAAAGTGAGTACACCCCTAAGAGAAAATGTCCAAATTGGGCCCAATTATCCATTTTCCTTCCCCACTGTCATGTAACTCGTTAGTGTTACAAGGTCTCAGGTGTGAATGGGGAGCAGATGTGTTACATTTGGTTTTATCGCTCTCTCTCATGCTGGTCACTGGAAGCTCAACATGGCACCTCATGGCAAAGAACTCTGAGGATTTGAAAAAAAGAATTGTTGCTCTACATAAAGATGGCCTAGGCTATAAGAAGATTGCAAAGACCCTGAAACTGAGCAGCAGCACGGTGGCCAAGACCATATAGTGGTTTAACAGGACAGGTTCACCTCAGAACAGGCCTCGCTATGGACGACCAAAGAAGTTGAGTGCACGTGCTCAGCGTCATATCCAGAGGTTGTCTTTGGGAAATAGACGTATGAGTGCTGCCAGCATTGCTGCAGAGGTTGAAGGGGTGAGGGGGTCAGCCTGTCAGTGCTCAGACCATACGCCGCACACTGCATCAAATTGGTCTACATGGCTTTTGTCCCAGAAGGAAGCCTCTTCTAAAGATGATGCACAAGATAGCCCGCAAACAGTTGCTGAAGACAAGCAGACTAAGGACATGGATTACTGGAACCATATCCTGTGGTCTGATGAGATGAGTATGTGTGGCGGCAACCAGGTGAAGAGTACAAAGACAAGTGTGTCTTGCCAACAGTCAAGCACGGAGGTGTGAATGTCATGGTCTGGGGCTGCCAGCACTGGGGAGCTACAGTTCATTGAGGGAACCAAAAAAACCAACATGTACTGTGACATAATGAAGCAGAGCATAATCCCCTCCCTTCGGAGACTGGGCCGCAGGGCAGTATTCCAACATGATCACTACCCCAAATACATCTCTAAGATGACCACTGCCTTGTTAAAGAAGCTGAGAGTAAAGGTGATGGACTGGCCAAGCAGGTCTCCAGACCTAAACCCTATTGAGCATCTGTGGGGCATCCTCAAACGGAAGGTGGAGGAGCGCAAAGGTCTCGAACATCCACCAGCTCCGTGATGTTGTCATGAAGGAGTGGAAGAGGACTCCAGTGGCAACCTGTGAAGCTCTGGTGAACTCAATGGCCAAGAGGGTTAAGGCAGTGCTGGAAAATAATGGTGGCCACACAAAATATTGACACTTTGGGCCCAATTTGGACATTTTAACTGAGGGGGTGCACTCACTTTTGTTGCCAGCGGTTTAGACATTAATGGCTGTGTGTTGAGTTATTTTGAGGGGAGCGAATTTACAGTTACACAAGCTGTACACTCACTAATTTACATTGTAGCAAAGTGTCATTTATTCAGTGTTGTCACGTGAAAGGATATAATAAAATATTTACAAAAATGTGAGGGGTGCACACACTTTTGTGAGATACTGTATATACACACACACACAGCATCTCACAAAAGTAGATAACTAGGCCATTTTTTTGCGATACGGCACTGTGTTAATTTAACTGACAATTGCGTGGTCGTGCGATGCTGTACCGAAATAAAATTGATGCCCTTTTTTCCCCACAAATAGGGCTTTCTTTTTGCGGTATTCACCTCTGCGGGTTTTATTTTTTGCGCTATAAACAAAAAGAAAACTATTTTTTTTTTTTACTTTTTGTTATCAAAAACATTCCCAATAAAAAAGATATCTAATTTTTTCCTCAATTTAGGACAATATGTATTCTGCCACATATTTTTGTTAAAAAAAAAAAAAACAATCCCACCAAGTGTATATTGATTGGTTTTTACAACAGTTATCGTGTCTAAAAACTATGGGACATATTTATGTCATTTTTATTTATTTTTTTACTAGTAATGGCGGTGATCAGCGATTTTTAGCGGGACTGCGATACTGCGGCAGCCAGGTCAGACACCTGACACTTTTGAGGGGACCAGTGACACAAACAGTAATCAGTGCTAAAAGAATGCACTGTTTCTGTACTAATGACACTGGCATGAAAGGGGTTAATTAACACCAGGGGTGATCAAAGTGTTAAGTGTGCTCCTAGGGAGTGCTTTCTAACTGTATGGGGGTTGTACTCACTGGATGAACACAGAGACTTGTGTTTCTAAATGGGAGGAACACAGGATACCTGTGTTCATCTCTGACAGAACAGCGGCCTGCCTTGTTTACATTGGATGGTAAACAACAGGGCACGCACTTCCACTATCTGTTACATAAAGCGATGTACAGGTACGTTGTTTCAAGTAATAAAGCTGACCTGCCGCAGTAAAACTACGCAAATGGTTAAATCAATATTGTGAACAAAAGAATTAAGACCATCACAACAATCCATGATAAATTCCAAAGAAATCTGTGCTAAAAATAAAAAAATAAATAAAAAATAAAAACAAACATCTAAAGCCCCGTTCACACTGGGGCGCCGCTTCTTCCCGGGGCGACCTCGGAGCGGCCGGCACGGACTTCATAACATTGAAGTCAATGCAGGTTCGCTCCAGGTCGCCCCAAAGAAGCTCCTGACCCTTTTTCTAAGTCAGAGCGACTTGTGTCGCGCCTATTAGAACGGGTCCACAGCTTCTCTATGCCAGACGACCTACGGCGACTTGTCAGGCGACCAGGTCGCCTGACAGGTCGCCCCAGTGTGAACGGGGGCTAAGTGTTATATATTTATTTTTCCTTTCCATTATATAAGATAAACTATATAAAAAAGTCCCAACAGTCCACGCATACAGTGCTCTAATAGTGCATCTTCAATGGGAGCTCCACCACATCATAGACAGTGCTCCGTCACCTGGTGAAATGGATGCTCACCTTACATCGAGACACACAAATGGGCCAACACAGCATATGTTGAATCAATCATATATACCAGATACTCCTCTGATAATATCCTCCTCAAATAGTAATGCATACCCAAATTGGATATCTCCATAAAGCTCCTGGTTGCAGTGCTTTTTCTACCCTGAATCCTTCCCATGAGTGGTTTGGCTGTGCTCCATATCTCGTGCCCCCCACCTGCAACATAGATCTTGGAAAATCTACATGTCCAGGCGCTGTCAGGGAAGTCTGCCAGGAAAGGTCTACACATGGAATGTACACGGCGAACAAGATTGAAATGGCAGCAGAACAGACTGAAGATCAAAGGTCTACCTGGCTCTTTTCAAAGAGGAGCAGTGCAGAGATGATTTGTCAATTCTGTATGCGTATGTATTGCAGGAAAGAACATGGAGCCTGCAAGTTACACTCCACCAAGCACATGACATCCGCACCATGGGCAAAACTGATTGGAACAAGGAATAAATGCAGTGTCCTATGCAAATTATGAAGCCCTTGGAGCCTGTAAAGTGCCTGGTGCAAAATGCAGAGCCTGAAAGTCACTTCCAGGCAATCCCCACAATCTCCTGTCCAGTGGGGTCTGGACACAGTACACGAAAACTAGGATGAGGATTAATGTGCTGGATAGCTGCAATCAATAAGACAAATCTCCAGCAGCATTGTAGAGAAGTCTTTTTTTTTTTTTCTGCTCAATCAAACCTCCACCCTTCTAGAACACTAGCAAAAAACAGACATGCTGGTAGTGGAGAGGTTATCCTGGATGCCCTACAGTCTGATTGCCAGCGTCCAATCCTGCTGATGGACAAGAAAAGCATCTATTTACAAAGTTTACCATTTAAAGTCCCTGTATCAAACTTGCTAAGGTGTGTAATTGTGTATGTAAAAACACCACAAATGACTGGAGAAGGGTGCTTCAAAATCATATCCAACCTACTCAAATTCTGTAGCAAAATATTTTAGGAAACCCACAAACAGGTCTCCCAGGGAGGTGCTGTTTTTGGACTGGTACTTTGGAATATGGCGAGGAGCAAGGTGTACAAGGTGCAGCTGCATTGAAGGATTAAAACATTCCTGAAAAGATAAAAAGAAAACCAATTAAAAAAAAATTTAATTTTAGGATACCCCAGAAAATATGTCTATTTATAGTGGCACAACAGAAAACTAGTTCCTAGGTATAGCGAGTCAGTCATTCATTACAGTGTACTTATTTGGGTGTTATACTTTGTCCTATGCCTTTAAATCTACAAAATGTTTCATGAACCTTGTCCTTTATTTTTAATTTACTTATTGGTGTATTACACAGAATTCACACTTGCATAGTTACAGAGTAGTTGAGGTTGAATCATTTCCCATACCCCTGAATGTTTTCATCATTGAAATGTATGTCCAAGAGTCTTTTAAAGTAGCCATACTCCCCGCAGTTACTACCATTTGTGGTAGAGAATTCCACAGTCTTGTAGCCCTTACTGTAAAGAACCACCTGCGTAGCCTGAGGTTAAAATGCTTCTACTCTAATCGCATTGTATGGCCTCGTGTCCTCATACATTCCTTGCGACTGAATAGTTTATTTTCTATGCAATACCTTGCACTTATCCACGTTAAACCTCATGTAAACCTGCCATGTAGTTGCCCACTCTGTTATTTTGTTGAGGTTATTCTGCAAGATTTCTGCCTCCCGATGTGAAGTTATTGTCCTGCTCAATTTTGTGTCATCTGCAAACACTGAGATCGAGCTACTGACCCCGTCCTCAATGCTTTTTATGAATAAATTGAACAAAATTGGACCCAGTACTGAGCTTTGGGGGACCCCACTTACCACCTCAGACAAGTCTGAGTATGCATTATTTACTATCACCCTTTGGACATGCCCCTTTAACCAGTTCCGTATTCCAAGAGCAAACCTTGTGGTCGATGCCTGTGGACCTTAATTTATAAATCCGCCATTTGTGGGGAACTGTATCAAACGCCTTAGCAAAATCCAGGTACACCACATCCATTGGTCTCCCACTGTCTAGCTCACAGCTAACCTCCTCGTAGAATGTTAACAGATTGGTCTGACAGGAACGCCCCTTTGTAAACCCATGCTAATTACTGCTGATATTATTGTTAGTTACTTTTGTACTAATATCAGTTGTTCAAGATATGCCCCACAGTTAAGTGGATTGTCTGGATGTGTGGAATTGGGGAGAAAATACTATGGGGGCATTACTATCTAAAGCAAATTGAAGGGGTTTCAAGCAGAAGTTTAACCATAACAAAATTGACAAAAAAAAATGTTCTTTAGCAAGGAACATACATTCCATGTTAATAACTATGCTACCAAAAAAGGTGTGCACTGTAAATAGCCTCCAGCATTGCTCCTGTTTCTTCATGCTGGAGGCTGCCATTTTGGTGAAGCCCAGAGCCCCTAAACAGCAGTAAATCTTTAGGATATCAGTAGATCTGCCTCTAGTGGCACAGATTTTCAGCACAATGCCAAATATGGAGAGCAACTGAGAATATGCGGAGCAGGGTGAGAAAGTATTACTGGATTTTAAACAGTGTAGGCACTTATTTAATCTTTTACATAGCTATAACTACAGCCTGAAAGATCTAGCAGGACCTAATTTTCTGACTAAAGTTACACTTTAATGTGTACATGTGCAAGTTCAGATGCAGCTGAAATGATTTTAACGTAAACCTGTCAGGTAGAAAATCTAGAGGCTGCCACTGTGGTTCTGCTCCCAAAAATTCAAGTTGTCTTGCCGTTTATGCAAGGCCCTAAATTACTTACCGCGCTGAGAGCACGTTCCCTGCTCGGAAGTCGGCAGGGATCAGTAAGCTCCCGATGCATACTTACAATGCAGAGCTTTCTGATCATGTGAAAGCTGTGACAGTCAATCACAGAAGTCACATGGCCTAAATGTCCTCCTTCCAGGCATTTAGAACTCTAAGGGCCAGGAGGCAGTCGGCACGAAGGGGTTAAGCACTTCATAGCAGTCATAGGACATACACTCCTATTTCAAATTTCATTTTTTACATGCTGTACTTACTGGGTAATCTTTCTGTAGAGATGGAAGAACTGGTTCAGGTAGAGCTATAAAAAAAAAAAAAAAAAAAAAGGAAAAAAACACATTTAACTCAAGCCTACAGATTTTTATTTTTTTTTAAGGAATCTTTATTTAGTTTAACAGAGAAAACACAGAGAAAGAAACATCAAAACAGAAGGGTATAAGCTAGGATGAGGCCAAACAGTGCCACACCCCAGGGGGTATAGTATCACAAGTCAGAGTACAAGGCAAAAATCAGGCAAGTAGCCTTACCAAAGCAGTACAGGACAGAGGGCAGGATGCCGGTAGCCACAAACAAGGAGCCACTATGGGCAGCCACAGGTGCCAATCAGAACATTGAGTACGCTCCAAGGGCCCCCGGATCAGGGCCCTACCCCAGGGGAGGGGGGCCAACAGCCTCCATCAGACCTCCCCCGACGCGGCCCCCCAACAAGGGGCCCCCGGGGACTCGTCCCTCCGCCCAAGACGGGCAGAAGGGTGGAGCACAAGCTTACAGATTTAATACAGTTATACATGAATCATTTCTTCATCTTGAAAAACATGCACGGAGGGATACAAAATAAGTCCACTTTCATATGGTCATGGTCCATCATCAGGCACATGGCTTGCACACAGGTATCTCTATTATACAGGACTTATGGTGTCCGTTTATAACGCTTTACAAAAATAAAGAGAGACCATACAGTTACAATACAATTACAAGAGGGTTGGGAGGACCCTGCTTGAGAGAGCTAAAGCTGCCCATACATGGGTCAGTTTTTTCATTCATTCAGTAGGTTGAATGAAAAAAAAAAAACAATGAACCAATTCTCCTATTCTCTCCGCTGCACTATTGTACTTTGATAGTGGGAAGACCGGGGAGACAGTTCCCGACACACTTTGACTGTGTCGGAGGGACCAATTCCCATGCACATGTGCAGGATGACATCACACCCCCCCCCCCCCACTGGCCAATCAAGAGATCAAAAAACAGGTGAGGGATGTAACCGCCGCCTCATTAGAAAGTGGTTGCGAGCATACTGGGGCGTGTAGTTCCGCTTTAGTGTATTTTGTACTGAAAGTTTGTGTTTGATAAATGTGTGCAAATGTAAACATGTGTATGACATAAAATAAAGCAACTACCAACATTTTATTCTCCAAGGCCTTTGTTTTAATGAAAATTTATGTTGGGGGTGGTTACCTAATTTTCACTGCTAAAATGTGCATTTTAACATGTGTAAAACAGAAAAAATGGCCCTGGTAGAAAAACTGAATTCCAAGGAAAGGAAACGAACAGTCTCTTGAAGTGGACCGTAAAGGTCATTTACAAGGTCATTTATAAGACCTGCCATTATGGTCTCTTCTTTCCCATGCCCCAGTAGTTGCAGGTTCTCGGATGCCATCAATTCCAATGCAGAGCCCATGGTCAAACAGCAGTCCACTACTGGAATGAAGGAGAGCAGTGACGACTGGCTAGCTGCTGGGGGGGCAGAGGTATGGGCAAGATGGAAAATTCATCAAGCTTGAGGGAAATCTAGATTCAGCCAAACAGGCATTTCTCTAAGTAAACCTGTTTCAGCCAGCAAGAGACCAAATAGTGGAACAGAGGTTAATATCCCAGCAGGACAAGAAAAATACAGCTACTGGAATGGTAAAACACCAAGATCCCAAATGTCTTTGAGAGGCCCAGACTTCAGTCTAGCCAAAAACCTGTGGAAACACTTGTCTTTATTTACTGAGAGTTCCCACTGACAACAGGCAAATAAATTGTAGGATGTAGATGTACAAATCTGGTAGGGACTTGCTTGGTTAAAATTTTTGTGCACTGTAAAAATGGATTTTTGTAAGATCTTACCGTAAAATCCTTTTCTCTTAAGCTCATTGACAGACGTAGTCCTCCTTGATTAATATCAACTCGGGTTATACTGCCCTCTACAGGAGTAGGACTAGACAGGAAAGAAAACGTTCAGGCCACACCCTAGGGGCAGTCCCAGAGGGTATATCCTCTCACTTCCTGCTACAGCAAATCAGTTATGTCACAAAGCAGTGTTTAGAGAATTTACCCCAACCCAACTCAGAAAACAGAGGGGCGGGTACTACGTCTGTCAATGAGCTTAAGAGAAAAGGATTTTACAGTAAGATCTTACAAAAATCCATTTTTCTCTGTCGCTCATTGACAGACGTAGTCCTTGATTAATATCAACTCGGGACGTCCCAAAGCAGTGCCACAAATGAGGGGTGGGATAATGGAAATCAAAATCCAATCTAGAAGGCCCAACCGGTGCCAACTAGAAGTTTTAAAGGCTCAATCAAAAGATGAGACTCAACTGAAAATCCAATGGAAAAAAACCCTCGAGGTAGACCACCGGTCTCCTCAAATTGCGGCCTGCAAAACCTTGCGGCCAAATGAGGCATCAGCCGATGCCATCACATCAACTTTATAAAATTTTGTAAAGGTATGAACCGACGACCAGGTAGCCGCCTTGCACACCTGGACCACTGACGCCTGATGGCGGTAGGCCCAGGAAGTACTGAGCGCTTGAGTGGAGTGCGCCTTAACAGGGAACGGAGGATTCCGACCCTTAATAGAATAAGCCTGTACCACCGTCTGTCTGATCCATCTGGAGATAGTCACGGCAGATACAGGCAACCCCTTTCTGGGGCCATCCGTGATCACAAAAAGTGAATCCGTTTTACGGAATGATTCCGTAGTCTTCAGGTATACCCTGATTGCCCGAACCACATCCAAGGAATGCAACGCACATTCCCGAGGATGATTGGGCTTCGGACACAAGGAAGGTAGTACAATATCTTCATTCAGATGAAAATCTGAAACCACCTTAGGAAGAAAGGATGGCTTCGGATGAAGAACTACCTTATCCCTATGAACCACTAGATATGGGGAATGGCATGATAATGCAGCCAGTTCTGACACCCTGCGTGCAGAAGTGATAGCCACCAAGAAGGCCACCTTCTGGGATAATGTAAGCAAGGGAATCTCCCTGATATTTTCAAAGGGAGGTTTCTGCAGAACCGACAAAACCAAATTAAGATCCCAGGGCGGTAAGGGCGCGCGCACTGGCGCAGCCAAGTGCCGCACCCCCTGGATGAAATTCCGCACCAAGGAATGAGTAGCCAGAGGCTTCTGGAAGAAGATTGCTAACGCTGAAACCTGATCCTTGATAGTGCTCAAGGATAGTTTCTGCTCAACCCCCTTTTGCAGAAAAGCCAAGATTCGGGTCACCGAATAGGTACGTGGGGGAAAAACTCCAACGATTCACACCACGCAATATAAGCCTTCCATGTGCGATAATAGACTTTGCTGGAAGTCGCTTTCCTTGCTTTAATTAGAGTAGGAATAACTGAAGCTGACAATCCTTTGTCCTTCAGTAACTGGGTCTCAATGGCCAGGCCGTTAAAACCAGCGCCTGTAAAGCACGATGAGACCGCAGATCCTCCCTGAGAGGAAGTCTCCAAGGAGCGTCCGCGACTAGCCTGCCTAAGTCGGCGTACCCGGCTTGACGAGGCCAGCCCGGAATTTCCAGGATAACTGGAGTTCCCTCCACCTCTATCCTGCGGAGAAATCTCAGCAGCAACTTGAGAGGGGGGAAGACATACAATAGCTGATACTGCCCCTACGGGGCGCTCAGCGCGTCTGCTGCGTCCGCTAGAGGATCGCGGGCGCGAGCCCTGTTGAGCCGACCTGCCAACAGATCCATATCCGGGGTGCCCCAATGAAGGGACAGCTGGTGAAATACTTCTGGATGAAGAGACTATTCCTCTTGATCCAGAATCTGACGGCTGAGATAATCTGCCTGTCCACCCCCGGGATAAATATCGCGGAGAGAGCTAGAACAACTGTTCCGCCCAATAAAGAATGTTGGCCACTTCTATGGCCGCCAGGGCACTCTTGGTGCCCCTTGGTGATTGACATAAGTCATGACCGTGGCATAGTCCGATTGGATCCGAACCGGGCTGCCCTGGAGCTGCTCGGTCCAGTAAAATCATACAAAATCTGATCGCTCTCAGTTCCAACACATTTATCGGTAACCTGGAATTTATCAGAAGAAATGACTTCCCCTGGCTGAGCATCGGAGACTGAAGCCACCAGACCAGAGCCTCCCTGGTCCGCTCGCTCAATCGGATCCGATTGTCCAGGGAATCGGGATTCCGATTCCATATGAGAAGAATCTCCTCTTTGGAGAATTCGGGTATGAGACTAGGCAAACGGTACTGCCTCTAAGGAGGCGACCATCAATCCCAGCCAGTTGACGGACAGCAACATCCGAATCATTGACTGAATCTGGAGTTTCTCCGCATGGAGAAACACTCTTGCCAAGGATGTATCCAAAATTAGGCCCAGATAGTTCAGTCTCCTGGTGGGAACCAGGGATGATCTTTGGGAAAAGCAACGAAAACGCTGATGTCCTGCGAAGATGGGGATATGAAGATAGGCATCCTAAATGTCTATGGACGCCAGGAAATCCCCCCTTATGCAGGGAGGCCACCACTGTATGGATGGGCTCCATCTCTTCCAAGACCAGAATTGGACGCACCTAGCCATTTTTCCTGGGCATTGTGAACAAGTTCGACTAGAACTCCTCCAAGGAATGGGAACTACCACTGCTTGTTGCATCAAGCTGTCCCCCGCAAAGCTTTTTAAGCGACCCGGGGATGTCGAATATTGGAAGGGAAGAATCGCACCGGTGGAAGTGATCGAAACTCGATCTTGTATCCCGACCATATGACCTTGCGAACCCCTTTATCCGGGATTCTGGAAAGCCCTGGATCCGGAAACCGGTGAAGACGTCCCCCCACCCTAGAGATGGGTGGGGTCCATTCTGTCAATCCAACGGGATAACAGTGGCTTTATTTAGCCTGGAAATCGGTGAGTCCACTATTGGTGGTGCCGTCCATCTTAGTAATGAGGGATTCCTCAAAATGATAGCGCCTAGCAATGCGTTTGGAAATAGCAGGGGCTCGTTTACGGACGACCCCATTTGGGCAAGGGAAACCCTTCACCATTTTGGTAGGCTTGCTAGTACCAAAAAAGGAATATGAGTCTCCGCTACCTCTGCCGGTGTAATCTCAAGATTTAAGGTTTCCCGGACAGACACAACTAGTGCCTCCACCAACGCTTCTTGTGCTATGGCGGAGGCAGAAGCGTCCTCCTCACTGTGAGGAGACCGTACCTGAGACAACAACCCCAGAAAAAGGGGCTGCAATGACCAGCTCAGAATCCGTATCTGAAGTATCAGATGACATAGGGGTAGGCGGGGGTCGCTCTTCTTGACCCCCGTCCCTGACAGGCTACCTCCACCTGGGATACCAAAGACTCCAAAACTGCTGATAATGCATCATCACAAGTGGGGTACTGGAGGGTCCTGCGGCCACCCCGAGGGGATCAGGTGGGGATACATGTGTGGCAGGGTTCATGTAACAAGACACTTGCCAGCAAACACAAAAAAATTAATTGCAAGAAAAAAAATTTTTCTTTTTTTTTTCACTTAGTCCCCCAGCGCAATAGCGCCCCTCAGTCCCCCAGCGCAATAGCGCCCCTCAGTCTACCTGCTTGGACCCCTCAGAAAGAGAGAGAGAGAGACCCCAAGGCTCACCTGATGCACAGAAGTTTATCAACTTGCTTCCAGCACTGTCTGTTACAGACAGGAAGTCTTTGGCTTGCTTTCCCTGGGCCAAGGAGGCGGCTCCGCCCCTTTACACTCCTTCCAGCGCCTCCCAATTACTCCACGAGGTGTTTGGTCACCTCAAACATGGCCGCCCCCATGCTAGAGACACAAGGCTACGCCAATATGGCGGCCTTGTGCGATCTGCAGGAAAATGGCGGCGGCCTGTGTAGGATAGCGGCGGCTTGCAAACTAGCAGCGGCCTGGGGAGGTGTGCGCTCGGCCTGTGCGGCCTGCGGGAGTGTGCGCTCGGCCTGTGCGGCCTGCGGGAGTGTGCGCTCGGCCTGTGCGGCCTGCGGGAGTGTGCGCTCGGCCTGTGCGGCCTGCGGGAGTGTGCGCTCGGCCTGTGGAAGTGACCAGCTTTCTGGAGGGATGGCGACCTGCGGATGCAGTAACTCAGGCATAGGCATCGGCCTGTATACACACTGTGACAGGTAGGATACCTCTATACCTCAATAGTAATGCCTTTTAGTAGTCTGCCACTGACTTCAGTCACCCTTACACTCATATAGTGACTTTAGATAGTCAGCTCCCAAACCAAGCCTCCTGGTTTCTTATTCACAAAATCACGCTCAAATTGGGGGATCTGTGACCTGTTATAGGATAGAGGGGGGACCCAGAAACTGAGTGTCCGACCATCCCAGAGAGGGGCCCGCGTCCACCAACAAACCCGACAGGGGGAGAGGGGGAACATTCTACTCACCATACCGGAACCAGGCGGGCGCCAACTCCTGACAGAACCCCTCTTCACCGGGGTGGGGGGGCTGTCGACCAATACGGACGCCGTGACCCAGTTTGCAACTGGTCATTGACGTCCAGGCGAGACGTTTAACTCGCAGGGTCAGTCCCCGTCCGATGGGACTATGTCGCGGCCGACCCAGCGCGGAGCTATGGCCTGCACGCGCTCGTAGGCTGAACTGGGGTGACCACTGGATCTCAACATCCAGCCCGTCGCTCAGTTTCAGCGTACTTGCTTGAAGATCTCACAGGAACACTGGAGAAAAAAAAAGCATTTCTAAAAAAATCCTGCCAGGACCGAAGATCCTAGCAAGGAATCTAGGTCCTTACTCCTAACTAGACAGAAAAAAACTGATTTGCTGTAGCAGGAAGTGAGAGGATATACCCTCTGGGACTGCCCCTAGGGTGTGGCCAGAACGTTTTCTTTCCTATCTAGTCCTACTCCTGTAGAGGGCAGTATAACCCGAGTTGATATTAATCAAGGAGGACTACGTCTGTCAATGAGCGACAGAGAAAAATATTTTGTGCCTTCAAACTGTTAAAGTTAGGTACAGTAGAAATCACAATTAAAGTAATTTCTACTCCAAATTGTAACATACAAATTATGGAGTAGTCCAGTGTGGGTGCATTTTCTTTAGTTTTTTTTGCACACATGTAAACAATCTGCATTTTTGGCCATGAAATTATCTAAAACCCCCAGGACATTATATATTTTCTGAAAGTAGGGGCTCTGCAGAATGAAAAAAAAAGTAGTTGCAATTGTTTATGTTGCATAACATTTGTGCAACTGTTCATCAAATGCATATTTCAGGAAAAAATATATTAAAATGAAGTTTAGTAAAAAGCATAACACCCAATTTGGTAAAATATAAAAGTCGATACCAAACATGTCAAGTTTTAAATTTTGCGTGCCCATTTATATTGCAAAAAACGATGGTACCCAAGATCTCCATAGACGCTTTAAAAGCCTTTACTGCTCAGTTTAGAGTCAACTGTGAGCAATGGCACTAGAATTATTGCTCTCACCCGACGTTCAAGGCAATACCTCACATATGTGGTGCAATCAGTTTACAGATATTTGCACACCCTATGCGCAATTTGTAGGTGTGCGTGCAGGGCAATGGAGGGTATGTTTTTTTTTTTAATTATAGAATTTTTTTTTTTCACTTTATTGAAATCATGAGAAATAATTGGTCATTTGACAGGTACTTTGTATGGAGACATTAGGGGTCTAATGCACCTCAAGGTATCCAAAGCATGTAACCAAACACAGCCCATGTTTGGTTAGCTGCTTCCCTGACTGTAACAGCCAAAGAATAACAGCTCTGAAACTGTAAAAGACTAAATTGATTGTCACTTCTGGCTTCATTCACCACAGAGGAGATAGAGGAATGATTCCTCTGTCTCCTCCAGCTTGCCATCCTGACCCCCTTTGAGTCCAAAAATTATGGGGTAAGGGGGCTGGCGGAGGGAGGAACTGTACTCCTAGCACTGTAAAAGTCATCACTTTTCCTTTACAGCAAGAAGCCAGCTGAACAAGACAAGCACTAGTGTATGGCTGCTAGTGCAGCCATGAGGTAGTGATTAAAAATTCGCTCTCGGATGTACTATGTACATCCAAGGAGTTGCAGTGGTTAAAAAAAATGGATTTTTGTCTTACGGTAAAAACCTTTTCTCTGAGGTTCACTGACAGACACAGCTCATTATCTTCTTAACCATTGGGCTATACTGCCCCCTACAGGAGTAGGACAGTAGGCAGTAGAAAGCTCGACTATGCCTAAGGGCAGTCCCAAAGGGTATACACCCATTCTCAGCTATAGGCACTCAGTTTTGTTACAGTGTCAGAAGAAAGCTAACTCCACAGAGGGGTGGGTAATGTGTCGGTCAATGAACATCAGAGAAAATGATTTTACGGTAAGTCAAAAATCCCATTTTCTCTTTCGTTCATTGCCGGACACAGCTCCTAAATTTTTCTTAACTATTGGGACGTCCCAAAGCAGTGTTAAACATGAGGGGTGGGAAAACATCAGAAATTTTTTTTTCCCAAGGCTAAACAACTGAAGCTCACCTGAAAAACAATACATCCTCGAAGAGGACCAGGTCCTTTAAACAGCAGCCAGCAAAACCTTGTTGGCAAAAGAAGCATCTGCAGATGGCAACACAACCACTTTTATTAAATAACTTTGTAAAAGTGTGCACCAACGACCAGGTGGCCGATGCCAACGGAGGAACTTGCCCCCTGATGCAATAGGCCTGAACCACCGTCTGTCTGATCCATCTGGAAATGGTCGCAGAAGAGGCAGACAACCCTTTGTGAGGTTCGTTCGTGAGCGCAAAAAGAGCCTGACTTCCTTAAAGACTCTGTAGCTGCCAGGTACACCCTAATTGCCTGAACCACATCCAGGCCATGCAATTTTCTTCAGATGTTTAGGCCTGAGACAAAGGGAAGGCAACACGTCTTCATTACAATGACAGTCAGAGACCACCTTAGGAAGGAATGACGGACAGAGGCAAAGCACCACCTTATCCTTGTGAAGCACCATAAGGTGAACGACAGAATAACGCCATCAGTACCGGCACCCAGCATGCAGAGGTGATGGTCACCAAAGGCATCCACGTTCTTGGGCAAAGTAAGCAGGGAAACCGCCCGAATATTTTCAAAGAGAAGCTTCAGTAGAGCTGAAAGCACCACATTAGGATTCCAGGGTGGCAACGGAGCCTGCACTGAAGAAACCAAATGTCAGACACCCTGAAGAAAAAAGGTATGCACTAGGGAGCGTGTGACCAAAGGTCATGTGTGTGGCCAAAACCCCATACCTGGGGCCCTTGATGGTACTCAAGGCCAATATTTGTTCAACCCCCCGTTGAAGGAAGGTTAGATCCGATCCACCGAGAAGGAGGATGAACCCCAAGAGACTCACACCACACAATGTACGGCTTCCACGTACGATGGTAGATTTTCCTCAAGACAGATTTCCAAGCTTTTAACAGCATAGGAATCACCGATTCAAACAAACCTCCACTCTTCAGCACCTGGTGTTCAACAGCCAAGCCGTTCAAGCCAACGACTGTAAAAGCATGATGAAAGATTGGTCCTTGAGACAGTAGATCCTTCCTGAGAGGAAGCCCCCACAGCGCATCGGCGACCAGCCTTACCAGATCAGCATACCAAGACTGGCAAGACCAGAATGGAGCCACTGGAATAACCGGATTCCCTTCTGCATGAATCCTGCACAGGAGTCATGGCAGACGTTTAGGAGGGCTGGAATGAATCAGTCAGCCCACCTTAGAATGCCAGGCTACATACCGAGCCTTCAGTACACTTCTTGTGCCCCCTTGGCGATTGACATAGACCACGGCCATAGTATTGTCCAAATTAATTCGTACCGGCCACCCCTCAAGACGAATGTCCAATGAGCCAGACAAAGTCTGATTGCTCGGAGTTTGATTGCACTAATCGGCAGTCTGGGCTCGGCCAGAGTTCAGACACTCCGAGCACATCTGTGCTGAGGACGTCTCCCCACCCAGACAGGCTGGCATCTGTAGACAATCGTCGAGTACAGGAGAAGAACCAGAGAGCAAAGCCACCTCTTAAGACCGTGGATTTATGCCCAATTTTACCAGAATCTCTTTAGCAGAGATCTTGTGCAGAACTGTGCAAACAGACCGCCTTGAGAGTGGCCACCACCATCAGGCCCAGCAAGTGTATGCAAGCCCGGAGGGATGACTGCTGAACAGAAGCTGAATTGCCTCCTGCAATGTCTGGAGTTTTTCCCTGAGGAAGAAACCCTCTGTCTGAGGCCGAGTCCAGAGTCAGACCCAGATAGGCCATTTTTTGTGGACAGAACCAAAGAAGACTCCTGAATGTCTAGGATCCCATGAAACTCCCTCAGAGTTTGCAGAGCAATCTCCAGTAGTCCATCAGAACAGTCAGAGACTCCGCTTCCAGAAGATAATCGTCCAGGTACCCCAGCATCGCGGTCCCCTGCTGACTCAAAAAAAATACCATCACTGGGGGCATACACTCCTGTGAAGACCCGAGGTGCGGAGGCGAGACCAAAGGGCAGTGCCACAAACTGGTAATGCTTTTCGTCCACGGCAAAAGAGAAAGCGCTGGCGACCAGCACATATTAGAATGTGCAGGCAGGCGTCCTTGATGTTGAAAGAAGTGAGAAGAAATCTCCCTTATGTAGGGACGTCACTACCTTGTGAATGGACTCCATACGGAACTTCTGTACTCGCACCAAGCAGCTTAGCGCCCTGAGGTCCAGAATCGGACGTACCTCGCCTTCCTTCCTGGGGATTGTAAAGAGGTTTGAGTAAAAACCCTTGAAAATGTTCCGAAGTCGGAACCAGAACAATCACCCCTTGAAATAACAAGTCTTGCACTGCCCCAAAGAGACACCGTGAGTGATCTGGGGACATCTACGACGGGGCTCCTTGCCCTTGGTAGCCTGCGGAAGAGTACTCTTCCCCCTGTGAGACCCTTAACAATGTCATCCAAGGAAGCCCCAAACAGGAGCCCCATACAAGAGGGAGATCAGATAAGGCCTTCTTAGAAGTTTAGTCCGAAGACCAGCATTTCAGCCAGACAATACACCGAAGGACCACTGCTGATACAGACAGCCTAGAAATCAATGGAACCACATCCAAAGAGGCATCAGAGACAAACTGTAGCTCCTGGACCAACCAGTACGCCAGCTCCGCAAAGACAGGGTGGAGCTATTCTCCCTCCAGGTCCTGGCGTAAAAGCTTAGCCCAGTCCGAGTTCATGACACCAGGGCAATAGTAATTACCAGCCTAACTGCCAAACCAGCCACAGTGCACATATGGCGGGCCAGAGCATCCCCCTTCTTATTAGCTGGACCTGTAAAGGTCGGGGACTCCTCAACTGGGATGAAGGTAACTCAATTTGACCTGGAAACTGGCGAGTCCACAACAGGTGAGACCGTACACCTTTTACACAGTAAATCCTCAGGGTTACCTCGCTAAAACAAGGCAGGTGCCCCACAAAATAATGGCGGCAAGACAGTCATTAAAAATGAAGCTCCCCCACAGTGCCACCCACGCCAAGCTGACCATATGGCCCAGCAGGCCGCAGCCCAAATTTTTGTGGGGGCCCAGCCACAATTGCACAGATCGTCAGCCGGGCAGATGCTCAAAGGAAGAGTGGGGGCTTCAGCTAAACCTGCTGAGGCTGCCCCTAACTCAGCCACATGGCCTAGTAGGGGCAAGCCACAGCCTAAACTTTTGAGGGCGCGAGCCCCAGCGTAGCCGACCACCAAGGGGCAGCGGAGGGAAAGGTGGATGCCCAAAAGGGAGGCAGTGGCTTCAGCCATCCTCACAGGGGCTGTCTCACATCACCTCTAATAGGTTCCGGCGAGCCGCGGCCTAAATTTTTGACCAGATCCGGCCGCGTGAGTTGCATAACCACGGATGGTAAAAACATCTGCTCCTCCAGCCCAACAACTGCCGCAGGAAGCCCAGAGGACATCCCTGTCCTAGGCCGAAAGACCCACAGTGACCAAAATTTTAGAGGGACTGGGGGAAGAGAGGGGAACCCGGGGGTCCGACCACCCCAGGGAAGGGCCCACGTTAACCCCAAAAACCCTCCAGGGGTAGTGGGGGGACAGCTACTTACCACATCAGGAACATGGTGGGCACCGCTCCGGACAGGACACCAGTCCAAGGTAATGTGGGTGCTGCTGGGCCAGGAGTAAATGCTGCGACTCAGACCGAAGCCAGTTCGTATGCGTCCTCGCGAGACGTTTAACTCACAGGCCAGCCTCCGTTCAGTGGGGCTATGTCACGGCCGACCTAGTGCGGAGCTGCGGTCTGCACGCACTCGCTGGCCAGACTGGGGGGACTCTAAGGATCTATATTATCCAGTTTGTTGCCCAGTCAGGCACTTGATTGTAGTTCTCACAGGAACAAAAATAAAGAGGAAAAAATCCATTTGAAATGAAAAAATAGCCAGGACCAGAGATCCCGTCAAGGAACTAGGTCCTTACTCCTGACTAGGAAGAAAAAACTGAGTGCCTATAGCCGAGAGTGGGTGTATACCCCCTGGGACTGCCCATAAGCGTAGTCAAGCTTTTTTTCTGCCTAGTGCCCTTCTCCTGTAGGGGGCAGTATAACCCAATGGTTAAGAAGATTCAGGAGCTGTGTCCATCAATGAACGAAAGAGAAAGTCAAAATTTTCTACTCGTTTTGGCAAGGTTTACTTTTGTGGGTATTGTCGTTCGAGGACTCTGGTGGTGAGATGTCTGTTCTTAAGATTCCAAATATACACACCAGCAGCAGACACTCCCAATTAGATTTTTTATTTATTCAGTACTATAGTATAAAGATCGAAATATTCAAAGCTATGTTAGGACAGAGCGCCAGAACTATGGCAGGGGCAAGTTAATAAAGAAGCCCCTAAGATATAAAGTAAACAGTAAACCAAGAAAAGTACAAGGGCTGCAATTGCTGACCTCTGCCTGAAAGCACTAGCCATCGCAGACATCAATACATGGAGCCACTAACACTGTGTAATTGATTAATAATCAATTACTATAATAAAAATCCATTGTGTGCGCCTAATTATTCATGGGTGATGATCAATATAGCACAAATCAACCATGTATGCCAAAGGCTCAAGTTTTTTTAACTTCATGCAATCAATACATGAAGATAATAAACCTTTAATGTGCAGCTCCCCCCTCAGCCACCCCAATACTTACCTGAGCCCCATCTCGATCCAGCAATATGCATAAGGACAGCGGCTCTCCCAGGTCTCTTCCTCATCATTGGCTGAGACAGCAATGGGAGCTATTGGCTCCCACTACTGTCAATCACTGCTAGTAAACCAATAAGGAGAAAGTAGGGGTGGGGCTGCACTGGGTATGTGACTGGACACAGAGCAGCTGCTCGGGAGCAAGCTCAGGTGCCCCTATAGAAAACGCTTGCTATGGGGGAACTTGGCAGGAGGGAGGGGCCAGGAGCGCCAGCAGCGGACCCGAAAAAAAGAGGATCAGAGCTGCTCTGTGCAAAACCACTGCACAGAGCAGGTAAGTAAAACATATTTGTCATAGAAAAAAAAAATAAAGAAAAAATAAATAAAAATCTGCCTTTAGCATAACTTTAAAGCTTAAGTAAACAAAAAAGAATTTGCCAGCAGGCAGGTTCTTTAGGTAAATATGAATACACAGTACAGTTGATCCAGGTACTGAAATAATGGTACTCAAGCGCATTTGTGCGAGAGTTACATCAACAGTGCCTGCTGAATGGGCAAAGCAAAAAGACCTCAGACCCACAAGAGGAAGAAAAAAGGGCACTAATGGGACAGAGTGGATATGGGGAGCTGGGGTGTCACGATGCTGGAAGAGCACACACTCAGACACAAGCATTTCATAGCATACTTGCACATTATATGATTATTGCCCATACCCACCACCTTTTACTACTGCTTTAAATGTTTGCTCAGACCACAAATGGTTCTTTTTTCTTTAATTAGGCAGTATTTATTAGTTTTTTTTAGTAGGGTTTGACCGATTATCGGTGGGGCCGATATTTTTTATTTTTTTTTTTTGAAGCATCAGTATCGGCCACAAGGTTGCCGATATGACCAATATTTCTTCAAGTGGTTGTACCTGCCTATTACGGTCACAAGGGATGTTTTTTTTAAAAGGACAGTGTAAAAATAAAAACTTTAAAAGTGCAGAATATCCACACCTAATATCGGCTATCGGCCTGAAGGGTGGCCAGAAAAATCGGTATTGGTATCGGCCCAGAAAAAAAGATATTGGTCGATCCCTATTTTTTAGCATGGTTTACAAAACAAAAAGATTCAACATCAAATAATAATAACAACAACAACAACAACAATATAAAAAAAAAAATACAATATCAAAAAGTTTATTTCAGTAATTAAATTCAAAAAGTGAAACTCATACAGATGTATTACACACACACACACACAGATATTTTTCAAGCATTTCTTTTTTTAAAATTTTGATGAATATGGCTTACAGTTAGTGAAAACCCAAAAGTCATTATCTCAGAAGATTAGAATATTGTGAAAAAGTTCAATATTGTAGACTAGAATTGGACTCGGGCATGTTTCGGTATCCCACCTGCCCGATCCCGCCAGGAAGCCGACACTGCACGGGGCTAATTAAAAGGCAGTGAGAAATTTCTGACCCACAGCTGCACAGATCCGAAAAGGTCTCACTGCCTGCGATTAGCCATGTGCAGTGTCCTAGATGGGCTCAGGCGATCCCAAGCACGCCTGAGCCAATCTCTATTGTAGACTTGGTGTCACACTCTAATCAGCCAAATAACTCACACCTGTAAGGGTTTCCTGAGCCTTTAAATGGCCTCTCAGTCTGGTTCAGTAGGTTACACAATCCATGGGGAAGACTGCTGACTTGGCAGTTGTCCAGAAGACAGTCATTGGCACAAGGAGGGTAGGTCACAAAAGGTCATGGCTAAAGAAGCTGGCTGTTAACAGAGTGCTGTATCCAAGCATATGGATGGAAAGTTTAGTGAAAAGAAAAAAAAGTGTGGCAGAAAAAAGGTGCACAAGCAACAGAGATCACTGCAGCCTTTAGACGATTGTGAAGCAAATGCAATTCAAGAATTTGGGGGGGGGGGGGGGGATTCACAAGGAGTTGACTACGGTGGGTGTCAGTGCTTTAAGAGCAACAACAACACAGATATATCCAGGACATGGGCTACAACTGTCGCATTCCTTGCGTCAAGCCACTCCTGAACCAGAGACAACGTCAGAAGCGTCTTACCTGGGCTAAAGAGAAAAAAGGACTGGACTGTTGCTCAGTGGTCCAAAGTCCTCTTTTTGGATTAAAGTAAATTTTTAATTTAATTTGGAAATCAAGGTCCCAGAGTCTGGAGGAAGAGTGGAGAGGCACAGAATCCAAGCTGCATGAGGTTCAGTGTGAATTTTTCACAGTCAGTAAATGATGTCATCTGCTGGTGTTGGTCCACTGTGTTTTATTAAGTCCAAAGTCAGCGCAGCCCTCTACCAGGAAATTGCTGACCAACTTTATAAAGAAGCGGATTTCATTTTCCAGCAGGACCTGGCACCTGCTTACACTGCCAAAAGTACCAGTACCTGGTTTAATGACCATGGTATCGCTGTGCTTGATTTGGCCTGACCTGGGGTATTGTCAAGAGGGAGATGAGAGACACCAGACCCAACAATGCAGACGAGCTGAAGGCCGCTATCAAGGCAACCTGGGCTTCCGTAAAACCTCAGCAGTGCCACAGGCTGATTGTCTCCATGCCAGGCCGCATTGATGCAGTAATTCATGCAAAAGGAGCCCCGACCAAGTATTGAGTACATACTATAATGTATATATATTTCAGTAAGCCAACATTTCTGTATTAATCCTTTTTTTACTGGTTTTGTAATATTGTAATTTTAAGAGATAGTGAATTTTGGGTTTTCACTAGCTGTAAGCCATAATCATCAAAATTAAAAAGAAAAAATGCTTAAAATATATCACTCTGTGTGTAATGAATCTATATAAAATAGGAGTTTCACTTTTTGAATTGAATTACTGAAATAAGTTAACTTTTTGATGGTATTCAAATTTTTTGAAATGCACCTGTATACCAGTTCTGGTACAGATCAGCAGTGCGCTTAAGCATCTCGATATACCCAAGTAGCACAATATATTGTAGCTGGGATAGTAGTGTACATTACTGTATAAAGAGTAGATCCGTAAACATCGGATATCAACACGTGTGAACCCCCAGAGGGCAAATAAAAAAAACAGAGAACACCACTTAACAAGGAAGAACATCCAGTCTCATTAAGAATAAGGGAGGATAAAGCAGGTCAACTGACTGATTATGGAGAGGAAACAGAGGAAGAGTCTAGTAAGGGTGATAACCAAGTAGACCATAAATTAACCCCTTGACAACGAAGCCCTTTTCTGATACTTGTTTTAACAAGGTAAAATCAGTATTTTTTTGCTAGCAAAATACTTCGAACCCCCAAACATATACATTTTTTTAGCAGAGACCCTAGAGAATAAAATTTTATGTCACACTATTTGTGCGGCGGTCTTTCAAACGCACTTTTAAGGAGAAAAAATACACTTTAATAAAAAAAAAAAAAAAAAAAACAGTAAAGTTAGCCCAATTTTTCTGTGTAATGTGAAAGATGAGGTTAGGCCGAGTAAACAGATACCTAACATGTCATGCTTCACAATTGGGCACACTCGTGGAATGGCGACAAACTACGGTACCTAAAAATCTCCATAGGGGACACTTAAAATTTTTTTTAACTGTTACCAGTTTAGTTAAAGAGGTGGTCTAATGGTAGAATTATTGCTCTTGCTCTAATGATCACAGTGATAGCTCACATGTGTGATTTGAACGGTTTACATTTGCGGGTGCAACTTAAGTATTGCGTTCGCTTCTGCGTGCCGGCACGGAGGGAAGGGGCGCTTTAAACTTTTTTTTTCTTTTATATTTTATTTTTACACTGTCCCTTGAATTATTTTTTTTTTTAAACAGTTTCTATTGCTGTCACAAGAAATGTTAACATCCCTTGTGACAGTAATAGTCACGTGTCAGGTATTTTTTTTTAGAGGAATTAGCCACATCGGTTATTACAAAAAAAGCTGACCATCGGCTCTAAAAAAAAACGGTACCAGGACCACCCCGGTACAACCCCTTGAAGAAGAAGACCGCATAATTGAGTTAAGTCTGTGTCAAGGGGTAAAAAAACTTTTTTATTTTTGAAATATAGAAACCAAAGTAACTCCTATTGTACATAGGTAGGAGGACCAGGTGCTTTGTGCACTGGTGCGCAGTCATGTTGGAGAAGGAAGGGGCCATCCCAAAATGTTCCCACAATGTTAGGAGCATGAAATTGTCAAAAATGATTATGTATCCTTAAGAGTTCCCTTCACTGGAATTAAAGAGCCAAGCCCAACCCCTGAAAAACAACCCCACACCATAACCCCCCCCCCCCCACCAAATAATTTGGACCAGTGCACAAAGAAAGGTCCATAAATACATAAATGAGTGAGTTTGGGGTGGAGGAGCTTGACTGGCCTGCACAGGGTCCTGACCTCAACCAGATAGAACAAATTAGAGTGGAGACTGCGAGCCAGGCCTTCTCATCCAACATCAGTGCCTAACCTCACAAATGCGCTTCTGGAAGAATGGTCAAGCATTCCCATAGACACACTCCTGAACCTTGTGGACAGCCTTTCCACAACAGTTGAAGCTGTTATAGCTGCAAAGGGTGGGCCAACTCAATACTGAACTCTACTAAGACCGGGATGCCATTACAGTTCATGTGCATGTAAAGGCAGGCGTCCCAATACTTTTGACAATATAATGTATTTCCTATCAGACCCATTTCGGTAGTGCACCATGTTAAGGCTCATGACAAATGGTTCTTACAACTGCAAATACCACAATACTCTATGGATTATCCTGACCTTTATTATAAAGATTTAAAAGGTACAACTGTTTATTGTAATAATATAGAACACAAATTCTACAGATCGCACGCCTATATCTTCTTTAAATTAGATATTGAAATTTTGATAGACAATGAACAAGCGCAATCCAGGATTTCAATATGATGTGAGGTGTAGCTTAGGACTCTGCAGAGATGTCTTCCCCCTCATTTTAGCCCACTCCCTGTTCATCTTTCCACAAAGCCCTTTCGCCTCCTGTGTATGGCTAATCATGCAAACAGCGCCTTTCTTCACTAATGATGACTGTTCTGCTGCAGAGTCAGTTAACAGCTGTGAGTAACAGTCAGGCCCACAGGGAGAAAAGGATCAGACTCAGCCCACACAAGATCCAGCCAACACACTCTTCACTTCCCAGACAAAGCTCTGCACAGAGGAAGAGCACCTGCTGTGCACATTTATCTACAAAAAACACCATGAAATGAGAGGAGTTACTTACTTTGTAAATAGTGCAAAACCATTAAAACAAGACTATAGCTGCTCAGGGTTCCACGGCTGGCATCATTTATGCCATGGTGACTGGCCCACCTCTTAACAACCAGAACTAAAGGACGAACACGGCTCTCTACTGTAAAATCAGAGGGAGAAAGTCTGATTAACTTTCACTTACCGCTACCAATGTTATCAATACATTATAGAAGATATATGGAGAAGACTTTGTTAGTACAGTCAACTGTCTGTATGTACAGCTGCTTGACAATGGAACAAAAGGCAGAGCAGACTAAACCCTTACATGAACACAGTATTTTGGAGTTTCAGGACATTAAAGCCTCAACATTTAGGGGCACCTAAGCCAGGGGTCTCCAAAATTTCTAAGCAAAGGTCCACTTTAGTATCCTACCAATTTTAGGTGGCTGGACTGTGGGCCAGTGTTTGGAATCGTGCCCCATCACTGGCGCCAGTGGGAGGAAACGTGCCCCATCACTGGCGCCAGTGGGAGGAATCGTGCCCCATCACTGGCGCCAGTGGGAGGAATCGTGCCCCATCACTGGCGCCAGTGGGAGGAATCGTGCCCCATCACTGGCGCCAGTGGGAGGAATCGTGCCCCATCACTGGCGCCAGTGGGAGGAATCGTGCCCCATCACTGGCGCCAGTGGGAGGAATCGTGCCCCATCACTGGCGCCAGTGGGAGGAATCGTGCCCCATCACTGGCGCCAGTGGGCGGAATCGTGCCCCATCACTGGCGCCAGTGGGCGGAAACGTGCCCCATCATTGGCGCCAGTGGGAGGAATCGTGCCCCATCACTGGCGCCAGTGGGAGGAATCGTGCCCCATCACTGGCGCCAGTGGGAGGAATCGTGCCCCCATCATTGGTCTCACTTTTACAAAGAGGAAAATTTACTTACTCTGTGCATAGGTTCGAAGAAGGAATGTGTTTCTGATTCCCACAACATTGTTTACATTCAAGTCAAACTCCACACCACTAGCAAAAGAAAAAACAAAAAGATAAGAGGACTCTATAAGAACCCATTTTACGGCATTACATCGATTTGTTACCAAAAGTTCATGTTTACATGACAAAAAAAAAAAAAAAAAAGAAGAACAAAAAAAGGATAGGAGCTCCTCTTTAAGGCTTCCAACCAACCATCAGGTCTGTCTATAATAAGCATTACAAAAGAGGCAGCACTACTCTTCATCTTTTCAATTACATCTGCTTTACACTAAGCAACATATGTACAGTGATACCTCGGTTCAAGAACGCTTCTGTTCACGAACAACTTGGTTCACGAACAGAAAAGTTCATAAAAATATGCTCCGGTTCACAAACAGGAGCCGCGGCCATTTCAATGCTATTTCCAGGCTGTCACATGGTCGTGACTTCCTGTAGGAAGATCGTGGAGAGAAGAAGAGACACAGAAAGAAGTACTGTGAGTACTGTGAAGACACTTTCAGTGACTTTTTGCTTTTTGTTGTGCTTTTTAGAACATACAGTACCGTACTGTACAGTACTTCTGTACAATACTCTTACTGTATTGTACAGTTCACCCATTTGAGTGCTTACTGTACTGGGCTCCCAAGAAGCATGGTGGAAGAAAGTGTGGAGCAGCAATGAAGGTGACAAGAACGGCAATGCAGGTGACAATGTGCCAAGTGGAAGTGCAAGTGACAATGTGCCAAGTGGAAGTGCAAGTGACAATGTGCCAAGTGGAAGTGCAAGTGACAATGTGCCAAGTGGAAGTGCAAGTGACAAGAATGTGCAGCCCAAGCATGGTGGCAAAAAGAAATTGCAGAGCAGTAGTAAAGGTGACAGCAAGGTTGTGAATAAAATAACTATTGAGCCGTTCGTGTGACTGATCTGGCCTCGGAGTACAAGATGGCAAAGCAACCATCTCGACTATTTTAAAAAACAAAGCCGCCATCAAAGGAGCGGATGTTGCATAAGGAGTAACAATGTTAACCAAGCAGAGGACGCAAGTGCTGGAAGAGGTGGAAAAACTTTTGTTGGTGTGGTTGAAAGAGAAACAGCTGGCAGGTGATAGCGTTAGTGAAGCTATGATCTGTGAGAATACCAGGAAATTGCACAGTGATTTACTGCAAAGAAGCCCCTCTACAAGTGCACAAGTGACGAATTTAAAGCCAGTAGGGAGTGGTTTGAAAAATTCCGCAGAAGTGGCATCCACAGTGTGATTAGACATGGTGAGGCTTCCAGTTCTGACAAGGCCGCAGCAGAAGCCTACAAGTTAGAATTTGTGGAATTCATGAAGAATTCATGAAGACCGAAGGATACGTTGCTCAACAAGTGTTCAACTGTGATGAAACCGGGCTCTTCTGGGAAAAAATGCCGAACAGAACCTATATCACGCAGGAGGAAGTCACTACCAGGGCATAAGCCCATGAAGGACAGATTGACCCTTTTGCTGTGTGCCAACGAATGCGCCGATCTGAAAATTAAACCACTACTGGTGTACCATTCTCAGACTCCTCGTGCATTTCGGGAACAAAATGTGAACAAGGCCAGACTGCCCGTCATGTGGAGAGCCAATGTCAAAGCTTGGGTCAAAAGGCAATTGTTTATGGAATGGCTGCATGAGGTGTTCGCACCCACCGTCAGAAAATATCTTTCTGATAACCAGCTGCCTGAAAGGTGCCTTCTTCTGATGGACAATGCCCCGGCACACCCTCCAGCCTTGGTGGATGATATGGATGCTGAGTATGACTTCATCAAGGTAAAGTTCCTCCCCCCCAACACAACACCACTTCTGCAGCCCATGGACCAGCAAGTCATCTGCAACTTCAAGAAGCTGTACACAAAGGCGCTCTTCACTAGGTGTTTTAATGTCACTGAAGAGACGTCCTTGACTTTGAAAGACTTCTGGAAGAAACATTTCAATGTTGTCCACTGCATTAACCTCATTGACAAAGCCTGGGAAGAAGTCACTCCCCGAACCCTAAATTCAGCCTGGAGGAAACTGTGGCCAGAATGTGTCACTGAACGTGAACATGACTTAGAAGGGTCTGATGCAGAAGTGGTAGAGGAAATTGTGTCCATGGGCAAGAGTATGGGTCTGGACGTTGATGGTGCTGATGTGGAAGAGCTTGTTGAGGAACATAGGTAGGAGCTGAACACAGAAGAACTTTCTGAACTCCACAGTGAGCAGCAGAAGGCACTTCTTGAGAAAGAGGAAGAAAGGGAGGAGGTTAGCAGTGATGCCATAAAATCCATTATGCAAAAATAGAATGAGTGCCATGATTTTTTTTTTGAAAAGCACCACCCCAACATAACTGTCACGAACAGAGTGTTAAATCTCATGAATGATAATGTGGTCTCTCATATCCGGAGGGTTATGTGGCGCAGGAAGAGACAAGGGACAGACAGATTTTTCAGCAAAACTGAGCCTGCAGCTAGGAGACAAAAGGAGAGAGGAAACTCCTGAAGGAGATCCCCCTGATGTCCTTATGGAGGGGGACTCTCCCTCCAAACAATAAGCGCCTCCCACCCGCCTCCCTCCATGCCAGAAGTCATCTCAAGCAAGGTTAGTGTTCTCTCTGTATACATTACTATACTGTACTAATGTGTATTGTAATTTGTTTCATATTTTTGTGCTTCAAAAACAAAAAAAAAAAAAAAAGTCAGAACGGATTAACCGGATTTATATTGAACCCTATGGGAAAATGTGCCTCGATTCACGACCAATTCGGTTCATGACAGGAGTCAGTTCATGAACCGAGGTATCACTGTACTTTAAGGCCTGGTTTACACTTGAGATCAGGAAAAAGTAGAATTGGGTGAAAAGGGCAGGCAATTGAACTGCATTAGCGCCCTAGTAGAGTGCGCCTTGACAGGGAAAGGAGGAACCTGACCCCTGATGGAATAGGCCTGAACCACCGTCAGTCTGATCCATCTGGAAATGATCGCAGAGGAAGAGGACAACCCTTTGTGAGGTCCATCCGTGAGCTCACAGGAAAAATCCAGGAGGAAAAAATTTCCTATCTAAAAATTTTTGCCAGGACCAAAGATCCCAGCAAGGAACTAGGTCCCTACTCCTGACTAGGCAGAAAAAAAACTGAGTGACTATAGCAGGAAGAGGGAGTATACCCCCTGGGACTTCCCATGGGTGTAGCCAGAAGTTTTTTTCTGCCTAGTGTCCCACTCCTGTAGGGGTCAACATAACCCGATGGTCAAGAATGACAGGAGCTGTGTCCGTCAATGAACAAAAGAGAAATCATCTCATATTGCAACTGTCAGACCATAGTGCCCGCCAAACGCAACCTGTGCCACCAAATGGGGCTGTGCCTTAGCTGTGTGAAATGCGCCAGGTTACAGTGCAGGCATGCAGACTTTTATGAGGGTAAAACAGTGAGGCAGCACAAACAAAAAAAAAAAATGCCTCCACGCCTCCGGTCAAATGCCCTCTGAAAAATGGTCCACCGCCCTCGGAAAAGTAGCCCAGTGCAAATTTCGCTTCAAATGGCTAACACAAGTATAAATGAGCCCTTAGTATAAAAACTGCGGCGCTACTTCTATATACATGTCCCAAAATAAATTGGACAGAGCAGTCCTTCAGTGTCCACTTCAAACTGTAGAAAATGTGAGAAACCGTAGACCCGGAGAACCGCCACCAAGCACTCTGATAACACCGCTTCTTACCAGATAAGAGTGATCTCCATTACAGAGATCCAATACAGCCAGATGTACAGGGGTGAATAACGATCCTCCTCCCAAGGGTCCAGGGCTAACAGATTCAACAGTTAGCACAATATGAAACAGAAAGCAGGGACACTCTCATAGCACAGACTGCATGAGCTTTTATTGGCACACAAGGTTAAGAACACTTACAGTAATGACAAAATGACGGCGTATTGGGCCCCCTCCTTCCACAGCGACCTCAGGTTGTTTACAGGGGAGTTCCCCCTCTAAGGTTGCAGGTGTCCCCTAACATTAGAGATCCTCCTAAGAAAGTCTCTTTTCCAGCAGAAGGGAGGCTTTTATAAATGTAGGAGATGTGCAATTTGTAAGCTGAAAGCTGAGAAAAGGAGATGTGTAGAATCCTTTAAATCAGGTTCTACTGGACAGGAATTTGCAATCAAGCCCTTTATTTCCTGTTCTACCAAATATGTAGTATACCTGATTAGATGTCCATGTGGCCTTGACTATGTTGGCCGCACTATCCGAGAGCTTCATGTGAGGCTCAAGGAGCATGTGGCCAACATAGTCAAGGGGTATCTGAAACACAGTGTCTCACGCCACTATGATCAGTGCCACCAAAGAGATCCCAAAGGCACTTTATTTTTGGGCATTGATAAGTTTTCAGGCAATTGGAGGGGCAGCAATTTGATCAGAGGGGTGTCGAAACTTGAAACTAGTTGGATATATAGAATGAAGTCTTACACCCCGTTGGGGTTAAACATTGAATGGGACCTGAATGCTTAGATCAGTAATTCTTAGGCTTGGATTGAGTTGAACCATTCATATCTGCTCTTATCTATGGTGAGGTTACTTTTGTAGTAATTTTATGACTTTGCCCTTTGTACATTTTTATATTTTCTTATTGTCTTTCTTATTGTCTCTTCTTATGATGTTCCTCTAGTGTGATCTTTGCTGTGACCTTTAGATGGTGCCGTCTCTTCCGGGTTTTCGGCAGTACTTATATTGTACAATTTCGATTTTTTGGGATATTTTTGTTAATGTCCCTTGAGCCATGGTTGAGGGATCTCACCATGTTATTACCGATGTTCTTAATAGTTTTTGTGACATCAAACTTATTTGGCCGTTCATGGGATATCAATAATCTTGGTATTCCGGATGTAGGCATTTACATTTGGTTTTGTGCATTTCCGGCGTGTGGAACGCATGCTTATAGTTCCGGTTTGCTCGATCATGTCCGCCCTCCTCCGCCGCTATATATAGCGTGGCGTATCCTGAGACCACACCCTTTGACGTCTTGTTGACGAAAAGCGTCGGGTGGCGCTCATGGTGACGCACGCCGTTACAGGGAGGAGACGTGGCGGCCATCTTTTTTGGTCATCTTCGGTATACAGCACGGCACGCGGAGATGAACTTCTGTTACTAGCTTAGATGCCCGTTTTACTCTACGAAACTAAGTGTTCTTAACATTGTGTGCCAATAAAAGCTCATGCAGTCTGCTCTATGACAGTGTCCCTGCTTTCTGTTTCATATTAAGCAAACGGTTGAATCTGTTAGCCCTGGACCCTTGGGAGGAGGATCGTTATTCACCCCAGTACATCTGGCTGTATTGGATCTCTGTAATGGAGATCACTCTTATCTGGTAAGAAGAGGTGTTATCAGAGTGTTTGGTGGCGGTTCTCCGGTTTCTCACATGTTCTACAGTTTGAAGTGGACACTGAAGGACTGCTCTGTCCAATTTATTTTGGGACATTTATATAGAACTAGCGCCGCAGTTTTTATACTATTTGCTTTGGATCTGTTGCTAGTCCAGATTTGTGTGGCTGCTTTTTCACCTTTTAACTATTTCATGTTGTTTTTAGCGCAGCAATACTATGATTTATTATAAATGAGCCCTAACAGAGCTAACAGAAAGCCATAGCAAATGAATGCAGCATGTTATTGTAGGGCAAGACAGGTACACTTAGACAATTCTTTGACTTTTTATTTCTGACCAAAATACCTAATGAGACTGGTGGTTATAACTGTTTTTAACAGAAAGTCTGAAACACACCCAAATTCACTCTTATTCTTGGAAGAAAAATTATACACAATTTGTGGAAAGTGGCTAAAGAGACATTACTTGTTTATGACATATCCTGGACCACTATTTTAACATGGGAAAGGGATTCATATCCAGGCAAAAGTGAAAAAGCTTTCTTGTTTGTCAGTTAAACAGCTAGTGTCAGTTAGTTAACAGGCGAGTTCATTATTTAGATCAGCAACAGGATCACCCCACCAATGCAGCAGAATAAAGTTTAACAGGCTTTCTGGAATTCAGCATTTTCCCTTCAAGCACTCACTTGAAACATACTGTACATGATTGACGTTAATATAGGTTTGCTGTGATGGCAAGCTTTGCATAAAATCAGCCTCTTTTTTTACACTGTTCGACAATTTGCCAGTACATTTTTAGAATTATGCAAAGGGATAAATTCACAGAGCTAATACACAAGTATAGAGGCCTTTGCTTTCAAAATGTCATTTATTTTAATGCAAGTCCAATGAAATTTTAAAACTACAGTTGCATGACTGAAATAAAGATCCTTATCCTTGTTAAACTACGTTTACACTTATGCAGGTTGCAGTTGATGCGTTTTGCAATCTTATCACTCGCATTTTTAATTCATTTTGCAGGTTGTCATGCGGGAGAAAACAATACAAATGCAGCAGAAACTCAACAAAAACACAAGCACTGCGTTTTCATGTATTTCCATTGAAGTCTATGAAACCAAAAATAAAACCTGTTGCGGGCAAAAAAAGTCCCTGACCGTTTTCAAAAAATTCACCGGTTGAAAAGGCATGGGTTGAACCCATAACTAGTATTGTGTACATGCTACTGCTGTGTCTGTATCCACCTCTTTGGACTACTTGTGCGCAGCTCTGAGGTGGATGCAGCAAAAAGCAGCTCAGCATGGTAGAGAGGGGTCTCAATACCCATTTGAATGAGCTCTTAGTTCTATATTTTCAGTATTCTGCATGCTTACTTGAAAGTTTAAAATGTGATCCTTTGTTTAACTTTAGTTAAGGAGGAACTGAAGACTTTTTTTTTTTTCCCCCAAAAAGAACTTACGAGCAGGCAGACTATTGTAGAGGAGAAAAGCAACGTCTCTAGTGCTATAAAATACACCTACCTGCTCTGAGTCTTCTGTGGCATGTAAACTGAGCTGCACATGCGCAGTTCAGTCTACATCACTGGCACAGTCCCTGAGTGCCAGGATGACTGATTCCTGCACAGGGGCTACATCATGCCGAGTTGGCCAACGAAGATGACCAAAGACTGGTACCCAGAATGAGCCGCAGTGAAGATGCCGATGCAGACGAGGGAAACCTGTCAGAGTTCGGACCATTAGAGAGGAGGAGTTTAGTTCCACTTTAATCTGCCTTAGTCTGTCCTTTCAGCCGGAAAGCTGATGGTTGACAACTGCCAGACTTCACACACATTCAGATTTTGGTAGACCGCATGTGAGATCAGGCAGTACAATGATAATTTAAGATCAAATACACATGTCGCAAAAGTGACTGGTCCACTTTAACAATATACTAAACAAGTATACTGATTATTAGACGTAAAACACTTTTAAATCCTATAGTTTGATAAGGAAAATAAAAAAAAAATCTGTATTTCAGCAGACTAAAATTCACAAAACCACAAACAAGAGCATTACCTGACTTTGTCCCTGAACTTTACAATTGGCACTTTTGCTCTGATAAGTTGAGGTCTTTCAATGTAGGCTAAAAATAAATAAAAAATGCAAGTCATTGTCAAAGTAGACAGTTTAAATGCAAATTAAATAATACTTGTTCAGATTATTCTAAATTAAACAGTACAAAATAAAGTCTACTAAAAACATATTGGCAATTTTGAAGAAGTCTAAAATTTTGGGGTGCAGAAAATACATTTAAAGTGATATTAAAAAGGCAGATTTTTTTTTTTTAAATGACAAAACATGTTATACTTACCAGCTCTGTGCAGTGGTTTTGTGCAGAGCAGCCATGATCCTCCGCTGGCGCTCCTGGCCGCTCCCTCCTGTTTAGGGCTAAAACAACTAATCGATTATGAAAATAGTGGTCAACTATTTTCATAATCGATAAGTTGGTTAGCCAGCATACAGAATGCATTATTTTTTTTTACATATCAGGAAATAAAGTGCCGCACACGTACAGTACATCCTCCATACATGTCAGTATACACAGTGCAGCACACATACAGCACAGTACACCCTCCATACATGTCAGTATACAAAGTACAGCACACAGAGCTCAGAACACCCTCCATACATGTCAGTATACATAGTGCAGCACACATACAGCTCAGTACAACCTCCATACATGTCAGTATACACAGTGCAGCACACATACAGCTCAGTACACCTTCCATACATGTCAGTATACACAGTGCAGCGCACCTACAGCTCAGCACACCATCCATACAGGTCAGTATACATAGTGCAGTACACATACAGCTCAATAAACCCTCTATACATGTCAGTATACACAATGTAGCACACATACAGCTCAGTACACCCTCCATTAGAGATGGGTTTGGGCGTGTTCGGGATCCCACTTGCATAGTCCCGCCAGGAAGCCGACACTGCGCACAGCTAATCACAGGCAGTGAGACATTTTCTGATCTATGCAGCTGCGGATCAGATCAGTCTCACTGCCTGTCTCCGTGCCTGCAGGATCCTGAACACGCCTGAGCCCATTCCTACCCTCCTTCCTTATTAGTTTACACAGTGCAGCACACACAGTTCAGTACACCCTTCGTACATGTCAGTATACACAGTGCAGCACACATACAGCTTAATACACTCACGTTACATGTCAGTAAGGATGAAAATGCAAATGTGTGAGGAGCAATGTCTCATGGGACGTAGTCCTGGCAAAGAAAAAAACGATTTTTGTAAGATCTTACCGTGAAATCCTTTTCTCTGATGTCCATCAACAGACGCAGCCTCATCTCCATGAGCCGAGTGGGTTTATGCTCCTCCATCATGAATAGCCTAGGCAGGAAAATTTGAATACACACGCCCAGGGGGCTGTCCAGTCAGGCATAAACCCCCACTGCACAACCAAGCACATCAGTTTAGTTTAAAAGCAGTGAAGAGAACAGAACCAACCCCAAAGAGAGGGGCGGGTGCTGCATCTGTCGATGGACATCAGAGAAAAAAAGATTTTACGGTAAGATCTAACAAAAATCGTATTTTCTCCATCATCCATCGACAGACGCAGCCTCAACTCCATGAGCTGAGTGGGACGTCCCAAAGCAGTATAGGCATGAGGGGTGGGAAAACACAACCAGAAAGTAACGTCAACTCCAAAAGGCTAAATGTAGCCAATCAGGCAACATGGAGCTCAACCAAACAACAACAGGAGCTCACTCAGATAAAAGACCCCCGAAGAGAAGTACAACAAACATTCTCTTATGAAACAGCAGCCTGAAAAGCCTTGTGGCCAAAAGAGGCATCCGAAGAAGTTAACAAATCCACCTTGTTAAATTTGGTAAAGGTGTGCACAAACGACCAAGTCGCTGTCTTACAAACTTGTACAGACAGACGCCTGATAGCGAAAAGCCCAAGAGGCACTCAGCGCTCAAGTAGAATGCGCCTTCACAGGGAAAGGAGGAACCTGACCCTTAATCGAATAAGCCCTGAACAACCGTCTGCCTGATCCATCTCAAAATAGTTGTAGCGGACGCAGCCAAACCTTTGCGAGGACCGTCCAGAAAGACAAAGAATCCGACTTCCTGAAGGACTCAGTAACCGTCAGATAAACCCTTATCGCCCAAACCACATCCAGAGAGTGCAAAGCAACCGCTTTGTGATGTTTAGGCTTAGGACATTAAGAAGGCAACACAATGCCTTCATTCAGGTGAAAATCAGACACCATCTTAGGAAGAAAGAATGGATTAGGTCAGAGGACCACTTTATCCCTGTGGACCACCAAATAAGGCGAACGACAGGACGCCCCCAACTCAGAGACTCTGCGGGCAGAAGTGATAGTCACTAGGAAGGCAACCTTCTGCGACAAAGAAAGCAGAGAAATCTCCCTAATATTCTCAAAAGGAGGCTTATGAAAAATGGACAAAACCAGATTAAGATCCCACGGTGGTAACGGGGATCCCCTCGGAAGGGCCAGATGACGCACCCCCTGAACGAAGGTGCAAATCTGAAAAGAATAAAAAAACTGAGACCGGAGTCCCAGCAGGAAACCTAGGTCTACTCCTCCTCTAGGCAGAAAACAAACTGATGTGCTGTTTTGTGCAGTGGGGGTTTATGCCTGGAGGGACAGCCTCCTTGGCGTGTGTATTCAAAATTTTCCTGCCTAGACTACTCCTGATGGGAGGAGCATAAACCCATTCAGCTCATGGAGATGAGGCTGCGTCTGTCGATAGACAATAGAGAAAGGAAGTGATTTTATATTCTAAAGGCAGATTTTTTTTTTTTTACCTTGCTGTATAGGGGAACGTTATATTACACTTCATGGCTTGCTATAGGGGCATTCTTAAAACAAGAAGTGCCAACAGGGCACACCAGAAGAGGAAGAACGAATACTGATACTTTTTCTCAAGTACTCCTCGAAATCAATTTGGATACCTATTTTTAACATTGTGACAGATTTTTTTTTTTTTTTAGACAAATGAAAAAATTGGATTTTTGACTTACCGTAAAATCCATTTCTGAGGTTAATTGACAGACACAGCTTCTGAACTTCATAACCATTGGGTTATACTGCCCTGCCCCCACCCCAGGAGGTGGACCAGACCACCTGCACAGCCCCAGCATAAGTGGAGGGGGGTAAACGGATGAAAGGGGGGTACCTGACGGGGATGGGGGGAACCCGGGGGTCCGACGGTCCCAAGGAGGGGCCCACATCCACCCCAAAATCCTCCTCCAGGGGGAGAGGGGGGACAGAGCTGAGGTCTGCGTGCTCTCGCTGGCCAGACTGGGGTGACCACTAGATCTAGATTATCCATCCTGTCGCCCAGTACGGCAGTCGATTGTAGATCTCACAGAAAAACCAGCAGAAACAATTCCATCTAAAAAGAAAAAATTGCAAGGACCAGAGATCCCAGCAAGGAACTAGGTCTTTACTCCTGACTAGGCAGAAAAAAAACTGAGTAACTATAGCAGAGGGAGGGAGTATATAACCTGGGACTACACATAGGCGTAGCCAGATTTTTTTTTTTTTACTACCAAGTGTCCTACTACTGTAGGGGGCAGTATAACCTAATGGTTATGAAGATCAGCAGCTGTGTCCGTCAATGAACAAAAGAGAAATTATTACTGCTTCTTTATAATTATGAAGAACAGTTCTTCTGTAGCTTTGAAATTGTGCTACTTTAGCATGATTTCAAATTTGCAGATCAGTGCGATTTGGACCTCTGATTTCTTTGCGGCTTGCAACCTAATTTAACAGAACTCAATGCAAGTGAATGTAATCACAAAAAGTATCTGTTTTAGTATCAGAGCATTTGCAAATGCTTAGTAGTGGCACAACACTAGTGTATTATATTATATATATATATATATATATATATATATATATATATATATATATATATATATATATATAATCTATCTTCTGTCTTATTAGGGTACATTAGCCTTATTTGTTCACTCACAATATAGCTACAAATTTTGGATGGACCCTCTGCACACTGCTACACCCTTTCCAGCAAACTATACAATGAAAAACGGATATTTAGTTCACATATAGTCCATCCAGAGACTGCAGTGTTAATAATGTGGTCACACCCTTTAGCACCTGATAGTTTTTAATACATTTAAGCTTTTGGGATTTGATTACAGGTATATCTTTTCTCTGTTGTAATGCAGGCCAGTGACCAGACCTGAAACTGGCAGCTCTCCCCCATCTTGTGTCTTTATGCCCCAGGTTGGCATGATGTCCATCATAGCATTTGCAGTGGCAAAACCGTGTAGGACTGGCCATAGGAGGGATTCATTTGACGCAGTTGGCCAGCTTAAACGTGTATTACAAGATGTATGAACTAAAAATCCCTGTTCTTAATTAGAGTTTCCTGGAAAGGGTGTAAAGCCGTGTGCAGGGGGTCCACCCAGAATTTACAATGTTAATATGTGGTCACACCCCTTTAGCACCTGATAGTTTAAATACATGTACAAGCTATTGGGAATTGAGCCCAGGTATATCTTTTCTCACCATATAACTGGTTATTTGAATTTACCATTGCATAGAGATATTTAAGAATAAAATTGTCATTTTTTTTATTTTAAGATAATAACTAAATTATACACCACCCTGAGTTTTTATTTTATCCGATCAAAACAAAATCGCCCCACTAATCAATTATGAAAATATTAGTTGCAGACCTACTCCTGTTATGTGCCCCCATAACAAGTGGCCTGCTATGGGGGCACCCAAACAGACTCTCTCCCAAGCCACTGCTCTGTGTGTTCATTCACAAATGCTGCGGGGCTCGGCTCCCACCCCGCTCTCTCCTCATTGGCTATCTGGCTGTGACTGACCGTAGCAGGAGCCCAAGGCTCTCGCTGCCTCAGCCAATGAGGAGAAAGACCTGAGGGAGCTGCTACTCTCGTATACACTGCTGGATTGAGATAGGGCTCAGGTAAGTATTATGGTGGCTGCTGCATGGAGTGCATGAAGGTAAAAAAACCTTGAGCCTTTACAATCACTTTAAACATTGGACATTTAAACACTGTATTATCATTTTATAATCATTTTAGGATTATTTAATGCAATTTTGGATTTATTTTATGAGTCTACGAATTTTATGCATTTTACATTTTTTAACTTGTGCAGGAGTAGTAGCTATATGGAACTATCTTTGGAAGGGGGAGGGAATTCATGTGTTTTTTTATCCTAAGTCTCACTTATTATAGGTTTCCATAGTTATATGATGGGGCTGAAAATCTTTATAAGTAGTTTGGCATGTTTGTGTATATGGTTTTTAAGTTTCACAGCTAAATAGCCTGCTGGTGCACCCGGAGCAAGACCGAGATAAATACACTGGCTGTGATTGCTTCACTTCGTGCCCCTGACGACATCAGCATTGACAAAACATGGTGGGAGGGGTCTAGCCAATATGGAGTGAGCAGAGTAAACTGTATGGGATTGAGGAGATTGGCAATTGTCAACGCTTTACAGGAATTTCTATGTGGGCAGTGCTAAACTCTCATGTGGAGATTTTTTTGAATTGATAACATACTACCTATAGTATATGTGAGTGCATTACTTTTTATCCATGTTTACAATAAATGCAATACAGAGAGCACTATATATCTTCCGTGTCTTTCTTTTTTGTGCCGGAATATTATATATATATATATATATATATATATATATATATATATATATATATATATATATATATATATATATATATATATATATATATTATACATACACACACACACACACACAGTATCTCACAAAAGTGAGTACACCCCTGACATTTTTGGAAATATTTTATTATATATTTTCATGTGACAACACTGAAGAAATGACACTTTGCTACAATGTAAATTAGGGAGTGTACAGCTTGTATAACAGTGTAAATTTGCTCTCCCCACAAAATAACACAGCTATTAAGGTCTAAACCGCTGTCAACAAAAGCAAGTACACCCCTAAGTGAAAATGTCCAAATTGGCCCAATTAGCTCCCTGATGTCATGTGACTCAGTGTTACAAGGTCTCAGGTGTGAATGAGGAGCAGGTGTGCTAAATTTGGTGTTATTACTCTCACTCTCTCATACTGGTCACCAAGTTCAACATGGCACCTCATAGCAAAGAACTCTGAGGATCTGAAAAAAAAGAATTGTTGCTCTACATAAAGACTGCCCAGGCTATAAGAAGATTGCCAAGACCCTGAAACTGAGCAGCAGCATGGTGGCCAAGACCATACAATGGTTTAACAAGACAGATTCCAGAACAGGCCGCGTCATGGTCGACTGAAGAAGTGGAGTGCACATGCTCAGCGTCATATCTAGAGGTTGCCTTTGGGAAATAGACGTATGGGTGCTGCCAGCATTGCTGCAGAAGTTGAAGGGGTGAGGGATGGGGGGGGGGGGGGGGGGGGTCAGCCTGTCAGTGCTCAGACCATAGGCTGCATACTGCATCAAATTGGTCTGCATGGCTGTCATTCCAGAAGGAAGCCTCTTCTAGAGATGATGCACACGAAAGCCCGTAAACCGTTTTCTGAAGACAAGCAGACTAATGACATGGATTACTGGAACCATGTCCTGTATTCAGAGGAGACCAAGATAAACTTATTTGGTTCAAAGGGTGTCAACCAGGTGAGGAGTAAAAAGACAAGTGTGTCTTGCCTACAGTCAAGCATGGTGGTGGGAGTGTCATGGTGCTGCCGCCACTGGGAAGCTACAGTTCATTGAGGGAACCATTAATGCCAACATGTACTGTGACATATTGAAGCAGAGCATGATCCCCTCTCTTCGGAGACTGGGCCGCAGGGCAGTTTTCCAACATTATAACGACCCCATGCACACCTTCAAGATGACCACTGCTAAAGAAGGGTAAAGGGGATGGACTGGCCAAGCATGTCTCCAGACCTAAACCCTATTGAGAATCTGTGGGGCATCCCCACACGGAAGGTGGAGGAGCTCCAACATACACCAGCTCTGTGATGTCGTCATGCAGGAGTGAAAGAGGACTCCAGTGGCAACCTGTGAAGCTCTGGTCAACTCCATGCCCAAGAAGGTTAAAGAAAATAAGGGTGGCCACACAAAATATTGACACTTTGGGCCCAATTTAAACATTTTCACTTAGGGGTGTACTCATTTTTGTTGCCAGCGGTTTAGACATTAATGGCTGTGCGTTGAATTATTTTGAGGGGCCAGAAAATTTACACTGTTATACAAGCTATACACTCACTACTTTACATTGTAGCAAAGTGTCATTTCTTCAGTGTTGTCACATGAAAAGATATAAAATATTTACAAAAATGTGAGGGGTGTACTATATAACTGGATTTTTGTAAGAACTTACCGTAAAATCCTGTTCTCTGAAGTTTGACAAGACGCAGCTCCTTATCTTCATGACTCACAGGGTTATGCTCCTCCTTCAAGAAATAGGCACTAGGCAGGAAAAAAACGTATCCACGCCTATGGGGGCTGTCCCTGCAGGCATAACCCCTCAGACTCTGCTATCATCAAACAGTTTAGTTGCAAGCAGTGTTTAGAAGACAAAAGTAGTAGGAAGGGCAGGTGCTGCATCTGTTGAACTTCAGAGAAAAGGATTTTACAGTAAGTTCTAACAAAAATCCAGTTTTCTCTATCCTTCGACAGATGCAGCTCCTTCATGACTCATCGGGATGTCCCAAAGAAGTATGATCATGAGGGGTGGGAAACAACGCAGAAACAAAACGTAAGTTCACCAATGGCTAAACTTAGCCAACCAGGTAACCTGGAGCTCACCCGGGAACAACTAGAGCTCACCCGGGAACAACTAGAGCTCACCCGGGAACAACTAGAGCTCACCCGGGAACAACTAGAGCTCACCCGGGAAAAATTGAACCCTCAAAGAGGAAGTAAACAGTTCTCTTTTAAACTGCAGCCTGCAAAACCTTGTGGCCAAAAGCAGCATCCATGGATGCCAACACATCTACCTTGTAGAATTTTGTGAAGGTATGCACAGACGACCAAGTTGCCGCCTTGCAAACTTGTAGCACCGACGCCTGATGATGAAAAGCCCAAGAGGCACTCCGTGCTCTCGTAGAATGAGCCTTCACTGTGAAAGGATGGACCTGACCCCTCAGTGAATAGGCCTGTACCACCGTCTGCCTGATCCATATGGAAATGGTCGCAACAGACACAGCCAATCCCTTACGAGGTCCATCAGTAAGGACAAAAAGAGCATCTGATTTTTTTTAAAGGACTCAGTGGTCTCTAAATAACCCTGATCGCCCGAACCACATCCAAAGAATGCAAAACATACTCCTTAGGATGCTGAGGTTTAGGGCAAAGTGAAGGCAACACAAGGTCTTCATTCAGATGAAAAATCAGAAACCACCTTAGGAAGGAACGACTGATCAGTTCAAAGTACCACCTTATCCCTGTGTACCATCAGATAAGGTGAGCGGCAAGAAAACGTCGCCAATTCAGATACCCTGCGGGCAGAAGTGATCGCCACCGAGAAGGCAACCTTCTTAGACAAAGAAAGCAGCGAAATCTCCCCAATTTTTTCAAAAGGAGGCTTTTGAAGAACAGATAACACCAGATTTAGATCCCACAGAGGTAACGGGGATTGCATTGGGAGAGCCATATGGCGCACTCCCTGGATAAAAGTCTGGATTAGGACATGCGTGGCTAACTGGCATTGAAAATATATAGCCAAAGCCGAAAAACTTGGCCTTTGATAGTACACAAAGCCAACCGCTGTTCAACCCCTTTCTGCAAAAAGGCCAAAACCCTAGCGTTCGAAAACAAGCGAGGGTGCACCTTCAGCGATTCACACCATGAAATGTACGATTTCCACGTACGATGGCAGATCTTCCTGGAAGTTGACATCCTAGCCATTAAGAGTGTAGAAATCACAGAGTCAGAGAGACCCCCATCTCTCAACACCTGACTTTCAATAGCCATGCTGTTAAAGTCAGCGACTGTAAAGCAGAATCGAAGATCGGACCTTTTAGACAGCAAATCTTCCCTTAGATGAAGTCTTCAAGGGGTATCGGTGACCAGCCTTATCAGGTCTGCATATCAAGACCAGCGAGGCCACTCTGGAGCCACCAGAATGACCGGAATGTTTTCCACCTCTATCCTGTGCAGAAGCCTCGGCAGGAGTTTCAATGGGGGAAATGCATAAATCAGCCAATACCGACCCCAAGGAGCCACCAGTGCGTCTATGGCATCGGCCAGCGGATTTTGAGACCTGGCTACGAATCTCTGCACCTTCTTGTTGAGGTGAGAGGCAAACAGATCGACCTCGGGAGTCCCCATCGAACACACAGGAGGAGGAACACCTCCTGGTATAGAAACCACTCCCCTTGAGCCAACCCCTGACGACTCAGGTAATCCGCCTGCCAGTTTTCCACACCTGGAATGTGTACAGCAGAGAGGGCTGGAACAGAGCTTTCCGCCCAGGCCAGAATCTCGGCCACCTCCTTCGCTGCCAAGACACTCTTGGTACCCCCCTGGTGATTAATGTGAGCCACAGATGTGGCGTTGTCTGATTGAATCCGAACCCGGACAACCATGCAGACGAGTCAATGACTCAGACAAAGCTTTATCGCTCTGAGCTCCAAAACATTTAATTGGAAGTTTTGACTCTTCCATCATCCAGGTACCCTGGGCACAGAGCTTCCCCAACACCCCGCCTCAGCCTGACAAAACAACAGAAGAAAGGACTTGCCCTGGCACAGTGCTTAAGACTGAATCCACCACAACAGAGCAGATTTTGTGTTGTGGCTCAGCCAAATCAAAGAATCCAAGGACTTTGGATCCTTGTTCCATTTTACAAAAATCTCCCTTTGGAAAGGCCTTGTATGGAACTGAGTAAAAGGAACCGACTCGAAGGTCGATACCATCAGACCCAAGGCTCACATGCAAACTCGTAGAGGACAGATTGTTGTCCAACAACAACTGAATTGCCCCTGCAACATTTGCAGCTTGTCCAGGGGAAGAAATTCCCTCACCAAGGCTGAATCCAGGAGTCAAGCCCAGATAATCCAGTCTCCGAACCGGAGTCAGCGCTGATTTCTTGAATTTGATGTTCAAACCGAGCTCCTGCAGAGTTCTGACCGTGATCGTCAGATTCCCCAACAAGGCTGAATGAGAGTCTGCTCTCAACAGGAGATCGTCCAGGTACCACAGTACCGCAATCCCCCGCTGGTGCAGTAGTGCTAATACTGGTGCTAGAACCTTGGTAAACACTCTGGGAGCGGAGGCAAGAGCAAAGGGTAACGCCACAAATTGATAATGCTCCTCTGCTACCGCAAAGTGAAGAAACCGCTGGCGTCCAGCGTAGATAGGGATATGTAGATATGCATCCTTGATATCTATGGGAGGCTAAGAAATCTCCCTGATGCAGAGATGCTACTACTGTGCGGATGGACTCCATCTGAAACCTCTGTACCCCCACGAAGCGGTTCAGGGCCTTGAGATCCAGGATAGGACATATCTTGCCTTCTTTACAGGGCACAATGAATAGGTTTGAAAAAAAAAAAAACTAAAAACGTTCTTGAGCGGGAACCGGCACAATCACTCCTTGCGACAGCAAGTAACGTACCGTCCCTTAACAGGACTGGGGATAATCGAAGATTGGACAGGAAGAACCTGTCCGACGGACGAGACCGGAATTCAATCTTGTATTCTAATCAGATCAGTTCGTGACCCCATTTGTCCTGAATTAAGGAGGTCCAGGGTTCCTGAAATAATCAAAGAAGTCCCCCCACCCCAGACTCGGGGGAGGGCGTCCCTTCATGCAGCCGAGGACTTATCTGCAGGTCCAGATTGGCCAGACTTAGATTTTCATGACCATGGCTTCTTCAAACCCCCAGAAGATCTAAACGTTTTACCTTTTCCTTGCGACCCAGAGGCACGAAAAATACATTTGTAAGCAGTAAAGGAAGGCCCCTGCCTTGCCCTTAGAGGATTGGGGCAGATTAGTGCTTCTACCCCCCATGATACCTTTGATCAACTCGTCCAGAGAGGTTCCAAAAAGCCTCTCCCCTGTAAAAGGAAGATCAGTCACAGCCTTTTTAGAAGCCTGGTCAGCCAACCAGCATTTTAGCCATACCATGCGCCTTATAGCAATCCCCACTGCCCACGTCCTGGCCACCAACAAAGCTGAGTCCAGGGATGTATCAAACATGAACACAAGGGCTTGGGTCAACTCGTCTTGTAGTTCCAGTACTGCAGGGTAGAAGCCGTGCCGTTTCCAAATTATTTTTCAGTAACTTCACCCATTCAGTAGCAGTCTGCGCTACTAAAACATTCACAAAAGGTAGCCTTTAACATGTTACCTGCTACCACATGTAAATGGCGGGACAAGGATTCCACCCGTCTATCCACGGGATCCGGAAAGGTTGGAGACTCTTCCACCAGTACCAGAGTCACTTTATTCAACCTGGCCACCGGAGAATCCACTTTCGGTGGTACAGTCTACCTATTGGACACCGCCTCCGCAAAAGGATAATGGCGTGCAAAACGCTTAGGCATCAGCAACATGTGCTTAATGCGTCACCATTGTTCATCCACAATAGTGTATAACAAGTCAGGACAAGGAAATACCTTGCCCGATTTATGAGATTTGCAGGAGCCAAAAGACACCTGCGTATCTGACGCTGTAGGTTCATCAGCCAACTTTAGGGTTTCCCGCACAGAAACTATCAGGGCTTCCACCAATGCGCGTTCCCGCGCGGCGGCCGATGACAGGTCCTCTTCACCGTCAGAATGTGAAGGTGGTCTGAATCCGCGGTGGCCATATCTGTCTCAGAATCTGAAGACCCTGCCGGTGAGGGCAGAGGGCGTTTGCGTCTGGCAGCACCAGAAATTACAAAATTCACTTTTGACATCAGGCTTTGCAAAAAAAAAAAAAACACTGCAAATTCTGGCTGTGACTGTGAACCGGAGTGTTGTTCAGTCGATTCCATTGTTTGTGTAATGTCCCTTTAAGACCGTAAAAAAACGCAGTCCCACCGCTATTACTGCGGATTCACAATCCCTGATTATTATGTAATGGCAGAGCAGAAAAGGAAAAAAACCCACAGGGAAACCCAGGAACGTTACCAGACCACGGAGAAGCATCCAGCCCAATCAGTGTAAAAACTAAACTAACAATGTCTGCACAGGAAGAGGAAGAAGCTCTACCTCTATCATTATAAAGCCACGCCGCATGCCTGCCCATCCCACGGACCTCAAAAAGATGGCTGCTCATACATTCTCAATGTGGGGGGGGGGGGGGGGGGCTATTATAGAAAATGGCTGCCGATGCAAACTAATGGGAACACAGAGATCATAAACCACGCCATGCGGTCCACCAGCTCGGTGATGTTGTCGTGGAAGAGGACTCCAGTGGCAACTTGTGAAGCTCTGGTGAACTCCATGCCCAAGGGGGTTAAGGCAGTGCTGAAAAATAAATGGTGACCACACAAAATATTGACACTTTGTGCCCAATTTAGACATTTTAACTTAGGGGTGTACTCACTTTTGTTGACAGCGTTTTAGACATTAATGGATGTGTGTGGAGTTATTTTGAGGGGACAGAAAATTTACACTGTTATACAAGCTGTACACTCACTACTTTACATTGTAGCAAAGTGTCATTTCTTCAGTGTTGTCATATAAAAAGCTAATATTTACAAAAATGTGAGGGGTGTACTCACTTTTGTGAGATACTGTATAAATACACACACACCCATTATATATATATATATATATATATATATATATATATATATATATATATATATATATATATATATATATATATATATATTACATATATACATACACACACACACACACACATACTCATTCATCTATATATATCTATAAATGTATAAATGGCATTAGGGAAAATTTAGCATGGAAGAAATCTGTAGATACTTACAGAGTCGGGTGTAGAAATGTTTTTGGAGTAAGCTGAGTATGTGTCTTGCTTCTGTTTTCTGATTCATCTGCCGAAAACAAAAGTTTAATGTCCAAAAGGGGAAGAAAGGTGGTGTTGTATAGAATATTCTTTTGGGCAGGTACATATGAATATTTTGTGCTTTCATTTCACATTTACCTGCCTATTCTTTTCTTAATAGCTAAAGCTGACATTTGCAACCACAACTTAACGTTTTTACTCCAGCACTTTCAATTCTGCTGGGAGAATAGAAAATGAAAAGAGGGCGCACTGGCCTAGTGCATCATCCAACAGATTTATTAAAAGATTTAAATAAAATCGTAACAATGTCTACTCACAAACATAAGTTAAAAACACGCTCGTCAGGCCACATGCGTGGCTCTCTCTCATTGGTTACTCGAATCACCGAACCTGGGAGTAAGGGGTCCTGTATGAGACCCCTCAGGCTGACGTGTTTCAAAGGACTGACCTCCTACAGAGGCTCTAAGGCGGCAAGTCCTTTGAAACGAGTCAGCCTGCGGGGTCCCATCCAGGACCACTCACACCCAGGTTCAGTGAATCGAGCAACCGATAAGAGACAGCCACACACGTGCCCTGATGGGCGTGTTTTTAACTTATGTTTGTGAGTAGACATCTTTATGATTTTATTCATATCTTTTCATAAATCTGTTGGATAATGCACTAGGCCAGTGTGCCCTCTTTTCTTTTTCCATTCTCACAGAACTGTCAGGACGACCCCAGTCCTAGAGAGCAGGAAGGCATCTATGAGATTATCCACGATTTGACCAGGCACCTGTGACACTATGCAGTCAGCTGACTCTAGCACAGGAGTGCGTTGTTCTTTTCAATGCTGCTTGCTCCTGATCTCATTGCTGCTTTACTGAACTTCCAGTCTTCACAGAAAAGAGTTAAAAGAGAGGGTGAGGGCATGGTCTCGGCATGGACACGCAAGGACATGCAGGCTCTGAGCTCCCGGCAAAGCAACCCTTCATCAGCTACTGCAGCGGCTCCCTGGACCCTAACTCCCCTCCAGTGGGATGCCCCCAAAGCGGAGAACGTCCCTGCAGCGCAACCCGCGGCCCCGCTCCATCGGCACCTACTTTTCCAGCAGCCGCCGGCCTGGGCCTCACTCATCCAAGATGGCCCTGCCGACAGGTGAAGGCCGGCCCTCGCGCACTGACTCCCCGATCCCTTCTCCGCAGTTAGTGTTGACTGCCTCGCAACCCCCCACTTCCCCTGGCTCATCTGATGGCCGTGGTGGGCTGGATGACCTGGCAGATTTGCTGCCTAATAAATACTTGAGAGCTCACATTCTCTCTCTTCCCACTGCAGCGAACAGACTGCTTTGTTGAACGGGTGGAGCGGGCCTTCCGATACAGTCAAGGCTGAGACTACACACCTGGGAAATCGGGTAGAGTCGGTGGAGACTAAGGTGGAGGACCTCATTCCCGCAATCCAGACCCTGATGGACCGCTGCAAGGCCCAGGACAGGTGGATTGATTCTCTTTTAAATCAATTAGATGATATGGAGAACAGGAGCCGTAGGGGGAATATCTGGATTCGGGACCTCCCGGAAGCTACTTCACATAGGGAAATAGTACCCACATTACAAGACATCTTCAAACAGATCCTGGGGCGCGATGCCCCGGACCACATTGAAATTGATCGGGCACACAGAGCCCTGCGGCCCCCCTCGGATGACCCTGACAGGCCACGAGACATCTGTAAGCTTCATAAATACACCGTGAAGGATCGTATCATGTCCCACATGCGTGGGGTCTCTGCTGTGGATTTTTGATGGGGCCCAGGTTTCCCTATACCCGGATGTCTCCCGTCACACCCTGATGCAGAGGAGGGCCCTGAAACCCTTGTTAGAGGCTGAGAGGCAGATCTTGCATATCGCTGGGGCTTCCCGTTCAGTCTGTCAGTAAGGAAGGGAAGAAACCTGCCACACTTTTTGTCTCAATTGGGCCTTCCTCAGGTGGACATACCAGACTGGCGGCCATCACTAGATGTTTCTCTTCCTGCCCGTATCCCTCCCTGGCATCCTGCCCGCAAGAGGGGTCAGAACCGCCCTTGCACCAGACCCCTGCGTCAAGATCAGTGACTGCTGCCCAACTGCTAACTTTCCTGAACGGAGTTCCTGGTGGCCCTGTTCATTTTGCACTCCTCACTGCCTACTGCCTTAGTGCTCCTGCACCTGGACTGGGTCCTCCCTCTCCTGGCTTACCTAAACGAGCATTCTTGGTGTCCTGCTGTCTTGTTCTTCCCTTGCCTGGCTTGCCCTTCGGGGTGACTACCGAGAGCACATAGAGCAGGGTTGTTTTTGCTGGACTTCCTGTGTTCGATGCCCTACCTTTTTCCCCCCTGAACTGAGGACTTCCCGGATCTCCATGGAGATTCAGACCCCCTGTATTTTTTCCTGGGGGTCGGGAGGCGGCCCGGGCGCCGCGCTTCCCCCTGTGTCCCCTCGGGGGGAGGGGTCGTCTAGGTGGCCCGCATGGTGATGGGGTTGGCGGCTTCCACTGCTACCCTGTCAAGTTGGCTTTTGCCTGATGCTTGTCTGTCTGTTTTTTTTTTTGTGTCTGGTATTTTAGTTTTTAGTCTCTTTGCTAGTGGTGTATGGGATTCTTACAATTCATGTTTTTTTCCTGCAGGGTGTGCTGTGTTTCGCTGACTGGTCCTGGTGGGTCTCTCTCTCTCACTCCCCAAGGGAGGGGGCGGCCGGACCCTAATCACACGGCAACATGGCTCCACTTAAGGTGATATCGTATAATGTGCGGGGTCTGAGCTCCCAATTCAAGCGGGGTAAGTTGTGGCTTTAGATGAGAAGGTTGGGGGCACAGATACTTTTATTGCAGGAGACTAATTTTCGCCCTCAATCCCTGCCCCGACTTCCTACACATTTGTATAGTCAGTGGTTTTTCAGCCACTCCCCCAGGGCGAAGTCTGGCGGCGTGGCGGTGGCCATTCACAGGAATGGCCCCTTCTAGCCGACCGATCATCGCTCGGACCCTCTGGGACGGTTTGTCCTCCTTAAGGGCACACTGTATGGCCAGCCCCTTACCATAGCTTCCATATACGCTCCAAACTCTGGCCAACTGACCTTTCTTGACTCGGTTCTAGACACATTGACATTTTGTGAGGGGCAACTGATTCTAGGGGGAGACCTTAACATGTGCTTGGACCCTCGGGTTGACTCTTATACCGGCCGTTCGTCTCATTCCTCGGCTGCCCTCCGACGCTTTCAAAAGCTACTTCACTCCTACGCTTTGGTTAACTGCTGGCGGCTCCTACATCCGAGTACCCGGGACTATAGCTACTATTTGGCCCCACACAATACCTACACGCGCATTGCTCCTTGACCAACCTCACCTGGACGCCTTGACACATGCTGACATTGGTGTTCGCACTATCTCTGACCATGCCCCCATTTCGCTCTCCTTCACCCCCCTGGTCCGGGCCGATAAGGCCTGGACGTGGAGGTTGAATGAGAACATCTGACGACGCTGCAGCCCTGCAGAAAGTCACGGATACGGTCTCCCTGTACTTTGCTGAAAATCAGAGTACTGAGGTGACTCCCTCGTCGATCTGGGAGGGCCATAAGGCTGTGGTGCGGGGGGGAGCTCATCTCCCAGGGCTCGCGCCTTAAAAGATTTGCACAGGGGAAATGCACCGTTTGCTGGAGGACCTGCGTAAGACCAAATTGACTAAAATGACTGTTGCCTGAGGACACCCTCCGGAAACTTCAACGCTACGGGAAGCGGTGGCCGCGCTATTAAGAGACCCAGATTCGCAGATGCCTGCGGTATATCTCTCATAAGTTTTAAGAGTTTGGTAATAAATGTGGCCGCATGCTGGCGCGGGCGCTAAGGCACATCTCCAGGATACAAACGGCCCCCGGCTCCTACACTCAACACCCCTCCAAGATAGCGAGTGCTTTTCGTGACTATTATACCCACCTCTATGATATTTCTGAACCTCTTTCTGCAGAAGCCTTGGCCAACAAGCGGTCCCGCATTCAGGACTACCTAGAGGCGGCCGTCAGGGTGGCGCTGGCACTAGAAGGTCCCATTTCCTCCCTGGGTCTGACGTTCAACGAGTAGGCTCCTCCCCACTTCGTCACATGGCGTAAAGCGTACAGGGGAGGAGCCTACTCGTTGGAACGTCAGACCCAGGAAGGTTCTGCTTCGCAGATACAATCAGCTGTTTGCAGCCCGCACTGTCTGAAGTGCCGGCATATGCAAGTGCTTTTCCTTTTGATTTTACAAATAAGATATTTAAACTGAGAGCACTAGATCCGTCTTCCTTTTCTCTTGCTGAGTACCATCGCACTCTGAATACCGGCGAAGGGGAGGTGGAAGAGGTGGAGTGGAAGGGACAGGCTGTCCAGTTTATTATCCCGAGGCTTGTATGACTCCTAGGAGTCTAACCCTGAGGTGAGCTGCTCATCTAGCACCAGTCATTTTGAGCACCTGATTAAAGGGTTTGGAGCACGCTTGCACTTTCCATACACTGGATCACTGTTGGAGATTTTTTAAAGAGTTTCCCTTTGAATAGGATTTATTTTGGGACTTTTTGTCTGATTATTTGATTATAGCACCTTTTGGACATTTTTGCACTTGGATCACTTTATTATATTTTCATATGGATATTTAGTTTATATTTATGCACATTTTTATTGATGTATATGATTCACATTACCGTTATTGATTTAACTTTATTGAATTGAGTCACTTGGCGCAGCAATATTGATTTATTTATTCACTGGTGGTTTGTGTTAACACTGATTGATTGCAGCCTTGTATTTTATTCATGTACTTATTTCTTTAACTTATCTTTAATTATTGTGGTTTGCGCTGATTATTTCACTTTTTTAAAAAGGACCATACACTGCCTAGAAGCTACCGCCCAATATCATTGCTGAATACTGATATTAAAATTTTGGCTCGCATCTTGGCAGACAGGCTTAAACCCCTGCTCCCTTCGGTCATACATCCAGATCAAAAAACGGGCTTCAGAGCGGGGAGGGAAGCTAGGGACAACTCTAATCGGGCCATCCAGGTCATTCACTGGGTGTGGTCTCAGCCACACCATCCACCCTGTCTCCTGAACGCCGAAAAGGCATTCGACAGGGTGGATTGGGATTATACGACGGCTGTCCTTAGTTTCGGTCCTCATATGCTCACATGGCTGGCCGCATTGTACGCGTCCCCCAGGGCCAGGGTCAAGACGGGGGGCTTCCTGTCGGACCAGTTTCCTATTCCTAACGGGACTAGGCAGGGCTGCCCACTATCCCCGCTCATCTTCGCCCTGACGGTGGAACCATTTCTTTCCAGGGTCCGGGCGAATCCTGACATAAGGGGTGTCGAGGTGGGCTCCACCGAGCACAAGCTGTCTGCCTATGTAGATGACGTACTTTTCTAGGTCACCAATCCCTTAGTGACTCTGCCAAACATGTCCGAGCTTCGCAGCTTTCACTTACTTTCTAATTTTAAAATAAAATTTGAGTAAGTCGGAGATCCTGCCCCTTAACGTCCCCCGGAACGTCTGTGCTCAACTGCAGTCCTCGTTCTTTCGCGTGGTGTCACTCCAAACTCAAGTATTTCGGCATCTACTTACCTGATAACACTGCGGACCTCTATACCTACAACTATGCCCCACTATTGACTAATACAACGTGACCTCTCAGACTGGAATAAGACTGCCTTCACATGGATTGGCTGGGTTAATATCCTGAAAATGAATGTCCTGCCTAGGATTTTGTTTTTCCTCCAAATGGTACCGATCCGTTTACTGGAGTCCTTCTTCTCAAGCCTCAACGGCCTATTTGTACGCTTTATTTGGGGAGGTAAGGGCCCCCCATTGGCGCTCCACCTCATGAAGCGCTCAAAGCGGCCGGGGGGACTCAGTGTGCAGGATGTGAGACGCTACTACGAGGCGGTGGCCTTACAAAGGTTGCTGAATTGGTATCACCATGTCTGCGAGAAGTTGTGGGTGCCAATGGAGAAGTCCGTAGCTGGCTGCAACCCTTCCCATGCTCCCTGGCTCTCCACGCCTTGTTGGGGACTCTCCCATCTGGTGTCACCGACTACCTCGCATGCCCTGAACACCTGGGATAAGGTAAATGCGTGCTTGCCGCTATCTACACCGGTGTCCCCCTTGGGGGGGGGGGGGGGTACCCGTGGTTCGCGCCCGGGGAGGATATTTCCTTCTTTGGGACATGGGATGGGGAGATTCGCTGTGGATGGTTTATCCAGGGCGGGACACTCCTCTCCTTGGGGACTCAGAACGGTATGGCAGGTTCCCTATGGATTTTTGGAGATAGCGTCAGCTTCACCATTTTGTGTCCCTCCTTGGGGGGGGCGGGGGGGGGGGGGGGATATTTGTTCCCCTATTCTGGAAAACTTTGTATTGCCAAAGATCCAGTGCCCCATGCCATTGCCTTACTGTACAGGCTTTTGAGCTCTGGGGAACGAGGAGTTGAAGCCCTTCTTCATACGGGAGTGGGAGAGAGGCCTGTCCTACACCTTTACGGACCAGCAGATAAACCATATGTATCAGATGACCCATTCTAGCACAGTTGACACGAAGATGCAGAAGAACAGTAATAAACTCATGACCAGGTGGTATAGAGTCCCCGCTCGCCTGGCAAAGATCTTCCCTGGTGCCTCGGATCTGTGCTGGCAGGCCTGTGGGCAGCGTGGCACCTTCCTCCACGTTTGGTGGAAGTGCCCGCTGCTGCAGCCCTTCTGGCAGGACATCCGGGCACAGGTGAGGTCCATTCTAGATGTGGATGTACCTGATAACCCTGTGCACTTCCTGCTGCATGTGCCATCCATTCCTCTTAGCCGTTATAGGGAGAGTATCCTGCCGCATCTTCTTAATGTGGCCCGTCGCCTGATTCTTCTATATTGGAAAACTGCGCAGATTCCGACTCGCGGAGCGTGGATTAAAATGGTGAATGGTATCATGGCAGCGAAGGAACAGCTGGCCAAGTGCAAAGATAGATATGATAAATTTTATACGAAGTGGGCGATGCACTATGCACCCTCTACTGCTTTATATCTTTTTTCTGTGGATATAGTGACCTTTTAGACGCTGCATCCCTTTGAGGAATTATCTTCCACTTGCTTTATACCCTGTTCACCACTCTTTCATGTTCACCCTCCTTCCCTTTCCCTACCTTGCCCTTCCTATCCCCTATTGTTCGTCCATTCCCTTGCCTGGGCTCGCAGGAGGAGATCGCCCAAGTAGCCCAGTACCGAGATCACCTGTTGGCGTAGCAAGGCTAGCATTGGGGCTAACACTTTCGTGAAGACTCGAGGAGCAGAGGCGAGACCAAAGGGTAACGTCACAAACTGATAATGCTCCTCTCCCACAGCAAAGCAGAGAAAATGCTGGTGACTGGCACGTATTGGAATGTGAAAGTAGGCATCCTTGATGTCGATAGAGGCAAGGAAAGCCCCCGACGCAGGGATGCCACCACCATTCGAATGGACTCCAATCTGAACTTCTGCACCCGCACAAAGCAGTTTAGCACCTTGAGGTCCAGGATTGAACGCACTTTGCCTTCCTTCCTGGGAACAGGTTTGAGTAAAACCCCTGAATACGCTCCGGAGTCAGAACCAGAACAATCACCCCTTGAAGGAACAGGTCTGGTACTGCCCCAAACAGGCCCGGCAAGCAGTCCGGGGACAGGCGCAAGCTGGAAGGAAAGAACCTTGCCGGGGGACAAGAGCGAAATTCGATCTTGTAGAAGACCGAATGACTTTGTGGAGGCACATGTCTTGTACCAGGGCTTGCCAGACCAGGTTCGTTTGGATCTTCCAGAGGAGGCCCTGAAAAGCTTCGAGCCTTTGTCAGTCGGCCCTTCGAAAACTTCTTATGAGCAGAGAAGGAAGGCCCATGTCTAGGACGAGCTTCCTTGGCCTTAGTAGCCTGCCGAAGAAAAGTACTCTTGCCCCCTCCCCTGTTAAAACTTTAATGATGTCATCCAGGGTAGCTACAAAAACAGGTAAACTCCTTAAAAAGGAAGATCAGTCAAGGCCTTTTTAGAAGTCTGGTCCGCTGGCCGGCAACTTGTGCCAAAAGACACATCAAAGGACCACTGCCAAAACAGAGAGCCAAGCTGAGCCACTAGGGGAACCACATCCAAAGAGGCATCACAGAAAAACTTCAGCCCCTGGACCAGCTGGTCCGCCAGCTCAGCAAAGGCAGGGGGAAGATGTTCTCCTTCCAGGTCACAGCGTAAGAGCTTAGCCCACACGGTCAGAGTTTGCAACACCAGGGCAATGGTAAATGCCGGCCTCATTGCCGAACCATCCAGAGTGTAAATATTACAGGCCACAGCCTCCGCCTTCCTATCACCCGCATTCTTAAAGGTTGGGGACTTTTCAACCGGAATCATGGTTGCCTTGCTTAATCTGGAAACCGGAGGGAAAACCCACATCAGGATCTAATGAGACAGATGAGGCAGGGGAAGGCAGGGGGCACATTTTGCCAGCCCGTCACCCAAAAGCCATCTCCACCCAGGACACAAAGGACTCCAGGACCACCATCAGTGCATTCGTGGATGCTCGGGATCCGGAGGGCCCTTCAGCCTCAGAGAGGGGATCAGGTGTGGAGATGTGCTCCACGACTCCATGAGTCACCAGGGGGACCCCACAAAAAGTCCGCAAAGGGACAACCCTACCAGGCTGGCAGCACCACCCGGTCGCTAGGCACAAGCACCAAGCAATCCTCAGCAGAGAGGGAGCGGACCCCACCAGACTCACCATCCAGCAAAAACAGGCACCTGCAGGCACCAGGATAATCTGTACCACACGTGCAGCGATCAAGACGTGAAAGGATCATGGAGTCAGCACCAGGGAATGGGGAGGTGCTCCCACCGCCAAAATTGCCACCCACAGGGCTCCACTGTCATGGCCGCAGCTATTTTCAATGGCAAACCACAGCAAAAGTCCTGCCGGACTACACAAACATGGACTCTGTGTATAGAAACACACAGGCTACAACAAAATGATCGCACCGCGTGGCACCACAAGGTTTACAGGGACCCAGGATGGAACCCAGGCCTCAAGGACAGAACCAGGTAGGATGGGGGGGCCTAGCAGTAGCCCCCACCAGATCCAACCCCCCACGCAGTCAATCTTCCGGTCGCCAGCGGTGCACCCCTCCCCCCCCCCCCCCAGCACACATCGCCAGCTTGCAGCCCCTTTCCCCACCCCAGGAGGTGGACCAGACCACCCAAACAGCCCCAGCATATGAGGGGGGGCAGGATGGGGGACACTGGAAAGGGGGGGGGTGCCTGACGGGAAGGAGGGGAACCTGGGGGTGGGGGTCCGACTGCCCCAAGGAGGGGCCCACGTCCACCCAAAAACCATCCCAGGGGGAGAGGGGAGACAACTACTCACCATACCAGGAAGCAGACGGGCACCGCTCTAGAGAGAACCCCTCTCCGTTGAAATCAGGGGCTGTTGGCCAGGAGGAACACTGCAACTCGGGGCGAGACCCGGTCGTATGCGACCTCGCAAGGCATTAAACTCACAGGCAAGCCCCCGTCCAGTGAGGCTATGTCGCTGCCGACCTAGCGCAGAGCTGAGGCAAACTGGGGTGACCACTGGATCTAGATTATCCAGCCCGTCGCCCAGTCCGGCAGTTGATTGTAGATCTCACAGGAAAAATTCAGGAGAAAATTTATTTATTTTTTTTTTTTTTAGATAGAAAAAGGAAAAAATTTGCCAGGACCAGAGTTTCCAGCAAGGAACTAGGTCTACACCTGGCTAGGCAGAAAAAAAACTGAGTGCCTATAGCAGAGAGAGGGAGTATATCCCCGGGACTGCCCATGGGTGTAGCCAGACTTTTTTTCTGCCTAGTGTTCTACTCCTGTAGAGGGCAGTATAACCCAATGGTTAAGACTATCAGGAGCTGTGTCCGTCAATGAACGAAAGAGAAATTAAATTTGCCTGGTCCGATTTCATTTTTGTTTCGCCAATACAAACAGCCATGTAAACTAGAGAGTAAGGCCTCATTTAAATTTGCTCTGCTGTCTGAAGTACGATCCATGTTCGCTCCTCAGTGAGGAGAAGTTGTATCGCCTCATTTTTAATTTAACCCTCTAATTACCAGACAACCATATACAATGTGCCCGGTTGCAGTGCGGCCACATTTAGGTGAAGGGGAGTAGAATCCCATCATGCCCACTGCGTGTGTACAGGGGAAATGGTTGAGGGCCGATAAAAACACTGCTTAACTGTGGCATTTTCAGCCCCAAAATCAAAAGGATAGGCAAGGTCTAAAACTCCTGATCTGTGTACTTGTTTATAGTCTGCGACTCCATAACTAAAACCACTGGGTCAGTGTGAGATCCGTAGAACTAGCATTTTTAGAAGATGGGATCAGCAATGGCAGCCCATATTTCTCGTAAAGGGACAGTGTAGCCAATGTCAAACTGAAAACGTAGTTACCTAATGAAGAGCATAGACTACTGCAAACAGCAGGAGTAACTATTTACCTTCTTTTCAGGCAACAGCTTTATTTAAATTTTTTTCTATTTGATATTGGTGACTGGGTCATTTTAGGGTTCTCCAGACGTCCAACTAGAATACCATGGAAATGGCTTCCTTCCTAGTATAAAAATGCCAGCTCGCGCTCATTTCTTTGTAGGGAATACAAATGTCAATTTATACTCCTTCATTCCATGGTAAAAACCTGAGTTAGGACAGGGAGAACTGCAGATAGGCTTTGCAGCCTGCAGAACCATGGCCTCTTGGGGCAAAAAGGGGCCACCAAGATAGGATCGTTCTTCTCTGAGAGGAATTTCCATAGAACTTGCGGAATTAACCTTACCGGGGTAAAAGCATATGCCAGGCTGAATATCCAGGGATTGGCCAAGGCATCTAACTTCGATAAGAGTGCTTCACCACTTTAAAACAATTCTAATATATTCAACTGTGCACATCAATGATGCAATCAATTAATAAACGGCGTGTTAAACATTACAGTGTTCCAGCAAGTCAGTCACCCATAACAGGGTGACACCAAGCCAGCCAGCCACCACAGTGTTCCTGAAAGCCAGCCACCACAGTGTTCCTACAAGCCAGCCACCCATAACAGAGTGACACCAAGCCAGCCACCACAGTGTTCCTGCAAGCCAGCCACCCATAACAGAGTGACACCAAGCCAGCCACCACAGTGTTCCTGCAAGCCAGCCACCCATAACAGGGTGACACCAAGCCAGCCAACCACCACAGTGTTTCTGCAAGCCGGCCACCCATAACAGGGCGACACCAAGCCAGTCAGCCAGCCACCACAGTGTTCCTGCAAGCCAGCCAGCCACCACAATGTTCCTGCAAGCCAGCCACCCATAACAGGGTGACACTAGGCCAGCCAGCAACCACAGTGTTCCTGCAAGCCAGCCACCCACAACAGGGTGCCAGCAAGCAACCACCCACACTGCCAGGCGTCAGCCACCAACCAACAACAGGGGGCCAGCATACAACCACCCACACTGCCAGGCATCAGCCACCAACCCATAATAGGGTGCCAGCAAGCAACCACCCACACTGCCAGGCGTCAGCCACCAACCAACAACAGGGGGCCAGCATACAACCACCCACACTGCCAGGCATCAGCCACCAACCCATAATAGGGTGCCAGCAAGCAACCACCCACACTGCCAGGCGTCAGCCACCAACCCACAACAGGGTGCCAGCAACTTCAGCAAGACATTTTTTAATCTTTTTTTGTGTCTTTCAAATTGAAATGGAGATGGATGAGGAGAGAGAGAAAGTAAAAAAAGTGTGGTCTGGGACTATTTATCGTCTCAACCTTCTCCAGGAAAAGGAGCAGTGTGCAACACATGTACAAACACAAGCATGGGATCAGTAACTGCAAAAAACAAAATACATCAAATCTTTGGGCCCATCCAAGAGTTCATCATATTGAATTGTATCATGCAGCACAGAAAAAACAAAATTAATATCAATGTGATTTTGATTCAATACCTCCTCCACTATCCCAGGCAACAATAACAGATATGTTTGTGAAAAAAAACACGTCACTGTCTAGATTCAGATGGAAGATCCCAACTGCTGGACAGAGTAATCACAGAGATGATGGTCACTGATTACCAGCCATTACGATGGCGTCTGATGTCCATACTTGAGCCAAGCTACACACTGAAAAGTGAGCAGTATTATCAAACCGAAAAGCTTGCAAAGCTTCACCAAAAGGTCATTGAGAAAGGAAAGAAAAGGCTATGCTGCAACCAGAGAATGCTGGCAACTCACTCTCATTCACAACGGACTGCTGGTCACAAAGAGTCAGAGTCACTAATGATTCTTACATGCCACTTCATTGACAGCGGATGGACAAAAAGGCAATTGGTGTTGAGTAAAAAAGTGATGCAAGGATCCCACACTGAGTACAGAAGAGAAATTTTTCTAGGCATGCTTGAAGAATGGGGAATCAACAAAGCCTGAGTGATGCTTGTACAACTTCGAGACAGTGGAGCAAACATGCGGAAAGGAATGAGGCCTGCTGATAGGTCATACTTAGTGTCACAACACCCTCCAACTTTCAAATGATGGTCTGTCAAGCCAAAGAACATGTTTTGAGAAGCATGAAGGGATTAAAAAATGTTGTTCTTGCAAGTCTTTTGAATCCGCGATACAAGAACCATGCTTTCTCTTCTGATGATGTATTGGCTCAGGCGAAACAATGGCTGACAGAAGATATTCAACAGGAGGTGCAGGAGGTTCCTGCGAAAAGACAAATTCAGAAAACTATTTTTAAGAAGAGCAGTATTCTGAAAAAACAGACATATGTCCAAAAATACGTCAACAAACAGAAGAGAATCTTCATCCTCATCGAATATATCAGGACATTTTCAGTGTTTTAATGGGGCCTCAGGCGGAGGATTAAATTTCTTCTGAATCTGCAACTATGAGCCTGGATGATGAACTTCATCTCTATTTGAAAGAAGCAGTAATTGACAGAATAAGTCATCCTCTTCAGTGGTGGAAAGAAAATGAGGCACGCTACAAAAGACTTGCTTCCCATGCTAGAAGATACCTCTCTCTGCTCCTCTGTCCTTCACTCCTCCTGAGCATCCTCTGTCCTTCACTCCTCCTGAGCATGTTTATGAAGTGGCAGCATTGTATGAACAAAACAGAAGACCTTTAACATGTGACCATGATGGACATGCTGAAATGTTCTGCTTTCTGTAGTATAATATTCTACTTAACTGGGAGTATTGAAAAGAGTAGTGTCCACTCCAATCCACTGTCTAGCTTTTGCCTAGCTTTTTTTCTAGCAGTTTTGCACTGACTGCTGTAGTTACAGTGAGTGCCCTACTGCAAAGAGTCCAAGCCAATGCCTAGCTGCTGCCTAGCTTTTTTTCTAGCAGTTTTGCACTGACCGCTGCAGTGAGTGCCCTACTGCAGAGGTAGTCCACTGACTCCAATCAAATCCACTGTGTAGCTGTTGTCTAGTCTAGCTTTTTTTTCTAGCAGTTTTGCACTGACTGCACTGCAGTAGTGATTTATTGCAGTGAGTGAGTGCAGTACTGCAGCAGTTTATTTATCCATTAATGCACAATCAGATGATGTGTGAAACTAATGTCCCTGCAAGTGCACTTTTCCTATCAGTTTTCATGCAGTTAACGTGTGAAGAATGTTAAAAATGTTAATAAAGATTAACATCTTTATTAACATTTTTTGGTCGAAATTTGTATTTTGCAAAATTTTAAATGTGTGAAAATATCGGCCGATACGGATATGCGATCGGCAAAATATCGGTATTGGCAACGAAAAAACGATATTGGTCGATCACTAGTCCAAACATTTTAAAACTTGTATATAATCAAAATCCTAGTTCACTCCAGTTTTGGGGGATAGAGAAAGTAGATTGTTATTGGGGAGGGGAGGTAATTATATAAGGCAGCTCAGCAAATGTCAGTCCTCAGCAACTAGAGGCCTTAACATTGAATTTGATCCCAATTGTTTTATTAGCGATAAAAAAAAAAAAAAAAGTATATATTTTTACCTATCATGGGGTTTCAGATCCCCAAATAGGAGTTGATTTTTATGATTTTATTTTTAGTTATAGATTTATCTATTTTTGGTTAGGTATGATCTGGTACTATGTATATATAATTGGCAGTAAAGTGATGATTTGGATATAGTGGCTCCAGTTTTATTATTATTTATTTTTTTCTGGATTTTTGTTTTAACCAGTGTTTTACACTTTACCATGGTTTGTGTCCCCATTGAATTTGCTGTGATGGGTCCCTTCCTGTGCCGTACTACTTCCGGGAGAGCGTGGGTAATTGTGCTGATTATTAGTCACCTACGCAGGCATAGGGGATTGGGAGTCATGGCGCTGTATTTATACAGCGAGTGTCCGGGATTAAGCTCCAACCCTACTGGAGGAAGTCAACGTGTGTATAAGGGGTCTATTATCCATCATCACTTCGCAGTAATTTGCCTTAAGATTTTCTGAGTGCTCAGCCCACACTACTCGAAGTGCCTTGTATGCAAGTGTGATTTATCTTTCATGGCATAAACTTTTAAATGGAGAGCACTAGTATCTGTCCTCGATCTTCCATATATCCATACCGAGAGGGATCCAGGGTGCACAGATGATGTGCAAGGATCGATAATACCTTGCACATCAGAACATGAGGTGAGCGTCATCTGTTTCTGGTGAAGGAGAGCACAAGCACTGGATTGTTTACGAGAGCACTTGCACTTTTCTGATTTTGCGCATTTTTTTGAGAAAGTTGCAATGGACTAATGTTCACATAATGTTTAACACAACATTTATCAATCATTTAATAGTGGATTGCATTATTAATGTGCACGGTTGAATAGATTATAACTTGTTTTAAGTTGCACAGCACTGTTTTTGAAGTTTTATGACATTTATATGTAGTGAAAGCATTTTTGGTGTCGGCAGCAGCTTACATAGAATTTACAGTTTGAATTTATATTGTGGTTATACTGATTTATAGATTTATATTCTGGCCAAGGCATCCATCCCTATCGCCTGATCCCGAGGGTCTAAGCAAAATAACTTTTCAACCTTGTTGTTCTTCTGGGATGCAGAGATCTATTTCTGGCATTCCCCATTTCTGAGTGATGACCGTAAACCCCTCCTTACTGAGAGACCATTTGTCGTGGCTCAGCCGCTGTCAATGAATTTTGAGAGCCTTCCAGGTGTATGGCTAAGATTGAAGCCAACTTCTGTTTTGCCAAAGCCTAACGAATCTGAAGATGAGAATCCTCCAGATCTAACCAAAAGGTGCTCAGTGCCTGCTGGACTGCTAACAATTCTCTCTGGTTGGACGACATAAGGGCTTCTCTTGGGGACCAGGTCCCCTAGGTTACTTTGTTGCCTAGATGTGCCCCCCAACCGAAATGACTGGCATTGGTGGTCAGAATCTTTGTCCGTGGTGTAGTCCGTTCTAGGTAGGTTTCTGCACAGGTTGTGCTGAGTCTGTCACCACCAAAGGCATCTCTTGGTCTTCGAGGGCAGGGAAACTCGAACCTCCAAGGTATTTTGCCTTTCCTTATTAGAAATGCCTGCAATGGACGTTGGAGGAATCTCACCCAGGGAACTGCAGGAAAACAGCATGTCATAAGGCCCACTACCTAAGAAACTTCCCTTAGAGAGAGACCGATTAATTGCCCTGAAGCTTTGACGCTAATCCGTCCATATTTAAACATTTTTCCCATAGACGAAAAAGCTTTCCTTCCACCGAGGAGATCTCGTACCTTAGGTATGAGACTCTCTGGGATGGAATCAGGTAGGATTTGTCCCGTTTGACCAGCAAACCCAACCCATGAAGAAGATGATCCTGAACTTCTTTCGGCTCCGCTGCTAGTTGGCGATCGGATCCGGGTATCAAAAGTAGATCCACCAAATAAGGAATGATCATGATCGCTCTCCAGCATAAGGGAGCCAAGGCTTCTGCTAGAATTTTGGTAAAAATTCCTAGTGCCAAAGCTAGGCCAAACAGAAGAGCTTTACATTGGAAATGGTGTAACTCTGAGCCCATCTTGACTGGAAATCTGAGAAATTTTTGAAAAGCTGGGTGAATCGGAACATGGAGATACGCATCTCTGAGAACCAGCGTGGCCATAAAACAATTCTGATACAGGATGTTTCTCCCCGAAAAGAGTGATTACATCCTGAAGTTCTTGTATTTGAGAGATTGATTCAGGAGCCAGGGATTTAGGATCAGGTGAAAACTTGCCCGATGGCTTTTTCACCACAAAGACATGTGGAATAAAGTCCTCGCCCCTGTTCTTCCCGGGGAACTTGGGTAAGAACTTTTGGTCCAAAAGATCTCCTATTAGAAGACAAAGTGCTTCCACCTTTTCCAGATCTCTGGGTAGGTTTGCCACTAACAGCCTTTTGGGGGGGGGACGGGGACGGATTCGAACTCCAGCCTGTAACGATTCTGAATTAGATCCAAAATGTACCCGCTGGAGGAAATTGCCGCCCATTGTGGGAGAAAGTTCCCCAACCTTCCTCCCATCGGGAGAAAGGAGACATTGAGGCTTGGCGGGTTTCTGAGGAGGATAGTATATATTCTACCTCTGCCCTTGTGCCCCGTCCAATGCTTTTTCAGACGGTTATGCCCGTCGGGTTGTGCTTGCTGCCTCTGGCCACGAAAGGAGCTGTGGCCGCCTGTTCTTCTGGATTCCGGGAAGGCCTTTTTGTCAGCAGTGCATTCTAGCACTTCCTCTAGGCATGATCCAAAAAGATGATCCCCTGAAAAAAGGGATACTGAAAAGGCATAGTTTAGATGCGGAGTCCCATTGTCCATGTTTTTAGCCGCAGGGTTCATCTGGCTGAATTCATCAATGCAGCAGATCTTGCTACAAATTGACAGACTCTGCCGAGGCATCCGCCATATGACCTTTGAAAAGCAGAGGGAATGATTTTAAAATCTGTTGTCTTGAGGTCCCGGCCGACAGGTGTAACTGGAGCTGGGAAAGCCAACGCCGGTTTTAGGCTGATAAAAGGTAAGAGTACCAGAACCTGCGAAGTAGGACATGACCCTCTCTTCTTGTCCATTGGGTCTTCCAGAGCCCCCCATATCATTGAAGGCTAAGTCCGATTTTTTTAGAGATCTTTGAGAGGGGTGCATCCAGCTTTGGCACCTTATTCCAAGGATGAGACGCATCTTCTTTAAAGGGAGAACCTTCTTTTTAAGCACCCAGAGAAAAAAGGCTCTCTTTCCGAGTTCTGTCATTCCAATTTAATGGAATCCACCAGAGCTATAGACTGGGAACACCTCGACTTCTTAGCATGAGAAGCAATTTCATCCTTGAATGATGTCAGCTTTTTGTGACATGCGGCAACAGATTTGTCTTTTACCAGACTATTCACACAACTACGGCATAAGGGCTTTTCCTACGCAGAGCTTAGCCTAGCCGCACAAACAGCACACTTCCTCTTGGGGGCCGCCACCTCAATCTTATCCTGGTCTTTAACCTATGTTAAGACTGGAGACATAAACAGCATTTGAGACCAGGCCATATCCCAAAAACACCACTGTGCAGGATAAACAACCAAAAGAGTGCCCCTGACTGCTGAGACTAGCTGCTGAGAGGAGATGGTGCCTCTCTTGCTTGTGAGGGAACAGGGGTGTCAATGCCACTTCCCGAGCGTTTACTTACAGCCTTGCTGGTTCACACTCTGGCACCAGCAGCCCAATTTCCTGCTGTCTGCGCCATTTTAAGAGTCCGGAGCCACGAGCATCTGGCGCCCGCTGATGACGTTACTCGGCCGGTCCGTTTTTCCTATGCAATTTCTAGTTACCAGCGTGGAGCGCACAAGCTCTGTCCCCCGCTGGAAAAGACACGCCGCTCTCCTCTCCGAGCGAGGCACTCCGAGCCGGCCAGCATACACGGGGGGCTGGGAATCAGCCATCAGCGGTCCTCTCTCTCTCTCCAAGGCTGAAAACAGCAAGATGCACAGCCCCACTCCACTTCACCATGGAGGGTTCGTGCCAGGCAGAAAAGGTACAGCATATTTTTTTGTAAGAAGTTTGACAGTCAGCCTCTGAGACCTAGAGCTCCCTAGGTTCCTCCACGTGTAATCTATCCTTCCGAGGAAACACTAATACGTAGGTGCGGGCCTGGAGGAACCCTTTTATTTTGATTGGGGTACATGTTTCCGGTCCAGAGGGAGGAGGCCCTAGGTCTCAGAGGCTGTCCTGGAAGACGTTTGGAGAAACATTAGACTGCTCATTTTCCTATGCATTTACGATTCTTTTGTAACTACCTACCCAACCATTTCTTATTTTCTAAAAGTGTGAGGTGTTCTAATTCTTTGTGTTAGTCTACCTAAAGTTGTATTTCAGGTATATGCAGTGCTTAGTACAATTAGTCATCCCTTGGCTAGAATAACTTGCATGTCCTGAGGACTCTGATGATTACAATAACACGCCCTGAAGTTTTCGTTGGATCCACACCCATCTTTGGATTCTCCCATTAAATGTCCTTCATATAAAAAAAAAAAAATCATAGTCAAAGCAGGTATGCCCACCTGCTGGCTGCATTCCTTGGAGTGAAAACAATAAATGTAAGCTTTAGCTATCTAGCAGCAACTAAATCATGAAATATGGCATTAGGTAGATCAACCTTTTAGAGAACTCACAAGGATCATACGGTCTATGGATAAGGGTGAGCTGAATAGAGTTATGCTCTTTATATTTTGCGCCATGATCCAGAGATCCTCAGCTCCAAAGTTTGGGTGCAGGGTTTCTTCAGCTTTCTAGACCAGTGGTTGCCATTTTGATGGTCCCCAGGGGTTCTGACACAAATCAACATTGTAACAGATGTATACCCGCCAATGTTGTTTCCAGGGTTGTTCTCAATGGCAGTCAATACTGTCAGTGCACATTGATATTCAATGCCTCCTCTGTAATTCAGGCTCCTGTGAACTCAGAGGAAGGCACCAGAAGTGCAGAGAGCGGGACGTGAAGGAGGGGACTTCCAATGGCAGCGCTGATCACAGACTGTGGGAGAGAGCATGGAGCTCGAGTACATGGTTGCATAAGAAGGTGAGATCCAATGAGGAGTCTGTGTAAGGCAGTAGTGTGATCCAGACTGCAGGTGGGAGGGGGTTGGGAGAGTTCAGAGGGGGGCAGAGAGCTGGAGCATTATGTGTCTATAAGGCATGTCAAATTCATGTTTGTGGGTCTAAGAATTTAAAATTGTGAGTTTAGTGGTCCGTGAGGTCCAAAAGGTTGGCAACCACTGCTCTAGAACACTCTGCAACTGGCAGGATAGTAGAGAAATCCCCAGTTATATGCTGCAGAATGGTGTGCTGAGAGCAGAAGCATTACAATCACTTTGTGCATCCCAGCCTGATCTAGCCATCTTGAGATCCTAAACCTGGAGCACGTCTCTCGCCATTTTATGCATTACAATTCATGCAGATGTTACAGGAAACCACTTAGAAACTTAGCGTTGTGCAATAAAGAGAAAAACAAAACAAAAAAAAAAAAAAAAAAAAAAACTTGCTTTCCAATTAAAGTTCTACATTTCAGTTGTAATGCTGTACAGAGAATTGTGCCTATATTGCAAAACTACCAAGAGAAACAAAAGTACAACACTTCCCCAACAGTGGTTTTTCTCCCATTTCTCATATATAGAATAAGAGTTGAATGTACAGAGGTACAATATGCGTGACAGGATCCCAGGTTTGCCTGCTTTTTGGATTTGGGGGTAAAGCTACCAGAGCCCACAAGTTTACCTCATAACCACATTTCAGGAAGTCTTTACAAAGTGGTTATAAAAGACCTGCACTCACGTTGGCCTTGATGTGGGAGCTAGAATCTTCAGCAAACGTGCAACTTGCATGTGCAATGACTAACTGCTGGTAACTCTATGAGTAAGCGTTATTCAGTGTGAAAACGCGGGCAGAAAATGAAGCCTTCCTTATGTTGTTCTGTTAAGCCTTTGATAAATATTTTACATGCAGCATCTGGATTATGCAATCTTCTACATTTAAATAATATACCTGCCAAAACCTGGCTATAGCAGGATGCTCTATAGGTACCTGCACTTCTCTTACTCTAACCAACCTGCATCTAAATAGAAGTCAGGGTGAAAAGGAGGAGGACCATTCTAACAGGCCTTACACACAATCCGAAAATCTTTTGAGAGCCGATCACGACAGTTCATCCAATATTACCCGATCAAATAAATACGAAAATGTTTCTCGTATTATACCAGATCATACGATCTTCGTTTAATCATTACAGTTGTTCGAAAATACAATACAAATATACTACAACACATTACATAACTTATGAATTTTTATCCTGTCGTACAAGAATTTTCGCAACTTTAGTAACTTCCCCATTTTCAATATGCGACTAGCAAGCAAAAAAAACAGACGATCTGTTGTCCGATTTTTGGATCGTGTGTACAGGCCATGAGATCCACTTTATTATAAAAAAAAAATAAAAATAAAATTACACTTGGAAAGAGTGTCCCTTTAACTCTGCTAAAAGAAAACAAACTGGCAATTTAACATTCTATACAATGAAGCTGAGCACAAGTACTTACTGGCTCCTCTTTGATAACCAAGCACAAATCTGCATCGCTGCTCCTTGTGCCAAACCCATTGAGCGAAGAGCCAACCAAGTATAGCCTGCTCTCTAGAAAGAGTAAAGGAAAATGGTGAAACAAAATAACAGGCAACAAATAGTTCAAACCAGCTGTCTAAGTACCTACGGGGAAAGATTTGCTGAATTTCTCTCTGGAGTTCTGCTCGACAGACATCTTTCTTTTTCAAGTCAGTAACTTGCTGCTGACAGGCTTGAAACAAGTCCAAAATCTGCTGGCTCAGCTGCAGCGGAGTAATAGAAATCAAAAGCATATTTCAGGTCACAGAATATTAAGATAAATGTTATGCTGCATTTTACAATGGGATGTGGACTAATACCTCTAAAAATTATAAGAAAGTAAAGCTGTAAATCACTAAAGTTTGTACATTTGGAAATGAAAGAGTCCTGAAATTGACTCTCATTACACACAGCATGGACAGAGAGATGATGCCACCTTCTCACGTACAGTTAAAGGGATTGCAGTCTCGTTTTTTCCCCTATAAAAAAATAAATAAACATGTTATACTTACATGCTCTGTTGCAGTGGATTTGCACAGAGCAGCCCGGATCCTCCTCTTCTCAGGTCCCTCTTCTGTGATCCAGGCTCCTCTTTCCTGTTCAGTGCCCCCACAGCAAGCAGCTTTCTATGGGGGCACCTGAGCCGAGTCACCGCCCCCTGTGTCCATTCAGACATGGAGCCCCATCCTGGCCCAGCCCCTTCCCCCCCCCCTCATTTGGCTAGCTGACTTTGACAGCAGCGGGAGCCAATGGCGCTGCTGCTGTGTCTCAGCCACTCAGGAAGGAGAATCTCAGTCGGCTGAGACACTGGTGGTCATCACTGAACAGAGTGGGACCTCAGGAAGAATTAGGGGGGCTGCTGCACACAGAAGGCTTTTTATCTTAATGCACAGAATGCATTAAGATAAAAAAAAAAACTTCTGCCTTTACAACTCCTTTAAGGAATACAGTGGTGTCAACTCCCTACTCCTACTAATTGGACAATAAAAGGCACAGTAGAAAACTGATGGAATCATCACTCCACTCACTTTGCGCCTCCTATCAGCATGGTCTTTGTAAGAACAGTTGAATGTCAATGCACAACACCCAACAGGCTCCTAGTGCTGCCTCTTCCCCAGTCTGAGTGGTGCTATACAAAGGATTGCGAAAGGCACATTCTTCTAAATTCAAGTACACACGTGTTGCTTAAAAGATTGAACAAGGAAAAAAAAAAAAAAACACATTAACAAACCATTCGCATCATGTACATTGGGCTGCATTGCCTAACGTAGTTCCAATGCAAGAAAAAATCAATTGTTTTCAATAGGCTCACTTCATACCAACATGTTGCATTTGCGTGCGCTATGTGAAAAAGGAACATGCTTAATTTAAAACACAGCCAATGCACGCTAGTGAACCAGAATGCGTCACAGAGCAGTGCATATTAAGGAAAGAAAAATAATGCACTTTGGCGCCTGCTGTGAGCAAAATAAAAAAAAGAAAAAAAAAAAAAAAAAAAAAAACACTGGGATTTTTGATTTCCCGTAAAATCCATTTCTCTGATCTTCATTGATGGACACAGCTCCTGATCTTCCCAGGGAGTAGGACACTGGGAAGAAAAAAAAAAGTCAGGCTTTGGCTATGAGCAGTCCCAGGGGGGAACACTCCCTTTCTCTGCTATAGGTACTCAATTTAGTTATGAGCAGTGTCAGGGGTGGGTGCGGTGTCTGTCAATGAACATCAGAGAAAGTGATTTTACGGTAAGTCAAAAATCCCATTTTCTCTTTCATTGACGGTCACAGCTCCAGATCTTCTTAACCATTGGGACAACCCAAAGCAGTGTTACACATGAGGGGTGGGAACAGCGAACAAGAAACTCCCAAAACTAAAGTATAGCCGACCAGGTAAACCAGAGCTCAACCAAAACTGGAGCTCACCTGAAAAAAACACAACGCACCCTCAAAGAGGACCAGGTCCTCTCAACAGCAGCCTGCAAAACCTTGCTGCCAAAGGAAGCATCCGCAGATGCCAACACATCCACTTTATAGAACTTTGTGAAAGTGTGAACCGACAACCAGGTGGCTGCCTTACAAACCAACGTCACTGACGCCTGATGACGGAAGGCCCAGGAGGCACTGAGCGCCTGAGTAGAGTGCGCCTTGACGGGGGGGGGGGGGGGGGGGGAGCCTGACCCCTGATGGAATAGGCCTGAATCACCGTCCGTCTGATCCATCTGAAAATGGTCGCAGAGGAAGCGGACAACCCTTCCAAGGCCTTTCCAAGGCCCATCCGTGAGCACAAATAGAGGGTCTGACTTCCTAAAAGACCCCATAGCTTCCAGGTAAACCCTAATTGCCCAGACCACATCCAAGGCATGCAAATCAATTTCCTTTGGATGTTTTGGCCTGGGACACAGGGGAGGTAACACAACGTCTTCATTCAAATGAAAATCAGAGACAACATTATCACTGTGAACCACCAAGTAAGGTGAACAACAGGATAAATTACGTCAATTCCAACACCTTGCACGCAGAGGTGAAAGCCAACAAAAAAGGCCACCTTCTGGGACAGCGTAGGCAGAGGAATCTCCCTTAGATTCTCAAAAAGGAGGCTTATAGAGGACTGAGAGCACCAAATTGAGGTTTCCAAGGTGGCAACAGAGACTGCACTGGAGGGGTCAAGTGCCTAAGTCCCTGAAGAAAAGTACGCACCAGGGAGTATGTGGCCAAGGACCGCTGAAAGAAAAACCGCTAAGGCCGACACCTGTCCCTTGGTCAGTTTCTGCTCAACCCGCCCATTGAAGGAAGGTCAAGATCTGAACCAGCGAAAAAGAGCGAGTATGAACCCCCAAGAGACTCACACCACGCAATGTACGTCTTCAAGGTATGATGGTAGCTCTTCCTAGAAGTAGATTTCCTAGCTTTTTACAGCGTTGGAATCACCGACTCAGACAAACCTCTATCCATCAGCCCCTGGGGTTCAACAGTCAAGCCGTCAAAGCTAGTGACTGTAAAGCAGGATGGAAGATTGGTCCTCTGAACAGCAGATCTTCCCTAAAAAGGAAGCTTCCAAGGAACATCGGCGACCAGCCGCACCAGGTCAGCGTACCAAGCCCCGCCAGCCCATTCCGGGGCCACCAAGATGACCGAAATCCCTTCTGCCTCAATCCTGCGTAGAAGTCTTGGCAGAAGCTTGAGAGGAGGAAAGGCGTAAATCAGACGATACTGACCCCGCGAAGCCACCAGCACATCTGCGGCATCCGCCAGAGGATCCCGTGACCGAGCCACAAACTTCTGCACCTTTCTGTTGAGCTGGGATGCCAACAGATCCACCTCAGGAAAGCCGCACCGGAGACACAACTGAAGAAACACCTCTGGATGAAGGGACCACTACCCTTAGTCCAACGCCTGCCGACTGAGGTAATCCGCCTGCCAGTTTTCCACCCCGGTAATGTGTACGGCAAAGAGGGCTGGAATGAACCATTCTGCCAAACCTTAGAATCTCGGCCACCTCCAGAGCCGCCAGGACACTTCTTGTGCCCCCCTGGTGATTGACATAAACCACAGCCACATTGTGCGATTAAAGGTGCACTGGACATCCCTGAAGACAAATCGGTCCAATGTTCCAGGCACAGATCACTTGGATCAGTAGTCTGGACTTTTCCAGTGTGCTGATCCCGATCCAGAGCGATATTTTTGCTGAGGATGCCTACCGAGCCGAACAGGCTGGCATCCGTGGTGACCACTGTTCAATACAAGGGGAGGAAGGATTTGCTCAGCCGTAGCACGAAGCCACCATATCAAGGACTCTTTCGCTCCCTGGCTCAGCAAGATCTGATTGTCTAGAGACTGATGGATTCTTGTCCCATTTGACAAAAAGAATCTCCCTTGCTGGGACCTCGTGTGGAACTATGCAAACGGAACCCCCTCGAAGGTAGACACCATAAGGCCCAGCAACCGCATGCAAGTCCGGAGGGATGACCATCTGCTGGACAGCAGGAGATGAATTGCAGCCTGAAGTTTCTGGAGTTTGTCCAGATTAAGGAGCACTCTAGCTAAGGCCGAGTCCAGAGTCAGACCCAGATAGTCCAGCTTTGTAGACGGAACCCGAGCAGACTTCTAAAAATACAGAAACCAGCCGAATTCCCTCAAGCTCGTATGGCGATTTCCAGGTTTTCCACCAGACCAGTAGGAGACTCCACTAGCAGAAGGAGGTCGTCCAAGTAGGCCAGTACCGTGATCCCCCATTTGCGTAACACTACTAGCACCGGGGCTAACACTTTTGTGAAGACCCGAGGAGCAGAGGTGAGACCAAAGGGTGTGCTAGTAAAGAAAATGGGCACTAATTCAAATGAATCAAACACAATCGTGCTGTATATAAACAAATACTGCAATAAATCCTAACCGTGTCCAAATCCAAATATGTGTAGTGCAAGTGAAAATATGCTGGTGAATAACTGTGTGCAAAAAGTTCAAATAAATGTCCAAGATGAATGTCCAAAATCAATCGTGTTGAAACACAAATCCTCTATGTGGAAAGAAGTCTTCCAATATGACATCAAACTAGATTGTTAATATAAATGGAAGCAAAACCAAAAAAATCTTCTTATCGCTCACGTACAGACAGGTGTGTAGTGGCCGCTTACCTCAATACACACCAACAACACGTGTGTGTAATCCCAAGGCTTTTTGACACTCTTCACAGAATGGATAGATGGTGGGATCCAAGAAACGAATCGTCCCTGATCTCCTCCAGGTATAGACTCTCCACTGTATCGCCGTACATCAAGCACATCAATCGAGCCTCATGGAGATGATATGAAACAGAATGCTCATGGTGCAGTAACTTCCAATTAATTTTAATAAAGAAAAGTAATGCACTTACATTTAAAAAGTAAAATACAAGCAAACACCGTATGAAAGCGGTACACTGCCTGACTTCCGGTTACGGCCATAAACACGGAAGTGACGTCACCCGGCTCCTCCAAACCAAAAGGTAACACCACAAACTGATAATGCTCCTCTCTTACAGCAAAGAGGAGGAAGCGCTGGAGACCGACACATATTGGAATGTGAAGGTAAGCGTCCTTGATGTTGATGGAGGCAAGAAAATCCCCCTGATGCAGGGAAGCCACCACCTTGCGAATAGACTCCATTCTGAACTTCTGCACCCACACAAAGCAGTTCAGCGCCTTGAGATCCAGAATTGCCTTCCTTCCTGGGGACTGTAAACCGGTTTGAGTAAAACCCCTGAAAACACTCAGAATTCGGAACCAATCCCCCTTTAAAAGTAAAAAGGTCTTGCTCCGCCCCAAAAAAGAGCCTGTAAGGGGATCGAGGACAGTCGCATGTTGGAAGGAAGAACCTTACCGGAGGGTAAGAACGAAACTCAATCTTGTAGCCGGACCGAATGACCTCATGGACCAACTTGTCTTATACCAGGGGAGTCCACAGGTCCGGGAACCAGCGAAGACGCCCCCCCCCCCCAACCTAGATACAAGAAAAACAGAAAAGCTTTTTGGGGTAGTGCAGTAATACGGATCCCCCTGGTGAGATGTCAGTCCGTTCAACCCGATCCGACAGCCAGGGGCACCATGGTCTATAGAAGATGAGCCGGCAGTCTCCTGTTTACTTCCGGGTCCCAGGCGGAAGCCGTGAAGAGAAAGACACACAGCGTGGGGAGAAGCGCGTGATGTCACCAGGGAGCTAGGCAACACAACGCGTTTCTAAGCGTGTGCGAAGCTCAAACTGAGCACGCACGCTCTTATTCAGTTCCGCCTGGGACCCGGAAGTAAACAGGAGACTGCCGTCATCTTCTCCTATAGACCACGGTGCTCCCGGCTGTCGGATCGGGCTAAACGGACTGACATCTCATCAGGAGGATCCGTATTACTGCACTACCTCAAATAGCCTGATGATTTCTGGCTTCTGTGAGTTGCCACTTGTCTTTTTTATATGTGTTACAATAAAAAGTCTACACTCAGAAGCGTTTTTCTTTTTTTCTTGTATATTCTATTCACTCCTGAGTGCAACAGAGCTCACAATCACCAATGCTCTACCCATTATAGACTTTTTAACCCCTCATGGACCAACCATTTTTACTATTAGTTATATCAAAGACTCATATCTGATTGTCCTGAGCGCTTTATGTATTTTGTTTTCCCCAACCTAGATACGGGTGAGGGTGCACCTTCATGCCAAAGAGGCCTTGTCTGCGGATCTGGAGAAGCCCACTCTTGACTTGCCAGACCAAGTTCACTTGGATCCTCCAGAAGAGGCCCTGAAGGACTCGGATACCTTGTCAGCGAAAAAAAAACGTATAAGCCGAGAAGGAGGGCCCACGTCTACGACAAGAGTCCCTGCTCTTAGTAGCCTGCAGAAGAAAGGTACTCTTCCCCCCTGGGAGACCTTTAATGATGTCATCCAGGGTAGCACCAAACAGGTGATCTCCTTGAAAGGGAAGATCAGTTTTTAGAAGTCTGTTCCGCAGACCAGCATTTTTTTTTTTTTTGAAGCTTAATGATCACATTTTTATTGGCAAGAAGTGTCTTTGAATCCACACAAAAATACTTAAAGGAATGACCTCTGAGAGACTGGACATGGCAAGGGCAAGTATCCTATGAAATCCTATTTTGTGAAATAGAAAGATCAATTAGCATAACTTTTTCTGTAAAGTCATTTGACCATGTGGCAGACCTGTACTGAGAAAGTCATGGAGACTGCCATTGTTAACTTTGTGAAATTGCTGGTTGCTGGGCTACCTCTAGTCTCAATGTTTTCTGGTCACTATTTTTACCCAATTTCTATTTTCCATCCATAGCCATAAATATGCATACTTAGATGATTTTGGCAAACATAAAAAAAGCGTTTACAGAAAGGTTTTGGTGGACTGCCCTTTGAGGTCTATAGGTAGCTTTAATTCTTGACTGCTTTGTGAAAAACAAAGAAGATTTAAAAGGAAGCCGTCAGACCAGCATTTGAGCCAAAGGACCACTGCCGAAACAGAGAGCCGAGCCACATCCAAAGAGGCATCCCAGATAAACAGCAGTCCCTGGACCAGCTGGTCCACCAGCTCAGCAAAGGCAGGGGGGGAGCGGCTCCCCCTCCAGGTCACGGCGCAAAAGCCTAGCCCATTCAGTCAGAGTCTACAACACCAGGGCAATGGTAAATATCGGCCTCAGTGCCAAACCAGCCAGGGTGTAGATGTTGCGGGTCACAGCCTCCTCCGCCTTCATGTCAGCTGGGTCCTTAAAGGCCGGGGACTCTTCAACCGGAATCATCAGGCCAAGGCAGGATGGGGGCCCTGGCAGGAGCCCCCACCAGGTACAGCCCCCCCTCCCCACACAGCTGATCATCCCCCCTGCCCCCATCGCCAGCATAGCACCCAGCCCTAACACAGCCTGCAGCAGGGGGGAGTGAGGAATACCTACAGGGAACCAAGGAACATACCACCAAAATGGTCTGGAGGCTACAGGAACGTTCTGTGCAGAGATGAGAAACGATCTGACACAGGAAACAGAAAAACACCTGGGTCATGCCTAGAGCCCCTAGCTTCTCCCTAGCTGTCCAACGATTGTGGACTTCAAGAAAATGGCTGTCCCCTGCATTCCTATCGGGAACTACCAAAACATGGCCGCCCATGCATTTCATTGAGAGACTTTTTACATTGATGCAGAGCAGAACACTACAGCAAAATGGCAGCCCCCACTGCGTGCCATGCGGTCTCCAGGACCCCCCAAGGGGTCATCAGACAAAGGCATCGAGGGGTCCCCAGGAGGAGACCCCACCAGGACAAAAACTCCCCCCCCCGCAGAACCGCCACAGCGGCCGCAATACATACACCCCCCAGAGGTAGGAACCTGCTTGTGGGGGGGGGGGGGGGGGGGGGAGGGGACAGCCGTAGGGGGGCATGGTATCACCGAGAGGCAAGGGGAACCGAGGGTCCAACTTTCCCAGGGAGGGTGCCCACATCCACCCGAGACCGCCAGAGAATTGGGGGGGGGGACACTTACCATACCACGGCAATGACGGCATCAGGTGGGCACCACTCCGAACAGACTACCTCTCCACCCGGGATGGGGATGCTGACCACCAGGGAATACGATATGTGTCACTCACGGGCCAGCCCCTGTCAATCGGGGCTCTGTCGTGGCAAGCCCTAGTGCTGGACCATAACCTGCTCACGCTCGCTGGCCAGGCTGGGAGACCTTAAGGATCTAGCATATCCAGTCCTAAACCCAGCCGGCTGTTGCTTGTAGCTCTCTCAGGCACACTAACTAAAAAAAAAAAAAAAAAATCTTACAAAAAAGGTTCCCAAAAAAAAAAAAAAAACAACCAAGACCGAAGTCCCAGCAGGGAAGTAGGCCCTACTCCTAAACTAGGTAGAAACAAACTGAGGGCTATAGCAGAGTGTGTGGGTGTATGTCTGCATAGGCGTGGTAAAGTTTTTTCCTGCCTAGTGTCCTACTCCTGTAGAGGGCCGCATAACCCAATGGTCAAGAAGATATGGAGCTGTGTCTGTCAATGAATGATAGAGAAATAACGTTTTGCCTATAGTTCTAAGTTAACTGTATCGGAGCACCACAAACTGACAACGCTATTTAATTCAATTTGAATTAAAGCAAATTTTCCCATGAATACATGTCTCAATGCTTCACTTTGTTGAGAAATCACTTGCACCCATCTTAAGTAAGGGCACATGATTCATGTACCATTTACTTCCTGGAATCCATTTGCCCTTAGCTCAAATGCTCAAGAAGACACTAAAGTTTCACTTTAAGTGACTCCTATACTATCACCATACCAGGACCACTGCAACTCTACTCTCTCAAATTGCAAGCACAGCAGCAGCTTCAGAGCTGCATCAGAGCTTACAAAAACAGAACTCTTTCAAGAAAATCTACCACTTTTTTCTGAATAGGCAAAGTGAAATTCCTACAAAGTGGTTATTGTAACAAAGGACTAGTCATTAATACCTTGTCTTTAGCAACAGGCAAAGTGGTATCTATGAGGTCAAACAACCATGCATCTCCAGGCGATGAAATTTGCCCATTTAACTCAAGTGGTGGAGGCGGCAGTCCCACAGATCCTGGGAAATGGTGGCGGAGATCATCTCTTAAAGGCACTGCTTGGTGAATAACAGAGGAAGGCTGTTGAGGGGAAAGAAACCTCTGCCTTTTAACATCATACTGCCCGTTGCCCTCATCGCTTCTCCTCCTGAAGATGAAAGAAGGAAAAAAAAAAAACAAAAAAAAAACAAAAAAGTAGTGTTGTAATCTCTCACACTGCAAAAACCACCACCAACATTGAATGTACAGATAAGTGATGTATGAAAAAGACGCCAGTGGTTTGGTGAAGGTGAAAGACGCTTAGCACAGAACACAGTTTTCATCAACACAAGCAGATAGAATGACAGGATAAACATTTAGGATTAACTTGTCAGAGAAGTATGGGGGATGCCACTGCTGACCACTTCCTAAAAATGCTGGTTGCCTGGCTGTTAGGCTGACCTTTTGACATCAATACTTTCTCAAATAATCAGCCGTAACCAGGATGGAACTAGGAAAACCCAACATTTTTTGTTTCTATCAAAACACTTGACGCAAACTAGCCAAAGTATTTAAACAGGATGGTCGGCGTAAAAGCTAGACAGTAAGCATTTTTTAAGGAGAGTTCATCAACGGCATGTTGCCAGGTTGACACTTTAACCCAAAAAATAAAAAGTCCACACTATACTCAGCAGTGCATAACTTAAGTTCTTGTTACAGTGAGGAAAACGGAACCTAAAGGGCTTACCGTAAAAGCAATTCAAAATGAAGAATCTGTCTAAGTAAAAGGAATAATCTGGGCAAAAAAGAACCCAAATTGGCACGTTTTTACATCTTCAATTTGAAAACAAAAGCACACTGTTAATAAAGATGTAACATTTAAAACCATTATATTTCACCTTTTACTTTTAAGCAGCAGTGACTTCCTAGGCACAATGGGGTTGATTTAGAGCCCTTTCACACTGAGGCGCTTTGGCACTAAAAATCGCCTGAAAAGCTCACGAAAACCTATTCCCATTAAATAAATGAATACTTTCACACTGGGGCGGGGCGGTGAAAAAACTCCTGCAAGCAGCATTTTTTGGAGCATGCTTGGAGCACTAAAAAAGAAAAAAATCAAAAGCGCTGCAAAATCGTATAGATACTTTTGGGCAGTTTTTAAGCGCCTCAGTGTGAAAGGGCTCTTACTAAAACAGAAGAGTGCAAAATCTGGTACAGTTTTGCACGATAGCCAATCAGCTTCTAACTTCAGTTTTTTCAATTAAGCTTTGACAGAAAAACCTGGAAGATGATTGGTTTCTATGCACAGCTGCACCAGATTTTGCACTTTCCAGTTGTAGTAAATCAATCCCAGTCTGAAGAGTCTGCTTGAAAGAAGCACCCTGGGAAAATAACTGGTTTTGACAGGTACCCACTCCCACCAGGATCACTGCATCGATCAAATCAGGAGTTTACCCCACCACCCCTTCACCAACAGCCTTCTTGGACACATCGCAGGTCCCAGAAGACTGAAGGACCATTCACAAAGTGCAGCGCGGCTCATGCATGCACAGTGGGAAGCCGGCCGTGAAGCCTTAGTTAAGATGCCTTGTCTATATTCCAATTGCACATGGTTCCTGGAAACTAGGCTCATCAGTCGTGGGTGCTGTAGCAATAACCAGCTGGATACATCACAGATAAATGTACATATTCGCCAGCACAACAAAGATCCTCAAATATCGTCCAAAAGCTTTTATTGCAGAAAGATCATATCACAAAGGACAAGTGCAACATTTCGGAGCCACACAGGACCCCTTCGTCAGTCATGTGACGATGTTGTTAAGATGCCGGTGCTAGAGTTCCAAAGCCCAGTGAAGAATGGGCTCAGGGGAGGACAGTGCTGGACTCCTGGACAGAGAAGTGTCCTTATACTAAAAGTCAGCAGCTGCAGACTGGAGCTCCTCTATAGGGCCTGTATCCCCAAGCTTTTACTCCCTTCAAACGTGTTTGGCAATCCTATACAAATTATGAGAGAGTTAAACTCACTTTAAGCCGGTAAAACTGATGCCATCAACACAACCCCTTAGAGTCCATTCACACTGCCGCGACTTGTGAGGAGACTTGTATGCCCCCAAGTCGCTTGACATAACAAAGGCAATGTTAATCAATGAGTGCCGTCTTAATTGGCACTACTGAAGTCGCTCCGACTTCAGAAAAGGGTCTGTACTACTTTGAGGCGACTTGTATCTGACTTGTCCCATATACTTCAATGGGAGTCGCCTCCTTATCTTATTTGAAGCGACTTGTGATCCAACTTTCCATTAAAATGGTCCTGAACCAGAAAAAAAGATAATTTTTCTTAGAATTTTTAGTAGCGCAGGGATGGGGCTCCGCTCCACCAGGGCGTTTTTGTTGCAGATGTTTATCGGGCATTTTTTGGGCGTCTTTGGAGGCAGGCATGACATCTGAACTTCTGTGTAGGGGTATATATAATATAATATATACACACACACAAACACATATAGGTGTGAAAGGAGCGGAAATTATTTGCAGGGATAGGGTTCCGCTACTATCACACGTGTGTGTGTGTGTGTGTGTGTGTGTGTGTGTGTGTGTGTGTGTGTGTGTGTGTGTGTGTGTGTGTATATATATATATATATATATATATATATATATATATATATATATATATATATATATATATATATATATATATATATATATATATATATATAGTGGGGATTAGCTCGGTGGCGGGTATGGATGAATCCTTGCCACTGTGGGTGGCTACCTTCTCACATACAGGAACCTACCTACGGAGTCTGTCTCCAACCTACTGTTGGGCAAACTTTGCTGATCCTACAGCAGACAATCAATAGTCCATGTTTTTTCTTCACACAACAAATGTCCATTGAACATGTCCCTTTTCCTCTTCACATTGGACATGTCCCTTTGTTTGTCTCTTCACATAGCAAACAGTTCATTTATTTCTTTCCACATAGAAATAGTCCAAGACCTCACCTTGAGTAGTCTTCACACTTTTTACCCTCCTCAGCGCACATCGCTCCAGGAGGTCTTCTCCCATGCTCACACAGCGTCGGGAGGCACACATCTGACTGTCCTCCTCTCCCCAGCTTCACACAGGGTCAGGAGGCAGCAATCCTTCTCCCATGCTTCACACAGCGTCGGGAGGCACGCATCTGACTGTCCTCCTCTCCCCAGCTCACACAGCGTCAGGAGGCAGCAATCCTTAGACTTCCTCTAGACAAATTATAGAGGCCTTAATTTCCTCATTCTGAACAGCTGAAGTCTGTTCAATGTCCTTAGACAGTTCTGGCTACCTTTGCAGCCGACACCCTATAGTAATTAGTGAATTCTCTAAACCAGATGGAAATGTATCTCCTGTCTGTGACTACATCCACAGATTTACCTGACTTCCTGTCACAATAAATATGTATGTGTGTATATACCCCTATACAGAAGTTCAGATGTCATGCCTGCCTCCAAAGACGCCCAAAAAATGCCAGATAAACGCCCAGGTGGAGCGGAGCCCCATCCCTGCGCTACTAAAAATTCTAAGAAAAATTATCTTTTTTTTTCTGGTTCTGGACATGCTACAGAGCTGAAACTTCACAGGGACACTTTTTAGACCCCCCAGACACAAAATCCAAAAGAAATCTCTTTTTTTTTCAATAATTGTCTCTCTATCAAAAACAACAATTTTTAAGAACTTTTTTTTGTGTGATTGAGCATGACCCAGAACCATCATATTCTGATTGGCCAAATACAAAGTCGTACAAAGTCGTCTATCATACAAGTCGGGCTAACAAGTCGCCCCTTATGAGGCGACTTTCTGGTCGCGGCAGTGTGAATGGGGTCTTACAGTATTAACAGAATTTAATTTTTTTTTTTTTTGCTAAACAGCTGTAAAAAAAAAAAAAAAAAAAAAAAAAAAAAAAACACAAAAACAACAAAGTTGAGCACCCCTGATCAAAAACCATTTTCATTTAGTGCCGGTTCACATTTGTGCGATGCGGGAACGCTGCGAATATGCATCGCATCCGCACAACAGGCAGTTCACACTGCCATACGAGATACGCTGGGGGTGTCAATTCAAAGTTAACGACCCCCCCCAGATCAGATCGCATATCGCAGTGCGATCTGAAAGTTTGCACAGAATCGGATCGCACTAGTGTGAACCACCATGCGATCCGATTCTGCTGCGGACCAAAAAAAGGGTCCTGTGCGTGTTTCAGTGCGATTGCAGTGCAAATTCAGCCATAAAACTGTATGGCTGAATTTGCACCACACAGATATCGCATGTCATTTTAGGAGCAGTGCACTCTGAATTACATGCGGTCTCTGTGATCTCACAAATGTGAACCGGCACTCAGGGCCGCTTATCCACTTCTGCATGCCTGTCAAATTATTAGGATCATCTGTATCTGTACAACCACTACATCCCCATAGAGTTACATAGGGCTGTCTGCACTAAGTTTTTACCACTTTAAGACCGGAGGATTTGGCTGCTCAATGATCAGGCCCTATTTTGCCATTCAGCACTGCGTTACTTTAACGGACAATTGCGCCGTGCGACGCTGTACCCAAACAAAATTGATGTCCTTTTTTCCCCCACAAATAGAGCTTTCTTTTGGTGGTATTTGATCACCTGTGCAATTTATATTTTTTGCGCTATAATCAAAAAAAGAACGGCAATTTTGAAAAAATAACATTTTTCACATTCTGTTAAATTAAATTAAATTAAAAAAAAAAAAAAAAAAAATGTAAAAAAAAAAATCAACATTTAACATTTTTTAGGCCAATTTGTTCTGCTACATTTTTTTTTTTTTTTTACAAAAAATAACACAAAAAGCGTATTTGATTGGTTTGTGCAAAAGTTATTGCGTTTACCAACTACGGGAAAGATTATAATTTTTATTGTTTTTTTTTTTTTTTTACTTGTAATGGCGGCGATCTGCCATTTTTTGCGGGACTGCGACATTGCGGCGGACAGATCGGACCCCTGACATTTGAGGGTACCAGTGACATTACTACAGTAATCAGTGCTAAAAATATGCACTGTTACTGTAATAATGCCATTGTCAGGGAAGGGGTTAATACTATTGGTGATCAAGGGGTTAAATGTAAGCCTAGGGGAGTGATTCTAACTGTGGGGGGGGGGGGGGGGGCTGTTGGGCTTGTGAGATGACCATAGAGACATGCGATCCTATATAGCAGGATCGCATGGTCTCTGTGATCATCTCAGGGAGAAGGACGGACGCCTGTGTATACATCAGCCGTCCGTCCTTCTCTGTCAGTGGGGAGAGATCGCCGGTGTCACTCGCGCCAGCTTCCCCGCTGACGAGCGGAGGCAGGAGGGCACCTTCGCCCCCTAGCTCCTCCCAGGCGAACGCCATACATGTATGGGACTTTGCCTAGGAGAGCCAGCCTGCCGCAGTACATCCCTTAAAGTGAACATCTAATAATTAGATTGCTTGCTTTACAGAACCAGGATGTGATCTGTTTTTTCCATTTGTTAATTCATTTTGCAGCTTAATTTTTGTGTCAATTTATGCATGGATACATAAAGGTGAAAAGTAAAATAGATACCTTCGTGTAGACCAGCCTCTCAACCTTTTCAACACAGAGGAACCCCTGAAATAACTTTCTGGGCTCAGGGAGCCCCTGCTAAAAATTACTATAGCTACAACTCACGATAAATTAGTGGGATGGTCAGTAGGAAGAATGCTCCTAATACCCGTGGACATTGGAAGGATTACCCCTTACAGATAGCTAAAAAGATCATTGGTGTCAGTGGGAACTTATCCGAGTCAGAATTGATCAAGAAAACCCTCAGCAACCTCTGTAGGAACTCTGGTTGAGAAACCCTAGCGTAGCCTAAGCCCCGGTTCACACTTATGCGAGTGCGGGGTTCGCATGTAATGTCGGAGCGCACTGCTCCCTCATTACATGCGATCGGCTGTGCGGTGCGAGTTTAGCCATATACACTTTGTATGGCTAAATTCGCACCGCACCCAACACGCACAGGACCCTTTTTTGCAGCCGCATCAGGATCGGATCGCACAGCGGTTCACACTTGTGCGATCCGATCCTGTGCGAACTGCAAGATCGCACTGCGATATGCGATCAAACTGGGGGTGTCGTTAAGATTACATTGACACCCCCAGCGTATTGCATATGGCAGTGTGAACTGCCGGGGGTGCGTGTGCGATGCGGGAACAGGCTGTGAATTCGCAGCCTTCCCGCATCGCATAAGTGTGAACCGGACCTAAATTTTTATTATTGTAACACAAAAATAAACAATTTTTTTTTACTTGCTGAGAAAAATCCATAACACATATTCAATTTCTGTACAAGGAAAGAGGTTTTGTTTTAAAGCAATTCTGAATCAACAACCAGGCATAACAGCCCCATGGAGACATGGCTCTGCTGCACACGCATACTCCAAGGACACAAGTCATTCAGTGGTTACAGATGAGACCCTTTCCATGTAACTAGGCGTTTACCAAGAAGGTAGAAAAAATACCTACTATGTACCTTAAGGGGTAAACCACAAGATACAGATTTTCCCCAGGGCATTTTTCTACTTCAAGAAGTTTAAATAAGCTTCTTTCCCATTGTTTTAATGACTGATTTGCAAACTATCAATACTTACTTAAAGCGGTAGTATACTCCGCTTTTTAACTTTTACCTACAGGTAAACCTATAATAAGACTTACCTGTAGGCAAAATTAATATCTCCTAAACCTGCACGGTTTAGGAGATATTCAACGTGCATGCAGCCGCTGAGACTAGCGGACCTTCAGAGCTCCTTGCTGGAAAGAGAACTCCCGCGTGCATGCACAGGAATGACGTCATCGCGGCTCCGGCCACTCACAGCGCCAGAGCCGCCAATCCCGGAAGAGACACAGAGGGAAGATGTCAGCTGCCTCAGTGGTGTCCGGGCGACCGTGTCAGGGCTTCGTTCTAAGGTAAGTATTTCATAATACTAGCATGCATACTAGCTCATTATGCCTTTGTCCTGCAGGGTTTTTTCTTGTTTTTTGGAGGATACAACCGCTTTAATAGCAATGCGAAGTGGACAGGGATGAACGCCATTTTTCTTTTTATTTAGAAAAGTTTGATGCAGGGGTGTCCAATGTTTTAGCCTTCCTGGGCCACATTGTAAGAGGAGGAATTTTCTTGGGCCACGCATAAAATGCACTAACAATAAAGCTGGGTACACACAATCTGAATAAATTGGCCGGTTCAGCAGGAACCAGCTGACATTCTGTACAGCTGCCTGAGAGAAGCTGGTCTCACGATCAGCTTCTGTTGCATGGTCTTGCTGGAAAACCAGCATCCGATCAGCGCTGGCAGCGCTGATTGGTGTGTTCTGGTGGAGGGGAGTCCCTCTATCAGAACACGATAGTACAGCGGGTGAGATCACAGCACTAACACACTTTTGTTAGTATAGCTATCTGTCAGTTTTTTTTCATTCAGCCCAATGGGCTGAAAATTACTGAGTGTGTGTACCCATCTTAAGGATAGCTAATGAGCAGAAAAAAAAAAAAAAAAAAAAAAAAGTCAGACAGAGCACAAGTTACCTTTGCTAGATTCCTATCCTTCACATCCTGACTTTCTCTCTGCACTCCTCTGAGGCACATACTGCCCATCATGAACCTTTTTCAGCATTGCCTGTTCTGGAACTGGCACACTTTTGCTCGTTTTGTTGAAAGCATGCTTTATCCAAAATGTATTCTACTACATATTTTTGGTAAAATAAAACTCCCAATAAGCGTACACTAATTTGTTTGGTATAGCATTTACAAACTATGGGATAGATATTGGATTTTTTTTTTTATACTAGTAATGGCAGTGATCAGCGGCTTATAGCGGGACTGTAATAGCGCCACGAGCAATCTGACACAAACTTACACTAAGTGAGAACTGACCGACATCACCAGTTAGACTAATACTGTAATCAGTGCTAATAATATACACTGTCACTGTACTAATGACACTGATTATATATATATATATATATATATATATATATATATATATATATATATATATATATATATATATATATATATATATATACACACACACACACACACACACACATATTTATATATTATCTAGCTATCTACACACACACACACACACACACACACACACAGTACAGGCCAAAAGTTTGGACACCTTCTCATTCAAAGAGTTTTCTTTATTTTCATGACTATGAAAATTATAGAGTCACACTTCAAGGAGGTAGTCACCTGAAATGGTCTTCCAACAGTCTTGAAGGAGTTCCCAGAGATGCTTAGCACTTGTTGGCCCTTTTGCCTTCACTCTGCGGTCCACCTCACCCCAAACCATCTCGATTGGGTTCAGGTCCGGTGACTGTGGAGGCCAGGTCATCTGGCGCAGCACCCCATTACTCTCCTTCTTGGTCGAATAGCCCTTACATAGCCTGGAGGTGTGTTTGGGGTCATTGTCCTGTTGAAAAATAAATGATGGTCCAACTAAACGCAAACCGGATGGAATAGCATGCCACTGCAAGATGCTGTGGTAGCCATGCTGGTTCAGTATGCCTTCAAATTTTGAATAAATCCCCAACAGTGTCACCAGCAAAGCACCCACCCACCATCACACCTCCTCCTCCATGCTTCACGGTGGGAACCAGGCATGTAGAGTCCATCCATTCACCTTTTCTGTGTCACACAAAGACACAGTGGTTGGAACCAAAGATCTCAAATTTGGACTCATCAGACCAAAGCACAGATTTCCACTGGTCTAATGTCCATTCCTTGTGTTCTTTAGCCCAAACAAGTCTCTTCTGCTTGTTGCCTTTCTTTAGCAGTGTTTTCCTAGCAGATATTCTACCATGAAGGCCTGATTCACACAGTCTCCTCTTAACAGTTGTTCTAGAGATGTCTGCTGCTAGAACTCCGTGTGCCATTGACCTGGTCTCTAATCTGAGCTGATGTTAACCTGCGATTTCTGAGGCTGGTGACTCGGATGAACTTATCCTCCGCAGCAGAGGTGACTCTTGGTCTTCCTTTCCTGGGGCGGTCCACATGTGAGCCAGTTTCTTTGTAGCGCTTGATGGTTTTTGTGACTGCACTTGGGGACACTTTCAAAGTTTTCCCAATTTTTCGGACTGACTTTCATTTCTTTAAGTAATGATGGCCACTTGTTTTCCTGTACTTAGAATTTATATTATGGCAAGAAAAATGCAGCTAACAGTCTATTCAGTAGGACTATCAGCTGTGTATCCACCTGACTTCTGCACAAAACAACTGATGGTCCCAACCCCATTTATAAGGCAAGAAATCACACTTATTAAACCTGACAGGGCACACCTGTGAAGTGAAAACCATTTCAGGCGACTACCTCATGAAGTGTGACTACAATTTTCATAGTCATGAAAATAAAGAAAAAACTCTTTGAATGAGAAGGTGTGTCCAAACTTTTGGTCTGTACTAATATATATTATATACACACACACACACACACATATATTTTATTTATTATATATATATATATATATATATATATATATATATATATATATATATATATAATCACACACACAGTATCTCACAAAAGAGTTCACCCCTCACATTTTAGTAAACATTTTATTATACCTTTTCATGTGACAACACTGAAGAAATGACACTTTGCTACAATGTAAAGTAGTGAGTGTACAGCTTGTATAACAGTGTAAATTTGCTTTACCCTCAAAATAACATTAATGTATAAACGCTGGCAACAAATGTGAGTACACCCCTTAAGTGAAAATGTCCAAATTGGGCCAATTAGCAGTTTTCTCTCCCCGGTATCATGTGACTCAGTGTTACAAGGTCTCAGGTGTGAATGGGGAGTGGGTGTGTTAGATTTGGTGTTATTGCTCTCACTCTCTCATACTGGTCATTGGAAGTTCAACATGGCCCCTTAATGGCAAAGAACTCTGAGAATCTGAAAAAAAAAAGAAGAATTGTTGCTTCACATAAAGAAGACCTAGGCTATAGGAAGATTGCCAAGACCCTGAAACTGAGCAGCAGCACGGTGGCCAAGACCATACAGCGGTTTAACAAGACAGCGTAGGAATCACCGATTCAGACAAATTTCTATCCTTCAGCACCAGGCTTTCAACAGCCAAGCCGTTAAAGCCAGCAACTGTAGACCAGGATGGAAGATCGGCCCTTGGGACAGCAGACTTTCCCTGAGGGGGAAGTCTCAAAGGAGAATCAGCAATCGGCCGCACTAGATCGGCGTACCAAGACCGGCGAGGCCAGTCTGGAGCCACTACAATGTGTCTGTGGCGTCGGCCAGAGGATCCCGAGACTGTGCCACAAACCTCTGTACCTTCCTTGAAAGGTGTACAGGCTACTCTCAGAGCCGCCAAGCCACCTCTAGAGATTCTTATCCCATTTCAACAGAATCTCTTTTCCAGAGCTCACGTGTGGAACTGTGCAAACGGAACCAACTAAAAAAAAAAAAAAAAAAAAAAAAAAAAAAAAAAAAAAAAAAGGTAGACACCATCAGGCCCAGCACCCGCATACAAGCCCAGAGGGATGACCGTCTGCTGAACAACAGAAGCTGAATTGCCTCCTGCAATGTCTGGAATTTTTCCAGAGGAAGAAACACTCTTGCTGGGGCAGAGTCCAGAGTCAGACCCAAATAGTCAAGTTTTGTGGACGGAACCGGAGCAGACTTCTGAAGGTTCAGAATCCAACCGAACTACCTCAGAGTTCACCGAGTAATCTCCATGTTGTCCATCAGAGCAGTCAGAGGCTCCGCTCGCAGAAGAATATCGTCCAGGTACCCCAATACCGCAATCACCTGCTAACGCAACAATGCTAGCAACAGGGCCAACACTTTTGTGAAGACCCAAGGAGCGGAGGCGAGACCAAAAGGGTAACACCACAAACTGATAATGCTCCTCGCCTACGGCAAAGTGGAGGAAGCATTGGTGACCAGCACATATTGGAATGTGAAGGTAGGCGTCCTTGATGTCGATAGAAACAAGAAAATCCCCCTGATGTAGGGACACCACTACTGTGCGAATGGACTCTATTCAGAACGTCAAAGTAGTTTAGCGCCTTGAGGTCCAGAATTGGACATACCTTCCCTTGAAGTAAAGTCTTGCACTGCCCCAAAGAGACCCCGTAAGCGATCTGGGTACAAGTGCAGGTTGGAAGGTAAGAACCTTTCCTGAGAATAAGACCGAAACTGAATCTTGTAGGCGGGACCGAATTACATTGTGGACCCACTTGCCCTGTACCAGGGAGGTCCACGGATCTGGAAACTAGCAAAGACCTTCCCCCACCCCAGATACGGGTGAGGGCGTCCCTTCATGCAGCGGAAGCCTTGTCCGCAGGTCTGGAAGAGCCCGCTCTTGGATTGCCAGACCAGGTCCTCTTGGAACCTCCGATGGAGGACCTGAAAAGCTTGGCTCTTGTCTTGAGACCCTGAGGGACAAAAAGGCCTCTTATGAGCCAAAAAAGAATGGCCCACGGCTATGACCGGGCTCCTTGACCTTGGTAGCTTGCAGAAGAAAAAGTACTCGTCCTCCCTGTGAGACCCTTAATGATGTAATCTAAGGAAGCTCCAAACAGGCGAACCCCTACAAGGGGGAGATCAGATAAGGTCTTCTTAGAAGTTTGGTCCACAGACCAGCATTTCAGCCAGATAATATGCCGAAGGACAGACAGCCTAGAATCAAAGGAGCAGCATCCAAAAGAGGCATCACAGATAAGTAGCCCCTGGACCAACTGATCCAGCAGCTCCACAAAGGTGGGGGGTTGGGGGGGGCGGGGGGGAGTGGTTTCCCCTCCAGGTCCCAGCGTAAAAGTTTAGCCCACACGGTCAGAAATTGTGACACTAGGGCAATAGTAAATACCGGCTTAAGTGCCGAACCAATAGTAGTAAACATATGGCGGGCCAGAGCCTCCACCCTCCTATCAGCCCGGATCTTTAAAGACCGGGGACTCATCAACCAGAATTAAGGTAGCTTTATTTAAGCTGGAAACCAGCGAGTCCACTACCGGTGGGACTGTCCACTTTTTAAGCAGGGAATCCTCATAAGGATCTTAGGGGCCACAAGAGTGCGTTTTGGACAACCCCACTGTTTTGTGACAATGTTGTCAAAGTAAGCGAAAAAGGGGAAAACCTTTGCCGCTTTGAACCGGCGCCTCCAATGCAGCATCCGCCGCATACTTAATTTTAAGAGTTTCACACACTAACACAATCAGTGCATCCACCAGCGCCTTTTTATGCGTGCTAGAGGAGCAGAAGAATCATCCTCACTATCTGAGCACTCCAGGTGCGTGGACGCAGACCCAGTAGGGTGACTCGTGTCCGTGGCGGCCGAAACAGATTCAGGATCTGATGGACAGATGAGGCGGGGGGGGGGCGCTATACAATAAGCTCACCCGGAAAAAAAAAAAACAATCGGGGGGGAGGGCCGCGGACTGTGTTAAAGTAAAGGGGACGCTAACCAAGGGCCCACGATTGGACCACCTACTGGACCCCGCAAAAAAACAAGGGGGGGGGGAAATCTCCCTCAGAGCCCTGCAATAGAGGCCAGCATAATAGGAAATGGTCCCCTTAAAAAGGGGGCCGCCCACCATGACGTGGATGCGCAGACAGGGTACCCTGATGATCCTGCAGCGCTAAAAAGGGGACAGGGGGCCCTACACAGTAATGGTGGTGTGGCTGCCGTATAAAAAAAAAAAAAAAAACACGCCCCCCACAGCGCCACCCCTTCCAAGGGAGGCGCCAAACTGGCCGCATGGCCTAGTAACATTTTTGTGGAGGCCCAGCCTCAAGTGCACGGATCCCAGCCAGGCAGATGCCCAAAAGAAAGAGCGGGGGCTTCAGCTAACCTCACTGGGCCGCCCCCCACTGGTGGCACCTGACTCGGCCGCAAGCCGCAGCCTAAATTGTTGAAGACGCCGAGTCGCGAGCCCCAGTGGAGCCGACCACCCAGGGGCAGTGGAGGGGAGGGTGGATGCCCAAACGAAGGGTAGTGGCTTCAGCCACCCTCACTGGGGCCGCCCCACATAGCTCCTAACCAGTTGGCCGCAGCCTAAATTTTTGGGAGGATCCAGCCCCTTGAGGCGTGGACCCGCGGATGCTAAACCATCTGCACCCCCAGCCCCCAACAACCGCAGCAGGGAACCCAGAGGACATCCCTGCCCTAGTCCCCAACCCTCAGGGTGGCGAGGAACCTTGCTTAACCCCCTGTTGCGCACCAGGTAAAACCTGGCCAGCAGCAACCCCAACAAGCCCTACCTTAGGAGACCATGGCAAAAGCCAGGTCATAACCTCACCAGGGGAGGGGTGGGGGGCCAGAAAACACACACAGTGAACACCACAATTTTAGAGGGGCTCAGGGGGAAGGAGGCGGACCCGAGGGTCCTATCCTCCAAGGGAGGGGCCCATGTCCACCCCAAAACCTTCCAGGGGAAGAGGGGGGACAGCTACTTACCATACCAGGAACAGGGTTGGCACAGCTTTTGACAGACAACCACTCCATTGGAATGGGGGGGGCTGACAGCCAGGAGGAATGCTGCGACTCAGGCCGAGGCTAGGTCGTATGCGCCCTCGCAAGACATTTAACCCACGGCCAACCTAGCGCAGAGCTGAGGCCTGCGTGCGCTTGCAGACTGGGGGGACCCTCTGGATCTAGATTTTTCAGTTCGTCGCCCAGTCCGGCAGTTGATTGTAGATGTTCACAGGAACAAAACAAAAGATAGGAAAAAGTTCTATTAAAAAAGGAAAAAATTGCCAGGACCAGAGATCCCAGCAAGGAACTTTACTCCAGACTAGGCAGAAAAAAGTGCCTCTACCTGAGAGTGCGAGTATACCCCCTGGGACTGCCCCATAGGTGCAGTCAAGCTTTTTCCTGTCTAGTGTCCTAATCCTGTAGGGGGCAGTATAACCCAATGGACAAGAAGATAAGGAGCTGTGTCTGTCAATGAGCGAAAGTGAAATGTACTTTTTGATCATTTTCTAATTTTACGAGACACACACACACGCACAACCCTAAAAAGTTTAGCATACAGAGTTGTAGCTCATAGCGAAAGGCAGCGGAACGCAAAGCATTCATTTTAAAAACATTTTTAAAAAGGACCCGCAGTGCAGAAGGCAAACGATACCAATACCACAGCATGATAAACGAGGAATGCAAAATTCAAAATAACGTATGAAAGCACCAATGTAGTATTAAGTTTTCACACTGGATCCAGAAAGCCATCCAGAGCTAGCATAAGAGCTCATTATAACCATAACAAGTGCATGTTAGTGTTTTTAAACACCGAAGCATGCTGCGTTCAGTAGACCAAGCACTTTAAGTTTGCGGTCAACATACCTCAAAAGCAGAAAAAAAAGTTGGCCCTGAACTGCTTTTTAAAGAGGAAGTAAACCCTCTGGGAAAAAACACGGGTAGCCGTTCCTTCAGAGCGCATGCGCCGATGACGTCATCGGCTGCATTCACTGTAAATATCTCCTAAATGGTGCAAGTTTAGGAGATATTTACAGCACCTATAGGCAAGCCTTAATATAGGCCTACCTATAGGTAAAAGTATTTTAAGTGGCTTTAAAACCACTTTAATACTCACATCTGTACATTGAGCTCCACTATAGTGCACTGTATATTGGTACAATTAGGAATGATTTGCACAGCACAACAATGCAACAAATACAGTGCATTACCTTGTATTGAAGTAATGTACAAAAAAAAAAAAAAAAACGCATGTGATAAACTGTGGTCTGAACTAGCAAAAAGGTCTTGCATAGGCCATGGATGCTGAGGAACAATGCATCACTAACAGGGACTGAATGTACACCTGAACAAGTTTATTTTCTAAGGTGCATTATATTCGCTAAACAGCACTGTCACAAGTTATACATATTGTTCTCTTTATAAATGTAGCCACAGCTTGAATATATTCAGTATCTCACAAAAGTGAGTACACCCTCACATTTTTGTAAATATTTTATTATACCTTTTCATGTGACAACACTGAAAAAAGGACACGTTGCTACAATGTAAAGTAGTGAGTGTACAGCTTGTATAAAAGCGTAAATTTGCTGTCCCCTCAAAATAACTCAACACACAGCCATTAATGTCTAAACCGCTGGCAACAAAAGTGAGTACACCCCTAAGTGAAAATGTCCAAATTGGGCCCATTTAGCCATTTTCCCTCCCCGGTGTCATGGAACTCATTAGTGTTACAAGGTCTCAGGTGTGAATGGGGGAGCAGGTGTGCTAAATTTGGGGTTATCACTCTCATACTGGTCACTAGAAAATTCAACATGGCACTTCATGGCAAATAACTCTCTGAGGATCTGAAAAAAAATAATTGTTGCTCTACATAAAGATGGCCTAGGCTATAAGAAGATTGCCAAGACCCTGAAATAGAGCTGCAGCACGGTGGCCAAGACCATATAGTGGTTTAACAAGACAGGTTCCAGAACAGGCCTCGCCATGGTTAACCAAAGAAGTTGAGTGCACGTGCTCAGTGTCATATCCAGAGGTGATCTTTGTGAAATAGACGTATAAGTGCTGTCAGCATTGCTGCAGAGGTTGAAAGGGGGGGGGTTCAGCCTGTCAGGGCCCAGACCATATGCCGCACACTGCATCAAATTGGTCTGCATGGCTGTCGGCCCAGAAGGAAGCCTCTTCTAAAGATAATGCACAAGAAAGCCCACAGTTTGTTGAAGACAAGCAGACTAAGGACAATGATTACTGAAACCATGTCCTGTGGTCTGATGAGACCAAGATAAACCTATTTGCTTCAGATGTGTCAAGTGTGTGTGGCGGCAAGCAAGTGAGGAGTACAAAGGCAAATGTGTCTTGCCTACAGTCAAGCATGGTGGTGAAAGTGTCATGGTTTGGGGCTGCATGAGTGCTGCCGCCACTGGGGAGCATCTGTGGTGCATCCTCAAATGGAAGGTGGAGAAGTGCAAGGTCTCTAACATCCACCAGCTCTGTGATGTCATCATGGAGGAGTGGAAGAGGACTCCAGTGGCAATCTGTGAAGCTCTGGTGAACTCAACGCCCAACAGGGTTAAGGCAGTGCTGGAAAATAATGGTGGCCACACAAAATATTGACACTTTGGGCCCAGTTTGGACATTTTGACTTAGGGGTGTACTCACTTTTGTTGCCAGTGGTTTTGACATTAATGGCTGTGTGTTGAATTATTTTGAGAGGACAACAAATTTACACCGTTATACAAGTTTTACACTCGCTACTTTACATTGTAGCAAAGTGTCATTTCTTCAGTGTGTGGTCACATGAAAAGATATAAAATATTTACAAAAATGTTAGGGCTGTACTCACTTTTGTGAGATACTGTAAGTCTGCTCACTGTGAAAGCAGTGGTTCCTCTGAAGAGACCCAATGTGCCCCTTGCTAAATCCAGCCAGAGATGGTTTGAATTTCTGCCGGTTCAGCAGGGGCTGACCAAGATTCGATCCATTTATGGGCATGCAGATTGTACCCAAGTCAATCAACTTGAATCCAACCAGCATGTCAGATTTCTAGCATGCGATTATTGACAGTGGCTAGAGTGTTTTGTGTCAGAGGTTGCTCCCCACGCATCCCCCCCCCCACCCTACCAGGAGAACACGATAGCTCTGCAGGAGGAATTCCCCCATCATCACGACTGAGGTTGCAGGAAAGAAAATGTCATTATCTATGGCCTGCCTAAGACCTATAGCTTTGAAAAATAGTTCTTTGTTTATTGGATGGCACTAACTCAGACTCAGGGGACATGTTAGACCTCTGTGGAGAGGTCACTGCTTCCACAGAGAGCAAGGGTCCTTCACTGAAAAAAAGGACAGGCTTTGAGATTCAAATTTATTTTTAAAGACTGAACATATACTATATACTTGTGTATTTCCCCCATCAATATACACTGCTCAAAAAATTTAAAGGAACACTTTGAAAACACATAAGATCTCAATGGGGAAAAATATAATGCTGCATATCTTTACTGATATGGACTGGGTAACATGTTAGGATCGAAAAGATGCCACATAGATTAATGGAAATGAAAATGATCAAACTACAGAGGGCTGAATTCAAAGTGAAGAAATGATGCAGCAGGCTAGTCCATTTTGCTGAAATTTCATTGCAGCAAATCAAAATGGTACTCAGTAGTTTTTATGGCCCCCACATGCTTGTATACATGCCTGACAATGTCGGGGCATGCTCTTAATGAGACGATGGATGGTGTCCTGGGGTATTTCCTCCCAGATCTGGACCAGGGCATCACTGAGCTTCTGAACAGACTGAGGTCCAACCCGGCGGTGTTAGATGGACCGAAACAATGTCCCAGAGGTGTTCTATTGGATTTAGGTCAGGCGAGCGTAGGGGCCATTCAATGGTATCAATTCCTTCATCCTCTAGGAATTGGCTGCATACTCTCATCACATTAGGCCGGGCATTGTCATGCACCAGCATAGGGTCTGAAAATGGGTCCAAGGATTTCATCCCGATACCTAATCACAGTTAGGGTGCCATAGTCTAGCCTGTAGAGATCTGTGCGTCCCTCCATGGATATGCCTCCCCTAGATCATCACTGACCGACCACCAAACCGGTCATTCTGAATGATGTTACCAGCAGCATAATGTTATACACGGCTTCTCCAGACCCTTTCACATCGGTCACATGTGCTCGGTGTGAGCCTGCACTCATCTGTGAAAAGCACAGGGTGCCAGTGGCAGACCTGCCAATTCTGGTGTTCAATGGCAAATGCGAATCGAACTCCACAGTACCAGGCAATGAGCAAGGGGCCCACTAGAGGACGTCGGGCCCTCAGGCCACCCTCATGAAGTCTGCTTCTGATTGTTTGGTCAGAGACATTCACACCAGTGGCCTGCTGGAGGTCATTTTGTAGGGCTCTGGCAGTGCTCATACTGTTCCTCCTTGCACAAAAGGAGCATAATGCAGGTCCTGCTGATGGGTTAGGGACTTTATACGGCCCTGTCCAGCTCTTCTAGAGTAAATGCCTGTTTTCTGGAAAGTCCTCAATGCTCTTGAGCCTGTGCTGGGAGACACAGCAAACCTTCTGGCATTGGCACGTATTGAAGTGCCATCCTGGAGCAGTTGGATTGCCTATAAAACCTCTATAGGGTCCAGGTATCGCCTCATGTTGCCAGTAGTGCAACTGACCCTAAACAAATGCAAAATTAGTGAAAAACAGTCAGAAAAGATGAGTAGGGAAAAAACAAATGTTAAGGCCTCCACCTGTAAAACCATTCCTGTTTTAGAGGTAGTCTCATTGTTGCCCATCTAGTGCACCTGTTCATTTCATTAACACCAAAGCAGATGAAACTGATTAACAACCCCCTCTGCTACTTAACTGACAAGATCAATATCTTAGGAGTTTACCTGACTTGATGCTGTAGTTTGATTAAAAGGTGTTCCTTTAATTTTTTTTTTTTTTGAGCAGTATATATTCACATACTGCAAACACATTCATCTTCACAGGTGTAAATCAACTTACAAGTTTTCCCAAATACAATATGTTTCAAAGATTAAAGAGATTTTAATTAGAGACACCCCAAAATATATTACACAATGACTCACTTCCTGTTTTGGAATGGAGAAGAGGAACTTGGGCTGACTAAAGGGCTGGGATTTCCATATGACCACGGTGGTGAGGACACTGGAGGCATAGGCAGAGCATTTCCACTCATCAGCATTCTAGAAAGACTAAAATATTGGCATGTTAATACATATTTAGGAAACAAAAAAGTGTCAAATAAAAATCTGAAACTTTCAAAACCCCATAGAAAAAGAGAAAAATCTTCTGAAAACCAATATCTGGCCTACTCAGGCCCGGTTCACACTGGTGCGACATGCGCTCAAACTTTGAGAGACACGTCGCATGACAAGTTGCACCCAATGCAGTGCAATGGAACAGTTCTAATAGGAGCAACTTGAGTCGCTCCGACTTAGAAAAAGGCTCCTGTACTACATTTGGTCCGACTTCAGCACGACTTGCATTAACTTCTGGTAAAGAAGTAGTATGCAAGTTGTGCCAAAGTCGTGCTGGGATGTCGCGGCAGTGTGAACCGGGCCTCAAACCATTGCTCGTGAATGTAGAGCTGCTTAGCTCTTTAAATCTAATTAACAATGAATAAAGATAAGATTGAGTCAGTTAGCTGTTCTCAATGCTCTAAAGAAATATAAAGCCAGGATTTTACAGACTGACTGCATTAAAACATTCCTAAATAGCAAGACAAATACAAAAATGTAATATATTACAGCTTACTAATTATTAACTACTTGACCTCGGGAAGATTTGCCCCCCTTCATGACCGGGCCATTTTTTGCTATACGGCACTTTAACTGAAAATTGCGCGGTCATGCAACGATGTACATAAAAAAAAAATGACGTAATTTCTTTCCACAAATCAAGCTTTCTTTTGGTGGGGTTTTACCACTACAACTCTCTACCACTCCTACTAATGTTTATTTTTTAAACTATAAACAGAAAAAAAACACAATTTAAAAAATTTGAAAATAATTTTTTACTTCCCACACATAAAAAAGAAGTTTGAAAAATCTAAATTTCTTCATAAATTTAGGCCAATATGTATTCTGCTACATATTTTTGGTAAAAAGGAAATCCCAACAAGCATACATTGATTGGTTTGCGCAAAAGTTATAGTATCTACAAACCATGGGATATATACTGGAATTTTTTTTTTTTTTTTTATATACTAGTAATGGCGGTGATCAGCGACTTAAAGCGGGATTGCAATATTGCGGCTAACAATCTGACACTGTGGGAACAAGTGACACTAATACAGTGCTCAGTGCTAAAAATATGCAGTTACTGGGCTAATGACACATCTAAGGCGATCAAAGGGTTAAATGCGTGCATCACCAGGGTTTTCGTGTGTACCATCTGGTGCTTTTACTAAGGAAAGTGCTGGACTTTATTCCCTGCTTTGCAGGGAAACAATTCCAGCACATCCTGGCGTTCTATTTAAATTGTGACAGCAAGTGCAAGGAGAAGGTCCCCGGCCCTCTTTGACAAACAGGGATTGGCGAGAGGCTTCAGGAGCAGGAAAATGTTACCTGTTCTACCATCCCCCCTTTCTCCATGACCCCCTCTCTCCAATGACTCGCTCGCTCATACTCCCTCTCAGACTCCCTCGCTCCAATGACTCTCTCTCTCAGACTCCCTCGCTCCAATGACTCTCTCGCTCAGACTCCCTCGCTCCAATGACTCTCTCGCTCAGACTCCCTCGCTCCAATGACTCTCTCGCTCAGACTCCCTCGCTCCAATGACTCTCTCGCTCAGACTCCCTCGCTCCAATGACTCTCTCGCTCAGACTCCCTCGCTCCAATGACTCTCTCGCTCAGACTCCCTCGCTCCAATGACTCTCTCGCTCAGACTCCCTCGCTCCAATGACTCTCTCGCTCAGACTCCCTCGCTCCAATGACTCTCTCTCACAGACTCCCTCGCTCCAATGACTCTCTCTCACAGATTACCTCGCTCCAATGACTCTCTCGCTCAGACTCCCTCGCTCCAATGACTCTCTCGCTCAGACTCCCTCGCTCCAATGACTCTATCGCTCAGACTCCCTCGCTCCAATGACTCTCTCTCTCAGACTCCCTCGCTCCAATGACTCTCTCGCTCAGACTCCCTCGCTCCAATGACTCTCTCGCTCAGACTCCCTCGCTCCAATGACTCTCTCGCTCAGACTCCCTCGCTCCAATGACTCTCTCGCTCAGACTCCCTCGCTCCAATGACTCTCTCGCTCAGACTCCCTCGCTCCAATGACTCTCTCGCTCAGACTCCCTCGCTCCAATGACTCTCGCTCAGACTCCCTCGCTCCAATGACTCTCTCGCTCAGACTCCCTCGCTCCAATGACTCTCTCGCTCAGACTCCCTCGCTCCAATGACTCTCTCGCTCAGACTCCCTCGCTCCAATGACTCTCTCTCACAGACTCCCTCGCTCCAATGACTCTCTCTCACAGATTACCTCGCTCCAATGACTCTCTCGCTCAGACTCCCTCGCTCCAATGACTCTCTCGCTCAGACTCCCTCGCTCCAATGACTCTCTCGCTCAGACTCCCTCGCTCCAATGACTCTCTCGCTCAGACTCCCTCGCTCCAATGACTCTCTCGCTCAGACTCCCTCGCTCCAATGACTCTCTCGCTCAGACTCCCTCGCTCCAATGACTCTCTCGCTCAGACTCCCTCGCTCCAATGACTCTCTCGCTCAGACTCCCTCGCTCCAATGACTCTCTCGCTCAGACTCCCTCGCTCCAATGACTCTCTCGCTCAGACTCCCTCGCTCCAATGACTCTCTCTCACAGACTCCCTCGCTCCAATGACTCTCTCTCACAGATTACCTCGCTCCAATGACTCTCTCGCTCAGACTCCCTCGCTCCAATGACTCTCTCGCTCAGACTCCCTCGCTCCAATGACTCTATCGCTCAGACTCCCTCGCTCCAATGACTCTCTCTCTCAGACTCCCTCGCTCCAATGACTCTCTCGCTCAGACTCCCTCGCTCCAATGACTCTCTCGCTCAGACTCCCTCGCTCCAATGACTCTCTCGCTCAGACTCCCTCGCTCCAATGACTCTCTCGCTCAGACTCCCTCGCTCCAATGACTCTCTCGCTCAGACTCCCTCGCTCCAATGACTCTCGCTCAGACTCCCTCGCTCCAATGACTCTCTCGCTCAGACTCCCTCGCTCCAATGACTCTCTCGCTCAGACTCCCTCGCTCCAATGACTCTCTCGCTCAGACTCCCTCGCTCCAATGACTCTCTCTCACAGACTCCCTCGCTCCAATGACTCTCTCTCACAGATTACCTCGCTCCAATGACTCTCTCGCTCAGACTCCCTCGCTCCAATGACTCTCTCGCTCAGACTCCCTCGCTCCAATGACTCTCTCGCTCAGACTCCCTCGCTCCAATGACTCTCTCTCTCAGACTCCCTCGCTCCAATGACTCTCTCGCTCAGACTCCCTCGCTCCAATGACTCTCTCGCTCAGACTCCCTCGCTCCAATGACTCTCTCGCTCAGACTCCCTCGCTCCAATGACTCTCTCGCTCAGACTCCCTCGCTCCAATGACTCTCTCGCTCAGACTCCCTCGCTCCAATGACTCTCGCTCAGACTCCCTCGCTCCAATGACTCTCTCGCTCAGACTCCCTCGCTCCAATGACTCTCTCGCTCAGACTCCCTCGCTCCAATGACTCTCTCGCTCAGACTCCCTCGCTCCAATGACTCTCTCTCACAGACTCCCTCGCTCCAATGACTCTCTCTCACAGATTACCTCGCTCCAATGACTCTCTCGCTCAGACTCCCTCGCTCCAATGACTCTCTCGCTCCAATGACTCTCTCGCTCAGACTCCCTCGCTCCAATGACTCTCTCGCTCAGACTCCCTCGCTCCAATGACTCTCTCGCTCAGACTCCCTCGCTCCAATGACTCTCTCGCTCAGACTCCCTCGCTCCAATGACTCTCTCGCTCAGACTCCCTCGCTCCAATGACTCTCTCGCTCAGACTCCCTCGCTCCAATGACTCTCTCGCTCAGACTCCCTCGCTCCAATGACTCTCTCGCTCAGACTCCCTCGCTCCAATGACTCTCTCGCTCAGACTCCCTCGCTCCAATGACTCTCTCGCTCAGACTCCCTCGCTCCAATGACTCTCTCGCTCAGACTCCCTCGCTCCAATGACTCTCTCGCTCAGACTCCCTCGCTCCATTGACTCTCTCGCTCAGACTCCCTCGCTCCAATGACTCTCTCTCAGACTCCCTCGCTCCAATGACTCTCTCTCAGACTCCCTCGCTCCAATGACTCTCTCTCAGACACCCTCGCTCCATTGACTCTCTCTCAGACACCCTCGCTCCATTGACTCTCGCTCAGACACCCTCGCTCCATTGACTCTCGCTCAGACTCCCTCGCTCCAATGACTCTCTCTCAGACTCCCTCGCTCCAATGACTCTCTCTCAGACTCCCTCGCTCCAATGACTCTCTCTCAGACTCCCTCGCTCCAATGATTCTCTCTCAGACTCCCTCGCTCCATTGACTCTCTCTCAGACACCCTCGCTCCATTGACTCTCGCTCAGACTCCCTCGCTCCATTGATGCTCTCTCAGACTCCCTCGCTCCAATGACTCTCTCTCAGACACCCTCGCTCCATTGACTCTCTCTCAGACACCCTCGCTCCATTGACTCTCGCTCAGACACCCTCGCTCCATTGACTCTCGCTCAGACTCCCTCGCTCCAATGACTCTCTCTCAGACTCCCTCGCTCCAATGACTCTCTCTCAGACACCCTCGCTCCATTGACTCTCGCTCAGACTCCCTCGCTCCATTGATGCTCTCTCAGACTCCCTCGCTCCAATGACTCTCGCTCAGACTCTCTCGCTCCAATGACTCTCGCTCAGACTCCCTCGCTCCAATGACTCTCTCGCTCAGACTCCCTCGCTCCATTGACTCTCGCTCAGACTCCCTCGCTCCATTGGCTCCAATGACTCTCGCTCAGACTCTCTCGCTCCAATGACTCTCTCGCTCAGACTCCCTCGCTCCATTGGCTCCAATGACTCTCGCTCAGACTCCCTCACTCCGATGACTCTCTCCCCTTAGTAATTATTTTAACATGATATGGAAAGAGGAGTGGGCCAGCAGGTATAGAACACTTCCCCCAATCCAAGTGACTTCCTGCAGAATCCGGGTTCTTCAGCAGATTGCCATTGATTGGATCCCAGAACAGATGACAAAGTGCAATATTAATCCTAATTCTGCCATAGCCCCCTCACCCCCCATCCCCTGTATGTACCTAGCAGGCTTCCATACATACAACCATGTCTATTATCCTCTGCACCTCTTCTATAATAATTCCTTCTACTCAGCAGCTAGAGCCCCCATTACATTATACAGACCCCGCACTCACTTGTGGTGCAGCAGGCGCTCGGTGCTCAGTGTCTCCCCGCTGTGGTGCTGCTGATGGGGATGAGAGGGGTGCAGAGGAGTGCGGCTCAGGCTGGGGGAGTGCGGGAACATCCTCCTCCGCCTCCTGGCTCGGACCGCACATTAGCCTGGAGGTGCCAGGCCGCAGCCGGCCGCTCGCCTGATGGGTCAGTCCGAGGAGGAAGGAGGCGAGGGGGGAGAAACGTCTGACAGGAAGTCGGAGGCTCCGGAGGAAATGGCGGACAGCAGCTGGTAGGAAGACCCGGAGGAGGGAGGGGGGGCGGCGACAATACAGTGTCACGGGGAAGCCAGGGAGGAACAGGACGACATCAGAAGCAACAAGTATCACATGGCTAGAGGTGACCAATCAGGAGACAGAAGTATGAAACTCCTCCCCCGAGCGATCACCGAGCTTCCCGTTCTGTATGGGTGTGAGATGACAGTGTGCCTGGTGACGGGGGTCACAGCGCCCCCTGGCGGGTAGATGTGTGTAGTGACAAGAGGAGGACAACCCGAGAACTGCACTCAGGAGTAGGCGCTGTCAGTAAACACATGAACATTTCACTTCCCTTTAGCAATATTTCCACCTTGTCTAGCACAGCTCCTGTAACTGCAGACATAGAAGATTTACCCTACTTTATGACCAGGCCACTTTTTACGATATGCGTTGCTTTAACTGACAATTGCGCGGTCATGCAACGCTGTACCCAAATGTAATTTTCTTTCCCCACAAATAGAGCTTTCTATTGCTGGTATTTGATTACCACTGTGCTTTTTTTTTTTTTTAACGCTATAAACAAAATCGAAGACGAACATATTTTTTACTTTCTGCTTTAAAACATTTCTAATTAAAAAATTGAAAAAAGCAAACTTCTTCATAAATTTAGGCCAATATGTTTTCTGCCACATATTTTTGGTAAAAAAAATTCTAATAAGCGTACATTGATTGGTTTAGCTATAGCCTCTACAAACAATGGGACATATACTGGAATTTTTATTCATTCATTTTTTTGGTATACTAGTAATGGCAGAAATCAGCGAGAGGGATTGCAATATTGTGGCAGACAATCGGACACTAAGGGGTTTATTTACTATAGCACCTAGTTGGCAAATGGGTTAACAAATGGTCACAAGCTACTAAAATCCATAGAAAACGACTAAATCTAGTCGGAAAAGGTCATCGCTATAGCACGCGATGAATACATAGTCGCAAAATCAAGTTCACTGTAGGTCACATAAATCAGTGCCCGTCTAAATCAGTAGTCGTGGTAGAAGCAGGTGAATTGAACACGGAAATAATGTTTAGAGCTTAAAGCGGAGTTCCACCCTATTTTACAACTTTGCAGTTTTCGTTAGCTTAAAACAACCTGAAAAAGAATTGGATAATTATTTATTTTTTTTGTTTCACTTACCTTATTTTTTCTGAAAATTAACTTACCTCAGGGGCGTAACTACAGGGGTTGCAGGGGTTGCAATCGCTACCGGGCCCCATGCTCCAGGGGGCCCGGTAGCAAACCAGTGGGTGAACTTCTAGGATCTCAAAGGTCACACTTGCGACCGGGCCCTGGCATTTCACCACTGTGGGGAGGCCCCAAGATTGCAGGAAGGGGGCCCACTGCAGAACTTGTGAAAGGATCCTGATGCGGGACCATAATAAAAGGCCATGCAATGAGATTAAAGAGCCCCAGGATTAGTGGGAAGAGCCCCGGGCTTGAAGGGAAGGGCCCCGGCCAGGGGTCTGGGGGGCCCTTCATGGTTTCTTGCATCGGGGCCCTGAAGGTTCTAGTTACGCCTCTGACTTACCTTCCTTCCTCTTCCTCCCTCTGCGGCCGCGGCCCCCGACATCACTTCCTCCTTTGCATTGACTCCTGGGAGATGAGCGTCATTAATCCCAGGAGTCAATGCGCCTGCACCGGTGTCACTCGTCACTTCCGGTGCAGGCGCGTCATTCCCTACAGGATTATGTGCATGTGCAGAAACAGCTGTGGGATGGCACGCTTGCCCCGGAAGTGACGAGCAGGGCATTCTGGGACTCCGACATCCAAGAAGAGGGACACGATGAGGGACGCGATGAAGGACGCTACAGCTTCAGCTGCCCACAACGCAGATGGCAGCGCTGGACAAGAAATTATCAACGTAAGTTTTTCTTCTTACAGGTAAGCTAAACAGGGGACAGTTCAGAGGCTATCATTGCTTAAATGCACTAGCCCTGACTGTCCTAGGGGTATTTTTGGTTAAAAAATGTATTTTAGGCTGGAACTCCGCTTTAATCTCATAGATTAAATGGTTACCAAACATGTGGTATATTGTTTGGAGATGATCTGCTTTTATATTTCTTAAAATATTGTTCTGAAAGCAGAAATATGCTTGAAAGTCTGAGAAGAGATAAATTCACCCTGATTTTAGAACTCTGTACTGACACAACTGAGCATGCCCAGACTAGAAAACCTACTCTCATTTCGCTTTAGCCCCGTGCTATTGTGAATTCCGAAATGTGTGGATGCCAAACAAGCATTATTTGTAAAAGCTAGCAAACTATGTACTGTCTATACTGTATATAAATGCAAATATCAACCATTGATTCTCATTGTATAACTGTTACTTCCACAAAAAACATACATTTTATTTTCAGATGAACTCTTTTATTCCTAAAAAATAAATTGCCCTTGCTTGGTTTTTATGTTGCTTCTTATTCCTTTTTTTTAAACAATGCTAGTAATGTTCACCTGTTTTTGGAACAGATATTATTCTCTCTCTCTCTACACACACATATATATATATATATATTGTTAAAATATTTGAGATAGATAGATAGATAGATAGATAGATAGATAGATAGATAGATAGATAGATAGATAGATAGATAGATAGATAGATAGATAGAGAAAATTGGGGGGGGGGGGGAAGGAGAGAATGGGGCATGGGGCGGGATTTTAAGGGTACTGTCTATGACCAATAATAGCAAGTATACAGCTTTATATATTTAAAAGTCAATAAATTGTATTCCAAAAGCAAATATTAAAAACAATACACATAGAAAAGACTGTAGACCCGGAACAGGCCAAATGTACAATAGAAGTCAGCAAGATTATCACATTTGAGCAGTTGTAGAAGGCCGTATGGAGGTCCCAGATATCCGGGCATACGCCCTGGTGTATCTAGAACAACTTCCTCAGACCGATTACCCACTACCCAGATTGGAATAAAATATATTGACTTTTAAATATATAATGCTATATACTTGCTATTATTGGTCATAGACGGTACCCTTAAAATCCTGCCATATGCCCCATTCTCTCCTTTTTTTTTCCAATTTTCTATGCCAATATTGGGATGTGGTACCTTTAATTCATTTACCTTCTTCTGAGCTAATTTATACTGATAGATAGATAGATAGATAGATAGATAGATAGATAGATAGATAGATAGATAGATAGATAGATAGATAGATAGATAGATAGATAGATAGATAGATAGATAGATAGATAGATAGATAGATAGATAGATAGATAGATAGATAGATAGATAGATAGATAGTCTATAAGCATTCTCTGCAGTATATATATGTGTGTATATACTGCCATGTGCATTGTGTATGGCCGAGGACTTTGACATTTGTGAAATATCTTTTGTTATGCTCAGAGACTTTGCTGTTTAACATCTGATAAGTAAATGGCAGATTATTATTATTTCAGGTACTTATACAGAGCTGTCAATTTACGCAGCGCTTTACATATACATTGCACATTCACATCAGTCCCTGCCCTCAAGGAGCTTACAATCTATGGTCCCTTACTCACATATATACACAGTAGGGCCAATTTTAGACAGGATCCAATTAACCTACCAGCATATCTTTGGAGTGTGGGAGAAAACTGGAGTACCCGGAGGAAACCCACACAGGCACAGGGAGAACATGCAAACTCCAGGCAGGTAGTGTCGTGGTTGGGATTTGAACCAGCGACCCTCTAAGGTGAAAGTGCTAACCACTACACCACTATGCCGCCCTTGGTAGATAATGCACTCCATCAATGCATGCTAGATGTTGCTCTCCATCTCACATAAATCTAAACCAAAACTCCCCTAGCTGTCTTTACAAACCACACACAATAATATTGTTGATGCAAATTTAAAATGAGTAACAATTTTGTGTGTTGTTTTTAAATTATCATAATTTTCACCGCAAAAGTGTAATATGTGTACCAACATCATTAATCCAAAACAAAATGTCAATACCAAAATTCAGAGGGTAACATCAATATTCTACACTCACACACCAATAAACACCAAATATCACAGAATAAATCAAGAAACAAAACTCCTGCGTGATGTAATTCCACCACCTATAGGTAAATGCCTAAGGAAATGTAGTATTTAGGTGTAGGAGGATTCCACCACCATTGCTAATCTTGTTATATGTGGGGAAGGACAAGAAGCAGCCTTGTGAATTCCACACCAGCACCAATTGTAGCCTCTTACCAAGCAAAAAGCCCCCAAATTAGAGATGGTCCTATATGAGCATGTTGACAGTAATCAGCCATACAGAGCCTTGGACCCAGATGGCATATCACAGAAACAGGTTGGTCAATGGCACCCAGAACTTCCAGGGTACATCTGCATTGTTTAACTTTTTACACCCCAGGGACTTAGGGATGTTTAACACCACAGAGATGGAGGCTTCTTGCCTGTGACAGCACGGTGGCTAATTGGTTATTACTTCTGCCTTGCAGCACCAGGGTGATTGGTTAGAATCCCAAACATGCCACTATATGGTTAGAGGTTTGTATGTTCTTCCTCTGTTGTGGTGTTATAGTTTCTTTTTCACAAGTTATTACATTTCTGATGGGTTTCACATATTAGAAACAAAAGAAATGACATAAATAAAGCGAGTGTGGGTTTTACACAGTGGTGGGATTCAGCCGGTTCGCACCGGTTCCATAGAACCGGTTGCTAACTTTCTGCAAGTTCGCAGAACCGGCTGAATCCCTCTGCGCGTCTAAGGACACGCAGGACAATTGAATGTCCCGCGCTCGGGCAGATGTGGCGGCCGGGGGGTGGAGCAGTGCGGCCCGACCCGCCCATTCTGTGCCAATAGCGAATGAGAATTCGCTATTGTCACATGATCCTCCTCCTGGCCAATCAGGGAGCGGGTCCTCCCGCTTCCTGATTGGCCGAAAGGCAAACACCGTGCCATTGGACGAGGAGGAGGCGCCGCGGGAGGACTCGGAGACGCGGGGAGCCGACTGCGAGACCGTCCGTGAGGTAAGTGCATTGGTCTCGCGGGGGGGGGGGGGGGGGAGATCGCTGGCGCTCTGCAATTGGGGGCAATGTTGTGGCTGGCGCTCTGCAATTGGGGGCAATGTTGTGGCTGGCGCTCTGCAATTGGGGGCAATGTTGTGGCTGGCGCTCTGCAATTGGGGGCAATGCTGTGGCTGGCACTCTGCAATTGGGGGCAATGCTGTGGCTGGCGCTCTGCAATTGGGGGCAATGCTGTGGCTGGCGCTCTGCAATTGGGGGCAATGTTGTGGCTGGCGCTCTGCAATTGGGGGCAATGTTGTGGCTGGCGCTCTGCAATTGGGGGCAATGTTGTGGCTGGCACTCTGCAATCATTGGGGGCAATGCTGTGGCTGGCACTCTGCAATTGGGGGCAATGCTGTGGCTGGCGCTCTGCAATTGGGGGCAATGCTGTGGCTGGCACTCTGCAATTTGGGGCAATGCTGTGGCTGGCGCTCTGCAATTGGGAGCAATGCTGTGGCTGGCGCTCTGCAATTGGGGGCAATGCTGTGGCTGGCGCTCTGCAATTGGGAGCAATGCTGTGGCTGGCACTCTGCAATTGGGGGCAATGTTGTGGCTGGCACTCTGCAATTGGGGGCAATGTTGTGGCTGGCACTCTGCAATTGGGGGCAATGTTGTGGCTGGCGCTCTGCAATTGGGGGCAATGCTGTGGCTGGCGCTCTGCAATTGGGGGCAATGCTGTGGCTGGCGCTCTGCAATTGGGGGCAATGCTGTGGCTGGCACTCTGCAATTGGGGGCAATGCTGTGGCTGGCGCTCTGCAATTTGGGGCAATGCTGTGGCTGGCACTCTGCAATTTGGGGCAATGCTGTGGCTGGCACTCTGCAATTTGGGGCAATGCTGTGGCTGGCACTCTGCAATCATTGGGGGCAATGATGTGGCTGGCACTCTGCAATCATTGGGGGCAATGCTGTGGCTGGCACTCTGCAATCATTGGGGGCAATGCTGTGGCTGGCACTCTGCAATCATTGGGGGCAATGCTGTGGTCACTGTGCATTGAAAGGGGGCACGCTGGTCACTGTGCATTGAAAGGGGGGCATGCTGGTCTCTCTGCATTGAAAGGGGGGCACGCTGGTCTCTCTGCATTGAAAGGGGGGCATGCTGGTCACTGTGCATTGAAGGGGGCATGTACACTGGTCACTGCATTGAAAGGGGGCACGCTGGTCACTGTGCATTGAAAGGGGGGCACGCTGGTCACTGTGCATTGAAAGGGGGGCAAGCTGGTCATTCTGCTGGGAAAGTCGGAACTGGTTACTAAAATTTTTGAATCCCACCACTGGTTTTACACCAAATCTATAACAGTTTTTTTGGTCGGATAGGCATTTATAGGTATGGTGTGATCCTGCACCCATATTTAAATGTTGGATGCTGATGACGAATGTGCTTGTCAACAATTTGTGTGAAGCAGCCCTCACAAAGTTGACATTTCCTGCTTTGTACCCTCCACATGCCAAACAAATTACAACTTGAATTGTTTTGTTTTTGGTATCACTGATCATGGCCAGAGACTTAGACATTTGATCTTTTCCATTATACACTGCACAGATACATATTCTTATATAACTGATGTATTCTTTCATTGGCCAAGAGTGTGTGTTCCTGATCTGCAGGTGTGAGTACTTGAGGCATACATGAAGAAACAGAATTAATTTACACTGGTGGGCATGTCCTTTACTGGGTGGGTGACTGGGTGTAGGTGTGCTATCAATCCAACCTATGTTATATAAAGGCCGGCACTAGTGTGGTTTGCTTTGCCTGAGAAGAGGCCAGATTATTTGCAGGCAGGGTGCAATAGTGTGCATAATGACCCACACCGCCTGTGGTTTGATGAATGTTTTGTCTTTTTGTTGTATTTGTTTTGCATTTTGGCCCTCAAAAGTGGATTTTTGCGTGTCTTTGTCCAGTGTGAGCACGCGTTTCTTGTTTGTAAGCATCAGCTGACCCTTCTCTTTTAAATGTTACTTACAAATCTCACATGCTAAACAACTCCTAATGTCGATCTAGTTTAATAATTAATTTTTTATAAAAATGAAGCTTCCTGCTAACCCTAACCAGAAATGGATGTTTGTGTGAATTTGGTGGGGTGTAGTTTGTGAGCTGCCTTTTATTTTGTCATATTTTCTATCTTGTCTGTTTTGTTTGTTTATTCCTGCACTTAAACTTTCCATTTGGGTGGGGTGGTGAGAGTTGTTATACCCGGAAATGTTTGATATGGTTAGTGCTCACCTTATTTTTGTCCCTGGTGTACACTATGAAATTTAAGGTGTCCAATTTAAGTGTTTTTGTTTTAGAATGTAAGCTCTTAGGAGCAGGGCCCTTCTCCTTTTGGGCAAAGTAACTGAATGCACAAAATAGTGTTCCTATTGTCCAAATAAAATATAGAATCGTTTTTTAATTATTATTTTTTGTTGAGGATTAATAAAACATTTTATAAGGGGAATGTATTGTTAACTTACCTTCCAATCTCTATTAAATCTACTTTGCTACAAAATAATTTTATTCTGCACACATGCAAGTCATTAAATAGAGAAAAAAGTGTAAATCCGAAACTAAAAGAACAAGCTTTTAACAGCTCCAATGATGATTTTCAGGTTCCAATGATTTTTGCTATGGCCTAGGTAAACTATTGAACATGTCAAATTAAGTATTAATTTTCTCTAATCACCAGTTGCCCATCCCATAAAAAGAATATGTTATTAAAAGGTGTTAGCAAATGTGAATTTATTGTGATCTCGCATATATTTTCGCAATACCACACAACTGGTTGCCTGGGCCGGCTCCTGGCCTAGAAATACACCCTCGTGTGTGTGGAAGGACGTTCAGATGCACTTGCAAGTGTTAGTGCTGCTCAGAGTTGTCAGCAAGTTAACCGTTTGCCGACCACCCACCGCCTTTTTATTGCGGCAGTGCGGCTCTCCTGCGCAAAACGACGTAGGTCTACGCCGGTCACGCACCGGCAGCTAGGGTTGGAGCGCGTGCTCCCGCCCCCACTCGACAGAGGTGGCTCCGATTTCCACCTGACACCCGCGATCAGTCCCCGCTGAGAGAGAAGAACGGTCAGCTGTTGTAAACTCCCTGGAATGATCACAGAGCTCCTGTGATCCTTCTATATAGAAACACAGGTCTCTATGTTCATTTTACAAGCCACGCCCCCCACAGTTATAATCACTCCCCTAGGCTCACATTTAACCCCTTGATCACCCACAGTGTTAACCCCTTCCCTGGCAGTGTCATTAGTACAGTAACAGTGAATATTTTTAGCCCTGATTACTGTAGTAATGTCACTGGTCCCCCCAAAAGTGTCAAAAATGTCAGTTAGGGGTCCGATCTGTCCTCCGCAATGTCGCAGCCCTGCTAAAAATCACAGATCGCCGCCATTACTAGTAAAAAAAAAAACAATAAAAATGACATAAATCTTTCCCGTGGTTAATATACACGATAACTTCAAAATACGCTTATTGCTAATTTTTTTTACCAAAACAAATTGGCCTAAAATGTTAAAAAAATTGGATTTTTAAATTTTTTATTTTTTTGAAAATGTTATACAGTACAGCAGAAAGTGAAAAATATTGTTTGTTTTTTTTTTTTTCAGAGTTGTCGCTCTTTTTTTGTTTATAGCGCAAAAAATAAAAATTGCATAGGTGATCAAATACCATAAAAACAAAGCTCTATTTGTGGGGATGGGGAAAAAAGGACATCAATTTTATTTGGGTACAGCGTCGCACGACCGCGCAATTGTCCGTTAAAGTAACGCAGTGCCGAATCGCAAAATATGGCCTGGTCATTAAGGGGGAAAATATTCCTGTCCAGAAGTGGTTAACATGGTAAGATCACTTTGTTTTTGATTTTTTTTATCATGAAGATATGTTGCTAATTTGCAAGGTAAGTGTGGGAGATGTCTTGGTGTTCCCAGGGTTTAGGGGGATGTAGTGTTTGGAATTTTGTGTTTAGTGATCCTCAGAACACACGTCACTTCCTGATTCTATGCAGAGTAGACTTCCTGCATTTGTACATGTTCCTGTAAATACAGTGTGGAATGTGTGTATGAATTTGAGCTCCACAAACTGGTGGCCAAAATCAAATCCTGTATAGTCATAATGAACTGTGAGCACATGTAACTTAGCTAGCAATTTTCAGCACCCCATACATGTCTTGTTTTTGGTTGCCTCATCCTGGTGATGTTTACATGTGTAACGCTCCTGCGTTTCTTATATGGTGTGGATTTTCAGCTGCAGAAATAGTTCCACGTAAGTAGTCATGTAAGATATATGCTGAGATACCATTCCCAACCTCAATGACTCATCATGTGTGGAAGGTCTTATTTCAGCCAGTAAATACACACAATTAGCAAACTGGTTCCTAGAGTGACTTTATATATGTGGTAACACAATGATGAAGGTTGAGGGATAGGTTGAGTGGAGGTGGTAGGTGATAGACACTTGAAGGTGAGACAGTAGCAGATGGATGCAGGAAGGTTTAGCAATGTTGTATGATAGCAGATGATAGAATAGCAGGTGGACATACAAAAGAGATCAACCCAGTGCAGAAAAGTAGCAGTAGTCTTAAGAGCTAGCAATCTAGTTATGCAGATGTGATAAACAGTCTTTACTATGCAGAGCTAGATAGTGTAAGCTTAGTATAAGTTTATAGAGAATTCCCCTGCGGGGTACTTAGCACTATTAGCGATACAGCCGAAGGGTGGTTCAGGAGAGGCGGATGATCCAATAGCGGGATACAGGGATCAGCGCAGCGAGGTTCCGTCAGCGAAGTAAGCTTGCAAGCATGGAAGCTTCAAGCAAGGTTAGCATCCAGGTAAGGGTGTTTGAACGAACACATGTGAGTGAGAACCGGCGCTTTAAATAGCCATCTAGTCCGGCGCTGGGTGATGACAGCTCCAGTCTTAAAGGTGTATGGGCACCTTTCCAAAAGTAAATGGTGGGGCGCATACACTTGTGGAAAGTGTAATTTAGGGTACCAAAGGTACCGGAACATTACAATACCCCCCCCCCTTAAGGCCTGCTCCTGAAGGCCTCTGGAGCTGGTTTGTCTGGGTATCTCGCATGAAAATTGCGGATTAATCTAGGGGCATGTATGTCAGAGGTGTTTAGCCAGGTGTCGTCTTGGGGCCCATAGTTCTTCCATCTAACCAAGTACTGAAGTCTTCTTCTGTAGATACGAGAATCCAGAATCTCTTTTATCTCGTATTCTTCTCCACCTTCAACTTGTACAGGAGGGGGAGGTGGAATATTAGGCCTTATTCCTTGGTCCGGAACATGGGGTTTTAGTAGCGACACATGGAAAATGGGATGGATTTTTAGGTCCATTGGCAATGTAAGCTGCACTGCAGCTTTTCCAATAAGTTTCTTGATTGGGAAAGGTCCCAAGAACAGAGGTCCAAGCTTTTTGCTAGGGATCTTCAGTCTCAAGTTTTTTGTTGAGAGCCAAACGAGGTCCCCGATAGTATACTGTGGAGAAGGTCTTCTACGAAGATCATAGTACTTCTTTTGTTGACTGTGAGCGTGTGCAATGGTAGTATTTAGTAAACCCAGAGAATCCTTTATTTGGGTAAGATAGTCTGAGGCTACTGGGTTATTTGAAGGAAGGATGCGTGGAGGGAGAATAGAGGGATGGAACCCATAGTTCAAGTAGAACGGACTCTGCTTGGTTGTACTGTGAGTTGCGTTGTTGTAGGCAAATTCTGCCAGGGGGAGAAGATCCAACCAATCATCCTGTTGGTAAGAAGTGTAACAACGTAAATACTGCTCGATGCATTGGTTGACTCTTTCAGTCTGTCCGTTGGTCTGCGGATGGTAAGGAGAAGTGAGCTTCCACTCAATCCGTAGTATGTGACATAGTTCTTGCCAGAATTTAGAAATAAATTGGGATCCACGGTCAGACAGAAGAGTTTTTGGGATACCATGTAATCTGAAGACATGTTACATCAGGAGTTCTGCCGTTTGTTTGGACGAAGGTAGTCTGCGAATAGCAATGAAATGTGCCATCTTTGTCAGATGGTCCACTGACACCAAGATGGTATTAAATCCTTTGGAAGGAGGCAATTCTACAATGAAGTCCAATGACAAAACCTCCCATGGAGTTTGGGGTATTGGTAGACTGCATAGTAGACCGGATGGTCTCGTAGTGTCAATTTTGGACCTGGCACAGACATTGCATGAAGAGACAAATTTTTGTATAGATGTTTTAATGTAAGGCCACCAGAATTGTCGAGAAATCAAATTGAAAGTCTTTGTCATACCCATATGTCCTGCCATAGGCACATCATGCGATAATTCCAAGATCTTGGTGCGTAGGGTAGGTGGTATGTAAAGTTTGTCGTTGTAGTAGAGGAAGCCTTCTGCATCAGTATTTAGTTGTGGTGGGGGTGAATCCAAACTTATACCATGCAGAACCTCTTCCTTTAAGGAACGGACAACTCCAATAATGCGTTTGTGAGGTATTATAGGAACGGAAGGGATTTCAAAGTAGTTTTCTTCAGTTAGTCGTGATAGTGCATCCGCCTTTTTGTTCTTATCTGCAGGTGTGTAGGTCACTAGGAAGTTAAACCTTAGAAAGAATAGTGACCATCGTACCTGTCGATGCGAGAGAGTTTTGCTAGTCTGAAGATATTGGAGGTTTTTATGGTCCGTGTATATAATTATTGGTAGTTGGGTGCCTTCGAGTAAATGTCGCCAATTCTCCAGAGCCAATTTTATAGCAAGCAGTTCCTTTTCACCCACGGGGTAATTTATCTCGGGACTGCTCAGGGATTTAGAAAAAAAAGCGACTGGATGAAGTGGTGAAGTGTGGGTAGGTCGTTGGGAGAGTATTGCTCCTACTGCCATGTTTGACGCATCTACCTCCAGAATGTATTGGAGGGATGGGTCTGGATGGCGTAATATGGGAGCGGAAGTAAACCTTGTCTTTAACAAGTGGAAAGCCTTATTTGCTTCTTCTGACCATTTAAATGGTATTTTTATGCTAGTGAGCTGTGTGAGGGGTCTCACAATAGCAGAAAAGTTTTTTATGAACTTCCTGTAGAAATTTGAAAATCCCAGGAATCGCTGTAGCGCCTTGCGTGTAGTTGGTGTAGGCCAATCCTGAATGCAGGATATTTTACTCATGTCCATCTCGATTCCTGTTTTGGATATGATGTAGCCTAGAAAGAGTACCTCATCTTTATGGAACAAGCATTTCTTCAGCTTCACATAAAGATTATGTGCAAGCAATCTCGATAATACAAGTCTTACATGTCTTATGTGTTCAGACAGGGTCCGTGAATATATAAGTATATCGTCCAGATATACCACAACACAGACATCTAGTAAGTCTTTAAAAATATCGTTTATAAATCGTTGGAAAACTGCAGGGGCATTGCATAGGCCAAATGGCATCACAAGATATTCGAACAATCCGTATCTAGTTCTGAATGCAGTCTTCCACTCGTGTCCATCACGGATTCGAATGAGATTGTATGCTCCTTTCAGGTCTAATTTTGAAAAATAGGTAGCTCCACGCACCTGCTCAATGAGCTCAGGGATAAGCGGTAGAGGATAGCGATCTTTTATTGTGATAGCATTCAATTTCCTGTAGTCGATGATAGGTCTGAGACTTGAATCTTTATTGCGAACAAAAAAGAGTCCTGCTGCTGTGGAAGAAGTGGAAGGTCTAATAAAACCTTTTTCCAAGTTCTCATCCAAATAGGTTTTGAGATGGGCAAGTTCATCCTGTGAAAGAGGATAAACATGACCGAACGGCAATTTGCTATTTGGGAGTAGATCAATGCTACAATCATAGTCTCGATGAGGAGGTAATGCTTGAGCATTTTTCTCAAGAAAAACCTCAGAAAGATCCTGATAACATAGTGGTGCAATCTCATCTGTCACCACAGACAGAATCTTCCCGGAAAACGGGAGGTTACACGTTTCCTCGCAATAACAAGAAGGGAAGATCAAGGACCGTTTCTTCCAATCTATGGTTGGTTGGTGTGTGTGCAACCAGGGAAGTCCCAACACAATGGGAAAGTGGGGTGATGGTATTAAATCGAAGGTAGAAGTCTCCCTATGAGACTCGTTAATAGTGACTAGAAGTGCTTGTGTCTGATCGGTGATCGGACCAGAGGATAACGGAACACCGGTAATAAGACTTACTGAGACAGGTTTGAGTTTAGAATTAATAGGAATTTTATTTAAAGCAGCAAAACATATATCCATATAATTTCTACAAGATCCTGTGTCAATCATGGCCTTAGTAGTAATCCTGTTCTGGTCCCACTGTAATGTCAAAAAAACAGAAATGTAGGGGTTAGTGAATGAAGTTGTCAATCCTCCTAGAGAGACATGTGAACACTCACCCTTCTTTTTGTTGACTAGGGGACAGACGTTTATCTTGTGATCCGGGGATGCACAGTACAAGCAGAGATTTTCATTTCGTCTTTTGGCTTTTTCCATAGTTGATAGCGGTGGGCGTATGGTTCCTATCTCCATAGGAACGGGGTCAACGGCCAGACTCCGAGAGGAAACGGATAATGGCATTCCCATCTTTTCAGCCTTTCTTTCTCGTAGTCTTCTATCTATGGTAATACTGAGTTGTATTAGTGCATCCAGGGTTTTTGGCAGATCCGCTCGGGCGAGCTCGTCCTTAACGGTTTCTGATAGGCCAAGCCTAAATTGGGTTTTCAGAGATGCATCATTCCATTCTGAATCAAGGGTCCATCTCTTGAACTCTGCGACAAAGTCTTCTACAGGCCTCCTTCCTTGTTTCAAGGATCTTAACTGAAGATCAGCAGTACTCTGCCTATTGGGGTCATCATATAGGCTAGTGAGCTCTGCCAGGAACAAGGCATAGGAGTTGAGAAGCGGGTCGTTTTTCTCAAAAAGAGAATCTGCCCAGGCTCGAGGATCGTTTGATAGGTAAGAAATAATAGTACAAACTTTAATGTGATCAGTAAGGTAGGTACGAGGTTTTAGCAAAAAAAGTAACTCACATGCGTTTTTAAATTCGCGAAATTTTTTGCGATCGCCTGTAAATACCAAAGGGGGATTTATCTTGGGTTCAGGGGACTGAGCAGAGGTAAGTTGTGTCAGTCTAATTACCTGCTGCGACAGAGCCTGATTGTCTTCTTTTAATTCAGCAAGTGCGTGTATTAACGCAGATACTTGCTGTTTTAATTGTGTCACCTGAGTGGTTATTTCTGCTGAATCCATTTTTTGGTTCGTTCAATCTGTAACGCTCCTGCGTTTCTTATATGGTGTGGATTTTCAGCTGCAGAAATAGTTCCACGTCAGTAGTCATGTAAGAGATATGCTGAGATACCATTCCCAACCTCAATGACTCATCATGTGTGGAAGGTCTTATTTCAGCCAGTAAATACACACAATTAGCAAACTGGTTCCTAGAGTGACTTTATATATGTGGTAACACAATGATGAAGGTTGAGGGATAGGTTGAGTGGAGGTGGTAGGTGATAGACACTTGAAGGTGAGACAGTAGCAGATGGATGCAGGAAGGTTTAGCAATGTTGTATGATAGCAGATGATAGAATAGCAGGTGGACATACAAAAGAGATCAACCCAGTGCAGAAAAGTAGCAGTAGTCTCAAGAGCTAGCAATCTAGTTATGCAGATGTGATAAACAGTCTTTACTATGCAGAGCTAGATAGTGTAAGCTTAGTATAAGTTTATAGAGAATTCCCCTGCGGGGTACTTAGCACTATTAGCGATACAGCCGAAGGGTGGTTCAGGAGAGGCGGATGATCCAATAGCGGGATACAGGGATCAGCGCAGCGAGGTTCCGTCAGCGAAGTAAGCTTGCAAGCATGGAAGCTTCAAGCAAGGTTAGCATCCAGGTAAGGGTGTTTAAACGAACACATGTGAGTGAGAACCGGCGCTTTAAATAGCCATCTAGTCCGGCGCTGGGTGATGACAGCTCCAGTCTTAAAGGTGTATGCGCACCTTTCCAAAAGTAAATGGTGGGGCGCATACACTTGTGGAAAGTGTAATTTAGGGTACCAAAGGTACCGGAACATTACAACATGTCACCCAATCAAAAGGTCACCATTCACAGAAAATGCCACAGATGAGCCATCTCTGGTCACATTTTAACAGTTTTCCCTGACAGCCAAGTGTGTCTGCATATGCCCCACTTAAAGGCTAAGTTCACTCTTCATTTTGCTAAATTCCAGCTCCTCTATGTAACAATGTACCATTAATATACCTCTGTTGTAAAACAATACATGATTTCTTTAATTAAGAGAAGGCCTTACCAGCTCTTTTGTTATATTTCCTTAAATTATACACTGTCTCTGTACTAACGACACTGGCTGGGAAGGGATTAAACATCTAGGGTGATCAAAGAGTTAACTGTGTGCCTAGCCAGTGTTTTTGTGTACTGTGTTAGGTGCTTTTTCTAAGGGAAGTGATGGATTTTATTCCCTGCTTTGCAGGGACTTGTTTACATAGATAGAGCTCCGTTCTGTGTCTCTGCCTGATGATTTGGCAGGTGTCGGCAAACATCCTTTGCCCAGCTCCCACAGATTGGCTTCTGCTGTAAGTAATTACAGCACGTGCTCCCTAGGCGGAAGTGCAGAATCATGTATGTATACGTGATTATGCAAAGGAGGGCCGCCCTGTACCAGTATATCTGCTATGGTGGTTAAAGCAGTATTAAACCCAAAATCAAACCTCTATTGTTTTTAGATGTGATGACTGCATTCGTTTCCTTTTTACAGTGCCTTGAAAAAGCACCCCTTGAAATTTTCCACAATTTGTCATGTTACAACCAAAAACGTACATGTATTTTATTGGGATTTTATGTGATAGACCAACACAAAATGGCACATAATTGTGAAGTGAAAGGAAAATGATAAATGGTTTTCAAAATGTTTTACTAATAAATATCTAAAAGTTTGGCATGCATTTGTATTCAGCCCTACTGAGTCAATACTTTGTAGAACCACCTTTTGCTGCAATTACAGCTGCAAATATTTTTGGGAATGTCTCTACCAGCTTTGCACATCTAGAGAGTTAAATTTTTGCCCATTCTTTTTTGCAAAATAGCTTAAGCTTTGTCAGATTGGATGCAGAGCGTCTGTTAACAGCAATTTTCAAGTCTTGCCACAGATTCCCAATTGGATTTAGGTCTGGACTTTGACTGGACCATTCTAACACATGAATATGCTTTGCTATAAACCATTCCATTGTAGCTCTGGCTGTATGTTCCGGGCTGTTGTCCTGTTGGAAGGTGAACCTTTCCCCATTCTCAAGTCTTTTGCCGACTCTAACAGGTTTTCTTCTAAGATTGCCCTGTATTTGGCTCCATCCCTTTTCCTATCACCTCTGACCAGCTTCCGTGTCCCTGCTGAAGAAAAGCATCCCCACAAAATGATGCTGCCACCACCATGTTTCACAGTGGGGATGGTGTGTTTAGGGTAATGTAGAGTGTTAGTTTTCCACCACACATAGAATTTTGCTTTTAGGCCAAAAAGTTAAATTTCGGTCTTATCTGACGATAGCACCTTTTCCCATACGTTTGCTGTGTCCCCCTACATCAGGGGTGGGGAATCTTTTTTCTGCCAAGGGCCATTTGGGTATTTATAAAAATCATTCGGGGGCCGTACAAAATTCTCAACTTAAAAATGTGCCTGTTATATTTGGTCAAAAAATGTATTAACTCACCCCTAATGTGATGTCTGCAACTGCTTCTCTTTGGTGAGGTGTGTGATGTTAGCTGGTATTGATTATGTTGCTACTCGCAACTGGTTTTCCAGGTTTGTGTCGGTCAGTCTGGAGCGCAGTTGACTTTGTGGTGGTAAGTTTTGAAAAGAACTGCTGGCGGGTAATGCTGGTGGGTACAGCTGTGGGTACTGCTGGCTCAGGCTGGTACTGCTGGCTTGTACTGTGCTGTGGGTACTGCTGATTCAGGCTGGTACTGTGCTGTAGGTACTGCCTTGGGTACTGCTGGCTCAGGCTGGTACTGCTGGCTGGTAATGTGCTGTGGGTACTGCTGGCTCAGGCTGGTACTGTGCTGTAGGTACTGCTGACTCTGGCTGGTACTGCTGGTTCTGGCTTATACTGCTGTGGGTACTGCTGGCTCTGCCTTATACTGCTGTGGGTACTGCTGGCTCTGGCTTATACTGCTGTGGGTACTGCTGGCTCTGGCTTATACTGCTGTGAGTACTGCTGGCTCTGGCTTATACTGCTGTGAGCACTGCTGGCTCTGGCTTATACTGCTGGCGGGAAATGCTTGGCAGCGGCGCCGTGCTGGAGGAAGTGGCGATGTTTCCTGTATTGGTCATAGACGGAGTGCATTTGATATCACTCCGCCTGTGACTCACTCAGACTGTCAGAATGGAGCCGGAACTATACAGGAAGCATTGGCTCCGTTCGGACAGATCAGCTGAGAGACAGACTCAGCTGCATGGGGGGCCGGACCAAATGACTTTGAGGGCCGCATACGGCCCCCGGGACGTAGGTTCCCCACCCCTGCCCTACATGGTTTCTCCCAAACTGCAAACAGGACTTCTTATGGCTTTCTTTCAACAATGGGTTTCTTCCTGCCACTCTTCCATAAAGGCCAGATTTGTGGAGTGCACAACTAATTCTTGTCCTATCGATAGATTCTCCCACCTGAGCTGTGGATCTCTGCAGCTCCTCCATGGCTGCTTCTCTGAATAATGCTCTCCTTCCCCCGGCCTGTCAGTTTAGGTGGACAGCCATGTCTTGGTAGGTATGCAGTTATCCCATAATCTTTCAATTTTCGGATGATGGATTGAACAGTGCTCTGTGATAGCTTGGGATATTTTTTTTAAAAACTAACCCTGGTTTAAACTTCTCCACAACTTTATCCCTGACCTGTTTCGTGTGTTCCTTGGTCTCCATGTTGCTGTTTGTTCACTAAGGTTCTGTAACAAAACTCAGAGGGCTTCACAGAACAGCTGTATTCATACTAAGAATAAATTACACACAGGTGGACTCTATTTACTAATTAGGTGAATTCTGGCAATTAGTTCCACTAGATTTTAGTTAAGTGGGGTACACACTAGTAGAAAATCTGCCAAAAATTCCCGTCCGAGGTAAAATCGTACGATTTTCGGCTAGTGTGTACACAACTTTCAGCAGCCGATGCCGACATTTTCAACGAAAAACAAAACGGAGGGACAAACACCAAAATTTTTATCGTCCATCCCCAGACGACCAATTTTCGTTTAATGTGTATGCAGTAAGTCCACGAAAAATCTAATACGAAAGACCGCACATGATCTGAAGTTGCTGACGACCTGGAAGTCTAGGAACAAATGTCCCAAAAAAAAAAAAAAAAAAATCGGATGAGAAATTTCGTGAACATTTATGCACTGTCAACTAAAAATGGTTATAAACGCTGAGCAAGAGTGAGAAAAATCAGAGGATATTTCGTCCGATTTCCGTCAAGTGTGTACAGGCCTTTAGGGGAATTAGAGTAAAGGGGGCTGAGTACAAATGCACGCCACACTTTTCAGATATTTATTTGTAAAAATAATTTTGAAAACCGTTTATCATTTTCCTTCCACTTCACAATTATGTGCCACTTTGTATTGGTCTATCACATAAAATCCAAATAAAATACATTTACATTTTTGGTTGTAACATAACAAAACGTAGAAAATTTCAAGAGGTATGACTACACTTTCAAGGCACTGTATCCTTTCTTCTGTTTTTATCTGGTGATCCAGACGAGAAGTCTGTTTTTATTCACAGCACAAACTCACACACAAACCGCAGAATGTATCAGTTTACATGGATGAGACAAACCACTTAATGCTGGCAGGGGTGCTTACCATGATCAGCTATTATTTATTCATGTAAAACATTTATCACAAAAGGAATAAACTTGTTTTCTGTAACTGATTATGAGGTGTTAGCTGGAGTTCCTACATGCCAGATTACCCGGTGAAAACAGAGGGAAAACAGCCATTGGTAAACTGCAATATAATGCATTTTTTGTTTTGGGTTTAATACCTCTACTTTTCAAAGCCTTGGTGGCCTATCTGCAGCCCTGGGGGTCACATGCGCCCCTCATCGCCCCTGCATACAATGGTCTGTTTTAGTGCAGAAGTTTTAGAACGCCAGTGGAAGGAAAAACATTTTAAAGGGAATTCTAGAAGTTCATTGTTTGGTTTATGTCTTTCACAGCATCTTACTTTTTTCTGTGCTGTCCATCCCTTTTCTCTTGTTATGTTTCCCCTCTGATCTTTTATCATGGGGTCTTGCTGAAAGAATATCAAAATTTGTCATGAGTACATTTTGTAAAAAGCCTTTCCGGGAGCACAAATGTGGAAACACTGACTCATAAAAGAGCTGCAATAGCAGTTGTGGTCCCTTTAAGCAGCCCAGCAGATCGCCTAACCTGTACAGACTCATTTATTCCCTTCTTCCCTGCTGTGATAGCCCACGGAGGTATTAGGACTTTTAGGACTCTAGTTGTCCTCTGTTGCAGCCTATTTATATCAATCCTGGGGCAGGAGGAATTGGCCACCAGGGGTGAGAACTGTTTTTGGCTGCTGCACATCCAAGTTAATCCCCGACTGCCCGAATGGAGCCCATGTGTATAGTGGGTTGCCTGGAGAAGGCCGAAGAGACCCACATGGGGCTAGTCAAGTAGGACCCCCCCTGCAGACCATGGAGCCGCATGTGAGCCAGGAGAGCTTCTTGAGCAATTGGGAGGCAAGGGTCAGGATATGCTGCTGCTGTTGTTAGTGTGTTTCAGGGGGGGGGGGGGGTTCAGGAGACCCAGAATTGCTGCTTTGAGCTCCATGTGCCAGGAGTTGGGCTGTGTGTCATAAAGTAGTGGGTAGACCATGTATTTGTGCTGTGCTGTCAGCAGGAGAAGCTAGGCTGTGGTCTTTGCTGTTGTGAGCCCACTGGTGAGAGCCTGAGACCTATTGAAGGGCTGCTGTTGGCTGCAGGAGATGTAAGCTGACTTGCTAAACCACATGCTGTGTGCTGCTATTAATATGTGCCTAGTGGGGCACCCAGAGGCTGCTGCTTAAAGGGATCATCTGCTGCTGGGAGCTCAGGACCACATAGCTGCTGTTCCTGCATGTTGTTCCAGTGCTCTGCAGTTGCAGTGTTCTGCTGCCCAGTTCTTTTGCAGTTACAGGGTTAGGGACCTCCATGAGTAAGAGGCTGTGAAAAACATCCTTAATTTTCAATCATTTTTATTGATTTTTAGAAAAAGTACAACGGAGTGTAACGAGCCAAAATGGCCCAACCATAGACATTGAAAACAACATGGAGCACATGGTGCAGAAAGCATTAAATGTGTACAAGTAAATATTGTGGATAGCAGGAGTCGAGAAAAAAAAACAAATAATAATAACAATGGCAGTCAAACCAGTGTGAAGCAGGTACTGATCGCTCTCTTCAGTGCTTAAAGGAGCGGGCCGTCCAGGCCCCCCCCCCCCCCGGGCGCCCCTTACGGGAACACACTGCGCCCCCAGGGGGAAGCGGAACCTGACCCCCACCCGCAGTCTCATGGACCTGACTACAAAATACGACATCCCGCCATCAATACACAACAAAAGAAAAGAGAAAGCAGAGAAAGGGAAAAGGAAAGAAAGGAAGGGAAGTCAAGGAGAGCGGCAGCGGCTGGTTAAGAAGGAAAAAAGCCGACATCCAGGTTCAGCACCCTCCCAGGGAACGAGTCCCCGGAGCGTGCGGTCCGGCAATAGTAAAGAGCCGGAAAAAATCCCCCTAAGAGGGGCCTGCCAAATAGCGGATCCACGGTTCCCAGGTCTTGTCAAATATTTTCATCTTATCATTCAATATGGCTACCATCCGTTCATTTATCATAATCCAAGACAGCTTGGCTTTGAGCAGCTCGAGCGGCACTACTGAGGTGCGCCAGGATCGTGCGACTGCAATCTTGGCCGCTATAAACACGAAAGCTATAAGGCGTTTGTTATGCTTAGAAATCCCCGCTATCGGTTTGCCCAGGAGAGCTTGCAGGGGATCCTTGGTCAAGTTGACTTGCGTCAATGAGTAAATGAAATTGTAAACACGAATCCAGAATCGGCGCACCTTAGAACAGGTCCACCAAATATGGAGCACCGTGCCTGCCAGACCACATCCCCGAAAACAGTTGGGAGACGCAGTGTGGACCGCTGCAGCCAGCCTGACCGGGACCATGTACCATCTCAAAAGTACCTTGTAATTAGCTTCAATTAGAGAGGTGTTAAGGATGGATTTAGAACTACATTGAGCTAGAGCATTCCAATCAGCCCGGTCCAGGTCCTCACCCAGGTCCTCCTCCCAACGCTGCATATAAGACAGTTTAGTGTCATCGCTCTGCAATATATTATAAATCGTGGATATGTAACTCTTTTGTTTATCTAGCGTTCGGCAGAGGTTCTCCATCTGAGAGGAGGTGGTGATATCACTGGTACGTTTAAGGGAGGCAGCAAAATGGGATATCTGGGCATAGCGATAGCTCTCACCCTCAGGGAGGGAATGGGTTTCTAGTAATTGGGCCCTGGTGAGGAGGCCCCGATGGTCGCATAGATCCGCCAGCCTGAGGAACCCCTTGTTTGTCCACCATTCAAACGCTGAAGGGGTCAGGCCCGGTGGGAACAAGGGGTTGCCCAGCAGGGGCGCCAATGGGGCATGGGGGGACCGGAAGGCATGCCTGCCCGACAACCTATCCCAAAGACCCAGGGAGAGAGACAGGGCGGGACAAAGTATGCCCGGTCTGTCTCTGGCCCGCAGCCACATCGCATGATGAATGGGGACCCGCAGATGGGCCGCCTCCATTTGCATCCAGATGGGGAGAGGGTCCCGGGATTGGAAGCGAATCAGATGAGCCAATTGGGCTGCGTAATAGTACTTGCCCAAGTCCGGGACCCCCAGACCCCCTCTCAGCTTTGGGGTGAAGAGAGTGCGCCTATTGACTCTGGGCCTCTTGTCCCCCCAAATAAACCGGAGAACTATCCCCTGAAAGTCCCTAAGATCAGGCATATTAAGCATCACAGGTAAGGTACGAAATAAATACAACAGTCGAGGCAGAATATTCATTTTGACCGAATTCAACCTTCCGAACCATGACGGGGGATTGGCTGTCCAAGCGGCCAAGTCCTCCCTCATTTTTTTGTACAATGGCGGATAATTGTGTGTGTAGAGGGTGGCTATAGACGTAGTGAGGTGTATCCCTAAGTAAGGCAACGATCGTTCTTGCCAAGCAAACGCAAAATTGGCTTTAAGAGTAGCTAAAGTGGCCCCATCTAACGTTAGGTTTAGAGCCTGCGACTTGGAGGGGTTAACCTTAAGTCCCGAGATGGACGCAAACTTCTCCAGGTCTCGGAGCAGGTTGGGGATCGAGACAAGGGGGGACGAGATATACAGTAGGATATCGTCTGCAAATAGAGCACACTTATGTTCAATGCCCCCGCATTGTATACCCCGGACATCCGGGTTGAGGCGTAACTTAATGGCCAACGGTTCCAAGGCTAAAATAAATAACAACGGGGATAGGGGACACCCCTGACGGGTACCCCTACGGACGTCCAAAAAGGGGGACCCATAACCCTTGATCGATAGCCTCGCAATGGGGTCGTCGTATAGCGTGCGAATGAGGGTAAGAAAATTACTCCCGAAACCGAAGCGCTCCAATGTCTGCAGAAGGTAGTCCCAGGACAGGGAGTCGAACGCCTTATGAAGGCCTAGGGACAGTAGCATGCCCCTCCGGCTACCCAAGCCATCCCAGTTGGATTGAAGGGCCGATATGACATCTATCGCGCGTCTCGTTTGGTCCGGTGCCTGCCTACCGGGTACAAAACCAGCTTGGTCCGGATGTATGTAATCCGCCAAAAAGGTGTTGAGTCTGTTTGCCAACACTTTCGCCATGATTTTAAGATCGACGTTTATAAGCGAGATCGGTCTATAATTAAGGCAGTTCCCATGGTCCATGCCAGGTTTCGGAAGGACATGGATGAAAGCATTGTTCTCGTATTTCGGGATCGGGGTCCCTGCCCGAACGGAGTTGAAAAAAGAACAGAGATGTGATGCCAATACTTCATGAAATTTCTTATAGTAGTGGCCAGAGAACCCGTCAGGGCCGGGCGCTTTGTTAGGATTAATAGTTTTGATAGCTGCCAGTACCTCAGAGTCCGAGAATTCTCGGTCCATGATAGACGCATGCTGGGAGGAGAGTCGAGGAAGGGGGATATCGCGAAAAAATTCCTCAAGAGAGGCCTGTCTAAGCGGTTGCGGCTGGGAGTAAAGCTGCGAATAAAAGTGGTAGAATTCGTTCACTATCAGCTGCGGGTCCTGGGTCCGGAGGCCAGTCCGGAGCCGCAGCTTCGGAAGGGCCGGAGAATGGAGCCTCGGGGCCAACCTGCGGGCCAGAAGGGTGTGGGGTTTATCACCCAAGGTGTAATATCTATTTCTCGACCAACGGATGGATTTCTCAGCTTTGGTGGTCAGGCTGAAGTTGAGGGCTACACGTGCCGCATCAATCTTATGCCTGATGTCCACCCCAGGGGCCCTCCTCTGTTCCCGCAAGAGGTCTCTCAGCTCAGCATCCTGTCGCTGTATCTCCCCGTCGCGTTCCCTCTTTTTCCGAGAAGCGATTTGGATTAGCTTACCTCTTATCGTCGCTTTGTGCGCCGCCCATATTATAGCCGGGGAAGTATCAGTTGCTGGGTTATCAAGAAAGTATTGTTTCAAGCTGTCCAACACTTCCTGGAAGATGATCGGGTCATTCAACAAGGAGGCGTTAAGCCTCCAGGAGGAGGGCTTAGGCTTAGTCCATAGGTCCGAGATGGTCATAACCACAGGGGAGTGGTCAGACCATGGGGTAGAAATAATCTGTGCTTTCAGCACAAAGGGGAGGAGGGCCGACAGGGCAAACAGATGGTCTATACGAGCGTAGCTCTTGTGGGCGTGGGAATAGTGGGTGAAATCACGCGTCGTGGGGTGGTTGTTCCTCCACACATCCACCAAGTCGGTGGAGTGCAGAAGACGAGCCAACTTAACCCCCAGTCGCGGGGCGTGCTTCAATGAGGCGTGCAGGGAATCAGATTTGTCCATAACCTGGTCCAAGGGGACATTACTGTCACCCCCAAATATCACATGGCCTGTTGCGCGTGGCATCACCACCTTCAGCATTTCCAGGAAGAAGGGGAGCTGTCCCACATTAGGGGCATAATAGGAAACAAAAGTTACATCATGTTCATTTATTCTGCCTTGGACCATAACATATCTCCCCTCCTTGTCTCGGATTACCTCCCTAGGTGTAAACGGGACCTTCTTGGCTATGCAGATCGCCACCCCTTTTTTCTTGTCTACGCTGTTCGACATGTAACAAGTGGGGAATTTAGCGCTAAGGCGTTTAGGAGCCGAAGTGCGAGAGAAGTGCGTCTCCTGTAGGAGAAGGACGTCAATGCCCTGCTTGTGGTAAAAGTGAAATGCTTTCGCCCTTTTTACAGGGGCATTGAGGCCCTGCACGTTGTGTGTGAGAATTTTAAAATCACAGGTAGTAGGACGTGTCATGTTGGTTCGGAAGGTTGTACTCGCCTGTATGTTGTGGAGGTCGGTAGATGTCGTTCACCCCGTACTGTAGGATTCCAAAGACCCAGAGCCAAGCCAAAGGGATCCGGATGTCGAGCAGCCGCCGCCAGGGAAGGGAAGAGGAGAGAGGGGTTAGAGAAAAGTAAGACAACAAAGAGCACAAAGGGGGAAACAGGGAATCCCCCGCCCCCCCCCCCAACCCCCGTAGAGGGGGAGGGGGGGGGGCGGTGGACACGCCAGAAAATCAAGCACAAAAAACATAGTAGGCTGGTTGTGGGGTCCAGCACCCCGTAATTTTGTGCGAGGTTGCTCACAGCCCATCGCCGAGAGCAAGGCCGCAGGAAGTGGCATGCGGAAACAACCCGCGTCGCTTCACTATTAGCCTGTAGAGCAGTTTGCATTACCAGGAAAGGGGCACCAGCCCCCAAGCCGAGCCCCCCCCAGGTAGGGGACCCCGGCCAGGAGGGAAGCACCCCCCCCCCGCATACCAAAGGCACAGGTGAACTATCGCAAAGGCACAGTATTAAATAGCATTAGCAACAGCAACAAATCGTAAATAACAGTAAACAACAGTAACCTTTCTGAGAGCCGGAGCTCCCCATAAGGGCCCAGTATAGAATAAAAAGGAAGAACAGCCCGGGCGGGCAAGCCCAACAGGATCCCCCTCTCAAGAGAACCGTCCAGGATTCCAGCGATAAGGGAATCAGTCGAACAATCAGGCCCCTCAGCCACGGCAACCCGGGCCTGCAACCCAGGGGCGTCCCCGAGACAAATATACCAGAAGACGCCCCCAGATCACAGAGCACCAGGACCCCGGGTCCAGCTCCCCACCAAAAAAAAAAAAAAAAGGGGGAGAATGGGGGGCAATAACGGGGCGAGAGAGGGGGACTAAAAATGTATCATAAAGGGAAGGTAGAAGCCCAGTAGGACTAGTAGACAGTCAGACTATCACGGTGGGGTGCGTGGTTTGGCGTTCCCTCTCTTCGCAGGTTGCGACCACAAAGGTGACAAGGGCCTGGGGTCCTCCTCCGGAGAGCCCCGCGGGGATCTGGCTGGGGGAGCTTCCCTGGAGATGATGCCCAAGTCCAGGAGGATATCCTCTCCCTCATGGAAACTGGAAAAGGAGTGGGATTTACCCTTAAAGGAGAAGGACAGCTTGAATGGGTATGACCACCGATATTTGATTTGGCGGTTGATCAGATGGGTCAGCAGCGGCTTCAGGGACCGTCGCTTATGTATGGTCGTCTGGGAAATGTCCGCAAACAGCTGCACCGGGTGGTCGAGCAGAGTGACATCATTGCGAAAGCGGGCAGCCGCCATGATTTTTTCCTTTATTCTGTAAAAGTGCGGTTTTACAATAACGTCTCTGGGCAAGCCATCCGAGCGCGGGGCCGTCAGGGCCCGGTGAAAGCGGTCCAGTTCCAGGTGATGCTGTGAGATGTCAGGGACAAGGTCAGTCATAAGCCTGTGTATGGCCGGCTCCAGGTCAGTTATCGATTCAGGGAGCCCCCTGAGTCTAAAATTATACCTGCGAGACCTATTCTCAAGGTCCTCAATTTTGTCCTTAGCTTGATCCAGCTGATCCTGGAGTGAGACAATTAGCCTGTGGTTTTGGTTGACCTTCTTAACGGTGCCATCAACTTTGGATTCTATGGAATCAAGTCTGCCTCCTATTTCCTGAAAGTCCCCTTTTAAGTCTGACTTGATGGTGGCAGTAATGGTGGCGCAGGCCTTAGAAAGTTCCTGCTGTAATAGGGCCGAAAATCTGGCAATAAGAACCGAATCGCCCGAGTAGGTGGCCTGGAGAGGAGGGGGGGGGCCGCGGGGCTGCCCTGGCTCAAGGCCATCTCCGCTATATCAGCCATTTGTCTGGCTAAGGAAGACGCTGGGGATGAGGCCCCCTCCATGTCCCCATGTAGTGAGGCCCGGTAAGGGGAGAAGCTGCAGGACGTGGCCCCCTGGGATTGTGAAGAAAATGGATCCCCTACCTCCTCCATCCGAGGTGTCGCCGGTGAGGGGTGCCCAGCGCTGTGCGAGGGTGATGTAGTGGTCCTCTGTAAGGGTGACGCCGAAGGCTGAGTGGCCGGAGCAGGGCCGCCCCGCGAGGCCGCGCCGCGGGTCGCGGCCATCTTGGGATGCTGTGTAGAGCCTGTGGGGGACTGGCGTGGCTTGTAAGGTGGATGGGCCGCTGTAGCGGATTTTTTCTTGCCTGTGCCCGTTGCCCCCCGGCGCATCCTTGCTCTGCCTGTGTCCTGCGCCTAGTTGGGAGATCGAGTCTCCGGTCTAGCAGCCAATTTTTGCTGTAAAGCCGGCGGGTTGTGCGGAGCGCGGTCAATCCATGTCCTGACCCGGCGCCGCGCGCATGCGCACTCTGAAAAACATCCTTAATCGTCAGGAGTAGTAAGAGGCCTCTGGCCATTTCTGTCTCATTGCTTAACCTGGCCCTTGGGGTTACAAATACTCCCAAAAAGGAAAAGTGAGTGCTCTAACAAGAGTCTATGGGCCCCAAGGTCAACAGGACTGTATTACAATCTGGCATCAACAACCATGCCAAATTCAAAGTCGTTTAAATCCCCTCTCTTCCCCATTCTGATGCTTGGTTTGAACTTCAGCAAGTTGTCTTCACCACGTCTAGATGCATTAATGCATTGAGTTGCTGCCATGTGATAGGCTGATTAGCAATTTGTGTTAACAAGCAATTGAAAAGATGTACCTAATAAAGTGGTCGGTGAGTGTTTTATATATATATATATATATATGTGTGTATATATTTTTATTATATAGGATTTATATAGCGCCGACAATTTATGCAGAGCTTTACAACTTAAAGGTAGACAGTACAAATACAATATACTTTAATACAGTAGGAATTAGAGGGCCCTGCTCGTTAGAGCTTACAATCTAAGAGGGAGGGTTGAGAGATACAAAAGGTAATAACTGTGGGGGTTTGGCTGATGGAAAAATTAAAAGTACAGTTGTTAGGTTGGGCCAGGGTTGGGTTTCTCTGAAGAGATGTGTTTTCAGGGATTGTCTGAAAGTGGACAAAGTAGGAGATAGTCAGACAGATTGGGGTAGAGCATTCCAAAGGATAGGATAGGCTCGGGAGAAGTCCTGGAGGCGAGCATGGGAAGAGGTTAAAAAGGAAGCTAGAAAGCAGGAGGTTCTGGGAGGAATGAAGAGAACGAGTTGATTGATATTTTGAGACCAGGTTAGTGATGTAGCTGGGCATGGATGGCTTTGTAAGTTATGGTTAGTAACTTGAATTGAATTTGTTGGTTGAGTGGCAGCCAATGGAGGGATTGGCAAAGAGGGGTAGCAAACACAGAGCGGTTTTGAAGGTGGATGAGCCTGGCAGCAGCATTCATGATGGACTGAAGGGGGGATAGCCTTTTTAAAGGTAAGTCAACGAGAAGGGAGTTGCAGTAATCGAGACGAGAGATGACCAGGGAGTGGATTAGAATCTTTGTGGTGTCGTTGGTTAAGAAGGGGCATTACTTGGAGATGTTGCAGAGGTTGTATGTGTGTATGTACAGTATGTGTATGTATAAAGATAGTGTGTAGGTATTGTGGCAGTGTGGTACTCCACCAGGGTGGTGATGCAGGATTCTCAACCAGGCAGGTTGAGGGGCTCCAGGAGCTTTGCTTAATTGGGAGGAAACTGGCTTATCAATTTCCTCATTGTTTAGAAAAGTTCACTTTGGGACCTGGAGCCCGGGTATTTCTTACTGATCCGGGATCCTCAGTCCTGGGTCCTGATTTTGTGAACCACCAGCTCATTGATTGGTCAGGTGTCTGCTGGGTTATTAGTAGTGACTTGACCAGGGTTCTGGGCTCCCGAGGAGTCCAGGCTTGCAAGAGAGAAGCCAGAGGAGTGCATGTGTGCACTGGAGAAGCCGGAGGGGTGCATGTGTGCACTTGAAAAGCCGGAGGGTTGCATGTGTGCACTGGAGAAGCCATAGGCGTGCATGTGTGCACTGGAGAAGCCGGAGGGATGCCTGTGTGCACTGGAGAAGCCGGAGGGGTGCATGTGTGCACTGGAGAAGCTGGAGGAGTGCATGTGTGCACTGGAGAAGTCGGAGGAGTGCCTGTGTGCACTGGAGAAGCCAAAGGAGTGCATGTGTGCACTGGAGAAGCCGGAGGGGTGCATGTGTGCACTGAAGAAGCCGGAGGGGTGCATGTGTGCACTGGAGAAGCCGGAGGAGTGCATGTGTGCACTGGAGAAGCCGGAGGAGTGCATGGGTGCACTGGAGAAGCCAGAGGAGTGCATGTGTGCACTGGAGAAGCCGGAGGGGTGCATGTGTGCACTGAAGAAGCCGGAGGGGTGCATGTGTGCACTGGAGAAGCCGGAGGAGTGCATGTGTGCACTGGAGAAGCCTGAGGGGTGCATGTGTGCACTGGAGAAGCCGGAGGGGTGCATGTGTACACTGGAGAAGCCGGAGGAGTGCATGTGTGCACTGGAGAAGCCAGAGGAGTGCATGTGTGCACTGGAGAAGCCGGAGGGGTGCATGTGTGCACTGGAGAAGCCGGAGGGGTGCATGTGTGCACTGAAGAAGCCAGAGGGGTGCATGTGTGCACTTGAGAAGCCGGAGGGTTGCATGTGTGCACTGGAGAAGCCAGAGGAGTGCATGTGTGCACTGGAGAAGCTGGAGGGATGCCTGTGTGCACTGGAGAAGCCGGAGGGGTGCATGTGTGCACTGGAGAAGCCAGAGGAGTGCATGTGTGCACTGGAGAAGCCAGAGGAGTGAATGTGTGCACTGTAGAAGCCAAAGGAGTGCATGTGTGCACTGGAGAAGCCAGAGGAGTGCATGTGTGCACTGGAGAAGCCAGAGGGGTGCATGTGTGCACTGGAGAAGCCGGAGGGGTGCATGTGTGCACTGGAGAATCCGGAGGAGTGCATGTGTGCACTGGAGAAGCCAGAGGAGTGCATGTGTGCACTGGAGAAGCCGGAGGGGTGCATGTGTGCACTGGAGAAGCCGGAGGGGTGCATGTGTGCACTGGAGAAGCCGGAGGAGTGCATGTGTGCACTGGAGAAGCCAGAGGAGTGCATGTGTGCACTGGAGAAGCTAGAGGGGTACATGTGTGCACTGAAGAAGCCAGAGGGGTGCATGTGTGCACTTGAGAAGCCGGAGGGTTGCATGTGTGCACTGGAGAAGCCATAGGAGTGCATGTGTGCACTGGAGAAGCCAGAGGAGTGCATGTGTGCACTGGAGAAGCCGGAGGGATGCCTGTGTGCACTGGAGAAGCCGGAGGGGTGCATGTGTGCACTGGAGAAGCTGGAGGAGTGCATGTGTGCACTGGAGAAGTCGGAGGAGTGCCTGTGTGCACTGGAGAAGCCGGAGGGGTGCATGTGTGCACTGGAGAAGCCGGAGGGGTGCATGTGTGCACTGGAGAAGCCGGAGGAGTGCATGTGTGCACTGGAGAAGCCAGAGGAGTGCATGTGTGCACTGGAGAAGCTAGAGGGGTACATGTGTGCACTGAAGAAGCCAGAGGGGTGCATGTGTGCACTTGAGAAGCCGGAGGGTTGCATGTGTGCACTGGAGAAGCCATAGGAGTGCATGTGTGCTCTGGAGAAGCCAGAGGAGTGCATGTGTGCACTGGAGAAGCCTGAGGGGTGCATGTGTGCACTGGAGAAGCCGGAGGGGTGCATGTGTGCACTGGAGAAGCCGGAGGAGTGCATGTGTGCACTGGAGAAGCCAGAGGAGTGCATGTGTGCACTGGAGAAGCCGGAGGGGTGCATGTGTGCACTGGAGAAGCCGGAGGGGTGCATGTGTGCACTGAAGAAGCCAGAGGGGTGCATGTGTGCACTTGAGAAGCCGGAGGGTTGCATGTGTGCACTGGAGAAGCCAGAGGAGTGCATGTGTGCACTGGAGAAGCCGGAGGGATGCCTGTGTGCACTGGAGAAGCCGGAGGGGTGCATGTGTGCACTGGAGAAGCCAGAGGAGTGCATGTGTGCACTGGAGAAGACGGAGGAGTGAATGTGTGCACTGTAGAAGCCAAAGGAGTGCATGTGTGCACTGGAGAAGCCAGAGGAGTGCATGTGTGCACTGGAGAAGCCAGAGGGGTGCATGTGTGCACTGGAGAAGCCGGAGGGGTGCATGTGTGCACTGGAGAAGCCGGAGGAGTGCATGTGTGCACTGGAGAAGCCAGAGGAGTGCATGTGTGCACTGGAGAAGCCGGAGGGATGCCTGTGTGCACTGGAGAAGCCGGAGGGGTGCATGTGTGCACTGGAGAAGCTGGAGGAGTGCATGTGTGCACTGGAGAAGTCGGAGGAGTGCCTGTGTGCACTGGAGAAGCCGGAGGGGTGCATGTGTGCACTGGAGAAGCCGGAGGAGTGCATGTGTGCACTGGAGAAGCCAGAGGAGTGCATGTGTGCACTGGAGAAGCTAGAGGGGTACATGTGTGCACTGAAGAAGCCAGAGGGGTGCATGTGTGCACTTGAGAAGCCGGAGGGTTGCATGTGTGCACTGGAGAAGCCATAGGAGTGCATGTGTGCTCTGGAGAAGCCAGAGGAGTGCATGTGTGCACTGGAGAAGCCTGAGGGGTGCATGTGTGCACTGGAGAAGCCGGAGGGGTGCATGTGTGCACTGGAGAAGCCGGAGGAGTGCATGTGTGCACTGGAGAAGCCAGAGGAGTGCATGTGTGCACTGGAGAAGCCGGAGGGGTGCATGTGTGCACTGGAGAAGCCGGAGGGGTGCATGTGTGCACTGAAGAAGCCAGAGGGGTGCATGTGTGCACTTGAGAAGCCGGAGGGTTGCATGTGTGCACTGGAGAAGCCAGAGGAGTGCATGTGTGCACTGGAGAAGCCGGAGGGATGCCTGTGTGCACTGGAGAAGCCGGAGGGGTGCATGTGTGCACTGGAGAAGCCAGAGGAGTGCATGTGTGCACTGGAGAAGACGGAGGAGTGAATGTGTGCACTGTAGAAGCCGGAGGGGTGCATGTGTGCACTAGAGAAGCCGGAGGAGTGCATGTGTGCACTGGAGAAGCCAGAGGAGTGCATGTGTGCACTGGAGAAGCCGGAGGGGTGCATGTGTGCACTGGAGAAGACGGAGGAGTGAATGTGTGCACTGTAGAAGCCGGAGGGGTGCATGTGTGCACTGGAGAAGCCGGAGGAGTGCATGTGTGCACTGGAGAAGCCAGAGGAGTGCATGTGTGCACTGGAGAAGCCGGAGGGGTGCATGTGTGCACTGGAGAAGCCGGAGGGGTGCATGTGTGCACTGGAGAAGCCGGAGGAGTGCATGTGTGCACTGGAGAAGCTAGAGGGGTACATGTGTGCACTGAAGAAGCCAGAGGGTTGCATGTGTGCACTGGAGAAGCCATAGGAGTGCATGTGTGCCCTGGAGAAGCCAGAGGAGTGCATGTGTGCACTGGAGAAGCCGGAGGGATGCCTGTGTGCACTGGAGAAGCCGGAGGGGTGCATGTGTGCACTGGAGAAGCCGGAGGAGTGCATGTGTGCACTGGAGAAGCCAGAGGAGTGCATGTGTGCACTGGAGAAGCCGGAGGGGTGCATGTGTGCACTGGAGAAGCCGGAGGGGTGCATGTGTGCACTGAAGAAGCCAGAGGGGTGCATGTGTGCACTTGAGAAGCCGGAGGGTTGCATGTGTGCACTGGAGAAGCCAGAGGAGTGCATGTGTGCACTGGAGAAGCCGGAGGGATGCCTGTGTGCACTGGAGAAGCCGGAGGGGTGCATGTGTGCACTGGAGAAGCCAGAGGAGTGCATGTGTGCACTGGAGAAGACGGAGGAGTGAATGTGTGCACTGTAGAAGCCGGAGGGGTGCATGTGTGCACTGGAGAAGCCGGAGGAGTGCATGTGTGCACTGGAGAAGCCAGAGGAGTGCATGTGTGCACTGGAGAAGCCGGAGGGGTGCATGTGTGCACTGGAGAAGACGGAGGAGTGAATGTGTGCACTGTAGAAGCCGGAGGGGTGCATGTGTGCACTGGAGAAGCCGGAGGAGTGCATGTGTGCACTGGAGAAGCCAGAGGAGTGCATGTGTGCACTGGAGAAGCCGGAGGGGTGCATGTGTGCACTGGAGAAGCCGGAGGGGTGCATGTGTGCACTGGAGAAGCCGGAGGAGTGCATGTGTGCACTGGAGAAGCTAGAGGGGTACATGTGTGCACTGAAGAAGCCAGAGGGTTGCATGTGTGCACTGGAGAAGCCATAGGAGTGCATGTGTGCACTGGAGAAGCCAGAGGAGTGCATGTGTGCACTGGAGAAGCCGGAGGGATGCCTGTGTGCACTGGAGAAGCCGGAGGGGTGCATATGTGCACTGGAGAAGCTGGAGGAGTGCATGTGTGCACTGGAGAAGTCGGAGGAGTGCCTGTGTGCACTGGAGAAGCCGGAGGGGTGCATGTGTGCACTGGAGAAGCCGGAGGAGTGCATGTGTGCACTGGAGAAGCTAGAGGGGTACATGTGTGCACTGAAGAAGCCAGAGGGGTGCATGTGTGCACTTGAGAAGCCGGAGGGTTGCATGTGTGCACTGGAGAAGCCATAGGAGTGCATGTGTGCACTGGAGAAGTCAGAGGAGTGCATGTGTGCACTGGAGAAGCCAGAGGGATGCCTGTGTGCACTGGAGAAGCCGGAGGGGTGCATGTGTGCACTGGAGAAGCTGGAGGAGTGCATGTGTGCACTGGAGAAGTCGGAGGAGTGCCTGTGTGCACTGGAGAAGCCGGAGGAGTGGATGTGTGCACTGGAGAAGCCAAAGGAGTGCATGTGTGCACTGGAGAAGCCAGAGGAGTGCATGTGGGCACTGGAGAAGCCAGAGGAGTATGTGTGTGTGCACTGGAGAAGCCAGAGGAGTGCATGTGTGCACTGCAGAAGCCAGAGGAATGCGTGTGTGCACTGGAGAAGCCGGAGGAGTGCATGGGTGCACTGGAGAAGCCGGTGGAGTGCATGGGTGCACTGGAGAAGCTGGAGGAGTGGATGTGTGCACTGGAGAAGCCAGAGGAGTGCATGTGTGCACTGGTGCAGACTGAGACCCAAGCCTGAGGGTCAGAGCAGCGAGGGGCTGCTGTCTATTTAAGGAGAGTTGACAAGAAATTGGTCTGTGGGAGACAGACAAGGGCCTAAAGTGAAAGGTCACAATTGCAGTGTTGCATGTGTAAGCCAGGAGGCTGAATCTACCATTGTTTGGTGTCGAGAATAAAGAAAACCCTGCGAGGGAAACCCTTTGATTTTGTTTCTGGAACTATGTTAGATCTTTCTTTAATAAAAGTGGGCCAACAAGCCCTGAAATTGAACTATTTGTTGTAAACTATACTCGCTAGCGGGCGCTACACTTGAGGTAATTACCCCCCAAACTTCATGGTATATACTGTATATATAGACACACATACACACATACACACACATATACAGTATATATTTATATTTATATATATATATATATATATATATATATATATATATATATATATATATATATATATTGTGGGGATTTAGCTCGGTGGCGGGCGTGGATGACCCCTTTGGGGGGGTTCGTTACACAGGGAGATACCCGAGAAGTGGTTGCAAACAACAGTTTGGTTTATTCTTGCAATTTACTTCACACAAGTGCAAGCCTCAAAAACAGCAAAATAAAAATAAAACACAAAATAAATCCTTGCCACTGTGGGCGGCTACCTTCTCACATACAGGAACCTATCTAAGGAAGTCTGTCTCCAACCTACTGTTGGGCAAACTTTGCTGATCCTACAGCAGACACTCAATAGTCCATGTTTTTCTCTTCACACAACAAATGTCCATTGAACATGTCCCTTTTCCTCTTCACATTGAACATGTCCCTTTGCTTTTCTCTTCACATAGAACACATTCCTTTGTTTGTCTCTTCACATAGCAACCATTCCTTTGCTTGTCTCTTCACATAGCAAACAGTTCATTTATTTCTTCCACATAGAAATAGTTCATTTTCTCACCTTGAGAAGTCTTCACACTTTTTACCCTCCTCAGCGCACATCGCTTCAGGAGGTCTTCTTGAGTAGTCTTCACACTTGTTACCCTCCTCAGCGCACATCGCTTTAGGAGGTCTTCCCCACGCTCACACAGCTTTCAGGGGGCACACATCTGACTGTCCTCCTCTCCCCAGCTCACACAGCGTCAGGAGGCAGCAATCCTTAGACTTCCTTTGGACAAATTATAGAGGCCTTCATTTCCTCATTCTGAACAGCTGAATGGTTTTCAACTTCCTGCTGGCTATCTCTGCAGCCGACACCCTATAGTAATTGGTGAATTTTCTAAACCAGGTGGAAATGTATCTCCTATCTGTGACTACATCCACAGATTTACCTGACTTCCTGTCACAATATATATACACACACACACACTGTCTATGCACTGCTAAACTTTTACTTTAAATTGTAATGCCTTGTATTACCTCCAGTCTATCAGCCTCCAGCTTCTCTGGGTTTAGATGCTGATCTTCCTTGCACAGAGCCCTTACAGTGATTGTAAACATTGGATTTTTTTAAAAATAACAAACTTGTCTTACCTACCTGCTCTGAGTAACATTTTTGTACAGAGCAGCCCTGATTCTCCTCTTCTGGGGTCCGCCACTGGCACTTCTGGCTCCGCCTGCCTTCTAAGTGCCCCTATAAAAAGCTGCAAAGTATAGCATAAAGTGCCCCTATAGCAAGGTAAAAAAAACTTTTGCATTTAGAATAACTCATTTACTTACCCTGCCCAGGACTAAATGTCCCATAAGCCATTTACAAACTAATCTTTCCAAGCCTGTAGACTTTACTTTACACATTAGCCGTGTGTGGGGAACTGGGTGTTTCGAGTGAAAGTTCCGTATAAGTCTAGGCGCATGAATATCAGAGGTATCTAGCCAGGTGTCGTCTTGGGGTCCATAGTTCTTCCATCTTATGAGATACTGGAGTCTTCCTCTATGGATGCGAGAATCCAAAATTTCCTTGATCTCATACTCTTCTCCGCCTTCAACTTGTATTGGAGGTGGAGGCAAGATGGTAGGCCTTATTCCTTGGTTAGGAACATGGGGCTTCAGTAGCGACACATGGAAGATGGGATGGATCTTGAGATCTGCTGGTAGGGTGAGCTGTACTGCAGCTTTTCCGATAAGTTTTTTAATTGGGAAGGGTCCCAAAAATAAAGGTCCAAGCTTCTTGCTAGGGATTTTTAATCTTAAATTCTTTGTCGATAGCCAAACAAGGTCCCCAATAGCATACTGAGGAGAAGGTCTTCTACGAAGGTCGTAGTACTTTTTTTGTTGACTGTGAGCGTGTGATATAGTGGTATTGAGTAAACCCAAAGAGTCTTTTATTTGGGTAAGGTAATCCGAGGCTACTGGGTTACTCGATGGCAGGATGCGTGGTGGAAGAAGAGTGGGATGAAACCCATAGTTCAAGTAGAACGGACTTTGCTTCGTAGTACTGTGGGTTGCGTTGTTGTAAGTAAATTCTGCTAGAGGAAGGAGATCCACCCAATCATTCGGCAAGTATGATGTGTAGCAACGTAGATATTGCTCAATGCACTGGTTGACTCTTTCAGTCTGTCCGTTGGTCTGAGGATGGTAGGGAGAAGTGAGCTTTCGCTCAATGCGTAAAATTTGACAAAGTGCCTGCCAAAATTTAGAGATGAATTGTGAACCACGGTCGGACAAAAGAGTTTTTGGAATTCCATGCAACTTAAACACATGTTTCATCAGTAGTTCTGCTGTTTGTTTAGATGAAGGTAGTCTACGGATAGCAATGAAATGTGCCATCTTTGTCAAGTGGTCCACTGACACTAGGATGGTATTAAATCCTTTAGAGGGTGGTAGTTCTACTATGAAATCTAAGGACACAACTTCCCATGGAACCTGGGGTATTGGTAGACTACAAAGTAGTCCGGATGGTTTTGTAGTGTCAATTTTGGACCTTGCACAGATGTCACATGAAGAAACAAATTTTTGTACAGGCGTCTTCATATCAGGCCACCAAAACTGCCTGGTGAGCAAATTAAAGGTTTTCGTTATACCCATATGTCCTGCCATGGGCACATCATGCGATAACTCCAAGATCTTGGTGCTCATAGTAGGGGGTATGTAGAGTTTGTCATTGTAATAGAGGAAGCCTTCTGCATCAGTACTTAGTTGTGGTGGAGGTGAATCCATTCTTATACTGTGCAAAATCTCTTCCTTCAAGGAACGGACAACACCAATAATGCGTTCATAGGGTATTATGGGAATGGAAGGGATTTCGGCGCAGTTATCTTCGGTTAATCGTGATAGCGCATCCGCTTTTTTATTTTTGTCTGCAGGTGTGTAGGTCACTAGGAAATTAAATCTTAAAAAGAATAATGACCATCGTACCTGCCGGTGGGAGAGAGTCTTGTTAGTCTGGAGGTATTGAAGGTTTTTATGATCTGTATATATGAGTATTGGTAACTGGGTACCTTCGAGCAGATGTCGCCAATTCTCCAGTGCCAGTTTTATGGCAAGCAACTCCTTTTCACCCACTGGGTAATTCACCTCTGGGCTGCTTAGTGATTTTGAAAAGAAAGCAACTGGGTGGAGTGATTAAGTGTTTGTTGGTCGTTGGGAGAGAACTGCTCCTACTGCCATATTTGACGCATCTACCTCTAGAATATATTGGAGGGATGGGTCTGGATGGCGTAGTATGGGAGCAGAAGTAAAGCTTGATTTTAACAAGCAGAAAGCTTGATTTGCTTCTTCTGACCATTTGAATGGTTTTTTTATACTTGTCAGTTGTGTGAGAGGTCTCACAATAGCGGAAAAGTTCTTGATGAACTTCCTATAGAAGTTCGAGAATCCAAGGAATCGCTGTAGGGCCTTACGAGTTGTTGGTATAGGCCAGTCTAGAATACAGGATATCTTACTCATATCCATCTTAATTCCAGTTTTGGATATGAAGTATCCTAGAAATAATATTTCTTCTTTATGAAATAGAAATTTTTTTAATTTCACATATAGTCTGTGTGAGAGCAGTCTGGACAACACAAGTCTTACATGTTTTATGTGTTCAGGCATAGATCGAGAATAAATAAGTATATTGTCTAGGTATACTATAACACAGACATCAAGTAAGTCTCTAAAGATGTCGTTTATGAATCTTTGGAAAGCTGCGGGAGCATTACATAGCCCGAATGGCATCACAAGGTATTCGAATAGTCCGTATCTGGTTCTGAATGCTGTTTTCCACTCATCCCCGTCACGGATTCGGATTAGGTTGTATGCCCCTTTCAGGTCTAATTTGGTGAAATAAGTAGCCCCACGCACCTGTTCAATAAGTTCAGGGATGAGCGGCAAAGGATAGCGATCCTTTATCGTAATCGTGTTTAATTGCCTATAATCGATAATAGGTCTGAGACTGGAATCCTTTTTGCGGACAAAGAAAAGTCCTGCAGCAGTGAAAGAAGTAGAGGGTCTAATGAACCCTTTTGTCAAATTCTCATCCAAGTATTCCTTGAGATGAGAAAGTTCATCCTGTGAAAGGGGATAAACATGACCGAAATTTGCTGTTAGGGAGTAGATAGATAGTGCAATCGTAATCCCTATGGGGAGGCAACACTTGAGCATTTTTCTCAAGGAACACTTCGGACAGATCCTGATAGCATAGTGGTGCAATTTCATCTGACACCACAGACAGAATCTTCCCATAAGATGGGAGGTTACACGTATTCTCACAATAGTGAGAAGGGAAAACCAAAGTCCGTTTTTTCCAATCTATGATTGGTTGGTGTGTGTGTAACCAGGGAAGTCCCAAAATAATAGGAAAATGGGGTGAGGATAGTATGTCAAAGGTGATGGTCTCCACATGTGATTCGTTGGTAGTGGCAAGGAGTGCCTGTGTCTGGTTGGTGATTGGACCAGAAGACAGTGGAATACCATTAATGAAACTAACAGAAACAGGCTTAGATTTTGAAATAATAGGTATTTTATTTAAGGTAACAAAGCGTGTATCAATATAGTTTCCACAAGATCCAGTGTCGACCATAGCCTTGGTGGTGATCCTAGTTTGGTCCCATTGTAATATTAAATGAACAAAAAGATAGGGGTTAGAAAAGGAAGTCGTTAATCCTCCCAGCAAGACATGTGAACACTCACCCTCTTTTTTGCGGACAAGGGGACAGGTGCTTATCAAATGATCCGAGGATGCGCAGTACATGCAGAGATTTCTGGATGTTCTTCTAGCTCGTTCAGTAGTCGTTAAAGGTGGGCGTATGGTTCCTACATCCATGGGAGTAGGGTCAACGGCCGAAATCTGAGAAGGACTAGACAATGGCATTCCCATCTTTTCAGCCCTTCTTTCTTGCAGTCGTCTGTCGATGTTGATACTAAGTTGTATCAAGGCCTCCAAGGTGCCAGGTAAATCCGCTCGGGCGAGCTCGTCTTTAACAGCTTCCGATAACCCGAGTCTGAATTGAGTTCGCAAAGATGTGTCATTCCACCCTGAATCAAGGGTCCATCTTTTGAACTCAGATACAAAGTCTTCTACAGGTCTCCTTCCTTGTTTTAAGGCCCTCAACTGAATATCAGCAGTACTCTGCCTATTGGGGTCATCGTATAAACTAGCGAGTTCCGCTAGGAATAAGGAATAGGTGTTGAGAATCTGATCATTATTCTCAAAGAGAGAGTCTGCCCAGGCCCGTGGATCACCCGTCAAGTATGAAATAACGGTACAGACTTTTATTTGATCAGTGGGGTATGTACGAGGTTTTAACAAAAAAAGCAATTGACATGCGTTTTTGAATTCACAAAATTTTTTCCGATCACCTGTAAACACTAGAGGAGGGTTTATTTTAGGTTCAGGAGGCTGAACAGCAGTAAGCCGTGAGAGATGGGTTACCTGCTGTGTCAGAGTCTGATTCTTTTCTTGTACGTCAGTCAGAGCAAGTATTAACGCTTTTACTTGTTGTGTTAATTGTGTCACTTGAGTGGGTAATTCTGCTGAATCAATTTTTAGGGTTCGTTCAATCTGTAACGCTCCGGCGTTTTTAGTATAGGCTGGATTTGCAGCTGCAAAATCTCCACTCAGTAGTCATGTAGAGATGTGTTGAATACCAGATCCAACTCTCCAGGACTCATCACCGTGGGCCTGTCAGCTTCAACATACAGATATATACACACTCAATGAGATGTTCCTGGAGTGATAGGATGTATATGATAGTATGAAGGTGATGTGCTGAAGGGACAGGTGTGAACAGTGACAAGGATGGTAATCACTTGATAGGTTTGTATAGGAGAGTTCAAGATGGTATTTAGGAATGCAGATAGGTTAGTATTGAGTATGCTAACAGATGGTGAGGACAGCAGATGACAAATACAGGATAGACTAACCCAGTGCAAGGATAGATAGTAGTAGACAGGAGAGCTAGCAATCTATGCAGCAGTGCAGATGATAGATGGTAGTAGGCTCAAGAGCTAGCAATCTATGTAACAGTGCAGATGATAGGATAGTATGGATAGGTAGTAACAGTCCTTAATGTGCATAGGTAGATAGTGCAATAAGGTTATGGAGGGTTCCCCTGCAGGGTACTTATCACTTGTAATGTTAGTAGTTTAGAGAGGTCCAGTAGATAAGGAATGATCCGGTAGCGAGATACAGGGATCAGTAGCGAGGTTCCGGTCTGCTCCAGGTAAAGGGAATAGCTGGAGGTTCCGATCGAGATATGGATAACAAGGCAGGTTGAACGAACAATGTGAGTGAGACTGCCGGCGGTTGAAATAGCCGCTCTGCGGCGCTCAGCAGTGACATCATCGTTCTTAAAGGTATATGCGTACCACCTGAAGAGAAAGGTGGGACGCATTACAGAGAAAGTGGTGATTAAGGGTACCGGAGGTACCAGAATCTTACAATACTGTGCATACCCTGTGTGCTGTGTGTATTCTCAGATAGTGCATGCCTTTTGTGTGTGTACTGTGCGTACCCTGTATGCTGTGTGTGTATTCTCAGCTAGTGCATGCCTTGTGTGTGTACTGTGCGTGTGCTGTGTGTATGCTCAGATAGTGCATGCCTTGAATGTGCTTTCAGGCTGTGCATGTGCTGTGTGTATTCTCATGTAGCACTGCCCCCTAGGGAGCTGCTGAGAATGGATTCCCCTGGGTTACCCATAGCAACAGTCCATAAAATCTTAGTACTTTAACACTTGGCTCAGTCAATGAACAGTATTTTATTTGGAACTAAAGAATGAGGGTTTTAAGGTACCTAAGACACATGCTCCTGACCAGTCTTGGGGGAGCTCTGAGTAAGCTTTGCTCCCACAAATCCAGTACAGTATCTCTGGGGCCTTTCAGTCCGACTCTTTTGTGAGATCCTCCCACACCCCCTGTAAATTGGTGAAATTAGAAAAAGGGTGTTGATCAGGCTCCTGTACATTGCTATTCCCCCACCAAGATGTCCTTTTTGAACTATCGTTGTAATACTGCTGTCCTAGGCAGGCCATTTCTCCTACATTGGTTTTATACAGGGAGCCTGACCTGGCTATACAGTATTTCCCAACTATTGATGTTTTCAGATGTCATTCTGATTTTACTCGCTTGGAGGGCTTTTCAGAGACGGCATTTTATGACATATTGTAATCCATCTCCCGGGCTTCCCAAGGCCACTGGTCCCCCATTTTAGTTCCCCCACACACATAGCAATTCAATAGCTTTAAATTATCAGCTCTTTTCTCTGCCAATTCTATGAACAGATTCTTAGTGCTGGGGGTATCTCTATGCCTGTGCCAAGCTCTTCATAGAGGGAATGGAATACTTGGTGAGTGGCACTCTTGGCAGTTTCTGTTTCCATGGATATGTGTACAATTGTCCCAGGGTCTGATCCCTTTCCATATGTGTTGACTCCGAAGTTACTGCTCCATTGTGTTAAAAATGTAGTGGGGTTGTATATGGTGAAGTTTACATAGGTGCAACACCCTACTGAACAGTTAGAAAGGCCAGGCAGGGACTGCAGAATAGCAGCCTGGGTCTTCTTTCCCCATGTTCCCCAACTGACACACCCCAACAGGGGACAATAGTTCCAGTCCTTGTTATGACAACTTGCTCCCAACCGCCCTGAACAGATGTATCTGTCGTTTGTACTCTCTTTCCCATCCTAATCCCCTGCAACCCCTCCTGGGGAAGCCATTGAGGTTAATGGCAGAGCACACATCAAAAACCAAGCTCGCTGCTATATTGGGGTTGGTTATCAGAGTCTGGTTTATCAGCTTGCCTGTGGAGCCAAAGCTCAGAATGGCTAACCATGTTTTGGTGGGTGCATAGGTGGGGTTATAACAGGTTACCTGGTCTCCTGCAGTGTGCATTGAATAGGTGGTTTCATTATGCATGCAGATGCCAGTTACCACGCCTTAACATTTGTGATATGAATGCCACAGCAACATTTTAGTGGTTATGAGGCCTATGATAGTAGTTTTAAAACACGGGTTACATGATGAGCCCCCTATGGGCATGGCCAGTATTATCACTATGGTTAGTGGAAAGCTAATTATTAGCATTTCTAAAAAAACATCTTATCAGTCAATATTCCCAGCTTCGGCTGTGCGTTGACCAGTCAGCTTCTAACTGGAGCAGAGCTAGCAGATATCAGATGGACTATTCTTCCACCCTGTGTTGACCTAACAGCTTCCAGGTATGTATGCCGGCCTGACAGCTGAGTGGGGTAATCAATCCAGGGGGTCACCTCGGCCCCTTAATGGCTGTGGGGGTTGAAAGTAGGACAGTATAAGGACCTCTGCATTTTTGCCCTAGGGTGGTTGTGTTCCACTCTTTCACCCACTCTGTATCTCCTGGCCTAAAGGGGTGGACTGGATTAGACAGACTTATGGGGGAGCTTCTCTTGGACCCATTTCCCTATGTCCAGCATATTCTCCCCTAATTTCTGTAACAGTTCACGGTTCACCACCCCCCCCCCCCATCTTTTCTGATGTCTTCCTTGATGGGTGGTGGCCTACCATATAGTACTTCAAAATTGGACAATCATGTCCTCTTTGTTGAAGTACTCTGAATTCTCAGCAGAGCAATGGGCAGCATCAAGGTCCACTTCATTTGGGTCTCCTGACAGAGTTTGGTCAGTTGCGATTTTTGCGTGCTATTCATCCTTTCCACTTTTCCAGAACTTTGAGGTTGATATGCAGTGTGTAGTTTCCAGTTGATCTTGAGTGCTGTTGCTAATTCTTGGAGGCACTTGTGAACAAAGGCTTGGCCATTGTCTGAGCTTATGGATGAGGGGATTCCATGTCTGGGGATAATTTAATGGAGCAGGCATTTGACCACTTCCTTTGTAATCTCAGTTCATGTGGGCCAGGCCTCTACTCAGCCCGAATAGGTGCAGACGGCCATTAGCAAATATTTGCATCCTCCTGAGGGAGGCATTACAGTGAAGTCAACCAGTAATTCTTCCATCGGTGAGGCTCCTACAGCTTGTACTATGGGAATTTGCACAGGCCCTAGGTTTGCCCTGGGGTTGTTTCAGGCACATTCTATGCATCTGCTGGCTGCAGCTTGTGCCAGTGTGGGTAACCGGGAAATATAAAAATGTCTCTCTAGGGCCTTTTCAATGGCAGTCTTGCCTATGTGTGCCCCCCTGTGGAATTCTGTCACTAACTCAGTTGCCACTGCAGCTGGGATAACAATTCTTCCATCCTGCAACTGGTACCACTGGTCTTTCGTGTACTTTCCAGGTTCAGTCTCTATCCATTCTTGTTCTGCCTTTGTGTAAATTGGATCCCATTCAGAGAGTGGTACTGGGAACAGGGGGGCCATTATATGTTGTGGGGGCCGCTGGAAAGCTTAATCCAGGGTTGCTCAGTCTGCAGTCCTGTTGTCTCTAGCTATCTGGGAGTCTCCCTTCTGATGGCCTCTACAGTGGACCACTGCAACTTCGGAGGGGTCCCATACTGCTTACAAGAGTTTCAGTATTTCTGTCCCATGCTTGATGCTCTTCTCTCCAGATGTAATGAGCCCTCTTTCCTTATACAGGGCTCCGTGAGCATGGAGAGTCCAGAAGGCATACTTAGAGTCCACATAAACATTCAGTCTTAGTCGGCAGCGAGTTGTAATGCCCTGGTTAGCACAAATAGTTCCGTTTTCTGAGCAGTAGCTGCAAGAGTTAATTTATTCTTCCTGTCTCCAACTTCCTCTCTCATGTCTCTAGCAGACTGACTGCATACCTCACAACATTTGAACTTCGGAATGAGGGAAAAAAGGGGAAAAGAACTGCAGCACGCGCCGCGGTAAAATATGGGCATAGCCAATCGCGTAGCAGTGGGAGGGGCTTAAGGTACGAGGTTAAACAAAACCCAGGCTTCCTTGTACCCATAAAATATGCTTTGATTGCTTTGTCTGAGCCTACCTTAAAGAAGAACTTCATTAAAATAGTCAGGGACTGCATAGCAACCAGCAATTGTCAAGACAATGAAGACTTTAGTGAGAAGTATGTAATGTACAGTCTTGTGTATATAGTGCAGGAGTATGTAACATATAGAATGCAGGGGACAGGAGTACATAATGTACAGAATGCAGGGGACAGGAGTATGTAATGTATAGAACGCAGGGGAGAGAAGTATGTAATGTACAGAATGCAGGAGACAGGAGTATGTAATGTACAAAATACAGGGGACAGGAGTGTGTAATGTACAGAATGTAGGAGACAGGAGTGTTTATTGTACAGAATGTAGGAGACAGGAGTGTGTAATGTACAAAATGCAGGAGACAGGAGTGTGTAATGTACAGAATGCAGGGGACAGGAGTGTCTAATCTACAGAATGCAGGGGACAGGAGTATATAATGCATACAATGCAGGGGACAGGAGTGTGTAATGAACAGAAGGCAGGGGACAGGAGCGTGTAATGTACAGAAGGCAGGGGACAGGAGTGTGTAATGTACAGAAGGCAGGGGACAGGAGTGTGTAATGTATATAATGCACGGGAAAGGAGTATGTAATGTATAGAATGCAGGGGACAGGAGTGTGTGATGTACAGAATGCAGGGGACGGCTCCATCCATTCCCCCCCCATCCTTGCTCCACCCACCACCCCGATCCAGTCCCAGCTCCATCCATCCTCCAATCCCATCCCAACTCTATTTGTTCCCTGATCTCATCCCGGCTCTCTCCACCCCCCCCCCCCGATCCCATCCCAGCTCCATCCATCCCCAGCTCCATTCACCCTAAATTCCCACTCCAACTCCATCGACCCCCCCCCCACCCTAGCTCCATCCACCCCAAATGCCCACCCTAGCTCCATCCACCCCCACACGCACCCCAGCTCTATCCACCCACACACCCACCCTAGCTCCATCCATCCCAAACATGCATCCCAGCTCTATCCACCCCAAATGCTCTCCCCAGCTCCACCCACTCCGGTCGGTCAACAGTCTCTGGATCTAGTGTTCCCTGCAGGGGCCACTGCGTTCCATATCCGGTCTAGTCTTTGTCATAATGTTTCTAGTCTTTTAGGACTCAGTTTACAACCTTTACAGAATCCCTTCCTGTAGATTTTTTTTTTTTTTTTTAAATCAGAAACAAAGTTTATTGAACAAAATTGAAAATTCACAGGCTTCAACACAGCAAGCTCTCTTGCAAAGAGAGTATAGGCAATCAAATAACAGATACATGACATCCCCAAAAGAGTGCATTCCCATCATAGAAAGTATATCCATACACCCGATCATGGTAACAGAATTACACATCCAGTACCCTCTCCACATTCTGCAATCAGAACATGTAGGAGACTATTGCAATAAGCGATCCATGATAAGATCAGCAGGAGCCAGGCCCGGTTGTGCCAGCCACCCAGCCCAGATTTTGTCATATCTTAGCGGGACACCTCTATGCTGATAAATTAGGCGTTCATACCGTAGGGTAGCGCCCACTGCCTTCACCCACATCTCCAGTGAGGGAGGGGACGGAGACGTCCAGTGCTGCAAAATAAGTTTCCGGGCCTGAAAAAAAGACCTCGACAACGCTAATCGCACGTTGACATCAGGCGAATAGTCTTCCACCATGCCGAGGAGGCACGGCTTCGGATCCACCGGCACAGATAAGGAAAATGCAGCGTTAACAGTCTGGACCACCGCCGTCCAATACCTGTGGAGCTTGGGGCAGCGCCACAGAAGGTGAATGAGGTCTCCATAGTCTCTACTACACCTGGTGCACAAGGAGTCAGTTCTAAGACCCATCCTGTAAAGGCGGAGGGGGGTGCGGTGCACCCGGAGGAGTATGTAAAGTTGGGAGAGTCGCTGCGCAACGCCAAGGGAGCATGTACGCACCGACTCCAAGGCCTCATCCCACTGATCATCACTGATAACCCCAACATCCGCCTCCCAATGAGATTTTGCAGGGCTAGGAAATTTCTCCAGGTAATCCGATAGCAGCATAGAGTAACATTCCGATATAAACCCCTTAGTCGTAGCGCAGCGTCTCATCATAGTAAAGACTGGAGTCGGGGACAGTTCCGGGCCCAGCAGGGAGGGCTGAGCTCGGACTGCATGCCGCAGCTGCAAATACGAAAACTGCATGCTCGGAGGCAGGTCATAGACTGCACTAAGCTGGGCAAAGTCCAGCAAGCGTCCCCGGAGGAACACCTGCTTGAGGTGAGTAATTCCCCGCGCTCGCCAACTCGCCGCACATGGCAGCTTGGCCAGCTCCGGATAGGTCAAGTTATCCCATAGTAAACTATATTCGGTAAAGCCGGTAACCCCCTGCAACTGTTTCGCCTTCGACCATATTTTATGCATTAATCTATAGGTGGGAAATAATTTGTTAGATTTCAGAAAGAGCTGCGAATCTAGTGCCTCCGGGACCCCGCGCGCCGCAACCTCATGAAGTACAACCTGAACCGTAGAATCCCCATCGCCCCTGTCCCCCCCACAGAGGGCCTTTACCGAGTGCTGCAACTACGCCGCCAAATAGTAAATCCAAGGGTTAGGAAAGGCCAAGCCTCCCCTATCCTTGGGCCTGTATAGTTGTTCAAGGCGTATTCTGGCTACACCCGACCTCCACAACAAGGAGCGGAAGATGGAGTTCACCAGACGGAACAGCTTCAAAGGAATGACTACCGGGGAATTATGGAGGAAATTCAAAAGTTGGGGCATTAAGATCATCTTCACCAAGTTAGCTCTACCAGCTACTGAGAGCCAAAAAAAAAAAAACAATATGTTGGTGATCTATACCGGGTCACATACCTGGTAATACCACAATCCCGTGTTCAGGAATTACAGCTGATGGGCTATAGGGAAGCAGTTTGGTGACCGTTGGGTATAAAATTGTAATATGAGAAAAAAGATTTGTGGTATGTCCAGCCGGAGCAGGGCATATCCACTGAAAACCAACTAAGGACACTACTGCCAATCAATAAAGTAAAAAAATAATAATTTTATTTAGGCACTTGTGCCTGTGCAATATATGAAAAATATACAGAGGTGACATAGAACACACTGCATAATAACACATTTAAAATCAGTTTAAAAAGTGGAACCCAGCATGTTAAGGACAGAGCATATAACATCCACAAGGGAATTAACCAATATGATGAGCCGGGATGGCTCACAGGTCTACTGACGTGTTGATGAAGCACAAAACCCGGCTAGTAGGTATTTATCCATGTGGATTATACACATCGCCAGGCAAATATCGACCTGTGGGTCAGTATATATGTCTGGTGGTGTGGATGGACCTGCCAAGGATGCATCCGATGCGAAAATCCCTGTGGAGTACTCCTGTGAGAATCAACCTGGTACCTTGTAGATTATCCCTTAAATGGACTGAATTGGGTGTGTGGGCAGTGTCTCAGTCCCGTGATGGAAACCTCTGAGGAAACCGACCTGCCTGTCGGTGAAACGCGTCAGCATGTGGCGTTGTGGCACCCCACATTTTGTGCCCCCTCTACTTTGCAACTCTGCCCGAGTGTCTGGTATCTTGTCGGATGTGTTTTGCGGCTGTTCCCCTTTAAGCGCCCGGCGGACTCAGCTATCGGAAGTGACGTCGGTCACTCCGATCAGGAAGTGGAGATCCCCATGCCGAGGTAGCTAAGCGGAGGGTCTGAACGCCGCAGCGAACCAAAGACCGGACCGGGCAGCGCACACTATTGGGGCTAGGACAGAGCCCTGGACCGATACAAGGTCAGAACAAAGCCTTCATCCGGACCGTATAGATGAAAAACACCTCCAGGTAAACTGTGACCTTACTCTGTGTAACATCACCTCTTCATTTGCCTGCGGAGATACCTCTCACCCGGTGTCGTATACATCACCGGAACCGGCTCTGAAGATTCCACGACAGTGTTCTTTAGTCATCCCCCCTACTCCACCCCAACTGGGGTCTCCTATGTGTTTTCCCCCCCCCCCCTTTTTTTGTGTTGGAGCAAGCAGTGTCTTCTTACCTCCATTCATAGAGGATCATTTCCATCACGGGACTGAGACACACACCCAATTCAGTCCATTTAAGGGATAATCTACAAGGTACCAGGTTGATTCTCACAGGAGTACTCCACAGGGATTTTCGCATCGGATGCATCCTTGGCAGGTCCATCCACACCACCAGACATATATACCGACCCACAGGTCGATATTTGCCTGGCGATGTGTATAATCCACACGGATAAATACCTACTAGCCGGGTTTTGTGCTTCATCAACACGTCAGTAGACCTGTGAGCCATCCCGGCTCATCATATTGGTTAATTCCCTTGTGGATGTTATATGCTCTGTCCTTAACATGCTGGGTGCCACTTTTTAAACTGATTTTAAATGTGTTATTATGCAGTGTGTTCTATGTCATCTCTGTATATTTTTCATATATTGCACAGGCACAAGTGCCTAAATAAAATTATTATTTTTTCACTTTATTGATTGGCAGTAGTGTCCTTAGTTGGTTTTCAGTGGATATGCCCTGCTCCGGCTGGACATACCACAAATCTTTTTTCTCATACTGAGAGCCAAAGTTTGGACCAAATGGCCACCTTGTCCCTGAATCTCGTCAAAAGTGGGAAGAGATTTAGGCGACAATAATCGGTAATGACAGCGGAGATCACCACCCCCAGGGTATTTGAACTGTTGCACTACCTGTACCGGGAAAAAATCAGGCAACCGGGGATCCACCCCCTGGTCCAGCGGCAACAGGGCCGACTTGGACCAGTTGATGGTCAGCCCCGAGAAGCCACCAAACTCCGTTATGATGCGCATCGCTGCCCGAAGGGACGGGCCTGTGTCACCCAGGAGCAGCAACATGTCATCAGCATACAATTGTATCTTTTCCTGCAGTGTCCCGTACTGAAAGCCCACCACCGAGGCACTGGCCCGAACCCTCGCCGCCAGAGGCTCTATGGCCAGAGCAAACAGTAAAGGGGACAGAGGGCAGCCCTGCCTAGTCCCCCTCTCCAGGAGAAACAGTGCCGACTGTTTGCCCCCCTCTCTTATAACCGCTCGCGGGGCCTGGTAAAGAAGGCGAACCCATGCTATGAACGTAGGGCCAAAACCGAATTTCTCCAGCACCGCCCAAAGATACCCCCACTCGACGCTGTCGAAGGGTTTATTAGCATCAAGGGACAAGAGGGCCCGAGAGCCCACATTGTCCGCTCTACTCTGCATATTAACATATAGCCTACGGAGATTAACAGCTGTAGATTTGTTGGGCATAAACCCCGTCTGATCATCATGAACACAGGTAGCCACCACCAGGTTCAAGCGCCGAGCGAGCACCTTGGCCAGAATCTTAACGTCAGATTGTAACAAAGATATTGGTCTATAAGAGCCGGGGTCTACCGGGGACTTTTCCGGTTCTAGAGGAATAGAGCTCAGTATAGAAGCGAACCAACTCCTCCATAATTTGCTCCGAAAAGTTAACCAGGGTGCCCGAGGGCAGTTTAAGGGCCCCTATAGCAGGGACTGCAGGGCGGACATTAACAAGTTTTGCCAGGAGGAGGCCAGTCTGCTCCCCCTCTTCATAAAAAGTAACTTTAGAAAAAAAACGCTTGCGCTCTGCCCTATGCGAAATAAAACTAGTTAGCGCATCCTGGGCAGACAACCAAGCCGCCCGAGATGCTTTAGTGGGTTGGCCAATATACTCCTCCTCTCGATCCCTCACATGTGCAGTCAAGTGAGCCTCCCATTCCTTAGTAGAAGATTTAACCTGGTTGATGACATCTATAAACACCCCCCTAAGATAACATTTAAACGCATCCCATTGAACCAACACATCGGGATAGAGATCATTATCCAAAAAGAATCGGGACATAGCTCTGGGCAGATCACTATCAGGGGGAAAAAGTTTCAACCAGGAGGCATTGAGACGCCAAGGGACCCGAGACAGGGACGACTGAGGTCTCAATTCCAGCCAGCATATCAGGGGGGAGTGGTCAGAAACACCCCTAGGGGCATACTGTATTTTAGACACCGTTGCCAAGGAGAAAGGAGTACCCACACAGAGATCTATGCGGGACAACGACCCATGCGTTTTTGAGTAGCAGGAAAATTGGGTAGCAGCAGGGTGCCGGGTCCGCCACATATCCACCCAAGACATCTCCCCCAGAAAACGGGCCAACGGGGTACCGCGGGTGCCCGGCCCTACACTGGGAGGTGGGTGTCTATCTTTGTAAGGATCCAGCACCCCATTGAAATCCCCCAGCACATACAACAGCGCACGGGGCTTGTCCAAAGTGAATCGCACCAGCTCCCTCAACACATGAAGCGAGAAGGGAGGCGGGACATACACCATAGCAATTACACAGTTACAGGAACAAATAGTACAGTACAAGAATATAAATCTACCCTCCGAGTCACACAATTTAGAAACCTCCTGGTAGTCCACCGATCGATGAACCAAAATACACACCCCCTAGAGAAGGAGGTATGGGTGGAATGGTAAATCTGTTGGGCCCAAGCATACCGTACACAGCCGACTGTGTCCACAGTGAGATGTGTCTCCTGAAGGCCAACAATCGCTGGGTGATACTTGCGCAGAACAGATCTCACCATAGCCCGCTTGAGGGGATCCCCCAAGCCCCGGACATTCCAGGACACTAAAGGTACACTAGACATATTCCATAAAGTGCATAAGTACAGTCAGGGTAAGGAGTGCAATAAAAAAAGTTAGCAAGTACAGCTGCAGCAGGACCCAGCATCCTGGGTCTCTCATAAGGCAGGAAGCAGTCCTCCTCCAGAAGATGCCAGCAGAAAAACAAAAGCGAAGCCTGTGCGTTAAATAAAAGTAGAAACATGTCCCAGAGTCAAGACATCCGGGGCCAGGAAAAAAACAAAAAAGGAAAAAAACAAAACGGTGCCAACATGGCACAGGAAATACCCGAGGAGTAGGCAACGTGCAAACACACTCCATCAGATAGTAGAGTAAGCATCGCATAACTTTGGTATACTTCACCATCACAGGAAATGTAGAGCCATCCAGCCATAACAGGCCAACGGTAAAAGGCCTCCGGTAAGGCAAAGAAAGTCCCCTCCATCAGGAAAGACGCAGGAAAACATCCAAACGGCTAAGGCAACCTCAAGGATCCGCTCCCTCTCGCTGTCGGGCCCGCAAAGACGGTTCGTTAACATCTAGCGACTCGGCAGCCTCGTCCGCGGTCTGGAAAAAGTGGGCTTGCCCTCCGGCAGTCACTCTCAGGCTGGCAGGGTAGAGCATCGCATATGGCAGGTGGACCTTCTGCAGGCGTTGTTTAACTTCGTGAAATTTAGCACGCCTCTTCTGCACCTCCGCCGAGAAGTCTGGATACAGAGACACCCGGACCACATTAAACTTAATGATGGCCTTCTCCCTTGCCAACCTAAGGGCCTTTTCACGATCACGGTAGTGCAGGAGACGCGCCAGCATAGGACGCGGTGCATTGCCCGGGATGGCCCGGGAAGGAGTACGGTGGGCCCGCTCCATAGCAAATAGGAGGGAGAAGGCATCCCTGCCAAAGGTCTCTAGAAGCCACTGTTCCACGAACTCCGTTGTTTTCCCTGCCCTCCACCTTCTCCAGGAGCCCCACGATCCTGATGTTATTACGTCTTAGTCGGTTCTCGATATCATCCGTTTTGTCTTGAACCGCCCTGGCCAGGGACGGAGTTGCCGGGGTCTCGGTAATATTGGAGGGTAATTTGTCCTCAACTTCACTTATGCAGCCCTCCACTACAGTAGTCCGTTCCCGCATTTTCTGGAGGTCATGCCGGAGCAGGGAGACCTCCTCAGTGAGCCCCCCCAGCATCTTCTCCACCTTGCCAACAGAGGCCGTGCATTGCTGCACCGCCGAGAGTATCTGACCCAGGGTGGGCTGAGAATCGCCATCCACCGCATCCCCGTCCATCCCCAAGTCCATATCAGCAGGGGTGTCAGCATCTGGTAAACTGGATGAGGGGTCCGCGTCCAGGCCGGGCGCCAGGGTTAGAGCCGCCCCCCCCGCACCACCAACCTGGGGGCCTGTCGCCTGGGCATAGGTAAGTTTCTGGGCATAGTATAGCATGTCCTTGGTGCCCTCCTTGCGGGGTTTGCCTGACTTACCCCCGGGATCCTTGCCCTTGTCAGTGGCGCGCGGCGTCCCTTTCAACGTGGAGGCCGCGGCGCCATGTTGGATTTCTAGGCCGGCAGAGTCCTCGCGGTTTTTCATGGGTCAGCATCGTGCGGAGCAAGGCACAAAGGGTATCGGAGGAGTCCCCAGGGGGAGAGAAAGGTGTTTGTGCCGGTTAGAGGTAAGGTAGATACCGGAGGAAGGATCGGTGTGCAGGGTAACAGCGGGAGCTCCGTGATGCGCGTCCACTCACATGCCTTGCTTGGCCACGCCCCCCTTCCTGTAGATTTTGATCGTATACTCTAAGGGGGATTGGACTGACTGGTTCTCACCCATTTTGTAGCCCTAGAGAGACATCAAGACAGACACAGAGAGTAGAGTAAGGTTTTGAGAATCTGGTAAGGGGTCCAAGACTCTCCACACAAAGGGGTAATTCAAACTACAATCGCTTTCCCTTATCAACGACTCAAATGCGGTCGCTGACTGAGAACTGCACCTACACAGGGTCCACTATCTCTTCGTTGCCAGGCAACGTCTCATGCACACCATTCACACTGACTTTTGCCACCCAGGATGGGCAATCATCCAACTTGGGGTTTCCCCGAGAGGTTATCAGGCTCTCCTTCCCTCGAATACCGTCGAGAGGTCCTGTCTTACTATTATCCCAACCAAAAGGCAAAGATCTCACCTGGTCCTGAAGTGGAGCTCCAACTGTTTGGTTTGTTCCTGAGTCCAGATTCTGTCATCGTCAGGGAGGTTTCAGAGCAGGCCACCAAGATATAGCATAGTCTCCTAGACAATTAATCCAGTGGCACCTTAGACATAGGCATGATCTAAGGGGCTGGCTCCAGACCGATCCCCACAAGTCACGGTGGAACAGCCACCCATCACAAAGTTACACCTGGTTTCCTGGCCAATGCACCAAGAAATGTAGCAGCAAACAGCTTTTGAGAAACCAAAGATGGAATATTCAGACGTAGACTTCAGAAAAACAAACCTTTTTTTTATTGGCTAGTGAAGTGAACCTAGCCTGGCTCAAGCCCGCTTGCTAAGTTGCCAAAGTAGGCGTGCACATCACTTATATATCGGCAGTTACGTCACAAATGCAAATACAAAAGATATAGATTCAACATTTTCCTTTAGGTAAGCAAAACATACTTCTTTTTATGCAGCTACTTCCTGTAAATTTCTTTTTCAGATTTGCGGTTTTTCACTTGTCTGTTTTCTTTGCTAAAGAGGAAGTCAAGCAGAGGAGGGAGAGTGAAGGGGCTGAAAGTACGCAGCTATACAACTTTTGCCCTTGTAGTTCTACAAACAAACTTGCCAGAATCAACCCTTTTGTTCTACTAACCATCCTCCATGCTAGAAGGCTTTTCAGCTGATGCCCCAGTCTGTGCACCCATTAAAGAGATTTCCCAAATGTTGGGTTGTCCCCAGAAAAATAATAGAGGGAAAATCTTCCAGTGGGGACACTAGTTCTAATGACCTGGGGGTCCCCAAAACAATCTATTAATTTTCAGGGATTTCATCTCACTTCCTGTTTGGCTATGGGACAGGAAGTGAAGGAAAATCTCCTCAATGGGACACAGATGGCAGATAAAAACAGGGGTTATAACTTTCCCTTGCTCTACCCAAAATGAAAAAAACATTTTTTGCCCATAGTTCTACTTTAAGGTTGCTATGGGAAGGGCTGGCTATCATGTGCTATCACTTTGGCCAACCTATGCCACAGCAGCAAGCACCATTAAAAACAATGGCAAAGCTGTGCATTACAAGCAAATTATATTGCTTTAGAAACAAGAGTTTCCATTCCCCTCCTCAGGGAACCTAAACCTGAAAAATGTTAAGAGCTGAGCTCTTTGGGGGATCATTCACTGCAGATGAGATCTCCGGGGTTTTATGTATGAACCCAACCCACAGTCACACCATCTGCAGATTCAGATTAACCCCTTTAAATTCATGACATTTTATTTATTACTGGCTGAAGAGGTCATATGTATATAATTTTTTTTATATCCAAATAAAATAGTTTTATTAAAATAAATACATACAGCCCATAACATTATAGCCAGCTAAATATTCAGTATGATACACATAAACACACAGCAGTAATAACATCTCCATTTTCATAACAGGTTTCAAGAGGATATCATTTCCCGAAAGTTTGGTTCGGATTCCAGAACCCCATTGAAATCAATAGGACCGAACTTCTGTAATCAAAAAACACAATTTTGAAGCCCTAAAACCCAATAAATGCCCCTAAAAAGTGCCTAGGGTTCTGGGTCATGCCCCAGGGACTATGAATCACGCAAAAAAAAAGTTCTTAAAAATTGTCGTTTTTGATAGAGAGCCAATTATTGAAAAAAATATTGAAAAAAAAAGAAAAAAAGATTTCTTTGGATTTAGTGTCTGTTGGGTCTAAAAAGTGTACCTGTGAAGTTTCAGCTCTGTAGCATGTCCAGAACCAGAAAAACAGATTATTTTTCTTAGAATTTCAGTAGCGCAGGGATGATGTTATCCTCCTTTCACACCTGGGCGTTTTTGTTTCAGGCGTTTTTCAGGCGTTTTTTGTGCGTTTTTTTTAACCACCGTATAGGGGTATATATATATATATATATATATGTTGGGGGTGTGTGTGTGTGTTTATATATATATATATATATATATTATATATATATATATATATATATATATATATATATATTGTGAGGGATTATAAATGGACTATTGAGAGTCTGCTGTATGACCAGCCAAGTCTGCCCAACAGTAGGTTGGGGACAGACTTCATTAGATAGGTTCCAGTGTGTGTGAAGGTAGCCGCCCACCGTGGCAAGGATTTATTTTGTTTTATTTTATTTTGCTGGTTTTGACGCTTGCAGTCTGGTGAAGAAAAAATGCATTAATAAACCAAACTGTTGTTTGCAACCAATTCTCGGCTATCTTCTTGTGAAAACGCACCCCCCCAGGGGTCATCCACGCCTACCACCGAGCTAATCCCTCACATATGGTGGAGGTATGCAGTGGGCAGAAGCAGAGATCCCTGCAAAGAACTGCATATGTTGGATGAACTTTGTCTGGTGCACGAGATTGCACAATCTATGTGTGCAGGAGAGAAGATCCTGAAAGAAAAAAAAAACAAAAAAACGTGTCTTAAAGAGACAGCGGTCTCAAAAATTTTGATGAACTTTGTTGTGTCTGGTGCAAGGGACTGCACAAACTGTGTGCGCAGGAAAAGAGATCTTGCAAGAGAGAGAAAAACTACATGTGTTAAAGAGACAGTGGTCTGAAAAATTTTTGATGGACTGTGAAAAATTTGTTTGTGGAGTTATTGAAGATGGGGCGATCCAAACGCCTGAAAAATGCAAAGATAGATGAAATGAGAGACCGGATTCTATGGATGGAGGGGATGTTACCGTCTGAACGAGCCCCATCCATGCCTAAAGAGAGTCTACTAAAGAGGAAGGTTGTTGTCCCTAGCAACACTGATGAAACTGCTATGGAGACGCAGTGTGCTCAGATGAAAAGTAAACTCAAAATGGGGGAGATGCTGAAACAGCGGAGCTTTGCAGCTCAACAAAAGGCTCATCCAGAGAGCATGGCAGGCTGGAAACAGAGACGCCAGCAGCCAATGGAGGCCATCGGTTTGGAGGAAACCGAGTATGTGTGCAGGGCTGAGTTGGATGCCTTGAAATGGAAAATGGAAGAAAAGGAACGAGCCCTGGAGTTGCTTAGGATAGAGCATAGAAACGTGCAGGCTCAGGTGTTCCAGTGGGAAGAATCCACTGCTCTTCTTTTTTCCGAGTTGCACAAACGCAGAGAGACTATAATGGAGAAAGATACCATCCTCATGGAAAAGGAAAGTGAAATTCAGACTTTGCAGAAGCAAAGTATGTGTGATATGTTGGAGTTGCGTAATCAGCTGGAAAAAAGTCTTCAGTGTTTGGAAGCTACAAAAATAGACCTGCAGGGGGCGCAGGAACAGAATGTCGCTCTGAAAACGACATTGTCTCTCAGCGACAACGAGAAAAGTGAAAGAGAGGCTAAATTACTGAGTACGGTGTGTGAGCTCACCACTTTGAGCAATGTGGTAGATGAATTAAGTGCAGACTGTGAAAGTTGGAAAGGTGAAGCCCAACGTTTCCAGCAGCAGTTAAAGGAGAAATAAGCCTGTGTGGCAGAATTATACTCTTATTCCCAGATGCTAGCCAGTGAGGTGAAGGCTCTTATGCAGGGAAAAGGAGATTCGGAACACAAGAGAAAAAAAATAGAGGCACAGCTGCAGGAATCGCAAGTCAAGGTGTCAGAAGTTGACCGAGTGTGTGCTAAGCTGTCAGAGAAGGCAAACCGATTGCAGGTTGAGTTGGACAGTGTCACAAATCAGCTTTCTCAAGCAGACAGCAAATCTAGAGAAATTGCGGAAGATTTTTCTATCTTGGAATCGCAGCTGCAAGACACGCAGGAACTCTTACAGGAAGAGAGGTGTCAAAGGCTGAGTTTGAGCACAAAGCTCAAACAAATGGAAGATGTGAAAAATGGCTTCCTGGAACAATTAAAAGAGGAGGAGGAAGAAAAGAAAAACCTATCAGAGCAAGTCGCAACATTGCAAGCTCAGATAGCGGATATGAAAAAACGCATGGAAGGGGGCGTGGCCGGGATGTAGACGGCGCCGGACGTGTGTTAGCAGAGCTCTCCACCATCCTGATCTTATCCGGCTCCATCCACGGCCCCTGTGCCTCGGATCGCGGCGGTTTTGCCCTCCTCCGCATCGGGCACAGGTGGGGCACGGATGCCGGGGAGAAAATCCCGGGTTTCAGCACCGACCCCGCGGCCTAAACGAGCGGTCCCGCCGCGAGGCGCGAAAGCGGCCGCCGCCATCTTGCAGGTCCAGGCCTCATCTTCTTCCTCTGCAGCCACAGGCGCCCAGGCCTTCCTGAAGTCGGGAAAGATGTCCGCGGGGGCCGGGGACCCTCCTATGGCACAGCCTATGGACTCAGGTACCGGGGGGTCTCTGCCGGGGACCGCTGGTCAGAATGGGGGGTCGCATGGAGGGGGGGATATTACTGCTCCCATACTGGCTGCTATAGACGCCTCAAAAACTGCCCTGATGCTCCGGATTGACCACCTGGCCTCTGAATGTACCCTAATCCGCCATGATCTGGATAAAATCAGGGGGCGCCTGACTGAGACTGAGGGCAGGGTGTCTGAGGTGGAGGATGTTACCGCTTCCCATTCGGCACAAATCATTGCCATGCAGGCCCAGGTGAATGCTTTGGCGGACAAGATGGAGGATGCTGAGAACCGACAGCGTCGCAACAATATCAGGGTGGTCGGCTTGCCAGAGAAGGCTGAGGGATCTAATTCTACATTGTTTGCTGAGAAGTTCTTTTGTGATCTACTCAAATTGCCTCCCCCTCCCCCGACATATGTGGTGGAGAGGGCCCATAGGGTTCCCACGGGACCTCGGCCACCCGGGGCCCCCCCGCGCCCGTTTCTGGTCCGCTTTTTGAACTTCCGTGACAGGGATCGTATCCTCTCTGAGGCCAGGAAGCAGGAGGAATTGCAGTTTGAGAACAGCAAGATAATGTTATTTCCTGACTTCTCTGTGGAAACGCAGAAGAAACGCAGATCATTTACTGAAGTGTGCAAACTCCTGAGAACCAAGGGCCTGAAATATGGTATGATGTACCCGAGCCGCTTGCGTGTGGATTACAAGGGATCTGTCCTTTTCTTCAATTCGGCGGGGGAGGCTGCTGACTGGTTGGACTCCATTTAATTTCCTCTGATGCACCTGCTATCTTGGATGATATGGGGCTCTTGGGGCCCTGCTGCACTGTACTCCCTATTTGCAGCTCCTGTCTACGCACGGTCTGCCTCCTCAATTGCTGCTGGGGGGACATCTACGGTTCCTGTATTGTTGATCCTGCCCTGAAGTTTCCTGGGTTGCCCTGGGCTGGATCCATGCTTCTATTCCTGGGGCTGTGGACTGGTCTACAGGTCATTGGAGCTCTGTGTGCTACACGTTGTTGAACTGACATTTTTCTCCTTTTTTTTGTTTTGACTCTATTTTTCCTCTCTTTAGGTTTTTTTCCTTTTTCCTTTTTTTTGAGGAATGCCTATCTAGCGGCCCCCCCTTTTTTGGGGCTGCCGTTGGTGGACAAGAGTAACGCCGGCTGCGGTTTTTATGTTGCAGCCATGCCTTTAAAATTTTTGCTGGGTTTTGGGATTAGGCTGGGTACCCTGTTGCACTTTTTTTTGTTCCAGGTTTGGGTATCACAGCAGGGATGTTTTTTTGTTTTTGGCTCCAGGCTCCGTCCGGTGGTCACTGTTCTTTTTTACTTATGTGTCTGTATTGCTGAATGTCTGGATGGAGTTGGGGGATCGGGTTGGTCCTCGGGCTGTGCTTGGTCCTCCGGCTCCCTCCTGCTATATGTCCCTCTGCTGTTCTATGGCTGAGCTACTTAAAATCATGTCATGGAATGTGCGGGGTCTCAATGACAAGGTGAAACGCACAGCCATTTTTAGGTACATTAAATCTGTTCAACCGCATGTTATCCTCCTCCAGGAGACGCATTTGGATGGGAGCAGGGTGCTTGCCTTGAAGAGGCCTTGGATTCAGAGGATCTTCAATGCCACTTACTCCACGTATGCCCGTGGGGTGTCTATTTTGCTGGGTAGAAATGCACCCTGCTCGATTCAAAAGGTAATTACGGATCCTGGCGGACGGTATGTTATTGTTCTACTGGAGATTTTTCACCGGCAGGTGGTACTGGTGAGTGTCTACTTACCTCCCCCGTTCCACTCTCAGATTCTGGTGGATCTCCTGGTGACCTTGGCCCCTTATATGCATCTTCCTCTAATTATGGCGGGGGATTTCAATGCTGTTCTGGACGGCGGGCTGGACTCCTCTAACCCGGGTAGACTGTCGTCTCCTGAACTGGTGTCCTGGTCTTCCGCGGCTCAGCTTACGGAGCTGTGGCGCTGGAAAAACCCTGGGGTACGTGGCTACTCCTGTTGGTCTGGGGTGCACAGAACGGCGTCCAGGATAGATCTGGCTTTTGCTAATGGGCCTTGTCTTGCTTTGGTCCAGGATGCTACATATTTGGCGGGTGGCCTCTCTGATCACAACCCACTGCTGTTGACTCTGCGGGTGGGAACGGGTAGAACTAGGGGTGCATGGCGCCTTTCGCCGGGTTGGCTGCAAACTGACAAGGTGATGCAACAGGTGGAGCCCCAGATGCCTACATATTGGGAAGATAATGCCTCGTCCACGGTAGGGGTGGTCCTGTGGGATGCTTTCAAAGCGGTTATGCGGGGTCATTACATCTCTGCGATTAAGGCATCTCGTAGGGAGGCTAATGCTGACAGGGAAGCTGTTCTGCTGGAGGTCCGTAGGTTGGAAGATGAATACTCGGCCACTCCGGGACCGGCGGCCTATGCGGCCCTGGAGGAGGCCAGGAGGCGTTTGGCTTTGTTGGATACTGATTTTGCGCATGCCAACCTTAAACATAGAGCGGAGTCACTTTTTGAGAAGGGAGACAAGAATGGTAAGCTTTTGGCCTTTTTGGTGGCAGATCAGAGGGCTTCGGTAAGTGTTCCGTGCATCCAGTCTAGTTCAGGGGAACTGGTTAGGGACCCGGGGGAGATCTCCCGGGTCTTTATGGATTACTACTCTGACACCTATTCCCCCCTACCTGCATATGACCTGGAGGAGTTGGAGCGCCTTTTATCTGGCTTGCCGGTTCCGGTCTTGGAGGGTGAGGACAGTGCGTGGCTGGACAATGACATCACGTTGAAGGAAATAGAGAGAGCCATCTCATCCTTTCCCTCCAATAAATCGCCGGGCCCTGATGGGTTCCCGGTGGAATGGTATCGGCAGTACTCAGACTCCCTGGCTCCCAGGCTCCAGGCATTGTATGCTGCGTGTTTCGATCAGGGGGCCCTGCCGGGTTCCATGCTCGAGGCGTATGTTGTTCTCCTGCCCAAGCCGGGGAAGGATCGCACCCTGTGTTCCTCCTACCGCCCCATTGCCTTACTCAATGTGGATCTCAAGATACTCACGAAGGTCTTGGCTACTAGGCTGGCGGTGGTCTTGCCTTCCCTGGTGGACATTGATCAGACCGGGTTTATGCCGGGCAAGTCCACGGACACCAACCTTCGACGTCTGTTTACTCATTTGCAGGTGTCCCATGCCTCCGTTGGCACTAGGGTGGTGGTGTCCTTGGACATTGCCAAGGCCTTCGACACGGTGGATTGGGGGTACATGGGGGTGGTGCTGAGGCGCATGGGGTTTGGTCCTAAATTTTGCAAGTGGATTTCCCTTTTGTATTCCTCCCCGCGTATGGCGTTGAAGATTGGATCTACCCTGTCTCCATTTTTTGCAGTAGGTAGGGGGACTAGGCAGGGCTGCCCTCTTTCACCCTTTTTGTTCTCTCTGATGATTGAACCCTTGGCTATTGCGTTGCGTGCATCTCCGGAGGTGGGGGCTCTGGAAGTGGGCTCCATTAAGGAGTGCCTGGCACTTTATGCGGATGATATGCTTTTATTTTTGAAGGATCCCAATGCTTCTCTGCGGGCGGTGTTCAATATCCTAGACACTTTTGCAAAGTTTTCCGGCCTACGGGTGAATTGGGATAAATCCACTATGCTCCCTATTGATCCTGGTGCCATTGCTGCAGCTGATGGGGCGCTACCATTGCAATGGGTGACGGAGTTCACCTACCTGGGAGTCAGGGTGTCGGCGAGGGTGGCGGATTATCTTACTCTGAATCTTAACCCACTGCTGGAGGTCTTTAAACGCAGGGCGGAGGTGTGGCGCGACTTACCTTTGTCGGTTCTGGGGCGCATTAACTTGGTGAAAATGAAACTTCTCCCTGTCTTTCTATACTTCCTTAGAAATTCCCCGGTGTGGGTCCCGCGTTCTTTCTTCCGCCGCGTTCATGGCCTGATAGGTTCCTTTATTTGGGGTACCTCTCCTCCTAGAATTGGTCTGCAGGTGTTGCAGGAGCCCTGGGGTCAGGGGGGATTGGCTTTACCTGATCTTTATAAATATTTCCTGGCTGGGCAGGGGGTGGTGGCGCGACGCTGGCTTGCAGGGGACGATGGGGACTCCGCCACGGTGCTGGAGGCGGCTGTTTTGGGCTCCTACGAGAGTCTTCGCCTTTTACTGCATCGAGGGTCCAGGGCTACATTTCAGCTGACAGGAACGATGCGTTCTACCATCAAAGCCTGGGAACAGATGCAGGTGCTGGTGGAGCCAGGAGCCACTGGTGTTTCCCCGGCCTCCCCATTGTGGTGGAACCCTAAGTTTCCTCATTTTGCCTCGATCCCTGATCCTACCATCTGGGCCGTTAAGGGGGTGAAGTTGCTGGGGGATATTGTCTCTGGTGAGGAGCTGTGCTCCTTTGATGCCCTGAAGGCGCGTTATGATCTTCCAAATGGGTATTTTTTTCGCTATCTCCAACTTCGCCATGCGTTTGTGGCACAATTCGGTTCCTCTCGGGTTGTGCTTAAAGCTTCTGCTCTTGAAACAGCGATACAAGCGGCGGGTATGCGGAAGCCTCTCTCAGAATTGTACAGGGAATTGTTCGCTGTCACTCCGCCTGCTGTACGTAGATGTCGGGAACGCTGGGTGGAGGAGGTGCCTGACCTGGATGGTGATGACTGGGATGATATGTGGAGTTCACCCTTCGCCTACCTGGTCTCTGCGAGGGACCGTCTGATTCACTTTAAATTTCTGCATCGGATTTATTACACGCCGGCGAGGCTGGCACGTATTTATCAGACGGCCTCGGCGGAGTGCTGGCGTTGTTCCCATTCACCGGCGGACTTCAGTCACATCTTCTGGGGGTGCCCGGTGGTCAAGGACTATTGGGCATCCGTCTTAGCTTGTATTGTGGAGGTGGTTAAGATTCCGGTCCCCAGCTCCGTGGAGGTTTGCCTCTTGGGGTTGGTGGATGGCTTAGCCCCTGCGAGGGCCATTCGTACTCTGGTCAGCTTGCTGCTTTTCTATGCGCGCAAGGCTCTGCTCTTACACTGGAAGAGTCCCTTGGCTCCCACGATCCTTTTCTGGAAAGGCTTGGTTAATAAAGTGACTCCGCTCTATAAGGCCACGTATCTCAGTAGGGGGTGCCCCCGCAAGTTTGATAAAGTATGGAAAACATGGATAGACTCTCCGGCCTCGACCTCCGTAGATCAGCTTTAGTGTTTTATGTGCTACTGTTCGGGACTGTCTGGGGGGGGGGGGATGGCCATGCCGGTCGGTGATATATTCCTGTTCATTGTGCTCTAACTGCATGTATAGAAGTCTCTCTATTTTTTTTTTTTTTTTTATTGACTAAGCCATGGGGTTGCTGCTAGTGGGCTCTGTGCTGGACTAATCTATAATGTTCTATGACCTTGTTACTGGATAATTGGAGCAGTCTTGAGGGGTATCTTTATTACTGATGGATGCCTTGTTTTTCCACTGGACGTGCTGGATGGAGCCTGGGGTGGGGGGGGGGGTGGGTGGGGGGTGGTGTGGGAGGGGTTTGACCTGTTGTCACTGAGGGTGGTTGTTGCCCTGCGTGGCATTGTCTTGTCTGTTTTTTGTGTGCAAAAATTCAATAAAAACAAATTTTCAAAAAAAAGAAAAAACGCATGGAAGAAAGCGTTGGTTCATTAGAGTGTGTTGAAGATGTGAAAAAGAAGTTTGATCAGATGCTTGGTGAGGAGAAGACTGTGTCTGCAAAATATGCAGAAGAACGCGACCGTGCAAAAACGGAGGCGCGTAATAACGAGAGCAAAGCCCTGTTCTTGGCTCGCTCCTTGGAAGAAGCTCTAGAGTGTAAGGCTGAACTAGAAAGTGTTAACAAACAGCTGCGTACAGAAATGGAAGAATTGGTCAGCTCCAAGGATGATGTTGTGAAAAGCGTTCAGGAGCTAGAAGAGTCTAAGCGAGCCTTAGAACAGCAAGTAGAAGAGATGAAGATTCCGTTGCAGGAACTGGAAGAGGAATTACAGGCAACAGAGGATCTGTCCCAAAGAGGGGATAGTGTGCCTGATGCAGTTTTTAAAAGGATCAGTGTTTTGGGGTCTGTCCTGAGTGAGTCTCAGAAATGTGATGACATGTGGTTTGAATCACCCCTTTGGAATAAACCGTTCCTTCAAAAACTTCAAGCATTGGAAAATGTATCATTAGAACTTCAGCAAACAAAGGAGCTGTGTAAGAAATGTGATGATTTCTCAGTTCAGGCTGAAAACCTAGTGGAGAAAACTAAAGCGGAGAAAACTAAAGCAAGTGATATAAATCTGGGAGAAAAAAGCAAACGCCACCTAGTGGAGAAAACTAAGGCTGTTGGTGAAAACGTGAAGCAAATGAATTTCAAGTGCCTTTCAGGGAATATTTCCAAAATGGAACTGGTGAAAGACAGGTGGGAATGTGTCTCCTCTCTGTGACTACACTCCCAGATTTACCTGACTTCCTGTCACAATATGTGTGTGTATATATACATATAAATATATATACACACACACACATATATATATATATATATATATGTATGTATACCCCTAACCCAGAATCTGCATAGTGGCATAGTGACATGGCAGAGTTCGGTTCACCCTAAACTACACTACGGTCACCCTGACATGGCAGGGTTCGGTCACCCGGACATGGCACAGTCAGTTCACCCTAAACTACACTACGGTCACCCTGACATGGCAGAGTCAGTTCACCCTAAACTACACTACGGTCACCCTGACATGGCAGAGTTCGGTCACCCTGACATGGCAGAGTCAGTTCACCCTAAACTACACTACGGTCACCCTGACATGGCAGAGTCAGGTCACCCTAAACTACACTACGGTCACCCTGACATGGCAGAGTCAGGTCACCCTAAACTACACTACGGTCACCCTGACACTTAAAGGTATCCCTACAAAAACTAGATTATTGAATCTAACTATAGTGGTATATAGTACCCTAACTATAATGCATATCCCTTTCCTCACACTAAAAGAACAGCTCCATACAGCAGAAGATAATTGCAAAATGACACTGGAGCTTTACAAGCAGCAGGAGAAACACAAATGCTTCCACTCTCTTCCACAGCCTCTGTATTACAGTGCTAGAGGTTTGGTGGGGCTATGTTATATACTGGGGGGCGTATGGGGGGTGTATTCACTCCTGATTTGCCTCTGGACCTCATAGTCACTCCAATCACATTCCTAGCAGACTCCTGCCCCCTCAATTGGCTTGTACTGACGTTTCTGGGCCAATCACAGGCTTTAACAGCCCAGTTCCTGTCCCATTGCATTTTGGGCGGTTCTGGTGGCCGAATTCCGAACTTTTACCACAAAAAGTTCGGAATTCGGCCAAATTTCGAACACCCAATGTTCGGGTCGAACCGATGGTCGACCCGAACCGTTCGATCATCCCTAGATATCATCCCATACATACTTTTCAACAAATCTCAGAACCTTATTATACCACAATACCAATGCAATGCAATCAGTTATTCTTTGAGTCATCATTGTCTGGCATTCATGCCAAGCAGCCTGTCCATGACCAGATCTGTGGGGGCGAACCCAGGTACATCCAGCCATGGGTCCCAGAGATTTTCGAAATTTGTGAACATCCCCTATGCTGATAAATAACCTTCCCCATCCGGAGAGTTTTACCAACAGCAGTGATCCACTCTTTGACCGTAGGAGGACTCTCTGACTTCCAATGCATCATTATCAACTTGCGAGCTAAAAATGGGGTTCTGACAATTGCCTCTCTAGTGTACTCGTCCCATTCACATTCATATAGTAAATTTAGCAACCAGGGTTTAGAGTCTAAAGGGATAGAGATCTGAAATATCCTGTTGAGAGTGTCCACTACTCCCTTCCAATAGGAATGTCATATATATATATATATAATTAATCATTGGTAATGGAAGGATTTATCCTTTTAATAACAGCTCCCCTACATGCTTTTCCAATACATATAATTTTTAAAAGAATAGGGAGCTCTGAGCCAAGCTAAACATTTACAGAAACGTGGCAGATCTGTTTACAAAAGAGTGCAATAGTTAAGTTCCAAAGTATTAGAATTAATTAAATTACCACTAGAATAATTAACACTTCAATTAATCACGCGCCTCAAAGGATGCCCTGCTAGCTGTCTGATTTTATCAGTTCTTACTAATTGCTGCAAACGTTGTAAAGCTCTGAAAACAAATATTATTTGTCTTGCGAGACTTACATGAATTAGTTTCACTTTACAAAATTATAGCGAAGCAATGCACTAGTGTAGTGGAGAAAGTAAATAAAATTTTATAAGATTTTTATTTTAAGAAAAATATTATCTACAACTCTTTATTTTATGTTGGGGTTCATGGTAATGGTGACAAGGTGTCTACAGTCTAAAACAATGCTTTCTTTAACCACTTTACGACTGCTCACAGTAATATTACTGCGGCAGAGTGGCTCGTTATCGTCTGACGACGTAGTACTACGTCGTCAGACACTCCCCCTTCTGGGCGGCGCTTGCGCGCCGCCGGAGGCTCGCTCCCGCTGTTTTCATTCACAGCGGGAGCCGGGCCAGGGGAGGAGCAGCGGCGATCGCCGCTGCTCTTACCCGATCGCCGGGGATCGAGTCTGGAGATCCGCCCGCTGTGTGTAAACACAGCGGGCGGATCTCCATAGTGACAGGGAGTGACAGATCGGACTGTTCAGCATAGCTGGACATCCGATCTGTCCATGACTCACTCAGTCACCTCCCCCCCTACACGTCAGTAAGCACCAGGCATACATTAACCCCTCCCTCTCCAATAAAATTAACCCCTTCCCTGCCAGTGTCATTTTTACAGTAACAGTGCATATATATAGCACTGATTACTGCAGTAATGTCACTGGTACCCCCAAAAGTGTCAAAAATGTCAGTCAAGGGTCCGATCTGTCCGCCGCAATGTCGCAGTCCCGCAAAAAAAATCGCAGATCGCTGCCATTACGCGTTAAAAAAAAAAACACCAAAAATGACAGAAATCTTTCCCTTTGTTAGTAAACGCAATAACTTTTGCGCAAACCAATCAAAATACGCTTATTGCGATTTTTTTTACCAAACATAGGTAGCAGAAAACAAATTGGCCAAAAATTTTTAAAAAAATTGGTTTTTACATCTTTTTTTGGGGGGAATTTCATATAAAAAAATGTAAAAAATATTGTTATTTTTTCAAAATAAACGCTCTTTTTTTGTTTATAGCGCAAAAAGTAAAAATCGCACAGGTGATCAAATACCAAGAAAGCTCTGTTTGTGGGAAAAAAGGACGTAAATTTCGTTTGGGTACAGCGTCGCACGACCGCACAATTGTCAGTTGAAGTTGCACAGCGCCGAATCGCAAAAAGTGGCCTGGACGGAAGACAGCAAAATCCTCCGGTGGTAAAGTGGTTAAGATATAGGCCTGCTGCTTAGATCCAGATACAATAGTTCTTCATGACTGATGTATTGCCGATTTTCCATCTGTCATGACCTTTTGAGACTAATGCCTCGTACACACGCATCGATTATTGGCTGGGAATTTTCGGCCAACGTCCGATCGGCCGATTTTCGTCTTGTTAGTATGATGCTTTCGACAACCGACTCCGACTTTTCAGCCGAAAAAAATCTGGTGTGCAGGCTATAAAATTTTTGTTGGCCATCAACACAACGGCCGATTTTCCGTCAGTCAGTACAGTTTTCAGCAGACAAAAATCTGATGAGCAAGACTGGGCATGCTCAGAGAAGAAAAAACACACGGAAAGTAAACCAGCACATGACATCACTTCTGAAGTAGATTTTTGTAGGCACATTCCAACCAACAAAACACCACTCTGGACAAAAGTCGGACGATCGGTCGGCTGATAATCGTTGCGTGTATACGAGGCATAAGGGCTCTTTCACACGGGCGATTCGATCAGAACCGCCTGTCAGTTTTTTAGGCGGATCTGATCGGATCCTCCATGCAGCTCTATGGGGCAACGGACGTCAGCGGAGACACCTCCGCTGACACCCACTGCCATCCGTATCCGATCCTGTCCGTGAAATCTGGACGGATGGAAACCCTATATTTCCATCCGTTCAGGGATCTGATCGGATGGGAGCGGACAGGCGGTCCGCTCTCATCTGATCCCCCATAGAGAGCAGCGGGAGCTGTGACACCTCCCTCTCCGCACTGCAAGCGGAGACGGAGCTGTCATCCGCCGGCTCAGCGGGGATCGGCGGATCCATCCCCGCTGAGCAGCACGGATCTGCCTACGGAGGCGGACCGTGTGAAAGAGCCCTTACTCCTCGCCTAACCCCACTTGTGTAAATAAGACACAACCACTTAGCATGGGTTTAAATGGCCATAGCAGCCTTTTATAAAAAAAAATAAATAAATAAATAAATAACAAATATTGCTTTAATGACATTTCATGAAAAAAAATTCTGAGGTTTTGGAGGCACGTGTGGTCCACCAAATCGGCTGTATCAAGCACCAAATTCCATACCACGGCCCATTCCAGCCGCAATTACACTGGCTCGGGGACAATTAGTTACCACATTACTACCCGATACAGCCCAAATACCGATATTAAGTTATTGACATCACTTAATCGGGAAGGTACACCCATACCAGAGAGAGGCCCAACCCATTATTCTCTAAAGACTTTTTTGACAATGCCCGCCTTCAAAAACCCTGAGACCCCTGCCCACTTCTATGACTCCATGGACTCCCTTGCTTAGAGTACTGCAAAAGAAACATACCCCCCGACACCACAAGGACAAAGACATATGAAGAGAAGGATAAACCGATCAAACAGTAGCAATGAAGCTGTGGCCCAACCCACTTTCGTGTTTGAGCATTCAGGCTTATAATGATGGTCACTGGTCCAGAGTATCCACAACAGGAATCGCACCAGCGCAGTCAAAAAAAGCTCAGCAGCATATGGGGAGGAGAGAACATAATCCCAATAGCGTGATACCGTTTAAAAGGGTTTTATTGAATAAAAATAAAACATAAGGTAACACACTCACATGTCTTGTATGTCATCAAACGCAAAAAAACAGTCACGAATAGGAGAGGGATGCCCTTCGGGAGATGATGTCCAGGCTCCACGCCGTGGACGCCGCGCCTTCTGGGTAATCCGAACTCCTCTTACACAACCTGGCGTGACCAGGCGGTGTAACCAGGTTGTGTAAGAGGAGTTCGGATTACCCAGAAGGCGCGGCGTCCACGGCGTGGAGCCTGGACATCATCTCCCGAAGGGCATCCCTCTCCTATTCGTGACTGTTTTTTTGCGTTTGATGACATACAAGACATGTGAGTGTGTTACCTTATGTTTTATTTTTATTTAATAAAACCCTTTTAAATGGTATCACGCTATTGGGATTATGTTCTCTCCTCCCCATATGCTGCTGAGCTTTTTTTGACTGCGCTGGTGCGATTCCTGTTGTGGATACTCTGGACCAGTGACCATCATTATAAGCCTGAATGCTCAAACACGAAAGTGGGTTGGGCCACAGCATCTGGTGAGTGGGCAATTCTCCTCCCCCCTTGGAGCACGGTGGTGGTGGTGATCCTTTTGAGAAACACGTCTTCGTACATTATCATCCCAGGAGATAGAGTGAAGGATTATGGACTGTTTGAGTCATTTCTGAACTTTTTCCTGCTGCCTATGTGACATTTATTGCATTTCGGACTTTTGTGCAGTGGGCACAGTATTTTTTTGGCACTTGCTTCTTGACAAGTTTGCGCTACTATATATATATAGGGATATTGCTGAGTATCTATCTATTATATATCTTTCTCCATATGTTTTAGTTAAGTAGCTGCATAGCCAATTTATTTATTGGTGAGTGGTCCTCATTTGAAGCGCTTGGGATAGCTTATACCTTTATTTGGTTTTCGTTGGGCATTTAAGCTGTCATATTATATAGTAGCAATGAAGGGAGGGAGGGTGGACAAAGCTTCTCTACGCTGACCAGTCTCCAAATGACCCTTCAATCATGTCTCCAACTATTAGGCCTCTAGTGCCCCACCCTGCCACACCCTGCTCTCGTCCAATCATGTAAACCTGCATTCTTTTTGACCACTTCACTAAAACTGCCTAACAACAGCCTGAACTGCAAACTCAGTCATGTAGGCCCTCCTCTTATGCTAACCATCAAGATCCAGGCCTATACTTGACTGATGTATTGCTGATTTTCTGGCTGCCATGACCTTTTCAGACTTGCCTTACCCCACTTGTGTAAATAAGACACGGCCACTTGGCATGGGTTTAAATGGCCATGGCAGTCTTTTATTACCAAAAAACCATAACAAATACTGATTTAATTACATTCCATGAAAACAAACTTTACCAGGATATTGTACATAACTTTCTCTTCTCTAAAGTCCCAGGTTTTGGAGGCATGCATTGTCTACCAAATCGACTGTATCAAGCACCAAGTTCCATACCATGGCTCCCACCTGCAATTACACCGGTTTGGGGACAATTAGCTACCACATTACCACCCGACACAGCTCAAATACCGATATCACCTTACTGACCTCAATTAGTCGGGAAGGTACACCCATACCAGAGATAGGCCCAACCCATCATTCTCCAAAGACTATTTTGACCATGCCCGCCTTCAAAAACCCTTAGACCCCTGCTACAGTCGCCCAAGTGTGAAACCTTACAGTTGGGCGGCCCGCCACAAACAAAAAGCACATGGGAGAACCTGCAAGCTCAAGAACCACATATCTATTCCTATGGCATTCAGGTAAAGCCCATTCCCCCTTAAATAGAGCCAGGTGTCACCTTCCAACTCCAAATGACGCACCGTTAGGACGCTGTTTTTGACAAAAAATGTAGCAACCTCTCTACTCACTTTTATCCTAGCGTTATTGAGCTTGGCCACGGATCGAGCCAGATGGCAGGTGGATCTACCAACAATATCGGACCATACCAAAATGGTGTCCGGAAAAAGGACCTCAATCGAAGAAAATCCAACTTTATGTCCCGGATCAATTCCCGTGTAGAGTGGAGCCCGAGATCATTGCCCCCAATGTGCAATAATAACACGTCATGGGAGCTATCCCATCTCGAGTAACGATGGACCTCTGGCAGCACAGAGACCACAGCATGCCCGGGACCCTGATCCACCTCACCCTTGCTGCGCTGCTTGGGAAGCCCAACTGCCTGCCTTCTGGTCTGACTGCAGCCCTCTTGGCACCCCAAAAAACGTAGGAGTGGCCAAGTATCCACGCCAAACATTCGTTTTCTGAAAAATATTTTCTAAAAACTGAAATAAACTGAAACCTTGACAACCCCGAACCGTCGGCGTGTAACAAGAAAGACCCAGGCCCCTCCTGCCTAAGTTTCAACCAAGAGGTCACGGCATTACCCAGGCAAGAAGCAGAATATGGAAAACTCCCAAGCTTGATATGAGTCCCGCGGCCCAACTGATCAGTTTATGATCTGTGAATGAACAAAAAACCTTGTCTCCTTGAACCATGACATCTGAAACCACCAGCCCTCCATTGGTATGGGTGAAGGGACTCACTCAACCATGACATCTGCCAAACCCAAAAGCCTGATCAGAAATGCCAAACCAGCCATTTTGTGGTTTAGCGAGGAAACAGAAACACCTTCCTCAAAGTTTTTACCAATGAAGTACAAGACATGCAACCAATCTTCCTCTTGAAAGCAACCATCCACCAAACTTACCAATCTGTGCCATTCATGCTAGCCCGTTAGTATGATGACAAAGTGGAAGAGCAAACTGACTGTCAAATCAATCCAGCTACAGTGGCAAGGCAACATTCCACAAATGAATGGGGCAGGGAATTCAAAGCTGCTCCGCCTCTAGAGCCAACTGACAGAGTTTGTCCCACTGCAAGAAAGAGAGGGCATCAGCCACTGTGTTATTGACCCCAGGCACATGGACAGCATATACAAATGCATTTAAACTTAGACATTGCAAAACGAAATGCCTAAGCAAACGCACTACAGGCGGATACGAAGCTGCAATAGTGTTAATGGTATGTACGAACCCCAAATTATCATAGTAGAACCGTAATTCCCGGCCAGGGCCATCTTACCGAATGGGCATGCCGGGCAGTTGCCACTTGCCTGGGGGGGGGGCCACACCTGCCCAGCAATCCAGCCCCAGCCAAGCATTATTCAGAATTCCCGTGTACATCCTGCCACCGAACTTAGCAGGTGGCAAGCGCCTGTCAGCCCTCTGCTGCTTTCAGGCCACTTGGGCCGTAAAGTGGGAGCCCACAACTGCAGGAATACCTGTCCGCCTCCACGAGATTAGGCACACACAGAACAATCGAGTCTGACTCTCATCTGTGTGTGTTCTAGGACCCAGCCACTGAACTTGGAAGCTGTCAGTAGCCTGCCACTGCTGCACCAATAAATATCGCCTTATGGATAATTTGCATTTTATTGTCGTGGGTGATTGTGTAGGCAGGGCCCCAGTGTACTGCATTGCCCGGGGCCCTTTAATGCTCTTAGATGGCACTGTTCCTGGCCCCATAGTTCAATAGACATCACTATGAGGAACAATTCCAGTAGCATCAGATTGAACGCAGAACTCCTCCAGGACTCCGGTCATCGCTCCGCGCTCCACTGGCCTTGGAAATAGGCAGCATATCCCACCGAACCTGCCCCATCTGTGAATACTGTAGGTCCAAATTACAATTGGACACCGCTGCCTCCATCCACAGAGACCACCCATTATACTTGTTGAGGAACATCGACCAAACCTCCAAATCTTCCTGATGTTTCCCGTGCAGTCTCACAAAATGGTGTGGGGCTTTTGCCCCAGCCGTGGCTGCCGCCAAGCTTTGTCACAACTTTCGACCCATAGACATCATGCGGCAGGCGAAGTTGAGCTTACCCAGAAGAGACTGCAGAGATCGTAATTGCAATTCATTGCTACTAATTGCACTCAAAACTGTCCCCCAAAGATCTTCCAGCTTGTTGGCTGGCAAGCGGCATTCCATCCTGATTGTGTCGATGATGATGCCCAGAAATTTCAGTTCCTCGGTTGGACCTTCGATTTTATCCGAAGCCAATGGACCCAAAAACCTTGAACACATGTTGGATCATTGCCAATAAAGTCTGGCAAGTCCGAGCCCCTGGACGACCTATAACCACAAAATCGTCCAAGTAATGGATGATTGACTTCAGACCCAACAAATCCCGCACCACTTATTCAAGGAAGGAGCTAATCATTTCAAAAAGAGAACAGGAAATGGCTCAACCCATAGGCAAGAAGCATTCAAGATAAAATTGATCCTGCCAAATGCAACCTAACAGATGTAAACACTGAAGGGGGCTCCCTTTTTTGCTTTTGAGGCTGAAGGGTCCCTAATGGGGTTCCCAGTGTAGTGGCTAACCCTAGGGGTCACCTCAGGACTGAGGTGCTCAGGAGGCCATGACCTCCTAGCCTGTGGATGAGTGGGGGGCAGGTGTAGCAGTGAACCTGCTTCGACCCCTGCAGTATACCTGACAGCTGGTATTGCAGTAACTCATTCGCCACTGCTGCTGCTTTGATTTGTGAGAGCTTGCTCTCAATGTCTGCCATGACTGACACACAAAGCTTCTCTACGCTGACCAGTCTCCAAAGGACCCTTCAATCACGTCCCCTACTAGTAGACCACTAGTGCTCCACCCTGCCCCATCTTGCCACACCCTGCTCCTATCCAATCTTGTAAGCCTGCATCCCATTTTTTTTTTTTTAAACAATCTTTATTTTCAATTTGCGACAAAATCACATAATACAAACAGTAGAAAAGGAATAAGAGAAACAAAAAAATAGACATCAGTCAAAGAAATGGATGCCTAGGGTGAAAAACAAACAGCACCAAGCACCCAGAAGCATAACTGCTCTGTACAGAAAACATATTGTTGAACAACAAGAGTGTGGGGCTTATATCCTAAGGGCAAGAAGCACGCTGCCGGACACCAGTGGTAAACATAAAAACTCGAGTGCCTAGGCGGCTAAGTGGGCAAAGAATAGCACCCCATTGGGGTCCTCTGTCGGGGCATGTCCAGAGAGAGGGGGGCCAAAAAAGCCTCCAACAAACCGCTCTCGGGGCAGGCGTCCCAGCCAAGGACGATCGCACAGGTCATCCCACCACCCACAGCACTTAAGACAGATATCCCCCAGGGGATGTACGACCAGGAGGGTCAACAGTCACAGCCCCGGCAGCATGCTTGTCACAGGGCATACATAACTTATGCAGAAGGCATTACTCAGTCGGAAAGGAAGGCAAGAGGAGAAAAAAAAAAGGTAGTAGGGAAGGGAGAGAACAGAGAGGGAGAATAGAGGGGGAGAGGGGGAGAAAGGATCGTACCCGCCAACGTCAGGAGCATACTCATCTCCGCCGCACGTCCCAGCCACCGCACACCAGCTGTAGGTTGCAAACAGCACACCTGGGCGTATCGTAAGATGGGGGAAGACTCTAACTCAGGGGCCAGACTGGGGACAGGGGTTGTCTAAATTAGCCAGAGATGGATCGGCCAGAATCAGCAGAGCTCTATCAAGGCCTCCATTTCGCATCATTGCATTCCCTGGTCCCCCTGAATCTAGCAATCCATTCCTCCGCGTCTCTGATGCCGTCGACCATTCGCCTCCACTCCAAGCTGCCCGGTATCTGCGGCTGTTTCCAGTAAATAGGGATCAATCTCCTAGCAGCATTAAGGAGATGGGGCAATATACTCCGCCAGTATCGGCCAATCGGCAGGCAGGGAACATGCAGCAAGAAGTGGAGTTGGTCGAAGGGAACCTCAATGTCCAGGATGGCCTTAATCTGGTCCCTAATGTCACGCCAATAGGGAGCAATAACCGGGCAGTCCCACCAAATGTGAAGGAGAGTACCCTTTCCACCGCAGCCCCTCCAAAAAGTAGCAGGAACGGAAGGGAAGATGCGGTTAAGGTCTGCAGGGACTCTGTACCATCGGGTCATTAATTTATAGTTCGTCTCCTGAATTTTGGAGTCTATTGAGCTCGAGAGCGTAAGCTGATAGAGGTGGGCCGACTGCGTTTCCGAGAGCTCCCGAACCCAAGTCCCACTCCCATGCCCGAACAAACAGAAGCTGTCTGTCCCAATAGCTGGTACAGTTCAGACACAAGACGAGGGGTAGCCTCATCCTTTATGAACAAGCGTTCAACGGATTTGAGAGAGGCAGGAAGACGAATAGAAGGGCATGAACCCAGAAAAAATGGTGCAGTTGTCTGTACTTCCAGAAGTTCATTGGAGAACCGCCACGATGGATTCTCAGCTTCTCGTAAGGCAACAGTTTGCCCCCCTCAAGCAGCTTACCGCAACTAGCATTCCCATCATCCACCCAGCGGTCAAAGAACGACATCTGCTCTCCGGGAGGAAACCAGAGGAAACCCCCTAGAGGCGCCAGCGGGGAAACAGGGGGCGCCAGGTCCAGTAGCTTATTGATGCGATCCCAGTTATCTATGGCCTGGATCGTCAATGGAGAAGTATAATCCGACAGCCCCCTGTATTCCCGGGACAGCCAGGGAGCATAGGACAGATTCCTGCCCGCCATACACTTTTCCAGGGAGACCCAAAGCTTGGAGTGGGTGTGGAAGCGCCAGTTCAGGATGTGTTGAAGGACAATTGCCCTATAATAGCGGCGAACATCAGGCAGACCCAGGCCCCCCAGGTGTTTCGGGCATTTCAAAGTAGCCATTGCTATACGGGGGCGGTTCGCGTTCCAGACAAAGTCAATAATCATGCTGTCTAGGTGGACAAAAAAACACGGGGCAGTGGGATGGGCAGCATTTGCAGATAGAACAGCACCCGGGGAAGGACAGTCATTTTAACAATATTAACCCTCCCCAGCCAAGTAAAAGCTGTCTTAGTCCAATGTAGGAAATCTTGCTTAATGTTGGATAGTAGTCGGGGGTAGTTCTGGGCATAGAGCGTGTCAAAACTGGCAGTAAGTTGGACCCCGAGGTACGTCAGAGACGAAGTAGTCTACGTTAAGGGGAACGCAGCCTTAAGGAATCTGGAGAGAGGCGGTGAAACGGAAATCGGGAGGATGTCAGATTTGGTAAGGTTGATTTTGAAGTTGGAAACGTCACCAAAGCGTTCTAGTTTCCGCATCAGGACAGCCTGCATCCCATTTGACCACTTCACTAAAACTGCCTAACAACAGCCTAGACTGCAAACTCAGTCACGCAGGCCCTCCTCATATGCTAAGCATCCAGATTCAGGCCTATACTTACCTGACAAATAGTATAGGGATTTTACAGAATAATATTCAGTGGAAGTATGCAAGAACCAGCACATGCAGCAGCTGAAGTGTACCAACCTTACCTCTTCCCAATTCACTCATCAAGGGCTGATAAATTCTACTTTATAAAAATATAAAGACCTTAAAGTAGAATTCCAAGGTAAAGCTAACTAATCTTAAAAATGCTCATTTCCCCTCTTAACACCTATGCTGACTAGTCTGTGTAAGAAACATACATATGCTTGCTCATCTACAGGCCGATCCAGTACATGATCTGACTCCCCTGGCTGCAAGGGAGAGGAGGGAACACCAACAAAAGATGAGCATAGGAGCCTATGGGAGACCTCACTGCTCCCAGGCATTGCAACCAATGCCAAATGCTCTCTCCTCTCTACTACAACTGGCGCTGGCTGATACGTGAGTTCATGTGACTGGACCGGAGCGGCTTCAAAATAGGTAAGTACAGTCAGGTCCATAAATATTGGGGCATCGACAAAATTCTAATCTTTTTGGCTCTATACACCACCACAATGGATTTGAAATGAAACAAACAAGATTTGCTTTAACTGCAGACTTTCAGCTTTAATTTGAGGGTATTTAAAGTACATCCAAATCAGGAGAACGGTGTAGGAATTACAACAGTTTGTATATGTGCCTCACACTTTTTAAGGGACCAAAAGTAATGGGACAGATTACCAATCATAAATCAAACTTTCACTTTTTAATACTTGGTTGCAAATCCTATGCAGTCAATTACAACCTGAAGTCTGAAACGCATAGACATCACCAGACGCTGGGTTTCATCCCTGGTGATGCTCTGCCAGGCCTCTACTGCAACTGTCTTCATTTCCTGCTTGTTCTTGGGGCATTTTCCCTTCAGTTTTTTCTTCAGCGAGTGAAATGCAAGCTCAATCGGATTCAGGTCAGGTGATTGACTTGGCCATTGCATAACATTCTACTTCTTTCCCTTAAAAAACTCTTGGTTGCTTTCGCAGTATGCTTCAGGTCATTGTGCATCTGCACTGTGAAGCGCTGTCCAATGAGTTCTGAAGCATTTGGCTGAATATGAGCAGATAATATTGCCTGAAACACTTCAGAATTCATCCTGCTGCTTTTGTCAGCAGTCACATCATTATTATTATTATTATTATTATACAGGATTTATATAGCGCCAACAGTTTGCGCAGCGCTTAACAAAATGAGGGCAGACATTACATTTACACTACAATTTGAAACAAAAGGAATCAGAGGGCCCTGCTCGTTAGAGCTTACAATCTAAAAGGGAGGGTCAATTGATACAAAAGGCAATAGCATCATGAAAAAAAATACAAGAGAACCAGCTCCATTGGCAGCCATACATGCCCATGCCATGACACTACCACCACCATGCTTCACTGATGAGGTGGTATGCTTTGGATCATGAGCAGTTCCTTTCCTTCTCCATACTCTTCTCTTCCCATCACTCTGGTACAAGTTGATCTTGGTCTCATCTGTCCATAGGATGTTGTTCCAGAACTGTGAAGGCTTTTTTAGATGTTGTTTGGCAAACTCTAATCTGGCCTTCCTGTTTTTGAGGCTCACCAATGGTTTACATCTTGTGGTTGCTCACTCTGGTGAAGTCTTCTCTTAATTGTTGACTTTGACACACATACACCTACCTCCTGGAGAGTGTTCTTGATCTGGCCAACTGTTGTGAAGGGTGTTTTCTTCACCAAGGAAAGAATTCTTTGGTCATCCACCACAGTTCTTTTCTGTGGTCTTCCGGGTCTTTTGGTGTTGCTGAGCTCACCGGTGCGTTCTTTCTTTTTAAGGATGTTCCAAACAGTTGATTTGGCCACACCTAATGTTTTTGCTATCTCTCTGATGGGTTTGTTTTGTTTGTTTTTTCAGCCTAATGATGGCTTGCTTCACTGATAGTGACAGCTCTTCTGATCTCATATTGAGAGTTGACAGCAACAGATTCCAAATGCAAATAGCGCACTTAAAAAGGAACTCTGGACCTTTTATCTGTAAATGGGATAATGAGGGAATAACACACACCTGGCCATGGAACAGCTGAGCAGCCAATTGTCCCATTACTCTTGGTCCCTTAAAAAGTGGGAGGCACAAACTGTTGTAATTAATACACCTTTCCCCTGATTTGGATGTAAATACCCTCAAATTAAAGCTAAAAGTCTGCAGTTAAAGCACATCTTGTTTGTTTAATTTCAAATCCATTGTGGTGGTATATAGAGCCAAAAAGATTAGAATTGTGTTGATGTCCCAATATTTATGGACCTGACTGTATAATCTGCACCATTTGGGAAGTATCAACAAGGTAGCTATCATCCTTGTACTTTCTATCTAGCTATAATTAATAATATATGGTACCATATCCGATGGTAACTTATGATCTTTTTGATGTAGATCTTTTGTCTCTGAGGCGTCCTGTTCAGGCTCCCCCTGTTGCTTCGGTGCCCGCCCAGGGACCATGTGTACTGTGGTACAATGTTGCTGAGCTACATCCCAGTAACTATCCAGTACTGCGTTGTTTACTACAACGCAGTAAACTAAGTTATGGATTCCAATGTGAAGTAAACACATGAATTTTGTTAATTTTAAGGATTGTTATTTTCCTTTAGAGGATTAAAGTACTATACTCATGTATCCTGATGAAGCTTAACTTTGGCGAAACACGTTGACACATGAGGATCTTCTTTTCATTGGATTTATCATGCAAGAGTACTGTAATGTAATCACTTTATGTACAGTTGATCCATTATACACCATGATATTTGCTTTAATGAAATTCTCTGTTTAAAAAGATTGTGTTTAAAAAAATGTATGATTTTATTTAAGACTCCTTGTCTGGCCTATATAGTCTCTATTTCTGATTTATATATATATATACAACAGGGATGTTGGCCTAAAGCGTCACATTAAATAAAAAATACATTAGTAAAATTGAAAGATCACACAACCCCGCAGCACTATGTGATCTTTTTCTATTATGAAAGTTATCTGTCCCCGGCTATGTCCAGGGTAAGTGCTGCAAATTTGCATATGCAGGCCTTTTTTTTCTCAGAGAATAGGTGCAGGTGCATATAAAGACATTCTACCTTTATGGTTTTAAACTGTGAATTGTTATCATTTGTATAACTAATTGCTGCTTCCACTGAGCTCACAGAACCTGTCACAGCACCGCTCACAGATGTCTGACCATATATGGAACTATGTGAGATGAGTGTTATTCTGGAAAGATGAAAAAACAGCTCAGTTACCATTAACATCCAGTATATTTTTACTACAACTTATGAGGTGAGAACTAGTGAAAAGGAAATTTGATTTGTAATTCAAGGGAATCTGCCAATTGGGAACTTTTCGATTTGCCTGCATGCATATGTAGATGTGTCCGAGCTTAAAAAAAAACATAAATGGCACCACACTGCAGTGTGCATATTACCATAATGCAAAGGAGTACATAAGGATCCAAATTGATCATTTGAATCCTTATAAGCAGGAATTAAGTTTAACAGTTTAGGCTTATTTACATCTAAGTGATTAAAGGCACGTCAATGTTTGTGCACAGGTTAGCCATTGCTGACCGTTAGATATTGTTGACTGTTTTGCGTGATGATTTCCCACTGTGCCCAGAAAAACAATATCTGCACCATAGCCTATAAAAGTAAAGGTGACCATAGCTGGATCAAAATTCTGCCAGTTCAGCGGGGACCAGACAAATTTCAATCCATGTGTGGCCATTGCAGTTGAACAGAAGTGCATCTATCAAATGATTTCTGTTCAACTGCAGTGTCGGATAAAAGCACTGCTGTAGCCGGTGGCTGCAGTGCTGATCAGTGTATTCTGATGGCGGGGGAGTCTCCCCACTGTCAGAATACAATAGCGCAGCAGGGAGGATTTCCTCCTCCACCTTGAATGTGTGGATGGGGGAATTGGTTCAGTGTTTTTCATTCAGCCCACTGGTTAAATGAAAAAAAAAAAAAACATCTATGGGCAGCTATAGGGTACGCCCCTGGAAGAAATGTCATTGTAATGATAAAATGCACATTTTTTTACAAAATAGTGTTTTACCCACTTGCCAACCAGCTGCCGTAGTTTTACTGTGGCAGGTCGGCTCTGTCCCGCGAAACTACGTACCTGTACGTCGCTTCGCGGGACCGCTAGTGGGGGCACCCACATGCCCATTGGCCACAGGGGGAGCCAGTCAGTGGGTTCGGTGGTCGCGATTGCCACCGGGCAACCCGCGATCGCTCCCCGTGGAGACAGAATGGTGGTCTTCCGTTGTACACACAGCAGACCGCTGTTCTGTCAGTTATGAACACAGGGATCCTGTGTTCCTCTTATATAGGAACACAGGTCTCTGTGTTCATGCAGCAAGCTCCCCCCCCCCCCACAGTTTGAAAGCACCCCCTAGGGACAAATTTAACCCTTTGATCGCCCCTGGTGTTAACCCCTTCCCTGCCAGTGTCATTAGTACAGTAACAGTGCATATTTTTTTAGCACTGATTACTGTAGTAATGTCACCGGTCCCCCAAAAAGTGTCAAAAATGACAGATAGGTGTCTGATCTGGCCGCTGCAATGTTGCAGTCCCGCTAAAAATCGCTAATCGCCGCCATTACTAATAACAAAAAAAAAAAATTACATAAATCTTTCCCCTATTTTGTAGATGCGATAACTTTTGCACAAACCAATCAGTATACACTTATTAGGATTTATTTTACCAAAAATATGCAGCAGAATACATATTGGCCTAAAATAATGAAAAAATTAGATTTTTTACATTTTGTTTTATTGGGAATGTTTTATAGCGGAAAGTAAAAAATATTGTTTTTTTTATTTCAGAATTGTCGCTCTTTTTTTGTTTAGAGCGCACAAAAATAAAAATTGCAGAGGTGATCAAATACCACCAAAACAAAGCTCGATTTGTTAGAAAAAAAGGACATCAATTTTTTTTGGGTACAGCGTTGTCCAGAAGTGGTTATGCTGCATTCACCCCTATCCATTTTAGGGCACATGGTTTCCATTGAAATGGATGGAAATATATGAAAAAATGCATTGATACAGTGTGCTCTGCACACCAACGCACATAAAAATGGTTGTCAACACAAGCAAGTCAATGCACATCAAAGTTCAATGACATGCAATTCCATTGACTTCCAGGGAAATGCATATGCATTAAAATAAATTGGCGTGAATAAGGAAAGCCAATGAGGATGAATTACTAAAGGAGTTGAAAGTCTTTACTGTATAAATTGTGTGAAGAGTCACTTTAATTATCCAATCACGTGAAAAACAAATGACTGTTTATTTACTTGAATAAGGGTATTCCTAAGGCTACTACCTGTAACCCCTAAACCACTTCCTTAAACTATAAAGAAACACCCGTGACACCAGTTTGGAGAAAAGTGGCCCGGTGGGCCATTTATTAACACAATTAACCAAAACACATAAATATTAACATAACCATAAATACTCCAGTATCCCCTAAATGAGTTGTTGGTCTTGGGAGGCACCAAATTCCAATTGACTGTGTATCAGTGTAACTCGTTAAACGGTCCCCAGCAGCGAAACACCAGCTCAGGGACAACCCACTTGACCACTGATACCTCCTTGTTACCACTTCCCGTTAATCGCTATTAACCGGGATACACTAGAGGGCTCCATACCTAGATGGGTCACCCTATGAACTTTGTTACCAACAACAGATTGTACCGCCTCCAAAGACCCCCAACCGCCAACACAAAAAAAACCAACCCCCCAGCACAAACAAACCAACCAAACCCACCAACCCAATACACCAACAAACCCAACCAGCAAAACAATCCCCCTAGAACTAACCAATCCAGGGCGGGAGGGCGGGGATCCTTTCACCTTGGCTCCCAACGAATTGTGCTGCAACCGTAAGTAACCCCCCCCACTTCTCTCACTAACTACCCCACCTACCTGACACTGACCAATCCCTGACCTTGACCTCCACTTGAACCAACAGCCTTAACCCTAGACTGGCCGTAGCCCATTAAACCCTTCCATGAGGCCCTACACTTATTTTTTTTTGCTGCGGGCCTTTCTTGAATAAGGGTATTCCTAAGGCTACTACCTGTAACCCCTAAACCACTTCCTTAAACTATAAAGAAACACCCGTGACACCAGTTTGGAGAAAAGTGGCCCGGTGGGCCATTTATTAACACAATTAACCAAAACACATAAATATTAACATAACCATAAATACTCCAGTATCCCCTAAATGAGTTGTTGGTCTTGGGAGGCACCAAATTCCAATTGACTGTGTATCAGTGTAACTCGTTAAACGGCCCCCAGCAGCGAAACACCAGCTCAGGGACAACCCACTTGACCACTGATACCTCGTTGTTACCACTACCCGTTAATCCGCTATTAACCGGGATACACTAGAGGGCTCCATACCTAGATGGGTCACCCTATGAACTTTGTTACCAACAACAGATTGTACCGCCTCCAAAGACCCCCAACCGCCACAGCACGCAGACGTGAAACCTTACGCCTGCGAGCCCCTCCACACTCGCAAAGCCCTCTGCAAGCCCTCCTGAATGCCTAGGAACCACAAATCTGTCCCCACCGCATTAAGGTGGACACCATCACTGCGCAGATACCTCCAGGTGTCCACCTCCAGTTCCCAGTGTCTGACTACCAAACCCCCATTCCTGATGACAAAACGGCTGACCGCCGAATTGACCTTAATCCTGGCCTTATTCAACCTGGCGACTGACCTTGCAAAACGCCAGGAAGTACGCCCCACAATCTCCGACCACACCACCACCGTCCCGGGAAAAGACACACGCAACCGGAGAAAATCATACTTAATATCCCGGATGAGGTGGCGCATGGACCGGACCCCCAGGTCGTTGCCCCCTGCGTGCAAGAGCAAGATGCCCGGGGCCCTGTCCAACTGAGCAAAACGAGTGACCTCCGGCAGGACCCTGCACCAAAGCAAACCCGGAATCCCAATCCACCGAACGGTGGCTTCCTCCCTGGTGAACCCCAACTGCCGCCCATCATGCCTAACTTCCGCCCTCCTGGCCCCCCAATACACATATGAGTGGCCCAAAATCCAGACGAAGCAGGCGGCTCCCCCTGTAAGGAAAAAAAATAACACGTAGCAAAATCACAGAAGACAGACCACCAACCTCCCCAGAACACACGAAAAAAAAACCCCCACAGAAACAACTAAACCAAATGAGGACGTACATACAACCTAAAACGAGAAGATTCCCATCGACCAATCCGTTTTAACGTGGCTTCATCCACACCCCACCTGGCCGCCTCAGTGGCCGCCCCGATGCGGAAGGAGTGAGAAGCGTACTGGCGGGCATCGTAACCCAGCTCGGACAAGCACCGCCGGAACACCGCCACGAACTGAAACCGGGACAAAGCCGACCCGTCCCTGTGCATCAGAAAGGAACCCCCCCCAGGCGGACGCACCTGCCTGAATTCCTCCACCACCCCAACCGGGCAAAGGGGCGAACCCCGAACCCGGTACAGACGTACCTGCACACCCTTACCAACCTGATCCGTCTTGGAACGCCGGAGGAATATCACCACCGCCGAGTCCGAACAACTCACCTCACCATCCTGAAGCCCACCGTGCACAGTCCTGGAAGGGCTGACCAATTCCCCTATCCGAAACGCCCCAAAGAAAGCCAAAACGAAAGCCGCTGTAAATAAAAGAGACTCGTACCCAGAGGAACAAATGCTACGCAATTTGCCCACCACCTCACCCAGCAAAACAAAGGAAACCGGCCGGCGCTTGTCCGGACGCCTGGCCCCTTTCCGGTACCCCTTCAGAGCCTGCCGCACCACAAAGTCTTTTGTGAAATCCTGTAACCCAGACATTTTGAACAAGAAAGCCAGGCCAGCCAACTTCCGATTAATGGCTGCCACTGACACCCCTTGTTCAAAATTCAAACACACAAAATACAATAACAGGGATCGGGAACCCATACTCACCCCGTCCCCTCCCGTCCGCGCCAACAAAACCCGCCATTCCTGCCATACCTTGCTATATGCCGACCAAGTCCCGCCACTCAAGGACCTTCTGACCAACTCGGCGGCGATCCCAACGCAATCGCCCAGAGCTCCGATGGACAAGGCTCCCCCCGCTGCTCCGCATCCGGCGCCAACGCCCGAAACCTGTCCACCTGGAAACGAGACAAAGAATCCGCAACCGAGTTGGTCACACCAGGAACATGCACGGCATACAGAAAGACATTCAGCTGCAAACAGCGCAGAACTAGGTGACGCAACAGACGAACAACCGGTGGAGAAGAGCCCGACAGCCTGTTAATAACCTGCACCACCCCCATGTTATCACAGTGCAACCGTACCTTCCTGTCCCGAAGGGCATCCCCCCACAACTCCACCGCGACTATGACGGGGAAAAGTTCCAACAAGACCAAATTCCGCAAGAAACCCTCCCCCCACCAAGCCTCGGGCCAACGCTCAGCGCTCCAACGACCCTGCAAGTAGGCACCATAACCCGTGGACCCAGCCGCGTCCGTAAACAATTCCAAATCCCAATTGCTGATCGGACCCCGCAGCCACAGCGAACGACCATTATATTCCGACAAGAAGACGTGCCAAACCTGCAAGTCCTCCACCAACCCTGCCGACAGCGTGACAAAATGATGCGGAGACCTGACCCCCGCCGTGGCAGCCGACAGATGGCGACTGAAAACCCGCCCCATCGGCATGATCCGGCATGCAAATGCCAACTTGCCAAGAAGCGACTGCAACCGACGAAGTTGCACTTTGCGCTTGCCCACCAACAGGCCGATTTCTGCCTGCAGATCGCTCAACTTGTCCTCGGGCAAGCGACATTCCATAGCCACAGAGTCGATGACAATGCCCAAGAAAACGATCAAGGTCGCCGGACCTTCCGTTTTGTCAGCCGCCAAGGGGATGCCGAAACGCTCAGCCACATGTTGAATGGTGGCCAGCAGAATTCCGCACAAGGGAGACAACGAGGGGCCAATGCACAAGAAGTCATCCAAGTAATGGATAACCGAATTGACCCCCGTCACCTCCCGAACCACCCACTCCACGAACGAGCTAAAGGTCTCGAAAAGCGCACAGGAAATAGAGCATCCCATCAGCAAGCAGCGATCGACATAAAACGCCTCCCGCCACCTACAGCCCAGCAGGCGGAAACTATCCGGATGCACCGGCAACAAACGAAACGCGACCTCCACGTCCATCTTAGCCAGCAACGCCCCTTCCCCATAACGGCGAACCCAACAAATGGCAGCGTCGAACGACGTGTACGACACCGCACAGGCCTCCGGATCTATGCCGTCATTGACCGAGCCCCCTTTCGGAAATGACAGATGATGAATCAACCGAAACTTATTCGGCTCCTTCTTCGGAACCAAACCCAAGGGAGAAACCACCAAGTCAGACAAGGGGGGGTCAACAAACGGACCCGCCATGCGACCCAATAGCACTTCCTTAGCCAACTTGTCAGACACCACCCCGGGGTTCAGTCTCGTGGAACGCAAATTGTCCGCCATAGGGGGAACCCGGTCAAGGGAACAAGGAATCCGGAAACCAAAAGAAAAACCATCCTCCAGCAAGCGGGCCGCCGCCCTGTCCGGATACTTACTTAGGAAAGGCCGCATCCTTTCCACCATCACCGGCGTCGTCCCTTTTACCTTGAGCATCCCCGGAACGAGACTTACCTTGCTTGAAACAACGGGATAAGGGGTGTGAGCCCCCGCAACCGGAGCACTCATGCTTGAACCTACAGGCCGTCCCGAAGCGGCACGTTCCTTCATTGAACTGCCAACAGAAACCCCTGCGTTTCGTGGCCGACTGTCCGGAGGTAGACGGACCGCCGACCCCACTCGGAAATGACGACGGCGCCGCCCGGGCCGACGTCATAAGGCGCATCCACAAACTGATGTCCTTATGGTCCCACCTCAGCGACGGGCGAACCGCCTTACGCTGGCGGAATTGCTCGTCGTAACGGAGCCACGCCACCCCCCCATAAACCCGGTGAGCCTCACCGATCGCGTCCAAATAACAAAACAACGCGGAGCAATGCTCCGGGTGTTTCTCCCCCACCACACTCGCAAAAATAGCAAAAGCCTGGAGCCAATTGCTAAACGTGCGCGGAATCAACCGATAACGCCGCCGTTCCTCATCCTCCTTCTTCGATTCCTCCGGCTTCACCCTGTCCAGGTTGAACTTCTCCAGCGGAAGCAGCGTAAAGATCTCGACGTATTCATCCTTCCAGATCTTCTCCCGAACCTCCGCCTTGAGGTGAGCCCCCAAGGGGCCCTCAAAACATACGTATACCTCACATCTCGCCGAATCCGCAATGCGAATCCCATCATCCTTACCTGCAGCCTTGGGTATAGCCACCTTATCCACCACAGGCGGCACAGGAGACGGATCCACCGACGACACCGTCTTGTCCACAGGAGCCGCAGGGGCCCCACTAGTACCAGCCGCCGCCGATCCTGACGCTGACACGGCCGGAACCCCCCCCGGTCCCCAAGCCGTCACCGGAGCCTGACCCACCTCACCGCCGTCAAAACGCTGTACCAGGGATCGCAGCCCCGCCAGCAAGTCCCCAAGGCCCCCCGCCGCTGCCGGCGCAGCGGGCCCAGGACCCCCCGACCCCACCACAGGCGGAGTGCCCGTCCCCACAGGAGCCCCAATCACCACCGCCCCCCCCCGGTTCTGCTCCGGCCCCAACACCCCCGCTAGCGCCGCCACAGCAGACCGCAAAGACACAGTGTCAAGGGAAAAGTGCTCACCTGCCAGAGACCCCGCAGCGGCGGGTCCCGCAGCCACAGCCGAAGACGGTCCTGGAACAGCCTCCTCTTCAGAGCCCGACAGCTCCCCTTCCGACCGGACATCACGATCCTCCGTCCCCCCACCGGACAAGGGGCTGGAAAGCGCAGGGGGGGCACTCCGCTCGGCCTCCTCCCCCCGCCGACGACCGGAACTGACGACCTCCGGTGACCTCCGCTGCCGCTTCCTTCCGGGTTGCTGCGTCACATCCGCTTCCCGGGGACCCGCCGCACCGGAAGTGCGCGGTGTAGCAGCGCCGGCCGTTCCCCCCGACTGGCCCGGGCGCCTGCACAGTCCTCTCCCACGCTGAGCCGGCCTGGGCAGCCGGTCTTCACCACCACAGGCCGCCGGAACAGGTCCCGAATCCTGACGTACGGGCGGGGCCGGAGGCGCAGCACGAGTGTGGCCCCGCCCGCTAGAGCTCCGCCGACGTCGGGGATTCCTCCCAGGGGGTCCACCGCGCCCAGCAAGCGAGCGCTGGGACGGCGACCCTGGAGGGTCCACACAGGGGCTCCCAGTATGGCGCTGAGCTCCGGGGACACCGTGGGGCTGTAACGCTCCGGCGGCCGGGACCGCCGAGCGCGGGAATGCCGCTCCCCCCTCACTGAGTCTTCGTCGGCCATAGCCGCCTCCAGAAGCCGCTCCAGCCACTGTGTCCCACGGGTGGCCTCCGCCTCACGCAACCGCGAAATCATGGCCTCCAAATCGCCCATCACAGCACTAATCCGGACAAACTGAAGCAGGGCAGAGGATCCTTTCACCTTGGCTCCCAACGAATTGTGCTGCAACCGTAAGTAAACCCCCCCCACTTCTCTCACTAACTACCCCACCTACCTGACACTGACCAATCCCTGACCTTGACCTCCACTTGAACCAACAGCCTTAACCTAGACTGACCGTAGCCCATTAAACCCTTCCATGAGGCCCTACGCTTATTTTTTTTTTTTTTTTGCTGCGGGCCTTTCTTTAATATAAATATTGTAGTGTGGATAACCAAAGTGAATCTTTAGTAAGTGAATATTCTTAACACCTTTAGTAAATTAGCCTTTCTATCTCTGCAGTGGTTACAGCACAAGCTAATCTGAATGATGAGTGCTAGAAGACTGGCCCATATGGAATTCTCTGTCTGGAAAATAAATGCATTGGCTAGGATTTCCATAGCTTGTCATATAAATTATATTTACATAAAAACAAATTTCGTGTTTTCTTTTCTTACAGTTTCTTTCATATTTTTTAGATTGTTTTTTCCTGCTTTTTCTTTAAATTGTTGATACAACATGATCCCTATTATTGTGCACAGCCCTGTTGTCAGCATATTAAATGAGGAACTTAATTACAATGATTTTAATGAGGGTTTTCAACTAGCAATTCTGTGAAATCTATGTAAGTTATGGGTTCCACCTCAAGGTTGCGGAGCACAGCTGTCAGCTGCATGATTGGCAGATGCAGGTCACTTACTAATTGAACAAGGCTGTTCACTGCACATGCCATCATTTCTCAGAATGGTCAAGGAAATTCCAATGTTCTGAATTACTGTAGGAACCGGGCTACCAAACCTACCATATGCCATGTCTTTTAAATGCTGTTATTTTCACTTCAATGCTTACTTTGCTTACTGCTTTTGCACTTAAAGGGATAACATATAGTACTATGTATAATCTGAACATCTACTTTTAAAGGGAAACTATATTAAGGTTATTCAGTGAAATAAATCATCAAAGTGTAGTGTATAATACTGTACTTTATGCTCTGGGTCCACAGTTTGATTGACAGTATTTATGCAAACCTGTTCTGCTAAGCCTCATAAGGCATTAGGTTGGACAACCTGGATTCACAAAGAGAAAAAACTGTTTTGGATTTAGGCAATAAGCCATCAATGATCTCTCTAGCTGCTTATAACTTGAAGTAACTCATCCTCAAATATGTTATCAAACTCTAAAGTCAGGTTTCACTCGGTTGCTAACAGCTTAGGAACATCTGTGTGCTTACATTAGAAGGCCATTAGACTGCCAAGATGGTGAAGCAGAAAATGAAAAGAAAAAAAATAATTGCAGGTTCTTTCGAAGCTCTAGAGAATGAGGGCACATGCAGTGGGTATAGAAAAAAATCATGCCTCTTTAAAATAATCACATTTGTTGCTTTGCTGTCGGACATGAAGACAGACACAGTTTTTGTTTTATCCAGCTGTATTTACTAGTGCAACTTTTTTTTATTATTATCTAAACTTTATTTAATTTCAATTTTAAAAACAAAAATGAAATACAGTTCACATAGAAAAATATACACATTAGAAATATTACATATATTTATCCCCTCTACCTATCTTCTCTATTTCCCTCCCCCACCCTCCCTTGCCCTGGATGTGCCGCCCAATCTTCTACCTCTTCTCCCTCCCCTTTCTCTTCACCTTGTTATCTATCATTATTTCCGCATATTTCTTGGCTTTAATAAAGAAGAGTTCCACTCAAAAGTGGAACCTCCGCTTATCTGTCTCCTCCCCCCCTCGGGTGCCACATTTGGCACCTTTCGGGTGGGAGGGGGGAGCGGGTACCTGTTTTCAACAAAAACCCTGTCCACACTTCCGTTGGACCTCACCGCGGCGAGGTACGTCAGAAGTTCAGCCCCCTTCTCCTCCTTCCTCTGCTTCTAGGCCAGTAAGAGAGTGCAGCACGCTTCGCGAATGCGCAGTAGGGACCCAGCCATGAAGCCACAAGGCTTCACTGCCGGGTTCTCTTACCGGCAATGGCGGCAGCAGCATCCGACAACCAATGGAAACATCGGCTGCGGTCCTGACATCACTGGACTCCAGGACAGGTAAGCGTCCTAATATTACAAGTCAGCAGCTACAGTATGGGTAGCTGCTGACTTTTAATTTTTGGAGGGGGGAGCACTGCTTTAATTTGTATCCATCTACCCCATATGCTAACAAATCTTTCTGCCTGATCCTCTTCCCTGCTGCTTAAGAATTCCATTTTATATACGTATTCAGTCCTTTTAAACCATTCTCTAATTGTGGGTTTTTCTGGGTCCTGACATTTTTTTTTGGTATTACTCCCTTTGCTGCATTTATTAAGTGTGGCACTATACATTAATATTGTTTTTTATTCATATGTATATTATGGATAAGCAGCACCATGAATCATTTAGGATCCCCTTTCCCGTTATTGCCTTACATATTGCTGTACCTCTTGCCAATATTCACAAATCTTCGTACATTCGCACCATAGATGTGCCATGGTGCCTTTTTGATTGCATTCTCTCCAACATAAGGGAGAGTTATATGGCTGATATTTTTGCACCTTGTCCGGTGTATTGCACCTTCTTGCCAAACATTTATAGTTAGTTTCTATCATATTTATATCCGCTGCCAACTCATGTGCAGCTCTTATTACTCTATTCAATTGTTGTTGTGCCAAACGTGTCCCTAACTCCTTTTTCCATTTTTCAATGAATAGGTATTTTTGGTTCCTCCAACATCGTGAGTATCCTAATATCTGGGATATATTGTTTCATTTTTGTCTGTGAATTACATAATTTTTCTCTTTAATTCAAGTTCTCCTCGGATCGAATTGGTTGTGGTAATGTTGCCACAAAATGTTTTAGTTGTAAATACCTCCAATCATCTAATATTAGCAACTAATTTTGGTGCTTTAGTTTCTGATATGTACAAATTTTCCCTTTTTATTATGCCTTTTAACTGTGCATTTTTAATCCATTCCCAAAAATGTGCCCCGTTTCCGGGTAAAAAAATGTGTTCCCGCTAGTGAGATTAATGGCGAATTATCTTCCTATTTTGCTTGTCTGTAAATCATATCCAGAGGAATAATTACAGGGGTTGCAGTTGCAACCAGGCCCCATGCTCCAGCAGGCCTGTGTGGCTCCCCTGTACACCTGGATAGGAGGGGCGGCAGGGGCAGCATGTAGAGAAATCACTGTCCTCCTTTTTCCTGTAGCTGCAGGAGGAAAATGGAGGAGATTGGTTATTCTGTATGCTGCCCCCGCCACTCCTCCTATCCAGTTCATTGTGTTCTGCTGTCTCTGATCCCCTGTGTGTTCCCCGCCCCCCCCCCCCTCCTTTGTGCTCCCTCCCCTCTCCTGCTGGCTGCTGCAGGGGATGTGTCGCAATAGAGAACCAGGAAGGGGTTGGTAAATATGTAATTTACCAGCTCCTTCCTTTTCTGAATGGACAGTCATAGTCAGTGACATTGTAAAAAAAAATAAAATAAAATGATAAAAAAATAATACAATTAAAATATAAAAAAATAAAAACTACTGACACCAGGGGGTGAACTTCCAGGATCACAAAGGTCACACTTGTGACCCGACCCGGCCCGGCATTCCACGACCGTGGGGAGGCCCCAAGATGTCAGGAAGGGGGCCCTCTGAAGAACTTGTGAAAGGGTCCCGCTGCGGGACTGTAATAAAGGGCCCCGCTACGTGAGTAAAGGATCCCAGCATCAGTGGGAAGACCCCCAGGCTTAAAGGGAAGGGCCCCAGCCAAGGGTCCCGGGGGGCCCTTCATGGTTTCTTGCACCGGGGCCCTAAAGGTTCTAGTTTTGCCTCTGATCATATCCCAAACTTTAAAAACATTTCTAGTCATTCCGTGTGTATTTTCATCTAACATTCTATATTTTTGTAGTATCCAAATATGTTTGTTTAATTGTGTTCCACTTAGTGTGTTTTCTATCCTCACTCAACTTTTATCACTTTTTGTATTGGACCATTCTATCATTCTTATTACTATTATAGCATTGTAATATAATTTTATATCTGGTGCTGATAGTCCACCCTGTGCTTTACTTTTACTTACGGTAACACCAAGAACTGTACTCTGGGCTTCTTATTTTGCCAAATGAACTTTAATATCATTTTCTTTATTATTTGAAAGAATTTTTGAGGTAGGGCAGTAACATCTGAAACTTGAACAGTATTTTTGGGAGCATTACCATCTTTATCATATTTATGCGTCCCACCCATGAAAATGGTCTTATTGATATTTTTTTCATTTCAGTTTTTATCACATTTAACAAAGGAATGTAATTTACCTGGTATAGGTTCTTGAGCGATGGTGTTAATTTTATCCCGAGGTATTCTAGTTCTTTTCCCCCCCATTGAAAAGGAAATTCTCTCTGTAGCGCTAGCTCTTCTTCTTTATTTAGGTTTATATCCAAGATTACAGATTTTATGGGGTTAATCTTCAAATCTGAAAGTCCTCCATATATTTTCAGTTCCTTTATTAAATTTGGAAGCCTGGTTCTGGGGTTAGATATGTAGAATAGGACATCATCTGCGTAAGCTGCCACTTTATGTTCTTCATCTCCTATCATCACCCCTCGTATGTCCAGACTATTTTGTATAGTGGTCAGGAACAGCGACAGTACATATAATAAAGGTGATAATGGACATCCCTGTCATGTTCCATTGAATATTTCAAAGGGTGATGATAGGTTCCCATTCATGTTTACTGACGCAGTGGGATGATTATATAAGGTTTTTAATCCTCTGAGACATTTTAGGGCCTATTCCCAACTGTTCAACTGTATCCATCATAAATCCCCAATACACCATGTCAAAAGCCATTTTGGCATCAATTGACAGGAATATAGTTGGGGATCTAGTACTCTTTATTTTATGCAATAGTAATAGTGTTCTTATACCATTGTCTTTACCTTCCCTGCCTGGAATAAACCCAGTCTGATCCATGTGGATCCTTCTGGGCATTACTTCTTTTAATCTGATGGCTAGGATTTTTGCATATAATTTTGTATCGGTGTTCAACAACGCTATTGGTCTATAAATAGAACACAAAGTTGCATCTTTTCCCTCTTTAGGTATAATTGTGATATATGCCTGCAATGATTCTTTCCTCATCTGCTCTCCCACTCCTAATTTGTTCATTTACGTACACATTTTTGGGATTATTTGTTCCCCAAATTTTTTTATAATATCACACTGTGAATCCATCCGGGCCTGGGCTCTTCCATGTCGCTGTACTCTTTATTGCTGCCCTGATCTCCTCTTGTATTATTAGTTCCTCCAGCTCTAGCAATTTTTCTGATGTTATTTTAGGTAGGTTCGCTTACTTCAGATATTCTTGTATTTTTTGTTTCCTTTTTAACCCTTTATCTTGTGATTCATTTTGCCTCACTGAATATAGCGTACTGTAATAATTGTAGAAGACTTTAGCAATAACTGATGTTGTATATACTATTTCCCCTTTACTATTTTTCATTTCCTCTATATAATTTATTGATTTAAATTTTTTTAGTAATCTTGCTGGATGTTTCCCTGGCTTGTTCCCCCGTTTGTTTTTATCTTTGGACATTCTATTAAATACCTGTCTTGTCTCTTGTTCCATTAGGTCCTTCAATTCGTCTCTTTTCATTACTAAAGCCTGTTGTATCTCTTTTTCTTTTCTTTTTTTTAATGTATCTGTTCCAGTTCATATATTTCTTTCAAGAGCCTTTCTATATTATTTGACCTTTCCCTCTTTTTTTTTTTTTAAGCCAATTGATATCAGTATGCCCCTTACATAGGCCTTGTGTGCCTCCCAGATTGTGGTCTCTGATACTTCCGGGAACTCATTTAGCAGAAAATATTGTTCTAGTTCTTTTTTTATTTTATCAATTACCCCTATGTCTTGTATCAAGTCTTCATTTAACCTCCAGCTGCATATCCTAGACTGAATGCCTGTAAATTTAAGCTTTGCTATAACTGGCGCATGATCTGATATTGACGTTATTTCTATAGATGTTTTTTCCACCATCTCTAACAGTCTATGTTCCACTATGATGTAATCTATTCTTGAAAACGTCCCGTGCACTGGGGAGTAGAACAAATAGTCCCTTGCCCCAGGATGTTGGGCCCGCCATACATCTACTAGTTGACATTGGTGTAATTCCTTCTTCACTGCCCTTAATTGGGAGTTCCCAGTCCCCAGTGCACTTGAGGTCCTATCCTCGTTATAATCCATGCATAAGTTCAAATCTCCTGCAATAATTATTTTTACCCTTTTTAAAATTCATTAGTTTTCCCAGGATTTTCTTTTAATACTGTACCTTTTCAAATTTTTACTAGGTCCATATATATTTGCTAAGTTTATAATATCTGTTAAAAAATGTAATGTTGTCATATTGTCTTGCCCTTTCCTTCCTACCGTAATCCCCTCTCCCTACTATCACCGTCCAATTCAAAAGAGCTCAACAAAGCCAGAGAGATGGGATTTGTGCCAAAGGCAAGGGGGAGACAAGCGACTAGAGATATTCCAAGTGCTGGGCGCCAGCAGTTCTTATACCCAACACCCCCTCCACCCCCCACCAATTTCAGCCCTTACCCACCCCTCCCCCAGTCCTCCCCCTGTCCCTCCCTACCCACCATATACCATTGGTCTTAAACGTTGGTATTTTTGACCAGACCCTGGTGGTCTAGCAGGTCCATATTGTTTCAATTGGGGTCTTCTTTACTCCCTGCTCTTATTCTTCTGGGGTGATGCTCTACCTAGTGCACTTATGGGGCCTACTCCCCCTGTCTTTGGGGAGAGGGTCCAGAGCCAGCCAGATTTCCAGGTTTGCCATCCTTTCTTCCTTATATTTATCCCTCCCCCCCATCCCTCCCCCGCCCCCTCTCGGTTTAACAAAGTCCCCTCCTTTATTTTCTTTTTTGCTAGTCCAGTTCTCTATTCAAACTTTAGTTTTGATTTCTTTTCATAGGGACCAGTCATCACTTATCTTCTTCCAGTGTAGTTTCTTCATTCCTAGGGGCTGTCCAACCCAGTATATCTATTATAGGAAGGTCTATCTTTTTACAGAAGTCTGGCAATCCCTCCAGAAATCTCAATTTTGCCATGCATCTATCCTTTCTGCCTACCAGACATGCAGGGAACCCCCAATTGTACCAAATGTCATGACTTTTCATCAACTCCACAAAGGGTTTCAGATTCCTCCTTCTCCTTAATGTCTCCTGTGATAAATCTGCAAAATTCTGGAGGTTTTGGCCTTCATATTTTATGGGTGGCTTTCCCTTCATATTTCTCCAAATTTGTACTTTTTCTTCATAGTTTAGAAATCTTATAATTATATCTCTTGGGGTTTCCAATGGTATTCCTTTTGATCCTCTAATCCTATGCACTCTTTCAATCTTTATCTGTTCTGCTTCTTCTCTTCCTAGTAATAGGTTGAACATTTTTCTTTACCAAATGGGCTTGAAATGTGCAGACACATTGCAGAGTTGCTTCCTGTATGTATTTGTGCCCCCTTTTCTCATTTCTTGGTGTTAATATACCTTTAAGCCTTCATTTCTAATACTTGGATGAAATTGATAATAATAATTGAATTGAATTTTAATTAGTCTCCTCCTCTTCCCCCTTTCTAAGCCACAGTGTCAAAACTCTTTGGACAATGTCCAGCAGTCTCTGAATAAAGTGTCACAATTATGACATGGAAGTTTCTTTGGGCCATAGGAACAATCTAGCTAAGGATAGCACACACTATAAGCATTTGTTAAATGTATTAAAAAAATTTAATGAACAAATGTAATGATTGTTGATTCTAAAACAAAAATTATTCTGTGTTGCAGAAATGGTAAAAATCCCTGAATAAGAATTTAGATGGATAGTCCCACCTACTGGGAACCATCTCCAGTTGTTTTCAATTAATGATGGAACTGAACAGCAAGTAGCTGGGGAATACCACTTTAATGCAATCTGGATGCTTTTTATGATTGATGTCATTGTGACATATGCCATTGTATAAAAAAATCTCATGAGTTTGAAAAATTGTTTTTATACTTCTACTTTTTAAAGCAAAAAATTAAAAGATATTTTAAATATATATTAATGTTTGAATTGTCTTAAAAATCTCATAAAATGAGGACATAAATTGTATTTCCAAAGAAGGGATGGTGGCAATTACACCCTCAGCCATATGATTTTCTCTATTCTTATAAATCTAGGATGGATAACACACCTATTCCTCGCCTACTCAAATGACTAGGGGGTGGATCCATATAAGGTTTATCATATAATTTACTTGGATTTTTGTTTATCCATACTGCTTAAAGGCATGCTCAGCTGAGGTTTAAACCATCAACTGGTCAAAATTCTGAATTTTTTCAGGGGAGGGAGGCGGAGGATCTAATGTCCAATAGCTAAACAGACTATCAAACCAAAGAACAAGTAGAAAGATGATCTTTCTTCTCTATTCTCCAGTCTTACAGAAATTCTGGAAAATAAATCTGCTTGGCACTGGCACATCCAGTCATTTGATAGATATATAAGGGAGGATATTAACCCTCTTGGGTTAAGAATCCAAATGTTCCCCATACTTGATGATATTACCAATGACTTAAAAAACGATTGGGAAAGTAAATTAAATGACTGTTCCACGAACTTGATGATGTGTCTGCCAAATGAATATCAACAACAATGAAACAAACTAGACAGCAAAATGAGTTCCCTTTATGCTCAACTTATCAGACTAAAGACCCATAGTGAATATACAAACTATGAAAAAAAAGCCTAAAGAACATATAGAAAAATACGGCAAACAAATTCTCCAAAAAAAAAGGAGAAAAAATATTGGAGGGATAAAAATGCTTTCAGTGAGGGTTGAGCATACAGGTAGAACAATGGAAAAAAAAAATCAAAAAAGGACTCAAGGGAGTAAAAACTATGACAACTGTAAATATAGTGGCATCATCTGTCTGAGTCATTATCTAACTCTTCCTCCTCAATTTCCTCTCACATAGATCACCCATTTCGGAAAAGAAAGGGCACCCCTTTTAGATGTCATAAGGTGGATGTGGATTTGCAACAAGCCAACAAAAAGTACACAATGGAAACGCATCAGAATGCACCTTCACATGGTGGTCAAGACGGTGGGCCCATCAACACTATAAAACACAATACTGCAAAAGGGGGAGGTATTGTTGGGAACCCCAATTTAGTTTAAGGCACAGCACGTAAAAATGGCAAAGAATTAGGAGCCATTCCTAAAACACAAATAGATTATTTTTTAGACAAACCGACTATGACCAAATCACCAACAACACAGAAAGGGATAGAGCCCTATGTAGTGAAGACTGCACATAAGGGAGACATAAATATCAATATTTATCAGCACATCAGATAACCAATGAGGAAAAACAGGTATTATTACTTGGGTTATCATACTGCCCAAATAAAACTATGGATAAATTTGAGATGGTAAAAAAATATAGATTTATTTGCTCAGAAATTATTGCTAAAAAGTATGTACACTCAACAGATGGATAAAGAGGAAGAAACAGAACCTAATCTCACAGCTGCAGACTTCAAGACTAGAGTTGAGCGAACCCGGACTGTATTGTTCGTGTTCGTACCGGACTTTTGGGTATTCGGTACCCGGACCCGAACCCGGACATTTCACTGTATGTTCGGGTACTGTCCGTTGTTCGGTAACGTTATTTTAATGTTTTAATGGCGCACTTTCAACAGGTGCAAGGCAGCCAATCAGCAAGCATTTAACTAGTGTGCCCTAGAAGCCATCACAGCCATGTCTACTAATGGCATGGCTGTGACAGGCCAGTGCAGCATGTGACCCAGACTCTATATAAGCTAGAGTCACACAGCGCAGCACGTCACTCTGCTAATACTACTGTAGGGAGAGGTTCCTGACTGCTGCTGCTGAGGGAGAGATAGGACTTTACTATAGGGCGAGGCTGGAGAGATTGCTTGTAGGGAAAGCACAGATAGGAACAATCTGCTTTATCATACAGCGATCTACATTGATTTGATTTTGTGGGGTGCAGTGAACAATGTTTTTGCCAGGAGGGAGAGATAGGAGTTTACTGTAGGGCCAGGCTGGAGAGATTTCTTTTAGGGAAAGCATAGATAGGAACAATCTGCTTTAATCAGACAGCGATCTACATTGATTGTATTGTGTGGGGGTGCAGTAGAACGATCTTTATGCCCTGACCTGAGCAAAGTGAGGAGGAGAAGGGAGAAACAAAAATTTTTTATCAGTCTGTTAGGCGTGTGGTGCTGCACATGTCATGCAACCTCAGTGCATATGTGTGTCCTTAATCTGCATTTAAAAAAGAAAAAACATTTTTCCTTTATATTTAACTTTAAAGACTGTATGTCAGACAGACATTGCTTTTCTAACCTGCTCTTCAAAAAGCACCAATGTGAGGGGAAAATAATTATTTTACAGTATTTATGGTAAAAAAATTAGTTTTCAGTTTTTCATTCATACATTACAGTGAGGTACACCCATTGCATACTGTTGTATTGGGCCGTGCAATAAAAAAACTATTTATGGGACAAAAGAGTTTATTGCTGCCCTGTCCGCGTATGTTACAATGACATACACCCATTGCATACTGTTGTATTGTGCCTTGCAATAAAAAAACTATTTAGGGGACCAAAAGAGTTTATTGCCGCCCTGTCCGCATATGTTACGGTGAGATACGCCCATTGCATACTGTTGAATTGTGCCTTGCAATAAAAAAAAAACATTTAGGGCCAAAAAAAGTTGATTGCGGCCCTGTCTGCATATGTTACAGTGAGATACACCCATTGCATACTGTTGTATTGCACCTTGCAATAAAAAAAAACTATTTAGGGGACAGAAAGATATTAAATTGCGGCTTAGTCTGTATCTGTACGTGTGAGATACACTCGTTGGATACTGTTGTTCTAGTCCGCTATTCAATAAACACCCATTTAGGGAAAAAATATTACATTGCGGCTTAGTCTGTATATTTTACTGTGAGATACACTCATTGGATACTGTTGTTCTAGTCCGCTATTCAATAAACACCCATTTAGGGAAAAAATATTAAATTGCGGCCTAGTCTGTATCTGTACGTGTGAGATACACCTGTTGTATACTGTTGTTCTAGTCCGCTATTCAATAAACACCCATTTAGGGAAAAAATATTAAATTGCGGCCTAGTCTGTATCTGTACGTGTGAGATACACCTGTTGTATACTGTTGTTCTAGTCCGCTTTTCAATAAACACCCATTTAGGGAAAAAATATTAAATTGCGGCCTAGTCTTTATCTGTACGTGTGAGCTACACCCGTTGTATACTGTTGTTCTAGTCCGCTATTCAATAAACACCCATTTAGGGAAAAAATATTAAATTGCGGCCTAGTCTGTATCTGTATGTGTGAGATTCACCCCTTGTATACTGTTGTATTGTGCCTTGCAATAAAAACCCATTTCGGGAAAGATCCAAAATTCGATAAATATGAGGAGAAGGTCAAATAAGGGACGTGGCCTGGGTTGTGGTGTTGCTGGTGGAGCTCCTGGTACAAGGAGAGGACGTGGTCGATCTGTGCCAGCTACATGCACACTCGAAACACCTTCCTCAGCTGCTAGTAGGCGACAGAATCTGCAGCAGTATTTGCCAGTGCCTAATGTGCCTCTACAAATGTTGAGGCCAGAACAAGTACAGGCGATAGTAGATTGGGTTGCTGACGGTGCCTCCAGTTCCTTCACATTGTCTCCCACCCAGTCTTCTGCTGAAAGGTCAGGGTTGGCACCTGCAGCCGATGTCCATCAAACTGTCACCGCATCCCCTTGCAAATCAGCCAAGCAGTCTGAGCCCCAATTCATGCAGCAATCTCTTATTCTTTTTGATGACTCTGTTAGCATGGTTTCCCAGGACCTAGCCCTGCCCCAGAAGTGGAAGAGATTGAGTGCACCGATGCCCAACCATTTATGTTTCCGGATGAGTACATGGGAGGACCATCGCAGCACGTCTCGGATGATGACGAAACACAGGTGCCAACTGCTGCGGAATTCTGAATTGTGGAGACCGACAAGGGTTGCAGGGGTGAAGACTGGGTCCAAGACGATGTGGAGGACGATGAGGTCCTCGACCCCACATGGAATCAACGTCATGCAGGTGACCTGAGTGGTTTGGAGGAAGAGACGGTGGTCGCACAGAGCCACCAGCACAGCAGAAGAGGGAGCAGGGTGCAAAAGCGGAGCGGCTGTGCCCTAGACGCTATGCCTGCTACTGCCCAACGCAGCAAGGGACCGAGCACACCAAAGCCAGCTCACAGGAGTTCCCTAGGGTGGCAGTTCTTCAGACAATGTGATTATGACAGGACACGAGTGGTTTGCATGCTGTGTAATCAGAGCCTGAAGCGAGGCATAAACCTTCTCAACCTGAGCACAACCTGCATGACCAGGCATCTAAGTGCAAAGCACGAGCTGCAGTGGAGTGCACACCTCAAAAACCAAAGGTCTCTGGCTCCTCCTGCTTCCTCTTCTGCTGCTGCAGTCTCGGCCTCTTCATCCACCTCTGTAGTGCCAGTGGCACCTGCCACCCCGCAAACAGAGGATCCACCAGCAACACTACCACCTGGGTCACCAACAACCATCTCCACAATGTCCCATGGAAGCGTTCAGCTTTTTATCTCCCAAACACTGGAGCGTAAGAGGAAGTACCCCCCTACCCACCCGCGATCCCAGGCCCTGAATGCCAGCGTTTCAAAATTTCTGGCCTTTGAAATGCTGTCATTCCAGCTGGTGGAGACGCAGAGTTTTAAGAGCCTTATGGTGGTGGCTGTCCCACAGTACGTCGTGCCCAGCCGCCACTACTTTTCCAGGCAAGCCATCCCTTCCCTGCACAACCAAGTGGGTGACAAAATCAGGTGTGCACTGCGCAACGCCATCTGTGGCAAGGTCCACCTAACTACTGATACGTGGACCAGTAAGCACGATCAGGGACGCTATATCTCCCTAACAGCACACTGGGTAAATGCAGTGGCGGCTGGGCCTGAGGCGGATAGCAGTTTGGCGCATTTCCTTCCACCACCGAGTAATGCAGGGCGCTTCAGTTTGCCTCCTGTTCCTAACTCCTCCTACTCTGCTTCCTCATCCTCTACTGCTTCCTCTTCCGGTCAGCGTAACACCTTCACCACCAACTTCAGCACAGCCAGGGGTAAACGACAGCAGGCAGTTTTAAAACTTGCCTGTTTGGGTGAAAAACCACACACCGCGCAGGAGTTGCGGAGGGGCATTGAACTGCAGACTGATGAGTGGTTGCTGCCAGTGAGCCTCAAGCCCAGCCTGGTGGTGTGCGATAACGGGTGAAATCTCGTAGCAGCTCTGGGCCTAGCCGGTTTGACACACATCCCTTGCTTGGCGCATGTGCTGAATTTGGTGGTGCAGAGGTTCCTTAGAAATTACCCCGATATGTCAGAGCTGCTGCAGAAAGTGCGGGCCGTGTGTGCGCACTTTCGGCATTCTCACCCTGCTGCTGCTTGCCTGTCAGCGCTGCAGCGTAACTTCGGCCTTCCCGCTCACCGCCTCATATGTGACGTGCCCACAAGGTGGAACTCCACCTTGCACATGCTGGCCAGACTGTGCGAGCAGCAGCAGGCCATAGTGGAGTTTCAGCTGCAGTACGCAGGCGTGAGTCGCTCTGCGGAACAGCACCACTCCACCACCAATAACTGGGCCACCATGCGAGACCTGTGTGCCTTGTTGCGCTGTTTCGAGTACTCCACCAACATGGCCAGTGCCGATGACGCCGTTCTCAGCTTAACTATCCCACTTCTATGCCTTCTTGAAAAAACACTTCGGGCGATGATGGAAGAGGATGTGGCACAGGATTGTCGTGGAAAATAAATAGGCTTGTACTGAAAAGTACAAATGGCCCGCTCTTTTGCATAACGATTTACCAAGCACTCGGCGATAAAGAAAGGAACAAACGCGCTGGGTCATTTCGATGCCATCTGCCAGGTATCTCTTCATTGGATATGTATGTGTGTGCATGTGTATGTGTATAAGAGCTAGTGTTTGTGTGTGAGAGTTTATGTGTCTCTTCATGGATGAATGATGTGTTTGCTGCTGTTATGTGAGCTGTTATGTGAGCTTGTGTCTGTGTGTCTGTGTCTGTGTCTGTGTCTATGTGTCTGTGTGTGTGTGTGTGTGTCTTCTTCTGAGTTCTGATGTGTTCTGTGTCAGGGCAGGGCAGAGCAGGTTTATTTACAGCAAGTAAGTGAGTTACAGGGAGTGGCTTCATGGCCACCAATCACAGATACGTATACATTCAAAAAGCACAATAGAAGCTGTGGAGTACACGCCCATAGATGGACAAGAGTGAACAAAAGACTAAACTGCCAGGAAGCACATGGCTTTTCATTGTTCATTCATGTCAATCCATAAACATGCATTCCATTACCTGTTGGTGGGTTTCCATCAAACATGATTCATATATATAAACCAATTTTGATAGTGACCATAAGATTTTCACCAGCAAGTCTTTCCTACAATGACAGTTAAAGTGATAATCGCTGTGAATAGCGATTATCAGTAAAACCGACACTGACTGACACATCATGACTATTTAAACTAAAGAATATGTCTATCAAAATTTCCACAACAGTATGAGGAGGAGGATCAAGAGGTAACATTTCCAAGGCTTTCAGGGCAGTCATTTGCAAGTGGCTGCGAGGGTGGGTTCCTGCACACACAAACGCAAGGGACACAATTGTCCAGCAGGGGCACAGTTCTGGAGGATGACGAGGATGAGGAGGAGGAGAGGGAGGAGGATATGGAACCATGTTCACAGCAGGGTGGCACCCAGGCCAGCTCATGGCCATCACTGATGCGTGGCTGGGGGGATACGGAGGACACAGAGGATACACCTCCCACAGAGGACAGCTTTTCGTTGCCTCTGGGCAGCCTGGCACACATGAGTGATTACATGTCTCCGCAACGACCGCTGAGTTTCCCACATAGTAACTTGTGCTGATTACTGGGTGGCCACCCTGCTGGATCCCCGTTACAAGGACAACGTACCGTCCTTAATTCCCTCACTGGAGCGTGATTGCAAGATGCGCGAGTACAAGCGCATGCTGGTAGACGCGCTGCTGGTGGCATTCCCACTTGATAGCGGGGGCACAGTGGAAGCACAAGGCCAAGGCAGGGGAGGAGGAGGAAGAGGTCGTCAACGCTGCCAGGGCACCGCCAGCACCTCAGAAGGCAGGGTTAGCATGGCCGAAATGTGGAAAAGCTTTGTCAGCACGCCACAACAAGCAGCAGCACCACCAGCTGATATGGAACGTCTTAGCAGGAGGCAGCATTTCACTAACATGGTGGAGCAGTATGTGTGCACACGCCTAGACGTACTGAATAATGGGTCTGCCCCCTTCAACTTCTGGGTCTCCAAGTTGGGCACATGGCCTGAGCTTTCCCTTTACGCATTGGAGGTGCTGGCCTGCCCTGCAGCCAGTGTATTATCTGAACGGGTATTTAGCACGGCTGGGGGCTTTATCACAGACAAGTGCAGCTGCCTGTCCAGAGCCAATGTGGACAAGCTCACGTTCATTAAAATGAACCAGGCATGGATCCCACAGGACTTGTCCGTACCATGTGCAGAATAGTCATGTATACCTTCCTTACCCAGCCATTGCTGGATTTGATCTTTCTTACTCTTTTGGGGTGTACCCAAATTGAATTTTTTTTTTTTATTAAAAACCAAAACCAGCATTGGCTACCTCATCCTCCTCCTCCACTGCCGCCGCCGCTTCCACCTACACCGCCATATCCACCGCCATATCCTCCGCCACCTCACCCTCCTACTCCATATGGGCCTTGTCCTCCTCCTACATCATTCAAGATTATTATTTTTTATTTTTCTGTTTTTTATGTTCTTTTAGGTTATTTCCCTATCCACATTTGTTTGCAGAGCACCTGCCATGCTCTTAAGATGATTTTGCTGCCATTTGCAGCCCTCTAGCCCTTTCCATGTTTGTTTTAGAGGCATTTTAGTGCTCAAAAGTTTGGGTCTCCATTGACTTCAACGGGGTTCGGGATCGGGACAAAGTTCAGGTTAAGTCCGGGTCACGACTTTTTTTTTCAAGTTCGGTCGAACCCGCCGAACCCGAACATCCAGGTGTTCGCTCAACTCTATTCAAGACCCTTTGAGACCTGAACCTGCCTCTACAGTAAAGTGAACCCTGAAATAACACATTGGAGGGAGAATTTGGGGATGAGGGGAGTGAGGAGGAGGAATCAAATATTCCTCAAAAAAAGTTTTATAAGATATCACATAGATTTCCAGCCTTGAGCCAAAATCCAACCTTGGTTCTCTTTGTCAAACAAACAACCATGGAGATAGAAGCCATGAAAAATGATAACAAAATTAGTAATTTAAACCCTAAACAACAGGCAGCATTAAAATCGTTAAAAGATAACACCAGAATAACTATAAAAGTGTCTGATAAAGGGGGAAATATAGTCCTATTGGACAATGAAGCATATGAAAATATGTCTGAAAATTCTCAATAATAAAAAATGTTACCGGAGGGCTTCAGCCCCTTTGGTTGAAAAATTTATCAAGACTTCTATTCACTAGTGCAGTGTTCCCCAACCCCCGGGCCGCGGACCGGTACCGGTCCTTGGATCAAATGGTACTGGGCCGCCCGAGGAACTTTAAACTATTTTACTGTGGTGGCCGGGGCGTAGAGCACTCTGCGCCCGAGCCCGCCCATTGTGTGACAATAGCGAATGAAAATTCGCTATTGTCACACCGATCCTCCTCCTGGCCAATCCGGGAGCGGGTCCTCCCGCTTCCTGATTGGCCAAAAGGCAAAATCATTGCCATTGGCCGAGGAGGAGGCGGGAGGACTGAGGACTCGAGGACACCCGGGGACTGAAGAGAAGCTGCCGTATGGTAAGTGCACTGGTCTCGGGGAAAACGCCGGCATCTCTGCATTGATTGGGGGCATGCTGTGGGCACTGTGCATTGATTGGGGGCATGCTGTGGGCACTGTGCATTGATTGGGGGCATGCTGTGGCCACTGTGCATTGATTGGGGGCATGCTGTGGGCACTGTGCATTGATTGGGGGCATGCTGTGGGCACTGTGCATTGATTGGGGGCATGCTGTGGCTACTGTGCATTGATTGGGGGCATGCTGTGGCCACTGTGCATTGATTGGGGGCGTGCTGTGGCCACTGTGCATTGATTGGGGGCATGCTGTGGCCACTGTGCATTGATTGGGGGCATGCTGTGGCCACTGTGTATTGATTGGGGGCATGCTGTGGGCACTGTGCATTGATTGGGGGCATGCTGTGGGCACTGTGCATGGATTGGGGGCATGCTGTGGGCACTGTGCATTGATTGGGGGCATGCTGTGGGCACTGTGCATTGATTGGGGGCATGCTGTGGGCACTGTGCATTGATTGGGGGCATGCTGTGGCTACTGTGCATTGATTGGGGGCATGCTGTGGCCACTGTGCATTGATTGGGGGCATTCTGTGGCCACTGTGCATTGATTGGGGGCATGCTGTGGGCACTGTGCATTGATTGGGGGCATGCTGTGGGCACTGTGCATTGATTGGGGGCATGCTGTGGGCGCTGTGCATTGATTGGGGGCATGCTGTGGCCACTGTGCATTGATTGGGGGCATGCTGTGGCCACTGTGTATTGATTGCGGGCATGCTGTGGGCACTGTGCATTGATTGGGGGCATGCTGTGGGCACTGTGCATTGATTGGGGGCATGCTGTGGCCACTGTGCATTGATTGGGGGCATGCTGTGGGCACTGTGCATTGATTGGGGGCATGCTGTGGGCACTGTGCATTGATTGGGGGCATGTTGTGTGCACTGTGCTTTGATTGGGGGCATGCTGTGGGCACTGTGCATTGATTGGGGGCATGCTGTGGGCACTGTGCATTGATTGGGGGCATGCTGTGTGCACTGTGCTTTGATTGGGGGCATGCTGTGGGCACTGTGCATTGATTGGGGGCATGCTGTGGGCACTGTGCATTGATTGGGAGCACGCTGTGGGCACTCTGCATTGACGTCGCCCCCCCCCCTCCCCTCAGTGGGCCACAGAAAAATTATCAAACGTTGACCGGTCTGCGGCGATAAAAATGTTGGGGAGCACTGCACTAGTGGATGAGGTTCTAAGAGGGGGAATCATTTCTAAAGATACGTGGGAATTTAGTTGGGTAAGATAACCCAGTATACCAACCTTTTATGCACTCCCTAAGGTGCATAAGGATGTTGCCAATCCACCAGTGAGGCCGTCATCTGGGGGAATGGCAGCATCTCTGAAGGCATCAGGCAGGTCATCGATGCATATTTGAGACCACGCGTAATGCGTCTGGCCTCCTATATAAAAGATACCATTCACCTGTTACAGATACTTGAAAATTTAGAAATTCCAGAATCAACGATATTATTGACAGTCAATGTTGAATCGCTTTATAACAGCATTCCATGTGATAAAGGGATTGCTGCTATAAGACAAGTTCTTTGACAAAGAGGAACAAAGAAGTGGTGGTTAAATTAATTTATTTTGCAAATGTTGGATTATATCTTACAACATAATGTTTTTCTTTTCAAGGGCTCCCACTACCTCCAGGTACAGGGCGTAGCTATGGGCACATGCTGTGCTCTGTCTTACGCAAATCTGTACCTGGGGGAGTGGGAGAAAAGAGATACATAGACGACATAATTAAAAAAACTAGTGCGCTCAAAATTTAAATAAAGCATGAACCAAATACTAATGGCTAAATAAATGAAATTGGGAGGTCATAATGAACCTATTAAAAAAGTCCATACCAACAGACAGATATATAGTGCAAAAATTAACTTCACAGGTGCAAACACAATAACGTGCAAAAGTTCACATATGTGTAATATCCAAGTGATGTGAAGTATGAATGAAGTCTTCAAAATGGAGTCCCATAAGCAAGTCCTTCCCTCAGGGTGACTACGGAATTCAATATTGCATGCAACACCACATGACCTTAAAAAGAAAATGGGTGGCTCCTTACCAAACCACAAGTGTCGAATAGCATGTTAAATCCTACCCTCAAAGGGTTAAATGGCTTTAGCTGATGTAGAAGAAAATTCAATACTGCATGCAACCCCGCGTGACCTGATAAAAGTAATGGGTGCGTGCGCCCCCAGGAGCGCTTCCGCTATACAGGTACGGCAATTCGTGGGAACCTGCCACAGTTATGCAACTGGCAACTGGTTATTGCCACAACCCCCCAGATTTAACCACTTGCCGACCAGCTGCCATACTTATAGTGCGGCAGGTTGGCTCTGTCCCACGAAACTACGTACCTGTACATCGTTTCGTAAGAAAGCTAGTGGGAGCGTGCGCGTGCTGATTGGTTACAGGGGAACTCAATTAGCAGGTCCAACGTACGTGTCCCCCTTGTACCCATGATCGCTGCCCGTGGAGAAAGCGGTCTGCCTAAGTAAACCGCTGTTCTGTCAGTGATGAACAGAGGGACCCTGTGTTCCTCCTATTTAGGAACACAGGTCTCTGTGTTCATCCAGCAAGGAGGATTTTTTGTGCGAGTTCCCACAATTTAGTGCAACGTGTGGCTTTATATGCTGATCTGCATGCTCATGTCCAATGGTATTCGGTAAATGTTTTACCCAGGTCCCTCTCCCACTGGAGCATTGTGTCATGTTTGACGAAGAGCAATTTCTCTTGTAGTGTATTGTAAAGTAAGGTTATACCCTTTTTTTGGAGGGTTAGGTGAGCGGTAGTACATTACGACCTGAGATGGAAGTAAGCAAGACAAGGTAGGGCGTTTTTTCAGGCAGTGTAAGATGCGCATGTGAAGGTAGAAGTCTGAGTTGGCAAGGTGAAATTCTTGCTGGAGTTGGAGAAAGGATTTAGGGTTGTTCAGGGTGTATAGATCTTCTAGTGAGGTTATGCCTTTGCGTGACCAGTGGGATAGGGATACATCTGGAATTTAGTATTCCGGGGTTGTCAACGGTGTAAAGAATCTGGTGTGAGTTTTGTGGGAGTTAGAGAGTTGCAATAATTTCTTCCAGGCTTTGGCGGAGGCCTGCATGGGCAGAGGAATGTTGGAGGGGATTGGGTTGCCGAGAGAGAGGCTCATCAGCCACGGGAGGGGTGAGTTGGTAGGAGTAAAGGATCCCTCTATCTCACGCCATAGAGTGTGTTGGCAAGGGGTGATCCATTCCTTGAGCTGGGTCAAGATGGAAGCTAGATAGTAGTCAAGGAAATCTACCTGACCCATTCCTCCAGATGATCTATGTTTAATGAGTTTGGAGTGAGAACACTGCGGCCTTTTGCCAAGCCATAAAAACTTAGAAAGCATGGATTGTGATGTGCGGAAGTAAGAAAGTGGGGTCGGAATGGGGGGAGTTCTAAAAAGGTATTAGGATTTGTGGGAGATGTAGCATCTTAAATGCCGCTAACTTCCCTGCCCAGGAAAATTCAAATTTAGCCAGCTTAATTAGATCTTCTTGGAGTTTGCACCACAGGGTTTTTTACGTTTTGCTATATAAATTAAAAAAGACTCAAAATTTTGAAAATTTTTTTCTTGGTTTCTGTTTTAAAATTTTGCAAATAAATAATCGTTCTTGATAGATTTCAGGCACAATGTATTCTGCTACATTTCTTTGGTGAAAATAAACCAAATCAGTGTATATTATTTAGTCTGTAGGAAAGTTGGAGAGTCCACAAACTATGGTATACTGTATATATCTATATATATAGAGATATATACAGTATAAATATATATACATATATATATATATATATATATATATATATATACAGTATATATGTATAGATGTATATCAATATATATATATATATAAATATATATATATATATATGAAAATTGATCAATCTTGATGTACGGAGGCCAAAAATGTCAGGACAGTACAGATGACCCCTTTTTGGAATGTAGACAGTCCAAGGTATTTAGTATATTTTTGTCATAAGTTTAAAAAAAAAAACATGCTGTCAAACTGTTTACATACTGTCACATAGTGCAGTGCAGCATCGTCATATAACTGGTGTGGCGCTGATCAGGGACACTGACTGGTGATAGTATGAGAAAAAAAAAAATTCAATTCATTTGATTTTTTTTAATATATTTTTCTTTTTTTGCTATTTTTGACACTTTGACCAGAGCAAAACAATGTTATAATAGTAACAGTGTACTGCTCTGGGGAAGTGATCATAATTTTTGTATTTTTTACACATTATGTTTGCTTATAGCAATTAATTTCATTGCTATAAGCAAGCATTTTACTGAATGAAATTGATTGAGATTGTTTTGTTGTGATTATCCACAGCTGATCACATGGCACAGATGGGCTGTGATTGGCTCAGTCTGTACCATGTGATCACTGTGATCAATCACGGCTAGCAACACAATTGTACACAATGAATGGCTTGAAAGGAAGCCATCCATTGTTTAATACTGTCATGTGACCTGCTGTAATTGGTTACAGTGGTCACATGGTAGCAGCAGCAGGCTGGCACAGTGATCAGCCATTGGCTGTGTCCGGAGGCTGTTTCCTGACTACCTATTACACTTTTGACGGCCCTGGAGCTCCAGGAAAATGAAAAAACCCACAAAATGACCCCATTTTGGAAAGTAAACACCCCAATGTATTTTCTGTGAGTCATAATGAGTCTTTCAAACATGTAATTTATTTGCCACAAGCTTTTGGGAAATGTGAAAAAAAAATTTTTTACACAAAGTAGTCAGTTTCTAAGATATTTATAACACACAGATGTTAACCACTTAAGCCCCGGAAGATTTTACCCCCTTCCTGACCAGGGGGTATTTTGCGATTCGGCACTGCGTGATTTTAACGGACAATTGCGTGCGACGCCATACCTAAACGAATTTGACGTCCTTTTTTTCCCACAAACAGAGCTTTCTTTTGGTGGTATTTGATCACCTGTGCGATTTTTTGATCATGCACTATAAACAAAAAAAGAGCGTCAATTTTGCAAAAATAACAATATTTTTCACATTTTTTTATATGAAATTCCCCCCCAAAAAAATGTAAAAATCTAAATTTTTTAACATTTTCGGCCAATTTGTATTATGCTACATATGTTCGGTAAAAAAAATTGCAAAAAGCGTATTTTGATTGGTTTGCGCAAAAGTTATCGCGTTTACTAACAAAGGGAAAGATTTTTGTCATTTTTGTTGTTTTTTTTTTTAACGCGTTATGGCGGCGATCTGCGTTTTTTTGCGGTACTGCGACATTGCGGCGGACAGATCGGACTCTTGACTGACATTTTTGACACTTTTGGGGTTACCAGTGACATTACTGCAGTAATCAGTGCTATATATATGCACTGTTACTGCAAACATACACTGGTAGTGAAGGGGTTAACTTTATTTGAGAGGGAGGGGCTGTGTGTGTCCCTAGGGGCGTGATTCTAACTGTGATTGGCTGTGGCTTGAGCTGTAGGAACAATGATCAACGGTCCTACATAGTAGAACCATATGATCAGTGTTTCTACACAGGGGAGAATGACAGGCGGCTTGTTTACACTAGCCGCCTGACTTTCTCCCTCTGCACCGACGATCGCAGAGTGACCGGCGGACATCGGGTCCGCCGGTCACACGCGCGGGGGGGGGTCCGTGACTGCGCGGGAGCGCGCCTCCGGCGGCGCGCGCTTGCTTCCCAGAGCCTCACAGGCTAGTGACGTTTATATACGTCACTTTGTCTGTGAGGGACTGACCGCCGCAGTATATCTACTTGCGGCGGTCGGCAAGTGGTTAATGGTCCACTGAGACAGATGTTGAAAGTCCAATAGGGGCATTGACAGATGTTGATGTTGCAATGGGACACTATTGCAGATGTTGATGGGACACTGTGACAGATGTTTTTGTGCACTGGTACACTATGACAGATGTTGATGTCCACTAGGGACACTGACAGATGTAGACGGCCCACTAGGGACACCGTAAAATGTTGACAGTCCACTAGGGGCACTGACAGATGTTGATGTTGCCATGGGAAAATATTGCAGATGTTGATGTGCACTGGTACACTGTGACAAATGTCAATGGGACACTGGTACACTGTGACAGATGTTGATGGGACAATGGTATGGATGTTGATGTGCACATGGAGAGGGACAGATGATTCTTGGTGCATTTGTGTGGGATGGCTGCACAGGCTGCAGCGATCCCGCTCTCCCCCTCCCCACTGACCTGTCACAGGGGAAGTTGAAACAGAGGCACATGCCTCTGTTTACATTGTGTGATGGCTGTGATTGGATACAGCCATAACATTATACGGAGGGCCATTTAGAGCGTCCTTGTCCCAATCTGTGATGCGCTGTGTCCGAGGGACACAGGGCCCTGTGTCTGAGAGGATGTATGGGTACGTCCACGCAGAATAACGCTTGTCCCATCTGGACAAGTAGGAAGCGGTTAATGGAGGCACAGAGAGCAATAAAACCTGACAGGTGTTCTAATACTTCTTCATTCTATCAAAAAAAAATATAAGGTTTACCTTTAGTTAAATTTTAAATAAAGTTAAATGGCAAGACAGCCAAAGATGCTTTTAAAAAGTATATATGCTTGTTGATTGTATTAATATGATATCTGTAAGGACAATTTAGAAGAGTTAGTGCTCATTTACCATCAATACATTTGTGTTTACCAGTTTCAGGAAAGGGCAGCGCAAAACTTCAATTCCTTTCCTACATTCTATGATGTTACATTAGACCAAGGTTTTTCTATTATTGAGGTTGAGTTTACAACTCATCCCTGATGACTTTATCTCTTTGTTACTAGACAGTTCTAAACAAGTTACACAATATGTGGAGGGCTTTATGGTTCAATGGGAATGCAGTACCGACACCTCCAGCACTGAATGTATGTAATGGCAAAGGGTGCTTAAGAGTCTATTAATGCTGGCTGCTCTGGGATCTATTGTTCCTTGAGTGGATCTATTTTTACATGGGGGTCTATTATTGTTGCTTGGGGTGGGCGCGCAGAGCGGCGATCGGTGGTGCAGTGTGTCACTCTGACTCACCGCATCTCCAATCCCAGTAAAGAGCCTATGATGTAGGCTCTTTACCATGTGACAAGCTGTGTCCAATCACAGCTGGTCACATAGTAAATAGGAAGTGTCGTTGATCGGCTTTCCTTAGTTCGCCCCTGACAGGCGCGAGTAAAGGAGAGCCAATCGGTTGCTCTCCTTAAAGGTGGGGGGGGGGGGCTGTGCTGGTAATCAGAGCATTGATTACCAGTGCAGACCCATGGAGGATGCCACTTGAGCCACCAGGGATTACCCACCCATGGCCACCAGGGATGCCCACCCATGGCCACCTGGGATGCCCACCCATGCCACCATGGATACCAATCAGTGCTCAGGGAGTCTGCCAGTGCCCTCCTCATCAGTGCTGCCTATCATTGCCATCTATCAGTGCCGCCCACCAGTGCCCATCATTGCCATCTATCAGTGCCACCCACCTATGCCCATCAGTGCCGCCTATCAGTGCCCACCAATGCTGCATATCAGTTTTACCTATCAGTGCCACATATGAGTGCCCATCAGTGCTGCATATCAGTGCCGCCTATCAGTGCTGCATATTAGTGCCCCATCAGTGCCACCCCATCAGTGCCTCCTCATCAGTGCCTGTCAGTGCAGCCTCATCAGTGCAGGAAAAAACGTATTTATTTACAAAATTTTATAACTTAAACAAAAAAAATTTTTTTTTTTTTTTTTTTACTTTTCGGTCTTTTTTTTGTTTAGCAAAAAAAAAAAAAAAAACCTTGCGGTAATCAAATACCACCAAAAGAAAGCTCTATTTGTGGGGGAAAAAATGACATAAATTTGGTTTAGGTACAGTGTTGCATGACCACGCAATTGTCATTCAAATTTCAACAGCGCTAAAAGCTGAAAATTGGCCTGGGCAGGAAAGTGCCCTGTATTGAAGTGGTTAAAGAAGCTGCCACCAGCTTCTATAAATTGGCAGTCATCATTCCCATTAGGATCTGTGTTCAACATTTACAAACTGGAGCTGAAGGCTGCTTTAAAAACGTAAAGCGTAAATTACTAAAGCTCCACAAATGCTTTATAAAAGCTTGTTGTTCACACTCTTCTTATACAAGCTGAAGACCGTGTGAAACAGACCTTACTATGCCAGGAATACTTTGGTTTAAAGACCAACCCTTGGTTTTGGCATGGAAATATATTGCTTTCCCCAGTAAAGTCAATGTGAATTGTGTGTTGCTGTCCGTGGTGCTGAAGAGTCTTCTGATTGTTGTAGATTCTTCACAGCATATTGCCTAAGTATGAATTAATAGAAGTATTCTAGTCCCCTAAACCTAGTCCTGACTCTGTTTTATTCTGCATGGTGTGCAATGACTCTCTTGGTTTTAGGCAACTTGCGAGCACATGTTCTAAAGTGGCTCTCTTACTTTTAGGCCATCATTCCCCAGTATGTTCAACCATAGCTCTCTAGATTTAGCCAGTGTGCCTCAGAAAGGTCTGCCATGGCTCTCTCAGTTTTAGGTCAACATGCCCCAGTATGGTCAACCATAGCGCTCTAGGTTTTAGCCAATGTGCCCCAGCAAGGTCTGCCATGGCTCTCTCAGTATGTAACGTGCCTCAGTATGACCAGCTATGTCTTCCTTGGTTTTAGCCAAAGTGCCTTAGCAAGGTCTGCCAAGGCTCTCTCAGATTTGGCAATTTTCCCCATCTGGTCCTGTAATGGCTCTCTCAGTATGTAACGTGCCTCAGTATGACCAGCTATGTCTTCCTTGGTTTTAGCCAAAGTGCCTTAGCAAGGTCTGCCACGGCTCTCTCAGATTTGGCAATTTTCCCCATCTGGTCCTGTAATGGCTCTCTCAGTTTTAGGCCAACATGACCCAGCAGGGTCACCATGGCTCTCCCAGTTTCAGCCAAAGTGCACTAGCATAGTCTGCCAGGGCTCTCTCAGTTTTGGATAATGTGTCCCTGCACCAAAATGGTCTGCTATGTCTCTCAGTCATGGCTCTCTTAGTTTTTAGCCAACATGCCCAGCATGGTCAGCCATGGCTCTCTTGGTCTTAAGCCAACCTGCCCCAGCACGGTTAGCCATTGCTCTCAATTTTAGCCAACATTGCCCAACATGATCTGCCATGGCTTTCTCAGTTTAAAGCCAACATGCCCCAGCATGGTCAGCTATGGCTCTCTCAGTTTTAAACTAATGTACCCCAGTATGGTCAGCCATGGCTCTCTTGATTTTACCCAGTATGCCATAGCATGGTTAGCCATGGCTCTCTTGGTTTTAGCCAACATGCCCCAGCATGATCAGCCATAGCTCTCTCATATTTTAGCCAATGTGCCCCAGAATGATCAAACATGGCTCTCATGGTTTTAGCCAACATACCCCAGCATGGCCAGCCATGGATCTCTTGGATTTACCCAGTGTGCCCCAGCATGGTTAGCCATGGCTTTCTGTTAGCCAACATTCTACAGCATGGTCATCCATGGCTCTCCCAGTTTTTAGCCAAAATGCCCCAGCATGGTCAGCCATGGCTCTCTTGGTTTTAGCAAACATGCCCCAGTATGGTTAGCCATGACTTTCTTAGATTTAAGCCAACATGACCCAGCATGGTCGGGTCGGCCATGGCTCTCTTGGTTTTACCCAGTGTGTCCAACCATGGTTAGCTTTAGTTCTCTGTTTTAGCCAGCATGCCCCATGGTCAGCCATGGCTCTCTTGGTTTTAGCCAAGGTGCCCCAGCATAATCAGCCTCCATGACTGGAAGGCTATTTCAGGACTTGAGACAAGTCTTGCGTGCCTATGTAGGGGAAGGTATGTAGGTGGCTGGAATTAGGTGTGTGGAATTGGTGCCTGGCCCCCATGATGATGGAATGACATGTTTGGGTGGGAAGGAGATAGATTACACAATATTGGTGTCTCTCCTCTCCCTGGCTGTTATTTCTATCAGGTTCACATCATCATGTCTCCCCACACAGCTATTTTTGGTCAGAAAAACAGCGTTATCCCAGGATCCTCCGTCGCCCCCTCCTTCACCCCTCTCTGTGCTCTGCCTCTCCCAGCTCCCTCTCTCCCCATATTTAGAAAGCGCTTCCGGCGGCGCCGGCCACTTTGACGTCATCCCCCACACGGGAGTGACGTCAATGCGGAGGGGAGAACGGGATGACGTTGCTTATTTAAATGTCTCCAGAGCAGAGGGATGGAGAGAAGGTCTGAACGGGCTGAGGCAGGACTCCGGCGGTGGCCAGGCCCGCACCTCCGCCGCTGAGACCGGTCAGCAAGGATCCCCCAGGAGAGCGGTCAGTACGGGGGGGGAGGGGGCTGTCCGGGGCATGCACAACCTGCAATACACGGCATGCACTACCAGCACACACACTGCAATACACGGCATGCACAACGAGCACACACACTGCAATACACGGCATGCACAACGAGCACACACACTGCAATACACGGCATGCACAACGAGCACACACACACTGCAATACACGGCATGCACAACGAGCACAACCTGCAATACACGTCATGCACAACGAGCACACACACTGCAATGCACTACCAGCACACACACACTGCAATACACGGCATGCACAACGAGCACACACACTGCAATACACGGCATGCACTACCAGCACACACACTGCAATACACGGCATGCACAACCTGCAATACACGGCATGCACAACCTGCAATACACGGCATGCACAACCTGCAATACACGGCATGCACAACGAGCACACACACTGCAATACACGGCATGCACAACGAGCACACACTGCAATACACGGCATGCACAACCTGCAATGCACGGCATGCACAACGAGCACACACACTGCACAGGCAATACACTGTATGCAGAGTGAGCACACAGTGCACCCACAGTACAGGTATGCACACACTGCCAACTAGTGATATTATATAATGAGATATATACAGTACAGCCATCCCTTGGAGATGCATTGCAGCTATATATGCACACACCGGGTATATATTACATTAGCAGTGATGTGTCCATAGACAATCCATAGCAATCACATTCCTTACTGCAGTCAGTGGGAAATGATTGGCTACATGCACATCATTTATCCTTTGCTGCTTTATTGAATAAAGTACAAAACACACACTATATATATATATATATATTGTGTATATTGCACCCATTGAATGGTTGTTGTGGGTGGGGGGTGAGATTGGAATGTGCCTTGGCTATAGCCCCCTCCATTGCATCCTCCTCCTCCTGTACTGCCCCAGGATTGCTGGCTGTGTTGTACCTTTGCTGTGACAGATGGAGGAGTGTGTGTATTGTATATACTGGAGATGAGGTGAGTGTCCTCCTCCCCTCCATGGACCCCTGCCTTGTATTGGGATGACATGTCTGTGGATGGAGGGTATTGGGGTGGGGGGGGGGGGTGTATAGTCCTGCAGATGCGATGGTCCATAGAACACCCGGTATGTATGGTGATGGTGACAGAGCCCGGTTGGCTGGGTGCAGATGGCTGTCCTGTGCCATGGCAGAATGGCTGTGAGTGTGGGCCTGCAGCGGAGGGCGGCGCTGTCCTTGTGATGTGGGGTTATGCTGTGTGCCCGCCCCCCGTTATCCTGCCGTCACTGTGTGTGTTTCAGAGACATTCTCGGTGCCGCCAGCTGAAGGATGGCCGCTTGCTGTGTCCTGTTCATGGCCGGGAACGAGCTGCTGCCTCCGCTGCCAGAGACGATGGCCTCCCCCGCCTCCTGCTCCCCCCGCCGCCGCCGCTGCTGTCCGAGGTGCTGAAGGCGCCGCCTGTGTCCCCGGCGAGAGCCGCTCTGGATGGTGAGAGCCGTGTACTGCCTTTGTGTTTCCGCCACCCCTGCAATGTCACCAGGGATGTCAGTCTTGTGACCCCTGTCCTCCCTCCCTCCATGTGTCACCCCACTTCCCAAACTTCACATCCCACTGGCCACTGATAGACATGCCCCATATATCTGATATGCCATCCTCGGCGCCCCATATATCTGATATGCCATCCTCGGCGCCCCATATATCTGATATGCCATCCTCGGCGCCCCATATATCTGATATGCCATCCTCGGCGCCCCATATATCTGATATGCCATCCTCGGCGCCCCATATATCTGATATGCCATCCTCGGCGCCCCATATATCTGATATGCCATCCTCGGCGCCCCATATATCTGATATGCCATCCTCGGCGCCCCATATATCTGATATGCCATCCTCTGCGCCCCATATATCTGATATGCCATCCTCTGCGCCCCATATATCTGATATGCCATCCTCTGCGCCCCATATATCTGATATGCCATCCTCTGCGCCCCATATATCTGATATGCCATCCTCTGCGCCCCATATATCTGATATGCCATCCTCTGCGCCCCATATATCTGATATCCCATCCTCGGCGCCCTATATATCTGATATCCCATCCTCTGCACTCTATATATCTGATATCCCATCCTTTGCGCCCCATATATCTGATATTCCATCCTCTCGCCCCATATATCTGATATTCCATCCTCTGCACCCTATAGATCTGATATCCCATCCTCTGTGCCCCATATCTGGATCTGATGTCCCATCCTCTGCGCCCCATATCTGGATCTGATGTCCCATCCTCTGCGCCCCATATCTGGATCTGATGTCCCATCCTCTGCGCCCCATATCTGGATCTGATGTCCCATCCTCTGCGCCCCATATCTGGATCTGATGTCCCATCCTCTGCTCCCCATATCTGGATCTGTTGTCCCATCCAGCCTCTGCGCCAAGTATCTGCAGTGCTGCTTATCTGCTATGGAAAATACAACCCTTCTACATCCATTCCTCATTAGAGCCTGAGGACAATTATATCCATGTACCCCCATCCCTTAATATCCCAAAACTTATACCCCATAAAAACACGTTTAAATGTTTTATTCACTGAAACTGAGGAACTTTCTGACCCTTAGTGTTCTGTCCATGTACCCCAGATGTCCAAAATACACACTTACCCCATATGAGTAATGTGATCCCCGTCTACAATCTTTAATAATACTAAAGCCTAAGAACCTTTCTGATACTTGGTAGCTTGTCCATGTTCCCAGATCCCAATATAGCCAAAATCTTAAACAAACTTTTATCCCCGTATGGGTAATATAACCCCGTAGCCTGTCCATATACCACATTCCCAATTTTTATTTTTTATTAATATTACAGGCACTTTATATCATGCCAACAATTTACGCAGTGCTTTACATTGTACATCCATATCAGTTCCTGATCGTAAGGAACTTCCAATCTAAGGTCCCTATTTAACTTTCATACCTACTAGGACCAGTATAGACAAGAGCCAATTAATCTGCTGGCATGTCTGAATACCCAGATGAAACCCACCAAGGTATCCAAAATCTTGTCACGAAATGCATTCATCCCCATATGGCCAATACAAGCCTTATAATTCCATCAATTACAAAGCCTAAGAACATTTCTGACACTTAGAAGCTTGTCCATGTACCCCAATCCCAAGATAGCCAAAATCTTATCGAGAAATGCGTGTTTACCCCATGTAGGAAAAACAACCCCTTTTTAATTATTATTTCAAAGCCTGAGAAACTTTCTAACATTTGAAGCCACTGGCATGTCCATGTACCCTGATCCTCAAATTGTATTCTTTATTATGACAAGTGCTTTTGTTTTTTATTGCTGACAATTTATGCAGTGCTTTACATATAATGTGCAATCACATCTTGCCCTACTGTCAAGGAGCTAAAGTCTCTATATAACATACTTGGGCAGGTAGACAGGAGAAAAAAACATAAGGTGTTGCAAAAAAGATCCATTGAAACATTTATTGGATACAAACACATTTAAATTGGTGTTTTTGTATCCAATAAATGTTTCAATCTGCTACAATATCAGAATGTTTTCCTGCTACTTTCTTTATGAGCACAAGTCCCCCTGCTTATCTATAAATTCAGCAGCATCTGAACCTGATTTATTGCTAGTCATTAATTAGATATCTAGATATATCTCTAAGATTGTCTAATGCATATGTACATGCATTATTGGCCATTAATGTTTTATTATTCCAGTGAATTTTATTTATATTTCTGAGCGCCGCCTGGGCAGTTTCTTTTCTTGCTTTACCATTGTAGACAGGAGCCAATTAACCTGCCAGCTTGTCATCTGTCATTGCTGTTTAAAACCCACTAGGACAGTGGTCCTCAACCCTGGCCTACAGGGCCCACTAACAGGCCAGATTTGCAAGATAACTGAAATACATCCCAGGTGATATCATTTGCTGCTCAGTGATTGCAGTACTCTAGTCTGCATCTCCCCAAGGTAATACTTAAAATCTGGCCTGTTAGTGGGACCGGAGTTGAGGACCACTGCACTAGGATATCCAAAATAAGGCCTGAAATATTCTGAAAATTGCAGCCAGTGAGCTGTCCATGTATCTCAATCCCAAGATATCCAGAATCTTATCAAGAAATAAACATTTACCCCCTTGTAGCTACTGCAACCCCTTTAAATCCTTCAAACACTCCAAAGCTTAAAGTCACTTTCTTCTACTTGCATCCACTGGCATTGTCCATGTACCCTTATTCCCAGAAAATTCTATTACTTATTATTTTTACCGGTAGTTATATAGCACTGGCAATTTGTGCAGTGCTTTACATACTGCACATTTATATCAGTCCCTGATTTCAAGGAGCTTACAATCTAAAACCCCTATGTAACATACATCCACATACTATGGCTGACATAGACAGGAGCTATTTAAAGGAGAAGTACAGGCAAATCTCTTTTGGCTGTGGTCCACAGGCGTGAAGATCGTTCTGCACTCCTGTAAACCGTTTTTAGTAGACAGCGGGCTGAAGCCACAGAGCTGGTCCAGGCTTGGGAAAGGAAGGGGAAACATGAGGGAAGCCCAGGCAGTAGGGGGAATCGGCATTGCATGTAGTCATTAGGGTGCGCACACCTGACATGCCTATGGTACAAACCTTTGAAATCCTTTAATCATTCCAAAAAATTAGAAACTTTCTGACTTTTGACCCAGTGGCTTGTCCATGTGCCATGGTCCCAAAATATCTAGAAACACACTTTTACCTCCATATGGGTAATGCAAACCTTTTTAAATCCTTTAATTGTTCTGAAGCCTGAGGAACGAATTACTAACAAAGCCAAAGCCTGAGGAACTTTCAGACATTTGCATCCACAGGCTTGTCCATGTACCCCAATGCCTAGATAATCCAAAATCTTATCAGGAAACTCTCTTACCCCTATAGTACAATCATTTTACATCTTTAATCATTCCAAGGTCTCAGAAACTTTTTGACCCTGGCACCCGGTGGCTTGTCTATGTACCCTGACCTCAGAATACCCAGAATCTTATCAAGAAATGTCCACTTCTCATCACGTTTGCGGTTTTCTGTTCTGTAGGGTGTCCTCATAGCCGCCCTCATGCAGGGAATATGTCCCCTATAAACCCATTATCAATCCCTTCTTATTGAAAATATTGATATCTTCATTAATGAATGTTCCCTGCTTTCAGATTATAGGATACCCTTCATATATCTGTTTCTTTGGCAATTCACAAAACATACAGGGTTATTTATAAAGCCTAGTGGCTTTTATTTACAAACATTCACTGGCTGAGAATAAGACCCCATTCACACTGGGGCGACCTATCAGGCGACCTGGTCACCTGACAGGTCGCCGTAGGTCGCCTCCCATACAGAAGCTATGGACCCATTCTAATAGGAGTGACACAAGTCGCTCCGACTTAGAAAAAGGGTCCGGAGCTTCTTTGGGGCGACCCGGAGCGACCTGCATAGACTTCAATGTTATGAAGTCCGTGGCGGCCGCTCCGAGGTCGCGGTGCGAGCAGCGCGCTGCGACCTCTGTGGTCGCCTGGGGAAGTCGGATCGCCCCAGTGTGAACGGAGGCTAAGACCCCATTCACACTAGCGCGACTTGTCAGGAGACTTGGTGACCGGTTGTGTTTACTAATCTAGACTCCTCAAATTCTTTGACTATTGCTTTCTCGTATAAGGTTTAATTTTACCAAATTCAACATATATGCATTATCTTTATAGCTTTAAAAATGTAATGTATAGTTTTAAATTCCTAAAAACAAATGCATTGTAGCATTCTGCTAACAGTAAACCCACAGCTGCCAGTTTTATAGTACAAAATAGAATTGAAGAACTCCAGTGTTTCATGTTTTCTATCTTTGGTTCCAATTTCTGAAAAGCAGAGCTGTGGCAGGCATGCAGATTTCTGGAAGGGAGGTGGAAAGACCTGTACTTTTCTATTGTCCAAATTGCTGTGCTTCCTGATACTTCTTAATTGTGTTCTGTAGAGTTGGATCCATCCTGCAGAGAGGTCCCAAGAGGGAGCAGAGGCTTTGTTCTAGACCTGGAAGAAGACTTGGGAGGTCTGCAGTTATTGGTCACACTGGTGCATACTGTATATATGTCTGTGTGTGTGGGAAGAGGAGCGTGGGAAGCGGATCGTTCTCAAGAAGGATATGATTGGAATCACCATTGGGCTGGCTTTCTAATTTTGCCTCAAACTACAAGACACTGGCAGAAGCAGGCACATGAATGCACACTCATTTTGTTGGATATACTTTTTTCATATACAAGCATTATTTTTTACTACTTTAAGTTATAAAAATAAACTTATTCGTCCTATCACTTTTTTTCCTCCTCTTGTTTTGGATTTATCCTTGGATTTAAAAGCCAGACACTTCATTTATCAATGTTATCTGTGTCAGTTAAGCGACACAAGGTTGAAGAGGCAGAGAGCATTTGAAACACAATTCTGATTAATGATACATGGAGCAGTGCTAATGTTGCAAGAAGCAGCTTGAAGTATTGTTTAGGTCACTCCAGTGCAAAACCATATCTGGGCAAAATGGGGTAAGTGCTTTTTTTATCTCTCTATTTGTTTTATGGCATTTTTGTATGACTTTCATACTGTATGATTTTTGCAGTCTAATATAAAACACAGGATATAAATAAGTGAAATTTGCTTATTTAAAATTCCCTTTTATATGTTGTGATTTGGCTATTTTAGATAAAGAGCATATTGGATTTTTATTTCCTTTGAGGGCTTTTAAAGCTAAACTCCAGTCAGATATACACAACTTAAGGCATGTCAGTATGCATAGTATACCCAAAAAAGGAAAGCTAGGGTCACAGCATACACTTTCATTTTATAACCCCAGCAATGTAATAGCAATAACTATTTGACAATCCAATATTGGCTTACTTGAAAAACCATCTGTCATCTTGGTTATTCTGCCTGTCTGCTGGTCATCTTTCCACAACTTCCTTGATTCCCTGCATTCTTCACAACTTCTCTTCTGCTGTTTCCGTTCAGTTTCTATGGACTACATATCCCATGGTACCTTGCTGCCTGTAAGCAGTGATTCCTGTACTGTCTCCTCCTCTCAGCCCTTCTGTAGTTCAGAAGACAGGCTCTGTTAAATGTGGGACACAGCAGTGCCTACTTACAGGGTATTGTGTGTTTGTGTTTATTGTAAGTACCTGAATTAGATGTATCAGCCCCATAAATGGCACTGCTGCAACTAGGAGAGGAAAGCCATACAAGTAGTCAATCAGTTGTGCTGCAGTGCTCATGCACTAACAAGGGGCATGCTGAGAGTGACAGAGCAAGCAATACATTAGTGTGCTGCTTCTCCTTTCACTGTCCATTCACATGCTGGAGATGAAGACTTATAAATGTGTTACTAAAACATGAACTCCAGGAATTGGGCAAATCACCCCCCCCCCCCCCAAGTGCAAGGGTTAACTGCTCGTTCAGTGCAGGAACAAGGAGTAATAATTACCTGACTTCCTTAATCTGTGTGACCATTCCCTCATTGCGTTCTCTTATAAGCATCCCCTCTCCTTGTTGGACTCCTTCCTCCTCCACATACAATGCGGGGTTTATAGCCCTGCACTGTACGTGATGGTGCCAAGGAAGTGCCCCCACAGCCTCGAGCCTTGGAGACAGGAGGACAGTGCTAGGGGGGCACTGCAAGGGTATATTTTGCCTTATTCCCAGAGTTCAGTTTAAGTGCAGCAGAGAAAGCTCAGGTCACCTTCCAGGCAGGATTGTGCTGTGTGGCAGAGCTGTGTAAATTCCAAGACTGGATAAAAGGAAATGCAAATCTTTGGTAAAAAACATTGGCATATATGTATATCAACAGTGTATTTAGCAATTGGCTTCAAACATGAACCAGTTGTTGCATATGAATTCATGGATAACATTTCTAGAGTTTCAGTGAATGTACAATATTTAAAATCAAAATGTTATAATAAAGAAATAATCCTATATATAGTAATTTCAGGGAAAAAATACTCCATTCATTTTAAGTCTAATTTAGCCTAAGATGGCACCTGCTTTACAACTCTGTGCTATCATGCTGCTCATTCAAATGCAGCCATGGATATATTCATGTGTGTGTGTGTGTGTGTGTGTATATGGGCTGCACCGAAATGAAAATTCTGGACCGAAAATGCAGGATGCCCTTGGCTGAAAACCGAAAATGACTTTTTCCCCAAAATTTTAAAATAGGTAGAACAGGGGCATACACCAAAAACAGGCAGCAACGTACACCTGTCGCTGCCACCCTGTCACAGTATATGTACTGTGACGGGTTGGCAAGAGGTTAATTTAATTACCAATGGTATTTGTATTATGCAGCATGATGGGGTTAATATATTTGAAAAAAAATGCTTCAGGGAGTTACCGTGAGGCGAATGCAAGAATATATAACCCGGCTAAAAAAGGTGGGAGACGCCCATCCACCCAATAGTCAATGGGTCACTGCACTCACGACACGGAAAGCCCCGAGAAACAATAGAGGGGAGGGGCAATACATGGGACTTTAATGGTGTCATGCAAAAAATTGTAAAGACAGTTTAATAGGGGCGTGGCTGAACCGTACATGTGAGGAGACGTGCATTGCCTCGGCTCTGTCATCCTGATAGCCATTATCCTGTTTAGTGGACCCGCATACCCGCAAAAATTGCCAGGCTGCTTCGGGCTCGTGTCTGCATCGTTCCGGCGGCTGTTCCGGGCGTCTATCCATCCCGCTCCGACATGACCAGGAGGAAGGAAGACGGCGCATCTGCTGCCAGGCAGGCCCAAAATGGCGGCCCCCCGCTCCCTCAGCGCGCGGCCCGCGAAAAGGAACTCACCGCCATCTCTAAGCTGGGGAAGTTCGCCCGGGATCCTGCAAGGCATAAACCGCTGTCCTCACCTCCGGTCTCCTCGGCTGCTGCTCGGGTGCATGCTCCCTCTCCTGCGGCTGTGTTGTCCCCTCACCATGATGGCCCGGCTGAGATCTTGCAGGAGGCAGTGGTGACTGCTCCGCCCGAGACCCCTCTACGCCTGGATCCGTCGGAGGATGCTGCCCAGGCTGTCCCTACCATTCAGGACGTCTTAACTGCGGTGCACTCCTACGGTGCCTCTCTGACTGAGCTATCCACAGAGGTTAGGAGTATGAAAGAGGGTCTTCTGCATATTAGGCATGATATGCAGAAGATGAGGGAGCGGACCACTGCGTTGGAGGGCCGGGTGAGTGCTGTAGAGGACGATTTACCCCCCTTGATACAAGATGTCCGCATTAACTCATCGGGGGTTTCTGAGGCGATTAATCGTCTGGAGGACATGGAGAATCGGCTGCGTCGCAGCAATTCGAGGTTGGTGGGCATCCCTGAGAAGGCTGAGGGGAAGGCACCTGTGGAATTCATTGAACAGTGGCTCCTTACTACTTTTGGGAAAGACAACCTCTCCCCATTTTTTTCTGTGGAGCGAGCACATAGGGTGCCTTTCCGGGCCCCGCCACAGGGGGGCCCTGACCGACCGTTCCTCCTGAAGCTCTTGCACTACAAGGATCGTGACATTATACTGAAGCTTGCCAGGCAGCAGCCTCGTTTGGAAATACAGGGTGCCAGGGTTTCTATCTATCCTGACTTCTCAGCGGCTCTCCAGAAACAGAGGGCCAGATTTAATGACATCAAGAAACGCCTGCGTGCCATCCCCTTGGTATACTCTATGATGTACCCGGCTAAGCTTCGTGTGGTCGCCAATGGAACCGTCCACTTCTTCGAGACTCCGGCATCGGCGGCCCACTGGTTGGATCGACAGGAGCGACACCTGGGGGCGCCCGCGGAGTGATCTGCTCTTCAAGCAAGTAAGAGTCCATAATGTTCGTTTGGGTCCATCACTCCACTGCTAGGAGCCTGCCGCTATGCTTTGTTTGTTGCACCATGGCTCCGTTGTTCTCACACGTTCTGGGACCCGTGGATACGCTATTGCGGGTCTCTGAGATTGTCCGAGTTCGGGCCCTCTTTCTACACCCCCATGCCCCTCTGGGGCCAGAAAACTGTTCCCTGCGGGGATTGGATGGCCGTGGCCTGGTTGGCTGCCAGCCATCCTCTGTTTTTTGTTCTGTGTTGTTTTTTTTTGTTTTTTTCTCAACTTTTTTTTGGTGAATTCCTACTTGCCGCCCTCTCCACTGGTACAGTATCTCCTGAGTGGGTTGCTGTCTTCCCTGTTACACTGCTGCTTTTGCTGCTGTTACTGCACAGACCCCCCACTGGGGCTCTGGAATACATACCTTTTGGCGGCTTGTCCTGCCCCCCTACCTGGTTGACAATTCCACATGGCTGCCACTGAAGGATCACTCCTCTCATGGAATGTGCGGGGACTTGGTGACTCTCGTAAACGCACAGCAGTGATGTCCCTGTTGTCGCTCCATGGACCTGCCTTGGTTTGTCTACAGGAAACCCACCTCACCACGGACTCGGTCGGGTGCCTCCGCTCACGGAGGTTCCCGGTACAATTCCATTCTTTCCACAGTCAATACTCCCGGGGGGTTTCTATTTTAGTCGCTGCTACTGCTAAGTTTGAATCCCTGGACTCCCTGATAGACTCACAGGGTAGATTTATTTTTCTAGTTGGAATGTGGGATGTCTTTAAATGTATGGTTGCGAATGTGTATGTTCCCCCTCCGTTTTCTTTTGAGGTGCTAGAGTGCCTGTCTCGGTTCATTGGTAAACATCCCCAGGTCCCGATTCTAGTGGTGGGTGACTTTAACAATGTCCTTGACCCGTCACTGGATCTACATAAAAAGTTCTGCCCCGGCGGATCCAGGATGCCCACTCCCTTTGCGAGGTTCATGGGTGAGCTGGGTCTTGTGGATCTCTGGCGCTGTAAACATCCCCTTGATGCCGGATTTTCCTGCCACTCCCTGTCTCATTCTACATTGTCCCGCATTGATTTGGCCTTTGGCTCTGACTTGTTACAGTCCCTAGTGCCTGAGGCTGAATACCTGGCTAGGGGTCTCTCTGATCACTCCCCGCTAAAAGTATGCCTTAAATTCCCTGGCACTAAGCTGCCGATGCACTGGAAGTTAAACCCCTTCTGGCTCCAACTGTTTCCGGACCTGGCCTCCTTCGCGGAGCAATTAACGAATTTTTTTACTGACAACAGGCACTCTGCAGCTCCGGGTATAGTGTGGGATGCTATGAAGGCCTTTTTACGGGGACTGTGTATTAAGGAGGTATCGGCCATCAAGTCTAGGAGTAGACGTTGGGCGCAGGATGCTAGCGATGCCGTGCTCCGCGCTGAACGTGAATTCCTGCACTCCCCCACGCCCGACTCGGAGGCCAAATGGTTGGACGCGCAGCGTCTATTCCGCTCTGTTCAACATCAGCAGGCGGACCATAAACGTTTCTTTACTTCTCAGGCCCACTTTGAGGAGGGGGAGAAAACAGGTCACATGCTCGCGCTCATTTCTAGGGCCCAAAACCCCCCGTCTATTATACATCCACTGGCTCTCCCCTCGGGTAGGGTGGTATCTGACACAGCTGATATTTTGCAGGGGTTCAGGGTTTTTTATAAGGATCTGTACTCCTCCAAGGTCTCCTATGACCCGGAGGATCTCAGTCAGTTTTTACAGGGGCTTCACTTGCCGCAGGTTTCCGCAAGGGACAGGGATGTACTGGACTCCCCCATAAAATTGGAGGAGCTCCAGGAAGCTATGGCTTCATTTCCCAACTCCAGGGCGCCGGGTAAGGATGGCATCCCCATTGAGCTGTATAAGACCTTTGGTGGAGTCCTACTTCCTGAGCTCCTTACTGCTCTCCTGGCTGCCTTTGAGGTGGGGGAGCTCCCACGGTCCATGTACGATGCGGTAGTGGTGGTCATATTGAAGCCGGGGAGGGATCCGACTCGACCTGAATCTTATCGACCGATTTCCCTGCTGCCCACCGATCTGAAACTGCTGACCAAGGTCCTGGCTAACAGGTTGTCTAAAGTAATTGCCAAATTGGTGCATGGGGATCAATCTGGGTTCATACCGGGTCGCTCCACGGCTGCCAATATACGTAGACTATATCTGAATATGCAATTGCCCTCAGATAATTGTGGACATAGAGTGATACTGTCACTGGATGCTGCTAAGGCATTTGATAGCGTGGAGTGGCAGTATCTGTGGGCGGCCCTTGAGAGCTTTGGTTTTGGCCCTTCCTTCATTCGCTGGATTAAGATTCTATATGGGGCACCCACGGCCTGTTTGCGGATTAACGGCTCTATTTCCCGGTCGTTCCCGCTTCACAGGGGCACTAGGCAGGGGTGCCCGCTGTCGCCCCTGCTCTTTGCCTTAGCTGTGGAACCCTTGGCAGCAGCTGTCAGGGCCGACCCGACTATAGTAGGTTTTCGGAGGGGTGAGGGGGAGGACAAAATTGCTTTATACGCGGATGACGCGTTATTATTTTTAGGGGACACCTCGGGCTCCCTGGTCGCCTTGATGCACTTGATTCACCGATTCGGATCCTTCTCTGGCTTTCAGGTCAATTGGGACAAGTCTGTTTTGCTCCCGTTGGACCCCCTTGGGGTTGCACTACCCCCTGTGGCGTCCCAGGTCTTGGTGGTGGACCAGTTCCGCTACTTGGGGGTGGTTGTCCATCCTGATCTGGGGCGCTATATTAAACTTAATATTCTACCTCTGCTGCACAGGTTCAGAGATAAATTGTCCAGCTGGATTAAGTTGCCCCTATCTGTGGTTGGCAGATGCAACCTGATCAAAATGATCTGGAACCCGCAGTTGTTATATGTGCTACACAACTCCCCAGTATGGATCCCTATTCACATTTTTAAGAAATTTAACACGGTGTACCGTGCTCTTATTTGGAGGAAGTTGTCTCCCAGAATTCGTCTAGAGACGTTGCAGGAGTCCAAGGAAAGTGGTGGGCTGGCGGTACCGAACCCCTACTACTACTTTCTGTCGTCCCAACTGCAGCACTTCACGGGCTGGCTGCAGGATGAAGACTCTGACCCTGTCAGGCGTGTCCTGGTGACGCACCTGGCGGGGGCCTCTCTGGTTGAATCACTGGAAGCGGGCTCCTTGGGGCTTTTTCCGAGCTGTCCTACCCTCAAATTACTTGATAAGGTCTGGCAAAGGGCTAGGAACCACTTTGGTTACTGTGGTTTCTCGAGATACTCTCGGATTCTAAATAATGTCCACTATCCCGAACTGGATAAGCTCCGGAACTCCTTGACCTGGGGTGCCTACGGGGTGAATTATATTTCACAGTTGTATCAAGGGGGCGAATTGAGAGATTTCCAATCCCTACGTGCTGAGTTCGGGTTGCCCAATTCCCTTTTCTTTCAGTATTTGCAGTTACGCCACGCCATCAGCTCTCAGTCGCGGATTTCCCCATGGGGTCTCTGTCGTCCGATTATACTTACTGATCTGGTGACCACTAGCATTAAGAAGGGGCAGATCTCATCCCTGTATTCGGCTTTTATGGAGCATATTTCCAAGGCCATGTCTTTCAAGTGTAGGGACACCTGGGCTGCGGATTTAGGTCCCATCTCCTCGGAAGAATGGACGGGTATACTAGAGAATGTCCCTAGGGTGTCCCTGTCCTCTTCACAAAGGCTTACACAACTGTTTATTCTTCACCGGACGTACAGGACCCCTCAACGACTGTACAGCTGGCAGAGAAGGGATTCGCCCCTCTGCACTAGGTGCCAGGCTCATACGGGCACTCTGCTGCACATGCTGTGGCGGTGCCCAAAATTGCACCGGTACTGGCATGCGGTTGTGAGAACCATTAATTCGTTTTGGAAACTGAAGTTACCGGTGGAGCCGAAGCTATGCATTCTGGGTTGGCTGGATGAGGAGCTCTATCAACCTGAGGTACATGCTGCGGTGCTCAGGCTTCTCTTCCTGGCCAGGAAGTTGATAGCGCGGCGGTGGATTTCTGCCGTGGCGCCGTCATATACTGACTGGGTCGAGGAAGTGAAAGTGCTCCTACAAAGGGAACATCTCACATACAAGCACAGGGGGAACGCACTGAAATTCGAGCGCATATGGGGACCGTGGCTGGATGTGCCTGGTATGGCCCCCACTCACTTGGTCGCCAACAGGCTTCTGGGTGGCGTTACCTCCTCCACATGATGCTGCAGACTATGGGCTTCATAGCCGGGAACGGTTGACGGGAGACACTGTTTAATGATTACTAGGTGGTACCTATCTGTGAGTATGGGAAGAACAATACCGCTTGACTTCACTGGTTATATTAGCGGAATTCACCTACTATATCCGGTTTTACTTGAGATGACGTCACCACATTGGTATGTGTTAAGGGCCATGACTGCTTAGGATCACACGGTTGCTCCATGCTTCGTATTTACTCCCCTATGTATTGATGGTTGTGCCTTCCTCTGCTACTGATTTCAATGTTCGTCATATATAGGTGATGCTTTATCTCAATGTGTTGACCAGCTTTTGTTTTCTTTTGTTTTTTTGTCTGGTCTTGTTTTGTTCTGTATGTGCAAAAAAGTTTTCAATAAAAATTATCTGATTAAAAAAAAAAAAAGACAGTTTAATAAAATTTGAAAAGGATTTTATTACATCAAGACAAACATATCTTTAAAAATACAAAGAACAGGATAGGTACACCCATTCAGAGGACATAGGATATAATATAAAATTATTCTGACAAGAAGGACATGGGAAGATACACATTTATCAAGGAACCAGAACCTCTGGTAAGTTGGTACAAGGGGTCCAAGTCCGTCTGGAATACTTTACATGTTTCGCGGTTAATATATTGCCACTGCTGGTCACTGATGCATTAGTGACCGACCAGTGGCAGTTATTTAACCCCTTTGTGCTGCATTAGTGCAACCAGTATCAGTGTTAACACCAAGGATGCAATCTCCTTACACTCACTCTGCTGAGTGCTCCTCTGGTGTCCTTCCAGTTTCAAAAGATGCCCCTCTGGCCGGCGGCCCGCCTCCCTGTGATGTCACTATTACTACGATCTGTCAGCGGAGATACCCGCATGACAGGGAAGTGAAGCGCTCGCATAGTTATAGCTATTAGCGGCCGCTCTCCCGCCCGGTGTGTCAGTTCATTCATGCACATAGTCGTAGTAGGGACATCATTGAGAGGCAGGCGGCCGGCCAGAGGCGAGACTTTTCAAACCTGCACTGCGCCTTCCTCACGGCGGGCATTAATTTCGGCATTTTTAACCCATTTTCGGCTGAAATGGGATAGGCCCATTTTTGGCCGAAAATTTCGGTGGCCGAAATTTCGGTGCATCCCTAGTGTGTGTGTGTGTGTGTGTGTGTGTGTGTGTGTGTGTGTGTGTGTGTGTCTAAACCGCTTGCAACAAAAGTGAGTACACCCCTAAGTGGAAATGTCCAAATTGGGCCCAAAGTGTCAATATTTTGTGTGGCTACCATTATTTTCCAGCACTGCCTTAACCCTCTTGGGCACGGAGCTCACCAGAGCTTCACAGGTTGCACTCTTCCACTCCTCCATGACGACATCACGGAGCTGTGGGATATTGGAGACCTTGCTCTCCTCCATCTTCCATTTAAGGATGCTCTATAGGGTTTAGGTCTGGAGACATGCTTGGCCAGTCCATCACCTTTACCCTCAGCTTCTTTAGCAAGGGAGTGGTTGTCTTGGAGGTGTGTTTGGGGTCGTTATGTTGGAATACTGCCCTGCGGCCCAGTCTCTGAAGGGAGGGGGGATCATGCTCTGCTTCAGTATGTCAATGTACATGTTGGCATTCATGGTTCCCTCAATGAACTGTAGCTCCTCAGTGCCGGCAGCACTCATGCAGCCCCAGACCATGACACTCCCACCACCATGCTTGACTGTAGGCAAGACACTTCTTTGTACTCCTCACCTGCTTGACACCATCTGAACCAAATAAGGTAATCTTGGTTTTAGACCACAGGACATGGTTCCATGTTTTTTTCACATCCTCAGAGTTCTTTGTCATGAGGTGCCATGTTGAACTTCCAGTGACCAGTATGAGAGAGTGAGAGCGATAACACCAAATTTACCACACCTGCTCCCCATTCACACCTGAGACCTTGTAATGCTAACGGGTCACATTCACACCGGGGAGGAAAAATGGCTAATTGGGTCCAGTTTGGACATTTTTACTTGGGGATGTACTCTTTTTTTTTTTTTTTTTTTTTTGTTGCCAGCGGTTTAGAGCCGGTCCACACTAGCGCGACTTGTCCATTGACCGCTACAGGACCCGTTCTAATAGGAGCGACACAAGTCGCTCCAACTTAGAAAAAGGTCCTGTACTACTTCAGGGCGACTTGCATTGACTTCCATTATGTGAAGTCCATGCAAGTCGCTCCGAAGTCGTGGTGCATGGGAATGCACAAGTCGCCCCCTAAGTCATCGCCCCAGTTTGAACTGACTCTTAAGACGTAAATGGCTGTGTGTTGAGTTATTTTGAGGGGACAGCAAATTTACACTGTTAGATAAGCTGTACACTCACTACTTTACATTGTAGCAAAGTGTCATTTTGTCAGTGACACATAAAAAGATATAATATATTTACAAAAATGTGAGGGGTGTACTCGCCTTTGTGAGATACTGTGTATGTGTGTGTGTATATAATATTGTGTGTGTATGTGTATTTGTATAATATTTTTTTTTTTTTTCCCCCAGACATTAATTTTGTTCATTGCTTGACAGATGTTTTCAATTTATAGCATTTACAGATGCAAACCTAACTAATTTTCCATAAACATAAATAGCCTGTATGAAAGGCACTTTGGTTTACTTAATGGTAGCAAACTGATGTAATGCTTTATATTGATTGCCCTTGACTGTTACATAAAATGTTTAGAAAGGCCTGAGACAGTTGGTGGTTAAAATAAGCTGCCTTGCCTTTAACCACTGAACATTAATACATTTTCTAATTTTAACACATGACACTGGGACGTTTTAAGTGATTAACCAGGCTCTGTGGCTTATTTATAAAATGGGGCAAATGCAAAACAGGTCTTTTACCTGCAGCAACCAATGTGTGGATATATATATATATATATATATATATATATATATATATATATATATATATATATATATATATATAAAAACCTTTTCTGCAGTCAGACTTGACTTTTCTAAACCTGCCAAGTGAATGAAAGTATTGTTGCAACAATGACAACAGCACTCTACTGAAATTTCTATGTCACTGTTTTGTAATTGAATTTTAATTTAAGTCTTTTTGGTGCGCAAAACCTAAACACCAACATGAACCAAAAAGTAGATGTGAACAACCAAATAAAGGTGCATTAGGGCATGTTATGGTCCCTTCCCGAAGAGTCTCCTTGCCTGAGGTCCCTGGGGTGCAAAGCTCTTGACAGGGGCAAGACAGTCAGGTTCTCCTAGCCAAAAGGCCTGGCAGACCCCTCTCCTTATGATCGGCTGAAGCTGACCACTGAGTGCTAGGTTGGCAGGGCTGGCCCAAGACATTGTGCTGCCTTGGTCCAAGAATTAAATGCTGCCCCCCTCCCCCAAAAAAATCATGCCCAACAAAAGGCCCCCACATCCAATATTTTATATAAATATAACCTTTAGAAAATATTATGTATACTGTTATCTTCTTCCATAACTCACCGCCGGACTGGTCTACCAAACACCCATGGTCTGTCCTCAGTCCTCCTGCCACTCCTGTGTCTGCTATGCCCACCGCCCCAGAAGATCCAGCCTGCCCTGTGTGAGAGTGCACTGATGTCATTGTGCACACCACGGTCACGTGAGGGACGTTCCCCGGAGGAGACACTCCACCTCCTCATACTCATCAGTTAGCACTACAGGCGGCAGTATGAGATGAGGAAATGCCTCTCGTAACGTGCCGCAAACTGATGACACACAACTGCTGTAAAAAAAATATTTAAATCTTGGGAGTCAATTTGCTGCCCCTCTCCAAGTGCTGCCTGGGTCCAGTGGGACCCATTGTAGGGCCAGCCCTGTAGGTTGGGGGCTTTCCCATCGAGAGACCCCCCCAAGGCAGGTTAGGAAGGAACCTAAAGGCCATACATACTGCCCCTAGTCTTTAGGGTAGGCCTGAGGATCCGCACCCTACTATCCAGTATGTGAAAAAAGATGGCCTGGTAAAAAATGTATTAGTTTCCCCAGAAGTCGCTGGATTCCTGCGGCAAGAATTGGCAGATTCTCGACGATGAAATTATTGGGTCATGCAACCGGAATCAGCAACGGCCACTCATTTAAATGAATGGCAGGCTGACAGTGGACGCTGCTGTTCGCCTGTAGATGCACACAGAGAAGTTACCTGCATTTAGGGACAGCTATCTGGGCCTGGATGCAGCTTTAGCCACATAAACAGACCTCAATCAGTCTACCACACCACACTGTACTATGCTGGTTAGCTGGGGGGTGGGGGTGTATTTCTGTGTTTAGAAGAGCTTCCATTCATCTGCTGTGTAACCAAGTCTATGGTGGGGTGTTTTTACCAGTGGTGCTGAACTTTTCAAGGTCAAGACTCGCAAATCATCAGGAATATATTTTGGGACCACTTGTGTTTAAAAGATAGATGCTGTGCATGCTACTTTTACTAATTCTTTGGATGGATTTGTTCTAATTGTACTGTATACAGAACAGTGCACACCTTACTGCTACTATGTAGGCCTTAATGGTGCCCCTCCATTGCCCTACATCAAGACCTAGGTACTGGGAAAATGGTACCTGGAGTTTAAGTGTGCTGATATACCATGTTCATGCCCTGTACTCAAGCACGTTCCCATTATTTGATAGTAATTTGAAGAAACAGTGGGTAGACTCTACCACTTGGCGTCATCTCTGTGAAGCGTGCTGGGGGGGGGGGGGAAGAGAGAGAAGAGTCTTTCTCAGCGCCATGTGGTAATATAATAGGACTCATCGAGGCAAAAAACTTTACAACTTTTAATTTTATTCTTGTGCTATCTTAAGCAAGACAGACAGAAAATGTTCCTAAATGGGCAACCATACAGGAAGAGAGAGAATCTCCAACACGAACTGACTGCAAAAGTGTTTTTTTTTTTTTCCAATTTTATTTAAATTGATGTATATGAAAGGAGGTTCCAACTAGATCAGTGAGCGAGCTGTCACCAATCCCGATGCTTCCTCCTTCACCTGGTCTTCCTCCCGAGTTTGTGCTCTAGCCATCTGAATCATGATCACAACATTGTGCCCTCTGCATTCGGCTCTTGGTGTACTTCGAATGCAGAGCTACTGCGCATGTTTCAGTGACATCATCGGGTGTAGCCAATGTGAATATCTTCTAAATGGTGGGAGTGGAGTGCCATTTATCACTGTGAACACAACCACATGTGACGCTATTGTCACATGAGCTTCTCAGATGTCATCGGGAGGAAATGCTCAGCATAGAAATACACTGAAAACTGAGCATGTGCAGGGTTGCCCCCACAGCCGCAAAATCCTTAGCTGAATTGGGGGACATGGACAGAAGGTGGAGAAAACAAATCCCATAATGACAGAGCATGAAGAGAAAAAAAAAAAAGTGCATGGACAGCATGTAAAGTTTTTGATAGATGTTTGTTTGTTTTTTTTTGATGTGGATTTAGAGACCCTTCAAGGCTAGATTCACACTGTAGTATGTGATATGCATTTTCGTGTTTAGCTTTCATGGTGCTTTGTCACACACCTGAAAATGCTGCACTACTTTCAATGCATGGGTGCACCCATATGCGTATGCTACACAGCAGTGAATTTTGGGTGTGGAAACGCGCAATTTACACATTTTCCCCGACCCGCAATAGTGTGAACCTAGGCCAGTGATGGTGAACCTTGGCACCCCAGATTTTTTGGAACTACATTTTCCATGATGCTCGTGCACTCTGCAGTGTAGTTGAGCATCATGGAAAATGTAGTTCCAAAACATCTGGGGTGCCAAGGTTCGCCATCACTGATCTAGGCTAAAGCTGAACTATAGACAGATATAAAAGATACAGGGAAGTGCTGTAATCATTAAAGTTAAAACTCCAGGTTAAGCAATTTTTGGCAAGTGGCATGTTTGTTCTTTAATTTTGGTATGTTTTGTGGATTTATTTCAGCTGAAACGTTTGCCTCTGTGCAGGGGTTTCCTAAAATAAAGACCGTCCCTCTCTCCTTGTGCAGGGTGACTGGTCTTTGTCTCCGCCCTCTTATGTAGTTTTCTTCAGGCAGTTGGTAGTGGGTGGGGCCTAGTGAGCACCTCCCACAGCTCTGCTCTATGCACAGTGATGTCACTGCTACATTTATTTTGTGATTGGGGATATACAAAGTGAATTTATATCTTCTGTGGCTACTAGGGAATATATTTACACAAATATATATTTATAGATTTTATTTTTGTGCCCGGAGTTCATCATTTTATGGGGTGTGTGTGTGGTTTTTTTTTTTTTTTTTTAATATAAGCAGTGTCAGTACCTGAATTTGACCTGTAGCCTCTTGACATCCCTGTAAATCAGGGCTGGAGTTTGAGAGGAAGAATGGTTCACTGTGCTGGAAGGATTGACCGAGAAATGCACTCAATATTAGTCTTTTACGCAGGCTCAGAGGAAGTTGGTTGAATGATGCTGCCCATCAGACAATCTTAGTGGCAGAAAAAATGTAGTGTGGAATTTCTGGTCAATCAAGATGATTATTGGGGCAAAAGCTTTTTTTTATTTATTTTTTTTTTTTCTGAAAGTTCTGCTTTAATAGCCTTGTAATGATCCCAACCAACTTGGGTTAGGATAGAAAGAAATGCTTAAGATCAGCCTCTTTCATCCCGGGTGCCTTGAGGTTTCTTTAGCGGTGCCTTGATAAAATGCCTAAAAATTGCCCCGCAATTGTATACAAGCCAGCAGGTGGATAAAGCCTGTCTTTTTAGTTACACAAAACAGGTTTTCATTGTGCACCATTACAACCTTCTAGCCGCCGATGTCCTAACAACCAATCACCCTCCCCTGCCCCTCTCTGGGTGAGTGATGGAGAAGAGAAACATTGGAGTACTAGTCAGTACCAGTGTGCAAAAGTGTATTGGATTTGGAAGAATAAATCCCTAACATTGGGTGTTTCTACGTCTGTGGATGTTGATGTATTATGTAAAACTAAACCATTAGAATCGTTTTTTACTTTTGGGAATGGGGTGCCTCAACACTGTTCATACTTTTTAGAGGGTGCTTTGAGATTGTCAATAAAATTAGAGTGTCTTGGTTGAGAAACACTGCTTTAGACCACGACATGCCCATGCTCTGATTCTTGTGTTCTCGCCTAGATGTTGCAAGTGAGCTTGTGTGGTGTATTGAATGGCACACTAGGAAGTCAGTTTTATAGAACAAAGCTGCCCATTGCTATGCTACATGATTGAATTATATCATGTAAAGTACGTTCTTTATGTTCCATGAGTCGTCACAGATGTCAGCATGTACCTCCAGCTTTCAGATGTCCTGGCGCTTAAATCGGCTACTATGTGTGTTTTTAAAGAAAATGATTAGCTTTGAGTGTACAGATTGCCATATCCACTTAAAATCATTTGCTGTACATCTGAACAGTGTTTTCCTCCTTGCATATCATATTTGCTGCTTATTGGTACTTTATAGCTACTGAACTCTCTTCATAAAATTCCCCATATTTGCCCATGGAGCCTACTGATTTCTCTCATAATTTAAAGAGGAGTTCCGGGCACATAAATGATTTTTTGCTGAACATACCCCCGGGACAGTCAGGGCTAGCACATTCCACAATGGCTAGCCTCTGATCTGTCCCGGTTCGCACTTACCTTTTAGAAGAAATACTTAGAAAATTTCTTCCACAGCGTTTCCATCTCTGTTGTGGGCAGCTGAAGCCGGCGATGTCCTCTTCTCTGACTTCTTCCGCGTCTTCGTGTCCCAGAATGCACTGCACTGGCCCCTCTCGTCACTTCCGGTGCGGCGCCGCATTCCTAAACAGCTTCTGGGCATGCCCAGAAGCTGTTTAGCAGGGGAATGCGGTGTCGCCCGGAAATGACGAGCGGGGCCGGTGCCGTCGCATTGATTCCTGGAAGCTATGACGTTTTAGCTCCCAGGAATCATCGCGAGGCAGGAAGTGACGGGGTGAGCCGCGGCTCCGAGGGAGGAAGCAGTCAGAGGTGAGTATTTACGAACTTCAATAAAAAGGTGAGTAAACAAAAAAAATAAAAACTATCCAATTCCTTTTCAGGTGAGCTCTACCTAGCGGAGGGGCACAAAAAAAAAGAATAGTTTTTGTGCCCGGAATTCCGCTTTAAATCTTTTTAGAACCATTTGCACACTGTATATGTGTGTGGTTTCAAGATGGAACTGAAGGATAGCTCTCATTCATTTATCTTGTCTGGATTCAAACATCCATATGATGGATACAGACCTAAATAAATAAATAATAATGCCTCCACCACTGTCACTCTGATGCGTTTCACCACATAGGGCTTGATCACAATTTAAAAAAGTAAAGACTGGAGTGCAGCTCCCACTCTTTATTCTCTTCAATGATGAGTAAAGATGGGCTTCCGTGAGCCAGCAGCCTGTCAGGCTGTGAATAAAGTAAAGGAGTGGGCATGGAGTGGTGCTGTGGGTTTAGGACCATTTTTTCATTTAAACGCTTTGCCTACCTGTGACATTTATTGCACATTAAAATCAGTGTTTTTTGTGAAAAAATTACTTAGAACCCCCAAATATGTTTTCTGAAGCCTGGAGAATAAAAGTGGCTGTTGCTATTTTTTCTGTAGCACAATATTTGCGCAGCTGTAAATCAAACACACATTTTTAAGGAAAAATACACTTAAATGAATTGTAGTGCACACAACCAGAAGACGCAGTTTTTTTGGTAAAATATAGAAGATGATGTTGCGTCAAGTAAATGGATACCAAACCTCTTGAGATTTAAAATTGTCTACACCTGTGAAATGACGCTCTACTACGGTACCTAACGTGTCCATAGGGAATGCTTTAAAAGCCCTTACAGGTTATCCATTTAGAGTTGATCGTGAAATGGGGCCCTAGAATTATTGCTTTCACTCCAATGTTCAGGGAAGTACCTCCTCACATGCACGATGCACTCCCCGCGTATGTGTGTGCCAGACCTACATGCGTGGTTGCATTTGCGTGTATGTGTGGGGGTTGGCATAATAAATATTAGTGTGTGTGTGGGTTTTTTTTTTTCCCATGTTTAATCTTTTAACTTTTTTGCTGTCACAAGGGGGAAACAAGACTTCTTGTAAAAGCTTTAGGCAAGGACAGGTAATCCATATGGAGACATCAGGGCTTTAATAGACTCCCAATGTCTCCCCTGCCCTCCATGGCAGCCAATCAAACACTGATTTTATTTGATCAGCTGCTTCCCTGTCATGCTGCTTCTCAAAAATATGGGGGGTTTATTTACTAAAGCTGGAGAGTGTAAAATCGGGCTCACTTCTTGGAAACCAATCCGATTCCAGGTTTATTGCCAGAGCTTTATTGTACAAGCTGAGGTTAGAAGCTTATTGGATTCAATTCAGAAGCGAGCCTGATTTTGCGCTCCAGCTTTAGTAAATGAATACAGGGTTATGCTGTTCAAAGTGCATAAAAGATAGAGATCAGCTTGGATTGTTTTTTTTTTGTTTTTGCAGTGGCAGCACAGGTGGAGATACAATACTATGCATAAAGGCAAAAAAACAGGCACCGATTCCAAGCCTTTGTGCAGGTCTACAATCTTGTCTCAGATGTCCTTTGACAGCTCTTTAACTTAAGCCCTGGAAGATTTTACCCCCTTCCTGACCAGGGGGTATTTTGCGATTCGGCACTGCGGGACTTTAACGGACAATTGCGCGGTCGTGCGACGCTGTACCTAAAACTAATTTGATGTCGTTTTTTTTTTTTTTTTTTTTTTTTTTTCCCCCACAAACGGACCTTTCTTTTGGTGGTATTTTTTTTTTTTTAACATTTTAGGCCAATTTGTTTTATGCTACATATTTTTGGTAAAAAAAAAATCGCAAAAAGCGTATTTTGATTGGTTTGCGCAAAAGTTATTGCGTCTACTAAGGGAAAGATTTTTGTCTTTTTTTTTTTTTTTTTTTCCTCCTCTTCCCCCATTGCGGTGGACAGATCGGATCCTTGACTGACATTTTTGACACTTTTGGGGTTACCAGTGACATTACTACAGTAATCAGTGCTATACATATGCACTGTTACTGTAAAATGACACTGGTAGTGAAGGGGTTAACTTTTTTTGAGCGAGGGGTGGTGTGCGCCCCTAGGGGCGGGATTCTTACTGTGATTGGCTGTGGCTTGCTGTGTAGGAACAGTGATCAATGGTCCTACATAGTAGAACCGTATGAGCACTGTTCTTACACAGGGGAGAATGACAGGCGGCTTGATTACATCAGCCGCCTGCCTTTCTTCCGCTGTCACGGACGATCGAGAGTGCCTGGCGGACATCGGGTCCGCCGGGCACATGGGGGGGGGGGGTCCGTGACTGAGCAGGAGAGCCCCAGCTCGAGCCTCACAGGCTAGTGACGTACCCATACGTCACTTTGCCTGTGAGGGGCTGACCGCCGCAGTATATGTACTTGCGGCGGTCAGCAAGTGGTTAAGCTGGATACACACTAAACAACTTTTGTTGTTGGATTTCCTTTAGATTCACCTTCAACCATGTAGTGCAAGGGCCTGCCTGATTGCAAACAATTTGAAAGTGTTTAGGTTTGACCTCATATTATGTGGTTTTGGTAAATCTAAAGGAAAAAATCTATAGAAAATTGTATAGTGTTTTCAGCTTTAGTCTTGCCCATGGTTTGAATTGAAGAGCGATTTTGTGGACGTCTTTTTTTTTTTTTTTTTTTTATTTATATATATACATACATACATACATACATACATACATACATACATACATACATACATACATATAACGGGTTGTTGTTAGGGGCAACTTCTTAAATTGACAGGACTAATCTGTGTACCACATAAGCACATACTGTAGCCAGTCTGTGGGACCCAGAATTATTGTTGGTTGGGGATCAAATACTATTTTATTCACTGAACAAACGGGGTGTGTGTGTGCACTGCTCAAAAAAATTAAAGGAACACTTTGAAGACGCATCAGATCTCAGTGGGGAAAAAAATCTCATGCTGGATATCTATACTGATATGGACTGGGTAATGCGTTAGGAATGAAAGGATGCCACATCCTTTAATGGAAATGAAAATTATTAGCCTACAGAGGGCTGAATTCAAAGACCCCCTGAGTCCATTGTGCTGAAATTTCATGGCAGCAACTCCGAATGCTATGGGCCCCCATGTGCTTGTATGTTTTGACAGGCTTGCTCCGAATGAGACGGCGAATGGTGTCCTGTGGTATTTTCTCCCAGATCTAGACCAGGACATCACTGAGGTGCAACCTGGTGGCGTCCGATGGACCAAAACATAATGTCCCAGAGGTGTTCTATTGGATTTTGGTAAGGCAAGTGTGGGGGTCATTCAATGGTATCAGTTCATTTTATCCTCCAGGAACTGGCTGCATACTCTCGCCACCTGAGGCTGGGCATTGTCATGCATGGGTCCAAATATTTCATCCCAATACCTAATGGTAGTCAGGTTGCCATTGTCTAGCCTGTAGAGATCTGTGCATCCCTCTATGGATATGCCTCCCCAGACCATCACTGACTCTCCATCAAACTGGTCATGCTGAACGATGTTACAAGCAGCATAACATTCTCCATGGCTTCTCCAGACCCTTTCATGTCTGTCACATGTGCTCAGGGTGAACCTGCACTCATCTGTGAAAAGCACAGAGTGCCAGTGGCAGACCTGCCAATTCTGGTGTTCAATGGCAAATGCTATTTGAGCTCCATGGTGTCGGGCAGTGAGCACAGGGCCAAATAGAGGACATTGTGCCCTCAGGCCACCCTCATGAAGTCTGTTTCTGATTGTTTGGTCAGACATTCACACCAGTGGCCTGCTGGAGGTCATTTTGTAGGGCTCTGGCAGTGCTCATACTGTTCCTCCTTGCTCACAGGAACAGATACCAGTCCTGCTGATGGATTAAGGACCTTCTATGGCGCTGTCCAGCTCTCTTAGAGTAACTGCCTGTCTCCCCTGAATCTCCTCGATGCTCTTGCGACTGTGCTGGGAGACACAGAAAACCTCCTGGCAATGGGACGTATTGATTTACCATCCTGGAAGAGTTGGAATGCCTGTGCAACCTCTATAGGGTCCAGGTATTGCCTCATGTTACCAGTAGTGACACTGACCCTAGCCAAATGCAAAACTAGTGAAAAACAGTCAGAAAAGATGAGTAGGGGAAAAAATTCAGTGGCCTCCACCTGCGTAACCATTCTTTTTTGGAGGTCGTCTCATTGTTGCCCATCTAGTGCCCTTGTTAATTTCATTAACCCCAAAGCAGCTGAAACGGATTAAAAAACCCCTCTGCTACTTAACTGACCAGATCACTATCCCAGGAGTTCAATTAAATCGATGCTTTACTCTGATTAAAAAGTGTTCCCTTATTTTTTTTGGTGTGTGTATAATATACAGGGCTTTTTTTTCAGCTGGAACCTGGTGGAACTCGGTTCCAACACCTTTGGCTCATGCCCTTTGCTATCTGCTCACCACTATCACTTGGAAAACCCAAAAGTCCGACTTCGGTGTTTACAAATGACAGTTTGTCTCCCAACGGCTCTCACAGATCTGATCTCCTGCGTGTCTCCCACTGAGTGCAGGTTGGTGACGAGGGAGATGCAGGTGCCCGGGGTGCAGTGCAGACGCCGACAACCCCAGTGGATGATCTCACTGTAAGTGAGAGGCAGAGCGAACTACAGTGTGCGAGGAAGTAATGCACCCCCAAACTCTGCACTCTATATGTAAACCCCTTGAACTCTGCACTCTGTACACAATGCACTCCTGGTATTTAATGACTCTTTAAAACCCTCCCACTGTTAGTGAAATTTGACCACGCCTACTATCTGATGCAGTTTGGAGCGTTTGTGTGATAGATGGAAATATTTATTGTGTATGTATGTATACAATCTCAAAATAATTAAAGGAACACTTTGAAAACCCATCAGTTCTCAATACTGATATGGACTGGGTAATGTGCTGGAAGGAAAGGATGTAACGTCGCTTGATGGAAATAAATTATCAACCTAGAGAGGGCAGAATTCAAAGACACCCCGAAAATCAAAGTGGAAAATGATGCAGCAGGCTAGTCCATTTTGCTGAAATTTCATTGCAGCAACTCAGAATTGTACTCAGTAGTTTGAATGACCCCCATGTGCTTGTATGCATGCCTGACAATGTCAGGGCATGCTCCTAATGAGACGACGGATGGTGTCCTGGGGTATTTCCTCCCAGATCTGGACCAGGGCTCCTGAACAGACTGAGCAACCTGGCGGTGTGGGATGGACCGAAACCTAATGTCCCAGAGGTGTTCTATTGGATTTAGGTCAGTCAAGCATGGGGGCCATTCAGTAGTATCAATTCCTTCATTCTCCAGGAACTGGCTGCATACTCTCGCCACATGAGGTCGGTCATTGTCATGCACCAGGAGGAACCCAAGATCCACTGCACCAGCGTGTGTCTGTGTTTGATACCAAATGGCAGTCAGGGTGCCAATGTCTAGCCTGTAGAGGTCTGTGCTTCCCTCCATGGATATGCCTCCCCAGCCATCCCTGATCCATCACCAAACTGGTCATGCTGAACGATGTTACAGGCAGCATAACGTTCTCCGCGGCTTCTCCAGACCCTTTCACGTCTGTCACATGTGGCCTGCAGGAGGTCATTTTGTAGGGCTCTGGCAGTGCTCATCCTGTTCCTCCTTGCACAAAGGAGCAGAGACTGGTCCTGCTGATGGGTTAAGGCAGGCCTCGACAAACCCCGGGCGCCAGGTCGCATTTGCGACTAGAATTAGCAACCTGGCGCCTGGGGTGCCCTACAGGAGGTGTCCTGTCCCTTTTGCGCCCCCACCTTCTTTCCCGAGTGCACGGACTTCCACGCCGTCCATAAATTGAGGCCCTGGCTTTTCGGCCTTCTTCTGTGGGATGAGAGGCTAGGGGAACTGGCGCCCTCTTGTGGTGGCCGGGAGTAATGCATGTTCTCAATGCCTTCCCTCTCATCTGCTCTTTGGAAGGAGATGGGAAGTTTTTGCAGGCTTCATCTCTCTGTCCAGTTACCTTTGCTTAAAGAGGAAGTAAACCCTCCTCTGACACTTTCACCTATAGGTAAGCCTATGATAAGGCTTACCTATAGGTACTGTAAATATCTCCTAAACATGTACCGTTTAGGAGATATTACCTTTCATGCCACCAGTGACGTCACTGGCGCATGCGCTCTGAAGGAACGGCCGATCGTGCCGTTCCTTCAGAGCCCCGTGCCGTGACCGTCGGCTCCCGCGCGCGCGTGCGCGCGGGAGTGACGTCACCGCGGCTCCGGCCGATCAGATGGCCGGATGCCGCGATCCCGGAAGACTGGACATGTCGCCCGTCATAGAGGTAAGCGCGCGGCGGGGGCTCGTTCTAAGGTAAGTATTTGATAATGAGCTAGTATGCGATGCATACTAGCTCATTATGACTTTCTCTTTCAGGATGGAAAGAAAAAAAAAAAAATAATTTTGTTTCGGTTTACAACCTCTTTAAAGGTAAGTGGACAGGGAGTGTGGTTATTATTATTAATTTATTTTTTAAATTAAAAAAAATAAAATAAAATTTTTTCTTTTTTTTTAATTATTAAAAAAAAAAAAAAACATCTTTTTTCTTCTTTTTTTTTTTTTTTTTCAATTCTTATTAAAAAAAAAAAAAATATATTTTTTCCATCATCGCCGTGCCACAGCTGAAGGCCCCTTTCACATGGGCTGTCTGATCAGGTCCGCCTGTCAGTTTTTCAGACAGACCTGATCGGACCCTTCATTCTCCTCTATGGAGCGGTAATCTGCCGCCATCTGATCCTGTCTGCCAAAAACAGACGGATGGTGGTTCTATTTTCTATCCATCCCATGGATCGGATCAGATGGCATCGGATGGAAACAGACAGACAGTCTGTTTCCATCCAATTGCGCTATAGAGAGTGGGGTTCTAGTCGTATTTATGTGTAAATTTAGTATCCGTTTTATTAAATAAAGCTTGGTTGTTAGTTTAAAAAAAAAAAAACTGGCTCCTAACTTTTTTAGCTGGCTCCTAGATTTCAGGCAAATTTGTCAAGCCCTGGGTTAAGGACCTTCTTTGGCCCTGTCCAGCTCTCCTAGAGTAAATGCCTGTTTCCTGGAATCTCCTCCATGCTGGGAGACGCAGCAAATTTCCTGGCAATGGCACATATTGATGTGCCATCCTGGAGGAGTTGGACTACCTGTGCAACCTCTATGGGATCCAGGTATCGCCTCATGCTACCAGTAGTGACACTGACCCTAGCCAAATACAAAACTAGTAAAAAACAGTCAGAAGATGAGCAGTGGAAAAAAATTTAATTTGCCTCCACCAGTAAAACCGTTCCTGTTTTGGATGTTGTCTCATTCTTGCCCATCTAGTGCATCTGTTACGCCAAAGCATCTGAAACGATTAACAAACTGACTAGATAAATATCCCAGGGGAAAAAAAATTATATTTAGTGCGTGTGTGTATACTGTATATTTTACATACAGCATATAGTTCACACTTCAGTGGAGCCCTCAGATGTGGAGAGTGTGATGCACAAAAATGCAGCATGTCTGCATTTTTTTCCCACAATGCACTGGAGCGCTCAGCCTGTCCTTGCGTTTCTGTGCACTGCTACTGAGCTTTGGTGCATAGAAATTACTAAGATCTTACTGACTAAAGGTAAGGTGTTAAGGTAAAGTGTGTTTTTTTTTTTTTTTTTTTTTTTAAAGCTGATGACTTCCTCTGGACTGTTATCAGTTAGCATTGTTCCCAATTATTATCTTTTTGTGGACTAAATATATCTTCCTCTGTTATACAGAGAAGAGAAGCAGGCAATACGTAATCCTAACAGTGTTGAGTAGTCCTAACACACTCCTGCATAAAGCAGTCTTCTTCCAAACTCATTGTGCGGCTAAGCAATTATACCTGTTGATTTTACTATCTCTTCGAAAAGTAGTACTGTGCGGTTTTCTTGGTTTCTATGGCAGCCAAGGAAAAAACGAATAATGAATCTTACAATTTCTCCTGATTTTTTTTTTTTTTTTTTTTCAGTATTACTGGAACAGTAAGTTTCTTGTTAAATTTAACCCAACAGTGTTTTATTAAAATTGAGCTAAAATGCCAAGTGCTAATTTTAGAGTTTGAATTGTACAGGCAGGAGCAGTTTATCCTCCCTGATGTAGGTGGCGCTGTTCAGCTGACCACTGTACAGATGAGAATGGAGGTTGAGCGGAGCTCTGTTACTCTGAAGCCTCCATAGGCATTAGGAAGGTGGTTCTGGTCAGGTGCAGGGACACTACGCTTGCCTCTGCCATCCGGGAACCCTAGAGAGTTGGGATGAGGACCTGTCTACCTGGTTACTAAAGGCACCTGCACAGTTGTACTACCTGTCAGCCACCGCCTTCATCAGATGCTGTTCCGGTAACATAGCCTACCAAAGTGCTCTCTTAATTGTGCCACCTTCCTTGGTCTCTGTGCCACCTTCCTTGGTCTCTGTGTTCCTTTACTCCATCTCGAGTACCAATTGGCCCCACCAACAACTGTAGTGACGACACCTAAGGGGCTGGTCCAGTCGATCATTGATATTTTGGTTATTGGTGGATCTTGTAAAACTGAATAACCACCTGACTTATTGCAACCTTCCAGCTGTTGGGAAACTACATTTCCCATGATGCATTGCAAGACCGAGTTACAAGCCTGACTCCAAAAGGCAAAGCACGATGGGAAGACTGACATTTACTCCCAGACACATAATGGCAGAGCCGCAGTTGCTCACTACAGTTATTGACCATCTCATAACAAAGTGGAGTGGTGGACCCCCAAAGATTTTATTTCTATACCCCTCCTGCTTCAAAGATCAACTCCAGGGTAGAAGGAAAAAAAAGCCCCTTGCAGTTGGCTCCCCACCCCCCCTTTACACACTGCTGGAAAAGTTAAAGCGGAGTTCCACCCAAAAGTGGAACTTCTGCTTTAAATTGTCCTAACCCCCTGACATGCCACATTTGGCATGTCATTTTTTTTGGGGGGGGGGAGCGGGTACCTAGTTTTGACAGGTACCCGCTCCCACTTCCGCTGGCGCCCTGAGCGGAAGTTCTCCTCTCTCCCTCCCTGCAATCTTCTGGGACACGTCAGAGGTCCCAGAAGATTGCCGGCCAATCACGACGCATAGCGCAACTCGCGCATGAGCAGTGCGTACCTGGCTGTGAAGCCGCAAACTGTCACAGCCGGGTGCCCACATCAGTGATGCCGGCGCCGGAGAGCAGAGAGGGAGAAGACGGCGCATCGCTGGACCGTGGGACAGGTGAGTGCGGTTCTGTACACAGAATGTATACTGACCGCACCCCAGAAACATCATTTCCGGCTTGCTTGATTGGCTCACCAATTTCCCCAGAAGTCTGCATTAGGATTTAAGTCAGATTTCAGGCATCCCTTGGTCGGCCGGCTCCCTGCAAGAGCAGTTTTCAGATTGATAATGGTCAGGTTTAATTGAGGACATCATGAAATGTAGCCTCTGTGCGTCTTCACGGCTGTAGAGCAGATTATAGAATACTGTCATTTTGGTTTTCACCTTCTGAAAATGAACACCTGAAACAAAAACACATAATGAGCTAGTATGCATCGCACACTAGCTCATTATGAAATACTTACCTAACATTGAAGCCCCCACAGTGCCGACCGCTTACCTGTCCATGGGCGACATGTTCTGTCGCCCTTCTTCCGGGTTTGCGGCATCCGGCCATCTGATTGGCTGGAGCTGCGATGATGTCATTCCCGCGCGCCGATGGTAAACGGCACGGGGCTCTGAAGGAACGGCACGAGCGGCCGTTCCTTCAGAGCGCATGCGCCAGTGATGTCACTGGCTGCATGCAAAGTAAATATCTCCTAACGGTGCATGTTTAGGAGATATTTACAATACCTATAGGTAAGCCTTATCCACTTTACCACCGGAGGATTCTCCTTACGTCTAGGCCACTTTTTGCAATTCGGCACTGTGCGACTTTAACTGACAATTGTGTGGTCATGCAACGCCGTACCCAAACGAAATTTACGTCCTTTTTCCCACAAACAGAGCTTTCTTTTGGTGGTATTTGATTACCTCCTGCGCTTTTTCATTTTTTGCGATATTAATTAAAAAAAAAGCGACAATTTTGAAAAAACTATTTTTATACTTTGACAGTTAAAAAATATTCAATATATTCAATTTTTGTCATACATTTAGGCCAAAATGTATTTAGCTACATGTCTTTGACAAAAAAATTTTCAATGAGCGTTTTTTTAACCGCTTTAAAAAGGAAGTAAACCCTCCTCTGCAATTTTTACCTATGGGTAAGCCTAGGATAAGGCTTACCTCTAGGTACTGTAAATATCTCCTAAACATGTACCGTTTAGGAGATATTTACCTTACATGCAGCCAGTGATGTCACTGGCGCACGCGCTCTGAAGGAACGGCCACTGGTGCCGTTCCTTCAGAGCCCCGTGCCGTGACCGTTTGGCTCCCGCGCGGGAGTGACGTCACCGCAGCTCCGGCCAATCAGATGGCCAGATGCCGCGATCCCAGGAAAACGGGCGTCCATAGCCGACAGTTGGCTGTCTTGTAATGACAACCGATGCGGCTGAGAAGCCGCTCAGCTGTCATTACAAGGAGCGGGAGGGGACGTCCGTCCCCCGTCCTCCCGCCGACCCGGGCAACCAGCATTCGGCTCTGATCGGGTCTCCATGTAAAAACCCGGAAGTGATGTCATGGAATCAGTTCCGGGTCTGTCGCCAGATTTAAAAAAATGACTGCATTCAAAACAGCCAAACTTGGCGTTTTGAATGCTTTTAAGTGCAGAGGAGGGGTTTGGGGTCTTTTAGTTCCCCAGATCCCTTCACAAAAGTACCTGTCAAAAAAAAAAAATTATATATATATATATATATATATATATATATATATATATATATATATTATACATTAAATGTACAAAAACGATTACAAGCTGGGGAAAGCAAATCGAATGGCAAATTTCTCATTTTGCACGTTCCTTTACATGGGAAGGCTTTTTTTCCCCCCACTGAGTGCTTTGTACCCTGGAGGCAGAAAGGACAATATAAGAGTGGACAAAAGAAGCAACATTTATAAAACCGACATGTTCCACTGATCCAGGCAATAGGAGAGATGGACCATGGGTGAAAATGTCAGTCTAAATCTAGGAACAAGATTTGATATATATGTATGAAATAATATTAGTTGCCAAACAGTCTACCCAGATCCTGGACAGTAGCAGCAACACAGCATGGTTAAAAACACACCTCATGCCTGCTAACTGGAAAATGATGGAGCAGCAGCATGCAGAAAAGGTCATCCCGATAGTCTCCCCTTTTTTTGGCAGATTCACTATTCGCACATGTACACTGCAGCAGAGCCAATTGAGTTGTTGGCTCTCCTCTTGCAGTCTTAAGGCCCGTACACACGTACCGATCGTCGGCATACAAACGTCGGTGGACGAAGGATCTGCCGATTGTACGCGTGTTAGTATGGTGCCTCCGACAGATGTCTGCGCACAATCCGCGGACAAAAGTCTTTCGTGCAAACATGAAAATATTTGTATGCCGACACCAGAACGGACGATTGTTCGCCTGTCAGTACACAATTCGGCCGACAGACCGCAGATTTGCAAGACTGGGCATGCTCAGAAAATAGAAAACACAGGGAAAGTTAACCATTACATGACATCACTTCTGCAGTCGGCGGACAAAATTCTTGTGCTGTCCTTGTGCTGTCTTTGCACTTTTCAGCAGACACCGACATCCCGGGGAGAAAAGAGGAACATTTGTAAGCCGACCATCGGTACGTGTGTACGGGGCTTAAATTAGACAGACTTTGACACCCAAGTCCAACACTACTGTGAATCCCTTATAAATCTGAAGTAGGCAAACATTAGTGGAATTGTGTGGGGTGTTTTTTTTTTTTTTTTTTTGTTTTTTCTCCCAGCCCCTCTTGAACAAAGTGAAGATGTACATAGGCAGACATTGCCTGATAAACCAATTTTGGTTTGACCAAGTTAGAACATTTTTAGTCTGTGGGTACAGTGCAGATACCCCTAACTGATTGGTTTGGGTATAATACTGTAGTTAATGAACTATAGCAGATGTGTTCTAATGAATACTGTGGTTGTAATGTGTGGCAGAGCAGGTCTCCACAAAGGTCCATCTAATGTCTATGGCCAGTTAAATTTCAGTCAAATGATTTTAATTTTGTCGTACTGGTTACTAGAATTTTCATGCATAGTGTGCAAGTCTCCCCATTACTTCCAATAAGGCTATTTAACTTGGGCTTTGTTTCTTGGGCCTGTTCTAACAGACTATATACCAAAAAACACCTTGTGTTTACTGGTACCAGAGAGAGACAACCACCCAAATTATAAAAAGTTAAATTTTATTACAAATCATTTAAACCTAGAAAAACAATCCCTATTATGCAGTGTATGTCAATATGGTTAAGACTAGGGATCGACCGATTATCGGCAAGGCCGATATATCGAGGGCTAATATTGACTTTTGCCGATATATCTGTAACGGCCCCGGAACTGGCCGATATTGCTGATATTCCAAATATTGCTCATGTAAGGGTAAAATGATGTCACCTAGCATAATTCCGTTTAAATGTTATTGAATATGCCACTCACATATGTACAAAAGATATAAGCAATTCCACACCCACTTGCCGTAAGTGATACCTGGGGGGTTATACTGCTCCGTTCGGCATCCACTCAATACTGCCCTGTCTCTCACCCGCTCCATCTCTCACCCACCCGATACCGAACCGTCTCTCACTCACTTACCGTAAGTGGCACCCGGGTGATACCGCTCCGTCCGGGTATCCCTTACGGCAAGTGGGTGAGATACCGATCTGCCAGCAGATCTGCTAATGTGGAATTGCTTACAGTATATCTTTTAACTTGTACATATGTGAGTGGCATATTCAATAACATTTGTAAATGGAATTATGCTATTTAACATCATTTTACCCTTGTATGAGCATCGCCACCTAATGGTTGGGGGGGAAGACTAGTCTCTGTCCCTGACATAGGATGTACAAAATATCGTCCGATACCGATATGTGATTAAAGGAAATTTCCCCATTGGAACAAAGAGGGCAAAAATAAACATTACAGGGGTTATACCTAGGGATCGACCGATATGCACTGTCCCCGATATATCGGAGTCGCCCCCGGAAGTTACCGATATTGCTGATATTTTGGGAAAGTGCTTGTACCGGAGTGATGCCTGCAGCTAGAAGCATTACCCCGGTACTGGCGTCCATAGCCAATGGTCGGCTGTCTTGTAATGACAACCGATTCAGCTGAGAAGCCACACGGCTTTCATTACAAGAAGCGGGAGGGGACGTAGTTTCCCCCCCCCCCCCCTCCCGCCACCTTCCACGGCTCACCCAGGTCTTCCGTCCCACCAGGAGACCCGGGCAACCAGTCTGCACGGCTTCCGAAGACCCAATCAAAGCTGCATTCGGCTCGGATCGGGTCTCCATGCAAAAACCCGGAAGTGATGTCATGGGTGGCACAAATGATGCTTCAACAGCTGGTACAGACAAATGCATTTTAATGAAAATACTGTCTGCACAGCTACTTTTTACTATCACATCTACATTGTAAGGTGGGGGTTATCGTTATAAGGTGGGGACATCTTTTAATTATGATCTCCATTAGCAACACTGAGCTAATTCTTGTCCAGTAACATTTAATGAAGCAAAGATTCTTAAAATAGGTATAGGTGAATGTTCCTTGTACCATGAAAATAAGTGATCCCCAAGGATGCCAAATGAGACACACTGACGTAGAAAGTTTGCAAACACCAAGCCTAAGTGAAAATAAACTGCTTGCATATAAATGGCTTCTCTTCACACCACTTGCAGAGATGTAAATCTGTTTAGACCCATGAATATGCTAACAAAAGAAGCTGATTAAAATAGTGAAATATATATATATATATATATATATATATATATATATATATATATATATATAATTAGTATAGCTTGGCTTAAAGAGGATTTATGCAAAAGTGTGCTCAAAAAATAGAGATACAGTGATTTTAAAGGCTGAAGGTTTTTACTTTCACGTGCTCGATGCATGAAGGTAAAAATCCTTCAGTATGCAGCTTGCTATAGAGGCACTCAGCAGGGGAGAGGAGCCAGGAGTTCCAGGACTGGAGAAGGAGGATCAGGGATGCTCTGTGTAAAACCATTGCACAGAGTAGGTAAGTATAACCTTGTGTTTTTGTTGTTTTTTTTTTTCTTTCTTTAATATTACCTTATATACAGGAGGTTCCTGCACATACCTACAGCATCTTCACAAAGCCTGCATGTATGGCTAAAAACCAAGGCAGTGCTCCAACAATTAAAGTGCCTAAGTTTGCCTGCCCCTTTCTACCTCTGACACACTCCTATTGGTCAGTGATTGATCAATATGCATAAGGAGGGCCAGCCTTATAAGAAATCTCCAACACAACCTAGAAATGTCAGGGCTTTGCCACTCAGAATGGCCCAGCATTTAGCCAGATTTGAAGACTTTTTTAAGTGCTTGTACTTTATACCTGCTGCAGTTTCTACTTTTTTTTTTTTTTTTTTTTTTTTTTCTAGAGACAGTCTCTTTAAAATTAAAGTACATTGTATACAGTATGTGGTACATTTATGTATTTCAACAAGATGAGCATTTTCCCCCTTTTTATCTTGTCTTCTCAAGGAAGAATAAATTCAGTTCAGTTAATCTGCATCGGTCCACAAGTTATCTATTTAATTGTCGTCTCTGGACCATTTACAGGTCTACAATATACTTTTTGTGAGCTAGTGACGAACCCAGACTGTGTAATCAAGCATGAGGTTTTACCAACTGTTAACCCAATGCACAGTGTGAATGGGCCCAAAGGGTGCCTGTAATCAGTGAATGACCATTTTTCTCATCTGGCCATTTTTGCCTGGATTAGACTATGATCGATTTTCTTTAGCTTCCTACAGTATAGGCACAGTAGGCCAAAGCTTCTCTGGGAAACTTGTGACTGAACAAATGAAGAAATTCTTGTTCATTATTTCCCACCTGGTAAGCAAACACAGGAGGTATCTGTAGTGCACATCCTTTTTTTCTCTTGATAGGTTAAATACAATTGTCTAGGCTACCAACAGCTTATCTTGCTGAAAATGCTTGTTGCTTTTGCAGACCAGCATACATTTTAGGAAGAGTGTAATAGTGAAGTAAGAACTCTAGATACAAACCCGTATTCTAGATCAATAACTGAGAAAGTATCCTATCAAGTAGCATTTTCAGAAGGATAAGTCAGCAAGGGAAGTCTCTGTACATTCTCGGTATAAGTTTCCCCATGACCATAAAAAGTCTCTTGAGAGGACTGACCCATTTTTGTTTAGGCACCCAGTCCCAGACCAAGGAATCTGAACGTGATCATACTATGCCTATTGCCTACATGTCCCACTGCCCTGTAGTTCCTGTAATCAGCTTTACAAAATGTGGTTCTAATTTGTTGCAACAAAGAAGTCCAGTTTACCACAACTTTTTTTGGTTGAAAATGTAATCTTTATTTGCATAAAAGATATACAAAAAAGAATACTTTTGTCGGGGTACATTCTCCCCTGTACTGCGACGCAGCGCATAAATACACTACATTACAATACATTTCCGGTCATACTAATAAATACATTCAATCACATACATTCATTCTGCGGTATGATGCCTGATGTGTTGTGCGGAGTAAGGATACCCCGAGCCATCACATCATGCATGACGCCGCAATACCCCTGAAGCATGAAACTAAATAACATTGTCTATACGTTATGTTACTCAAACTGTATCAATACTGTAACATTTCAAAAAAGCAACAGGTGTGATGGGGGGGTGGGAGAGAGGGGTAAGGGGAGGGGAATGAAATCACAGGCCCGAAGCTTTATTGAATGGACAAAGACACACAAGGGAGAGTGGGGGGAAGGGGAAATCTTCAGACCTCCTCTTCCTCCATGAGATCCATCAGGTTATAGTCTCTGAGCAGACTGTGAACCAGTCTGCGACAGTCCTCAATGGACATCCTCTCCCTCTGGTGGATAAGGCGCTTTCTGGCGCACCATAAAGCGTCCTTAAAGCAACACAACACCCGCCAGGCGTTGTCAATGTCCTCCTGTGTAAAAGTACCATGAAAAAGTCCATTCAGCACAGCGAAATGTGTGATGGCAGTCTGTGAAACAAAGTCTCCCGATTTAAAAAAAAAAGTCCAGTTTGACCCCTATTATATTTAATGGGCTGGTAAACCTAAATAACTAACTATATAGGTCAGAGTTTTAAAAATTGCAGATATAGTTTTGTTTAATAAATAAACAAATCATGACAATTTTATATATTTAATGCATGTTCAGCATAAAAAGATCCTGCAAAGATATAGAAAAGGGGGCATGTACATTTAATCAATCATTTCAGTCCAGTTATACACACTTTATTTATGTGCAGCCCTTCTTGTATATTATGACGCCCTGGCTGGCAGGGTTTTGGGTGGTGTGTGTGTGTTGCCCAGGTTTCTCGCATAGGTCTGTGTCCTGAGCCCAGAGGCTTTTTAGAGCTATGGGTGGGATAAAGGCTCCATTCCGGAGTCTACATCTTACCTGGTAGCCCAAGATAATTAGTCTTGGCTGTCCATAGGCCTTTATGTATGCAAGCGTACCAATGCTCAGGAATTTTTTTTCACTACATGGTTTGGGAGCCTGATTGGTGGAAAAGCCACATGTACAGAACACAAGAGGTGCAAGTTCTGCCTGTTTGTCAGGAGCTGAGCTTGGTTATTGGCCCGGCACACAGATGTTTGCTTTTATGCTTTTGGATTTGATGTAAAAAACCTTCTGTATTTGAAACTGTTTGTTTGCTGCCCTGCTGAATAAAGATGCAAGATAAACCAACTTCGAGTTCACGGCATTTCTAAAGATCATGAATTGCGTGCCATTGCTGGACACAGACTGATAGTACTGAACACACTGGCAGATGATCCTTGACCTTGGCAGTGATGGACTCACATAGGCACACTGAGATACAGGTGGTCATTCATTAGCTGACATCAGAGGTGACCGTCACACACTGATAGGCAGACATAGAATGATATTAGTTTGTTGGATTGTTGGCAATGTTATAAATGTGGTAGGTGGAGATTGTCTGTCTGTCTGTCTGTCTGTCTGTCTGTCTGTCTGTCTGTCTGTCTGGTGGAGGTGAAAGCTTTACTTCCACTCTCACTAGAAATAAACTTTTTTTTTTTTTTTTTTTCTTTTTCGTTCCATTTGAATTAAGCAGATCATCATGTATAGTTTACTAAACCCTATGGGGACACCATGCTAGCTATGTACATGAGAAAAAAGAATGAACATTTACAGTTGCACAATGCTGAACTCTTATTTGCTTCTGTTTAGAGTATGTATGTAGCACTTTCCTAGGTAGGTGCTAGGTAGGTTAAGCTTAGTAGCTCCTTCTGCTTATCAGGAGAGCCTGATCATTAGTTAGGCCTGCTCATGTGTTCCATGTGAGGGAGTGTCCCCACTGCATCCAGTGGAGGAAACCCAGTCAATGACACACAGGCTTCGATACGTCCCATGGGTTTGGCACAGAATGTAGTGCATCATGGGATAGGATATAAAAGCCAGGAGCACAAGAGGCTCTTTCCAGAGTCTTTGGGTGGGAAGCCGGGTACCAGAAGGAGGGTGACAGCTGCCTCTCCTTCTGTGTGCTGTGGATGGTGGTCACAGGCGGCCGGCCTTGTAGACCAGGAGTGTGGTGCTGAATCCGGAGGTCCAGGAAAGCGGACTGGTGGAGGTGAAGGCAGAGCAACCCTGGGAAAAAGTGTCCTTGAGTACTGGGAAGCTTGCTATGGGTCTGCCCAGGAAGAGAATAACGCCAGTGGATGGAGTCAAGTGACGGGTGTCAGCACACACAGGCAGTAAAAGTAAAGGGGATGCCAAGTTTAGAACCCTGAAGGATAATCAAGCAGGAATCTTAAAAACTATCTTCACTTCAGTGGCAGGGTGAAGCAGCGGCCTTGCCGCATTCTACAGTGAGTTGTCCTCAAGATTGTGCCTAGTTCATAGTTGGAGTATCCCACTCATCCCTTCTTCCATCCCAGTTCTAAATAAAACCACAAATCCCAACATCCCCTGGATTGATAATTGACTGAGCCAAGGACTTTCAATGCTGTTTGTCTGCTATCAGTTGCTAAGGGTAACCCAGGGCAATCCAGAAAATTTAATTCTCAGCAGTCCTCTAGGGGGCAGTGCTACATGTACAGAAAATTTCGGCAGGCAGGAGGCATCTAAAAGCCTACAATCTACTTCAAGCCAATCTACTTATCTTTTTACTTTATTTTGCGTTTGTGACAGAAATCTAAGCATAATATACAGATATCTAACCTCTTGCCTAAACTGCATGTACTTAAAGCAACTCTGTTGCAAAATAAACACCAGAATATTAGGTTTACTTGCAAAAAAAGAAACCAGCTCCAGTGAAGAGGAATTCCCTAAAGCTCTTGTGGAAAAAAAAATAAAAAATAATCCTGGAGTATCGATTTTCTGGTGCACTCAGTGATTCTTCCTGCTGCCCCCTACATCTGTCTTGCAAACTTTCCTCTTCTTTTTCATTAGATTTTTAAGAAAATACTTACCTCAGACCCTGTCTTCGTAAAGCCTGCCATCATGCCAGGTATCCAACTCAACTTAATCTTAAGTTCAATATGTTTTAATTGGAGTTAGGTTGACAAATGCAACATATATTGGCAAACTTCTGACAAAAGAATGGATCCTGGTTTAGCTCAGATGACACCGCGATCACGTTTTTTATTTTTTACCCAAATAATTAGGAGTATGGAACAAAGATGGTAATTTTTCAAAAGTAAATGGATAGACCATCTGCAACGCCATACATGCTCTTCAATAAGTCCAAATTTTATTTTAACTCCATAAAGGATAAATATGTACAGCAGATGTTACTGTATTTCTATAATAAAGGCCTGGTTTCATTTTCAAAAGGTGTGTGTGTGTGTGTGCAGTGGGGATCAAAGTTTGGGCACCCCAGGTAAAAATTTGTATTGATGTGTATAAAGAAGCCAAGGAAAGATGGAAACATTTCCAAATGGCATCAAATTACAGATTAAACATTCTTATAATATGTCAACAAAAGTTAGATTTTATTTCCATCATTGAGACTTTCAAAATTACAGAAAACAAAAAAATGGTGTCTGCAAAAGTTTGGGCACCCTGCAGAATTTATAGCATGCACTGCCCCCTTTGCAAGGCTGAGACCTGCCAGTGTCATGGATTGTTCTCAATCATCATCTGGGAAGACCAGGTGATGTCAATCTCAAAGGTTTTAAATGCCCAGACTCCTCTGACCTTGCCCCAACAATCCGCACCATGGGATCTTCTAAGCAGTTGTCTTTGAAAACTGAAACTGAAAATAGTGACGCTCACAAAGCTGGAGAAGGCCATAAGAAGATAGCAAAGCGTTTTCAGATGTCAATATCCTCTGTTCGGAACGTAATTAAGAAATGGCAGTCATCAGGAATAGTGGAAGTTAAAGCAAGATCTGGAAGACCAAGAAAAATATCAGACAGAACGGCTCGCGGGATTGTGAGAAACAATTCAAAACCCACGTTTGACTGCACGATCCCTCCAGAAAGATCTGGCAGACACTGGAGTTGTGGTACACTATTCCACTATAAAGAGATACTTGTACAAATATGGTCTTCATGGAAGAGTCATCAGAAGAAAACCTCCTTCTACGGCCTCACCACAAAAATCAGCGTTTGAACTTTGCAAATGAACATATAGACAAGCCTGATGCATTTTGGAAACAAGTTCTGTGGACCGATGAGGTTAAAATTGAACTTTTTGGCCAGAATTAGCAAAGGTACGTTTGGAGAAGGGGCACAGAATTTAATGAAAAGAACCTCTGTCCAACTGTTAAGCATGGGGGTGAATCAATCATGCTTTGGGGTTGTATTGCAGCCAGTGGCACAGGGAACATCTCGCGAGTAGAAGGAAAAATTGATTCCATAAAATTTCAGCACATTTTGGTTGGTAACTTGATGCCATCTGTGAAAAAGCTGAAGCTAAAGAGAGGATGGCTTCTACAAATGGATTATGATCCTAAACACACCTCGAAGTCCACGGGGGATTACATCAAGAGGCGTAAACTGAAGGTTTTGCCATGGCCTTCACAATCTCCTGACCTCAACATAATTGAAAATCTATGGATAGACCTTTTAAAAGAGCAGTGCGTGACAGACAGCCCAGAAATCTCAAAGAACTGGAAGACTTTTGTAAGGAAGAATGGGCAAAGATGCCTCAAACAAGAATTGAAAGACTCTTGGCTGGCTACAAAAAGTTTACAAGCTGTGATACTTGACAAAGGGGGCAGTACAAGATATTAACTCTGCAGGGTGCCCAAACTTTTGCAGACCTTTTTTTTGTTTTCTGTTATTTTGAAAGTGTAAATGATTGAAATAAAATCTAACTTTTGTTGACATAAGAATGCCTAATCTGTAATGTAATGCCTTTTGGAGATTTTTTCCATCTTTCCCTGGCTTCTTTATGCACATTAATACAAATTTTTACCTGGGGTGCCCAACTTTTGATCCCCTATGTATGTATGTATATGTATATGTATGTGTATATATATATATATATATATATATATATATATAAATTATATTTTTTTTTTATTTAATTTTTTGTATGTTGCTGTTGGTAATCCTATTGCATGTGGTCTCATGCTTTGTGCTGTGTGCTTTCTTTTTAAAGTATACCAATTCTTTATTTCTTCTTTCCAGAGAGCAACCCATCTTTAGCACCAAAGCCCATGTCTTCCAGATTGATCCAAACACAAAGAAGAACTGGGTTCCTACCAGCAAACATGCAGTTACTGTGTCCTATTTTTATGATAGCACAAGGAATGTCTACAGGATAATTAGTCTGGATGGGTCGAAGGTAAGGTAGCCTTGCATAATTATTGTGTACTTTGGTTAAAATTTGGCTCGGCCATGGTATTCTATGTTGTAATAGGTTGTGGTATCAGTTTTAATATTGTCAAGTGCAGTCATAATACATGTACCCATATTCATTAGACCCTAGAATTGGAATGCCACAGACCATGTCTGGGTCATTACCTTTCCTAATTAATCAGCTGCCTAAAGTTCTCTTACTTCTATGAATGTCCGACCATAAGAAAAAAACTTGAAGCTATCTTGGCCAGTGTGTATAGCCAGTGTGTATTTCAAAAATACTTGGAGAACACTCAAGGTGAGTACGGGGAGAGTGGATTGAATTACCCATTTGACTTTGTATTTCTGAAAATTCTAATAAGAGATCTGCCTTGTAGTTTGTCTATGTAGCCTCTCTGAGAAAAGATTTTCCCAGTTACTATTACCAAGATCCATCCAGGGGACTAGAACTATTGTGTTGCTGTGTATTGACTGTAACAGATGAATGTAACTTAATGTTACCATCTGCATTGACAAGAGATATCCAAAAGCAACATAGGATTTAACTTGCCTGCTGCCACCTTTAACAGAAATGTACATTTTTGGGTGGAGTTACAATTTAATCATCTTGAATAAAAGGATTATTTAAAGAAGTAAAAAGCTGTGCAACTCCATAAATGAGTCTTCTTACTGTGACATTTTCCTTCAGATCTGTACAGATAATTGTAAAAGTCTTGACAGCGTTAAGTTCTGACAACATAACTTTGAAGCCCTGACACCATCTCATTTATTTTCCTTAAGAAAACTGCTATTTTGATGATGCTGCGCATCAGCTTCAGGGCTGACTCATTTATATATATTTATATACGCCATTCCATTGAGGCTTTTTGCTACTGCCAGCTATTTTATTATAACATCCACAATGATGGAGAGGTACATCACATACCAGACACATTTTATATAAATATGTTCATTTCGGGTGTACAGCAGTTTAATTAACTTTGGCTGTAAGCTATATTTGTGGATCTGGAGCAGTATCAGCAAATATGATTTTAAATTTTTTCATGTTTTTCTGAGAACTTTAGGTATTTTTTCTAGATTATTTTGCATCTGGCTGTGATTTGAAATGTACTGATTGATCTAAAGACTGCATACTTGTATGGTGTTGAATTGTATAAGAAATAAATGTAGAAGTGTGTGTGTGTGTGTGTGGTGTCTTGGCATATGCCAACATATGCCAAACTCTCTGTCCCATTGCAGAGTACACAGCAGAGTCTTCCCTAAAAGTGTGTCCTACCTTCAGGGGGGGATCCCCTTGCAGAGGGTGCAGGAAAGATCCTGGCAGCATACTTCAGTGTTTGTGGGGGCCATGTTTGTGTAGGCGGATGATGTCACGGGGGCCATTTTCCCTTAGTCTGGCTGGTCCCCGGTTGGCGGCAATGGTTTTTGTAGCCGGATGATGCCACGGGGGCTATTTGCCCTTAGTCTGGGAGATGCTGGAGACAACTGAAGCCTTGTGGGGATGCCGAAGCTCCTCCTCCTCTTCCTGTGCCCGGGACATATGAACAGGGATCGCTTTCATGATGATGCTGGCTTCCGATTCTTAGCGCTCCTCCGGTCGGTAGGCTGAGTCTTTGGGGGTCCCGGTTATCTCTCTGCTGGTAGGTACCCTGTGCCTTGAGGGGATCCTTTTAGTGGTGCCAAAAGATCATTGTTGTACTGCAAGATCTTCCTTTGCATATGGAGCCTCAGGGTCACATCTCCATCACTGACCCCCCTCATGGAGTTGGCAGGTCCCTCGAAACCCCAGCTTCCCATGGTCGTACTGACAGCGGCCTTGCAGTCCTTAGTGTCACGGGTGGAAGTGGTATGTGGGCAAAGGCCTGGGAAGAAGCATCCCCCCACATTCCCCTGCTTAGGCTTTCTCATCGGATTCTGATGCTGCCGTGGACGCGGCCCGTCCAGGGGGATTTAATATCGCACCCCCTGATCCATCCGATAGTGAGGATGATTCCTCCATTGTCGCAGCAGCAAATGGTCCCCAAATGTTTTGCTGTATGTTACCCGTTTGAGGAGTCCCTTTTAAAAAAGTGGGCTAGTCCACCAGTGGTGGACCCTCCTGTTTCCAGGTTGAATAAAGCAACCATGATCCCAGTAGAGGAATCCCTGTCCTTTAAGGACCGGACTGACAAAGCGGAGGCTGTGGCACGCAGCATGTTTACTATGACTGGTTCAGCATTGTGGAAAGTCTTTGCCTCAGCCCTGGTGTCTCAGACCCTAACTGAATGGGCCAAGCTTTTGCGCTAGGACCCGAGGGGGTGGTGGTGGTGGTAGTGAACATGCATGTAGCAGTCGTGTGAAACGCGTCTACTGTCCTAGCCTGCTGTACCTTGTACCACTCATGTGAATAAAAAAACTTTCCTTTATTGGATTCCGTGGTGGTGTGCGACCATTTTCTTCTTTCATGCTTCTGGTGGCGAGCTGAGGCTCAGCACCCACCTTGAATCGTGGACTTTGACTAGCCTGAGCGGTGTTATCTCTCTTCATTGCCATGGGGGGGGGTTAGCAGGTCCCTGCTGCTTATGTTGATTTAGCAGACCAGTTGGTCCATGGGCTGCAGTTTATTTGTGATGCAGCTTTGTATACAGCTCCTGTGCTGTCCAAGCTTTCTGTTTTAGCGGTGGTGATTACGCACGTGCTGTGGCTTAAGAATTTGTCCCCAGACCAAGCCTCCTAAGAAAGCTCTCATTGATCTGCCCTTTGAAGGCAATCACTTGTTTGGGGCTACCCTGGATGACATCTATAGGATCATGGGGGGAAGAGTACCTTCCTGCCACAGTCAAGGAAAGGGAAGGAGCCTCGCCGCAGATGGGGGCCCTCCTTCTCAGCCCATAGAAAACTATTTTGTGCTTCTGGCATGGAGAATAAGGGGAATGGATCTTTTCCCTGAGAGGTTCCAAGCAACTTTGGTTGGGTAAGCCTAGAGCTAGCTTCCCTGGACCAGCAGACAAGACTCCTTTAGCATGAAGGTCTACCCTCACTTAATATTGGGGTGGGGGGGACATTTTCACTGGTTTCAGGCCCCGGGGACCTTGTTTGTGAGTGTTGAGGAGATCCATGAAATGTTTCTTTTGGGGGTACACAGAAAGGGGGACAAAGGTTGTCCTTTTTTAGGTTTTTTTAGTTCCGGAGTCTCCTTGTGCGAATTTAATTCCTGCAAAGGTTCATGTGGTCTGAACTAAGGTTCCCCCTGTCCAGGGAATTGATTTCTCTAGCGCTCATCGACAGACGTAGTCCTCGGTGATACACCACCTTCGGGTTATGTTACCTCCGCAGGAGCAGGACTAGACAGGAAATTAAAAAGCTCTGGCCACACCCTAGGGGCAGTCCCAGAGGGTATATCCTCTCTCTCTCTGCCTCAGCAAATCAGTTATTTTCTGTCTAGTTAGGAGTAAGGACCTAGATACCTTGCTGGGATCTTAGGTCCTGGCAAGAAATTTTTTTCTAAAAGGATTTTTGGACAGCTTTTTTTCTCCAGTGTTCCTGTGAGATCTTCAAGCAAGAAAGCTGAACTGGGCGACGGGCTGGATGTTGAGATCCGGTGGTCACCCCAGTTCAGCCTACGAGCGCGTGCAGGCCATAGCTCCGCGCTGAGTCGGCCGCGACAAAGTCCCATTAAAGGACTGAACCCGCGAGTTAAACGTCTCGCTGAAACGCCAAAGACCATGAGTCACGGCGTCTGTATCGATCGACAGCCCTCCCGCCCCGGTGGAGAGGGGTACGGTCAGGAGTTGGTGCCCGCCTGGTTCCGGTATGGAAGACTTATATTGCGTGGTGCGAATCTTTAGGATTTCCTCCACGTACCTATTCGTTGTCTCGAATATTGGCCTTTTTGCAACAAGGGGTTGAGCAGAAGCTAGCCTTGAGCACCATCAAGGGTCAAGTTTCAGCATTAGCAATCTTCTTTCAGAAACCTTTAGCTACCAAATCCTTGGTGCGGAATTTCATCCAGGGGGTGCGGCACCTGGCTCCTCCAGTCCGCGCGCCCTTACCGCCCTGGGATCTTAATTTGGTTTTGTCGGTTCTACAGAAACCTCCCTTTGAAAACATCAGGGAGATTCCCTTGCTTACTTTATCCCAGAAGGTGGTCTTCTTGGTGGCTATTACTTCTGCTCGCAGGGTGTCAGAACTGGCTGCATTATCATGCCAGTCTCCATACCTAGTCATTCATAGGGATAAGGTAGTACTTCATCCTAAGCCATCTTTTCTTCCTAAGGTGGTTTCAGATTTTCATCTGAATGAAGATATTGTACTACCTTCCTTGTGTCCTCAGCCCAAGCATCATCGGGAACATGCGTTGCATTCCTTGGATGTGGTTCGGGCAATCAGGGTGTACCTGAAAGCTACGGAATCATTCCGTAAGACGGATTCACTTTTTGTGATCACGGATGGCCCCAGAAAGGGTTTGCCTGCATCTGCCGCGACCATTGCCAAATGGATTAGACAAACGGTGGTACAGGCTTATTCTATTAAGGGTCAGAGTCCTCCGTTCCCTGTTAGGGCGCACTCCACTCGAGCGCTCAGTACTTCCTGGGCCTTTCGCCATCAGGCGTCAGTGGTCCAGGTATGTAAGGCGGCCACCTGGTCGTCGGTACATACCTTTACAAAATTCTATAAAATTGATGTAACGGCATCGGCGGATGCCTCATTTGGCCGCAAGGTTTTGCAGGCTGCAATTTGAGGAGACCGGTGGTCTACCTCGAGGGTTTTTTTCTGTTTGAAAAATTTTTTTGTTGAGTCTCATCATTAAGGATGAGCATTGTAAACTTCTAGTTGGCACCGGTTGGGCCTTCTAGATTGGGATTTGATTTCCATTTTCCCACCCCTCAGTCGGGATACTGCTCTGGGACGTCCCGAAGGTGGTGTATCACCGAGGACTACGTCTGTCGATGAGCGCTAGAGAAAAATGGATTTTTGTAAAATCTTACCGTAAAATCCTTTTCTCTTAGCTCATCGACAGACGTAGTCCCCGCCCCTCTGTTTTGGAGTTGGGTTGGGTTAAATTCTCTAAGCACTGCTTTTTCACATAACTGATTTGCTGAGGCAGAGAGAGAGAGGATATACCCTCTGGGACTGCCCCTAGGGTGTGGCCAGAGCTTTTTAATTTCCTGTCTAGTCCTGCTCCTGCGGAGGTAACATAACCCGAAGGTGGTGTATCACCGAGGACTACGTCTGTCGATGAGCTAAGAGAAAAGGATTTTACGGTAAGATTTTACAAAAATCCATTTTTACTTCTATTACTTTCTATTTCTGACCAGGGCGGTCCTTCCCCCCCCCCCCCGCACAAACTTCAGGGACCACAGGCTGGGATTGACTGGCTGCTGTCACACAGATAGTTCTCTCTCCCATTTTGCATACAGGTTCTGAGTCTGGTGGTAGCCACCTTCAAGACAGTTCTGTTTGCACAGTCTTACATGCAGGTTCAGCTACACAGAAGGATACTAAAGTTTGTGACGAAGTCACAGGGTCCTCTATAAGACTCCGCAGGCGTCCAAGGGACACGGTAAGGCCAGTATCCACCTCGGCTAAGGCTTCTTCCGCAGTTCCTTTGAAGATAGAAGATTGCGGATGTTCCAGTCCTTCTGGTGGCTGTAAACGTCCCTTGGGGGCTTCCTCTCCGAGAAGACCAGTTGTCCCAAGGGCTGATCTGCTATCCTGCTGTATAGTCGCTGGTTTTAATGGCTTAGCTAATGAAAGTCAGGTACTGAGGGATAGAGGTCTGTCTGGATCAGTGATCCCTACTATGGTGAAGGCGAGGAAGTCCTCTTCCAGCAAGATATACTATCGTACGTGAAAAGCATACATTTCTTGGATTGAGTCGATTGGCGCTCATCTTCGATCCTTTTCTTTCGGGTCTTAACCTTTCTTCAACGGTGTGTTTATCAGAAGTTGGCCTTGAGTACCATCAAGGGCCAGATGTCTTCCCTAGAAATCTTCTTTTAGCGACCCCCCCCCCCCCCCAGCCGCGCACTCTTTAGTTCGCAACTTCTTTCAGGGGGTTCGACATGTGACTCCACCTGTATGGTCTCTTGCCGCAATGGGATTTAAATTGAGCACTTTCGGTTCTCCAGAAACCTCCATTTGAGAATTTTCGGGAGATTCCCTTGCCTACATTATCCCAGAAGGTGACATTTTCGGTGGCTAATACCTCGGCCCACAGGGTATTGGAATTGGCGGCCTATCCTGTCGCAGTCCTGATAAAGTGGTTCTTCATCCCTGTCCATCATTCATGCCCAAAGTTGTCTGACTTTTCATTTGAATAAGGACATTGTGTTGACTTCCTTGTGTCCCAAGCCGGCTCATCCCAATGAATTTGCCTTGCATACCTTGGATGTGGTTCGTGCGATTCGGGTGTATCTGGCAGCTACTGAGTCTTTTTCGGAGGTCAGACTCGCTTTTTGTGGTTATGGACAGACCAAGAAAAAGGCTGGCCGCTTCTTCGGCTACCATCTCCAGATGGATCAGACAGACGGTGACTCTGGGCCACTTTTTGCGATTCGGCGCTGTGCGACTTTAACTGACAATTGCGCGGTCGTGCGACGCCGTACCCAAACGAAATTGACGTCCTTTTTTTCCCACAAACAGAGCTTTCTTTTGGTGGTATTTGATCACCTGTGCGATTTTTACTTTTTGCGCTATAAACAAAAAAAGATTTTGAAAAAATAACAGTTTTTAACATTTTTTTTTTTTTTTTTTATATGAAATTTCCCCCAAAAAAGATGTAAAAACCAATTTTTTTTTTTTTTTTAATTTTTGGCCAATTTGTTTTCTGCTACCCATGTTTGGTAAAAAAAATCGCAATAAGCGTATTTTGATTGGTTTGCGCAAAAGTTATTGCGTTTACTAACAAAGGGAAAGATTTGTCATTTTTGGTGTGTGTGTTTTTTTTTTTTTGTTTTTTTTTTTTTTTTTTGCGGGACTGCGACATTGCGGCGGACAGATCGGACCCTTGACTGACTGACATTTTTTACACTTTTGGGGGTACCAGTGACATTACTGCAGTAATCAGTGCTATAAATATGCACTGTTACTGTAAAAATGACACTGGCAGTGAAGGGGTTAATTTTATTGGAGAGGGAGGGGTTAATGTATGCCTGGTGCTTACTGACGTGTGGGGGGGGAGGTGACTGTGTGAGACAGGGACAGATCGGATGTCCAGCTATGCTGAACACTTCCGATCTGTCACTGAGGAGATCCGCCCGCCTGTGTTAACACAGCGATCGCCGCTGCTCCTCCCCTGGCCCGACTCCCGCTGTGAATGAAAACAGCGGGAGCGAGCGCCGCCTACAGGGGAGGAGTCTGGCGACGTAGGTCTACGTCGTCAGACGGGATCGTGCCACTTTGCCGCAGTACTATTCCAGTACTCAGTGGTAAAGTAGTTAAAGGTCAGGTTGCACCTTTCACGGTCACGGCATATTCTACTTGGGCGCTGAGTGCTTCTTGGGCTTTCCGTGGTCAGGCTTCAATATCGCAAGTTTGCAAGGCGGCTGCTTGGTCGTCCGTGCATACCTTTACCAAATTATATAAGGTAGATACTTTGGCATCTGCGGATGTTTATTTTGGTCGCAAAGTTTCGCAGGCTGCTGTTTAAGAGGGCTGTTCCCTCTTGAGGGGTGTTTTTTTTTTTTTTTCTTTTAACCTTTATTTTTCAGACAGGGATCCTGTGTCCATGTTAAGGGCTCTTATGTTTTAGCCTTGGGTTATTTTCCCCACTCCCTCATTTTCCTTTTGGCACTGCTTTTGGATGTCCCACTAGTTATGATTTATGGAGCGCTGTGTGTGTCGAACGAAAGAAAATTGGATTTTTGTACTTCCCGTAAAATACATTTCTCTAAGTTCATCGATGGACACACCACCCACCCCCTCTATGGAGTTCTGATACTTCTAATACTGCTTGCTACTAAACTGATTACCTAGAGCAGAGTGGGGGGTTAATGCCATCTTAGGATGGCCCATGGGTGTCTTTTTGTTCTGCCTAGAACTACTCCTGGAGGAGGCAATATAACCCACTATTTGATATATGGAGCGCTGTGTCCGTCAAACTCACAGAAATGGATTTTACAGTAAGTACAAAAATCACTTTTTTTTTCTTTTCTTAATTTTGAGAAGTACACATTTCTGTAGAATGTGTATCCATTAGATTTTGTCTACCTCTTGTATTATTGATGATTTTACTGCTAACCTATGAGAGGTGAGATTCAGGTGTCATCTGAGACACGTAATTGAGGCCCAGGGATCATCTGTGACAAGTATGCAAGGTCTTGATGGAAGACCTTTTGAAAGTTGCTACTTTAGACGAAGGAAGACTAATGGTTTACATAAACTGACATTGATGTACATGGATGGATCTGCTGATCTACATCTTAAAGTGTTCTGTGTATGATTTACGGGTAAAAAGCCAGTGTACGTAAATGGTGTAATTTATTACATTTCTGAATGACACATTTTGGTAATTTTCATAGCAGCGATATTTCATATTAATAGGGTATAGCAGAGGGGGGGGGGGGGGGGGGGTGCATAATTTTTTGAGTCGCAGCTGACTTCCTTTTCTATAATCCCAGAAAAGAAAATGACCAATTAATATTGATTTAAAGAAAATGGCGCAGCGCTATACAATTTAAGGAAATAAAATTCCATAAAAGTCCACATCCCAGAAGAAAGACAGAGTAGATTATTCTATCACACAGCCTCTTACCATCCAATTCTGACCCTCATTAAAAAGGCTTAGATATGCAGTGATCAGCAATCCAATGGGACCCTTAATAGCAGCAACTTCCTTTCCAGCTCACTCAATAAGATCTCCTCCAGGACTTGTATGTTTTGTAAAAGTAGCAGTTACATCATCACTGGGCTGTGCAAAGAACGAGCTATAGCGGCAGTCTCCACCCAATACAGGTGATCTGCATAAAACTAGATGAGGGGGTGGTGACAAGACCAATCACCATCCACAAAGAGACCAGCAGTAACTAGTCTTTACAAAAGGAAGCTCCTGCACAGAGGATTACTACGCAGATCGTTTTACTGTCAGCCAGCAGCTTTATTAGCTAGTATATTAAGTTATCACACAAATTTACCTTTTTAATGAGCACAGCAGATGCAAAATTATTGTATTGTCTATATTGCAATTAATATTGCCACATTTTTTTTTGCCCTGCTTCTCTAATAGTAAGATGAATCTGCCATAGAAGACTGCAATAGGGGGACCTCTTTTCTAAGGACATATGTGAAAAGATCTGCCATTATTTTGATATGTTGTACTTAGATTAATTATATATTTTTATGAATTACAGGCAATAATTAATAGCACCATCAGTCCCAACATGACATTCACTAAAACATCCCAGAAGTTTGGCCAGTGGGCAGACAGCAGGGCAAATACAGTGTATGGCCTGGGCTTCTCCTCTGAGCATCAGCTCACAAAAGTGAGTAAACTGTTCTAGTACCTTGTGTGTGTGATTGAATGTAATCCTAATAATGGCTGATATGAAAAATCTATTTAATTAAATTGTTGGAAAAATAAGTGCTGGTTCATAATGCAATACTCAAGTATGGTGATGAAAATGGCAAGAAACTTAATGTTGTGAAGGAGGACATGATTTTGGAGTATTTTGAAATTGTCATATTAAAACGCCTGCTTTTTTCGTATCCCTCCATATTTTAATCCATGTACTGTTATTTACAAAATAAAGGTTGTTGACCCTTTTGTTCACTGTACTAGAATGGCGATCTTGTATCGAAGATGGCGGATTTAAAAAATGTTAACGTGAACTTGTTCTTTAACTCTGTGACTCCTACAGCTACTAATACTTTCCTTCCATTCACTCTCATCAGTTCAAGAGTAAAGAGAAGTCCTTGCTAGGGCAGACCATACATGTATTCTTCTTCCTTTTTTTTTTTTTTTCCAACCCATGGGTTGAGCGAAAAAAGTGCAGATTTCCAAATACACACATTCAAGGTGGATGGAGGAATCACTCCCGTTGAGCTATTGTGTTCTCATGGCAGTATCTTCCCTGCCATCATAACACTATGATCAGCGTTGCCAGCTATAGCCGGCAGCACTGATTATTTGAGAAAAACCTGACAGGGTGGTTGTATAGAAACTGATCAATTTTTAAATGGAGTTCTGTACAATCAGGGTGTCCTGCTGACAAATTTCGATCCTTGCATGGCCGGCTTAAGCATCAAACTTATACAGGAGTGACGGATCTCTTCCCCACCCATGTGACATTGCTAGATGCCCGAGCAGCCAATAGCCAAGCACTAGTACTGTCCTCTAGGAAGGGTTATGGAATCGCATGCTCCCCCATATCTGAAAGTAACAAGTAGGTCACTTTGCTTGCCAGGGTAAATGCAGCAGTAAAGAAGTAAAATGTAAGCTAGTATAGGCAGCTATCGTGGTCTGCATGGGCGAAGCAAAAGTTCAATTTAAAATGTATCTATAGATAGGATGGGGAGATGTTAGAACCCCTGTCAGATGTAACTGGAAAACCGACAATAATTTGACAGGCTTTCTAATCCTTTCCCACTCTATCCCAAACCAAAGATACTTTAAACTAGAACTTTAGACAGAAAATGAGGTCCTGCGAAATCACTTTAGGCTGGCTACTTTAAAAATAGGTGCCTATACTGTTTAAAATCCAGTAATACTGTCTCAAGCTGCTCTGCACATGCTCAGTCACTCCTCTATTTTTCGGCAGTGTGCTAAAAATCAGCCACTAGAGGCTGATCTGACAGCCTAAAGATTTACTGCTGCTCAAGGCCTCTGGGCTTCAGCAAAATGGCAAGAAACAGGAATATGGCTGGAGGCAATCTACAGCACATACTAATTTTGGTAGCATAATTCTTAATGTGGAATGTATTTTCCTTGATAAAGAACATTATTTATTTATATATATATATATATATATGTATGTGTATGTGTGTGTGTGTGTATATATATATATATATATATATATATATATATATATATATATATATATATGTTCTTTATCAAGGAAAATACATTCCACATTAAGAATTATGCTACCAAAATTCGTATGTGCTGTAAATTGCCTCCAGCCTTATTCCTGTTTCTTGCCATTTTGCTGAAACCTATATCATATATATATATATATATATATATATATATATATATATATATATATATATATATATATATATATATATATATATATATATATATATATATATATATATATATATATATATATATATATATATATATATATATATATATATATATATATATATATATATATATATATATATATATTTTATTTTTTTTTTTTTTTTTTCTTTTCTTCTTTCAAGTTATGGGAAAAGTTCCACTTTAAGTTGTCTCATATTTTTTTATGTATTCTTATTTAGAGGATTGCAATAGATCACAAAATCATTGACTCCATACAATTGTCACGCATACATTCCAAGGCACTGCAAAGTACAGTTCCAAAAATATCTCAGAGGAATACCGCATCTATAGAAACCACATTGATCAGTAAGAATCTGATTACTGAGGTATCAATGGTCTATCCAAACATGGTTAAATTACTTTGTTAATTGGGTATCAAAGGGCCTCTGGGATTCAGAGAATGGTCACAGGGTATAAATGAATGCTCAGAAAAGCTCAGTAAACAATGTGCAGAAGTCAAATATACGGTACCTATGCCCGCCTGAATCTGTGCACACACAAAGGAGTGTTTTTTTGTTTTAAAGAGCGAATAGGATGGGGAAAAAAAGGGTGGGGGAGAGGGCCATCACGGGGGGAGTCTGAATCAAGATTGGTGTCCCAGTAGGAAGCTGAAACAAACAACTCTGTGGGTCACACATATTGTAGGTATTCGTCAGAGAAACAGAAGAGATTCCAATAGAACAACCTGGTCTTATGTTCCTCAGTTTAGTCTCTAAGAGCGAAGGTCAGGTCCTCCAGTTGTTCGCTATCATTCACCCTTACAAGCCATTGAGCAAGCGTTGTGGCAGTTTTGTTTCCACATACTGGGGATACAAGCTCTTGCTACGTTTAATAGGTACTTAAGCAGAGATTTATGATGCCACTTCCTTGACAGTGGAGTAAGATCAAGCCATATCGCTACAAGGTCGTTCTGCAAGGAAATGTCCGGGAATTTGTGGAAAAGTTGAAGCACAGGTTGCCAGAATGTGTGCTGTTCAGTGCAGTCCCCAAAAAATATGCAAGAGTGCCTTAGACCAGGGTGGGGAACCTTTTTTTCTGCCAAGAGCCATTTGGATTTTTGTAACATCATTCGGGGGCGTGCCCCCTTTCAATGCAGACTGACCACAGCGTGCCCCCTTTCAATGCAGACTGACCACAGCGTGCCCCCTTTCAATGCAGACTGACCACAGCGTGCCCCCTTTCAATGCAGACTGACCACAGCGTGCCCCCTTTCAATGCAGACTGACCACATCGTGCCCCCTTTCAATGCAGACTGACCACAGCGTGCTCCCTTTCAATGCAGACTGACCAGTGTGCCCCCTTTCAATGCAGAAAGCCAGTGCACTTACTTGCAGCGGCGGCTTCTCCTCGAGTCCTCCTGCCTCCTCCTGGACCAATGGCATGGGTTTGCCTTTCGGACAATCAGGAAGCGGGTCTCAGACCCGCTTCATTATTGGCCAGGAGGAGGATCCGTGTGACAATAGCGAATTTTCATTCGCTATTGTCCCACAAATGGGTGGGCTCGTGGCGCACTGCTCTGCGCCCCGGGTCCACCCTTTTCTGAAGCTTTTCTGTGACTCACACTGTCAGGACGGAGCCATCGGCTCCTTCTGACAACTCCGCTGGCATACACAGGCTCAGTGGCACGGGGGGGGGGGGGGAGCGGACGCAATGATTGTGCGGGTCGCAGGTTCCCCACCCCTGCCTTAGACGAAACACACCTCCAGCAGTGATCATTCTGAGGAAACTGACGGAGTCCTGTACCAACGGGTCACAAAGGTGGTCTCCTGGCATCTGCTGCACAAGGAAGATTTGTGTGCAAAAAATATTTGCTCTTTTTGAGGGTCAGAGAAAGTTACCTGTAAGTCCTTCTCCCATTTAACAAGGAAGGGAAGATCGGACTGGGCGGGAAGTTCCAAGAGGTTTTTGTAAGAAGCAGAAAGGGATCTACAAATCAGGCCCTCTCCCAAACATACAGTATCTCCTCGAAGGAGTGTAATTTCCTAGGGAAATGTGTATGTTTGGGTAGAAAATGCAAGAATGAGACCATTTGAAAGCCCTCCAATGATCCAGAGAAGATGTAGATGAACTAGTGAGCAAAGTGTGCGTCATAAGCTAGCCATTGGAAAGTAAGAAATGGGAGGCACGCAGTAGGCTCTGAGGCAGCAAGGATCAGAAGTTCAGATCGGTAAGAACCCTGGATGGCCTGTTATCGTTTAATGGGACAGGGGAAGTTCCCAAGGAAGCCAGTTGGAAAAAAAAAATCTGTATTTCAGCAAGTTAAAGTGATTGTAAAGGAAATAAATATAAATACATATATAGTTTTTTTTAACAAGTGTCCCAAAATTAGAAATGCCTGCCCTTCTCAGGAAGGCAAACACTGTCAAATACAACTAAGAAAATACTTCTGTGACTGCTTCATAAATTTTGTTGACATCCTCCAATATTTCTCATTTATCAATGTGTCTCTTCTTGTCTATCTCAACCATTTCTATTCTCCATTTTTCTTCTTAGCTTGGTATGATACAATGAGAGAATAAATTGCATGGCAGACTGTATGTGTCCAAGGCAAAATTAGGCTGCCTGTTCTTCAAGTTATGTTGTAGAAATACAGTGAATGAATAGAATGATGTTTTCTAGATGCACAGCTTGAACGAACAGCTGCTAAGTTTTTTTCCATATTGTTAGCCTTTTTTATTTTTAAGCTGACATAGCCATCTTGTACTGCTGCCTTCTGAAAAATTGAGTGCCTGGTGTATTGTGTCTGAACAATCAAATGGGTACAACACCATGCAAAAATCTACCATCTATCAACTACTTATTGAAAACCCACTTTCAATAATATCTATACAGTTGCTTCCAAAGCGTTTTTAAAGCCGCTAGTAATTAAAAGCAGAACAAAAATATCGTAGAGAGAATATATTGCCTAACCCACACTATCTGTCTCACAGCTTTTTCTCAAAAGCGTGAAAACTTGCAGGTATTCCTGCCACTGTCTTTTGCTATGGTTTATCCTTGACAAGAGACCGTAGAAGGTGCTGAAAATCTAAGGGATAATAAAGTGCAATGTTTTTAGTATACCAATGGAGCTTTGCATGTAATTTAACGCAGACCTACTGTTCTACTAAGCAGTCACTTTCAGCAAGTACTCTGGCATGGTCTATCTTCACTTTTAGGAACAGTAGGCTTTGCCTATAGGCAAAAAGGCAGTTCTGTGTAGCGATTAACCACATTTTTTCTATCAATTGAAGTACAGTCAACTCTTATAGTATACTGAACAAAATTATAAACTCAACATTGGTTTTTGCCCCCATTTTTCATGAGCTCCACCCAAAGATCTAAGAAAACCGGGATTCATCCATGAAGAGAACACCTCTCCAAAGTGGCAGATGCCATAGAATGTGAGCATTTGCCCAGCCAAGTCGGTTACGACGACAAACTGCAGTCAGATCGAGACCCCAATGAGGACGACGAGCATACAGATGAGCTTCCCTGATATGTTTTGTGCAGAAATGCTTTGGTTCTGCAAACCGATTGTTGCAGCAGCTGTCCGGGTGGCTGGTCTCAGACATTCTTGGAGGTGAAGATGCTGGATGTGGAGGTCCTGGGCTGGTGTGGTTACACGTGGTCTGCAGTTATGAGGCCGGTTGGATGTACTGCCAAATTCTCTGAAACGCCTTTTAGAGACGGCTTATGGTAGAGAAATAAACAATCAATTCACGAGCAACAGCTCTGGTGGACATTCCTGCAGTCAGCATGCCAATTGCACGCTCCCTCAAAATTTGCCACATCTGTGGCATTGTGCTGTGTGTAAAACTGCACATTTTAGAGTGGCCTTTATTGTGGTCAGCCTAAGGCACACCTGTGCAATAATCATGGTGTCTAATCGGCATCTTGATCTACCACACCTCTAAGGTGGATGGATTATCTCGACAAAGGAGAAGTGCTCACTAACACAGATTTAGCCAAATTTGTAAACAATATTTGAGAGAAACTGGCCTTTTGTATACATAAAGTCTTAGCTCTTGAGTTCAGCTGATGAAAAATGGGGCAAAAACAAAAGTGCTGCGTTTTTTATAATTTTATTCAGTGTATATGCTCATATGATATTGTAACCATATTCTAAGCTAGGTTAGGACCAGTTAAAATTTTTGTGTAAAAGTAGTTCTGTCACAGGGGTTTCCTTTTGAGTTCCAGAGATTGTGTGTGCCAGTGATGGAAATTGCGCTCTGCCTATCCCAGAAACTAAACATCAAAAGCAGCCACCACAAGTTCTGCACTGTAGCTTCGTTACTGCTTAAGTGTATGCACAGGTTGTATTTAGAGAAGCAGAATTGTGAGGCATGCTGGTAGGATAAGGAGCAAATCATGAAGTATGTGATGACTTGATTTGATTGATCTGTTGGCATATACAGCACACTGGCAACCATACAATCAGCCACACAATGGCAGTGCCCAAAAAGTTTGACATTGGCATACCATACACCAGGTTTTGACCTAATAGTATGCCTCTAATGAGTCATTGCAACTGTAGAGTAGATCCACAAAACATTTGGTATCAGCAATCAGGAGTTTCTGGACCTGATGTAAATGTTACTTGCACATTATTCGCTACCCCAAAAAAAATCACCTCCTAAAAAAAAAAAAAAAACGTTATACTCCTCCTCCTAGGTGGATGCAACAACGGGCCTGCCTCTGTGCTGAGAATGATCAAAGACCGCTGATCACTCCGCTCTTAGCCTTCTGTGAGCTGAGAGCCGGGGACTGTCAGCCTCCAGCTCTCTGCTCTCTCTCCCCCCCCCCCCCCCCCCCGCTGGAGGTCTGAGCTGTTTTCGAGCCTGGACCAGCTCTCTGACATCAGCTGACAGCGGACAACAGCCTGCTAATGGCTAAGGATGGATTACGGGAGTGCAGAACGAATTGCACTCCTGTGATCTAGAAGCTGCATAGCATAAGAATAGAGGAGGCTGCAAAGCAAAAGAATGGAGGCAGCAGGTTCAGAGGGTGCAGATCTACAGGCTCCAAGGGTCCATAGTAGATTAGGATCAACTCCTAAAAGACCAGCAGGTGAGGACTCCTTTCCTCATGAAAGCCTTCCTAACTACTTCTACCTCCTTTTCTTCATGTAAAATAAACCTCACAAAATCTTGTGTGGCAGCTCTGCATATATTACTGAACATGGCATAAGTTACCAGGGCTACATAGCCAGACTGTGCTATGAGACCTACTGACCTCTATTTAAATTGAGGAATTTAACCTAATGGGTGTGGATTTTGCTGGACTTTAACTTGCTTAAGGGAGAAAAATGTAAATTTGAATTGAAATAATTTTACACAGCCAATGGCTTCCAGCCATTTAAGTCTGCATGCAGACATTTCTTGATACTTATGGAAAAAAAAAACATAAGACCAAATAGAAAACAGAAGAATACATGTTGTTAGAGCTGCACGATTCTGGATAAAACGAGAATCACAACTTTTTTTTTTTTTTTTGCTTAGAATAAAGATCAAGATTCTCGGCGTAACAACATCTTTCACATTATACAAAAACTTGGGCTAACTTTACTGTTTTTTTTTTTTAATTCATTAAAGTGTTTTTTTCTTTCCAAAAAAAAAAAAAATTGCGTTTGAAAGACCACTAAGCAAACACACACACACACACACACACACACACACACACACACACAATGTTTGGGGGCTCTAAGTAATTTTCAAGCAAAAAATACTGATTTTAACTCGTAAGCAACAAATGTCAGGGAAAGGCTTAGTCTTTAAGGGTCCTTTCACACGGCCGCTCCGTGTGTCCGCAAATCATCCAATCCGTTTGCGGATGATTTGCGGACATAATGTAAGTGAATGGCACTGCGGGTGTCAGCGGAATACCACCCGCTGACACCCGATTTTCCTCCATTCAGTTCTGTTCCGTTTTTACAAATGGAACAGAACCCATTTTTTCTTCCGTGTAAAACACGGAAAGGAAGGAAAATCGGATGTCAGCGGTGTTATCCGCTGACATCCGCAGTGCCATAGACATACATTATGTCCGCATATCATCCGCAAACGGACGGGATGATATGCGGGCACACGGAGCGGATGACAGAAATGTCATCCGCTCCGTGGAAGAAAAAAAAAAAAAGTCCCGCAGCGGACCTTTCACACGGAGCGGCCGTGTGAAAGGAGCCTAAGAGGTTAAAGTGCCCTCACTTAAAGACAGAAATTCATTCCTTTGATCTAAAATTAATTAAATGATACATTGTGTTTACAGTTCTCTCCCAGCCTTGGCAATGTTGAGGGGGCTCTTTTTTTTTTTTTTTTTTCTTTTTAAACGATTAATCGTGCAGCTCTACGAGTTATAACTCTCTAGCGGCTAGATTGCCAAGCTGCCTTTTTAGGGAACGAGTAAAGATTACGAAACCTGGAAATTCTTTAGCCTTTTTTTTTCTTTTTTGTTATCCTAGAGTCTTCTCTTCCAATAGTTTCTTAAAGTGGTGTGAACAAAACTTTCTTAAAAGGGGAAAAGGACATTACATACAATGCAATAAAGCATATTTACAGCGCATAATTAATTTCTCCATACTGCAGCAATGTAGTAATTCCCTTCTGATTCTGCACAGTTACTTGTTGGATATTAACTATTTTTTTTTCTTAATGCAGTTTGCAGAAAAATTTCAGGAATTTAAAGAAGCTGCTCGATTAGCAAAGGAGAAATCCCAAGAAAAAATGGAACTTACTAGTACGCCTTCACAGGTAATGCCTTGCCACCTCTTTTGTCATTTTTTTTTTTTTGCAGGCTTTAATACCTGTATTCTAAAATACAACATATGTTACATCGAATGCAAGTAAACAAAGACAGCAGCATGAAAGTCCACTAAATGTTTGGTTAGCACATGTGTTTTAAACTATTTGACCAGATGTTATTTAGTTAATGCTACATTTGACAGGGTACCACCAAACAGTGGTGGGTGCAGAATTTCAGAGGTCTAGAAATCTGGCTCTACCGGGGGGGGGGGTTAGACTTTTGAATGAAGCGAATAGCAGGACAAATTTGCATGATTTGCTTTACAAACAGTGGCGGCTGGTGCTCAAAATTTGGGGGGGGGGGGCGCAAAAAGAAAAATGTGCGGTAAAAAATTGCGTGACTTTGACGCCACACAAGTGTGAAAGGGGCCTTCAGTAATCAAGAAACAGTGCCTTGAAAAAGTATTCATAGTTACCCCTTGAAATAATACACATTATCATTCACTTCACTTACCGTTACCGCCGGGCTGCCCCATCAATGCAGTGACCAGCATGTCCCCATCAATGCAGTGACCAGCTTGTCCCCATCAATGCAGTGACCAGCATGCCCCCATCAATGCAGTGACCAGCATGCCCCCATCAATGCAGTGAGTCAGTGACCAGCATGCCCCAACACATACATGGTGATACAACCTGTATGATCCAGGTCATCATGCTAGAGCTGTGCCCAGGGCCCCAGGCCTGTGCCTCTGAAATGTGTGGAGTGGACTTACCTCACAGACGGTGAGTGGTGACCGGCTGCGTGGCGTGCTGCTGGCCTGCTGCTCTGCCTCTGACTGAGACTGTAGGCCCGGGGCGGCGGCGGGAGTCGAGTCGGACGGACACTGTCTGACAGTCTTCTGAGTCACTCTGTCTCTGAGAATGGCCCCTGGCAGTGGCTGGCTGCGGACTGGTGGAGTGCGGCGGAGTTGCGGGCTGGGAACTGAACCAAGCGGTGGGTGGTCTGACTGTCTGGTCACTCACTGTCTGGACTGGAGAGTGGAGACTGGTGGAACAACTTCTTCTACGTCCTGAGTCCTGCGCTGCACTCCTCTGCGCGGCTAAGCGGCTCTCTGGCGGGAAGGTGTCGGACGGACGTTGATCACGTGACGTGTGACGCCGGCCCGGGATGCAGTGACTGGCGCACACACCGCCCCCACGTGCCACATCACAGGTCCCGGGATGTCCTCCTGGGTGATTGGTCCAGGCTGGAGTCTGGACCAATCACAGGCAGGACATCACAAAAGTGGGGAGTGTCGGGCGCATTGCTCTGCGCCCCGATGACCCCCAGAAGGCCGCCAATCGGCGCCTCTGTCCGCCGCACGTGCGGAAACCCCCCCCCCCCCTCATACCCACCTAGTGGTCCGGTGCCCCTAGTGGGCTAAAAATTGAATTTTTATTATTTTTTTTTAATTTTTTTTTTTTTTTTTTTACTTCTTTTCTTTGGGGGGCTGCGCCCCTGCGCCCCCTATGGGCAGGCCGCCACTGTTTACAAATCGGAAAAAAAAAATTTAAATGAAAGTGAATGTCTCCAAGGCCTTATTCATGAAGTGTTTCAGCATTATGTGAGGAAAGAGTACCCATGATCCATATCTCAAGATGGAAATTGGTCTTAACAACATTTTGTGGGTGTTTTTCTGTAACTCAACATTTGATTACTAACCCTGAGATTTCTTTCTTGTCCTCTCTGCAGTCTAGTTAATATAACTGAAGTCCATTTATACCTGACATCTGCCCATTTCCTGTAGAATAAGAACTTGATTTTAATCCAGCTTCTAGTACACAGGTGTCCAAATTGGCTGGCCAGAGCTTTAATCGCAGCTGGCAATGGCTTGGCCACCGATAGGTGGAGGAGATTGAAAGCCTGCTGACTCAGTTCTAATCTGTTTAGATGTTCCATTTATTTTAGTCCTCTTGTTTAAGCTGAACATTTTTATTTAATGCTTGACACTTACATTACTGAAATGGAGCCCACTGCTTTATTTAGGGCTTACTGATTTAGTCTGTCAGGGAGGCGGTTTGCAAGGTGACACAATGGAGAATGTATAATCTGGTGTTATTGTATGCTTTTATTTTTAGATTTTTATTCAGTGCTTCTATAGGTTGTTCTTATAATGTACTACCAGAAACAATTTTTCAGAACTTTTCGATAAATGTGACCCCATTTAGAGATCAGTCTGTGTATTTCCATTTTGGTTCGATACTGACAGATTAAATCATACACTGGATTCTTGAATCTCTTTGGATTTGGTGGTTAAATCTCAGAACCTAGCTTCACAGGTCTGTTTTTTTTTTTTTTTTTTTTTTTTTTTTTTTTTTTTTTGTAAAAATACCCTTCTTCCAACCTTTTTAAATCATTATTGCTTTTAGCATTTTGAAAAGGCAGCATAAAAGAAAAGTAATGCTAGAAAAAAAAAAAGCACTTGTGGGTTTAACCAATTTTTTTTTTTTTTTTTTTTTTCCCCCTTCATATTAATTCTTCATGGTCCACATAACTGGGGACATGGCAGGGGTGTGTTCATGCTCCGTCTTTATTGATCTGGCTTTGTGCAAAGGGGCACACAATCATGCTGGAACAGAAAAGGACCTACTCCAAATTGTTGCCACATCACAAGGTTGGGAGTGCACAATTGCCTAAAATGGGGTCTGTTTGTACTGTATAATTTATAGTTATATTATATCACAGCTGGAAATAAATGGGACTACAGAAGAAATCAACCATATACCATGAGAAGGAAGGAATTCCCATACCCACTCTTACCTGCAGAGCATTGTCAACCTGAATCCATACCCCAAGATGGCATAACAGATATAAGGGAAATGATCCTAGAATAACTATCCGTTGTTGACCTGTGGAAAATACCTAACATCACTGGAAAGCAACCACCAGACAGCATGCTAGCTGCAGTTAATGAAGCATTGTCCACAATCCCATCCTGCACCATCACAGAGACGAACAGGCTCATATATGCCACAGCATTAGTGGTCCTCCAGCTACTTGACTACAAGATCAGGCTCAAAGAGAAGCACTGCCCACCATGTAGACTACGACTGGAAGCCAAGATAGACAAGAGGTGGAAAGATCAAAGAGATCCTGGCTGCTGCGGAAGTACAAGGATATGCCCATACCAGAGGCGCTCAAAACAGCGAAGCCAAGACTGACAGCACTGGCAACCAGACTGAGCAGATACACCAGAGAAGCAGAGGCTAAGAGAATCAATGCCCTCTTTACCAAAGCACCATCCAAGGTGTATGCACAGCTCCAGGGTAACCACAACCTCTCCTCGCAAGACCCACCCAGAGCTGGGACTGAACAGTAATGGAAGAATATCTGGGAGAAAGAAGCATCTCAACACCGAGGCCCAGTGGCTACTGGACCTGAAAACAGACCACTACATGGTGCCGGAACAGGAATCAGTCACGATCAGTCTAAGATATCCAACAGAGCAGCACACCTAAAGAGCTGGTCAGCCCCACAAGGGAACACCAGCCACCTACCGACCAATAACCTGCCTCCCCACAACAGGGAAACTCCTGTCAGGCATCAGTCTCCAAGATCCAAGGGCAAATGAGTTAAAATCTAAGCAATACTCAGAAGGGGATTTGAAACCACACCAGAGAATCAAAACATCAACTTCTGGTGTAACAAGCAGACCAGACAGACCAATCTGTACATGGCCTGGATTGACTACAAGAAAGCCTATAACACAATGCCACACACATGGATACTGGAATGCTTGGCTCTCTACAATGTCAGTGGGACAGTAAGAGCCAATTCCTGGATAAAAACTCAAGTGAACATCAAATGTGGCATATACCAAGGTGATGCGCTATCCCCAATGCCGTTCTGCATAGGCCTCAACCCTCTTAGCCAGATGATCAAGAAGAGTGGATACGGATACAGGTTCAAGAGTTGAACCACCTACTCTACATGGACGACCTCAAACTGTATGCCAAGAATCACTGAGACATTGACTCGCTGATCCACCTAACTAGGATATACAGCAAGGACATCGGAATGTCGTTGGGACTAGAGAAGTGCAGGCAGGTGATAGCAAAAAGAGGGAAGATGATCAGGACAGAAGGAGTTGAAGTTCCAGAAGGCCAAATAGAAGATGTAGAGAACAGCTAGAAGTACCTGGGGGTACCACAAATGCATGGAAACCATGAAGAAGAGGCAAAGAGGATGGCAAGATCCAAGTACCTCCAAAGAGTCAGACAGGTCCTGTAGTCCCAGCTCGATGACAAGAACAAGATCCACGCTATCAACACATATAACCTAACAGTCATCAGGTACCCAGCTAGATAATAACCTGGCAAAGAACTGGTCACCATGGATGTCAAGACCAGGAAACTACTCACTATGAATGGTGGATTCCATCCAAAATCAAGCACCCAGAGACTGTACACCTGCTGGAAGGAAGGAGTTTGGGGCCTGATAAGTGTCAAGGCCACAGTCCGGGATGAAATCCAGAGCATCCACAAGTACATCACGAAGATTGCTCCCAAAGATGAACCGCTAAGGGAATGCCTGAGACTTTACCAGAGGATGCAGAAAACGGAGGTTCCTTGGCAAGGTGAACCTCTCCATAGGTTGTACCACTGGCAGATAGTGGTTGGAAAAGGCAGGACTGAAAGACAGCACTGAGGCACTAATCCTAGAAGCACAGGAACAGGCACTCCGCACCAAATCGATAAAAGCTGGAGTCTACCACACCAGGCAAGACCCAAGGTGCAGACTGTGCAAAGAGGCATTTGAGACAGCCTAGCACCTAGTAGCCAGATGCAAGATGTTAGCAGGAACAGCATACACAGAGAGACACAACCAAGATGCTGGGATTGTGTACCAAAACCTCTGTACAGAATATGGATTGTACCTGCCTAAGTCCAGATGGGAGATTGAGAATGACAGGGCTAAGATCCAGACCAGCAAGTGCTGGCCAACCAACCCAGAATCGTGGTGGTAGACGAGGAACGAAAGAATGCACTTGTGGCGGATGTGGCAATACCCGGGTACTATAACATCAGGAAGAAGTAACATGAGAAGGTGGAGAAATACCAAGGACTGAAAGAACTAGAACGGATGTTGAAAATGAAGGCAGTAGTAGTCCCAGTTGTGATAAGAGCACTTTGGGCTGTGACTCCCAAGTTGGGGGAGTGGCTTCAACAGATTCCAGGTGGGACAGCCTAAGATCGCTGTCCAAAAAAGTACAGTTCTAGGAACAGCTAAGATACTGCGGAGAACCCTCAAACTCCCAGGCCTCTGGTAGAGGACCTAGGAATGAGGAATAAGATACCACTCAGAAGAAATGAGGAAAAAAAAAAAAATATATATATATTTCGAAATAACTCCACACACAGCCAATAATGTCTAAACAGCTGGCAACAAAAGTGAGTACACCCCTAAGTGGAAATGTTCAAATTGGGCCCAAAGTGTCAATATTTTGTGGCCACCATTATTTTCTAGCACTGCCTCAACCCTCTTGGGCATAGAGTTAACCAGAGCTTCAAAGGTTGCCACTGGAGTCCTCTTCCACTCCATGATGACATCACAGAGCTGGTGGATGTTGAAAACCTTTCGCTCCTCCACCTTCCGTTTTGAGGATGCCCCACAGATGCCCAATAGGATTTAGGTCTGGAGACATACTTGGCCAGTCAATCACCTTTACTCTCAACTTCTTTAGCAAGGCAGTGGTTGTTTTGGAGGTCGTTATACTGCCCTGCAACCTAGTCTCCGAAGGGAGGGGGATCATGCTCTGCTTCAGTATATCCCCAGTACATGTTGGCATTCATGGTTCCCTCAATGAACTGTAGCTTCCCAGTTCCGGCAGCACTCATGCAGCCCCAGACCATGACACTTCCACGACCATGCTTGACTGTAGGGAAGACACACTTGTCTTTGCACTCCTCACCTGAATGCTGCCACACACGCTTGACACCATCTGAACCAAATACGTTTATCTTGGTCTCATCCGACCACAGGACATGGTTCTAATAATCCACGTCCTTAGTCCGCTTGTCTTCAGCATACTGTGGGCTTTTTTGTGCATCCTCTTTAGAAGAGGCTTCCTTTTGGGATGACAGCGATGCAGACCAATTTGATGCAGTGTGCGGCGTATGGTCTGAGCACTGACAGGCTGACCCCTCCCACCCCATCAACCTCTGCAGCAATGCTGGCAGCACTCATAAGTCGATTTCCCAAAGACAGTCTCGGGATGTGACACGGAGCACGTGCACTCAACGTCTTTGGTTGACCATGGCGAGGCCTGTTCTGAGTGGAACCTGTCCTTTTAAACCGCTGTATGGTCTTGGCCACTGTGCTGCAGCTCAGTTTTAGGGTCTTGGCAATCTCCTTTAGTCTAGACCATCTTTATGTAGAGCAACAATTCTCCTTTTTAGATAGTCGATCGTCCGAGTTCTTTACGATGTTGAACTTCCAGTGACCAGTATGAGAGAGAGGGCAATAACACCAAATTTAACAAACCTGCTCCCCATTCACACCTGAGACCTTGTAACACTAACGAGTTTGAGCACCCTAACAGATTTGCTATGTTGGGTGAAGATGTGGGGATGGCAAGCTCAGAGGGGGCAGCCCTAGATGTCACTGCTATCCTTAACAGCCAGGAGAGCAGTCCGTCTAGTAGGTGGTGAGGGCACTGTAGGTAGGCCTAGACAGTTGGTGCTAATTGGGGATTCTTTAATCAGAAGAACTGATAGAATAATTTGCCAGGATCACCTCAACTGAATGGTTTGCGGTCTCCCTGGTGCCACAGTTCAGCAAGTGGTGGACCGGGTTGATAAATTACTTAGGGGCTGGGCATGACCCAGCTGTCTTGGTCCACATTGGAACCAATGACAGAATAATATGGAAGGTAGAGGCTCCTTAAGAACCAATTTAATGAACTAGGCTGCAAGCTGAAGGGAAGGACTTCTAAGGTGATATTCTCTAAAATATTGCCTGTGCCATGCACAACACAGGAAAGACGGGGAGATTAGAGAGCTGAATGCATGGCTAAAGACCTGGTGTAAGGAGGGATTTGGGTTTTTAGAGCACTGGGCTCGCTTTTCATTGGGGTGCAACCTATATGCTAAAGATGGTTTGCACCTAAATGGAAGGGTGTCTTTTGTGCTAGGGGAGAGGTTTATGGGAAGGTTGGAGGAGTTTTTAAACTAGGATTGAGGGAGGAGGGGGAATTTGGATTATAAAGGTGCAGACAGGTCAGACAGGGGTCAACCCCTATTGGTGGGTGGAATGGGGAAAGATGGGGGGAGAGTTATGCCAGAGGATAAGAAGGTTCCCATGTTACAAACAACCATTGGAAATGGTACTATTTGTACCGAAATTAAAAATATGCAAAATAAGGGTGCAAAATGTGACAATAAATTAAAGTGTTTGTTCACCATAAACGACAAATTACCGTGTTGGGGGGCCCATACCCCTGACTATTGTATACAACCAATTTAAGAAAAGATTGGGGTTTGCAGGCCATTGAGAGGAGGAGGATCATATAACACAAATTTGTCTAAAATATAACTTTATTGTACATAATTAAAATAGTACAACACATAGGAATGGTTACCCATGGGGACAAAGAGAAGGCAAATTTATTAAATACTTTCTTCAGCTCTGTGTATACAAAGGAGCATGGGGGTGCTCATTACCATAATGAGGATGGTATTGACACAGCCCCAAATGATCCACAATTGCTCAAAAGTGATATGGGCCAAAAATATTTAGACAGAATAAAGGTGGATAAAGCCCCTGCACCAGATGGCATCCACCACGCATCCTATAAGAATTGAGCGCTATAATTTCAAAGCCTTTGTTTCTAATTTTTAGGGACTCGTTAAGGACTGGAATAGTACCACTGGATTAGCGTAGGGCCAATGTGGTGCCTATATTTAAAAAGGGATCAAAGTCTTTGCCAAGTAACTCTAGACCTGTTAGTTTAACTTCTATAGTCAGAAAGATATTGGAGGGTTTAATAAGACCATATAGATGAGTTATTGCTGGAAAAAAATAATTTAAGCAACAGACATGGATTCATGTAAATGGATAGAAAATTGGCTAAAATAGAATTCAGAGAGTAGTGGTTTAATGATTCTTGCTTTGAATGGTCTAAGGCTATCAGTGGTGTACCCCAAGGTTCAGTGTTGGGACCCTTACTTTTTAATATCTTTATAAATAATCTAGGGTCTGGGATTAAAAGTATAATTTCAGTCTTTGCAGATGACACCAAGCTTTGCTTTGCATTATGTGGCATAACCTTCTTTACAGGATGTCTCCAACTTACAAGCTGACCTCAATGCGCTGTTTCATTGGGCAACTATGTGGCAAATGAGGTTTAATGTTGATGGTTGAAGTTATGCACCTGGATGCATCATACATACTAGGTGGAGTAGAACTGGGGGAATCCATAGCAGAGAAGGATCTGGGTATTCTGGTAGATCATAAGCAGAATAATAGCATGCAATGCCAAGATGCTGTTTCCAAAGCAAGCAAAGTCCTTTCTTGTATTGGGAGAGGCATGGACTCCAGAGAGATATCATATTGCCCCTGTACAAATCATTAGTAAGACCTCATCTAGAATATGCAATTCAGTTTTGGGCACCAGTTCTTGAAGAATATCCGGGAGCTGGAGAAGCAGAGAAGGGCAACCAAACTGATAAGGGGCATGGAGGAGCTCCGCTATGAGAAAAGATTAGAGGAACTGAATTTATTCTCTCTTGAGAAGAGGAGATTAAGGGGGGATATGATCAACATGTACAAATACATAAGGGGTCCATATAGTGAACTTGGTGTTGAGTTGTTCACTTTAAGGTCAACACAGAGGACAAGGGGGCACTCTTTACGTCTAGAGGAAAACCGATTTCGTCTCCAAACACGGAAAGGTTTCTTCACCGTAAGAGCTGTGAAAATGTGGAATAGACTCCCTCCAGAGGTGGTTCTGGCCAGCTCACTAGATTGCTTTAAAAAAAGGCCTGTATTCTTTCCTGGGTGTACTTAATATAAGTGGGTATTAATATTTATAGGTAAAGTTGATCCAGGGAATATCTGATTGCCTCTCGGGGGATAAGGAAGGAATTTTTTTTTTTCCCCCTGCTGTAGCAAATTGGATCATGCTTTGCTGGGGTTTTTTTCTCCTTCCTCTGGATAAACTGTGGGATTAGGATTGTGTATATGGGATTGTATGGTTGGGTTTTCATTACTGGGTTTTTTTATTTTTATTGGTTGAGCCAGATGGACTTGTGTCTTTTTTCAACCTGACTAACTATGTATGGAACTATGAGTTACATAAAAAACGGGGAGGGAAAATAGCTAATTGGGCCCAATTTGGCCATTTTCACTTAGGGGTGTACTCACTTTTGTTGCCAACGGTTTAGAAATTAACGGCTGTGTGAGTTATTTTGATGGGACAGCAAATTGACACGGTTATACAAGCTGTACACTCACTATTTTACATTGTAGCAAAGTGTCATTTCTTCAGTGTTGTCACATGAAAAGATATAATAAAATATTTACAAAAATGTGAGGGGTGTACTCACTTTTGTGAGATACTGTGTGTGCGTCGCTCAATTAACAAAATTTAAAAGTAAATCAACCGAAGAGAAAATCAAATCGATATTTGGTGTGACCACCCTTTGCCTTCAAAACAGCATACATTTTTCTAGGTACACTTGCACACATTTTTGAAAGGAATTGGGCAGGTAGGTTGTTCCAAACATCTCGGAGTATTAACTACAGATCTTCTGTGGATGTAGGCTGCATCAAATCCTTCTGTCTTTTTGTAATCCTGGATGGACTTGATTATATTGAGATCAGGGCTCTGTGGAGGCAAAACCACCACAACCAGGACTCCTTGTTCTTCTTTAAGCAGAAGATAGTATGTTTTGGGGCTGTCCTTCTGCAGAATACATTTGGGGCCAATCACAAACCTCCCTGATGGTATGGCATGATGGATAAGTATCTGTCTGTATTTCCCAGCATTGAGGACACCATTGATCCAAACCAAATCTCCAACTCAATTTACAGAAATACAGCTCCAAACTTGCAAAGAACCTCCACCATACTTCACTTTTGTCTGCAGACACTCATTATTGTACCGCTCTCCAGACCTTTGTTAAAGAGAAAAACTGCCTCCTGATACAGCCAAATATGCCTCCTGATACAGCCAAATATTTCAAATTTTGACTCCTCAGTCCAGAGCACCTGTTGCCATTTTTCTGCACCGCAGTTCCTATGTTTTTGTGCATAGTTGAGTCTTAGCCTTGTTTCGTTGTCGGAGGTATAAAATTGAATGAATTTGCACCTGCTCTGTATAATTGGTTAATCTTACACCTGATCCTAAAAAATCCCTGACTTTGTGCAAGTGTAAGAATTAATGCTGGTTTGAAGCCAAAGGGTAGTCACACCAAAAATTTATTTTATTTAGATTTATCTTCTGTTGTCTCACTTTGCAATTTGTAAATTGATAAACTGGAACAATAAAAAAATATATGCAGTATATTTTTTAAAGCAATCCTATGTGTGTGTGTAAACATCCAATTTTAAAAGTAAATTGGATGAGCTGGAAGTCTTCACATTCAGCCTTCCTTTGCAGTCATATGACCTACTACAGGGTAGTCAGGGATAGAAGGCATCTTTCTGCAGGCGCAATGCTGATAAAGCTCTAAAATGCTGGCCATGGTGCAGCTTTACCATTTTAATAAACCTAATCTGCCAGTTACACTATTTTAAGACTTGTAGTAGACTTGACACTTTTTTTTTCTTTAAGTACATAAATCTAGATTAGCTACTCACCTTGGTAAGTAAATCTTTAAATGAGACATCATTTTTTCATTTTATATGTGAATCCATAATTTTAATATATATCAAATGCACATGTAAACTGTCAGTACTTATTTTGTATAAGGGTTGGACAATATTGAAAAAATTAACTCTGGTGACCTTTTCATATTTGAGTTTAAAACCAAAAATATCATAGTCAACTAATGCCTCGTTTCCACTGAGCGGTTTGGTACAGTTCAGTACGGTTCGGTACACCCTGATCAGGCTTGCGTTTCCACCCCCAACAGTACCTAAGCTCAACAGTAGTGCTCCACCCTGTTGGTACGGTACTAATGTGCTTGGTACCCCAACGGAAGGGTGCCATAAGTGGTACGGTTCGGAATTGGGGTACCATTAACAACTTTTGACAATGGAAACGACAAAAATTGCGTACCTAACCGTACGGCTCAGTGGAAACGGGGCATTAGAGCCAACGTCTGATTAACAATTTTATGTAGCAATTCTTGAAACTTTTTTTTTTTTTTTTTCTACATTTAGGTAATTTGTGATTTTTGGGGTTTAAATCTTTTTATCAGCTGAGTATAGTTGAATATGATTTAGTAATATATCGAGTAGATAATTATTTGTGCCCCAGTTGTGTAAATCATTTTTTTTAAAGTCAGAGGATCTGCTTTAATACATCCCAGTATTCCATGAAAATTTGGCTGTGTACTGAATAATGCAGACTTCTAGTTGTATCCAGAGTTGCTTAATGGGTGGTTGTTTTTTTTGCTGAAAATATACTTCTGAAAAGAGTATACTGTTATCTTTTTAAAATCCACATTCATGCAGTGCACTAGTTTGATTAATGCCCCTGCATTTGAAGCAGATTTCCAGTTAACCACTTGCCGACCAGCCGCCAGAGATATACAGTGGCAGGTTCCAGTAAACTGACGTACCCATACGACGCCTCGCGGGAGCAAGGGCACGCACCCATTCGCCAGTGGGGAAGCTAATCTGCAGGGGCGGCGGCCGCAATTGCCTCCGGGCACCCACGATCGCTCCCTGTGGAGACAGAACGATGGTCTGCTGCTGTAAACGCAGCAAACCGCTGTTCTGTCAGCAATCAACACAAAGCTCCTGTGTTCCTCCTCTTGCGCTCCTGGTGTTAACTCCTTTCGTGTCAGTGTCATTAGTACAGTAACAGTGCATATTTTTAGCACTGATTACTGTAGTAATGTCACTGGTTCCCCCCCCCCCCCAAAAATGTCAGGTGTCTGATCTGTCCGCTGCAATGTCGCAGTCTCGCTAAAAATCGCTGATCGCTGCCATTACTAGTAAAAAATAAAATAAATAAATAAAAATGTCCTAAGTCTTTCCCCTGGTTTGTAGACGCGATAAGGTTTGCACGAACCAATCAAATTTCGCTTATTAGGATTTTTTTTTTTTTTTTAAACTAAAAATTTGTAGCAGAATACATATTGGCCTAAAATGATGAAAAAAAAATTGATTTTTAAATTTGTTTTTATTGGGATTGTTATATGACACGGAAGTCAAAAGGCCGTCACAGCATCCGATGACGGGAAAAGGTACGCATGTACGAGCCGAAGAAGCCGGCCAAATAGGCAAATCCAGCGGCCTAGAAAGTAGGCCCCAAGCAGACGCGAAGGGCCTACTCGTGCCAGGGAGTCCAAAAAAGGGGGGAGGTGGGACGGTGTTTGAGCATGATAAAAAAAAAAAAAACAAGGAGATGAGTGATACAGACTGCAGAAAAAATACAGCATAATAATCCATGTACAAAGACATGATGAACAGTAATCAAAAAGAATAGTAAAATAATTATATTGAAAAAAATGGTAAAGCCATTCCTTTGTTTATTTGGATGTATGCTTTGGGTCATTGACATGCTGACAGCAAGTTCCTCTTTATGTTCAGCTTTGTAGCAGAAGCCTGAAGGTTTTGTGCCAATATTGATTGGTATTTGGAACTGTTCAGAATTCCCTCTACCTTGACTAAGGCCCCTGTTCCAGCTCATTTAACAATGAGATCCCTCTGATGCTGTGGAAGCTCCCTGCGGACCATGGCTTTGCTGTAGGATGCGACTAAGAAAATGTCAGGAAAGACCTACTAGAATAGTTGAACTTTATTTGGGGTTAATTAGAGGCACTTAAATGATGGCAGGTGTGTACTGACTCCTACCTATATAACATGATTTTGAATGTGACTGCCTAATTCTGAGCACAGTTATATCCCCAGTTATAAGAGGGTGCGCACACTTATACAACCATAAGTAGTTTATATTTTTATTTTTACTCCATCCCCCCCCCCCCTTAAAAGATTTTAGTTTGTTTTTCAATTGAGTTGTACAGTTTATAGGTCACATTAAAGGTGGGAAAAATTCTGCAATGATTTCTTTGTTTTTTACAACACAGAAACCTGACATTTTAAAAGGGGTGTGTAGACTTTTTATATCCACTGTTGGTTGCCAGTAATATATTCAAATCTCCATTTTTTTTTTTTTTTTTTTTTTTTTTTTTGTTAAATTGAGCTGGTCACCGTCCCTACTCACTTTTTTTTTTTTTTTTTTTTTTAAGTGGGGTGGATATTTGCATGCTAATTTAACAATCTGGTTTCTGGATCTACTGATTGTTTTGACAACGGAAAATTCCTATCAGATACTTACCGTAATTTTCCTTTCCTGATGGTCTCCATGGCAGCCTACGTGTGGGTTAACCCCGCCTCCTCTCCAATGTTATAAGACCCCCCTCTATAAATTTCAGCTTGCAGGTACAGCCAGTGTTCCATATCTTAGCCGAATCCAAGACCAGAGGGTGGGAGCTCCGGCTGCCATGGAAACCATCAGGAAAGGAAAATTACGGTAAGTATCTGATAGGAATTTTCAGTTTTCCTGAAAGTCTCCATGGCAGCCTATGTGTGGGAAATAACTAGCCCAAGCCACACGGGTGGGAATGCTTTAACAAAGAAAATTTTACTTCAAATTATTAGCAGACAAAACAGTCAAGCCAAAATTAACTGAAGATAAGGAGGCTGGCTCCACACAATAATGTGTCATAAACGTATTAACAGAAGACCAGGAAGCCGCTCTGCAGACTTACTTCTGGCGCAACATGATGTGAAGCTGCCCAGGACGTTGAGATGCTTCTCGTTGAGTGGGCTGTCATCGCCTCCGGAGGAGCCAAACCCTCTACACTATAAGCTTGTTGAATGGCAGACACAATCCAGGCTGCGATAGACCTAGACGAGGCCCGCTTTCCTCTATTCCTGCCTGAGAAGAGGACGAAGAGGTTATCCGATTGCCTGAAGGACGCTTTTGACTGTAGGTAGTCCCTTAGAGTTTTCCCTACATCCAAGGGATGAGGTTCATTATCCTCAGAAGACCAAAAGGTAGGAAGAACAATCTCCTGGTTCTCATGAAACACCGGTGTCACTTTCAGATTGAAATCAAGCATCGGAATTAGGACCACTCGATCCGGAAAGAACGTGAAGAAAGGTTCTTTATGACCAAGGGAACTGATCTCAGAGACCCTCTTGGCTGAAGTGATTGCCACCAGAAACGCTGTCTTAATGGTAAGTTCTCTGATAGAGATGGGATCTGTTAAACTAGTTCTTGAAAAGACGTTAAGAACAAGAGGAAGGTCCCCTTTCGGAAATTTTGGTTTCCTCCTGAGGTCTGAACCTGACCGCACCTTTGAAAACTTGTTGTAAAAGTGCATGTTTGGCCCAGGGAACCCTGAAAATACAGACAAGGCTGATATTTGAACCCTGAGAGTCCCAACAGAGAGATTTATCCAGTCCCGCTTGGAGGAACTTCAGAACTTCTTGTACTCCAAATTCCGAGGAAGAATTTCCCTCCGGATGCGTTAATTCTAAGAATCTAGCCCAGACTCTGCAGTAAACTTTGTTCGTGCTTGGTCTTCTAGAATTCATTAAGGTAGGGATTTCCCCAGGAGGGCACCCAAGGGATTCCAACCTCTCCCTCTCAAGAACCAGACCATTAACCGGAGCAGAGTAGGGCAGGGGTGTAATGTCATTCCCTGCTAGAGGAGGTCTGGTCTGAGAGGAAGGGGAATCGGGCTCCGATAACTGAGCTGCAGGAGAAGTGGGAACCAGGGCCTGTTTGGCCAATGTGGGACCACCATAATGATCTCCACATCTTCTGCTTGGAGTCTTTGTAGAAATCTGAGGATAATGGGAAACGGGGGGGAAAGGCATATGCCCTGCTGAATTCCCATCTGTCGGTCAGAGCATCTGTTCCGCAGGATTGGTGACACCTGCAGCGTGTGAAGTACTGGTCCAATTTGTGATTGCAGGGAGATGCAAACAGGTCTACTTCGGGTGAGACCCCTAGTGACAGAATCCACTTGAATGAGTCGATGTGGAGAGACCACTCATTGTAATTCAACTGGACTCTGGAGAGAAAATCTGCCTGGACATTCTGTGGCCCTGGAATGTAGACCGCTGAGATGTTGGACAGATGGGCCTGAGCCCATGTCATGATTGGGTCTAATTCTTGAAGAAGGGAGAGACTTCTGGTTCCGCCCTGTCTCTTCACGTAAGCCACTGCCGTGGTGTTGTCCATTCAGAGAAGCACGGATTTGCCTTCTATCAGATGGCGGAAAGCTTGAAGAGCTAGAAAGGCCACACGGAGCTCCAGGATATTGGAGACCAGGGAGTAGGCTTGTGGAGGCCACTTCCCTTGAGCCACTTCTGCCATGCAATGAGCTCCCCAACCAGAGTTGCTGACCCAGGAGATGGGAACTAAGGAATGGTAATTGAGCAGGTTCTTGCGTTGGAGCCACCATAACGGGCTGTTTCTCATACTGTGGAAGATAAAGAAACTGCTTGTGTTCTTCCGGATTCCACTGAAGAAGGAAGCCCCTTTGAAAATGCCGTGTTGGCCATAGCGCCCACTTGACCATAGGGGCCGTTGAGACCATAGTGCCGATGATCTTGAGACACTGGGATGCCGTCAGAAAGGAGGAGGAGAGGGCTGGGAGGATCCTCTCCCGCACCACCGGGATTTTCTCTAGAGGTAGAGAAAGTGTACTTTGAACGGTGTTGAATTGGGCCCCTAGATAGACCAAATGTTGAGTAGGTTCTAGATGACTTTTGTAGGTTCAACAACCATCCGAACTCCATGAGAGTCGCAGTGACCTGATCCCTGTGGGACAGAAGTTGATCCCTGTTTTGGGACAACAGCAGGAGGTCGTCCAGGTAGTGATGTAGACGTACACCTTTTGTCCTAATTAGAGCTACTACAGCCAGAAAGACCTTGGAAAACACCCTTGGGGATGTAGACAGACCGAAAGGAAGGCAGGTGAATTGGAAGTGCCGATGCTCTATCGTGAAGCGGAGGTACTTGTGGAAGTTCACTGCTACAGGCATGTGGAAATATGCGTCTTTGAGATCTATTGACGCTAGCCAATCTCCTGGAAGCACTGCTTTCTGGATGGTAGATAAGGTTTCCATCTTGAACTTTTCGTTCTTTATAAACCTGTTGAGATAGGTGAGGTAGGTGAGGTCTATCACAGGTCTCCATAATCCATTCTTTGTCTGTACTAGAAAGAGGAGCGAATACATGCCTTGGAACCTTTCTTGCACGGGCACCGGAACTGTTGCGCCCTGAGCCACCAAAGTGCTTACATAGTCGAGCAAAACACTTCTTCTTTTCTCGTCCTAATAAGGCAAGCGGGTGGGAATGAACCTGGGAATGGGATCTGTCGAAAATGTCCATATGTGTCCTGTGGACACTGTCTTGATGGTCCAGAAGTCTGAGATTGAGGCCGCCCAGACACGCTGAAAGTGGAGCAGGCGCGCCCCCACCTAGCATGTCTGAATGGGCCCAATCTCAAAAAGACTTTGAGGTTTCTTGCCCAGAAGGTGCTGAGCTTCTGACTGTTCTACGGGAAGATGCTTGACCTCCTTTCCAGTTTCTTCTGTAGTCTCGCCCAGGTCTGTATGAGCGGGCATCTCTTGAACGCTCTGCAAACTGTTTTCTTGGTTGCGGTTTCTTAGACCCAAAGAGGCGCCTATCCTGAGGGAGAGAACCTGATTTTCCACCCGTAGTTTTAGTAATGGCGCTATCCAATTTGTTCCCAAACAGGGAAGAGCCTTCAAAAGGAATCTTGCACCATGCCTGCTTGGAGGCTGGGTCTGCCAGCCAGGGGCGCAACCACAGGGCTCGTTTGGCTGTGACAGAGGACAGCAGTGTCCTGGATAGACGTAGAACATCAATAGATGCTTCTTCAAGAAAGACTGAAGCTAGCTTGAGCTCTTGAATGGGAGAGTTTTCCACTGCATCTTCAGAAACACTTCTCAGCTTCAGCTCCACGTTAGAAACCCAGGTTTCCATGGCCTTAGACATAGCTGCAAATGCTAGCGCAGGTTTACAGGCCGCACCAGCCGTGATATAGATTATTTTCAAATCTAGATCCATCTTCCTATCTAGAGGATCTTTAAAAGAAACTGCATCGTCCATCGGTAGGGTAACGTGCTTCGCCAGTCTGGTGACTGCGGCATCGACCAGGGGAGCCGACTCCAGGTGACTGACATCCTCTGATTTAAGGGGATACAGCTTTGTTAATTTAGAGGATAGGGAGGCCTTGCCGTCCCCTCTGCTCCATTCTTCCAAAATAACATCCTTTAGTTCTGAAAGGAGTGGGAAGTTTAGCCGCTCTTTCCCCAAGTGTTTGAAGAACTTCCGTTGCTTCGTCTGTGGGGTGATGGGATCTTCCCATTTCAGAGCATCCTTGACTGCTCTGATAAGAGGTGGAACAAGAGCAAAATCAAAGCCCCCAACTGCACCTTCTTCTTCAGAATCACTCTCTGAAGATTTCCCGGAAGTGAAGCTCGGTTGAGAGGGGCCTTGGTCTTCAAGGGCCTCCGCAGGAGAGCTGGAAGTAGCAGGACCAGGTGCGGGACTAGCACACCACTCTTTCAGGGATTGTTGAACAACCCGCTTCACTAGAGATTCCAACCTCTGATCTTCAGACTCTCTCTCTCACCGGATGCACAAGCAAAACAGGGCTCGCAAAGGAACTTGTCCTCCGGGACATGCGCCCCACAACCCCAACAGGCTCTCTGGGCCGTATAGCTACTGTGGCGGTGTGTGCGGTGTCTGGAGGAGGAATTTGAGCGTCTCCTCCTGATGGAGACTCACGACGTCTGGACCTTGAAGAAGATTCTCTCCGTGGCCTGACAGGGTCTCTTTCGTGACCAGACCTGGAGGAGCTGGGAGAAAGAGAAATCCAGGGTAACACAGGATTTAGCCATGAATCATGAGCCAGCATCCCCCCTTCACGCCCCCCTTAAATGTACCAGCATTCACCTGTTGTGAGGGCTGGCCACAAGAGGGTGGTGACGCAGGATCCATGTTTCAGGCAAAACCATAACGGACAAAGGAAAAATGCAATGGATCATAATAAAGTACAGAGAGCCATAAAGGTGCCTTCCCTCTCAACCATCCATCTGCCCCCCCTTCTCCACACCGCTATTATATACAGCATACGGCCCCCAGTCCCCACATACCTGGATCACACAAGGTAGAGGCGCAGGGAAGTTGTCGCTATGCCCACAGTGCTTCTCAATAGCACTGGGGCTAACAGACGTGATAGCGAGTGCGCGTGTGCGAACCAGGCCTCACTTTCGATCGTGGCAAACTGCGAATGCACAAGCCGGGAACAGAGCTCCGATCCTCTACTGCACAGGCGTCTGCTGGACTGTGCGGAAGGGGGAGCAGTAAGGAGATGGCTTGGAACGCAGAGAGCGTTCCAGCCACCATTGGGCCACCAGGGATAGAAGAAAGTGTAAGACAAATATAAACACAACAAATACGCTGCTATTGAGGAAGTGAAAGTCTTCAGACCCTGTCAGGATATCCGTCGGCCATATGAAGCGCCGCACAGTGAATAGCCAGAGGGGGTTTGAGTGGATTGAGAGGTAAGCCGACTAAAATTTCATAGGAATAATCCAAATAGGGTCCTTGGAGGAGGACAAAAAAGGAACACTGGCTGTACCTGCAAGCTGAAATTAATAGAGGGGGGTCCTATACCATTGGAGAGGAGGCGGGGTTAACCCACACGTAGGCTGCCATGGAAACCATCGGGAAAGGTGGTTTTCACCAAAGGTAACCTGTAACTAGGATTCTTCTTCACCACATTCTTAAATTAAATGTCCAAAGTTTGCAACCGGTTAACCACTTCCAGGCCGCCTTCCACATATACTGCAGTAGGGCGGGCCAGTGATGACACGGTCAGTCTACAAAGAAATTTATTGGAAATGTTTTATAGCAGAAAGTAAAAAAAAATATATACAAACCTGATTCCACAAAAGTTGGTACACTGTACAAATTGTGAATAAAAACAGAATGCAATGATGTGGAAGTTTCACATTTTCAATATTTTATTCAGAATGCAACATATGACATATCAAATGTTTAAACTGAGGAAATGTATAATTTTAAGGGAAAAATAAGTTGATTTTAAATTTCATGGCATCAACACATCTCAAAAAGGTTGGGACAAGGCCATGTTTACCACTGTGTGGCATCCCCTCCTCTTTTTATATCAGTCTGCAAACGTCTGGGGACTGAGGAGACAAGTTGCTCAAGTTTAGGAATAGGAATGTTGTCCCATTCTTGTCTAATACAGACTTCTAGTTGCTCTACTGTCTTAGGTCTTCTTTGTTGCATCGTCCTTTTTTATGATGTGCCAAATGCTTTCTATAGGTGAAAGATCTGGACTGCAGGCTGGCCATTTCAGTACTCCAAAAAGAAAGTTGCGATGCTAGGCACCTTGCTCCTGCACTTAGAATCAGGTTCAGGATCCCGGAACTCTCACTTGGCATCCACTATGGCTAAGCCTTGCTGCCCTCTACGACCGGGGTAGTCGAAAAAACACTGTAGACATAAACCAAAAAGGGCGCACCAGCCAAGCGCATTATCCTCAGTAGGCTTTTATTAATAAAATATAAAAAAATGGCTACTCGCCACTGAATGATGCTTTCTGTCATTGTTTCTAATGTTGATGCTTTAAAATTTTCAATAAAAACCATTGAAAATGAAAAATGGCTACTCACAAACATGCGATGTAAACCAGCATATCCATTCCAATGAGCAACTTCCATGTTGTAAAAGTCCAATGTCTCGTACAGACGAAATGCTAACGAATTTCCAGGCAATGCCTCTTCCTCAGAGCCTAAGGGCCATGACTGAACCCTTATATATATATATATATATTTTATATATATATATATATTGGAAAATATATAATACCAAGGGTTCAGTCATGGCCCTTAGGCTCTGAGGAAGAGGCATTGCCTCGAAACACGTCAGCCTTTTGTCTGTACGAGGCATTGGACTTTTACAACATGGACGTTGCTCATTGGAATTGATATGCTGGTTTACATCGCATGTTTGTGAGTAGCCATTTTTTAATATTTTATTAATAAAAGCCTACTGAGGATAATGTGCTAGGCTGGTGTGCCCTTTTTGTTTATGGCCATTTCAGTACCCTGATCCTTCATCTACGCAGCCATGATGTTGTAATTGATGCAGTATGTGGTCTGGCATTGCCATGTTGGAGAATGCAAGGTCTTCCCTGAAAGTTATGACGTCTGGATGGGAGCGTATGTTGTTCTAGAACTTGGATATACCTTTCAGCATTAATGGTGCCTTTCCAGATGTGTAAGCTGCCCATGCCACACACACTCATGCAACCCCATACCATCAGAGATGCAGGCTTCTGAACTGAGCGCTGATAACAACTTGGGTTGTCCTTGTCCTCCTTTAGTCTTGGGTTGTCCTTGTCCTCCTGACATGGAGTCCCAGTTTTCCAAAAAACTTCAAATTTTGATTCGTCTGACCACAGAACTGTTTTCCACTTTGCCACAGTCCATTTTAAATGAGCCTTGGCCCAGAGAAAACGCCTGCTCTTCTGGATCATGTTTAGATATCTCTTCTTTTTTGGCCTATAGAGTTTTAGCTGGCAACAGCAAACAGCACGGAGGATTCACCGACAATGTTTTCTGGAAGTATTCCTGAGCCCATGTTGTGACTTTTATTATAGTAGCATTCCTGTATGTGACGCAGTGACCCAAAGATCATGGACATCCAGTATGGTTTTCCGGCCTTGACCCTTACGCACAGAGATTGTTCCATATTCTCTGAATCTTTGGATGATATTATGCACTGTAGATGATGATGATAACTCCAAACTCTTTGCAATTTTTCTCTGAGGAACTCCTTTCTGATATTGCTCCACTCTTTTGGGGGAATTAGTGATCCTCTGCCCATCTTGACTTCTGAGAGACACTGTCACACTGAGAGGCTATTTTTATACCCAATCATGTTGCCAATTGACCTAATAAGATGCAAATTGGTCCTCCAGCTGTTCCTTATATGTACATTTAACTTTTCCGGCCTCTTATTGCTACCTGTTCCAACGTTTTGGGAATGTGTAGCTCTCATGAAATCCAAAATAAGCCAATATTTGGCATGACATTTCAAAATGTCTCACTTTCAACGTTTGATATGTTATCTTTATTATATTGTGGATAAAATATAAGTTTATGAGATTTGTAAATTAGTCCATTCCTTTTTTACTCACAATTTGTACAGTGTCCCAACTTTTTTGGAATTGGTTTGTATATTTTTTTCAAAATTTGTGGTTCTTTTTTTTGTTTTATAGCGCAAAAAATGAAAACCGCAGAGGTGATTAAATACCACCAAATGAAAGCTCTATTTGTGGTAAAAAGACATAAGTTTTATTTGGGTACAGCGTTGCATGACCGCGCAATTGTCAGTTAAAGCAACGCAGTGCCGTATTGCAAAAAATGGCCTGGTCATTAAGGGGGTAAAACCTTCTGGAGCTGAAGTGGTTAAAGCAATGATAAACCAAATTGATAAAATCGACCATGTTAGTGTAATTCAAAAACCTGCTGGTTTTCTTTCTTAATCTATTTTTTCTTTTTTTTTTTTTTTTTTCTTAATGTAGCTTTTATTAAAACCTGGTAATCCTGCTATAGAGGTCCTTGAATAGGCATTTACTATTGGGGTGACAACTGTGTCCCAACAAGACTTTGTCACAAACATCCCTGACAATTGGCCATACTGACACATTACACAGTCATGGTCTATTGTCACTATCAGGAATATGTTTTAGAGCATAGCGGTGGATGCCAAAGCAAGTGTTTGTAGACAAGATGTAGCTGACATTACTGGTGAAGATCCGCACTAAAATAAAAAAGTAAAAACCGTATTTCATGGAGAAAAAGTCATGACAATTGTTTGAGTGTTCTCTTCAATGTTATCTTATCTAGTAAAGCTTAGTACACTCGAGCGGCATTGGCCGGTTCAATAGAAACCAGCCGACATTTGGCCCATGTGTGCGGCAGCTGGTCCAACAGAAGGGTAACGGCTTCCAATCAGTGCACTGACTAGAGTGTCCTGGGGGGGTGGGCAGTAAGTCACCCTGATAGTCCATGATAGCACAGCGGAGAAAATCTCTGTACTAACATTGGATTGTTAGTACAGTGGCTCCGATCTGAGCGGTCTTTTTTTTTTTTTTTTTTTTTTCATTGGACCCATTAGATTAACCTGTTCTCAGTGGTGTATTTAGGTTTTGTGCTGCCTTAGGCCTGACTAAACTTGTGCACCCCCTAATTTAAATATGACCCACCCCTTCCTGTAAATGCCACACCCCTTCCTGTTTTATGACCCGCCCTGTCATCTGTAAACCACAAACTACAACCACAGTCTATCAGTGCAGCCTCATCGGTTCCCATAAGTTCAGTCTTATTAGTGCCCATCGGTGCAGCATATCAGTGCTGCCTTATCAGTGCAGCCTCATTAGTGCTTATCAGTGCAGTTTTTCAGTACCCACCATTGCTGCCTCATCAGTGGTCATCAGAGTAGCATATTAGTGCCCATCAGTGCAGCCTATTAGCGCCCATCAGTGCAACATATCAGTGCAGCCTTATGTCACTGGATTAGTAAGATTACTCCTTTATTTCAAGATATTTGGACTTGTTTGCTGCCACTGATTGTAATCATAGGATTATTTCAGTTATTTGTATAATGACTAGGAAGTCCATAGTTATTATGTAAATAAGTGAAATAATCAGTGGCAGCAAACAGAAGTCCAAATATCTTCTAAGATAGGAGTAATCTTACTAATCCAGTGACATATTGCGATAGCACGTATGAGGTGAGCAGGTCAAAAATATTATTGAAATCGTATACAATTCAAAGTCTTAATTTGAGATGATGCAATTCAGTATGCTCGCTCAAGGACAAGGATTTTTAAAGAAATGAAATTATATTATTGACATGATGCCTGCCATACCTGGGGACAGAGGAAGGTAGGCGGAGCATTAAGCTGCAGTGCAACACTCATTAGCATTGGTGGCCGACAGGCCAGTTGTATTAAGTGTGGTCGGCAGCCTGCGGTCTGTCTGAATGTTCTCACCGGCCGATATTATCATACCGGCAGGTAGCAGTGTGACTGCTTTATGGGGGTGCCAGACTGATTTGCCTTCTGGACCCTACCCTCTGGCCCATTTTCCCCTATAAGACTGGCACTATACGAAAAGTGTAGCGCAAGCTGGCGGGGATCCTTTTCGTGCGGGAGCCGGGAGGAGGCTGTTTTTTTTCCTGTGGGGTGCAGCTTTTTTGCTGCCCCCCCCCCTGCAAAGTGCCGCCCTAGGCCTGGGCCTTGTTGGCCTAGGCCAAGATACAGCACTGCCTGTTCTGGACTGGAAGGATTTGCCCCTTTAATGACCAGGCCACTTTTTAGGATTCGGAGCAACCATTCTGGAAAAAAAAATATTTTTCACTTTCTGCTATATAACATTCCCCAAAAAATCTAAATTTTTCAACCCTTTATGTATTATGCTACGTATTTTTGGTAAAAAAAATTGCAATAAGCGTATTTTGTCTTTTTTGTGGGACTGCAACATTGCAGCGGACAGATCAGACACCTAACTGACATTTTTGACACTTTTGGGGGGGACCAGTGAGTGACATTACTATGGTAATCGGTGCTAGAAATATGCACTGTTACTGTAATAAGGACACTGACAGGGAAGGAGTTAACCTAGGGGTGATCAAAGGATTAAGTGTGAACCTAGGTGAGTGTTTTCTAACTGTATGGGGGAGGGACTTGTGAAATGATCATAAAGACCTGTGATCCTACATAGAAGGATCACAGGGGCTCTGTGATCATTTCAGAGAGAACAGGCAGCTGTGTTTACAACAGCTGACTGGCCTCCTTTCTCAGCGGGGAGTGATTGCAGGTGCCCGGCGGCAGTCGCGACCGCCAGTCCTGTGGTTCGGCATCTCCGCTGCCTAGTGGGCGCGCTCACCTCCCAGCACCACTCCCATGAACCGATGTGCCCCTATGTCAATTCGCACAGCCGAGCCAGCCTGCCGCAGTAAAACTGCAGCGGGTGGTCGGCAAGAAGTTAAAAAAAAAAAACTGTAGTGTGTATGTTGCTTAAAGGTTTAGATTTTACTTTAAGAATCCTTAAAGTTATTGTAAACCTTTACCTGCTCTGTGCAAGCCCCGATCCTCCCTTCTGGTGTGCTCTGGTGGCACTCCTGGCTTTTCCTCCTCTTCAGTGGGTGTTCCCCCGGAGAGCTGTTTTCCAATAGGGGCATCCTTGCAGGTGCGCTCATGAGTTCCACTGCTGCGTCCATTGACAGTGGGACTCTGCCTCGCCCCCCGCTCTTGTGACTGGATGTGATTGACAGCAGGGGCAGCCAATGGCTCCTGCTATCAATCTATCCAATGAAGTCCTGAGACAGTGACTGGAGCCATTTGGCTCGTGCTCGTTGATGGAATGATCGGGTTCAGGTAAAAATAGGGGGGGGGCAGGGGGAACGCTGCAGTTCAGAGGGGTTTTCACCCTAATGCATAGAATGCAATAAGGTGAAAAACCTTAACTTTACAACTCCTTTAAAGCCCAAACTGAGCTTTCAATTTAGACACCCTAAATTTGTTCAAGGTGCATAAAAACAAAAGGTGTTCAATGCCTTACAGTTCATTTCCTTAGAAAGCAGCCACAGCATGAGCAGAAAAGTCTGTCTCCTGCCAACATGCTGCAGAGACCACCCTGCAATTGTGTGGAGACTGGTTTCTTCAGAGGTCCACTACGCCTCCTGCGAAGTCAAGTCTATATCTCAGCAATCAGCAACACTGCTGCTCCCTGCTGGTCAGAGAGCTTTTGCCCTTACTCAGGAGGGAGTGTGTCAGAACTCTGCAGAGAGACCACAGCTTCCATACAGAGGGTAAAAGTCCTTCTCAAATTACAGGAATTACTAAATCATATTCATATATGTTAACTCAAGCTGATCTGCAGTAAATTTAATCGAAATGCCCTAGTGCAAACTGCTTACAGTCTTTTTTATATGAATAGATTTACATACTTTCTGAAGCACTCTATGGTTTCTATTTAAAAACTTTGATTACATTGATTGGATAGAGCATAGTCAATGCCTTTTCTAGCACTAATTATTTTGTATTTCATTTAAGGAGTCCGCTGGAGGGGATATTCAGTCTCCTTTAACGCCAGAAAGCATCAATGGGACAGATGATGAAAGAACACCCCCAGAAGTGACGCAAAATTTTGAACCAAGGGCTGAACCTACGCAGAATGCATTGCCATTTACACATAGGTACCCATTCAGTTCACAAATCCTGATTAACTGAAGTGTATCTGACTTGTGTGCTATGCCTTAGTTGCATTCAATGATCCTGCAAGAGTTTGTCTAATGAAGACGACTGGATAATGTAGAAGGTTCTCTGCATCTTCTCAGTATTGCAAATGCTATGCAGTGTTTTACTTGTCTACAGGTCATTACATGGAGGAGGGTTATTTGCTAAAGACCTGCCAATATGTATCAGGAGCTTGTTGTAATCGTTCAGTAATCTGCTCGCATTGCATAATGCTAATTACCTATTTATCTCACAAGGTTAAATGAGTAACTTGTATTAGACATTGTTTTCTTAAAGTGTACCCAAAGCCAAAACTTTGTTTGTGTAAGGTGTCAAAAACGTGTGTGTATTTTATTTATTTATTTTTTTTGTACGGTTTGTCCCCACTAAGAAGATTCACTCATGTCCTGGTGAGCATGGTCAGAAAATGATGGGTCAATCAAACATTTTTTGGCTATCACCAAAATGGGAAAAGCAGGTTTGGTGACAACTATCCGATCTAAGAGACTTCCTCTAGCGCCCAATTGGACTGTATACTCAGAACAGGAAGTAAAGAGATCTCCCCTGAAAAGAGTGTGGGGGGGGAAGGGGGGTTTAACAATTTCCTACACTATGAAATAATAGTTTTGGCTTTTGATATACTTCATAGCATAGGAGATGCTAGGTCTCCTGCGTCCTGGCTCTTCCTGGCTTTTGCTCCAGATACTATTCATCCCGTAATCAGAATGATTGATAGAAATTACTTTAAAGTCTTTCTCCACACAGTCCATTAATATTCTTCTATACTCCTATGTAAATGCCTTAAAGTCTTTTCCATTAACAGATGTAATCTGAGTTTCCTCCATTTACATACATTTATTAGATCTCTGGTTACCAATGCCTACATGTGATTAGAGCATCTTTGTGGGGGGGGGGGGGGGGGGGGGTTCGTTTCCTTTTTTCACCTGGTGATTTAGCCAGTAACACACTTCCTGTCTTAGGGTGGCTTCAATGTATGGAGGAGCGATGGGGAGACACATTGACAGCAGAATTGCCAATCTGGTGAGAATTGGATACACTTGACTAACAATTTGAACCTGAACTCCTAAAAGCTGTCAATTTTAGGCACCCTCTTTCAGTGGTAAAGGACCGGAAAATCCTGGCCTGACAAAGAAAGCTGAAAAAAAAAATGGTCTGACTTACCAGCTCACCATATGAAAATAAAAGGGGGGGGGGGGGGTGGGACCTGAAGAAATGTAGCCATCACATGTAAGAACTGGTAAACCTCAATAACATTTTTGCTTTTGGCTTTGTATTTTAAGTGCTACCCTCTAAATCATCTCTTAAACTCAACGGCCCTCTTCAGTTACATAGAAAGCTGCCTGCTGCTAACAGATCCTTTTTTTTTTTTTTTTTTTTTTTTTTTTATATCTAGTGCATGATTGGACAAATCTGAGCAAACACTAAACCTAAACTTACACCTGACCTTGCCCATTGTGTTTGTAGTTCCCATTTCCTATTGGTATCTTCCCAGCAGTTTGCATAATTGTAATATTCATTAGAGTCTGCAACTGCCACCTAATCCTCATATACATACCAGTGAGCTTGCACTGCTCCGTTCAGACATTCCTTAGGTCTCCTCCTCAGCATAAAGGAAATGTCACACAACATAAAAGATGTTTAAAACAGGCATGCCGTGGCCCAGAATCCTTGTCATTTGCTCTAGACTTTGCCATTTTATACTATGATGCTGCAGTTTTGCAATCGTTTGGCCTTCAGAAAGTTTCAAATGGCAGATTTAGAGTTGGTTATAGTGTGAAGTCTCCAAAACCATTTGATTCCAAACAACCCCATCTAGACGAACTGGTAAAGGGGGTCAAATGAAGATCTGGTAAACAACATGGAAGAAACAATCCTAAACCAAATCAAACCAAAAAAGTTTGTGGAGGAACCCTTTAAATCAGTTCAGTTACTGTTTAAACCACAGTGACTGATGGATGATGCTAGTGTTTTCACGTATTTAATGCAGGAAGGGGCAGAGTAGTTTTTACAAATTTAATGCAGGAGGGGGAATAGCAGGTACATTGAATGGTTAATATGGGTGAGGTAAATTGCATCCCCTGACAATTTTTTTTTTTTTCTTTTTACAAGATGTGGAGACTAAAGGGGCAGTATAAAGGCCGTAATAGGGTCAATCTGCTTGGTTATACTATTCAAACATAGAGTTGCTAGGTTGGTGTGTTTTTTATTTTTTTACTGAGTAACAGTATCTCAGTTCTCACTTTTGTATAATTTTGTTAATACAACATTCATTCACATGAGTGTTTGGGGTCCTAATGTGTTTTTGTGTGTTGGAGCTTTCCTTAGAAGTACTCACATTGGTGAAAGTATATAGTTTACCTTTGAAGCTTCCATCTGCATGTCATAGCTGCTTATTGACTTTCCTATAATCAGTAACATTTGCAATTTAGTTAAACATGCTTATTTAATAGGATGAAGATCAATGTGAAAAGCATGGTATCTGATAACATCCAATCAGGATTTACCTATTGCTGGGGTGACTGAAGTAATTAAATTAAAGATTTGGTTGTTTTTGGGTATTGCACTTTGCTTCTAATCACTGGCGTTTGTATCAATCTAGTTTCTCTAAAGGTATTTTCCAAGATTTAGTAGAGAAGGGTTAGAACCCATGTTGGGTTTTTAATGCTAGCTGTGTCCTCGTGAGATTCACCCTCTTTGTCTTGGTGATCATTGCCTCACAGATTGAACCTGAGAGAAAATACAATATTTTGAGTTCTCATCTGAACTGAAGGAACGGGGGGGGGGGGGGGAGTCTTCCAGGGGTGACACTTGTTCCAGTTACAACCATCTAAGAGTGGAATTCTAACACATGAGAGATTTCCTCTTGATTCCTGTTGTCTACAGGACAGGAAGTGAAAAATCTCCTCCAATGGGACACAGGTGGCAAAAAGACACGGTTGTAACCATTCTCTGCTCTAATCAAATGAAAATAAATGGCCTTAGATATACCATACGGAGGATGATGGTTTTGGCCTTAGATATACCATATGGAGGATGATGGTTTTAGCCTTATGGAAAGAGTGCTACTACTAGGCTGTACAATTTGACGCCAATTAAGCCTGCTCTACCTCAGCTCTGTCTCCATATTTCTAAGCCCCATCCTTTTGCTTACGACCTCTTTAAAGACTGTAGGTTCAAGAAGACTTTGGTGTTGGTTATGGTGATCATCCAAATTACTCAAAACATTGGAGTTTTTCTTGTTGCTGAATAAATTCTATCTTTGTAGCATGACTTTGCAGGAAAAGGTTTTAACATACCTGAAAAATGTTTTGTACCATATAGTTATGCAAAACCTTGTAATATACTATTTACTTGTTAAAGGTATTTTTACTATTTTTTTTTTGTGGTTGCAGAAGTTTTGCAAGTTTTGAATTTTTTAATGTGTAAAATCTTTAATAATCCCTTTAAATCAAATGTTTAATATATTTTATATATACTAAATGGTGTGTTTTTTTTTTTCTTTTATCCTTAAAATACGTTTAAATGCAAGAATCAAGTAAATCTGTGTAATCGTCTACTTAAATGCTCAGCCAACCCAAAACCCATTCAGTTTTGGTTAGGTATTGCTGTAAGGTCCTAGGGCAACACTTTTGCTTCTGAAACAACCCCAAAACATTTTTAGAAGCAAAACCGTCGTAACTAGAGAAGCTTACAGGACTAGAATAGGCCTTAAATGGGATTCCTCCAAATACACTAAAACTCTAAACACTGGATGAACCAAGCATACAGCATCTACCTTCTTTGATATTATTCTTTTGCAGCTGATGCGTTTCATCGTTCAGTACAGGTGTGTTTTCAATAAGCTATAATATAGTATTTATATATGCAATGTAAGACTGATTTTTATATATATATATATATATATATATATATATATATATATATATATATATATATATATATATATATATATATATATATATATATAAAAATATGAATTTTCTGCAGCGCGCTATTACCATGGCAACTGTAGTAATAGTAATGCTATTGCTGCAAAACTAGGAAGTTCACACTAATCCTAGAAAGATAAAGTTAAAGGCTTTTTTTTAATCATAAATTTTACATGAACTCCCTATCCCATTGAGAGGAAGTGCACAGAAATCTCTCTAATGTGAAATATTCCCTCCTCTTAGACATTTTGTGTTATTAGTAGATCACGCCTTTTATTCATGCTCCAATGACCATTCACAATTTTGAATTTTCATTTTGTGTCCTAAAGCTGATTTTTACCATTCAGAAAACACACTGCAATCAAAATTCTAACCCTTTCAAGCTCTAATCAAAATTACAAAAATGGTTTGCTTTAGATGCACTTTAACTGATGTGGCTTTAGTGAACTAGAATCTGATTTTGCTGCTAGGGGTCACTGTATGAGGCATCCTCATTGCCTTTAGCACATGCATGCAAAGTGTATGTCAAGCCAAAACCCCTCTAAGGTTTTCTCTTTCTGGTGCACCCTTAGAAAGATTTTCCCATATTTGTCTTGCTGACCACACTTTCACCAAACAGAAATTGAGGTAACCTCCCCAACAGCAATACAGACAAACAAACATGCTATCCTTAGGCAAAGTTGGAAAATCTACAATCCCTGTTAGATTTGTATCTCTCTCTCTGTTGTTTTCTCTATACCCCTGTGCCCAAAATGTGGCCTGCTAGTTAGTGCTCAGTGTGTGGCTAAACAAAGCTTCTGGCTTGTTGGTTCAGGAACAACTGATCTTGCTCCTATATAAGCAAATCCTGCAAACAGTTTGCAGGTTTATTACACCACACATACCTTTTTTTACAAAAACAAAGCTATTGGCCAACCCTTTGGACATGTGGGGGAACATGTGAGGCCCTTTGTTAAGTTGACCACCACTACCCTACACAGTTGTAATGAAAGTGAGCTATTGACCGAAGAATGAAGGGGAAGGAAGAATAGACCGCACTGAATCCTTAAAACTGTTGGAAATTATATATATATATATATATATATGTATATATATATGTGTATATATATGTATATATATATATATATATGTATGTGTATAATATATATATATATATATATATATATATATATATATATATATATATATATATATATATATATATATATATTTCTAGAATTTAGGCTTTACCTAACTAATCTTAAAAAAAAAAAAACGCCCCCCCCCCCCAACACCTATTCTGACTAACCTGAGTAAGAAAGATGTATATATCTATGTATTTTCAGCCTACTCTGGTCCAATCGTGGCCTAACTCCCCTGTGCGAGTCAGCAGCAGTTGCAGGTGAAAGGAGGGAGCACCGAAAACAGATGGGCCATAGGAGCCTATGGGTGGGGTCACAACTCCCAGGCTTAACCAGCCATTGTCAAGCACTCTCCTTTGCCCTGTAGCTGGGAGATCACATGACCAGGGTGACTAAAAATAACCCAACCCCCTTTCTTTTTTTTTTTTTTTCTCCCCTCTTATGTTATGCTGCATTGTCCTAATTTAGGTACTCACCTGCCCAGCAAATCTAACTGCAATCCCCTGCTCAGGTGCTGCAGGTCAGGTCCTATTCCACCATCTTTCCTTCTAACCTCATCAGAAGTCCATCCTACAGCTGCTGTGAGTTTCTATTTCTGCAGCCTCCTGGGATATGTGATGATATCCCAGAAAGCTGCAGGAGCAGGTATGACATTCAGTAAAATAAATGAAAATGTTAACATGCAAAAAAGGAATTTAATATTTTGCAGAGAATGGGAGGGTTGCAGGAAAAAAAACACCCATGGTCCTCTCTTTGTACAAACTGCATAAATGCATGTGCAAGCCCGTGAGATAGGGTTAGGAAAGGGAGAATTCCTTAAATCTATTAAACTGTTAAATGGCTAGTTTAAGTGTTTGTCATTTCTAGTGCCCTGTATTAAAGCTGCAACATTAGGAAGCAATTTTCTTTCTTGATGCCTGGTGTCTCTAAAGTAACTTTGATATTTATGATATAAATATTGTTGGCTTTTAAGGTTTTGCATTTTGTACTCTATGCATAATCTGCTGCTTCCATGGTTTCCAGTTTGGTCATATTAATATATACATACTTCAATACAGTGCATGTGTTGCATGTTGTGTTAATCAGCCTACTTTTTCTTTTTACCATGGAGTGTAATTTTTTAAATTTTGATCCTTCTTTAAAAAGGACTTTTGTTTTTTTAAAAGGTGACTCTATGCTTTACTTTTATACAACAGCCAGGGATTGTGTTAATGTGCAAAATACTTTATTCTAAAGCAGTCCCTCCTACTTTCGTTTTCTTTGACTACAGTAAACTAAAATGTGACTGCTCCTTTACTTTGTGATGTCTTATTGAATCATGTATGTGCTCTTTTATTTTTTTATACTCTTCTTTAGATATTATTATGTATAATGTCTTTGTAGCATGACAATGCAGGACCAGGTTTTACAGTATTCACAGAATTGTTTTGTACCCGAAGTTAATGCAAAATATATATATAATTTTTTTTTTTTTTTTTTTAAATAGTTTTTGTGGTTGATTATATAGTGGAATTTTCTATTTTGTAGTACAGGCGATTTTGAAGTGCATCTCTAGGCAAATTTTTAAAATTTTAGTTTTGGATAGAGTGGGGAAGGTTAGACCCTTCAAGTTTTAATGGATTTACCCTTGTATTGGTGACCATTGCCATCTAGCAAGTCATCCCCAAAACAAGTGGTAAGGGGATAACTAACTAAGGCCTCATTCACACGGTCATTACACTCTTGTAAATATTTTACTGACCATTAAAGCAAGGAACAAAAAAAATCTGCATAATCAGTAAATAGATCCATTTTAATGCATTAACTTTTTTTTCAAAGGTATACATATGTCCTCAGATGCAGATTTTTGGATGCTGTGTTATGGATATGAAGGCAGTGCATTTTATTTTAGAAGTTCTTTTATATTAAATTTTTTTGCATGATATACGAAAAGTACAGTAATACCAAATGTACTAATAAATTGCAAAAGATGCAAAAATGGCAAATTCCATAATAAAAGCAAAACATGAAAATACCATGGTGCAAATAAACATAGACCATGCAGTCGAGGTGTTAAAGCATCTTTAAGCATCTGTAATTGTCTCCATTAAAAACAATAAAGCTGCATTCAGTAAATAAAAAAAAAACGTTGTTAATGCATTTTTTTTTTACAGCCATGTGAATGAGGCCATTCACTTTGGGAGATTTCCCCCAGCTTCCTGTTGCTCCTCTGGGATAGGAAGTGAATGCACATTTCCCCAATGGTACACAGACAGCAGAAAAACAAGGGTTTTAGTCTTCCCTACTGAGCAATACAAACAGCTTATTCTATTTATGTAAAATGTTTTATGTATTTATAGATATTCAGCTGGATTTATGACTGAATGCTTTTCTATACAAAAGTGACTTGTGTGATCGTCAACCTAAAGGCTCACTCTATCCAAAATAAAATATTAAAATGCTTCTTGTATCTTTTTATGAATTTGGTATCAAGACCTTTTGGATTTGAGTTCACAGCTCCGCCTGCGTTCCTCAGCCATTATGGCCGTTCCAACTCTTGGTGTTGAACTCCCCATTGATTCTACTTTGTAGACTGTAGACCCTTTGCTTGGCTTTGTACTGGCCATGGAAAGTGGGCAGGGCTAGGGCCTCAGGAAAAGGAGAATCAAACCATAGGTGGTCACCAAGAGATGTGGGGCAAAGAATCAACAACCAATAAGAAGTATTTATGGGTGAACTTGGCCTTTATTTTATAAGATCTAAAAAGCTTTTCTGGAAATGATTCAGAAATACCAGGGAATATTTTGGATGTTTCTATGGCAACTACTGGTGCATTTCACAATCCCTCTGTACATTTGAAGTGACAAGTATGTATGTCAAACTTGTACTGAGATACAGAGCAGCACAAATAGATTGGTAGGGTATTTCTACGACCCTTCTCAGAGCTAGCAGAACTAAAGTGACAGCATATAAAAATTCATTGATTGATTTACTCTGATCTCTGCCACAGTAGTGTGCAACTACATGTGCAACAGAAATTTTGTATCAATTAAACCCCTGTTTTTCATTAATGCTATTAAATGCTTGTGGGCCTAATTTTGACACTCCCTGTAGATGTAAATGTATTCACTGGTCAAATTTTATTTACTATACCCAAGTAATTATTGAATACAGGTATAACCTGCATGTCATTGTACAATGTGCACTGCAGTGTACATAAAAACAGTGGGGTACAGGAGATGCCTGTACTGTATGCCTGCAAAAACAGGACACAGGTTTAAGGCCATAGTGCATTGTACAAAGTATTCTGTACTATACAATGATACAAGGGGGTACAGGAGATGCCTGTACAGTACCGTACTGTGTGAAGGGCAGGATAGGATACAGGTACAATATATCAGGGTTGTGTATTGTAAAGCGAAACTGAGAAGAGGAGCCTAGAGCTCTACCAGCTGGCTGAAAAGGAGAATTACAGTTTTAGAATGCAACATTTCATATTTGCCTGACCAACTTAAATATTTTAGAATGCAACATTTCATATTTGCCTGACTAACTTAAATATTTTTAAGCGTTCTTTTCCAGCTTTGATCCTATTGCCTGTTTTACATGGGCTTCCGCTTGCATAAGAGCAGTATGAACAGAAAGATTTATCAAAGCATTTGCAGAGCTTTCATCAAGCCTTATTGAAGCTTTTAAAGTACCATTCAGCTCCAGTTTGTAAATGTTGAACTCAAATCCTAATGGACCTGTTGATGGCCACGTTAAGCAAGCTGCTAGCAGGCAAGCCTCAAAGTGCTGAAGCCTACTAGCAGCTTGCTTAAAGTGGCAGTCAACACGCCTGTTAGGATCTGTCTTCAACATTTACAAACTGGAGCTTAATGGTACCTTAAATACTTCAGCAAAGCCAAGTGAAAGTTAATGCTTTGCCTTATTCAACAGTACATTTTTATATAAGGCATCCAAGACGTCTGGTGATTTCATGGAAAACCGGTCATAGGTCTTAGTTTGCCATTGAGCTTCCTTATACCCAAGTAGCATTGCTTAGTAATGACATAGGTGTGCGCACAGGGTGTGCCAGGTGCACCTGGGCCCACCCTAATCACCCTGTGTGGCCCAGGTTCCCACTGTTTAAACCACTGATATTTCACCAAAGCCCCCTAACAGGGCTCCTAAAAAAAAATTGTAAAAAACTCCAAAAGGAAATTGTAAAAAAAAAATAATAAAAATTACTGACACTGTCTACTGCTCTGACACCATCAGTATAAATACACATGCACACACGTGTTTTAGCTTTGAGGTGCATACCCTAATGTAACAGGCTGTACACACCTATGAGTAATCTACTTCCTTATGAAACATAGGACTGCAATTTCAGAATGTATGTCAGCGCCATTGTTTGTCATAACTGACTGCTGGCTGATGTGGTTGGTGTTTGTGACCTTGTAAAACATGGAAGTCGCTGTTTTTGCTGTGTACTAAACAGAAGTATGCCATTTACTGAGTAATCTCAAAAAGAAAAATTAATGGGTTGACGCAAAGATAGATACAAACAAATGCACTGTACAGCAAATCGACTTCATTTACAGTTCCAGTATTGTGTTCTATTAACATCCACACTTGAAGAAATACTTGGGTTGTCTTGTCAGACCTTGTTTTTGCTGTTTTATGAATTTGATAAATGTTCACTGTTGCTGTATATGTGCATATACAGCTGCAGTGGGTATGATGTGAAGTTTTTCCATAATATTAGAGCATTTTCACACAAAATAGATTGCAAACTTTGTGGTGGGGGGGGGGGGGGGCAGGTGTTCGATCACTTGTCTTTACTGCACTCCGCCCCTGTCATAGCCATTTTGGGCAGTTCTTTGTTTTCTAGGACCAGTGATTGTAGTACTGGGGAGTTAAAGGGTTTCTGTGCCTTACCCATACAGGGCAAAGAAACCGGTTAAGACCTCCAGACTCACACTCTTACCCTTGCTTTTGCTCCCACTTGCTCCATTTAGTTGCCAATAATAAAAAAGCCCTGTGCAAATTTTAAGATGCCAGAGTCATAGCTTACACAGAGCTATGTTCTTCCCTGCCATAGTGTTGATTTGGCTCTGCCCTGTCACATATGTGACTCCTATGCTCCTCCATACACACAAGCATTATATTTCCTTTAGCTCCCAGCTCTAAACAGAGCTTGGGGTGGGAGCAAATAAAAGTATATATCCAGGGCCGTCTTTAATATTGATTGGATCCTGGGCAAACATTTTTCTTGGGTCCTCCCGAATCCACTTAACTATTTGTGGGCTCAAAGGGCAGCTGCTTTAGGCCCTGTAAAAATGATTGGGCCCGGGCAGCTCCCCTTTTGCCCCGCGTTTAAAAACGGCTCTATGGGATGTAGAAATTAAACCTGTTTTTGTTCTAATTGGGCAAAGCAGAGGTTTGCTTTAAGCTCTGCTTGCCATAGCCATGAAATGGGTTGGCGTTCAGGTGACTAAGCTAAGTTTTGATACAGCTACGTTTTGGGGACAGGTCAGATTGATAAAATTCTGAGAGCACTGCTTTAAAATTCGACAATCTCCTTGTAATCCTCTTTGTGTGAGGGTTTTTGAGTATTATCCATATACTTTGCTTACATTAGACAAAATACATTTCATCAAAGGTTGTTGGACTATTGTCTCGTTATCTTAAATTGTGTAGCAATTACCACCTTATCGGGGGTTTTCAATGTAGCATAAAGAACATCTATCTATACTGTACCGGTTATCTGCCTCCTACCCAGTTTTGCATGAGGATGGGACAGACACATCACTGTGTGGTATGCTGCAAAGGTGTGCCCTGTCTCCGCTTTAGTAAATTATGGGAGTGTTCTGTTTCCATCTAGAGATAGGCCCAACTACAAACCTCGTTGTTAAAGCTTCTTGAATTCTGCTTTATCATGTGTAATGCTGTTTGTATATTGATCTTATTATTTGCCTAAAACAATAGAATTGCTTTCTAAAGCTTTTGTGGGATGATATCCACTCCTGTAATGCTGGTCATAACGCAATGAACTTTCACATGTTTTAAATTGATACGTTTTTTGAAATTATTTGATGCTGCACAAATGCACAACATGATTAAGTAAAAAAACAGTCTGAACTTTACAGCCTGATCACGTTTCTTTTCAATACCATGCCACAAAACCATCAGAAAGGAATCATTGTGATAATCCATGGTATGTATGGCTAACATTACAGGAGTTGTCAAGCAAATATTAAAGAGGTGTACAGCTTTGAATTTTCTCGTTTCTTGGGAAAACAAAATGTAAATATGTAAATTTGATTATGATGTGTTATGAAATAGCAATAGACACTACATACAGCATATATATATATATATCTTTATATAAGTTTGTGAAATATGTTTTTAAAGTTGCTCGTGCAGCACACAAGTCTTGGCAATTTGGAATGATGTATTTTTGTCTGTCCCTGTTCTAATGCATCAGTATTGTACAGACAATGATTTTGGCTATATTGGGTAGCATGTTGTACCTGTGACGTCCTGTGTTTTGGTGCTTGTGTATACAGGTTATCCAAACTTGCCAACATTCGTGTACAAAACTTGGGACATAATAGACCATGCCTAACCTCTGCAAACAGTTCTGTGTACAAAGCCTGCTTATTTATTGCTGACTTGGCCGAATTTGGGACTGTTGGCAAGCATGGACCCAGCATGAAAGAGGCATGGTATGGAGCCATTGTGTGACCAGAAGAGGTGTTCAAGGAAATGCTGCTTTTGGTGTTAATTGCCATTTACAGGTATGACCTGTCATACTATACCTTTGATGAAAGAAACCATGCATTATTGAAATTCAGGAGGCCAGGCTGCCCTACTCTAGAGATTATGGCATTTTCTTGTCACAGCTTTGAATTAAGAGGCTTTTCTACCAAAACGCCAGACTAACCTGTGGTGTGTGGACTGCTCTGAAGAAGCAAGAACAAGACTTTGTTTAAGCCTGAGTTAGAGGAAAATCATTGCTTTCAATTGGAAATAAAATAAAACTTTTTGTTTCAATATAATTTTTTTTTTACTACTTTTTTTTCAATCTATTTTACTGTCTTTAGTGGCTATTGTAGAGAATGGGCAGGAAGTTTGTTCAACCCCTTGGAGCCTAAGCTTTTTTCTGACATATGTTTCTTACAAGTGAAAAATCAGGATTGTTTGCTAGAAAATTACTTAGAACCCCAAACATATATATATATATATATATATATATATATATATATATATATATATATATATATATATATATATATATATATTTTAACAGAGACCCTAGAGAACAAAATGGCAATCGTTATGATATTTTCTCACATGGTATTTTATGCAGCGCATTTTCAAATGCAATTTTTTAGGAATACACTTTAGGAGACCTGGACAAACTGCAGAAGGGGAGGGGAGGGGGGGGAAACGTCCCCTCCCGCTCCTTGTAATGACAACCGAGCAGCTGCTGTGCCACATCGGTTGTCATTACTGTACAATAAAGCTGACCGTTGGCTCTAAACAACGATACCAGGGTGATGCCTCTAGCTGCATGTACATCCCCTTAAAGCCGAGGCCGCATATTTGCATTCTGTCGGTGTGAAGGGGTTAAAGTAGAGGTATACCTAAAGCTATTTTGGCTATACTTTTCCTGGGGATTACAGGAGTATAGTTAGCTGAAAACGGGTCACAGGAGTGCAGAACTGACCGCTTGTTGGCTGACATCAGAGCTGGTCCAGACTTTGTAAGCATCCCGACTATATAGTCAGGATCTGACCGGATGCCTGCACCTGCAGCTGGCTCAGCCTCTCAGTGAGCCACTGAAAGCCTGGGCCAGCCGCTTTCATCCCCTTCACAGCTCAGCACTCCAGGGAGCACTGTAGGAGCAGAGCAGAGAGCGCTCTCTGCTCACTGAAGGCTAAGAACTGAGCAATCCGTGGTGTTTGATCACTCGGTTCTCAATCTTGGAGCCAGTGGGGGGGGGGGGCAAATGCAGCATGGAATCGATGGTGCATCCATCTAGGTGAGTATAAAATTTAAAATATCAATATGAAATATTGTAAATATGGGGAACTGAAGCTCAAGATCAATACATTTTTTAGTTAATAATTTTAATTATTTTGAAGATCTTTCAGATATTTCACCCTTAAAGCAAAGTTCACTTTTTAGAGAAATAAATAAAAAATATGCACCTATTTTTGCAGGAAATAATTGCGCTGTAAGCTAGTACGAGTAAATTGTGTTTCACAAGAGACTTACGCTAGCCACCATGGGTATTGCTACAGTGTCTGCCCCTTGGTGGGGACTAAGGCAGTTATGTTGCCACACCAGCTTCCCCTCTGAGTGGGGGAAGTTCCAGTGATCATATCACTTTTTTTGTGCCCACGGAAGGTCTTGATCTAAGGAGATCTCCCTGTAGGGGGAGATACCTGCTGCAGCCAATACTGTGTGGGCAGTGCCGGTTTCGGACTCGGATGGCAGGTGGCATCCTAGTGACCTTGTGGCATCAGTAAAACGGGTATCTGGTGCAGCAAATATTGCCTACCTTTTTTGTTCAGATCCTTCCTAGAAACAGGAGGACATTTTTCTTACCTTAGATGTTAGGAGATGTGTGGTACAATATTTACAGTCAAATAGGGAATTTAAGAATGTTTTTTTTTTTTTTTGTTTTTTTGGGAGCCAGGTAAGGGTATAATGCTTCCAGGCAGACACTGTCAAGATAACTTAAGTTTGCCATTCGGCAGGCTTGTGTGAGTAAGGGTTTGGAGGTCCCTGAGGGAATTTCACTTTTGTCAGACACTAGAGGCTGGACTCTATTTTGGAGGAGGAGCAGGTCATAAGGTCCTCCAATCCTTAGTCCCACCTTAGCTGTAAGTACTCAGTCCTCCTCTCTAAAGTGCTGCCCTGAAAGATGTCTTAGGAAAAGCCAAAGTTACACTTCGCAGTAACTTTTCCAGAAGTCTTTCAGGACAGCAGTGACTGCCCACTCAAAGGCATTGGCTTAGTCATATTTTTTTAGTGTTATGTGGTCTTCCCAACAGACCAGAGGTACTATAGGGTGATACACTTTTTTTTTTTTTTAAAGATTGGGAGATACAGAGTTTCTGAGGGTTGAGGGGAGAAGCCTTCCCTCAGAGGTGCTGCCCTGAAAGACTTCTGGTACAGAGGTTATTGGTAAGTGTAACTTTTGCTTTTTTTTAACAGGAACCTGCAAAGCATTGCAGCTGTGATCAGTGGATCATGGGTACAATGCAAGATCCTGCAAACTCTTCCTCCAGCTCTCTGTCCGTGCCTCTTTATGGGCTTTCAGTTGGCGAGCTGGAAGAAGTGTCATTTGGTCTATGAGTGCACTTATTACCTCACCCATGTTCCATTGAGAATACTACAAGCCCCTCATATTCATTCACAGTTGATCCAATGATGCAACTATGTGTAAAAGTGACATATAGTGTGGTGAAGGACCCCCCGCATTCTGTCTCAGAGATTACAGAGGGGTTGGTGCTAAATTTGAGTTTAACATGATGCTAAAGGTGGAGTTAGACGTTAATGCTCTGTAGTGAAGTCTACTACTCATGTGAGAAGAAATGCATGTGTGCAGCATTCAGCCTATTGTATCAGTCCATTAAACTAAAAACTTGTCCAATCAGTCTTGAGATTTAGACAGCCCTGATTCAGAGGCAAAAGGATGATGCCATAATATACTGCACATTATACCCCCCCCCCCCCCCCCCCAAAACCGGGATCTTCTCCTGCTGCCAATATTGAAAAAAAAATATGCACATCTATATTTTTCCTTTTCTTGTGATATCAATGCCAGTCGGATGGGTCGTCATTCCTGGATTGTCCATAGCAGCCTGGGCTTACAAAAGATGGGTTGAACGATGCGAGCTGTCATTTAACCAGGAACACTGGCAACATCTAGTGATGGAGAAATGTTGTTGAGGAGTGGGCAGCTCCAAATTAATCGTAAATATTACAGCAAAAGCATCCTTTTACCTTTAAAAATGTTGAGTGTTTTGCTTTGAGGCATACATTGCTGATGCCTGCCTGGCCGAAGCCTATGATTGGTCAATGAAGGAGCAGCATACAATTAAGTCATCCCTCTGCTCACACTGGTTTCTCCTCCTATTATTATACATCTCATCTGATTGCCTCTCAGGGTTTTCCTTGCCCAGTGATCTATAAAAAAATGTAGGTTGCTGAATTAAAGTCAAATAGCTAATTTAATGCATTTTATTTCTGCCTGCGGTTTAGATTCAGACGTATTACATTGTTTCTAAACAATGGTAGCGATTTTTCTTTTGCTGTGACCTGCATTTTATCTTCCAAAAAGCCCCCCCCCCCCCCTTGAGATAGGAGGAAACAATCTGCAATGGTTAATGCATCACGAAGAAGATGACATCTGTTACAAATATAATTTAGTTTTTACAAATATAATTTTGTTATTTTAAAACCGATTATGAGCTTCAGTTCCCACTGTTGCCAGCAGTCCTGGATTCTAAAATCTGACTAGGTTGTGGATTTACATTAGGAATGGATGGTGGTTTGTGGAAGAGGTCTATATTGTCCCAGGCTTGACACTAAAGAATTGTTTGTACGTTTCTTTTAGGAAAATTGTGATTTTTTTTTTTTTTTTTTTCTATGTGTCTAGGAGCAAGTAAACTTTTCAAGACCCAGTTTATATATTAACTACTGTTCTATTTCTTTTATGTACTTATGCTCTGTAACTTTCTTGTACTTGGCATAGAGCATGTATACCAGCCTAATTTATGCAAACAATACTGTTTAGTCTGTTTTCTCCTCGTCTGGTCAAATTGATTCAGTGTTTTGGTGCTAATTAAACAGTATTTTTCTGTCTGTCCTGTTTGGAACAGTATTAAACATTATCATTATAGTACATTCCTGCAGTGACTTCTTTTATTACAAAAGGTAAACTGGATGGGAGTAGTTTATTATGAACATTTTGAACGATAAAAGACTTCTAAATACTCCAGCTGTCGCCAAAGATTCATTATAAAATGTTCATACTTGTTTCGAAGCATAATTAAACATAATTTTATTGTGTATTATATTTAGGCCCCATGCACACAGAACGTGTGTGTGTGTTTTTTGGGGTTTTTTTTGTTTTGTTTTTTCCTCCCCTGGAAGCCTTTTCTCCTGGCAGGAAAAAAAACAGGTTACAAAATGAGCCTCAAACCACAACTTGCACATGAATTTAGGTGTGATTAGACATGGTTAGGCTACTCAAGCATTTGTGTGTTCATTAATTCCATTGGCCAATATTAATTTATTTTGACCATTGGAATAAATGCTCAAGCTCTAAATGTGCCTAGTGTTTAGATGCATTCACACGTGTTTAGGGATGTTTAGCAGTTTTTCTGCCTAATTGCTCCTGAATGCGCTGGTGGAGCATTTTTTCCAGCCTCTAAACGTTCCTCTTCTAATATGCCAGTAAAATGTGTGCATGGCTACAAAGACTAACATAGGGGTTAATTTACGGGCTAAAGAACAAAACCTCAAACCACTGTAAAAGCAGCTTTTTGTGGTTTTACTGTGGCATAGAGATGATGACAATAGGGTAAGGGTTTTTTAATGTTTTTTTTAATTTTTTGTCTCAAACATATTTCTGTTGCAACACTTGATCTATGATAAATACCAATGTTAATTTTGCAATATAAAATAAATGTCTATCCAAACTTATAAACCACCACCATTTATATCCAGGTTCTTTTAATTCAGGTACCCATACACATAGGTATTGTCTTTTGAGACCTCTTTACATATGAGCCTATTTTACCTTTTCAAAATAATGAATTCTTTGCAACCTTTCTTCTCGAACAATATAGGAAGCTAGCATCATATGTAGACAAATCTGTAAAATGTCAGGCTGCTCACATTTAGGAAGTGAAGGTCTCACCTGACCCAGTCTGCTCCTGTATGGTCGTCTTAACACCAACCAACACTGATAAAATAATTGGAAGAAGACACTGAATGATCCACTATGGTCTATTAATAACAAGAAGCCAACAGTGCTAGCTTACAACTAGTGTTCCCAGCTTTGCTCATGAAGTCTGTTTTGAATGAGAAACAATAAGTATTTTGGGTAAATTTTAATTAAATGGTTTTAAAATTTTTAAAACTCTTGTATTATATGTTTAAGGAATACTCTATTTGTTTTGCAAATAAACATTTGTTACACTAAAAGGTTTCCCACAGTACTGAGGGATATCTAGAGTGCACAGAATATTCTGCCTGCCTTGAGCACACTTGGTTTCATTGAGACCTTGTATAGAGCTATCCAATGAGATATAAGACACTTATCTGACTCTTTGACTGACCTATATTTGTAAGGTTTGAACTATTGAGCTCTGTAAAAAGCAAAAGAGAGGGAGGAATATGAATCTAAAGCTCCATCTGCTGGCTAGATAGACCAGTCATTTGCCAGATTTCCTGTGAAAAAAAAAATGTATATATTGGATTATAATATTAAAAAAAAAAAACAAAAAAAAAAAAAAACATTTTTTCTCTTTCGTTTATTGACGGACGCAGCGCTCCATAAATCTTAACTACTGAGTTATATCTTCTCCTCCAGGAGCAGGACTAGGACAAAAACACTTGGCTTTGCCCAAGGGCTGTTCTCTCCCCCCCCCCCCCGCTCTAGGTATTCAGATTTATTTCTGTCTAGTCAGCAGTAAAGACCAAGGCTCACTGCTGTGATCTCTTGGTCCTAGTAATTTTTTTCTCCGCCTTTGCATCTTTTTGCTTTTTTTCCTTGGGAAATCTACACTTAACTGTTGGGCTGAGCGACAGGGCTGGATAATCTAGAACCAGTAGTCCCCCCAGTCTGGACGGCAAGCACGTGCAGACCACAGCTACGTGCTAGGTCAGCCGTGACATAGCATCGTGGACAAGGGGCTGGCCCGTGAATTAAAACCTCTCACAGGGTTGCATACGACTGGGCGCTGGTCCGAGGTGCAGCGTTCACTTGGCTGACAGCTTCCCCACTTCGGTAGTGAGGAGTTCTGTCTGGAGCATCACCCGCACCATGGAATGAAAGTACAGTCCCCCCTCCACCCTTCGAAAGTTTTGGGTGGAAGCAGGTACCATCCAGGGATGTATAAATAAAGGTTGCAGCGTTAAATCAATCTATACCGTGTTAAACATATTTAAAAGTGCTGAGTGCTTTCAATCTTCAAAAAATATTAAAGACAACCAATAAATACGTATTCCAATTGAAAAATGTGCAAATAGTTGCTCCAAAAAATATAAACTGCTTTGTGCTTTCACTCTTAAATCAATATAAATTAAATTAATCAGGTGCAGTGTTCATTAGTGTCCATTAAATATCATCCACAATATGGTGTAATTCAACTCAATCTCTTCAACTTTAAAAACCAAAACGTGCTTCTGTGCAGATAAAAGTGCTGTGACTTGCTGCCTCCACCAGGTGCCACATCTAGGTGCTCTAAACTCTCACCTTGATAAGGTGTAAAATACGCCTGTGTATATAGGTTAGCCTTCTGGGTGATAATTAGGGGCTTTCACTCTTTCCAATATCCTATTCCTGCTTCCGGGTAATCCTGTTCTGTCCGTTATAAGGTGCTTATACTTTGTGGGGTCTTCACCTCCTATCTCGACCTCAGGCTCGGTAAACATAAAAGGCCATCATGGTGCAGTATTTAAAATCGGTTTATTCATAAAATGATCAATTGCACTTACAATTAGCAGGTAGCTACAGCGCATAAAACTGTTAAAATCAACGTCGGGAGAACTTCGCTCTGATCTCTAACGTCACTTCCGGTGTTTGGCGGCTCCTCCTACGCGTTACGTCACATCACGTGACTTCCTTCCCTGAGGAAATTAAGTGGGGAATGATCTTATCCCTCCACCGGACATACTTTCCTCTGATGTTAAATCCAGAAAACCAGTATGGCAAATTAACAGGCAAGAGAGAAAAAAAGATCTCATGGTGTAGTATTTATTAAAATTACAAAAATAATTAAAACAATATTAAATAAGAAACAGATCGAGATCCATACAGTGCAACAACGCATATATAGCACTTGCATATAAAGCCACCAGACTAAAAAGAATGGTGGCTTATGGACCTCTGGCAAATAACCCTGCTCTATGGCTGTTTCCCGCCACGTGCTTCAGGAGAATTCAATGACTTGAGCATTGAGCAGTAACTTGAGCATTGGGCTATCCTTTAGTGCCCAAAAAAACTTTTTTGTACTGCAGGGTCTGCCTTTTCCTGTAGAGCCTTAGGGTCACATCTCCCCCACTGCTCCCCTCATGGAGGTGGCAGATCCCTTGGAACCCCAGCTTCCCATGGTTGTACTGATGAGGGACCTACAGTCCTTGGTATGCCTGGTGGAAGTGGTGTGTGGGCAAAAGTCCAGGAGGAAACGTCCCCCACCTTCTCCTGCTCAGTCTCTCATCTGATTTTGAGCCTGATGCGGCCAGTCCAGGGGAACTTGATAGCACACCCCCCGATCCATCTTAAAGTGAGGATGATTCCTCCATTGTCACAGCAGTGACTGAAAAAGCACTGGTAGACTCCACCTGTTACTGCAGTGCATGAAACTTTAAAAATGGAGGATGTGGCTGATGTGGCCACGGACATGACTGTATTTTTTGGTACACATAATTCACCTCCCACACCAAAGATGCTCCCTTATCTTCCTTATTTTGACAGGTTTATCTATAAGGAATAGGAACAACCAAAGCACCCTGTTGTGGTCCCCAAATGTTTCTCAGTACGTTGCCCCTTTGAGGAATCACTTTTAAAAAAGTGGACTAGTCCACCACTGGTGGACCCTCCTGTTTCCAGGTTGAATAAAGCAACCATGGACCCAGTAAAGGAATCCCCGTCCTTTAAATACCTGACTGACAGGAAAGGCTGTGGCACGCAGCATGTTTACTATGGCTGGTTCGACATTGCGACCAGTCTTAGCCTCAGCCCTGGTGTCTCAGACCCTAACTGAATGGGCCACGCTTTTGCGCCAGGGCCTGGGGAATGAGCAGGTTCCCACTGCTTATGTTGATTTAGCGGACCAGTTTTTCCAGGGGCTGCAGTTTATTTGTGATGCAGCTTTGAATACAGCTCCTGTGCTGTCTAAGTTTTCTGTTTTAGAGGTGGTGATTAGACCCGTGCTGTGACTTAAGAATTGGTCTGCAGACCAAGCCTCTAAGAAAGCTCTCACTGATCTGCCCTTTCACCTTTCAAGGCGATTGCCTGTTTGGGGTTACACTAAATGACCTCATCAAGGGTCTCACGGGGGGGGGGGGGAGTGAGTATCTTCCTGCCACAGTCTAGAAAAGGGAAGGAGCCTCATTGCAAACGTGGGCCCCCCTTGAATCCCATAGAAAACTATTTCATACTCCCGGGGCTGCAGACAAGGGAAATAGATCTTTCAAGTCTTCCTGGGGAGGTTCCAAGCAACCTTTTTGTCTAGTAAGCCTAGTGCTGGCTTCCCCAGGTCCGCAGACAAGACCCCTTCAGCATGCAGGTCTGCCCTTACCCATAGCTGGGGTGAAGGGACATTCTCGTGGGTTTCTGGCCCCGTGGACCTCCTTCGTGAGCATCAAAGGGGTCAATGAAATAATTATTTTGGAGGTACCAAAAGAGGGGGGCAAAGTTTGTCCATTTGGGGTTTTTTAGGCCCTGAGTATTCTTGTGCGGATAGAATTCCTACAAAGGTTCGGGTGACGTCCAAACTACCAAATGACCCTGTCGAGGAAATTGAATTACCTAGGTCGGTTCGTAATTCTGACCACCATGGTCCTTCCTCTGAATAAACTTCGGGGACCACAGGCCGTGATTCACCGGCTGCTGTCACATGGACAGTTCCCTCTCCTGAGTTGCATACATGTTCTGGGGCTGGTGGTAATCACCTTCAAGACAGTTCTGTTTGTACAGTCCTACATGCAGCTCCTTCAGCAGGTTCATGGTGAGGTCACGGGTTCCTTTGGCAGATGCTGCAGGTGTCCTAGTGGTACAGTAAGGCCAGTATCATCCTCAGCTCAAGCTTCTTGAATCAAGGGCGAGGGTCTTCCAATCATTCTAGTGGCCTTTAAAAATTCCTTGGGGGCTACCTCTCAAAGAGAACCAGTTATCCCAAGGGCTGATCTACCATCCTGCCTTACAGTCACTGGTTTTAATGGCTTAGCTATTGAAAGCCAGGTACTGAGGGATAGTGGTTTGTCTGGATCGGTGATCCCTACTATGGTGAAGGCGACTTCTAGCAAGATATATCATCGTATATGGAAATTGTACATTTCTTGGTGTGAATCGGTTGGCGCTCATCCTCGATCCTTGTGGCTTGAATGTTAATGTTGGCAATCTTCTTTCAGCATCCCCCCCACACTCTCCACGCACTCTTTAGTCCGTAACAAAAAAAGGATAGCAAGAAAGCTATACAAAAGTAGGGAAGGATAGTGTCATTGATACACAGCTGCAAAAATAATGAAGTAAGTTTATAAGTAACCAACTCAGGCTGAACTCAATAAACCTGATCACAACTGAAAAAAAATGAAGATGTTGATATTATATGAGTACATCTTCATGATGCAGCAAATTTAAGTCAGTCAGTTGTAATCAGAATGATCAGATGAGTTTCAATTTAGAAGGTGCGGATGGATTGTACTTTTTCCAGAGTAATAGTAGCGGAATTCCAACAGCCTGAAAGTACTGTGACTCAAAGTTCACATGGAGTGAAAAAGTAAAGAGGTAAACAATGCAGTTCAAATAAGGTTATTCAAAATTACATGAGGACCGTCCAGATTAGTGATCCATCCCAAAGCTGGGTGTATTATGTGCTTTTAAGACAGGACATTGCTGCAGTTTTTCCACACAATTATTCACAGTGAAAGAGGGATATCTCCCATGAGGATGTAAAGTTTTGAGCACAGTTCAATATATAAGTAGCTGTTCCCACCGCTAACACATAAGGGAGAGAGCGCTGAGCAGGAGGTTCTGTAGAATTCGCTGATTGGGCGAATGAAACGCATCATCGCATGACATCAGCTGCTTCCAGGTGGTGAGCTGGGCTGCCTTGAGTTTCATCTGAAGCCCCGGACCTGCCGACTGCAATCGTATCAGGCTAACTTACTCATGGCACTCATGGGTCATTGCCTCAAACTGCCGTTTGCACCTGCTAAAGAAAAAGAGGCTTCTTGATACTTACATCACAGGAGACGGACCGGAGTGACAACTAAAGCGGGCTGATGACTGCTGAATATTCCAACTTCTGAGGGATGGAAAAAGCAGTTAAAGAGCAGTGAGTAAATACTCCAAAATTATCTTTTGATGATTCCGTGTGGTTCCTGCTCAGCCCTTCCCCCCTTATGTGTTAGCGGTGGGAACGGCTACTGATATTGAACTGTGCCCAAAACTTTACATCTTCATGGGAGATATCCCTCTTTCATTGTGAATGATTGTGTGGAAAAACTGCAGCAATGTCCTGTCTTAAAAGCACATAATACACCCAGCTTTGGGATGGATCACTAATCTGGATGGTCCTCATGGAATTTTGAATAACCTTATTTGAACTGCATTGTTTACCTCACTTTTTCACTCCATGTGAACTTTGAGTCACAGTACTTTCAGGCTGTTGGAATTCCACTACTATTCTGGAAAAAGTACATTCCATCCGCACCTTCTAAATTGAATCTCATCTGATCATACTGATTACAACTGACTGACTTAAGTTTGCTGCATCATGAAGATTTACTTGGTTGGTTGGTTGGTTGGTTACTTATGAACTTCCTTCTCCATTATTTTTGCAGCTGTGTATCAATGACACTATCCTTATTGCAAGAACCTTTGCAGCATCAGTATTCCTTCTCATTGTACTTAATATCACTGTTATTCCTGACTCACCACCTGGATTATTTTAATTTGTGTGTATGTCTCTGTTTGTGACCAGTTGTCGATACATGTGGTACTTTTTACTCTTTTCAATAATGAATTAACATTGTTTCAGCCTAACACTGCGTGGGTTCCTTCCCTACTTTTGTATAGCTTTCTTGCTATCCTTTTTTTTGTTACAGGTAACTTGCCATTGCACCCCCCATCTTTTTTGTGGGGGTGAGTAGGTATGGCTATTACCCCCATTTGCTCCCCAGTATCTCTACTGGGTTCTATGGTTTTGTACTCTTTAGTCCGTACCTTCATTCAGGGGGTTCGACACGAGGCTCCACCTGTACTGTCTCTTTTGACGCCATAGGATTAAAATTTAGTGCTCTTGGTTCTCCAGTAACCTCCATTTGAGAATATTCAGGAGATTCCCTTGCCTAGGTTGTCCCAGAAGGTGGCATTTTTTGTGTTTATTACCTCGGCCCATAGGTTATTGAAGTTGGCGGTACTATCCTGTCGTACTCCCTATTTAGTGGTCCATAGAGATAAAGTGGTTCTTGGTCCCTGTCCAGCATTCCTGCCCAAAGTGGTCTCTTACTTCCGTTTGAATGAGGACATTGTGTTGCCTTCCTTGTGTCCCAAGCCAGCTCATCCCAAGGAATTTGCTTTGCATACCTTGGAAGTGGTTCGGGCGTTTTGGGGTGTATCTGACAGCTACGGAATCCTTTCGGAGGTCAGACTCACTCTTTGTGGTTACACAAGGACCAAAGAAAGGGCTGTCCGCTTCTTTAGCTACCATCTTCAGATGGATCAGACAGAAGGCCTATTCTATTAAAGGTCAGGTTCCTCCTTTCCCTGTCAGGACGCATTCTACTTGGGCGCTGAGTATTTCTTGGGCCTTCTGTCATCAAGCATCAATTTCTCAGGTTTGCAAGGCGGCCACTTGTTCGTCAGTGCATACTTTCACCAAATTCTACAAAGTAGATACTTTGCCATCTGCAAAGGCTTCTTTTGGTCGCAAGATTTTGCAGGCTGCGTTTTAAGTGGGGCCCTTCCCTCTTGAGGAAAATTTTTCAGATGGGGCTCCTGTGTCCCGGTTAAAGCTCCTGTGTCCTAGTTAGGGCTCTTGTGTTTAGTGTTGGGTTATTTTACCCACCCCTCATTTTCCTTTTGGATGTCCCAGTAGTTATGATTTATGGAGCACTGTGTCCGTCGATGAACAAAAGAGAAAGTAGGGTTTTTTTTACCTGCTGTAAATTTAATTTCTCTGAGTTCGTGGACGAACACAGCACCCACCCTCTCAGGAGTTTTTGATACTTCTAATACTGCTTGCTACTAAACCTGAATATCTAGAGCGGAGGGGTGGTGGTGTTGGTCATTTATATACCAGCTGAGGATGGCCTATGGGTGTAGCCAAGTGTTTTTGTTCGGGCCGAGTCCTACGCCTGGAGGAGATGATATAACCCAGTAGTTAAGATTTATGGAGCGCTGTGTTCGTCGAAGAACTCAGAGAAATGGATTTTATACACGTCTCAAAAATAAAAATTAAAGGCACACTTTGAAAACACATCAGACCTTAATGGGGAAAGATATCATGCTGGATATCTATACTGATATGGACTGGGTATTGTGTTAGGGAGGAAAGGATGCCACATCATTGGCTTGAAATTAAAATGATCAACCTACAGCGGGCTGAATTCAAAGACACCCCAAAAATCAGGGTGGAAAAATAAATCAGCAGGCTCGCTCGTTTTGCTGAAATTTAATTGCAGCAACTCAAAATGGTAGTTTGAATGGCCACCCACGTGCTTGTATGCATGCCTGACAACGCTGGGGCATGCTCCTAATGAGATGACTGATGGTGTCCTGGGGTATTCCTCCCAGGTCTGGACCAGGGCATCACTGAGCTCCTGAACAGACTGAGGTGCAACCTGGCACGTTGGATGGACTGATAATAATGTTCCAGAGGTGTTCTATTGGATTTAGGTAAGGCGAGGTTAGGGCAATTCAATGGTATCTATTTTTTCATCCTTCAGAAACTGGCTGTATACTCTTGCCACATGAGGCCAGGTATTTTTGTGCACTAGGAGGAACCCGAACCTACTGCACCATCGTAGGGTCTGACAGTGGGTCCATGGATTTCCCAATACCTAATGGCAGTCAGGGTACTGTAGAGGTCTGTGCGTCCCTCCATGGATATGCTTCCCCAGACCATCACTGTCCTACCACCAAACTGGTCATGCTGAATGATGTTACAGGCAGCATACCATTCTCCGCAACTTCTCCAGACCCTTTCACATCTGTCACATGTGCTCAGGCTCTCATCTGTGAAAAGCACAGGGCACCAGTGGCAGACCTGCCAATTCTGGTGTTTAATAGCAAATGCCAATTGAGCTTTATGGTGCTGGGCAATTAGCACAGGGCCCACTCGATGAGGTTGGGCCCTCAGGCCACCCTCATGAAGTCTGTTTCTGATTGTTTGGTCAGACATTCACCCCAGTGGCCTGCTGGAGGTCATTTTGTAGGGCTCTGGCAGTGCTCATCCTGTTCCTCCTTGCACAAAGGAGTAGATACTGGTCCTCCTGATGGGTTATGGACCTTCTAAGGCCCTGACCAGCTCTCCTAGAGAAACTGCCTGTCTCCAGAAATCTCCTCCATGATCTTGAGACTGTGCTGGGAGACACAGCTTCCAGGTCCAGATCTGGGAGGAAATACCCCGGGACACCATCCATCGTCTCAGTATGAGCATGCCCTGACGTTGTCAGGCATGCATACAAACACGTGGGGCCATACAAACTACTGAGTACCATTTTGAGTTACTGCAATTAAATTTCTCCCAAGCAGGGACACAGGCAATAATAAAAATATCACAAAGTGTTCTAGTCCTTCCCTACTCTATTCAGAACAAAAAACGAGTTGATTTTTTTAAAATAATAACAAGGCATTGTCACAGATAAACTAAAAGGATCATCATGGAGCAAAATGCTTGTGTGGGGAAACTGCAGATGGAAGCTTTCCTATTTTAAACCAAAGCCGCATGAAGCTAAACTGCTGCAGCTTCACTGCAAGTCCTATCACTGGCCTGCAATTATCACTGCTGTGTAAATGGTTAATAACTGACCACTTGCAGAAGAGTTCTTCTTGAAATAAAATGTGTAACATTAACAACAGCCTGTCTTTCTTCATTGTGTTATAGTAGTTAGTGACATTAATTAAATAAAATGGTTATACCTAACATAAATATACTAATATAGTATGTTCTGTGCTACGATTATTTAGGTGACTGAGTTACTTTGAAAACAAGAGGGATAGTATGTGCCACCTAGATAAGAATGTAATCCAATAAGAGGGTTATGATCTTCTTCAGGAAACGATGAGCATACAAGATGGAGTGTTCATAAAGAAAGCTAGGTTCTGTTGATACGGATTATAGTACCAAAGCCTGCATGCAAAAAAATACTTATCAGTAATCTAGCATAAGATCTTGCTCTTGGTCGCACAGCTTAATCTATGTATACCACTAGTGCCAGGCTCCTAATAAACTTCCCTCTGGAAAATAGTTTAGCAGCCCGTTCTTTGTGCTTGCCATATTGCATTAATAGATCCAAGACCAAGACAGGAGCATGGGTGTCTGCAGGGGGGGGGGGGGTAAGTGCCCCCCCGGAATCTCAACTTCCCCCTTCAAATTGGTTGTTAAGCCACTTTATACCATCCTGTCTGTTTAATAATAATCCTTTGTGCCCGTATCTGTGTTTTAAAAAAATAAGCCATTCTTTACCAGTTTTCAGAGCGCAGATCGCCGCTCCTGTTACCCGCCATCTCTCTCCTCCCCCCGTCTGACAGCTGCCTGCAGTGGGCAGGGCTGAGGATTCCCTGCGGACGTCAGTCAAGAGGGAAGGAAGAGGAGAGAGGCGGTGGGTCACATGAGTGGCGATCGGCGCTCTGATAACTTATAAAAATAAGCCCTTCTTTACCAAACACAGACACGGGCAAACATGATTATTGAACAGACTGTAGACAGGATATGAACTTTAAATGAAACTACAGCAGCAGGAGGGAGCAGACACTGACAAAGGAGCAGATAGGTGGGGACAGAGGACAGAGGAGGACAGAAAAGCTGTAGATGACGGAGGCATGTAGGCTGACCATGGTGTCAGAGCTCAGCAGCCATGATATACTATGGTCAATTTACAGAGGGGAGGACATAGCCAGGTATTTTAGGTATTAGAAGGGGCCAAATTACACAGCACGAGCACTTTGCTGTATAACATGCTTTAAGGGAACAGGATTTTTTTTTTAAATTAACAAACACTTTAAAAATAAATTCTGATATTTCCCCTTTAAAAATAAATCCTCGTGAGTTGCGGCTCGCGCGTTGACTGACGTCGGCAGCCTGACGTACCACTGCCGGGGCAAGGAAATTGAGATTTATCGTTCCGTGCACAGAGGCACAGCACATGACGTCACAGCGCGTGCTGAAACAGCCCCTCCCCTTAATGTCATTTTCAAAAAGGGGTGGAGCATGGATAACCTTAAAATGATGCCCCCTCCTGAAAAAAGTTCTGCGGATGCCCATGGACGAGCTTGGAGAATCTGTGAGTCATTTCCGAATCCAAAGCATGCCTCTTATGAATGAAAGCTGGCAGTAGCAGAGCAAACAAATAAATACAAATGACATAAATCTTTCCCCTAGTTTGTAGACGCGATAACTTTTGCGCAAACCAATCAATATACACTTATTAGGATTTTTTTCCCAAAAATAATGTAGCAGGATACATATTGGCCTAAAATTATGAAAAAATTAGATTTTTACATTTTTTTTTAGGGGGAATGTTTTACAGCAGAAAGTAAAAAATATTGTTTTTTTTTTTTTTCAGAATTGTCACTATTTTTTTGTTTATAGCGCAAAAAAAAAATCGCAGAGGTGATCAAATACCACCAAAAGAAAGCTCTGTTTGTGGGTAAAAAAGGACGTTAATTTTATTTGGATACAGTGTCACATGACCACGGAATTGTCAGTTAAAGTAACGCAGTGCCGAATCGCAAAAATTGGCCTGGTCATTAATGGCCGGTCCAGAAGTGGTTAAAGATGCACTATATTACCCAAAGTATTTGGACACCTGCGTTTACACCCACTTGAACTTTAATGGCATTCCCCACAACCAATATTCGCTCTTGGGACTTTAAGTGAGTTCTAATACAGAAGTCATAAAATATCAATTTATTGTACAAGGATTGGACACATAAATGTATAAAGTACACATAAAAATGTTTGGCATATCAAGCCGATCGGTTACACACAATATATACTGTACATCAAGCTGGTATATTTTCAGATACATGCTTTACATAACCAAAATGATTGCAATATGAGAGAGGAATGCATCGCGTTTCGTGAATACCTCGCCTTTCTAGGGAGTGCTTTAATATAATTCATGTATTTGTTTTATAGTATAGGGTTCTGTTGTTGGAGGCATCTACTCCTGAAGAAGTGAAAGTATTCATGAAATGCGTTGGGTTACAAGATGCATTTCTCCCTCATGTTGCAGTCATCTTGGTTATGTAAAGCATGTATTTGAAAATATACCAGCTTGATGTACAGTGTATATTGTGTGAAACCCATTGGCTTGATATGCCAAACATTTTTATGTGTACTTTATACATTTATGTGTCCAATCCTTGTACAATAAATTGATATTTTATGACTTGTGTATTATGCCTCATTTAAAGTTCCATGGGCGAATAATGGTTGTGTGTATGTTACATATGGGGATGGAGGCATGATACGCTGGGCACCTGGTCACAGTTATTTTTTTAATGGCATCCCAGTCTTAGTCTGTAGGGTTCAATATTGATTTGGCCCACCCTTTGCAATATCAGCTATAACCGCTTCAACTCTTCTGGGAAGGCTGTCCACAAGATTTAGGAGTGTGTCTATGGGGATGTTTGACAATTCTTCCAGAAGAGCATTTGTGAGGTTAGGCACTAATCTTGGACGCGAAGGCCTGGCTCGCAGTCTCCTCTCTAATTCATCCCAAAGGTGTTCTATCAGGTTGAGGTCAGGACTCTGCAGGCCAGTCAAGATCCTCCGCCCTAAACTTGCTCAACCATGTCTTTATGGGCCTTGCTTTGTGCACTGGTGCACAGTCATGTTGGAACAGGAAGGGGCCATCCCCAAACAGTTTCCACAAAGTTGGGAGCATGAAATTGTCTAAAATGTCTTGGTATGCTGATGCCTTAGGTCCCCTTTCACACTTGTATGACTTGGGACTGGAAAGTCGCAAGAGAAGTTGTACCCCGTGATTTCCAATGAGTACTGTTCAAAACTGTGCAACATCAGAATAGTCTCTGCACTACTTTGGTCCAACTTTGATGCGATTTGAGGTCCATAAGCCTCAAGATTACACAGGCATTGCTTCAAGTCCAGTCAAAGTCGGGGCAAAATCCCAGCAAAAAATTGCAGCAAAGTCATGCGACTTTCAGGTTGCACAAGCGTGAAAGGGGCCTAAGAGTTCCCTTCACTGGAAATAAGGGACCAAGCCCAACCCCTGAAAAACATCCCCACACCATCACCCCCCCCCCCCCCCACTCCACCAAATAATTTGGGCCAGTGCACAAAGCAAGGTCCATAAAGATATGGATAAGCGATTTTGGGATGGAGGAACTCGACTGGCCTACCCTCAACCCCATCAGTGCCTGACCTCACAAATATGCTTCTGGAAGGAAGGTCAAACATTCCCATAGACACACTTCTAAACCTTGTGAACAACCTTCCCA